>NC_085930.1:79598500-80813000 GCF_028885625.2 Pongo pygmaeus
TGGGCATGATGGCACATGACTGTAATCCTAGCTACTCAAGAGGCTGAGGCAGGAGAATTGCTTGCACCTGGGAGGCAGAGGTTGCAGTAAGCCGAGATTGCACCACTGCACTCCAGCCTGGGCAGCAGAGCGAGACTCCAGCTCAAAAAAAAAAAAAATAGTTATAGGGGCTAATGAGTTCCAGATTATTTCTAACTCGGCCTGTCCTAAGAAACTGTGGTAGACTGTGGACCCCATAAACCATGACTTCTGGCGTTCCAACTTTGGGTTACTCTGAAATTGGTCATATGATTTGATTTCATCATGAGACACATCACATGAGCAGAAACTCAATAACACTTGTATATTAAGGATGGTCCTGTTGGAATTCTCCCTCTTGCAAGGCTAACTTGAGACTGCCATGCTGTTAGGAAGTTCAAGTTCACCACATGGAGATGAAATAAAATATTGTGATAAACATCCCCAGCTGATCACAGCCTCCAGTGATCCATCAACTACATATATGATCCCAAGTCACATGTGTGACCCCAAGCAAGATCAGCAGAACAGTCATTCAGCCAACCCACAGAACCCTGAAAAAATATAAATCATTATAGTTTGAACCACAGGTTCTGGGGTAGCTTGTTATGCTGCTATTGATAATTAAAACAAACTGGAATATTTTCATCTAGATGACAATCTATTCAATTGTTGAATCCTTTGTGTTTCCCTCTTTGCCCTGGTTGGAAAGATCTCAGAGCTAAGTTGTATGTTCATTGCTGTGTCTTTCTTCAACCAGGAATTCTCATCAGAATTGGTCCATTTCTCTTTCAGATTTTTGTCTTTTATATTAGTTGGTTTGGGTCTTACTATACCTCTGGTTTTCCTTTAAACTGACTAAAATTATTTGGAAAGTAGTCAGCGTACCTGTAAAATAATAAATAAAGGTTTGTGGTAGATGAGTAAAAGAATAATGATTGCTATAAGGAAAATAATAGTAACTATTAATATGTGAATACAACAAAATGTTAATATATTTTTAAGCCAGGCCCTACTCTAAAATATTTTCATGCGTCCTATTATTTAATTCACCCAGCAATTATGAACAAGTACTGCTATCCCCCATTTTACAAGTAAAGAAACTGAGGTACAAAGTTGTTGTGGCTTGCCCCAAAGTCTCATAGCTAGTAAGTGGCAGTGCCAGGGCACAATTCAGGCCTGCGCAATGTCAGAGCCCACATTCATGACCATTATGGAACATTTCTTCACATGCCTTTTCTATTGTGTTTAGCCTATTTTGCTGTTGTATCAAAATTTACAAGACAAGGAATTATCTTCTAAGAACTTTTAAGTGTAAAACTTGTCATCAGATTATTTAGTTCTATAAAGAAAAGATTAGAAAGTTAGAAATGAAGCAGCTGTTCCTGAATCGAGCAAACACTGCATTCAAAGAAAATTAATTTTCTCCACTTTCAAAAAGGAAATTCAAGCCCTGGTTTCTCATGCCACAATCATTGCAGTTAACAAAGCCATTTTAATAACCTCATTTTGTCCTTTGATAGATGGATGTTCTTTCAAATGTGTATTCTCAGAGAAACTAGTGCTTTTGCAAGACTATCTAAAATGCTCTGAAAAAAGTAAACTACTCTGTAAATAAAGGGTGTTATTGTCTGCAGGTGATCCTCAAACTGTACAACCAACATACTGAATTTAGCTTTTATGCTTTTATTTTTAAATGAGTACAAATTGGAAAGCAAGAGTACTGATTCTAATGATCGAGTGTGTTGAAAATTAATTAAAACCATAAGTTTGAAAGAAGTTATTAGGCATGCCAAATGTGAACTACTTTTAACCCCAGAAGGATTAATTTTACTCTTAGGTGGTCAATTAAGAAGGAAAGGAACAAAATTTCAACATGTGTGTTATGGAGCTAGGTCATTGAATTTTGTATCAAAAAGGTAAAATATAAATCAGAAATGTATAATTTTTAGTTTTTACATTATGAACAGGAAGTCTGCAATTGCAGCATTCTTTTATGTCTAACTCAAAAATTGGACAGCCTTAATGAGAGATTCAAAGTTACATTTGTCAATTTCAATGTAAGTTCAACCCTGAACTGTTACTTCATTAAAGTTAAATATGCCTTTTTGAGGGATATCTGCCATAGGGTGGTCACTTTTCTGGTGTCCTTTATGTATATCCTGCCCAAAAGCAGGATGCTAGCCAGGTTGACCTCATGAGACTCACTCTGCCTGAAAGATTCCACTCTCCCATCAGTGAGACTGGCTGTCTGCTCCCCAAAGGTAATTTGAACTTGAACAGCCCAGAAAAGTGAGGAGCTTCTCTGTCCTGATTTGTTCCTAACAACCAGGTTCTCACAGGGCTAGGGCCCCTGCCAGTCAGACCCCCCCCATTCTGCCCCACACAAGTGCAGATACGAATCTGGCCCTACCTCTCTGGCTTTGTCTAGGCTACAAGTGAGAGCTTTCACTGCAAGAAGACAAAGCTTTCTGTTTCCTCTCAAATTTTCAATGACAAACACACTGACAAAAATATTTTGGTACAGTTCTTTTAAATGTTCACTCTTAATGTAGTGTGGGAAGCAAATGTTTGCTAAAATAAACAAAGCGCTAAGAAAATATTATCACTAGCAAAGCCATCACTCTATAGCTAATAATTCATGACCACCTCATAAATAATTGTCAGCCTTCTAATCTGAATGTGTGGATGGTGGGAAACAGGCCTTTCCCAAATCCCCCTTCGATATTTTGTCATCCCTCCTTGCCTGTTTTCTCTTCAGCATCATTAATTTTCAATCACCATGGATAGGGGGACAAAGTTCTGTTTAGAAGTTATTCCTTCTTCCCAAGGATAAGATAGTTCAAAGGAAGAGAAACATCACCCTGTCCTTATTTTTTTAAGTAAGCTCCACTAGTCCCTACGCTGAAGAGAACAATTTCTTATATTGGTGAAGAACAAATGCAGGAAAAGATTAGTAATTCTCTAAGGTTGTTGACAGCTTTTGTTCCCATCCTAGAATTCAAATCACAACAAAGAACCACTTCAAAGTTACCAAACTAAAGAGTTCTCAAATTTTAGTTAATAGTAAGGTTTCTGCCTATCCCAAGTCTACTGGGTACCAGAAAATTTTTCTGTAAGTGAAAAAAAATCACATGTTAAATATATGTTCTTCCCCATGCCCCCTAAAATATTATTTACTTTCAAATAAGAGAGAAGAGAAGAGAAAACAAAGATAGACACCCCAAACTTGATTATTTTTCTACATGGTTTCGGGAACGGGTAGCTGAATACAGAACAATATAATTTGTGAAAATTTTGCAACTAAAGTCATTGACTACTCAGGATCTTTTTCTTCTAAAATTATAGCTATTGTTTTCAGGGTAAAATTGTGTTCAGAAGCGGGTGATGAGCTTCTAAAACTCCTATTTGGTATGACTTGGCTAAACTTTAAAGCTGAGAAAAAAAATCCATACAAGCAGATGCTACTGAAATAATGAATGCCATAAATGTGAGAGCTTTAAATCATAATGGCAAAAGTAATTAAACAGAAAGGTGACCAACAAACATAGAAAAGGGCCAGAGATAAGATATAAATAATTCGTTCCAGCTGCTGGCTTGCTCTTAGAAGTGATGCAGCGTGTGCTATTTTTATCTCCAAAGGGAGAGCTTTTTTTCATCCCGTAATTTTTTTTTTTTATCCTAAATTGAGTATGAGAGCTTTAAGGTGAAAGGAAAAAAAAAAGCTTACCAATGACTCTCACATCTCAATTTTCCTTGTACAGCCACTTCAAATTGGCAGTGTTTCATCTGACCCATCAGGGGCTGCAGGCAAATTTAGAAGTCTAAAACCCAACCATTTTTCTGGAACCAAAAAGCAAAGATACTATTGTTGAGCCAATCTCAGGGGAACAGACATTTTGAAATGGTTGGAAATACAACATAGACATATACTTATGTCTGTTGAATCCTCTTTCTTCTCCTCCCCCAATCCAGAATCCCCCAGAACCCTCCACACACCCCCTCATTTCCACCCCCAAACCCCACCATCCCTGCTGCAGACCCAGAAAATTGCAGCTGCTACAATGGGGTCTCTAGTCACATAGAGAAAGTCATGAAGAAAAATGAAAGGGTGTAGCTTTAAATGCCAGTTCTGCCTCCTCTTAGCTGTATAACATTGGAAGAGTCACTTTCTGAGCCTTAGTTTGTTGTCTGGAAAAGGAGGAAGCCATAATTTCTAACTTTTGGAGATGTTGTGAGGATTCAGTCACATGACCCACAGAAAGCTCCTGAAATGGGCCTAGTAGGTATGAGGAATTTGAGGTTGACTACTGATCTTAGTCCCCATCTCCCCTCAGTTCCTAACTCCATCTTGACCAGCCCCAGCAATGCTGAAGTAGAGTTAAGGGAGAGTGTAGAAGAAAAGAAAAGACAGGAAACAGGAGGGCAGAGCAAGGCTACAGGCCCTGGAGCAGTGACCATTCTTCTCCCTTCTTTTCACCCTCATGTTAACAATAGCAAACAGCAACCACAGCATTAATGCTAGTTAACACTTTTTGAGCACTTAGTGCACTCCTGACACCACGTGCAGTATCTTATTTGATGCTCACAAGAAATACTATTGTTTGTTCATCACAGGTCACATTAGATTTTTTGCAGCCCTGTCTATTATTTATTCGCACTGAGTCTCCTCTCAGTCTAAACCTTGAAGTCTCTTCACTTCTTATACTTGTACAGTTAGTGTTAGGCATGTCTTCTGTATTGTTATCCAAGTCGTTGACAAAACCCATCTCTTTCTAAAACACTTTCAGCTGGTCCTTATCCTAGTAGGTGGGTCCTTTTGGATCTCCTGTGGAGTTTGGAGGACAAATTCTATAATATATTCCCACTGTTTGTAGCAATTGTCTGGGAACACCAGCTGGTCCACCTCAAGGTTCTGGAGACCTTGAGGCCAAACAGGACTTACAGCTACTCCTTGACAGAAGGGATACCCCAACCCCATTAGAAACCATGTGCAGGTGCATACCCTCCCAATGTGGGTCGAGGAGTCCTCCTCGGGTCCACCTGGTCCTTGCCTGGTCAGCCCAGACTGAGCTCTCACAGCCACATTTAGATAATTATCTAATCTTAAATACAAAAAAAAGTTGAATTTCTCATGAGTTTCCTTGGCCCCTTAGAAAGAACTTCTTTCTGCTTTCTTCCTTTCCTCCTACCCTCACCTGCCTCTCTCTGTCTCTCTCTGTCTCCTCTCTCTCTCTCTCACACACACACACACACACAGTTCCTATTCCTCCCTCACATCTCCCTAAAAGAGGGGCCTGCTTTGCCTGTCCTTTGGTTTTCCTTCATAAGGGTCTCTCTCTCTCTGCTTCTCAGGGATGACAGTGTAAGACCTGCCTCAGCTGTCCCTCTTAAGAAGACTCAGCCAGCTCTCCTTCTCCTTGTTTCCCTCCCTTGCTTTTTCTTTGAACACTCTCTCATCCCTGTGGCTGGTGTAGTTTCCAAACTTCAAACAGATACTAATGTTAGGGATTCGGAAATAAAATCAGAATTCTCCAGAATACCCCAAATCATAAATTGTGATTAAAATACTTCCCATATTCCTCATGTACTAGTTCATTTGGAAGATCAAAAAATTGTTCAATAAGTAAGATACACAGGCTTAGTAAGACTGTTTACAAAGAACTGTAGCCTAGATTGAATATATAAGAACTAGAAAATGTGAACATTATTGGGTGGCTTTTAAATGATGTAACATTCTAATCTTTTAAGATTAACAGCTCTACACAGAACCATGCATAGAGATCAATTGAATAACTTATTTTGCTTTCAAAATTTTTTATTTCTTGGAACACCACCCATAGGTTTAGTAGAGAGGATAACATGTGAAGAACCTTAACATTCACTTCAATTGTAAGAATTTACCATTAGTGACAGACAGCATCAGAACTCGTATTTATTACATGGCCATAGCTACAAGCAAAAGTGGTGAGACAGTGATTGTTTCTCCCCTTCTTTCCCCTGTCCCAGTTACTGGAAATGTTGATTTTGACCTTCCAACTCTGCATGCCAGCTTTTCCTGCTCTTGCTTTCTTCTTGACATTACTGCATTCCTTTGAGAAGTAACGTCTCTAAGTTGAATGCTAATCTTTTATTCTCACAGGAGAATTGCAATACTTCCCCCTCCCCATTTTTCTGATTTCTAAAACCCATTTTTCTCAGGATGTGGGATTCAGAAAAAATACATAATTTTCCCAAGAAATGCCAGAAGGGAACCCCCAGATGGAAACTGTTATAATGATGAATATCTATTGTTCTGGCCTAACCAAGAATAATTTCCCCTTCTTTTTGTTCATTTTGCTTGTTAGCAAGTTATTTTGCTTGGAACCAGGAAAATCTAACTGATTTCAATGGCAAGGAAAATACGCTCCAGAACTACTGGCTTGGCCAAGAAAGGTTTGATCAAATGGCCCATAATATGTCTGCTAAAGACATTAGACTAATTTTCTCTCTCTCATTTGGACTTGCATCTTTTTGCTGCCTATATACATTTGGCCTAAAATAGATTTATCTTACTAACAAATTAGATGTCCAGGATTTTGGTGTGGGACTTCACAGAGTGATTCAAAAAAGTCTACCAACTATATAGCTTTGGTAATAGATCCCAGATTCATTTTTAGCCCAAGCAACAGGAAATTTCTCTTAGGCCTTAGGGCCTTACCCTGCAGAAATATTTTTGTTGGTGCATATGTTAGTCAGGATTGTCCAGAGAAACAGAATCAATAGGAGATAGATAGATAGATAGATAGGTGATTGATTGATTGATTGATAGAAAGATAGATAAAAGAAATTATTATAAATTATTGGCTCATGCAATTATGGAGGCAGAGAAGTCCCACATTCTGCCACCTGAAACCTGGAGACCCAAGCAAGCTGCTGATGTAGTTCCAAGGCCTGAGAGCAAGAGAGCCAATGGAGAGCCAATCATAATCCAGAAAGGCACAAGCCCCATCACTAGAATCCTGAATGTTGAAATCCCGAGAGATCAAAATCCCCAAAATATAATTCTAGAAAAAATAATTTTAAAATTATCTAAAATATTTATTTACATTTTTAAAGGAGGATTTATCTAAGAAACATAAAAACATGAATGAATACTTCATAGGCCACTTTATACGATAAAATAAGCAATAATATACATATGTTTGTGAGTATAAACACTCAGATATTCTAACAACAGTCACATGGGTATAACAGTTATGAGCAGATGTACTGTATTCATAAAGAGGTCAAAAAGAGAAATGTATAAACACATATCACTGTGGTTGGTAATTATGTGCACCTAGCTTTATAACTGAGGTCATCCGAAACACCATGACAAACCACCTAAGTCTTTTGATGGGACCAATCAAAACCACCATTTACACCATCCCCCAAAGAGCTAAGATCTTCAGAAATTCTATCTTTCACAATGTAGATATACAGAAAGGATATCTCTTTATTTATTGAGGAAGTTTCAGCATTTTTATGTATATGCATGTTTAAACACAGTCCACATTGTGATAATGTACTTCATGGAATCAAATTTGAAAATGCATAAAAAATATTAGAACTCTCCAGAAGTTCGTACACCATTTACACCTCCAGTATTGAAAATGATACAAAGATGAAATGCATAGTAAGTTGTAAAAACTGATACAATTTAAAATAGTAAAAAAAAAAAAACTAAGAAAGAAAACCAAAAATAAAATTTGACATATGAAAATGTATATTATTACAAGGATAGATTGTGGGCAATTGCACAGAGATAATCCCTAAGAACTGACAGACTTTCACAGTCATTAACTATATTTTGAAGTCTTTCATCACAATGAATAGTTGCTTTTTTCTTTTAGGGCATGGCTCTCTTCAGATAATATGTTTACATTCATTTCCAGCGTGGCACTGCTCTTTACGAAATTCTTCTATGATTCTATGTATACTGATATGAGCATTTCCTATTAAAGCTTTCTACCTTCTGTGCCATGCTTCTGTGTTGTTTAGGGTTTACAGAAATCCATTTCACATGCCCTCATATACAGAACACAAGTTTGGCAGAAACAATGCTGGTGATCGAACAGCAATGCCAACATGAACATTATGTCTTCTTATCCTACTGTGCACATAATAATTTTTGAACCAGTCAGTAAGCTTTACAGGCTTCTTCAGGCAAATTCAGCTTTAATTCATTAAAACCTCCTGAAATGTCATCAGTAGGAAGGTATATGATGCATTTTTAAACTGAAGTTTTCTTTGTTGCTGTATGCAGTGGCTAATCTACTCATTAGACTTTTCCACCAAATGCAAATAAAGACAATAACAAGATAATAGTTTTGCCTAACATGATGTAACTATCCTGCGTACAACTGAAAATGCACTAATCCCTTCCCCAGACTTTGGCTTTCAGGATTTCAACATTTGGGATTTTAATCTTTTGGGATTATGAATTTCACAATTTTAGACATTAGGAATTTTGATCTTTCAGGATTTAAACTTTTGGAATTTCAACATGCAGGATTATGGCATTTGGAATTGTGTCTTCCAAGATTATGATCCAAAGGCAAGCCACTGATACAAATTCCAGTCTAGAGCTGAAGGGCTGAGAACTAGGAGCATCAAAGGCAGGAGAAGATAAATGTCGCAACTCAAGAAGTTAGGCAAAGTTAACTCAAACTTCTTCCACCTTCTTGCTCTATTCAGGCCTTCAAAGGGTTAGATGATGCCCACTCAACATTGGAGAGGGCCATCTGCTTTATTAGTCCATCAATTCAAATGCTTATCTCTTCTAGAAACACCATCACAGACACACCCAGATATTTTAACCTGGTATTTGGCCCCCTGAGGCCCAGACAAGTTGGCATATAAAATTAAGTATCACAGTGCGGATAGTATTTTTACTTTAAAATGTTGTGAATATTAGCTTGTTAATTAAAAATCTATGGATTTTACTTTTTAAAAATCTGGATTTCCATTTTCTTTTAAACAGGTAAAAATATCAAGAAATACTGAGGCCCATGTCCCAGAACAACAGTCCTTTAGGTGGATCACACATTCTCCACTACGCCAAGCTCTACTCAGTAAGTTTTGCTTCTTTGCACTTAACTGCCCAGCCCCTGTTGGTGACCAAGTTTGCAACATTTGCTCTGCATGGTCCAGTGGAGCAGAGAACTAGAGTTTGAAACTAAATCCTCGTTTACATATGCAATTTCCTTGTGCACCTAAAAGGATAGTAGATGGCTAGTTAAGAACGGGATTCGGCCGGGCGCGGTGGCTCACACCTGTAATCCCAGCACTTTGGGAGGCCGAGGCGGGCGGATCACGAGGTCAAGAGACCATCCTGGCTAATATGGTGAAACCCCGTCTCTAATAAAAATACAAAAAAATTAGCCGGGCGTGGTGGCGGGCGCCTGTAGTCCCAGCTACTCGCGTGGCTGAGGCAGGAGAATGGCGTGAATCCGGGAGGCAGAGGTTGCAGTGAGCCGTGATAGCGCCACTGCACTCCAGCCCAGACGACAGAGTGAGACTCAGTCTCAAAAAAAAAAAAAAAAAAAGAATGGGATTCAAAAATTCAGTATTCTGGGTCCAGGTCAACTTTTAATTTTTCCTCATATCCAATAAGTTATTGATTTGAGTATAAGCTGCTAAGACAAAGAAAAAACACAATAGCAACAACAAAAATACAGTAGCCCAAACAAACCAGAGATTCATTTCTCTTTCCTGAAATATTTCAGAAGTAGGCATGTGATGCAGGCTGTAGGTAGCTCCCCTCCACTAAATTATCCGAGCATCCATGGGTGGATGCTTCTTTTTTCTTCCTTCTCCCATAGTGCTCTGTCACCCTCTAGTGTGTTTCTCACCAACCTGGGTAAGAATGGTTCACACTATACATCCAAGTTCCTATTCATGGGGAGGGGGGAAAGAGAGAAAGTAGAGAGGAAACAAATTGCATTTAAGGAAGTGGCTCAGCAGGTCTGCCTGTCACTTCCACTCTTGCTCCATTGGTAATAGCTTAGTCACAAAGCATCACTTAGCTGCTGGGAAGCATTTCTAATATTTCTAATTGGTGGCCATGTGACCTGCCAAAAAGCAGTGAGAGGCTGTCACTCAAAGGAGAAAAGAGCAAATGCAAATTGGAGAACAATTGCTGTTCCCTGCTTTAATGGTCCTTTAGGGGAAAAAAAAAAAAAAGGAGACAGAAAGTCCTTTTTTCTCAGTAACCCCCCGAACACATACACACACACAAACACAAACACACACACACACCCCCACACCCATAACCACCACAGCCAACAACATCTATCTATATGCCCTGAATATTCACCATTTTTTTAAACCAAACTGCAACAAACAGTGAAATTATGAGGAAATGATTTTCTTATTAACTTCATTGGACAACAAACTCTGGCTTTCAACGCCTCTTTACAGTTCTTCCTTTTATTTATTCACCAATGGGTAAGACTTCTAATTTAATCAGTATGAAAATTAGACATTTCCTGAAATGTTTGGAGTGGAAGAAGTCCCTCCTCATTCAATGTTTATATTAAAAAAAAAAAAAAACTGAGCTTAAAAAAACCGTAAACCTCTAGGCTATAGATAAGTACCCGTGTTTGTGTGTTTAAACAGAGTGTGTCATATCCATTACATCCATCAGAAAAGATGAGAGAGAAAAGCATAGTCAGGCATTGATCTTTCATTGTTTCTTCAAATCTTTGATTAGAATTGCCTAAAATCCTTTCTCACCCAATACCATACCCGCACACATTTATTTTTCAAAACATACAAGCTACCATCTATGATTTTTATTCCACTGGAAACTTTTAAGGAAATTTTGCATTTAAAGCCAGTTTTTTAAAGATGACTCAAAGAACATCTTTATTTACTCTTCACAAGGAGCCATAGCATGCACACTATTTTCAACATTTGTGCAGGTCCCAGGAATCTCATTTTCAGAGCCATAGTGTATAATACAGAGTCACTGATGCTCTGGTTAAAGCAGGGGTTGTCAGCCTGGAGCTCTGACCACTGAACATCACTGTCATCTGACAAAGAGGTCCCTGCAGCCTCTCTGAGGAGTCTCCTAACCCTCTGTGAGCATGTCTGAAACCATGCTGCATTGATTCTTTGTTTCTGGATTGAGTAAGAAAAAGGGAGAAAACAATCAGGAAAATTTATATCTTTTCTATGTCACACCAATGCAACTTGCCATTCTGTTAATTCAATGTAATAGGAAGAAATCAACAAGATCGAGCTTTACACAGACAAAGCAATGGTGTTAGGAGACTTGTGGAGTTTCGTGTTTCAACCAGACTTGCTAATCTCATATAGTTACAGCCCTCTTCTGACCTGTATCTGGATATATGTGAAGCAGAGGCTGTGTTGAGATGTAGTGAGATCGTCATCTTTTATTAAATAAGAGCCTTTGGGAGCTTGGTTTCCCCATCTGCAGACAGGGCAATCCCAGTGCTTTCTTGGCCTGGGCATAGGACTCGTTCCCTTGCTTCCACGACCTTACCAGAGAGACCTCCCTGTCCACCCTATTTAAATTGCACCCACCTTTCCTTCTGGCATTCTCTCTCTTTTTTATATAGTTATATATATCATATTTTTAATGTTTTTTATATATAAACATTTTTGAGACAGGTCTTGCTCTGCCACACAGGCTGGAGTCCAGTGGTGTGATCACAGTTCACTACAGCCACAACCTCCCTGGCTCAAGCAATCTTCCCAAGGCAGCCTCCTAAGTAGGAGGGACTATAGGTGTATCCTATCATGTCCAGCTAATTTTTTTTAATTTTTTGTAGAGATGGGGTCTCGCTATGTTGCCCAGGCTGGTTTCGAACTCCTGGGTTCGAGTGATCCTCCTGCTTCAGCCTCCCAAAGAGATGGGATTATAGATGTGAGCCTCCCTCTGGCCTTCTCTATCCTTATCCTGCTTCGTTTTTTCTCCATAGGGCTTATCATCACTTGCATTGTATATATTTATTTGTTTATCATCTCTCTCTCATCAGAATTTGACATCATAGTACAGAAACTTTATTTTGTTGTGTTTGCTGCTATCTCCCTGGAGCCCAGGAGAGTTTCTGTCATGTAGTAGGTGGGCAATAAAGTAAGTTAGTTGTTGAGTGAACCATGAGGTTGTTGTGGAAAAGATGAGAATATGTGTAAAATGTTCCACATGGTACATGGCACAAAGGCCCTTGACACAAATTAGTTATTTTTGTTATTGTCATCACTTTTCCACAGAGACTGTAAGAATGATGACTATGATCTCATCCAGTTCTTCTTGGCTTAGTGGATCTCTTTAACACACTCCCTAAGTCACAACAGAGATTCCCACAACAGCAAAAGGAAGTAGGGGTAGCATTCTACAATTCCAGAGTCAGCACATGGGATAAGAAAAAAATCACATGTATTATGAATTGTCATTGAAAATTATTTAGGAAGACATTACATCAAAGATCAATGCGCCATTTTTCTCTAAACCCAACCCAAACAGGTTTTCTTCTTGCATCACAATAGATTAGTGATTGTTTTGTTGAATACTCAGTGGAATATTTGACTTGTGTTCGAGACTATGTTGTACCAAAAAGAGTAATAAATAATTAAAGCACTATAATGTTAATAGTAATATGTTTAAACACCAGAGTGTTTTTCAAGGGGGTGAGATACTCATACAGTAGGTGCCGAGACCAAATGTGAGGGGTGAAGAATCATGTGTCTTCTAAGTCACTCTGGCTAAGTCGCTTCATAGATGTGAAGAGGGGCCAGAATTATCATCACTGCTTCATTTATGTGTTTATTCTGTCTTGGTCTTGGGCTCTCTCTCTTCCCCTTTCCACTCCACCTACTCCTTCTCTTTCTGCCAGGCATGCAGTTGAAATAGTCTGAGTTAAATGTGTGCATTTATAGACTCAGAAGCAGTGTCATATAAGACTGTTATGCTCAGATCATTTTCTAGTTGGAAGGACCTTTAGAAGACATCAGATCATTTTATTTTACACAAGATCCACAAGAAAAGTAGAAATAGTTTGTCTAAGTCACACAACGAGAGTTCCAGTGCTAGAAGTCAGCTCTGTGGCTCCCTAATCTGAGGAATTTTCTCCATCTTTCTCAGCTGCCTTCTAGTGTGTCCCATGTAACACTGTCATTCCCCTTTCACTCTTTCCCCTTTCCAAACCATTCACCAAAAGGAGTGCTATGGCCTTTAGTTCCTCTCCTACTTTGCTCAGGACCCAAGCATCCTCCAATGAAGGCAGCATCCTCTGCTTCTCCCTGTAACTTCTTCAGGCTCTTCCCCCTTCCTCACTGCCTCAGGAATCAGTTGGATTTCTACACAGCCTCCTGAAACTGACTCACTGCTCTGTAATCGGGCCAGTGCCTGCCTCCTGCATCCTTTGGCAGCTGCTGTCATTCTTAGTGGGAGACATCATTCATGATGCCCCTGGCACATCATGACAAAACTCCAATGAGTCTACTATTTTCTTTTTGAGTCATGTGGAGCAGGGGCAACTTCCTCACACAAAGATCAGGAAACACATCCAGACAGACAGCGCAAATGGATAGTGCAGAGGACTTAGAGACTCCAACCGTATAAACAAATCTGCATTTCTGAAATAATAAGCATTTACATATAATGCCAGATTATTGTTGTAGATTAGATTGTGGCGATGGATGAACTCACATTACATGTATGGCCTGAGGGGGATTTTGACGAGGTGAGACATTTCACAGAACAATAGTTTGTTGCTAGAGAGCCAACAGAGTTCTAGAAAATGTTTGACCACTTATGAATTGGATCCTTCTTTAGTGTTTTGATTGGAGCCATTAGGCTGGTTTCCCAATGATTCAAGCACAAATCCACCACCACCACCCTCAGTCTACCTCACCCCCATCTCTCCTCTTATTCATTCCCCACACAGATCCCCAGCACACACACAATTCTTTTTCAAAATTTTGCCAACAAATATATGCATCTAATTTCCTCCCACTCCAGATGTGGCCTTTTACATATTCTCAAGGGCTACAACCATGGAGAAAATTATAGAAACTAAAGACAGGGTGCCTTGAAGGAAAAGCTAAATTGGAACAATGCTGTCCATGGACTTCCCCATGGTCATTTGATGGTCTGAGCTTTAATTACCAGTGTCCTCTGTCCTAGAGTTCTCTTTCCTTTTGATTGCTATTAGTGATCATAAGCCTCTCCACATGTTGTTCTATTAGATGCTTTCCCTGCCATTCACCATAATATTAATTCAGGTAGGGGGAGGAGAGAGAAGAAAAGGAAAAATCTGTATAAAATTTCTATCTGCACAACTCTTCCTTCAACCTTTTGGCTGCTGCCTGAGGTAACAACTCTAATAGGCTTTGAAGTTGAAAGTGGATTTGAGTATATTTTAGTAGGTGGCTTCACAGTCTGACTGATGACATTTCTTGTTTTAAAATCGTTTCGCTCCAGTGGTTTCTTCTCCTGGTGTTAGGATGGGAAAGCTCCAATGCATGAGCATATTGTAGGATGAGTGGATAATAATCAATGGAGACACAGAAGGGTGCATAAATCCAGCATGTGTGTTATTTTGAGAGCGTTCATGTGATATGATTCATCTTAAAAGCATTTCTAAATGAGAGGATCTGAAACTATCACCATGATTTACTGAAGTTGTGGAGAACACATATGACTTTCTTGTTTTCAAAATGACATACGTGGACACCATTGCTTTTTTCTTCCCCTTTAGTTTCTTACAGACTTGTTAGGCTAAACCAAAAGACCAGCATAAATTCTCTCTGGTACCCTGCTGTCCCTGTTCAAAGCCTTGGAGTATTTGGTGTACATGATCTATGTACCAAGGTGATATTCTAACAGAGACAAATTATGTTCGAACATCTGAAAGTCATCATTTCTATGCATATGCAGGCATTTTGAGAAAAATCTACAAGAGGATCAAAAACAAGATTAAACCACATCTGTTTGGGTTTAAATGACATTGTCTATGTAGTTCAAAGTTGTTTCCTTTTGTATAGAAAAAACCTGCCCAGCTGTTTTTTATCTTAAATTCTTAGCTTTTATCAAAGAAGTGTTTTCATTGGCTATCCAGTGTTATTTCTAAAAGTTAAAGTATTTAAGAAAGGAGGCTAAAAAAATGCTTTATTCATTTAAGGTCTATCTCCAGAGCCTTCCCTTGGTACTCACAAAATACTAATACAGGGGTTTTGTTCAATTCTAAATAGAAAGGCTGTATCTACTGTGTGTCATCATATAATAAATTAGAACTTCCATCTTTTTCTACAGGGAATTGATTACAATTGACATTGATAAGAAACATGAAACAAAAAAAATGAATCCTAACAGGCATTTATTATTATATAAGAAAGAAATATTTGACTTCCTGAATGTTATGCACTGTTAAATGGGAAAGGGAATGTTTTTGAAACCCACCATCTATCAGTAAATAGTCTTGTTTAACAGAGAAGTGGGTGTAGAGCAATTTTACCCTGGGAGTGTATTTCTTCTGGACATCTGACACATTTACATATTAAAAATCCTATGTGATTACAATGTCCTCATATCTTATGTGGAATAAATAAGCTCTACTCTGCAGCTCCACTAAATGGTTTGTCAGAATGAAACTTGAAAGCAAAAATAAAAATGAATCAAAGGAGTATAATACGACAACCAAACCATTGTAAGCAATTGCTTAGCTGCTTTCTGGTTAGATGATTCTTTGTGTAATTTTTAGCTGAGTTTAGCATAACAACATAATACAAACAGGTTCACACACACACATACACACAGACATTGACTCTATTATTCTTACCATGTGCCAACAATCAGCAGGTAATTTAAAGAGGACATTATTACTGAAAAGACTTCATTGTAACATTCACAATCAGTTCTCTGTTAAACAGAATTCTTTTTTCTGATCAAACAAAGGCATCTTTACAGCTTTTTGCCCCTAATTTGTGACAAAGAAGTGGTTTCAGTTTTCCTCAATTTTAATTTACATTAGAACATATTTTCAAAAATTAATTAAAGTAAGCCGTGGGTATGAATGCAAAATCCAAAAGACATTCATTAGGACTTTTCCATTTCTTGTTTCCTTAATATATTCAAAATGCTCAGTTTAGCATAGGGCTTGGGCTCTAGAGTCATACTGCCTGCCTTTAAATCTACTCCTAAGTCATTTGGGGCCACTTGCCCTCAGTTTCCTCATCTACAAAATGGAGATAATATGACTAACTTCATAACATTACAGTAAGAATTAAACAAGAAAAGCATGCAAAGCCTCTAACAGAGGACCTAGCACATAATAATTGCACAATAAATATGTCATTATTTTATGGAGAGCAGTCTAAATCTTACCTCTGCTCCTCATCCCCTGCTGCCTCATTGCTATTTTGTGCACTAAAATCATAAACCGGATTCCTATACTGAAGAGGCAGTTGAATTATCTGGTAATTTCCATCTTGAGATTCCACTGCTAGATTCACCCTCCCTCTCTTCCTTAGCTCCTACCGCTGGAAAAGTCATGCTCCTCCCTTTGAAGATGAGCTCCTCCATCTCTAAAGAGAGCACATGGGTTGTGCCAAGCTGAAGCCAATGGCAATAACCTACAGAGCTTGCTCAGGGGGAAAGACTGCCATGACCAAATGGTGCCACGGGCCCTAGTCCACAGAAATGAGATGGACACAATAAGCGATGGATACATGCCACCAAGTCCCACATTCTTAATCCTGGTCCCTCTTGCCTCCTCTGAGCCTTTACTCATTCATTTATCATCTTCCTCAATCATACTTCCTAGACCTGCCTCTAGATTATTAAAATATCATCTTAATAGGCCTCCTAACTACTGCCTGACCTTCTTACATTCCCTCCCAAAACTGCTGCCAGGTTAATTTTGCACAGTTACTCCTGTTCAGAAACCTTCCTGGATTCTATTACAGACATTAAAAAAAATCCCTCTTCTTAAAGCTGATAGAAAAGAACATCAGAAATTGACTGCCTTTATTGAGGAAAAGAAATTTAATTTGCCTTTTTAAAAGCAGATATAAATTTACGGAGTTTCCTGTGTGCCAGACACTATGCTCAATGCTCTGCCCCTCCTATCTCTTCTAATGCCTACAAGAATTCTATGAGGTAGGCCTTGTTATTGTCACCCATTTTATTACTAAAGAAACTCAGCTTAGAGAAGTTAACCTTGCTCGAGGACATTTGGTTTTGTGTACTGCTGTGTAGTCATTTTTATTTCTGTGTTTCTCATCTCCCTACCACCCCTACCCCAACCACACCCCTACAAGTTCTTTGGCACCAGGGAAAGCACGCTAAATGAAGAGGAGGTGTCTGGTAAATTCCTTTTAAATCGAACCGAGCCACAGGCTTCAAACAAATCCCTCATCAGTCCCAAAGTGCAGCTGCATCGCTCTTAGAGTCTTCATTTTTTTAAAAAAGCTTGTATTACATTGGGTCTTTTAGTTCTCAAGGCATCTTCCTATGCCTCTTATTTGACCCTCACAACAACCCTATGATCCAAATCTGAATATCCCCATTTTGCAGATGTGGAAAATAAAGTGCAGGGTTGTCAAGTGCTTTTTCCAAGGTCATACAGCGCATGAATTGCCTAAAAAGAAAATGGACCCAAGATTCTTCCATCATAGCTAAAGGTTTCTTAAGCTAAGATTTGAAGAACACCTCTCCAGATGCCTGGAACAGGAGCTCAGAGGCTGCAAAAAGTTGGTAACTTAGATTGTTTTTAAGTACAGATAGCTGTTGAATATCCTAAAAGTTAAGCCAGAGTTCAAGAGTGTGGGCTCCCAGCATGTGGCGGCTTCTTTGCCCTCTTCTTGTCTGGGAGGTGAGTTGAGGACAGAGTCTCAGCTTAACAGTGAATGTCTTGGTTTTCCTGAATTTATTTAACAACCACCCTGGATGTTATTTCAACACAGTTTATCTTCCTACGCAGTCATATGTCCCTTTATAATTTAAAGGCAGATCGACATAGACTGGGGCTTTTGAGGTTTTTGGACAAAGGTGGCACTGAGGCTTATTCAAGGGATTTGAATTTCAAATGGGCATAGGAGGGCTTGGCGAAATGCCTGCCTGGAGACGTTGGGCTGAAATGCCAGCAAGGAACATTAATGCTGCCGCTGTGTTCAGCTGATCTTCATCCAGGAAAGGAACAAGCAAGCACAGAGATACTTCTTACAGTGGGATGAGGTAATCCAACGGTTTTTAGGAGTATTTTCATCTCTTGGTTCCAGAACGGTTTGGTTAAGTGGATTTTCAAAAAACAAATAATGAAATAGCCAGGCAGCGGGATCTATAGTCCAGCCAGCTATGGAACCTCACTCAACAGGCACTAGGGGTGTAGCGATTCTACCGAGAAGAGTCTGCGGCTTGAGGCTAGCCCTGTCCTAAGGCTACAGGAAAGGGGTCCCGATCCAGACCCTAAGAGGGGGTTCTTGGGCCTGGCAAAAGAAAGAATTCAGGGTGAGCCCGTAAAGTGAAAGCAAGTTTATTAGGAAAGTAGAGGAATAAAAGAATGGCTACTCCATAGACAGAGCAGCCCTGAGAGCTGCTGGTTACCCATTTTTATGGGTATTTCTTGATGATATGCTAAACAAGGGATGGATTATTCATGCCTCCCTTTTTTAGACCATATAGGGTAACTTCCTGACATTGCCATGGCATTTGTAAACTCTCATGGTGCTGGTGAGAGTGTAGCAGTGAGGACGACCAGAAGTCACTCTTATTACCATCTTGATGTTGGTGGGATTTAGCCAGCTTCTTTACTGCAACCTGTTTTATCAGCAAGGTCTTTATGACCTGTATCTTGTGCCGACCTCCTATCTTATCCTGTGACTTGGAATGCCTTAACCGTCTGGGAATGCAGCCCAGTAGGTCTCAGCCTCATTTTACCCAGCTACTAATTAAGATGGAGTTGCTCTGGTTCACATGCCTCTGACACTAGCATTGACTGAGTCTTCTGTTGGTGACTTCCGTGTTTATTTATCCTGCACATTTGGGACAAGTACACATCTTCATAGATTCAGCTACGTCCATCTGTCATCTGAAATAGAAGGAAAAGATTCAACATACCTTGGACCAAAAGCATAGATTATCTATTCCTTAGAAACAAATTTTCTGTAAGCTTACTATTTTACAGGGAACAACCAGAATTGTTTTTGACAAACCCAGCTGTTTTTCCTTATAGCTAAAAAACTTTGAAATTTTGGTGGTGTCCAAATTAAAATTTGGTGCTATCCACTTGTGTTATCATGGGGCTGTATTTTAAACTTAGCTATCATCAAAACATAACCTCTTCCAACAGGCCTTTCCTCAAACCCCAAATCTAAAATAATACCACGAATTATTAACTTGTCTTTAGATGTGATCATGGTGGTGTGGTTTTGTATACAAGGAAAAAAAATGGTTAGTTATCTTTTGCAAATACGTAATGAAAGATTTACAATTGAAATCATCAGAGTTGGTGGGAAGATAGAATAAGAATGGCTATGAGATGACATTGTTGCAGGAGGCTATGGTTACACGGGGGTTCATTTTGCTGTTCTCTCTACTTTGTATATTTGAATTTTCCTGTAACAAAGAAAATTTTGAATACTGTTTATACTTAATATACAATGTTTCCCCTTCACTCTACAGTCTTCTTCTCTTTGTCCCATTTTATATTTCTCCCAGTACCTATCTCCATGGAATCATCTTGTCAAGGTGTTTACCGCTGCATCTCCCACCATAATTTAAACTCCTTGACGGAAGACACCTGGTCAGAATCATTCATGTCTTAGTAAGAGCACAAATGATGAAACAGTCAGACCTAGGTTTAGTCTCAGTCTCACCGTTTTCTA
Organism: Pongo pygmaeus; assembly: GCF_028885625.2. Taxonomy (NCBI): domain Eukaryota; kingdom Metazoa; phylum Chordata; class Mammalia; order Primates; family Hominidae; genus Pongo; species Pongo pygmaeus. Next base: position 79,618,394 of record NC_085930.1, read on the forward strand.
TTTATAAAGACTTGGAGCAAGTTGCCTAATTTCTGAGCCTATTTTCTTACCTTCTACATGGGGATGGTTTCTGTTGCTCAGGAATGTTGAGAGTATGAATAAAGACATTTATTCATGTAAAGGGCCAATTGGAGGACTTGTCACTTACTAGTCTTTTAACAAATTAACTTCTTTAAGCTCTTTCTTTGTTATGAGTGTGGGAAATTAGTTAATATTTACACTTTAATTGTGTCCATAATTTGGGGAGATTTGGTAATTAAAAATTTCTCTATTTTATAAATAGACCTAGACAGCAATGTGTGTTCCTGGCTCTACCAGTTCTGACTTGATCTGTAAATGTTTTTGCTGATTTCTCCTGCAAAATGGAAAACCAGAGTACACAAGCTGGGTTGATTATTAAGATGAGAGAGCTAAAAACTATTTGGAACCCCATATAAATGTCAAGCCAAATTTTATAGAAATCCAAAACACACTTGAGATATTCAGCAGTTCTCCTGAGGCCTTATTACAGGCTTGATGGCCTTAATTTTTCTCTAATATATAATTCTCTGTTATAGTACTCTACAAAATGCTGTAGCATATCATTAATGCTTACAAAATGTCATAAAAGTACACAGAGCAGAAAACCTCCCAGCTAGAGGAATTTTACAATCTGAAGATAGAGGCAGTTAGCTTTAATCTAGGAAGCTGAAAAACTAACCAGAATAGGTGAGTATCTTGTAGAGAATGCCTCTACTCGTTCTTTTGAAGTAGGGAACAGTATTTGGGAATGGACGGTGTTTTGACCGTAGAGGAAAATTCAAAATAAGATCCAAGAATACTCAAGGTGAAGGGAAAGAGAAATAGGTAAAAGGTCAAGAAATTCTGAACATAACAGAATCCTGTATTGAAATTGATTAAGGAACAAAAGAGAGAATAATTTGTCAGCAGACAGATTTGCTTAAAAGGCAAATCTACGTTTCAATTTGTTGGAGATAAGGGACAAAAACAGCATTGTAGAAATTTGGGAAGCTGTATTACATTGGCCACCAAATGCACTGGAATACAAATAAACTCAGTACATGATTTTGCAATTGCAAATAATCTGAACTGTTAAAATCCTATGATGATTCTTCCTAGAGTGAAAGAATCAATGTATCCCAACTGTTGAAATCAATCTGTGAAAGCAACAAGTATTTATTGAATACTTGCTGTTGTATACCAGGCAGTAGGGTAAGCACTGGAGATATATAAAGAAGAATTGGGCAGACATAATCCCTGCCTTCATAGCATTTATAGTCAACTAGAGAAGACAAATAAATAACTATAGATAATTAAATTAAGGAAAATTAGCAAAATAACCATTCAAGAATCCTCAGTAGCATGTAATAAGGAGGTCTATCCAAGTTTAGGTGTATGCAAAACTGGGTGGGGGAGACAAAGAAAAGTATCCTTGAGGAAATACCATTTATTCAAGCTTAGTCATAAACCACTAGTTATCAAGGGGAAAGGCTTTCTACAAATACTGAATAGCTTGTTAAGAAAAAAGAAAGCCCCATGGCAGGAGAAAGCAAATTGAGTGGGTAAAACTGAGAGAACTTCAGTAGAGCTAACATGGAAAGGGAATCAGGACAAGTAGCCAAGATGAGACCAGAGGAGAAGGTAGGGGCTAGAAACTGTAGGGCCTTGTTAAGGATTTAGGACATTATTTTAGGTGCAACAAGAAATTATAGGAGTTAAGGTCAAAGGAAGCATAATGATTCTTCTTGTTAAAGTCATTCCATAGTGAGGTAAATTATCATTGAAAAGTGCTGGAAGACAGGTCATTTGTACACATTGGCCAAGACACCCAGACACCTCCAGAACTATAGGATTCTGAGAGCTCATTGTGTCCTGCAACTGAAGAATCATAATGCACCCTGCCAAAAGGAAGATAACCACACACACACACACACACACACACACACACACACACCCTGGAGGTCATCACTGGAAAACAGACAAAATAATTCTGAACCACATCTGAAGTACAAGTACTTATGAAGAGATGTGAAGTGGGTGGAGTTGACCCACCCCAGAGGCCTGTTGGGAAATCGCAATAAATTGCTTGGGGTGGAGGGATAATCTGAACCATTGGCATCTTCAGAAAGTGCCACTTGCCACAAATGGGAGTGGTGGACTACCATCCCTAATTCTGGTTTGCGGTCTGTCACACAGGAATCTGCTCAGCATATCTTGGGAAGGTTCCGCCCATTTGCTTAAGACAAAAACCTGGAAATCAACCCTGGTTCCTCCTCATTCTTTATTCCACATTCTGAAACCACCAGCAAAGTACTTGATTTTCTTACTTTCAAAATTAATCTTGAATCCATTTCTACTGCTACTACACTGGACCAAGTTACCAGTGTTTCTGGCCGTGACTACTGATAGAGCATCCTAGTCCTTTGCAGTCCATTTTCCATGTAGTAGAGGGTGATCCTTTAAAATGTAATCAGATCTTGTCACTTCCCTACTCAATGGTTTCCCACCACACTTAGAGAAGAAAACTATTCCTTTATCGGGCCTACAGGGCCCTTCACAATCTGGCCCCCAACCACCTTGCCATTCTTATCCCATGCTATTCACTGTTCTTTAAAACTAGCCTTCGTTCCATTCTTCAAATGTGCCCAACTCTTCTTCCTCAAACCCCTAAACCAGTGCTTCTCAAAATGTGATCCAACCACCTTCTGCATAATCTGAACGGTGATAGCAAATGCAGATTCTGAGGTTCTATCCTAACCTACAACATCAGAATTTTTGGGGTGGGATCCAGAAGTCTGTGTTTTAACCAGCTCACCTGGTGATTTTTTTTTTTTGAGTGCTAACCTTTGAGAGTCACTACCCTATAAAATTTTGTCCCCTGGACCTGGAAGGCTCTAGGATTTCAGCAGTTTACCCAAAAGCAAAATAACAGGAGATGAAAAATGAAGAAATATATTTCTTTTCCTTGAAAAAGTCTATATAGGTAATCTGGGGATTTTACTTTTCCATAGACTCCTACTATCTTGTTGCTTCATCATTCGTTGCTGCTGTTCTCAAATTCACATCATGATCCAAGATATCTACTCCAGTTCACATTATGATCCAAGATATCTATTCCAGCTCTAGCTGTCATGGCTTCATTCTAGGCAACTGGAAGGAAAAAAAGGTTATGGCCTTCCTGCTAAAGACACCACCCAGATGTTGCATACACCACTTCCATTTATATCCCATTGACCAGTGTCTAGTCATGGTCATACCCAGCTGCAAGAAAGATGATGAGATATAAATGTTTATTCTGAGTTGTCTCTATGCCCAGATAAAATTTGTGACTATGTTGCTAATATGGTTTGGCTCTGTGTCTGCACCCAAATCTCATCTTGAATTGTAATCTCCATGTGTCAAGGGAGGTAGGTGATTGGATCATGGGGGCCGTTTCCCCCATGCTGTTCTCATGACAGTGAGTGAGTTCTCATGAGATCTAATGATTTTATAAGTATTTGACAGTTCCTCCTTCACACACTTACTCTATTCCACCACCTTGTGAAAGAGGTGCCTGCCTCCCCTTCTGCCATGATTGTAAGTTTCCTGAGGCCTCCCCAGCCATGCAGAACTGTGAGTCAATAAAACCTCCTTTGTTTATAAATTACCCAGTCTCAGGTATTATCTTTAGAGCAGTGTGAAAGTGGACTAATACAGTTGCTAAGGAAGAAGGAAATAATGTACAGAAGGGGACATCCGCTACCCTACATGTGCTATTTATTTATATGTACTTTAGAAATGGAGTCTTGCTATGTTGCCCATGCTGGCCTCAAATTCTTAAACTTAAGCAGTCCTCCTGCCTCAGCCTCTCCAGTGGCTCCACAACACCCAGAAATATGCTTTAACTTATATTTATCTTTCTGAAAAAACCAAGCCACCAGGTCAGTAAGCCCCATTCCATTGTTTTCTTTCACTCCACTCAAATTATTTACTTTATAACTCATAAAAAAAAGTGTAATATTGTACATATATATGCACTGTCTTCCCTCCTAAACTATAAGCTATGTAAGGACAGAAGCCACCTCCATTTTATTCCATACTGATCATCTAGCCCCTGGTACAGAGCATGGTACATAGTTGGCCTTTAGTCAATATTAGGAAAATGAATAAATGAATGAATAAAGAAATAGCTAAACAAAATAATTCTGCTGTGGCAGATTGAAAAGGTTGTGCAGAGAAATATGAGTGTCACTGGGGAGGAGCCACTTATCCTGCCCCTGCTATATGGATTGACATGTACTTCACTTAGGGGACCTCTTGTCCCAGCAACATGAAGAACTGAGCACAAGTCCTACTTCTGTTCTAAGCCTACATACTCTTAATCTATGTGGTAGAAGCCAGGGGGAAAAAAAGAATAAAAAATCAGAGAAAACTTCAAATAAAGGTCACAGAAATAAATCCAAATATATTGGTAATCACGATAGTATATACAAATAAAATTTGCCAGCTAAATGGCAGAGGTTCTCAGGTTTAGATTTAGAAAAATAAAATCAAATTCACAGTTTACAAGAGACACATGTAGAACATAATGACATAGAAAAGTCTAAACTAAAGCAGTATAAAAATATATACAAGGCCAACACAAATCTAAAGAAAGCTCTTGTAAAAAAAAATATGAATATCACACAATATAGACAAGGCTAAAAGAATCATTAAGAATACACATGGATGTTATGCAATGAAAAAAATAAGATGTAACTATTCTGAACCTATATGAACCTAACAGAATTTCCAAATGTAGAAGTCAAAAACTGATAGAACTAAAACGAAGAATTAGTCAATCTACAATTGTTGAGGGGGATTTAACACACCTGCCTCAGAAAGTGCTTATCAAAAGTGAAATATTAATAAGAACTAAAATGCTATGAACACAGTTAAAAAGCTTGAACTAGTACCTGTTTAGAACCCTTCACCCAACAATATAATACTTTTAATCTTCTTCAAAAGGATATGCAACGTAGACTTTTTTTTTAAATTCAGCATACATGAAGTAACAAAGCAGTGTCAACAAATATCAAAGAATTTAGATCATGCAGACTATGTTCTCTGCCAAGGATACAACAAAATTAGAACTCAATAAAAACAAATAGTCATCCCTCCAAATACACTCTGCTATTAGTCATTATTAAAAGAAGAAAGCAAATTAAAATATTTAAAAATAAGTGACCAAAAAATCCCTCATGTGTATAATAGCATAAAAGCTCTACTTGGAGAGCAACGTATCACTTTAAAAACATCAAGCAAAAGTATCAAGCAAAAGGAAAATTGAAAGCCAATGAGCTAAGTGAGCACCTCAAGAAGCTGAAAAAAAGAAAAACGGAGTAACTGCAAGCAAACCACAGAAAGGAGATAATAAAGAGCAAAATTTAAGACTATTTTAAAGAAACAAACAGTAATGAGGATCAGCCTAACCTAACTCCAGCCCTTTGAGAAACTAATAAAATAGACCAACTTATGGAATAATTCATGAAGAAGCAGAGGAGAAACACTTGGTAAGTGGAATGAATGAATAATTAGCCCACAGGTAACCTGACTTCCGTGATTATAAGGATACAATGGAATTACATAGGTGAAAAGTATGGTCCAGTGCCTGCAACTCAGTAGGAACCCAGTAAGTATCAGTTTCTCTTCTCTAAACTAAATGAATTAAAATGAAGTATTAATTGACAATTATGGTTTAGCATAGTGATTTTGAAATCACTATTTGAAGGACAAATTTTAAATGGAATCTCAGAATATAAAACAAAGACTAGCAGAATGGCTTGGAATAAAGGTGGTGGCAGAGGAGAGAAACCCTTTCTTCACTGTTTCCCAGTAATCCCTCACATATCTCCTGGGAATGCCTAGGACTGTAAGACACCAGTTTCAAAACCAAGCATTTAATGTATTGCCTAACTCAACAAATATCTTTTGAGGACCCACCATGCCCAGAGTACTCTGCTCTCCATTGTCTTCATGTGTGACTGCAAGGAGTGAATGATATGATGGAGATATAAAACAGGCCAATTGCAGGACCTCTTTTTGGACTGCATGAGTCTTCTGGCTTTACTAAGGGTAAAGGTGTTTCTCTCCCATTCTTTCTATGGCAGAACACAAGGCTAAACCACATCTACCATCATTAGTGTCTCTGTTAGAGTTCTTGGATTGTAAGGAAGGGAAAACTCTGGCTAACAGCCATTGAAATAATTTATTAGAAGAATACTGGGTGGCTCACTGAATCTATGGAAGAGATGAATAGCAATGTACAGGGAAGGATAGGAAGCAGGACAGCTTCAGCCTTTGGACAGTAGGAGTCAAGCAGAGTTTATTCACACAGGCGCTGCCATGAGATGAATTGAATCCAACAAAGACCCATCTCCATGTACTTCTGTACAAGATATACTTTCCCAAGAGAGAGATTTCAATGGGGCCAGCATCATGACAGACTGGACTTCCTGCCATGTGACCATGGTCAAGGTCCTTGAAGTCCAGCCCTCTGGATATCTAGAGAGCTGGATGGAACTCTCTGGATTCTGGCCCATTTTCCAAGTCTGGTCCTCCAGCTTCCCTCTGAGTCGGTAAGCCATTGATATTCCCTAGACAAATCTCTTCTCTAGGATAACTATCATCAGTGCCTGTTGCTTGCAACCAAAATCTTGGCTAATACAAAAGGGCATTGTTCAAAAGGTTGGGGATAATTGATACCCATATCAGGACTATGGACATTCTAATATTGGTATAATAGTCTAGAGTCTTATCAGTCTGTTATGACTTAAAGCTAAAGATAGTTGGGGTAATAGACATAACTTGACTGAAAACTTTTAGTAAAACCTAAAAGCAAGACAACAATTTCTATTATTGGTTGCTATTATATATTTGCACCTTAGTCTGTATTCTGAGTGAATAGTTTTCATTGATTGCAATTGTCTTCTTGCTTCTGACCATAAAATCTTGAAATTAAAGCAGAAAGGCCTGCAATACACCCTTGTCCCTGCCAAAGCGAGTTTGTCAAAACAACAGACAAAACAGAATTCAATGTGATCATCTCAAGAGAATGGAACTTAGAAATCCTTTGCCAAGAATATTTTCAGAGCAGGCCTTCAATCAGAAGGTGCCTTTTATCTTCATAGACATCAGTAAGCTGACCTTAAGAAAATGTAGTTATATGCTCTCTAGCCTCAAATGTGTGGGAACCAGACATACGTCTCCATATGCCAGAATTTTTATTACAGAACTAACCCAAACCCCTCAAAGAGTATCGTAAATTCACAGTAACATGTCCATTGAGACTTTTACCCAGTAAATCTGTGGGAAAATACAAATACTGTCTAGGCCAATTTTCACCACACAACATCCAAGAGACCATTAGTGACCCAGCCAAGAGTCTTCAATTGGCTTTCCCTGTAGTCTTTCCTTGACTTTTTACATTTATTAAACCAACTCCACATATAGAAAGTTTGCACAAAGAGAGAAATTTTGTGAGAAAGAACAGAACCCCACAAATCTAGAGGGTGTCTATGTTAAAGAAATAATAAAATCCATGAACTCGGACAGTTGAAAAAAATGACTGCACTATCTTTGGAAACCATATCTATTCATCCTTAAGGCACTTAACCCTGAAATATATGCCAAGAAGTGGCCATCTGATAAATAGTACCATGGAAATGGCCAGTAAACATGGAAAGTTGCTTAACATCACTAGTCATCAGGGAAATGCAAATTAAAATCATAACAGGATAGCCCTGTACCCTCCGGAATGGCTAAAGTTAAAAAGATTCACCATACCAAATGTTTTGCAGGATGTGGAGAAACTGAAACTTTCAAAAGCTGCAGGTGGAAACTTAAATTCGTATAATAATTTTGGAAAACTATTGGGCATTATCTACTAAAGTTGAACAGTGTATGCACTATGACCTAGCAATTCCACTCCTAGGTATATGTTCAACAAATTTTATCACACATACACCAAGAAACATGTATGAGAATGTCCTTAGCAATATAATTTATAATTTCCATAAACTGAAAGCAATCAAACATCCATTAACTATAAAAGAGATTATTCCTCTTATACAAAGGTCGAAACCAGGTACAACAGAACTATGCTGTTAGAAGTCAGGATGGTGGTGGCCGGGCACAGTGGCTCACGCCTGTAATCCCAGCACTTTGGGAGGACGAGGCGAGTGGATCACGAGGTCAGTTCAAGACCAGCCTGGCCAACATGGTGAAACCCCGTCTCTACTAAAAATACAAAAATTAGCTGGGTATGGTGGCACATGCCTGTAATCCCAGCTACTTGGGAGGCTGAGGCAGGAGAATTGCTTGAACCGGGACCGGGGAGGCAGAGGTAGCAGTGAGAGAGGTAGCGCCACTGCACTCCAGCCTGGACTAGAGAGCTAGACTCCATCTCAAAAAAAAAAAAAAAAAAAAAAAAAAAGTCAGGATCATGGTTACCCCTGAGGAGGAAGGAAGGGTATTGATTGGAAGGGGACCATAGAGAATCTTTAATCTCATTGGTAGTTATAAGATATTCCTTTTATGATAAAATTATTGTGCTTTACATTTATGTATTAGACACTTTTTTGTACATGTCCGCTTCAAAATAAAGAGTTTTTCAAAAATTGTACTGGAAGCCATTGGCATAAATATATTTCTAGGCCTCAATTGGAAGAGAACCATAGTGGGTAAATTCAGGGACTCTACAGTCAGTCCAGGATTTGTTACTCCTTGGCCTCAGTTTCCTCAAATGTAAAATAGACCTAAGAATTCCCACCTCAGAGGATTACCCTGGGATTTCCTTTTATCAACCTTCTTCTTCCAGTACCTTTAACCTGGATAATTCCTACTAGTCTTTATGATGCAAGTGTAGATGTCACTTGGTGTAGGAAGGCAGTAATTCCTGCACACTGATGAGATCGCACCCAGTCTTTTCCATGTCACAGTGGGCATCATCAGGGTACCTACTTTTAACAACAGAAAGTGACGCAGATCCAAAAGAAAAGGAGTTATGAAAAGAGTAATGAGGGCCCTAGCATCTCTGGAAAGGCTGAAGAAATCACCAGAAAAAAAAAAATATCTAAAACCATGCTTCTGAGAGATTCTGATGAGGAAATTGCCTCACCCATCACAGTCACCATCAGAAAAATCAAATGCCTGCTCCATTCCTTGAGATACCAGGCCCCTACTCAAAGTCTAGCAAGATGCTGTCTGATTGGCAAAACCTGTGTCACATGCCTGTGACATAGCTGCAAGGGATGCTAGGAGAAAATACCCAGCATTTTTAGCTTTTATAGTTGGAGGAGGTCTTTGCCCCCACCTCAGACTGATAAGAAAAGGGATTTCTCAGTATAGAAAGGTAATCAAATGCTGAGAGGCCAAGATGAATTGCGAAAGTTAAACAAGCCATGTTGTAATCTCTAGTTTACTTGTCTGCTTTCCTCGGTAGACAGCAATTATCCATGAGACCAGGAGCCATAGCTAACTTGGTACCATTTTGTCTTTGCACTCAGCACAATGACTGACACATATCAGGCCCAGAGTAAATATTGTTAAACAAATGAATCACTAATATAATAGTTATAAAATATTCAGCATAGTACCTGGCACACAAAAAAAGGTTCTTTAAAGATATAAAATATATATAAGATGAAGCAATGCATTCTCTGTAGTCAGGGAACATTTCTCCTTCTATTTTGTGTCCCTAGCACCATATCAGACAGTATGTATTCAACAATGTTTGTTGAATGAATAGTTGAATCAAAGAATGAGTGAGTATGCATCAATGTAATTAATCTCTAGTAGGGTATATCCAAAGAACTGCTTAGATCAAAGACTGATGAATGCTTGAAGGCTGAGCAATGACCCACTGAGGCAGCTGGATCCTGCAGGAAGGGGAACACTGGGAGTGGAGAAGTTTGATGATGGGATGGGCTTCCTACCAACTGTCACTACAAGTCCACTGAAGCCCATATCTGCATATATAATCTATATATGAACCAGAGATAATACAAATGCTTCTTTTCTCTTGTTCATCTACTTCCGAAGGTTCATATTGCTTCTGTTACTCCCAGTAGCCTACCCATGTAGAAACAGAAGAATATTCAATGTGATTCTCACTATAAAATCACTAGATGAAGTGTAACTCCTTCTGAAGAAAGCCCAACTCATAGTATGTCAAAATCCCTTGTCCCATTTTGCTTTTTGAGCACTCGTGGCTGAGCAAGATGGGAGCATGACTTCTAATTTCTGACAGATACTGTTAATGTATCCCAGTTTGTTGTAACTGTAGCTCTCTTAAAGATTTCCTTGGAAGCCATCATTCTCAGCAAACTAACACAGGAACAGAAAACCAAACACCACATGTTCTCACTTATAAGTGAGAGCTGAACAATGAGAACACATGGACACAGTAAGGGGAACAACACATACCAGGACCTCTAGACAGCGGGGTGAGGGAAGGGAGAGCATCAGGACAAATAGCTAATGCATCTGGGGCTTGATACCTAGGTGACGGGTTGATAGGTGCAGCAAACCACCATGGCACACGTTTACCTACGTAACAAACCTGCACGTTCTGCACATGTCTCCCAGAACTTAAAGTAAAATTAAAAAATAAAAAATAAAAGACTTCTTTAAATGAGGAGTATCTGACTCAGTGCAATCACAAAATCCCAAAGTTTGGCCCAACTGCATGTCTTCAGGTGCACTCTTCAACACAAATCTAAAAATAGATTTGATCCAGACAGGAAGGAACTCTACAGATTGTATCAGGCTCCATGATTATGTGTAGTCCCGTCAGAATACAGCATAATGCAATCATTTGTCAGGAGATAGAACGTGAATCAGAGGAAAGCCAACTAAAAATGTTATCAGATTGTTTCAGCAGGCAAGCTGGGCTAAATGAGAAGGAGTTGAAAAACTCCAGATGGTTAGATTTCAAAAATTTCAAAAAAGCAAATTTTGAAGCATGATAATGTTTTCTTTTTCAAATTTAAAATAATTTTGGAACTATTTTTAATGCGTAAGTTTAAGTAATGGTAAATTAAAAGGCTCAGTTAACTATGATTGCCCAGTTTCTGGGATTTTTAACATTCTGAAATACCAGTTAACTGTAACTGATCACCAGAAGATGGCAGCATTACCTCCACCATTTTAATCATCTGCCAACTCAGAGGCTATCAACATTTGAAAGTTAACAATCACAAATTGCATACCAGCTGCCCAATTTGTTGGCTGTTGTAACCTTTCTTTTATGATGCAGTTCTTCTCTTTTAGAAGAGATCCATTTAGCCAATATATCCTTTAAGTCTTTGCACAATACTAAAGCTGTATTAGCAGTGTGCCAGCTTTCCTCTTTTTCTTTCTTTCTATTGGCTTTTATACGAGCAAATCTTTGCATGTCTAATTGTATGGAGACAATTAGCTGTTCTGTAAAATGTTGTCTCCTCCTATCTAGCATGTGCACCCACTTACATACAAATGTACTCACAGTTACCAAAGCACTGCCCATGGGAACAGAAAGGTCAGAGGATTTATTTTAAACAGATAGTCATTCACGTCCCAATTCTATTACTGAACTTCACTGAGCCACGTTCTGTTGCTATTTCATTTCATTTTGGTTTGGCTTGTTTTGGTATACAAAGATGAAATTACTAGAGTTAGTAATATCTGCCCAGCAGGATTATTGCCATAAGTATATACACTAGTTGGATTCAGTAAATATTTCCTGAGCCCCTACTATGTGCCAAGCATTGTGTCAAGCAGAGAATCAGTGCCTGAAGAAGGGCACAGTCTAGAGCTGTGCTTTCCAATAGAGTATTTACTAGCCACGTGCAGCCATTTGAATTTAAATTAATTAAAATTTAAATTAAAAATTCAGTTCCTCAGATGCACTGTCACATTTCAATTGCTTGATAGCCATAGGTGAGTAGTGGCTATGACTGTACAGATTTGGAACATTTGGATATGTAGATACAGAACATTTCCATTATTGCAGAAAGTCCTATTGGATAGCACTGATCTAAAAGCAAAATGGACTCCGGAGTTTACGACCCATTTGAAAAGTGCTATCAGAGACGAATATATAAACAGATCAAACAAACGGGAGGATAAACTCTTTTCAGTGGTGTCAAAGAAAGTCTAGACTAAATACAGATATATATATAAGATTTTAATGGAAGCCTTTACACAAAAGATGATAAAAAGTAGTCTGAGGAGTGTCAAGGTGTTTTCAGGAAGACTTAAGGGGAGGAAGAAAAGGTCCACTTTTGATCATGTATAAACATATTGAGAAACACAAAAACCCAACAAGGTATTTTAGGAAATGTGAGCTGTTTTATGTTGTGGAAGGATAAAGATTGAGGATTGAGGAAGGTTACATGGAAGGAGATGAAACTAAGAAGACAGAATCACAAACTAGATTTTGAGTGTATACAGTAGACAGTCAATATGGTTCAGCTCTTCTTTTCCTAGTGTAAGAAAATAGTGACCCTTCTTATGCCTAAACACAGGGAGAGGGAGCAGGAAGAATGATTCTTTTCACAACTTTCCATAACTGCATCTGAGTGGAAAATGAAACTAAGTACCTTCCAGAACAAGGCTACTTTCCTCACACAGACCTCGGACTGTGAGAACAACCCACCAGCCATGTCCCCAGTAACACAGCTTCCCCCTCCAGCCCCCCGTGGTCATGTTACCCCCAAATGAGTGAGGAACGCCTTCTGCCAAGGTTAGAACATATTCAAGCCTCATGAATCCTGTGCTTTGAACCAATCTCCAACTTTTTGTGGTTAGTTAGTTCATAGTCGGCTGGCAAAATGTGACTTCCTGGTTCTAAGATAAAAGACTTGCGAAGGAGGGTGGAGGGGACTAAAAAAACTTACTTGACATCAAATGGCTCTTGCAAAATAGAACTTTGATGAGCAAAGCACAAATGAATCCTAATCATCCCGATTACGTTTCTGAAAATGTCCACACTTTCAAAATCTCAGAAGGAGGAGGTTTGGTGGAAATGTGTTTGGGATTTCTCTAGCCTGAAAACATTTGGGAAAGAGTTGGAGGCATACGCTGACTTGCAGCCACAGCTGGGATTACAAGGGCCTTTTTCAGAGGAGAAAAAAGAGAAAGGAGGAAAAAAAAAAAAAGCCCTGTTGTAATAGATGTTCCAAGAATTGCTGGTCTTTCATAAGAGGTGAGGTGGGGATGGTGGGGAGGAATCCGGCTGAGCTCTTCATATGGTTTTATTTAAGCTTGAATAGAGATAATCAGCTCTGCTGTTTATTTCCATACCAAATGCTCTGGGGCCAGAATTCTGTCACATTCTTAACCCAGATAATTTTAGCAGCAATCTTTCTGAAATAGAAAACGTACTCAAGACACTTCCTGGTAAAGAGTTACCAAGAGAATCTAGAAGAGTCCATCCAGGACTCTGACAAGCCAAAGAGTTCTCCTACTCACTCCCTCCTGGGTGGCCAATTTGTGTGACAACACTTCATACTTTCCATGTGATGCCATTTGACAAGGGAGAACCTCATTAGGCACAATGCACACCCACTTGATACTCAATCTCTATCTCTTTATCAGCCCACTTAGAAAGGGAAGCTGGCACCAAGGGTCAAGTCCAAATCCTCATTTTAATGGTGATGCAATAGGGCGTGGTTTTTAAAAATCAAGTTTTGGCATTAAACAACTCTCTTTAGAAATGCTAGCTTGGCAACTTAGATACGTTGCTTGATTCCCTTTAGCTTCCATTTCCTCATCTGAAAAAAACAGGAAATCTCAGGTCTACCGTACCGGGTCATTTTGAAATTATGTGAGCTACGTCACCTGGGTGCCTAGCACAGAGCTTGGCACACACAGGAAGTGTTCCATTGTGGTGCTAGGTATGGATTTTGTCATTACAGTGTCACACAAGGTGATGACTATATTGCCGAGCCAGAAAGGATGATTATTCTACTCTCACATTTTCAGTTTCCTTAAGTACAAATGGTATACCTAGGCTTTCTCTTGCCTGATTGCTCCGGCTGAGACTTCCAGTCCCATGTTGAATAGGTTTGGTTGCATGTAGATATTCATTGCAGCACTATTCACAATAGCAAAGACATGGAATCCAGCTGAATGCCCATTAATGGCAGACTGGATAAAGAAAACCTGTTACATATACACCATGGAAAGCTATGCAGCCATAAACAAGAACATGTCCTTTGCAGCAACAAGGATGGAGCTAGAGGCTATAATGCTAAGGAAACTTTTGTTTTCATTGTGGTCAGAACATTTAACATGAGATCTACTTTTTAAACACATTTTTTAGTGTAGAATATTGTTAACTACAGGCACAATGTTGTATGGCAGATCTCTAGAACTTATTCATCATGCATAACTGAAATTTTATGCCCACTGAATAGCAAACACCCCCAATTTCCTAATTTCTCCAACCACTGGCAACCACCATTCTACACTTGGCTTCTGTGTTTGACTATTTTAAATACCTCACATAAGTGGTATCATGCAGTATTTGTCCTCCTGTGACTGACTTTTTAAACTTAGCATAATGTCCTCAAGCTTCACTCATACTGTCACATATGGCAGAATTTCCTTCTTTTCTAAGGATGAATTATATTCCATTGTGCATGTATACCACATTTTCTTTATGTATTCAACCACAGATGAACATTGAAATTGTTTCTTCATCTTGGTGACTGTGAATAGTGCTGCAATGAATATAAGAGTGCTAATGTCTCTTTGAGATACTAATTGAATATTTTTGGATAAATATATGGAAGTGGGATACTGGACCACATGGTATTTCTATTTTTAATTTTTTGAAGAACCTCCATACCATTTTCCATAGTTGCTGCCCCATTTTACATTCTCACCAACAAATTTCTCCACATGCTTGCCAAAACTTATTATCTTGTTTTTTCAAATAGTCATCCTAATAGGTATAAAGTGATATCTCTGTTGGTTTGATTTGTATTTTCCTGATGATTAGTGGTGTTGAGCATCTTTTCATACACCCGTTAGCCATTTGTATGTCTTTTTTTGGAGAAATGTCTACTCAAGTCCTTTGCCCATTAATTAAATTGCACTATTATTTTCTGCTATTGAGTTAAAGGAGTTGCTCATATATTTTGGATAGAAGCCCCTTATCAGATATATAACTTACAAATATTTTCACTCATTCTATTGTTTGCCTTCTCACTCTGATGTTTCCTTTGCTGTGCAGAAGCTTTTCAGCTTGATTTTATCTCACGTGTCAATTTTGCTTTCATTGCCTGTGTTTTTGGTGTCATAGCCAAGAAATCATTGCCAAAACTAATGTCAAGAAATTTCTCCCTTATGTTTTCCCCTAGGTTTTACAGTTTTCTCCTAGGTTGTACAGTTTCAGGTCTTACATTTAAGCTTTAATCTATTTTGAGTTGATTTTTATGTATAGTATAAGATAAGGCCTCAATTTCATTCTTTTGCATGTGGATATAGAGTTCCCCCAATACCATTTGTTGAAGTTATGCAGCCCAAATTTAATTGCTCAGTACCTGGAAACCTTTTAAATGGACAACTCTGTCCTCATTGACAAATTTTGACCTGTACCTTCCTCATATTAGCCTAGAATCATTAATCAAACCTTAAACTTAGTTCAACCTGTATCACCTTAAGGGATCATTTCATACCTGTGTTATCCATCAGGGAATGGAATACTTCCTTTCCTTGAAATCAAAGTGGTTTTCTTAAGTGTGATGGGGTTTCCCTTGACAGAGGAGGTAGGGCCTTAAGAAAGGGGTCGCACATTCTTTCTAGCTTTGCCTTTGCCATCATCCTTAGACTCCCCACCCTTCCAAATGGGAAATAATCCAATTTCCGTTGTCATTGTTTTTATATTTTCCTCCTATGGAATGCTCCTGCCCAATTACTGGTTTATTTTCCTTACTCTTGGAATTCTCCAGAGCAACACCTATTCAATGAAAATATTTTCTCTCCAATTTACAATGTGCAGTTAAATTAAACAAGCAGAGATAGCTATTTTAGCAGAGCAAAGTGTAGCTGCCAGAACTTAGGTCTGGATGTGGTCATTTTGGTGTACCTGCCTAGGCTGTATCCTCAAGCTTTCTCCCTGTGTTTGCTTGTACCACTCCCAAACTCCCTACAAAAACACCTAGCTGTGAGTGCTAGCTGTTCACGGTTTGACCGTGTCCTCTAAAAAGCATGTGTTGGAAATGTAAGCCCCAGTGCAACAGTGTTGGGGGATGGGGTCTAATGAGAGGTGATGAGGTCACGAGGGCTCTGCCCGCATGAATGGATTAATGTTGTTATGGCTGGAGTGGGTTTGCTATGGGGGGAATGGGTTCCCTATAAAGAATGACTTTGGCTCCCTTCTGTTTCTGTCTCTCTCTTTGCCCTTCCACTATGGAATGACATAGAAAGAAGGCTGTTGCCAGATGTCCACCCCTTAGTCTTAGACTTCCCAGCCTCCAGAAACTTTAAGGAGCAACTTTCTGTTCATCACAAATTACCCAGTCTCAGGAATTCTGTTATAATAGCACAAAATAGACTAAAACACTGAGGAAAAGAAAAAAGCCTATTTAAGAGGTTGAATCTACTTCTCTTTGAATTAAGTTTAGCAAGTATGTATAACCACTTAGCATCCCAAAAGCCAAATTATGAGAGTAAGGATCATTATAACTTCTATTCTTAAGAAATATTTCAGATACTATACTATGGCATAATAAGAAATACATTAGGTCTTTGTCCCCTACTCTTTGTCCTGATACAGAGTACCTAAAACCCTTGGAATTTCCCCCGTGATGGGAATGTCTTTTGTTATTCATAACCAGCCCTTTTCCTTCCACACCTGAGTTTATGCTAATGAGGTGTCTTAGGGGAGGGCCCCTAGAGAGACTCAGGATAGGGCTGCTCATCAGAAAGCCTAAGTTATTAGAAGGTTGGAACATTCAGACCAACCCACTCACCTCTGAGAAGGACAGGGCTGGAGATATAGCTGCATAAACATTCTTGAACAATGAAATTTCGTGAGCTCTCAGGATGCTGAACACATGGAGGTGCCAGGAGAAGGATGTACACAGAGAGGGCATAGAAAGTCCATGCCGCTTGCCCCATACTTTGCCCTACACATCTCTTCCATCTGATCATTCCTGAGTTGTATCCTTTGTAATAAAACAGTAAACATAAATGTTTTCCTGAGTTGTATGAGCCATTCTAGCAAATGATCAAACCCAAGGAAGGAGTTGTAGGAGCCTCCAATTTATAGGTGTCCGATCAGCAACATAGGGGACAACCTGGGGCTTTTGACTGGTGTCTGAAGTTGGGGCAGTCTTGTGAGGCTGAGTCCTCAACCCGTGAAATCTGATGCTATCTCCAAGTAGATAGTATCAGAACTGAATTGAATTATAGGATAGTCCCCAGTTGGTGTCTGCAAAGAACTGGAGAATGGTTAGTGTGGGAAAAACACACACATCTGGTGTCAAAAGTGTTGTGTGAGAGTATTGTGTCATATATTTTATCACAGATACTTTCTGAGGTTGATAATTATATGGGGAATCCTCAGGCCTGGAGACGGGATCTCAAACTCAAATGTACATGAAAGCCAGGCACATAATGTAAATGAGGGAAGCACGCAGGTATAAGAAATGTTTTACTTAAGTCTTAATTCTTTTTAATTATTCTATTAACTGCAAGTGCATTGATTAAAGATAGTTGTCACTAAGCCTGAGTGTTGGGGGTAACAGGGAGTGGTGGGGACTGTGGCGAACTAGAAAGGGTATGCCTAGTTAAAGATGGCAGTCCCTCCTTATCTCCAGCTGATTGGTACCCTGTGAGAACAAGAGCCCAATGTGCCTAGATGCTTTCATTTTTCAAAAGAAACCAGAAATTTCAGTTTTTTAAAAATTAAACCTTCTGATTTTTAAATGTTGGCAAGTAGTCTAGTCAATGCAATAGAAGTAAAAATATTGATTACTCTTACATAAAAAGTACAAACAGAACTTTGGGGTGCTAGTAATGGGTTTTGATTTTTGTGCTAATTACACAGTTATATTAACTTTGTGAAAACTCATTGAACTGGGCACTTATATATGCACATTTCTGTATGTATATTACACTTTCATGAAGAGCTTTAAAATGTGTTGGCAAGTAATTAAAATCATAGGGAAATTTTAAAACATTTTCTGAGCCAACATCATGTAGATCAAATAATGCCCAACTAGGGGCTGAATTAAGCATTCAAGGTTATTCTTTGTTTTTGAGACGGAGTCTCATTCTGTTGCCCAGGCTGGAGTGCGGTGACGTGATCTCGGCTCACTGCAAGCTCCGCATCCTGGGATCACGGCATTCTCCTGCCTCAGCCTCCCCAGTAGCTGGGACTATAGGCACCCGCCACCACGCCCGGCTAATTTTTTTGTATTTTTAGTACAGATGGGATTTCACCGTGTTAGCCATGATGGTCTCAATCTCCTGACCTCGTGATCCGCCCTCCTCGGCCTCCCAAAGTGCTGGGATTACAGGCGTGAGCCACCATGCCCAGGCGCTTTCAAGGTTATTCTTTATAAGCTTTAATTTAGAGGATTTAGAAGGGCAAGAAAACCCTAATTTTTCTACCATTTATGTCAAAGACAGGAGAGGAAGGAAAGAGCCAAACATAGCTACTGTTCCAGCATGTGCAGATGTATTTTCAGGGCAGACTACCATGGCCTGAGTACACACAGAAAGCAGCCCAGTTCTCAGGCCACACCCTCCTCACTCCCCACCTATGACACTCTGCCTTCATTGGCTTGCCCTGTGCTTCCCTTGGTGCACCATTATTGATGACCCCAATTCTTGTTTCACTGGTTCTCCCCTTTTGGAAATTCAGGTCTCATGTTTCCTCTCATTGAGCTTAAAACTGCACACTACAATGAAGCATCAGGAAAAAATGAAGGTAGTGTGATAGAGAAGAAAATAGACAAGATGTAAAGTCGGATGCCACATGGTTCAAATACCAACCTTGCACTAACTAGCTGAGAAGTTGGCCAAGTTACTAACCACCCTGAGCTTTTGTTTTCTCATTTAAGACATGAATACTGTTCACTAAGGGTATTAAATGCCTAAATAAAATGCCTAGCAGGCTAGGCACGGTGGCTTATGCCTGTAATCCCAGCACTTAAGGAGGCCAAGGCAGGAGGATCACTTGAGCCCAAGAGTTCAAGACCAGCCTGGGCAACGTGGCAAAACCCTGTCTCTACAAAAAAATAGCCAGGCATGGTGGTGCACACCTGTACTCTCAGCTACTCAGGAGACTGAAGTGGGAAGGTTAACTGAGCCCAGGAGTTCGAGGCTGCAGTGAGCCAAGATCATGCCACTGCACTCTAGCCTGGGCAACAGAGTGAGACCCTGTCTCAAATAATAATAATGCCTTGCAGAGCAGTTGTAATTAGTCCATCCTCACACTGCTATGAAGAACTGCCCAAGACTAGGTAATTTATGTAGAAAAGAGGTTTAAATGACTCACAGTTCTGCATGGCTGGGGAGGCCTCAGAAAACTTACAATCATGGTGAAAGGGGACGCAGGCACTTCCAAACACTTATAAAACCATCAGATCTCATAGGAACTCACTATCACAAGAACAGCATGAGGGAAACCACCCCCATGATCGAATCACCTCCCACCAGGTCCCTCCCTTGACATGTGGAGATTATGGTTATTGCAATTCAAGATGAGATTTCAGGTTGCTGAAGCCGTGGAGGTATAGGGACTCAGAGCCAAACCATATCAGCAGTGCTTCTCAAACATTCATATACATGAGAATTTTCCTGGGAATCTTGTGAACCTACAGATTCTAATTCAGCAGGGTTTGGGTGGGATCTGAAAGTGTGCATTTCTAACAGGCTTGCAAATGTGCCAATAATGCCGGTTTCTGGACCATGCTTTGAGTAGCAACACTGTAGAGTGCTTGATCACAGTACCTAATATATATTAGTTCCACACCCCTACCTCCCATAACAGCTTATACTCCCAACAAGAAGTCTGAAATGGAAAGTTGGAGGCAGGTAGCTGTAGGCACTGATTTTGTTCATTTTGCACGTGATTCCAGTAAGCTCTGGGCAACTAGTTTCCTTTATAATGGTGACAACAAACTCCAAGCCTCAGCCATGATGACTTTCACATGGAGAAGCTGGGATCCATTTCAACCCATGGTGGTGGTCAACAGGGTTCCTGAATGAGGAAATGAGACAAGAAGAGTTAAATGTGCTTCTCTCTAGGAGGCTTCTCTTTGTTTCCTCAAGACAACTACCAAACTTACTGGATTGTTTTTTCATTTGAATGTTTTATTCCATGAATAGCCTAACAATATAAATGTGTTTCAAGTACATGAATAAACAGCATAATAATAAAAAGCACATGACTTTCCCAAGAATTTATCCCTGAAATTCTGAGTTAACAACAAGACAGCAACTTTCACTCTGGGGGAAGGGAATGAGGGCAAAGTTTCAAATGTACTTAAGCGACTAAAAGAGGAAAGGAAACAGGAGGGAGGGAAAGAAATATTGTTTTTCACTATTTGAATGTTCCCCAGAACTAGAGGGTGAGGGAAATCTGGCAAGAAAAGATGCATCTGGTTTTATACTGATTTTGAAGATAGGAAAAAGAATACTCTTTGCCAAGGAATATGAGAAAGAGCATAGGCTTTGGAATCAAGCACAGCCTGCTATAAACTGACATCATCTCTTTCACTATTGGGCAAACCTGCATAGACTTTAGGTGGAACTAAATAAGGAACTACAATTACCTGAGTCTTAGTTCCTTCATCTATAATATAGGGAGAGTAATACCTACCCCGTTGAATTGTTCTATGAAGACACTAAAACCCCACATGGGGAAGTGCCTAGCTCAGTGGTTACCTAGCCTTATAGATGCTTAATAAACATGTGTTTCCCACCTTTTTCTTCTCTAGGAGACTGTATTAGTCTATTCTCACACTGCTATAAAGAACACCTGAGGCTGGGTAATTTGTGAGGAAAAGAGGTTTAATTGCCTCAAAATTCTGCAGGCTGTACAGGAAGCATGGCTGGAAGACCTCAGGAAACTTAACGATCATGGCAGAAGGTGAAGGGGAAGTAAGCATATCTTACCGTGGCAGAGCAGGAGAGAGAGTGTGTGAAGGGGGGTGGGCTATACCCTTTCAAACAACCAGATCTCATGAGACCTCTATCATGAGAATGGCAAGGGGAAGTCCACCTCCATGATTCAATCACCTCCCACCCAGCCCCTCCTCCAACATGTGGAGATTACAATTCAACATGAGATTTGGAAGGGGACACAGATCCAAACCATATCAGGAACTGAGGCTACTGATCACAGACCCCGAACCCAGAAAGAGCACCATATCCTAATTCCCCAGATTCATCTAAATCATCAGGATAGGTTTTTGCTTGGCAGATATTCCACTCCAAGGTGGCAGACTACGGAATACATTCATAGAGTGTGTTACAAATCA
Source organism: Pongo pygmaeus (assembly GCF_028885625.2). NCBI lineage: Eukaryota > Metazoa > Chordata > Mammalia > Primates > Hominidae > Pongo > Pongo pygmaeus. The sequence goes on from NC_085930.1 coordinate 79,639,894, forward strand.
CCTGTGCTGTCACTTTTGCTCAACACCTACTATGGCCCCCATGGCCAGGCAGCCCCTCATTCAAACCCAGGTTCATCCAGCCTCACTTCACCCAGCACTTATTTAACCCCCACCCTGCACACCTCTGAGGCTGTTGAAATGGAGTCAGAAAGCTCTAGGTATGAACTGCAGCTCCCCTAGTCACGAGCTGTGAGAACTTGGGCACATTGCTTAACTCTACTAAGTCTTAATTTCTCCATCTGTAAAATGGGGTGATAATGACCCTGTTTTATAAGCTACTGTAAGATCAAAATGAAGCATTAGCCCAGTGCCTGAGACATGGAAACTGCTCTGATGTAGTTGTTGTTGTTGTTCACAATGAGCTTTGCTATCATTTATAGGTGAGGAAATTTACATTCTAAGTGAGCAAGTGATATAGCTAAGCTTGACAATTTGCTGGTTCCATGGGGACAAGGAGGCTCCAAAATGCAAACTAAAAGGTGTTCAAGACATTTAAAATATCTGCTGGGTCCAAAGCCCATGTCCTCTGCACAGCAGCACACTGCTAAGCACTGAAGAAGGTATGAGGAGATTAAGACAAAGATGCTGACCTAAAGTGTTTTCAAGGGCTTGTGTATTAATTCTACATGTAGCAGAAAGCCATGAATGCCAAGAACCGCAATGTCCTGCTTGACTTCTGGGATGTTAGTGTCGATGCACACTTTTCTTTCTGTCCTATGGTTCTTCCCTCCAGCTGAGCACTTCTACTTACCTCTACCTACAACCCCCCCAGACATGTTCTGCTTTTATAATTGGTAAGCCTTATAGGTCAAAAGTCATTTCAATGATTAACTGATGTTACTAAGTCATCACACCTGTTGAACTGCTATTTCATCTCCTGCTCTATGTATTTATTGAGTACCTGGACTTGGACCTCCCACCTTCAGTTTCAGGATGTTGGACCTGTCAGACCCTTATCTAACTTACTTATTGCTTGCTTGTTCCCCAAACTTCATGCTCAGTACTTGTTCATTTCAGGTTTGTCTGCCTTTATAGTTTTGACTCCTCATGTGGCTCTAATCCTGAATATCCCCTGGGTTCCCTGAAGCTTGTCTTGGTTTCTCCGGTACCTGCCATTCAGCCTGCATTCACAATTCATTGTGCCTGGGAGTCTACACCTTCTTTAAAGCTGATGTCTAATGCTTTGATTTAAATCTATCTTTGAGAAAAAAAAAAAAAAAAAAACCTCTGCTAGAGCAATTCTGTGTGCTTATAGTCTGGTGTTTCTCCTAATTAATGAAAAAGTACTGTACTAAATAAGGTAGAAGTGGCATTAAGTAAAATAGAGAAAAATAGAAGCATGAAGATTAGTACTTTTGTTTTGTACCTGGTTATAAAGCACTGTGGCTCTAACTTTCCATCTTTTTATTTTCTAGCAAATTCCTCTTCCTCCTGGCCTCTAAATGACAGAGTGTCTTAGGGTTCATTGAACCTGTCCTGTCCTCTGTCTAGACTTACTTCCTAGGTGATCTCATCTGGTCTCAGCTTTAAATACCTCCTGTCCACTATGTCTCCTAAATGTGTGTCTCTAACCCAGATGTCTCCCTTGAACTCTGGACATATACATCCAACCACCCACCCAGAGAGTCACTTCAGTGACTTGAGTCTGATAGGTACACATTTAGCAGATTTAATCCAATCTCTTCTCCACCCGTCTTCCCCATCTTGATTGAAGGTAGCACCACCTTTTTATTTGCTCCATAGTTTCTCTCACATACTACATCCAATGTATCAGCAAATCCTGTTAGTTCTGCCTGAAAATATGTCCAGAATCCAACCCCAACCGTTGTTACATCAGCTCTTCCAGGACTGTTGTGGTAGCCTCTGATTTGGTCTTCTGTTTTCACCTCATCCTCGATAGTCTATTCTCAATAGAGCAGTCAGAATAATCCCAACAAATCCGATCATGGCACTAATCCAAATGCCCATTGCTCCTAAGGTCAAGGCTAACATCCTTAAAATGGCCTCCAAGGCAATCTGACCTCTGCCTTCACTATCCTCTACTCACACTTCTCCCTGACACACTTGCCCTTGTGCACTCCCCAAACATGCCAGGTACTTCATTCCAGCTGAAGGCCTTTGCACTTACTCTTCCCTCTGCTGAGAACACCTCCCTTACATATCTGCATAGTTCATCCCCCATTTTATTTATGCCTCTGATCAATGGCCAAATATTCCTAGCCAATATTTCCAAAATAGTACCTATACTCCTCAGCACCCACCGTCATCATTCTCTAGCCCTTCCCTGCTTTGTCTCTAATGGCCCTCATCTCCACCAGCCTTATCATACACTGAGAGGCTTAGTTGTCATCCACTTCCACCATCGACTAGACTCTCAGACACTCTTTGAGCACAGATACTGTGTTTTATTTATCATTGTATTCTCAGCACCTCAAGTGGTGCCTAGCATGTAGTAGTGACTTAATAAATTTGTGCCAAATGAATGAATACTGTTAATATCCTGGCTCTTTTTCTCACCTGACCTCAGATGGATCAAGGGTTACTCACAGAGTTCATATCAGTAGTTGTCTTCAAAAGGCTTAGAAGCCTAGAAAATTGCATGGGTCTGTCTCCTCTTGACTAATCTATCTCAAGTCCAGCTTTACAGGGTGCTAGTTCTTTAAATTCTCTACATTTTTGCATCTTTCATACTGTAGTATTCTGGCTTATTTTCATTGTAAGTTGCAGAAACCCAACTCAAACAGGTATAAGGTTTAAAAAAAAAAAAGCAGAGGTAGGGGATAGAGGGTTTGGGAGTCACTGGCAAATAAAACAGAAAACCCTAGTTCAGAAGCAGGTGGGAGAAGGTGCTCAACATATTACATCAGGAATGTGCTTCTTTCCTTCTCTCAGATTTGCTTTCCTCTATCTGATTTCATTTAAATTGATTCTCCTCAATTAGGGATACAGATGATCATCAACGTCCTTAAGCTTATATTCTACCAGTTCAGCAACCTCAGTGTCAGACCTGACCTAAGATGGCATCAATTTCACTCAGATCAAGTGGGTTTAGGAGAGTTCAGGGTGGTTTCCCCAAGAAAAGTCAGCCTGTTGAAGCTAAAAGAATGAGGATGGTTGTTGAGCAGATAAAGAAAAAAAAATCAATGCCCACTGCATTTATTTTACTTTGTATTCTTATTTTTAAGCTTATATTTCCTAACTCTGTGTTACCTAAGAATAGAGACTGGGGCTTAACTCTTTAAAATGCCAACATCTCACACAGGGCCTTAGTTAGACTAAACATGCTATAAATGTTTGATAATAATGATAAAATCTCAAATCCAAGTAGCTCACCCCTGTGCTATGACTTTATTTTAGGTGTTTTGGGGTTTTTTTGTTTGTTTGCCATCCCAGAGAAATTTAGATCTTCCTTCAAAGACCGAATTTCGTTTCAAAGACTTCCTTTTATGAAGTCTGCTAAATTCTTGCTGTGTTAGCTATCTATTGCTGCGTAACAAATTATCCTAATAGTTGGTGGCTTAAAACAACAGCTTTTTTTGTCTCATAGTTGCTATGAGTCTGGAATCTGGGTCCTCTGACTCAAGGTCTCTCACAAGGTGGCAAGGAAGATGTTGGCCTTGGCTGCAGTTATCTCAAGGCTCAGCTAGGGAAGGATCCAATTCCAAGCTCACTCACATCATTGTTGGCAGAATTAAGTTGCTCACTGTCTTTTGGACTAAGGTCCTCAGTTCCTCTCAAGTTCTTCACTAGAGCCTCTTTCATTTCCTGGCCATGTGGGCCCCTCCACTAGGCAGTCCAAAACATGGCAGCTGGTTTCCTTAGAGAGAGAGGACAAGAAAAAAATGCTGGCAAGATGAAAGACACAGTCTTTTGTAACTTGTTCCCAGAAGTGACATCCCATCCTCACTTTTGCTATCCCATCACCACATAGCAAAAGTGATGACGGGATGTCACTTCTGGGATCAAGTTACAAATCATTAGGTCCAGCCCGCACTCAGGAGGGAAGGGCAAGACAAGGATCCAGATCTCAGAAGGAATACTTGGCATGGTAGAAAGCTACCAAAAATGCAGGACACTTTTGGGTCACCTGGAGAAAAACACTGATAGGCTGACTACCTGGCGCCTGATTCTGACAAGATTTCAAGGCCTCATGGACTTGCTAGAAATGAGTGCCATCATTGATTAGTGATATCTGCCACTAATGAGAGATGGAAGAGGAACAGTGTAAACCCATATATGTGCATGCCCCATTCTAACAACATCAGAGCCCGTTTGTCCAGGCTGGATATACATAAGCATTTCTCCATGGCATTTATCAGAGGAAATGGTGAGCTGGCTAAAATTCATGTATCTGATAGCTGTGTCTCAATGTGCTCTGGCTGAATGGCACAGCTTGAGTTACTGTGAACAACTGGTGCCTTGTCTTGTTTGCTTTTTTTAACGTACGCCCAAGTCAATATTGAACCATTCTGTGCTTCTGCATCCAGTTCCCCACTAAAAACATGCTTAAGAGACAGAGCAGGATATATTGTTCTATTTTTCTGGTTTGGGTTCTGAGGTTGTGTGAGGAGCTTAGCCCAGCTGCTTCAATCAGTCCCTAAGTTACATATTGGTGTCCTGATGGTGGATGACCAAGTCTTCCCACTCTCAGAGTCAGTAACTGTAAATGCTGGACCTATAGGTACAGTAGCAAAGGGAATTAATGCGAGTGTCACATTTTTTGGTCCATGGCAAGAAACAAAGAAAAGAAGTCTGATTAAAAACATGTTTGTAAACACTCCCTTCCTTTTCACTTAAGCAAGAAAATAAAGCTAAATTATTTTTACCTTACCTTCAGAATAAGTTTGTTTGGGATAACATAATAAGTGAAAAAGAAGAGCCAATCTCTGCTACCTTAAAATATTAAGTGATGTTTCAGAAATTAAAATATTTCTTTGCTCATGCATGTTGGGGCAACAGAGTCATGTTTCCTAAACTTTTTAGACGGTCAGTTATTTTAAACTAGTTTTGTAGTTTCCCCTCTCCCTCTCTTTCTTCCTCCCTCCATTTCTTCTTTCCTTTTTCTTTCTTTCTACCCAATTGTATTCAAGGCTTGGGAATTAACAGTGGAGTCTACAAAATATAAAATGAAAAAAATCAAGACCAGAATAAGTTATAAATATTCCTTATTTTAGAGTTTATTTTTGTCTTTTCTGTTTGGATGGCTTTGTTTGCCATGAGGGGACCAGGGCCATCCTGAGATTAAAACTTGCTCAGAGAATAAAATCTCCACTCCCACACATGCAAACTGCACTCCAGGCAATTAGCCTTCCGGGAGTTTGCATGTTAGTATGGTCTCATGTCAAACTCAATCTGCTAAAGGGTATTATAGCCCCCGAAATCAGCATCTCAGGAAGCAAGGCCTGCATCCTGTGGCCATCTGGAGACTGCTTTGCTGAGCCATCCATTTTTCACCAGATACATTGCAGAAAGGGTTAATCAATCACCATACCAGTTCAAACACACAGCCTTCCTCCGGCTTGCTGAAGCTCACACACCCCAATTCCCAGAGCTCATTGAACAAGGCCCAACATCAAAGCCAGGGCCTCAAAGCAAATGTGCCAAAAGCCCAAATGGAAGAGGCCAAATTGGAGAAGGCTTATAAAGTGTCACTTCTTCATACAGCCCACGATACCGGCAGAGGTGATGACACTCACACCCGAAGCAGAATTTAGGCATGCCAGCCTGAGTGGAGGCTACGGCTTCCCACCAAGATCTCTAGTCTAACCTCGAATTTGCTTCTTTAATAACCTACCTTGCAAATGCCGCAAACACAAATGACCAAAGTGCCGTTTCCCCCGCGACACCAGAACAAGCCGTGCCCATGCACTCTTCTGTGGGCTTTCATGAAAATGTGCAGACAGCATGCCCCACTGCCCTTCTTGAACTTTGCTTTGAATTGGACACAGATGGCAATTCCTTGACCATTCTGCAGATTTGCTGAGAAAGTGAGGCTGGAATAGTTCTGTTGTCTTTTCTGACCTGGCTCTTTGCCCCTTAGAACATTTTTCATTACCCTTCAGGGTCAAAAAAAACCGTGTAGTTCAATCTTCCAGTTTCACCAAACAGCATCTTCAGAGTCAGATGGACTTGTATGAAAACGGTGGCTCTGCTGCATACCCATTCTGTGGCTGGGCACCTGTGAGACTGAATCTTCCAAGCCTCCATTGTATCATCGGTAAAGTGAGGATAATAATCCTTGAGGAATTGGAATTGTTGAAAGGATTAACTGAGGGAATGCTTATAAAGGTTCAGAACAGTGCCTGCCAGATAGTAAGCACTCAATATATGTGTGTTGCTGCTGCAGTTGATCATGTATTCATTCAACAGACATTCTCTGAATGCCCTTTTTGTGCCAGGCACTGTCCTGGGCACCATGGGCAGTGGTGAACAAGATAGACAAAGTTTTTGCTCTTACGCAGTTTATGACTTCATCAGTGGAAACGAAAGAGAAACAAATGAATAAACAAGCAAGGCCGTGACACGCACAATGTAGAAACATACAGGTTAATGTGATAGAGAGAGACCGGGAATTGGGAAATTTTGACTAGGAGCCTGGGAAACCGCTCCAGAATTGTGAAGACTGAACTAAGGCCTGAATGAAAAGAGATGGCAAGCATGTGAAAATCTTGGGGTAAAATGTTCAGGCAGAGGGACAAGTGTAAAAGCTGTGAGCTTGGCATTTCTGTTTGTGGACAGAAAGAATGCTGATGTGACTTGAGCACTGTGAGAAGCAGGCATAGAAGAATGAAGAGAGAGTGGTGTGGTGGCAGCATTATTACTTCTGTACAAGTCCCAGGTTTTCACCTGACTCGAGGAGTACGTTTGCATTTTGCTCTGCTAACTTCGTTCTCAAATTTGCCAGTCCATTGCATCAAACAGGGAGAGTGTTAATTTATTCTCCCATAGCCTAAAAGCCCCCCTGTGTTATTCACAAAGGCACAGACTGTTTCCAAGAGGTATGCAGAACCTGCAAATCAAGCAGCTTGGAAATTTCTGGAGGGAAGTTCACATACATGCGAGTGAAGGCAAAGTGGAAACATCTTTATTTTCCTTCTCTAAAGCTGAAATGAACATTATAATTGTAAGATACCCAGTGACTAATAATTCAATTCCATGTAGTCTTTCATGCTTTAGGCAGAAGCCTAAACATCTGATTATCTGTGTTGGCTCTTCTGTGAGATACAGTGGCTTGTGATAGAGAGAATATGCTGTGTGGAATTACGTGCCATGATTCGCTTCTCAGGTCTGTAACTTAATCACTGTGTGGCCTAAACAATTATCTTACCCTCTCTGGGCAGAGCCTCTATTTCTTCATCTGTAAAATAGGGACAATAATATTTATGCTAGAATATTATGTTAGGATTAGATAGGAGGAGGAGCACTAAGCATGGTCCTAGCCGTGAGTAGGGACACTCAGTGGATATCAACTTCTGCAGTATCAATGGAATACACTTGAGCTCAGCAGTCAGCAAATTGCTTCCCATGAGCCAAATCCTCACTCCTTCCTGTGTTTGTAAATAAAGTTTTACTGGAACATAGCCACACCCATTTGTTTCCATATTATCGTGGCTGCTTCCTCACTACAACAGCAGAGGTGAAGAGTTTCAACACAGACTGTGTGAAGAGTTGCAACACAGACTGTATCACCTGCAAAGCCTAAAATATTTACTATCTAGTTCTTCACAGAGAAAGTTTGCCAACCCATACTCTTAAATCCAAATATTACTTGTCCTTCCAGTACTTCAAAATGCCTGAAATTTCACTCCCTGTCATAAAATTCTCTTGTATTCCCCACTGTGACTTGCACATAGAAGGCAGTTACTACATAGCGATTTAATTGTATTACATTAAATGGAATTGAATTAAATGTATCTATTTAATATGAATTACTCTGGGGCTGTTGCTGATGCTCAGCCTTTTATTTTCCCAGAAAGCCCTTGCCTCAGTTACATGTTCATTTTCTTCAAATCAGTTTTGGCTCCTAAAATATCTGTGCATGGCTGACAGATATTATAGGTGTGCAGTCCCGCAGATAACCCTTCCCCTTTATGGTATCTAATATCCATGGGTCCGGCAGACCCTGCCAACCAGCTGATGCTTGAGCGTTCTATCTTAATGCTGTCACCCCTAAAGGTGTCAAGCAGAAAGGTTAAGTGACTTGCCCAAGGTCAGAGCAGGAATATGTCAGAGTGAGGGCTGGAGGACCATTTAATCTGACCCCCAAGGTGTACCTGGGGTCAGTACCCCTTGGTATATCCCATTTTTAACCATTCTACAAATATGGCTTTGTTTGCCATGTGGGGACAAGCATTGGAAGGGGTCACGCATTGGATGGGGTTACTGAGACCTTCTAACTGTCCCCAAGAAGGAATTGTAAATTCCTGGACTATAGGGGTCAGGAGATGGGATCTAAGTAAAGCAGCCAGGACCAGGATACCCTACACAGGTGTCCCCACTCTGGCTTCATTTCCTGCCTTGCTAGCCCCGCTCACTCCAGTCCAGACACACTGGTCTATGTACTGTTTCTCAGTCCCCCTCAGGCCTTTGCTCCAGCTGTTCTCCTGCCAGGAGCACCCTTCCCTAAGACAGCCACAACTTTTTACTCAGGTTTCATCCTCTCAATAAGTCCTACCCTGACCACCAATTAAATACTGCAACCTACAACCCCACGGACATTCCTGATGGATCCCCTCTATCCTGCTCTACTTTCTCCATCAAATGTATGACCTTCTACCATACTCTGTTCCCTCCATACATGTAAGCTTCACAAAAGCAAGGATGGTGATATGCTTTGTTCACTGATATATTCCAATCAAGCCAAGAACTTACTGACTGGCTTATTTATTTGTTTACTTATTTATCAAGGGCACACAGCACTTATTCTGTGCCTGATGTTATTCTAACCTCTTTAGAAAGAATCAACTCCTTTAATGGTAGGTACTCAATAAATATTTGTAGAATGGTTAAAAATGGGATATACCAAGAGGCACTGACCCCAGGTACCCCTTGGGGGTCAGATTAAGTGGTCCTCCAACCCTCACTCTGACATATTCCTGCTGTGTGACCTTGGGCAAGTCATTTAACCTTTCTGAACTTCCTTTTTCTCCCCTGAGAAAATAGGAATGAGAATTCTCATGTATAAATTTCAGGTAGGATTAAAGAAGATATTGTTTATAAGGTCTTGTTATAGTTTGCTCCACAGAGAAAGAGCTAATGGTGGTAACAAAGTGATGGTGATGGGGCTGTGACACTAGGCAGGGTCTTTAAAGTACCAGGTTGGCCATGATAACTTCCTGTTTCCTTGGCTCGCTCTCTTTCTCTTTATTTACAGGGTGAAAGAGAGATAAGAGGCCTATTAGAGTTGTCCATAAGATATCAGTTGTTTGAGACAAATTAAGGAAGGAACTAGAATAGTTTTCTTTAGCTAAGTTCCCTTAAGATTAAGAGGAGAACTTTTTTTGAATTTCAGTTCTTGTGCATTCTTTTTAAACTTTCAATGTAAACACAAAGATAGATGACTTAAATATAAAAAGAGATTTATTTAGTCATGCAACAAACATTTATTGCGTTTCTTGAATACCTGATGTGTATTAAACCTGTGTGTCAGGAGCAGAGGACACGCAGTGATCAATATGGTTGGGGTAACCACTAATACACAGCGCTCTCACTCCCACAGTGGTGATGGATGGGTTAACAATGTGATGAATGCCAGGATGGCGGAACACAGAGCCACAAGTACACACAGAAATTACGTTATAATGACTAAGGCTATTGACCCTACCATCTTTCAAGTACTGGGTACTATGTTAAACATTTACATATTAACATTTCATTTAATATTTCTGCCATATCTGTGAGGTAGTGTCTATCAGTATCCACTTAGTTTAAAGAAGTTCAATTGCCCAAGATCAGAGAGTTTATAAGAGATGTAGGTGGAATTAAATCTACATCCCCAACCCTTAAGCCCAAGCATGGATTTGTAGTTGGCTGACACTAGCTCTCCTAACTTAGCTGATGGTCACTTTCTGAGTTTCTTGCCTTTTTAGAATTTGTTTTATCATCTGTGGAGATAGTATCTACTACCTAAGATCATAAAAAGAATTAATAAGATAATAAATAGCAATCAGCCAAGACCTATCCCATAGTACTCAATAAATGTTAGTTCTCACACCTCGTTCTTCTTCTTAGATAACGTTATCATTATAGAGTTCTAGGTGGATGAATAACATATATACCAAATAACTATATTGACAATAACTAACATCAATCAAACACTATGTGCTGGGAACTGTGCTAAGCTCTTTTCATGGATAAACTCATTACATCAACACCATAACCCTATGAGCAGGTACTATTATTATCTCTTCTTTCTACAAAGGAGACAGAGCCACAGAGGTGTTAACTGCATTGCCCCAAGGTCGCAGAGTTCATACATGGTGGACCAGGAGTCAATCCCTGGTGCCCTGGTTCCAGAGTTTACTCTTCACCACTTGCTGTCTATAGGCAATCATAACAAGGACTGCAGATGTCCTTGGAGGAAGTTGCTGGTAGTGGTGGTGCCATAGTTGGTGTGATACAAAAAACCTAAGTACTTTATTTGTTCTCAAAATAATGAAATACTATTTACACACTTATTTACAAAGCACATTTTTCTGTCACCTACAGTTTCATGTGGCTGATGAATGCATATATTTTCCTCTTTTAGCATCAGTCAGTGCCATAATAAAGTCTGCATTACCTTAGAATGTGCTCCTGCTTCTCACTTGTCTTGCTTAATATTAGTGCATAATAGTGCATAATCAAGTACAGTAAATGGCCCCCTGGTTAGTTTTAATGACCTGATAGCACCTACCATGATTTGCGATAGAGCTCACAATTTAATTTGAGGATGAAAGATTGAAAAATCTTTCTCCATATTGCTACTTTCCAAAACTGCTCAGATGTTTATATTTTATTAACTAAAAGTCATGCCAACTTTCTCAATGACTCTATTCAACTCAAAGCATGCAGTACAAATTGTAAAAAATTCTTTTTTTTTTTTTTTTTTTTTAAGACATGCTCTCTCTGTTGCCCAGGCTGGAGTGCAGTGGAATGATCACAGTTCACTGCAGCCTAACCTCCTGGGCTCAAGTGATCCTCCCGTGTGCACCACCAAGCCCGGTTAATTTTTTCTTTTTTTTTTTTTTTTGGAGAGACGAGGTCTTGCTAGGTTGCCCAGGCAGTTTTCAAACTCCTGGACTCAAATAATCTTCCCACCTCAGCATCCCAAAGTGCTAGGATTACAGGCATGAGCCACCATGCTCAGCTTTGTAGAAAATACTTTCTATTCTTTCACAGAATTATCTAAAGAAGACTTGAAGGCAAATAAGGAGAGGAAAAGGGGTAATTGTTTCTTTGTGCTCCTTTTCAAAGCTGCAAACTCAGGCAGAGATCCCAAAATTTGAGTCTTACCTCATCTGGATGCTGCTTTGCAAAAGAATTGGTCCTTTTTCAGGCAGTAAAATATTTGCAAACTTTTCCTAATGAGTGTGATTTGCAAACTGTAATTTCAATGCAGCTACATTGCCAGGGCAGGTTTGGACAAAAATATGCAAACAATAAAGCAGGACAGGGCAAGCAGAGTTAGGTCATAAAATGCATGTCCCCTGTGCGTTGTGAGGCAAGACGCCAACGGCCTTGTGCCCTCAGCCACCTGTGTACGATTCTAGCTGATCATCTGTGACTCACTGGAGGCTGATTAGATTGTTTCTGTCCTGAGGCCATTTTATTATAATGTTGGGTTGTGAATTTCATTAAGTTTTACAATCCTCCACACGTGTGTTTATAACAAGAGTTATCTCTCCTTCTGGGATGACATTTGTTTTTATAAAACCAAAATTAAATCAAAATCTAAGCTTGCAAAGGTTTTTTAAAAGTGTATGAAAAACAATAGGCAGAAAATAAATTGTCAGCATAAACCACCACGAATGTAAATAAATGTCCATGGAGGAGCTTACAGAGATTTTTTTGGCATTACTCAAAATTCAATATGAGACATACGTGGAGATGACATGGAGACATGCTGCATAAACCACTGAATAGTTGAATTTTTATTTTTATTTATTTATTTACTTTTGAGACAGGGTCTTGCTTTGTTGCCCAGACTGGAGTGCAGTGATCACAGCTCACACCAGCATCAACTTCCTGGGCTCTCACTATCTTGCCCAGGCTGGTCTCAAATTTCTGGGCTCAAGTGATCCTCCTGTCTTGGCCTCCCAAAGGGCTGGGATTACAGTCATGAGCCCAGCCAGAGTCCTTAATTATAACAAGTGTTAAAACATACCTAGAAAGCAGAGTGTAAAATTTTGTTGAGGAGACAGAAAGGAGCCATTTCCATCTTCGTTACAGAAAATGGCAGATCCAAGTTGCATTCTGCAGAGAGTGTTAAGGGAGTGTCACGGACCATTTCATCTGCATTTCCTGCTTTCTCAGAGTGTGGACTCAAGGAGGCAAATGGATGCATCAAGTATTCCGTTCACCTCTGTCTCATGGGGCAAAAATGTTCAGTCTCAAACCTTTTAAGAACCATCTAAAATTATGACATTTTGTATCTGGGGGAATCATTTAGTCCAGAGATTGGCAAAGATTTCCTATAATGGGTCAGTAAAGATACAGAAAATATTTTCAGCTTTGTGGGCCATACGGTCTCTGTCCCAGCTACTCAACTCTGCAGCTGTAGCACAAAAGCAGCCAGAGACAATGCGTAAACAAATGAGCATGGCTGTGGTCCAATAAAGCTTTTTTATGTCGCTTAAATTTGAATTTCATATACTTTTCACATGTCACAGATTATATTCTTGTGTTTTTTACAACCATTCAAATATGTTAAAAGCATCTCTAGCACACAGGTGGTACAAAAACGGGCAGTGGGCCAGATTTGGTGGTTACCAGATTTGGCTACCGGCCAACTTTTGTTAACCCCTGATTTAGCTCAATGACAAAAAACCCCAGGGTGAGAGTGAGAAATTGTTACACGCAACCTGGATAGCTTTGCACACTTGCCTCAGCGTGGTGGCTACTTCTCAAATAGGCTGCAATAGAAACATTTGAGAAGCTAAAAAGCAATGACAATTTTCTCATTGACATTCTGATATTTAATGATATACTTAATCTATAATTTTTATGGAGATCATCAAATTTATTTAATTTTGACTTTCAAAAAGGGTAGTTGATAGAACTACCTTATGACCCAGCAATCTCACTTTTGGGAATATACCCAAAGGAAATGAAATCAGTATGTCAAATAGATACTCTCCCCACAAAGCTCACTGCAACACTATTCACAATAACCAAGATATGGAATCAACCTAAGTGCCCATCAACAGATTAATGGATAATATATGTATTAATGGATAATATAGTATAGGTACCACTGTGTATATGTACCACTATACACAGTGATACATATATATATGTGCATAGGTATATATATGTATATATGTATATATGTGCATACATATATATGTACCACATGTATATATGTACCTACATATATATATGTACCACATATATATGTAGGTACATATATATATATACACAGTGGAATACTATTTGGCCTTAAAAAGAAGGAAATCCTATAATTTGCAACACCATGGATGCATCTAGAGGATGTTGTGTTAAGCAAAATCAGTCAGGCACAGAAAGGTAAAAATTGTGTGATCTCACTTATCTGTGGAATCTAAAAACATCACATTCATAGAAACAGAAAGCAGGATGATGGTTACCTGGAGCTGGAGATGGTGGAGGTGCTATTGGAGAGATGTTGGTCAAAGGATACCAAATTTCAGTTAGACAGGAGTAATAAATTCAAGAAATCTATTCTACAATATGGGACCACAGTTAATAACAAGGTATCCTATACTTGAAAACTGCCAAGAATAGATTTTAAATGTTCTCACCACAAAAAAGTTGATAAGTATGTGGGGCAACAGTTATATTTACTAGCTTGATTTAGTCATTCCACCGTGTATACATATGCTAAAACATGTTGTACACTATAATATATACAATTTTTATTTGTCCATAAAAAGTAATGAATGGGTAGTTTCATAAACATTGTTTCCTGATTTGATCTTTGGCAGGATAGATTTTTCTCTGCCTATATGGTCCAAAGCCTTATTTTACAAATTTAAAAAATAGAAATACAGTTGTAACTTGAAATCTAGTTGTGGCAAATTCTAGTTTGTTTACTCCTCATCCCCCTCTAAGGGAGGAATATTCTCCCCTCAGCCCCATCCCCAACCTTGCCGTTTGATTCTAGGTTTGGTCAGCTGGCTCAGTTTGGCCAATTAAGGCAGAGAGGCTAACCAGGGTGCAGTGACCATGTGCCAGTTCTTAGTACAGGGTTTAAGAGGAATCAAGTGTTTCCATTTGAACCTCCAGCAGTCTCTGGCCTCCTTCATGAAGAAGAATATGCCCTAGGTAGCTGCTGCCTTTTCAGCCTGGCCTGCCTTCACCTGATGTGGGGCCACCCCAGCTGACCCTCCGACCCACTACCAGAAGCAAACCTGTGCCTGCCAACCCACAGTCCAGTGAGGAAGAAATCAGTGCTTATTGCTGCATGCCATTGAGATTTCAGGTGGTTTGTTTTGCACCATAATCACCATTTCCTGAACAAGATAGAAGAATTGGTGTCTATGGGGTGAAATCATTGATGAACCCTAATTCTTAGGTGAAGCTTCTGAGCTCCCCTAGGGTACCAAGCTTCACCCACCTTCTGCCAGTTTTTGAGTTTGCTTCCTACGTTGCCTCTCATCCTGCTTTGAATAATTGTTACTGTATGTATTTTTCTTTCTTTCTCTTTTTGCTTTTATTCCCAAGAAAACTTGGCCCATTTTGAGTGAGGAATCTCATTTTGTTTGTCTTGAAAACGGATTTGAGAGCAAAAGATCATGTTCCCTCGAAGTGAAAAAGACAGTCTTATAATGAAAAAAGCAATATAAATAAAGAGCTAAAGAATGATTCAAGTAGCATCGAAGCTCAAAAAAAAACCCATGGGTAGAATAAGTTTCAATGGAATTGTGTATGTCTGGAATTTTTTGAGATCATATCCACAAATTCTCACTGGGAGGAACCAGCTAGCTTTGTTTTCTTGAACAATTGTTATAAATTTGGTGCCAGGCCTCATTTAATGGTTGGCCTAAATTGGGCCAATATTTGGCATACTGACTATATAGTTGAGAAGCACAATTCAGAAACAAAAGAAAATTGATTCAAATGAGCACAGTATTTTTCTCCATTACCATTGATAATTTTCCCTGGGCTCAGTGGTTTGCGGGGATAGCCTTTCTAGTAAACCATTTTGTTTGTTTCCCCCTAAGTTATTCAGCAACTAAAACTACATTTAAAAAGAATTTCAAAAACTAAGCATGTTCCCTTTATACCCAATTGGTACCAGTTTGGACTTTCTGAAGGCATAAAGAGCTATAAGTTGGGGCCTTTCTAGACCACGAATAAAGAGAGAGAAAATGCCAGAGAGGTATCTGCCCACAAGAGCTGTTTTTCTAGCAGAGCAGAGATAAACGCTGTAAGAAAATAGCAAAAACTAAATGAACGGTGCCCTTAATCATAACCAAATTTGCTGAACTTCCTTGTGGAAATAAGACGTCAGTTGTACAGTATGGCCTCATTGTCATCAGTATGGAAGATAAGACTGGGTTACATATTGGATCAAGTATTGGAAAGCATGTAAACGAGGAGGTTGTTGGCAAATATTGCTTTTTTATTTTTCAATTTTCCTGTGAAAAATCATCAAAATAAAAGATGAGGCGAGCCACCTGACAGTCATGCCTTGCATCACAATGAGCACAGGACAGAGCAAGACCACTTTCCAATATCTGATCTAATATGTAACCCAGTCTTATCTTTCACACTGATGACAATTAGGTATATTGTACAACTGACGTCTTATTTCCACAAGGAAGTTCAGCAAATCTAGTTATGATTAAGGACACTGCTCATTTACAGTTTCTGCTATTTTCTTACTGTGTTTAGTAAGAAAATTTCTGCTCCGCTAGAAATACAGCTCTTGCTTGCAGATACTTCTCTGGCTTTTTCTTTCTCTTTATTGTGCCTGGCACAGAGGTCCCCAGATATGGGGCCAAGTGAAGCTGAAGTGCAGCCTGCAGTCCCCCTTGTCAAGCCATGCATCTCAGTGTGACGCCACACTGATGGAGTGGGGGAAGGCTTATCTTTTCCTTATTCACACTGACAACATATAAGATCACTATGCCAAGTACTTGCCATGGGGATGCCATTTTCTAATTCACACAAAGGGTCTGTATGAGCTAGGACCAGCCCTGAAGCAAAGCAATGTGATTGCCAAGTATTGCATTTGACTAGGAAGTGATATTTTCTTTAGAAGCCTCACCAGGAGTGTCAACAAATACCCATGTCAAAAAATAATGGAAGTTTTCATGAAAATGTGTTCTAATTCAGCACCCTGTCCAAGAATATCATGGAGTTTTGTCAGCTCAGCGATAGCATTCTTGCCTTTAGCCCACATTGTTCTGCTCTGTAGATACCATATTTTTATCCGACTGAGAAGAGACTCAGGCCAGGATTAGTGGCGGCAAAATGGTTCTTTGATGAAGCCTACCCCATGTGAGGGGCCGTCTGGTTATTCTGCTGATCTGTTGAGCTGGTGATATGGATGTCTCCTTTAAGCCCAACCAGATGAGATCTTATATATGGACCATAAAAAGGAGTCACAAACACTGTAGAGTGGTATTTCTTATATGTTTTTGCAGATTCATCCAGGTTTACTCAACCTTCTCAATACCATATCCATTACCCTATATTTAAATTTGCTCCTTAGAATGGTTTAAAACTCAATGGGGCATTTTAAATGTAATATAATTAAATACGGTATGTTTCTTAACATTTTACTTTTACTTTTTCCTTAACTTTTTACTTAAACTAAGACCTGGAATTACTGTATCCTTTCAACCAGCAATTCTTTCAACCTTCTGGCTGTGCCTGCTCCCCTAATACTGACCATTATTTAGTCCTTTGCTCTAGAAAATTCCCTGCTGCCCTTAAGACTACCTACTGTTCCTTCTCCCTCTGGTCCTCTTCCTTTCTCTCTTTACCTAATTGTTTCCTGTTCATCCTTCACATTCCAGCTCAAGTGTCACTTCCTCAGGGTAGTCTTCATAACTTGCCTAAATTAACAAAATCTCCTGCTCTAGGTCCCCATGGAGTCATGTATCTCTTTGGCATAGTGCTTGTTGCAACTGCTACTTTAACATTCTTTCTGTGTGGCTATATGATTATTGCCTATGTCTTCCACATGAAGGGGAATAGATCTGTAACCCCAGAATCTCACCCACAGCCCAACACCGAGGAAACATTCAGCAACTGTTATGAACTAAATGTTTATTTCCCTCCAAAATTTATAGGTTGAATCCCCAACTCCCAGTGTTGTGGTATTTGGAGGCAGAGCCTTTGGGTGGTAATTAGGTTTAGATGAGGGCATGAGGTTGAAGCCCCCAGGATTAATGTTTTTATAAGGGGAAGAGAGATGAAAGCTCTCTTCCTCTCTCCCTCCCTCTGTCTTTCTCTCTTTTATCTCTGTCTCTGTCACATAAGGACTTAGTGAAAAGGTGGCCATCTGCAAGCCACGAAGAGGCCCCAAATCTGCCAACACCTTGATCTTGGATTTTTCAGCCTTCAGAAATGAGAGAAATAAATGTCTGTGGTTAAAATTACCCAGTGTATGGTATTTTGTTATAGTAGCCCAAGCTAAGACAGCAACTGTTTGTTGATGTCTTCCTCCCATCTATTGGATAAATGGATGGGAGAAAGAAAGGGAGGAGGGAAAATTTATATGCAGGAAATAATCAGATAAGTGTACAAGATTTAACTATTCAGGATATTTATCAGACCAAAATTATAACTACAAAAGCTTGGAAACCAATGTTTTGCGTATCAATATTCTAGCCTCTACCAACGACACCCTATAGTTAGAGAGATGACCCCAGCATATTGTCAAGCAAATGAAAAGAGTTATAAAGCAGTGTATACTGTATGGATCTCATTTTCTTTTGAGAAAAATATAATAGAATGACACAAATGTGCACAATAATCTAGAAGAAGAACCAGATGACATCAACACATTAACAATAGCTATCTTGGGCTGGTAGAAATCTGGATATTTTTTCCTTCCTTGGACTCCCCCATATTTTCTCATTTTTCCACAATTAGCATGCGCCTCTTGTGTGTACCATATGTTGGTTTCTTCCCACTCAGGCTCTGTTTTTTCCTGACACCCAGTTTGAGGCAGACACAGCACCTCTGCATTCTCCAGAAAGAATCTACTCCACCCATGAGCTTTGGTGAGTAATGCAAATTCTATGGAAGTTTTTATGTGAAAGAGAGAGAGGATGCTTTCATCTCAGAGCCCACAGTGTTTATCTCAAAAAAACCCACAAGACATTCTCTTACATCAGGGCTCTTTTCCAAGTAACCAGTGGGTTTCCTGCTGTCTCTCATCTTTTTCCCCATGTAGCCTCTCAGTCTCCCGTGGCCCCTCGTCCTGACTCCAGCTCCTAATTCATATAAATGTAGAGTCACTTCTTTCTTCTGTATGAAATCTTGTCCCAGCCCCATACTGTCTCCTACTCCACAGCTGGCTGAATGCAACTTCTCAGCAAAGAGCATATTTCCTCAGTTAGAAAAAATTCTCAAATCAGCTGCTGGGAAGATACAATTTCATCCATATTGTTGCACATAAACAATAAAAATTAAACCATAATTATCTAAAGATGAAAAAGTTCACGTGCAATTTATCATTTTCCCACATGATACGCTATCAGTTCCTAGTGAAGGCCATTGCTAGCCTTTAAAGCAGAAGCATTTCAATTAAGAACAGAAGTGTCAACCACAGCTTGATCTAAGATTTTGCTGATCTTTGGGGAACATTATCCGCTGCACATTGGTCTAGTTATCAAATATCCCATCATGCCCTAGACATTGGTTTTCAAATTCTCAGAGCTGATAGAACTCTGGAAAACCCAATTCTTGGCAGGATTTTAGGGCATCTTAAAAGGCTTGGCACAAATACAAATGAATATATATCTACTAGGACCCTATTTGCTTAAGTCCCAACTGTTGCCTTCTGAGACTTACGGACTTCACAAGACCCAATAAGAAACCACAGTTCTTGACAAGGGAACAAAAATCAGAAGAGAAGTGCACAAGTTCTGAAGCAAACTTCCACAATTCCAATTCTAATTAACACCAATTTTCATCCAGAGCATCCGTGTATAACTCAAGTCAGAACTGCTTTTCTTTTCGTAAACAATAATAAGAGCAAACATTTTTTGGTGTCAGTAATGATAACTCTCTCTCTTTTTTTTTATTATTATTATACTTTAAGTTTTAGGGTACATGTGCACAATGTGCAGGTTAATTACATATGTATACATGTGCCATGCTGGTGTGCTGCACCCATTAACTCGTCATTTAACATTAGGTATATCTCCTAATGCTATCCCTCCCCCCTCCCCCAACCCCACAACAGTCCCCAGAGTGTGATGTTCCCCTTCCTGTGTCCATGTGTTCTCATTGTTCAATTCCCATCTATGAGTGAGAACATGCGGTGTTTGGTTTTTTGTCCTTGTGATAGTTTACTGAGAATGATGATTTCCAATTTCATCCATGTCCCTACAAAGGACATGAACTCTTCATTTTTTATGGCTGCATAGTATTCCATGATGTATATGTGCCACATTTTCTTAATCCAGTCTATCATTGTTGGACATTTGGGTTGGTTCCAAGTCTTTGCTATTGTGAATAGTGCCGCAATAAACACATGTGTGCATGTGTCTTTATAGCAGCATGATTTATAATCCTTTGGGTATATATCCAGTAATGGGATGGCTTGAACCGACATGCCAGGTCCTGTCCTAAAAGCTTACCATGGATTATCTCATTCAATTCTCCCAATAACCCTATCTATAGCATATAGATACTATTCATGTCCACCATTTTATTGGAAAACTGTGAACAAGGAGCTAAATAACCTGTTCAAATTCCCACAAAAGTCATGGAAGCTACACTTGAAACCATGGCTAAAACTTTTGAGATACTCCTGCTTCCCTTATAAATTTGTATCTTCTCTGTCTTCAGTTTAGCAGATAACTAGAGAGAATTCTATGACATCTTCAGAACAGATGCACTCATAATATATGTTTGCACAAAAGGTTTTGTTGTTCTGGCCCAGCCATTTCTTAAAATGACCCCTATTAGTTAACAGACATCTGTGTTCCCAAATGATTGGGAGGAACGCTGTCACACATGTTCCAGCCTCTAACAATGTAACTACTAGAACAGACATAGAGTAAAAGAAATCAAGGACTATTATTATGAAATATATTAATATTATATTGTTCCATATATTAATATTATATTGTTCCAGCCTCTAACAATGTAACTACTAGAACAGGCAAAGAGTAAAAGAAAATTCAAGGTCTATTATTATGAAATATATTAATATTATATTGTTCCACAGTCCTGGTCTTCTGAAATTAAAACTATCATATTACAAATCTGGCAAAAATTGGCATATATCTATACATCTGGCATATACATACACAAGTGCACGATATTGCAATTTTCCTTAAAATTTCAGAAAGTTTATACTAGTATTTTATCCTTTCCTAATTGTGTAAGCTCAAAAATATTTTAATTATTTGTCCTTTAGAATCTATTTTTCAAAAATATAAAGGAAGAATATATAATTCAAGATATACTTTTATGAACACAAAAATTCTCTCTCCATATAAACTTGCGGAGATTTTCTTTCAGGTCAAATTCAATTAATCTTCATTGTATCTTCATAGAAGAGCTGTTTGTAATTCAGCAGAAAACAAAACAAAGGTATAATGAAAGTGGTCAGCTTTTTTGGTTTTATTTTTCAAGTACAAAAATTGAGGATAAGGCTTAAAGAGTATTCTAGTTACAATCCAAAGTATTGACTTGTACTATGAAATATTATCACATGCAGAAATAAATTATAAGGAGAGAAAGTCTTTTTTCTATCCTAACCAGTCCCTCTGAATTTTATTATATCTGTTTTTATGGTATCAAAAATTAGATGTCCACAGTACATTTTTAGAAAGCCCTGCTTCTTGCACTCTTGTCAGTAGGATTCTCTGCCATTATCAACCTGAGTTCCAATCTCAGCTCCACAAGCTGTGTGACCTTGGG
The DNA here is from genome assembly GCF_028885625.2 of Pongo pygmaeus. Lineage (NCBI taxonomy): Eukaryota > Metazoa > Chordata > Mammalia > Primates > Hominidae > Pongo > Pongo pygmaeus. Next base: position 79,661,185 of record NC_085930.1, read on the forward strand.
TCAATTTCATAATCTCAGCTTCTGTGCTTACGAAACAGAATAACTGTAAAGTATGGATTATATGGGATCATATCTGTGAGGGTAAAAAGCCCTGCAGGGTGCTCAGCACACAGCAAGCACTTAATATATAGCAGTTCTCATGACAATTTCTAATATTTCTCTAGCCTCTTCTCAGGTCTCTTACTGCCCAAAGATGAATGTGACCCCTCCAATCCAGCTATAACTCCACCACTTTGAGGTAAACAAAGTTATGGTTATTAATATCCATGACTATTTATATGGTGGTGTTTAATGAGCCCTTTGGGGTCCTCCCTGACATTCCAAATTTCCCACTTAACTCTTTGGGATGAAAACGCTGTCTTAGGAATACCTATAACATAATGCAAATGTCTGGGATACCATCTCAGCACCTATTAACACTGAGTCAAGATTTTATATCACCTAGCTCTCATGTGGCAACAGTTCTTGAGAACAAGGAACACAGACAGAGGAGTTTTGATGAGGGAAAGGGACGGGGAAAAAGTACTAAGCAAGAGGTGACATCAAGAGAACATATATCTGAGGGGTCTGCTTGCCCACCATTTTTTTATGCAACAGAAAAGGAATCTTGTTTCCTACCTTACTGAAGGTACCCGTGAATGCCAGAATCCTTCACTCACCTGCCTGCTGCCCCTCCATTACGGAATCCTTTGGGGTGAGAGCTTATGTTCAGTTTTGCCAACACACATGGACATTATTAACAACAATTGTAACTTTTATTATATAGTCCTTTAGAGTAGTACTTCTGAAACCAATGATGTGCATGCAAATTGCCTGAAGACATTGTTAAAATGCAGATCCTGATTCAGTAGGTCTAGGGTAGGGCCTGAGAGTCTGCATTTCTAACCAGCTCCTAGGTGTGCCAGTGATGCCAAAAGGCCATAAAGAGAATCCTTACAGCTTACAGATCATTTTCACAGTGACCTCATGCATCTTTACAGCAAACCAGGGGACAGGGAGGACCAATATTTTATCTCTATTTTATAGGTGAAGAGCCTAAGGTGCATGGAAGTTAAATGGCCTTCTTAAAGCCAGATGAGCAGACATTCAGGATCCTAATCCGACATTCTTCCAGCAGTGTTGTGCTCTCTCCCTTTAATCTTCCGTGTCCTTAAGTATCATTACTGACTTCAGATCAGTTCATAAATTAACTTTAGAGGAAAAAGGGTAAAGGATGTAGCTGACTCTTCTTTCTGGTGATCTTGGATCTGTTATGTACTGCATCATATCCACCTCCTTCGCTCCCTTTCCCAGGTGTGCCTCCTACCTCATCCCATAGTCTTCACTATATAAATGCATCTGTGGCATGCAGATGAACCTCTTTAATTCCACTCCACAAATATTTGTTGACTTTATATTTGGGCAAGGCATTGAGTCATGATCTAGGGACAACAAGATTTAGTCCCTGCCCTCAAAGAGCATACACAATAGCAGAGAAGACCAATGTCTATCCAGCTCGCTACACTAAAATACATGCTATGCCAATGCAAGGCATGATTTGACAACAAGAGTAAACACGCTGCTATGAAAGCAGTGAGGAGGGGCAATTAGTCCCAACTTAAGAGGATCAAGGAAGATCCTCAGAGAAGGCAGTGTTTGTGGCTTGACCTTTAAAGTGATGCAGAATTTCAACATGTGGGAAAAAAGGTGGAGGAAGAAGAGAGGGAAGCAAGGACAAATCCCAGGCATGAGTAAAGGCTCCATGGAAGTGATTTGCTGGGTTTGTGGTGGTTGGTCTGTTGCACCTCCAATTGCCAATCAGGTCTGTACATCTGTAATTTAGTCCAGGAGAAAATGCAATACCTTGCCTCTGAGGGTACTGGCGGTAGAGCTTATAATCTGGTATCACTCGCCCTCGGAATGGAACCCATCCAGGTTCCCACATCTCTTTCTTCCTGAGTCCAATCCACCTCAGGAAAAGTATCACTTTTCAAGAAGGGACTTAGAGGCTCAGATAACAAAGCTCTTATTGGTAGGTCATGTTTTTCTTGGCAGTCCAACAACCTGCCCCTGGATATTTCCTTTCTAGCCTCTTTCTTTTCCAGTCATCCCTAATGGAAACATTGCCTCACACCTTCCTTTGCCAAGCCCTCCAGCTTACCTTAAGCCCCACTACTGGGATGTCTTGCATGAAATCAGTTCCTATCTCCTACAAACAAATCAGTCAGGCTGTCCTCTTTGAGCCGTTTGGTTGCTAAGCACAGGTGATGCCGAAGCTTCTGATTCATGGACCTCACTCTGGGCAGCACAGATCTAAAGCGCCGTTTTCCCATATTGACCCGTCACAAGAATTATCTGAGGCAGCTGTGAGAAATGACCATTTTCAGGAAAGCCCCCTTCCTGCTGAATCAAAATCTCTAGAAGAGAGGCAAGGAAAGCCACACATCTGTCAGGCACATGAAGTGACTCAGGTCATCAGCCAGGTAGGAATCCCTGGTCTAAATTACCCCAAAAATCAAAGCCTGACACTCTCTGATACTATGGATATACAGGAACAACTACCAACTTTAAAAATCCAAGTTGTGCCCTCTTTCAATGTGTTGTTTTAACTGATCTATGCTTAACGATTTATGGGCTCTCATTATACAACTAACTGTATGTATACTAGGCAGTCTTAACAACATGAGCCCCCTCTGTCTCAGAGACCCAGGTATAAAACTCTGCTGAGAAATGAATTAAGATGAACAGATACTATACGTATGCATGCTTGGTGTTGATATCTGTGTATGGCTAGGGTTTTATTTGTCCAAGCATGTCAGTTGCTCAGTGGTTAAAACTGGAAGGGAAGAAGGAAAAGAACAAGAAGAAAGGTTATAAGACTTGAAAACCAGTAAATTTGGGGAATGTTTGGTTTTTCGCAAAATATTTTTAAATCACAGATTGTCAGTCCTTTTTCAGATGTGCCAGGTTCTTGTTTAATTACTGCATGTAAATGTCTATATTAATTAGCAACTGATATATATATACGTAAATACATACGAACAAGCACATACACATATAATTTTTACATTTGCAAAGAGCGTTCTTCTCTGGACAATCAGAAAGTATATTTGCATAAATTGTGTTTAGGATTTCCCTATTCAGGTCTGCACCCCCTTCCCATGTCCACTACCCCTATTCTTATGAAAAAGAATTGTTGGGATTAATAAAATTATCTGTCTTATATGGATTAAATTATACAAATACTACTATTATTAAACTGTATTCTTCAGCTTTCTGAAACAAGGGAAAAAATACTTTCTGGTATGTAAGTTCAAAGAAATAGACCCCTTACCAGACATGAGCAGTTGTCCTGGGAATGCAGATTTATGAAAATTGATAGCCTGTCTTTGTCTGGCAAAACAAAGTGCCTTTCTTTCCCGTTTTGTTCTCTGCCTGTGTAACAGAGACAATTCTTTTTTTTTTTTCTTTTTTAGGAAGGGAGGGGGATGTGACTTCTTAAATTAAACATACCTCTCAAGTCCTCTGCAAGGAAATACCTCTAGGGTCTCTGCAACTCCTTTGAGCCCCAGAAAAAAAGATGTTGACTTCAAGTTCAAGCTAAAATAAAGACTGAAAGTAAATAAAGTTGGGGTAGAAGGAGACAGATGTTCAGATCATGTGTTTAAATTGATGATAGTAAACAGGTTATTATAAACAAAGCCAAACAGCTGGACATAGTTATGGAGCGCTTTTTTAAAAAGTAAAATAAATAAAATTAAAATTTTCTTTTAAAAAATGAGAATGTAGAAAAATGTTAAGAGATGATAATTTTGTTCTATTTTGGTGTCAGGGAGACAGTATCAAGGATTTTATATTTTTCATTTCCATAAATTATGTTTATATGCATGTTACACTTACCTAGGCTTACTTGGCATATGCTAAAAATAATATGGACTTTTCATCTCCTGGGACACATCACGTGTTCCTCCAATTACCCTGTTTTCAGTTTCAGGGAAGTGACCAGGGCCGCTCAAAAGGTAAACAGGCAGCTGACATAACACTACAAATTTAAAACGTCACTTGAACATACCCATTTAACAAGGAGGCAAAGGGACCACGGTGGCCTTTTTTTCCACCCTAAAAATCTGGAAAGCAACTGCATTTTCTATCACACTTTTGGGGATTTGAACAGTATCCAGACATCTGTAAGACGTGTATTTTTAATCACATCTGACTTTCACTTCCAAGTCTTGTGTATGAAAAACTTGAAACTGCCATGTGGCCTACAAGCCTGTGAAGGTCTCCCCACCCCACCCCCAAACATGTGGGGTTCCAAAAGCATTTGTTCCCAATTTCCCCAGTTGGGGTTAGAGTATGTCCATAGGGCTCACTGACTCTCGGTAAACTGGAAACCTGATTTGATTTGGCAATGTTTCTGCTAGCTGCACCTTCCCAGGGGGACTTGCCTTCACTCTCTTTCTGATCTGAGTTAACTATATATTTTTTTCATTTGCCTGGAATAGTGGAACAATTTTACTACTAACTAATCGCAACACTTATTAAGCATTTATGAGTTATAAGGCATTGTACTAGCATTGAAGTGAGAGGGGCCCGGTAGACAACACAGTATCTGCTATTACTGAGTTTGGCATCCAGTTAACGGAGAATATTCAAGCAGGTGAAATGATCAATGACAATCAAAGATGTAAATAATAATCTGAAAAAGAAACAATAGCAAAAGGTATGTTTGTAACTATTGCCAAGGATGAAATATAAGAATGATTAGAGTTCAAAATGGCAGAGAGACTATTATAGTAGAAATACAAACTAAGTAAGGGGCTATTATGATTGACCAAGTATACTGATTTTGCTGTGACAACATCAGTTTATACTTGTTGTCCTGGTATCATATTTATTCCTTTCATTCTTTTTTTTTTTCTTTTTCCTTTTTTTTTTTTTTTTCTTTTTTTGAGATGGAGTCTCTCTCTGTCACCCAGGCTGGAGTGCAATGGCATGATCTCGGCTCACTGCAACCTCTGCCTCCCAAGTTCAAGCAATTCTCCTGCCTCAGCCTCCTTAGTAGCTGGGACTACAGGCACCCTCCACCACACCTGGCTAATTTTTAGTTTTCAGTAGAGATGGGGTTTCGCCATGTTGGCTAGGCTGGCTTGAACTCCTGACCTCAGGTGATCTACCCGTCTCAGCCTCCCAAAGTGATGGGATTACAGGCATTAGCCACTGCACCCAGCCTCTTTTCATTCTCATAAGTGTTACAGTTTGCATAAGAAATTATGTGCTCACCCTATTTATGGAAGAGTGAATTTAGATACAAGGAAGGAAAGTGAGAAAGATATTCCAAAATGACATAAATGAAGATTACAAACAAGAGAAAGGAGAAAATAAGGCATGTACAAAGATTCAGTGAGTAAACCAATGTGTTTAGCAACAACACAAATAAATATATGTAGTGTATTTGAAGCTTATCACAACTAATCCACTACCTATGTATAGGAAATGATTTTTAAATTATTAAATTTACACAATCTAATATATGGTGAAATAAACAGAAAATACAATTGATAAAAAGATTTGTAATTGCCCATAATTTCTCAAACCCAGTATTCATCATTGTTAATATGTTCACTGCATGTTATTTAAGAGTTTTCTTCGCAGATGTAACCAAACAATGGCATCATCATATTGTCCATATGATTTTAAATATGCTCTATTCACTCACTACACTATGACTATCTCGCCATATCAATAAATAGATGTATGATAATTGTTTCATGTAATAGCATTATCTAGTGAACTGTGATATGTTAAACAAGTTCCTAGGTTTGATATTTGGAAAAACTCATGGAGAATTTTTTGCTATTACGAACAGCATTGCAATGTATATTCTTGCACAAAATCTGTGTTCAGTTGTCCAATTACTTTCACTTAATACATGATGAAAAGGATAATTTCTAAATAGACTATTTTTTAGAATTTTTAACTTGCAGCAGAGAAGTTGAGTCACCCAGGCCATTGACCTATCGTCATTTTGTTTCCACGTGACCACAAAGAATAATCTTAAGATCCTTGACTTTTCTCCACTGCTATTATAGCTATCTTAGTTTTCCCGAGGCACTGTGATAGCCTCTTAATTTATTTTACTTCTTCCACTCTAACTCTGTCCCAAATATTCTCCACACTGCAAGAAGACAAGTTATTTTAAAATAGCCCCCAGATTATGTCATTCACCTGCTTGAAACCCTTCAGTGTGTTCCAGTGAAACTCAAATAAAACCCAGGCTATTCACAATAGCAAAGACATGGAATCAACCCAAATACACATCAATGATAGACTAGATAAAGAAAATGTGGTACACGTACACAATGGAATACTATACAGTGATAAAAAGGAATAAGATTGGCCAGGCACGGTGGCTCATGCCTGTAATCCCAGCACTTTGGGAGGCCAAGGCAGGTGGATCATGAGGTCAGAAGACCGAGACCATCCTGGCTAACACAGTGAAACCCCGTCTCTACTAAAAATACAAAAAATTAGCCAGGTGTGGTGGCAGGCGCCTGTAGTCCCAGCTACTCGGGTGGTTCAGGTGGGAGAATCACTTGAACCTGGGAGGTGGAGCTTGCAGTGAGCCGAGACTGAGCCACTGCACTCCAGTCTGGGCAACAGAGCAAGACTCAGTCTCAAAAAGAAAAAAAAAAAAATAAGATCATGTCCTTTACAGGGACATGGATGGAGCTGAAAGTTGTTATTCTCAGCAAACTAATGGAGGAACAGAAAACCAAACACCACACGTTCTCGCTTATAAGTGGGATCTGAACAATGAGAACACATGGACACAGGGAGGGGAAAAACACACACTGGAGCCTGTTGGGGGTGGGGGTGGGCGGGGGAGAGAGAGCATCAGAATAAATAGCTAACGCATGCAGGGCTTAATACCTAAGGTGATAGGTTGACAGGTGCAGCAAACCACCATGACACACATTTACCTATGTAACAAAACTGCACGTCTGGCAACACATGTATCCCGGAACTTAAAAAAAAAAAAAAACAAGCTCAAGCTCCCTCGCATGATCTGACCTGTGCGCTCCCAGCCTTCCCAATCTCCTGCCCGTTCCCCACCATCTACCACACCCCAGTACCAGGGCCACCTTTCAGTTCCTAGAAGGAGTTAAGCTGTTGTCTGCTTCTGGGTCTTCACCTACCACTTCCTGCAACACTCTTCTCCTTTATGACTTTGCTCAAATCGTAATTATATCAATCTATTTCTAGCTAGTTTATTTTTCAGCTCCTCTAGTGGATTCTACGTTCTGTGGTGGCACTAATGAAATTGGATTTTTTTCAGTATCGATTTGGCAGTAATCCTAATACAGTGATTGGCACATAATAGGTGCTCAGGAACTATTAGAGAGGTAGAGAGATGGATGAAGTTTGCGGCCATGGACCCAAAAAGACCACCCCCACATAAGCCTGGGTCTTTTACTCTTTTAACACGGTATTCTTAAAACCTTAGCTAACCATAGCAGGAATATAAGCACTGTTGGTGTCAGATAACAAAATGCCAAAATGGGAAGTACCTGGAGATAGACTAATATTATCTGTAAACTCCCTAGAGACTGGCACCTTGGATAGCCCTTTAGTCCACGTGAGGGCTTGGCTGACCCAAGACTAGGACGGAGGCAAGCAGTCCAGCATTATCCATCTGACTTTCCAAAGGAAAGCAGAAGTCACCCCAATGGTAGGATGAGTGACACAACACAGCTGGCACCAGGATGACCAACAGGATTAGCTGGGTCAAGGCATCAGCCAGCCAGAGCAGCCGCGACAGGCCCAGCAGATGCCGAGGAGTGATCGGGTGTCACCTCTGCTCATCTCCATCTGTTTGTTTGGCTGACCCCGGCGCTGGCCCCAGCTTTCTTTCTGGACTCATAGGCAGCTGGGACCCAGGGAAAATGAGTATCACGCGGGAGTGTTTGGCAACTGTGTGTCTGATGTGCACTCATAAGTCATGGGAATGACCAGGGAGAGGTATCAGCTAACAATTTCTGCATGCTTCCCCTCACTCCTGAGCCCACTCTCCACAAGCAGAGAAAGGAGAGATGACGATGGCAGAAATCTTCGCACAGGTAATTTAGAGGATAGACAAATCTCAGGGAGCTGGTCAGAAGTCTGACTGGGGCTAAGCCTTTGCATTACCTTGCATTCACCAGATTGAGAGAGATAATCTTGAGCCCAAGCCCTCTGGATTCTAAATGCCTGCTTAAAACTGACACTGTGTAGGTAATCTTTTTAGGTCAGAATATTAGCTCAGTCATTTCCTGGCTGTGTGGCCTCAGGCAGATTTCCTAACTTCTCTGAGCCTCAATTTTCTCTTCTGGAAAATTATGCTCAAAACATATCCTAAGGCAAAAGACAAATGAGAGAATGTTACTTGGGGTCTTAGCACAGGCCTATAACATATTAAGTTGTCAATTAATAGTTGTCAATGACAGCTATTGTTATTATTAAAATGTATATAGACAGAAGTATGCATATACACATGTGTTTTACTCAAAGAGCCTCATACTCTTTGGGGAAAGAAAGAATCATAGCATTTCACTTACAGCTTTTATTCTATCCTACAAAAATCTCACCAATTCGAGGGCTCAAAATACCAACTGGCAAGTACTGTTCACACAGTGTTTCCATACAGAAGTTCATTGAAAAAAAAGGTGTCAGAATATTCAATGAGCAATACGTATATGGTTGCTCATTGAATATGAGATACCACATTCAAGATACCAAGACAGTATTCTGCCAAGTTACGGAACAACTTGGAATCTTAATAATTTGGTTATCAAAAGCCTACAAAAAATAAACAAGAAAGTCCCTGTGTTGCCGGGCGCGGTGGCTCACGCCTGTAATCCCAGCACTTTGGGAGGCCGAGGCAGGTGGATCACAAGGTCAGGAGATCGAGACCATCCTGGCTAACATGATGAAACCCCGTCTCTACTAAAAATACAAAAAAAATTAGCAGGGCGTGGTGGCGGGCACCTGTAGTCCCAGCTACTCGGGAGGCTGAGGCAGGAGAATGGCGTGAACCCGGGAGGTGGAGCCTGCAGTAAGCCGAGATCGCGCAGCTGCACTCCAGTCTGGGCGACAGAACAATACTCCGTCTCAAAAAAAAAAGTCCCTGTGTTAAATGATTTCAGTCTTATGGGGGAAATAAGTAATAAGAGAATTAAAAACAGAGTGATATGTGCTTTGATTGGAGTAATCATAAGGTACTGTGGGAGTACAGGGGAGGGATACCTAAGCTACCCTTAGAGGATGTGTGTGTGTATTTGTGTGCACGCACCCATGCAGTTTTGCACCCTTTTGAGTGTAGGAAACAGTACCTGACTATAGGTGACAGGTAAACTCTAAATATAAGATAAACATTGGAGGGAGAGTATGAGGAATGAGATAAGAGGGTAACTGCAGGGGGAATAAAATATAGTAATGACAATAGGCTACAACCTATCAGCTGTGTGACCCTGAGAAAGTCAATCAACCTCTCTGAGCTCAGTTTCTTCACCTATAAAATAGGAATGTCAGCCCCTCACAACACTGCTATGAGGATTAAATGACACAAAAATAGCTCAGTGCCTGCATATTGAAAGTGTTTGATAAATAATAGCTGCTTTTATTATCATTGATATAAATTATCTTAGGTTTCTCACAGTCCTTAGAAAGGAATCAGAGAATCCTCCAAGATATTTTGAAGCTTTGGAACCATTCTGTGATATTTGTCTTGTTTCTACATTTCATCTGGTCTGAGACGTTCTCTCTGATCTTCTTTGGTGGAATGCTTAAGTATCTTCAATCTCATCTGGAGTGTTAACTCTGACCTGTTGCTAATGACTGCCTCAAGTGAAAAAGGGCACTGTGATCCATTGGCAATGTCGGTCATGGGGAAGGGTGAGGAGAGCAGTGCTACAGAGTTCCTGGTATTTGCTATCCAGGAAGCACTAGTACCATTTCTGTCACCAAGATGGCCTATTGTTCTTTCTAAGGACACCTCTGGCCTTGGCAGGTGACATCTAGCTCCCTAGTCCTCCCTAACACTAGTATATGCCCTGTATTCCTTCTCAAAGCTCCCCCATTCCCAGAAAGAAAAAGGCAAAACAACCATATGCTACCAAACACATTTCTTCTTTCCAGGATGTCTTTGATTCTCTTTCATGAATCTGAGTCATCTCTCCACACCCACCAGCAGTCCCAGCTGAAATTACTGTTTTCCACAGCACTTCAAATTTTTATATCCTCAGGGCCTGCTTTCTATCTGGATCAGAATGACTTTGGGGGTGGGGGAAGGCACCCAGCCTTCTCTCCTACAGGGATTTCTTCTTGAAATGTATTTTCTCCTCCACATCAAAGTCCATTGGAAACACAGAAACCTCAACCCATCAGGGGTTATATACACATATAAATACATTCATCACTTCCGCTAACCCTGGTCAGTATCAAGAGTAACTCCTCTGCGAGGGCACAAGAAGTACATTTCATAAGGCAGCCGACATGATCACTGGCCCAACACCATTTTCCTCTGCATTGCAAAACCCTGCATGATGTCCACACTGCAATCAGTGTGCTCTCAGGGCCTGCAAGCCCCATTCCTAGCCATCACTCATTTGAGGCCACTTCAAGGAAATCTTACTGAGTAGCAACAAAATCTGTGCACAGCGTGATGCAAGCCACAGGTTCTGCAGCAAAGGAAATTCCATTGTAGAGGGAATGTCAGCCATTCCCAGAAGATCCAGCTTCTCTGGCTCTCTCAGCAGTCAGAAAGCTGAGCTGACAAACGGATCTGAGTAAGCTCACTGCAGCACAACAAGCTGGCAGCGCTGTCTTTCCCATCTCCTGCCTCAGTCATGAAAAAGACAAGAATCATTACATCTGATGCAAAATTCTCAAAGCCTGGATCAAAATCATGAAGAGGAGGGGGAATAAAGTATGAGGAGGAAGCATTTGTTTAAAATGCAGATTCCCAGGCACCCACAGGACCTACTAAGATTGTCATCCCTTAGGGCAGTATCCAGGAATCTGATTTAAACCCAAACACGCACAGGTAGGCATGGACACATATGCTGAGATTCTCATGCACAGTGAGGTTCAAAGCTGCAAAGAAAAGTTTAACTCGTCAGCCATTGTACTGCCTTCTTCTTCACAGACCAGTAGAGAAATGTGCTACTTGATTACTGAGCAGAGGAAACTTTCATAGCACCAACTTCCCAGAGGCAGGAAACGTTTTCAGCTCTTATTTTTCCCATGACACCTAATTTGTTGTGAAGCCTTTGTTGCCCACATGCGAACTCTGCACCATCTTCAATATGAAGCCTACGTTTTCTCCATCTTTCTCAAATTCATAAACAGATAAGCCCCATAGCCACATCTGCTGATAAGAGCCAACAGTCAGGACAATTTTAATTCATATCTATAACAGTCCTTCTTTAAACTTATGAGAATATCAAACTATTTTTTCCTTCACTTACATTATCTTCCCACCTGCCTTTGTTTTACTTCTGGATCTTTTTGGTTGCAAATAACATAATCTACTGAAATGAGTTGAAGTTACAAAAGAAAGAAGATTATAAAGTAACAAGGTAGGAAATACAGTTAGGCTTCCCCAGGAGCTAAAATCTGGATCTTTGCGAACACTAGGACTCATAATAGACCCTGTTCACTGTCTGTCCAGCATTCTCCTCTTCCTCCTCCCTCACAGAGCCCCAGTTTCCCTCCAGCATCCATCCCTCCCCTGGAGGCTCAATGGTCTCTGAGGAAGCTGCACCCATCCCGGCTCCCAGTGTTGAACCTGAGGGATCCAAGCCATTGACTCCTGTTCTAGCAATTGTATTATCCAGAAATGAAACTCAAAGCTAGTATAATCTATATATTTTATACAATCTACATAATTTCCTAACTATGATATAAAAGATTTTAAACATTTCCTATAAGAAGATTATATGCATTCCAATCAGAAAATGCCCAGGCATGACTCCTTTAAAGCACATAATAAATACTAGGAAAGTGGTATGCTTGTAAAAAGAAACATTGTGAATTTGAGGACTGTGAGTTGACATCACGTTTTCTCAGCCTCAGCACTATTGACATTTTGGGCTAGATAAGTCTTTTTGTTGTCGTTGTCGGGGGCTGTCTTATGCACTGTAAGATATTTAACAGCATCCCTGGACTCCATCTACTAGACACTAGTAACACACATACACACACACACACATACACACACACACCTCACAACCGAAAATGTTTCCAGACATTGCAAACTGCCTCTGGGGGAAAGATTACCTCTGGCTGACAGCCGCTGGTATAGACTGATAGAAGATGTGTTTTTTTGGTAACTGAAATACAACAAATAGTGTGATTGCCAATTGTATCTTGCAAATCAATGCTTTATGTTTATATGTAAATCAGTGATATAATGCACTCAAATGATTATAGAGATATTCCCACCTGCAGATCTGGAAAGAATGTAAAATGGTGCAGCCGCTTTGGAAAACAGTCTAGCAGTTCCTCCAAAGTTTAAAAATAGAGTTACCATATGACCCAGCAATTCCATTACTAGGTATATACCCAAGAGAAAGGTAAGCATATGTTCACCCAAAACTTTGTATATGAATGTCCAAAACAGCAAAAAAGAGAAAACAACTGAAATGCCCATCAATGATGATTCAATATTCATTATGATGAATGGATAAATAAAATATGGTATCTCCAAACAATGGAACATTGTTCATTCACACTGAACATCTTATTCACACTGAAAAAGAATGAAGTACTGATGCATACTACAACATGGATGAACCTTGAAAACATGCTAACTAAAAGAAGCCAGCCACCAAAGTCCACATATTGTTTCATTTGATTTACAGTCATGTGCTGCTGACGTTTTGGTCAATGACAGACTGTATACACAACAGTAGTCCCATAAGATTACCATACCATATTTTTACAGTTCCAATATAATTTGTATATATATATATATATATATATATGTATCTCCCCACCAAATCTCATCTTGAAATGTAATACCCAATGTTGGAGATGGGGCCCAGTGGGAGGTGTTTGGGTCCTTGGAGTGGATCCCTCATGGCTTGGTGTTCTCCTCGTGATAGTGAGTGAGTTCTCACAAGATCTGGTTGTTTAAGTGTGTGGCACCTCCCCGCTTCTCTCTCTTGCTCCTGTTCTGGCCATGTGGCATACCTGCTCCTGCTTTGCTTCTCTCTCTTGCTCCTGTTCTGGCCACGTGGCATACCTGCTCCTGCTTTGCCTTCTGCGTTGAGTAAAATCTCCTTGAGACCTCCCCAGAAGTCAAGCAGATGCCAGAGCTATGTTTCCTGTACTGGCTGCAGAACCATGAGCCAATGGAACCTCTTTTATTTATAAATTACTCAGCCTCAGGTACTTCTTTAGAGCAATGCAAGAACAGCCTAACACAGGTACTTCTACGTTTACATATGTTTAGATACATAAATACTTTTGTGTAACAGTTGCTTACAGTACTCACTACAGTCACATGTTGTACAGATTTGTAGCCTAAGAGAAACAAACTATACTGTATATCACAGGTATGTAGCAGGCTATACCATCTAGGTTAGTATAAGTACACTCTATGATGTTCACACAACAATAAAACTGCATAATGACACATTTTTCAGAAAGTATTCCCATTGTTAAGTGACACCAGACTGTATATCAAAAATCCAGACTAGGACAATCTATAGACGCAGGAAGTAGATTAGAGATTTCCTAGGACTGAGAGTGGGAGGTTGAGTGATTGCTATGAGTATGGGTTTTTTGGGGAGAGAGAAAGATTAAAATGTTCTAAAATTGATCATAGTGATAGTTGTAAAACTCTTTGAATAACCTAAAAAACATTAAACTGTGTACTTTAAATAGGTGAGTTCTATGGTATGTAAATTATATCTCAATAAAGGTCTTCTTTTTTAATGTCCTGCAGGTCAGAGGACAGTTTAGTACTGTGTGAGACTATATTGTCATCTTCTTTATGCTTTGCAAGACATTTAACTTCTATTCCACCTGTTCTCTCAAATCATTGTGACAACAACAGCCCCTTACATTTCCTCACAGTGCTAGTTTCAGCCCCTTGGAGAATCAGGAACCACTCCCCTGTCTAAGCCGTTTCTAGAAATCAGTTCTTTCTTGCCAGTGATTGGTTGAGAAATTTGGATTTAAGCCAATCAGTAAATAGGTTTAGCAGAGTGGTCACATGACTTGTGTTGGCCCAATCAGAACAAAGAAAAGACTTTCAGCCAGCGATTTTGGGGAGCCTCACTTTCTCTCTCCCTGACTGGGTTTGAATAAATACACAAATGCTTCTGATTGCTCCTGACAGCCACTTTGAGATGAAGAGTAAAACCAGCTGTAGAATCAAGCCAATGGTGTGGATGGTAAGGCAGAAAGAATCTGAGTTCATTGCTGAACTGCTGAATTAACCAGCCCTACAGTCCAGGCTACCTTTTGATTTCCTGTTTTGTGAAATAATAAAGTTCTTTATTGTTTTAACCACTTTGAGATCTGTTTTCTGTGAAATAGAAACCAAAGTGGACAGAGGATAGGGAGTGAGATTTGCTACTACCCTACAACAAGTTGAGGTCCCAGGATATCTGTCCATTCCTGGCAAGATTTCCAACTCTGCCAAAGAAGCACAGAAAGTGGAACCAATCCCATTCTAGAGGAAGCAACATATCAAAGAGCATGTTTTGGTACCCCAACTTTAAAATTAGGGTTCAAGTCAAGGCCCAGACCTAAAATGGGAAATTGGCAGACCAGGCTGTGTAAAGGGCTATGGTAAAGGGCAAAGCTAATGAAAAGACTCAGCTACAATGATACCCAGAGCTCATCTCTGCCATTTTTAGAGTTTCCTATTGCTTGTAGGTATTCTCAAGCTTGCTTTTTATTTGTGTAAATACTCTGAATTTATTGTTTTATAATTTTGTATTGATGAGTCCAATATCTGAAGTGTCTTTATTGTTTTTGCTCTCTGTTGTCCCTGCTGGTTCTCACTCTCAATTCTCACTCTTGTTGCCTTATTTCCTTGTTTCCTTATGTGCTTGATTATTTTTAAATGTATGTTGGTCGTTGTCCTTAAGTATTTGAGGGGATTCTATGTGACTTAAGTTGAAGATGACGTCCTCTGGACATAATTTGAGTTTGCCTCTAGCACATACCTAGATACATAGGCAGTCCAGGACAACTTTAATGTAAATTCCTGAGTTGAGATCATAATGAACTTCACAAACGAGGAGCACATTATCAGTATCAGCATCAGCCTTATTCCTACCATTATTGAACATTCTGTGCATGTATTATCTAAGCTATTGGTCCTCAACCTTTTTGACACCAGGGAATAGTTTCATGGAAGACAGTTTTTTCCATGGACCAGGGAAGAGTTGGGGGAGATGGTTTAGGGATGAAACTCTTCCACCTCAGATCATCAGGCATTAGTTAGATTATCATAAGGGGCACTTTATTTACAACCCTCACATGCACAGTTCACAATAGGGTTCACACTCCTATGGGACTCTAATGCCACCACTAATCTGACAGGAGGTGGAGCTCAGCCAGTAATGCTCACGCGCCTGCTGCTCACCTCCTGCTATGCAGCCTGGTTCCTAATAGGCCCATGTATAGGTCTGCAGCCTGAAGTTTGGGGACCCCTGATCTAATCACTTCACTGCATCCTTACACTTGAACTTCACAAAAACTATGATGCAAGTATCAAAATAACCTGCATAATACAGAAAGAAAATGAGGGCACAGTATATTAAGTAATTAACCTGAAGTCATATAACCAGCTATTGGTAGAGATATAAAAGACCTATAACCTAAAGTCCTATATGCCATGACCTACTTACTAAGCTATAAGTACTTAATAAATGTATGTTGATGATGTTCATCGCTGTAAAACTATTATTCCTGTGAGTGTAGAAAGGAAATAGAAATAAGATACAAGCTCAGCTGGATTAAAGTTTTGAGATGAAGTCCTCCAATCTCCATTTTTCTCCACACTACATAGATGAACTGAGTATGCCTGGTAGTGAAACACCAGGCAAAGTTTGAAGATGCAGTCAAATGTTATGCATAGAACAGTAGACCAATGACAACTCCTTAAAAGAATAGACATATGAGAATCACAACTACCACTGAACTCACAATTAAGTGTAAAATTATTTTACAGGAAGAGGAAGCTTTGCAGAGGCACTGTCAGTAGCAGCCTGAATAAGTTATCCAAGAAAAACATTGGAGAGAAATTTCTTGGAGTTTCCTGCTATCATTAAGCTAGAGAGTCAGTACGAATTGAGGGTTCCCAAGGGCAATTTTCTGAAAGGGCATAGGCACTTTATCCTCCTCTGCTAGCCAGATTCTTATTGCCTGTCCTTGGGACTGTGCCATCAAGTGCTCTGGAGGCCACCAGGGCAGATGATGAGGCCACAGAGCCAGGTGATCTGAAACATTGCCACTGCCCTAGGTTGAGCTTTTCCTCATTATTCACCTGGACAATTGAAATTGAGTCCAGACTGGACTCCAGCCTCTAGTTGTCTGCAAGCACCTTAAGAGCAGGAATTACTGATCTTTACTCATTAGTGCCCAGTACAGTGATGGCACATTTGCCCACTGGTTCAGCAGCAATTACTTCTTGAACATCTACTCTCCGCTAGTCACTGAGGATACAATGGTGAACAAAAACTTGTGTGGTACAAGCTCTTACAGGGTGCATGGTCTGGGGAGGAGCATATAGTTGCCAAATAATGAAAGCCAAATGCATAATTACAAACTCTCTTATAAATGTGATGAAGAAAGGGAACTCAGGACACTGAAAATCTGATCTATTCTGGGGGTACAGGGGAACCTCTGAGAGAAAATGGCATTTGGGTTAAGTTAGGAAGAGTATAGTTTATTCCAGTAAAGAGGGGAAAAACAGAGGCAAAGAGAACTATAGTTGCCAAGGCCCTGTAGCCAAAGGAGTAGAGCATAGATAACCCAATAAAACTTGGATGTATAAATTAATGATTGAGTGACTCAGAATAACAACTAACATTTCTATGGTACTTACCATGTGCCAGGAATTATTATAGCACTTAATTTATATCAACTCATTTAACCTCCACAACAACCCTGTGTGGTAGGTATTATTTTTGTCTCCATTTTGAAAATGGGGAAACTGAATTACAGAGAAAATATGTAACTTGTGAAAGTTGAACAATTATCAAACTGTGCAACTGGAATTTGGACCCAGGAATCTGGGCTGAAGCAGATAACTAGGGCTTCTTTGGTGATCTATGAAATCCCTGGAATAACATGTTATTAAATAGAGCAAATATGGTGGCCTGAAACAGAGAACATCAGTTCTAAAATTGAGTCTACGAGATCCAGGAGCGAAGTTTTTTGAAAGATGTGAGCTACTCAAAGGAATATGGAATAAAAAGAAGAATACAGTGAAATTAAACATGCTTGAAGGTTTTAAAAACTCAATTTAAAATGCCATTGTAAAAGAAAAAAATGTTAAATTCTATAAATTTGCAATAAAAATAGAGAATAAGAAAACGAATACTAACTTCATCAAACTTTAGAGTGAAAATATTTACATAATCAGCATTGTTTCTTTTGTATATCTTTCCCATGTGCATACTCTAATTATTATGAACATCATTTCTTCTTGTATTTTTTTCCTCCCTCTGTCTACTATAAAAGGACCCTGCTTATCATTTTATGTCCAAGTGCTAGAAGCATTGAGAATTGGGAAGCCCTGGAAAACCCCTTATTTCTCCACAGTAAGGATGTACTGATGAGTTCTGCTGGGAAATTCATTCTGGTTGTCAGCTGAGACTTTATTTCCTCTCTGATGCTCATATCTGCATGAATCCAAAATCCAAATTAAGTTATAGGTCGTGGGACTATGCAGGCAGGCAGCCAGCAGCTCTGCCAATGCCAGTTACCTTCATAAAACCAAGACGTCTTTTATTACCGAAGGATCCTCCAAGTGAGGCTTGCCCTTTCCACTGAAGTTTTTAGCAAGTTAAGTCCAGGGTACTTAGAGCTGTTTGTTTACTTTAAAATTTCCTCTCTCGCTCTCTCTCTCTGTCTCTCTTAACCCGCGACCCTCTTTCTCTCTCTCTTGTCTCTCTCTTTGTCTCTTTCTGGTTTTCTTTTTTCCTTTCCAGCTTCTTTGCTCCTCTTGGCTACTCTTAAGAGCAAGCACTGGCAGGCAATGAATCAAAGTGGGCTATTTTTGCTCTCGCTGTGAGGATGTTTACAACATATTGAAAACTCGGCCTTATAGTTTAACGTCATTTTCAGTATATTTTCAGAAAAACTGACTGGCTTCCAAATTCAGTAGATGACTGTGAAACCCACAGAGGGCCTTATGTACCTCATACCTTACCTTAGGCGGCTGCCCTGACTCTTAACGGCTCACATTGCATCAAGTATGGCCCCACATGTGTAGAAATGGAAAGATGGGCATGCTGACCAAATTTATTTCCTAACAATGCTGATTTCATAAACAATAGCTCAAAGCTGTGAAAGAAGAAATTTAAAACTAGCTGTGTACAACAAGAAATTCTATGAACACTCTATCTCTGGCCTAATTAAGCTATTTTTCCTTCCCACACAACCAAGCTGCCCCCAAATGTTTTGGATACATGTACCATCCCATTAGAATATAGTTAATCTTGAATATATTTCACCATGAAATACGAACATAGTAATTACAGAATTTTCCATTCAACGTCCCCTATCATATTCCTAGCATATTGGAGTCTGTTAGAATAGCATTTAACTGTTTTCATATGGGCTTTAGCAGACATCCTGGAAGATTTGAAATAGCCAATAAATTCAACACACTGAAACCTAGTCAAACATCTGTCCTTTTCCTTCCTTTCTTTTCTTTTCTTTTCTTCTTTCTTTCTTTCTTTCTTTCCAACTCCAAGCTCTAAGTAAAATAAGATTAAAGTTGACCTAATTTTCTAAGAGCCTCCTGCTGATTTATTAGCTGATAGCATGTCTGAGGTATTCAAGCCAATTAAACTGGTTCACAAAGTATTGCTCAGTGGGTAAATATGAGGTGGAAACGTCCAGGAGGTCTTCTTTTTATCTGATGCTGAAATCAGAGGTCTGGGCAGGCTAACTGGTGTTTGTAAGGGTGGTGGGGAAACAGCCCACTGGTGTTCACTAAAAACTCTACTAATAACTCATTAACAGAAACCTCAAGCAGAGACGCTCACATGTGGACAGTGCAGATAGAGTGGGGCTGAAATCGAGCTGGCCTGCTTTCTTGGACCAAGGCTAACTTTCCACTGAGGTTTTGATCCGTAGCACCGTATTAAGTCCTTGTTTGTGAGTGACTTCTATTGTCTAGGTACTCTGCAAGCTCACACCAGGCAACACTGGGCCTGTTGTTCCAATCTGCTTTGAGATTCTGTAATTTAAACAGCACAGAGCGTGGGCCAGCCCCGAGAGTTATAACCTAGTTTAACTGGATTTAGAAAACTGGTTAAACTAGGCTACAACTCCCTTGGTCTTGAACCTACAGTTTTGGTTTTGGTTTTGTTTTTCTTTCCCTTCTGTTCAGAGTATAAGTTCACTTGCTTTAGAAAAATGGAAACAATAAGAAAATGGAAAATGACAAATATGCTGGGGAATTATTTGCACTGGCACAGTAGTCTTATCTATAGCAAAGAAATTCTTTAAATTTCTAGCATTTGCTGATGACACTGGCCAGCACTATACCATAACTGCTTAAGATGTGACTTTCCTGCTAGACCAGTGGTTCTCAAACTCCACCCCACATCAGTGCTGTCAGGAGGGCCTGTTAAGATGCAGACAGATGCCCCACCCATGGTGTTGCTGTTTCAGTAGGTCCAGATGGGATCTGAGAATCTGTCTTTCTAATAAATTCCACATGATGCCAATGTTGATGGCCCAAGGAGAACATGTCAAGAATGACCACACAAGACTGGCAACTCCTCGAGGGCAGGAATAGTCTCACTTGTCCCAGTATTCATAGCACGTAGTGCTGTGTCTGTTACACATCCATATTCTAATAAATGACTGTAGCTATTTATCTAAGTAGTATTTATTCAACATCTACAATTTGTCAGAAATTGTTCTAAACACTAGAAATTCCACAGTGAACAAGACAAAGATGTCCCATGTCCTCAGAGAGTTTCCATTCTAGTAGTGCAGCCAAGTAGGAAACAAAGAAATTTATAAAGTCATGTCAGTTTGTGCTAAGTGCTATGAAGGAATTCAAAGCAGGACAAGAGGATAGAGAACAATGGAGGCAGGAGGCACTGTTAGATGGGGTGTCGGAGAAGGCCTCTCTGAGGAGGAGACATGTGCAGAACATTGAATGAAATGAGTGAGCAAGTCATGTGAAGATCTAGTGGAGGAAGATTTCAGGTGGAGGTAGAGCAAGTGCAAAGGCCCTGAGACAGGAGTAGGATTGGTGATATGATTTTGCTGTGTCCCCACCCAAATCTCACCTTGAATTGTAGTTCCCATAATCCCCATGTGTTGTGGGAGGGACCCAGTGGGAAGTAATGGAATCATTGGATTTGGCAAAATGGAGGCCCTTGGTGACTGTATTAGTTCCTTTTCACACTGCTGATAAAGACTGGGAAGAGAAAGAGGCTTAATTGGACTTACAGTTCCACGTGGCTGGGGAGGCCTCAGAATCATGGCAGGAGGCAAAAGGCAGTTCTTACATGGTGGCAGCAAGAGAAAATGAGAGAAGTGCAAAAGCAGAAACCTCTGATAAACCCATTAGATCTCGTGAGACTTATTCATTACCACAAGAACAGTACAGAGGAATCTGCCCCCATGATTCAAATTATCTCCCACCAGGTCCCTCCCACAACATATGGGAATTATGGGAATTATGGGAGTACAGTTCAAGATGAGATTTGGGTGGGGATACAGAGACAACCCATATCAGTGACCTTGACAAAAGCAGTTTCAGTGAAGTGGCGGAGATGAAAACTTGATTGGAATGAGTTAGGAAAGAATGGTACATGGAGAAGAAAGGACAGTGGGTAGACATAAGTATCCCAGTGAACATATTTTATAAAGAAGAGCAGAGAAATGGGACAGTGGTAGGATATGGAAGTGGAGACTTGGGAGGTTTTTCAAGAAGGAAGATTGCTTATCCTGTTTGTAAGCTGATAGGGACAATCCAGAAGAGAGGGAGAAATGGATTATGTAGGAAAGAGCAGTGTCAACTGCAGGAGTGAAGTGTGTGAGTAGATGAGAAAAAAACAGACCCAGTACAAAAGAATGACAATGCAGATGCAGTACATGTTCAGAGGTGATTGGGAAGATGGGCAAGCTCTCTTCCACCCAGGATTAGGGAAACACAAAGCTTTAATAAACATGAGTCACCTAGATGAGTAAGCGAATAAACCAACTAAGGATATGTAATCAAGTTGCTGAACTACACTCTTTCCCACTTGATATGGTGGCTGTAAGTGTAATGTGGAACCCATCAGCAGCGTTTCCTCACATCACATTTCCTTGCTGGGGATCAAGCATGGAGCAGGCAGAGGGTTGGGTTGAGGATATAATTAGGGATGGGATGTGCCAGGGCAAGAAATTTGAGGGTATATGGAAGGCAAGAATAAGAATGTTAGACTTCGGACTCTCACCTGGGCAAATGGGGAAAAGATATGAGAGGTCTCTCAGAAGAAGACAAAGTGGTAGAATCAATGGCTAGATGTCTTGAAGGAATGGATGGAATTATTGTGCTGGGAAAATGATTTGGAAGGATAGGAGGAAGTATATTTCTTGATAAGTGTAGTTCTGGGCTGATTGAGGTAGCTAGAAGAAAAGATTATTGGAAGTGATGAGGTTAATGAACAGAGAGACTAGTGGGTTGGCTCGATCATAGAGCTGGCAGATTGAAGCCAAAAGCCACCATTGAGCCATGGTGGCTCATGTCTGTCATCCCAAAACATTGGGAGGCCAAGGCAGGTGGATCACCTGAGCCCAGGAGTTTGAGACTAGTCTGGGCAACATAGCAAACCCCCTCTCTACCAAAAAATAAAAACATTAGCCAGAAGTGGTAGTACATACCTGTAGTGCCAGCTACCCAGGAGGTTCTGCTGGGAGGATCACCTGAGCCATAGGAGGTCGAAGCTGCAATAAGCCCTGATTGTGCCACTGCACTCCAGCCTGGGTGACAGAGTGAGACCCTGTCTCAAAAAAAAAAAAAAAAAAGAAAACATGAAAAAGAGCAAATAACTCAAAGCAATAAGAAGTTACCGTTCTATGTAGAACCCCTAATCACCTACAATTTCAAAGTTTTGTACAAAACATAAAGAAGCATACAAATTGTCAAGATAAATAATGTTTGTGACATAATCTACTTTACAAACAACACACTTGTTGCACAAAGCCAAACTTACCCATAAACTAAATGAAATTTGGAGGGTTTTTGTTATTTAATTCAAGTCCAAACCATTATATGACTATAATGTTTATAGCCCAAAGAGAAACCTGGATGAGTGAATTTTATGATTCGGAATAATACTGTGAAACTAAGAGTTAGATAGATTATTGCAGGTAATTCCCTGTGGCCTCAACAGCAGGAGTATTTGGGTAGCTCTATACAACTTGTTTGCATTCATTTATTTAATTCTTTTAATAAACCTATGGAGTTCCAGAAATAGGTGATAAATAAGATCAATCTCTCTAGTCTGGAATTTCACAGTTTCATATCTTTTATGTATGCTGTGACTCTTTTTTTTTTTTTTTTTTTTTTCTTGAGACGGAGTCTCACTCTGTCGCCCCAGGCTGGAGTGCAGTGGCGCAATCTCAGCTCACTGCAAGCTCCGCCTCCCAGGTTCACGCCATTCTCCCACCTCATCCTCCCGAGTAGCCGGGACTACAGGCGCCCACCACCACACCTGGCTAATTTTTTGTATTTTTAGTAGAGACGGAGTTTCACCATGTTAGCCAGGATGGTCTCCATCTCCTGACCTCGTGATCCACCCGCCTCGGCCTCCCAAAGTGCTGGGATTATAACCAACTTCACTGTACCTTTAACCTTGGCTCTTGAAATATCAGAGCTAAATGCGTGGCCTATCATGAAAATGTACAGAACTTCCCAGCAGATGCTTTGCAGACTAATATATTTTTTTCCTCTCTTTTGCTCCCTTATCTTGTTTTCTTCGATTATTTTTTGAACTCTTGATTTTACAGTTGTATGTACCTCTGTAAACATCTTTAAGTTCTTCATGAAACAGATTTAAGAATAAATGAATAAGTAAATAAATAGCATAAGGCACTGTACTATTGACTTT
Organism: Pongo pygmaeus; assembly: GCF_028885625.2. Taxonomy (NCBI): domain Eukaryota; kingdom Metazoa; phylum Chordata; class Mammalia; order Primates; family Hominidae; genus Pongo; species Pongo pygmaeus. The sequence continues at coordinate 79,684,515 of NC_085930.1, forward strand.
AGTAAAACTGGCTTTAGTTTCTTAAAAAATGACACATTAGCTCAGGTAACTGGAAAACTCTAGGGCTGGACTTTAGGCATAACTGGATCTAGGTACTTAAGTAATGTTGTCACAAATCTGCCACTGTTCATCTCTGAACTCTGCTTTCTTCTGTTAAAGCATTAATTCCAGACAGGAACTCAAAAAGTAGGGCAAAGAGATATACTAGAAATTTCTAGCAATCTCAATAGAAAAAAAGTACTTGTATCTCCCCATCAGTACCTTGGTGGAGTCAATAGACATTTCCAAAGCAATCCCTGTTGCTAGGGTAATGCCAGGTTCTATTCAGATAAGTCTGGGCCACACATCCATCCCTGGGGCATAATAATGTTAGCCCAACCAAAATCACATGGATTAAGAGATGGAGAAAGGATAGTTTCCATTAAGGAAAATTAGAGTGCTGTGCCAAAGAAGGCAGATTGGATCGTTCGCAAGATGAAACCACAGATGTCACCACTCCAAACTTACAACCTAGTTGGGAAGACAGGTCATGGGTACCAGAAATGAAGTGAGGCAGTGCATACACAATATATGAAAAGAATGGTTCAGCCATGCTGCATATCGCAGGACAACAGAGGAGGAGGAGGTCATTTTGAATGAGACACGTCAATCATTCAAATATCATTTCCTGACGAACTTCTATGTGCCAGCCTGGGTCCTAGGTGCTCGGAATACATCCATGAGCAGAACAGAGATTCCTGCCCTTCTAGAACTGACATTCCAGACAGTAAACCACAGATGTAAAAATAACTGTAGAGTTTATTAGAAGGCAATAAGTACTGTGAAAAATGGGAAAAGATGGAGTAAAGTAAGGATTATTGGAGATGCTGCAATATTAGAGTAGGCCTCATTGAGAAGGTGACATGTGAGTCAACACTGAAGGAGCTGAATGAGCCGTGTGGATATCTGAAGGAAGGGCATTCCAGGCAGAGGGACCAGCCAAGGCAAAGGCTCTGCAGCCTCAGTGAACCTAGAATATTCCAGCAACAGCACAGAGGTCAGTGTAGCCGGGCTGGTGTGAACAAACGTGAGAGTAGAAAGAGATCAGGTTGGGGAGATGACGGTGGGGAAGTGGGAAGTGGAGCCGACCTGTTTGGGTCTTCCTGGCCTTTCTACACACTTAGACTTAGAATCTTAGTGAAATGCGAGCCATTGCAGGGTCTGGCAGAGGAGTGACCTCTTTTGACGTACATTTTTAAAGGATCACTCTGGCTGCTGTGTAGAGGACAGGCTGTAGCAGAAAAAGAATAGGAGCAGGTAAAACCATTAGGAGGCAACTGCATCAATTTCAGAGCCAATTGATAGTAGCTGGGACCTGAGTAATAGCTGTTGGAAGTGGGGTTGAGCCAGATTCTGAATAACTGTTGAAGGTAGAGCCCACAGGATTTCCACTTTCTGTGGCTCTACCTTCCACCTCCACTAGGTCATGTGCTTTAAGAAATGGGCAAGATTTACAAGAAGAGAAAGAAAAAAAACATTCCAAACTAAATGAAATAGAAAAGCAAAGCAGAAAGAAAGAAAACACAATTAATTAACAGGCCATTGTAAACAGAAAATTTGACTGGAGTGGAGAACTAATATAGGGAAGTCATGGACGGTCAGTTTGGAGTCAGATATTATAATAGATGTCTTCAGTGTGGGTTAAGAACTTCTGACATCATCCTGTCCTCAGTGAGAAATATTGCAATGTTTTGGGAAAAATAACATGACAGAATGTTAAGGCTTAGGGAAATGAGTTAGACTCTGGGAAGCATTTTAAGGGTGAGTTTCTGGTGGCAGCGAGATTTCTCACAGAACTTCTAACAAAACAAGTGCTTTAACCAAAGCGATGCAGCATTATGTAGGGAGTAAGAGAACAGGTTTTAGCATCAGACAAACATGGGTGGGATGCTGACTCCATTCTGTTGATCATGGTCAAATTATTTGGCCTCTCTGGGTCTCCGTTTGCTAATTTGTAAAATGGACATAACTGTATCTAATTCAAAGGGTTACCATGGGCATCAAAAGACACCATGAGTGTTCAAGTGTTTTGTCCAATACCTGCCACCAAGTAAGCACTCAAAAAAAAACTATTTATGACTATTTTTACAGTAACAACTTTAAATTCAAATGAAGTTGAAGGAATTAATAAATGTAAAGAGAATGAGGGAAATAGAAAATCACTGTTAGAACATCACAGTAATAATTAAGACAGGCAAGATCCACTGATGGATGCTACGTGGGCCACAAAATGATACAATGGCATATCTGTAGAATCTCAAAGTATCTTCCTTAAGATATTTATTAATTACAAAGGAGAAAGTATTAACTTGAGAGCAGGGGAACCCAGAAGACATATTATCCAAGTAGTTAAGATGAACATTATCATTGTTTCAGGCTGGAGGCAAGGAGATATAACAGCTAAATGTACTTTGGGATCCTGGAGCTGAAAAAAAAGATATTACTGGGAAAACTGATGAAATATGAATAAAAGTCTGTCATTTATTCATGGTATTGTACTTAGATTACCTTCTCAGCTGTGATACTGGTACAATGGTTGTGTATGGTGTTAATATTAAGGGAAGCTGGGTGATGAATGCATGGGAATCTTCTGTACTAGTTTTGAATTTTTCTGTAAGACTGAAATTATTTTTAAACAACTTTTTAAATGGCATGGAAATTATCTTTGAAAGGTATCACAAAAGGAGGCATCCACAGTGCCTAATGGGTTGGCGTTGAGGAATGAAGGAGTTGGTGGGTCAAAGCCACCTTGAAGACTGTTCCTTGAGATATTGTGGTGCAGGATCCAGGATTAGGAAGCCTTTAGTGAGGAGCTGCTTGTGTGAGTGTGAGCATGGGATAGTGGAGTGTGTGTGTCAGGTGGGGGGGTGTTGGACAGGCGGTAATCACTCTTACTTTAGACATGTATGCAGAAGCTTTCTAGGCTGCTGGATATTGGAAGCATGAGATGAGAGCAAAAAAGACACAAGGCAGAGAAATCAGGTTAGAACCAAATGAGAGAAAATAATAAAAGACAATTGTAAAGACAAGATCCTCAAAAAAGAGGGCTTAGAAAGGTATGAGGAGACCTCAGTGGACAACTGAACATTATGACTTTCCGTATAACAATTAAAGAAAAACCAAAGAATGACAGAGATGAAGTCAGAGAGGGAAAGAGAATCGAGCTGATGTGGCATCACAGGAACTAAGAGAGGAGACTGCTACAAGGTCAAGCCAACCTTGACCAATGCTGTTGTCATACCAGGTAGGAAAAGGACTGAGAAAAAGAGTAAGAAGCAAGAGGTGATTTTCAAGACCATTTCATTAGACCAAAGTACACAGAGGGTGGATATCAAATGGGGTAAGAGGTGATAAGTCGAAGGTGGTGTGCCCTTAAGGTCTGGAAGCCACAGGCATGACCCTAATTAGATCCTCAGACTTAGAGGGAACTAGCAAATTAGATATTCTTTCATTCACTCATTGAATACATATCTGAGTGCCCACTATGTGCTTGGGGCTTTCCAGAGGAAGTGAAGCAGATATACAATGATAGCTTCCTCTGGAAAGCTTCAATCCTAGTACAGTCATCCTTTGGTATCTGAGGGGGAGTAGTTTCAGGACCTCCCTCAGATACCAAAATCCATGGATGCTCAAGTCCCTAATTTAAAATGTTGTATTATTTGCATGTAACACATGCACATTCTCCCATATACTTTAAATTGTCTCTAGATTATTTATAATACCTAATACAATGCAAATGCTATGTAAATAGTTATTATACTATATTGTTTAGGGTATAATGGCAAAGAAAGAAGTCTGTACATGTTCAGCACAGATGCAGTTCTTTTTCCCCAAAATATGCTAGATGACGGTTAGTTGAATTCATGGGTACAAAACCCACAGATATGGAGGGCCAACTGTATATTCTGCACACTGATATTCAAACTCCTCAGTAACACAGTAAGCTTTGAATTTTGTTTCTGAAAGAGACTAAGAATAACCTGGATGAGTTAGCAGTAACAGATCTTTTTAACTCAGCACTAGGAGTTTGGTGGAAATGGCAATGACTTATGTGATTAAGGCTTTGAACATTTGATCCACAGTTCAATCTCCAAGGTGCAACTTGTTTTGTTCCTGGGTTTGAGGAAATCTCCTCCTTTGTTCTCCCACAGAACACAAAGCCCATGACACTAAGCTTAGTATGGCTGAATTTCCAAATTTCCCATCATGAGCTTTTGTGAGTAATATGCTTTCTTTGAAAATCTCACTCATAAATTGCTGAGTTTAATCTTACAAATTAGAATGAACTAGCATATTAAAACAACAAAACTATGCTTTTATTTTTACAGTAGACAATTTACAAAGAGTAAGTGTATAAGACAAAATTTATACTTGGTTTGACGATAATAGTACAACTTCTCATCCTGAAATGACAAAATGCATAAACACAGAGCAAAGAATATTGATTTGCGCAAGCAAGGTACATATACAGGAACACAGCTTCAAAAATAAAAATACCTTGTACATTGTAGAGCCTCAATAAATATTAAGTTAAATGTCTGGGAATGGTGAAAATTCAAAGATGATTTATCACTTGCCTAAATTTTCCAAAGGCTTTTAACTACTGTTTTATTGTGGCTTTAAAGCTTAATAGTAAAGAGTAGGAGAGTTTATGGTAGGAGTTCATGTTGGTCTGCAGGAATTCTACCATGCTAGGAGAGATGAGAAACCAAAGACGCTTATCAAGAAAGGATATCTTACCTCCTTTAAATTTCCAAGGATGACTCAGCAGCTTTTGGAAATGCTGGCCTATTTACTAAATATGTGACCTCAGTCAAGTTACTTAACTTCTCTGAGCCTCAGTTTCCTTATCTGCAACAACCTTATTTCATGTGGTTGTTTTGACGACTTATAGCACAGTGCTAGCTCTTACTAAATGGCCAGAAAAATGACCATTACTTTTCTTATCTTCCCTTAAATAGATTTGGCAGAGCATGTTATATTTATTTATCCTTTGGTCTTTAGTATAAAAACCCTGAGCAATGTGTTCAGCTGAAAAAAAATTACTTTTCTACCCTCCCTTATATATAGGGATGGCCAATGAGATGTGTGCAGAAGCTTTGGGCAGAGGGCTTCTGGGAGAGACCCTTGCCCTTGCTCTTCTCTTCCCTCCTGCTCGGCAAGCTGAGGGTTAGAACTCTAGTGGCCATCTCAGGACCTAAGGATGGAAGCCATGCATTGAGGCTGGCAGAGCAAAAAAGATAGTGGGAAGCTGGATCCACAGTGATTCTATGGAGCCTCTAAAGTAGCCCTGGGCTACTATCACCAATTTTCTTTTAAATGAGGGAAAATTCATCCCTAATTGGTTTGAGCTAATATTGTTGAGTCTCTGTTATCAAAAGCAAAAAGTAATTTCTAACGAATACACTAAATATTGAAAATCTTCAGCATTTCCATCCACTTTCCTGTTGACCTGCCAACAAACACTTGCACAGCTGTAACTAGTTTGTCTCCCTTTTCATTCATCACTTGCCTCTGTGGGAATAATCTGCTCCTTCCATCTAACCCAGGATTCACTTTTCCTTTGGGGAGATGAACATCCCTCAGTTACCTGCAGCTTTACTCATTGAATACTGTACTCTCATCTTCCCCTTCTTCCTTGATCCACACATACACACATAGAAACATGAGCTCTGATCTAGACATGGAAGAATGTGTTCAATAGGAAGATGAGAAGAAATTCAAGAACTGTCTCCGACAGTGGAAATGAAACCTTGGACAAATAGATTTCTTTTCTTTTCTTTTCTTTTCTTTTCTTTTCTTTTCTTTTTTTCTTTTCTTTTTTTTTTTTTCTGAGACAGAGTCTCACTTTGTTGCCCAGGATGGAGTGCAGTGGCGCAGCCTTAGCTCACTGCAACCTCTGCCTCCCGGGTTCAAGCAATTCTTGTGCTTCAGCCTCCCAAGTAGCTGGGATTACAGGCGCCCGCCCACCGCCATGCCTGGATAATTTTTGTATTTTTAGTAGAAACAGGCTTTCACCATGTTGCCCAGACTGGTCTCAAACTCCTGACCACAGGTGATCCACCTGTCTTGGCCTCCCAAAGTGCTGAGATTACAGGTGTGAGACACCGCACCTGGCTGGACAAATGGATTTCTCAAACAAAACAAAATAAAGTGTGTGCATGAGTGAAGTGTGTTTTTATCAGAAGACTATGCATTCTATAGTGCTTTCTCTCCACCCCCATAGAAATAGAAAAGTTAATCTCTCCTGCAGTGGAGCACTGACCTCATTCTCCATTTCAAACCTGGAGTGATAAGAAAGAAAAGAGATCAAAGATAAGGAGGTAGGAGGCCTACTGGGCAAATTACATGATAGGGTCATTTTCTACAGCTTGGGGGTACAGAACACAGATCGCTAACTCTCTTGCTTCAGTCAGATGGGTGTGAGAAAAATCACATGAACACCTGGTTTATCTTTCATTTTCCCCACTTTGATAGAGACATGTGTTTTAGGATGATTTCTACACTCTAAGAACAACAATATTGTAAACATAGTAAGAAATGAAAAGCTAAAGGAGCCTCATTGTCAAGGAGAGAAAAGTAAGAATGCCAGGGACCATGAGGAACAAAAGGGCACCTGTCATCTCTAAAAGGGGTCCCTTTCCTTCGTTCTAGCAACTGTTTCCACGCCAGATCTTCTAATTTCTCAAGTAAAGCAGGAACTCATAGTTTTGTGTGAAACCTCCTAACTTTCAAATGTTGACTCATAACCTTAAAACTCTATGTGAGCCAAATAAAACACATTGGTTGGCTTAATAGGGCCAACCTGCAACTGGGCCTTGGTGGAGAAGAACTAGAGAAGAGCAGCAGGGGAGGAAACTGAGATAAAGTCAAGGATTCATTCATTTAATAAATGTCCATTCAGGTGGCCATCATATGCACCCAGAACTGTGCTAAGCATTAGATATGAGTGAAAAACCAAGACAAGAAGTAGGAGGTGATAAGAAATTGTTAAATCCAGCAAAGAAACTTCGAAGTAAGATCAGTAAGAAGGAAATTGTTAAGTTTGTTGAGAGGAAGTCTCTGAAAACTCAGGCAGAAAGATGAAAAGCTACATTATTAAGAATTAATGGCGAGGTGTGGTGGCTCATGCCTGTAATCCCAGCACTTCGGGAGGCCAAGGTGGGTGGATCACTTGAGCTTAGGAGTTTGAGATCAGCCTGGGCAACCTGGCAAAACCCATCTCTATATAAAATACAAAAATTAGCCAGGAGTGGTGGCACACGCTTGTAGTTCCAGCTACCCATGAGGCTGAGGTGGAAGGACCACTTGAGCCTGGGAGGCAGAGGTTTCAGTGAGCTGTGATTGTGCTACTGCACTCCAGCCTGAATGACAGAGGGAGATTCTGTCTCAAAAAATAAAAATAAAAAAAAGAGAAGAAAGACAAAGAAAAAGAAAGAAAAAATAAGGGAATGAATGGCAAGGTGCGTCCAGCAGCTTCCCAGTGGGTGGTGTTTAACCAGGCTCCCAGCACTCTCACCTGGTATGCACACCCTCGCAGAGTTTCCTCCCATGCGGAACAGGGTTGGCCTATGTAACCAAGAGGATATTGCAGGACAATGGAGCACAACTTCCAGGGCTAGGTCATAAAAGGCACTCTGCCTTCCATCTTGCTGTCTCAGATCACTCACATGGGAGAAGCCAGCTGCTACGTCATAAGGACACTCAAGAAGCCCTATAGAAGAGCTCACATGGTAAAGAACTGAGGCCTTCTGCCAATGGCCAGTGAGCAACTGAGCCCTGCTGGCAGCTGCTGAATGAGCAAGCCATCTTGGAAGAAGACCCCCAGCCTGTCAAGCCTTCAGATAACTGCAGACCCAGCTGACACAGAAACCAGAGACAGAATCACTCAGCAAGGCATTCCTGGATTTCTGACCCACAGAAATTGTAAGATACGAAATGTTGGAGTTTTTTTAATCCACTAAGTCTATGGGTAATTTATTATAAGCAGTGGATAGCTTATACTCTAAGAAAAATAGAGGCATTAGATATAAACCACCAGTCCAAAAATTTTAACGAACAGAGAAAAAAGAAAAAAAAAAAAAAAAAAAGACAGCAAGTGGTGGAGTGGAGTTGGAGGGAGGAGAGGCTGAAAGAGAATAGTGTCATGGTAAAGAGCATGGGTTTTTAAGATAAATCAGGCATGAATTTGAAACCAACACTGACACCTATTAACTATGTGACCTTGGGCAAACACTTAGAGTCTCTAAGCATCAATGTCTCCGTTTATCTGTGTTCTCAAAATAATAGTAACTACTTCACATAGTTACTATAGATCAAAAGACAAAATGAACAGGAAATACCTACTTTGCACATAGCAGACACTTGACAGGTATAAGTTATTAGTGACCGCTTCATTGAAGGTAAACATGACACACTCTGCTGACCTGCACTGCCTGACTTTACAGGGAACAGAGTACCATTTCAATGCTAATCGGATTTTTCTTTTCTTGTTTATTTTTTATTCTGAAATATATCAGAAACACGATTTACTATATTTAACTGGATTGTCTTAAACTTAAGTTCTGTGTATCCAAAACATTCCAAGGAGAGCAGAAGCAAATAAATCTGAGAAAAAATGTATTTGAATAGAAATAAAAATTGTTTTAAAAAAATTCTCCTTTTCTTGTCCTTTAGAGCAAGGTAGTTACCATGCTTAGTACACACACAAAACCTCCAACATCATCTACTGACAGATGGTTCATGTCTGTTTCATGTCTATTACTTTGAAGAGAATAAATTTCTTCAACAAGAGCTACTATGCATTTATGGCATGTTCTCTAAGTCTCCAAGGCTTAGTGTTCATATTTATAGTAGGAATTCATTTAAAAACAAAAATAAATAAATAAAATAAAAACATTTAAAACAAAGTAAATTAACCTCAGTAGTATAATACTTTTTTCTTTTTTACCTTTTTTTTGTTTAAATTAACGATGAATTTCTTTTTTTTCTGTTTTTTTTCTGTTTTTTTGAGACAGTCTCACTCTGTCTCCAGGCTGGAGTGCAGTGGTGCAATCTCGGCTCACTGCAACCTGCAGCTCCCTGGTTCAAGCGAATCTCCTGCCTCAGCCTTCCGAGAAGCTGGGATCATAGGCACGCACAAACATGCCCAGCTAATATTTGTATTTTTAGTAGACATGGGGTTTCACCGTATTGGCCAGGATGGTCTCGATCTCCTGACCTCGTGATCTGCCTGTCTCAAGCTCCTAAAGTGCTGGGATTACAGATGTAAGCCACCGTGCCCTACCCCAGTGATGAATCTAATCTACCCAAAGTGTGAGCCATAATCCTTGCTTGATCAGTAACAAGTCAGCACCAGCAAGGATTAGTTTGTTCTTACCAAAGACTGACAAGGTTTATGCCCTGGTTGTCAGACATCACTGTTTTCTAGGTGTGGATGTGGGTAGGATTTGAAATGTGTCTCCTATTTGCTTTTTGCTTTCCGGGTAATCATCTCATTCTTATAATAAAATACATCTGCTCCCTTCAGAGTGGTTCAACAGTCAGATCAACCTCACCCAGCTAGTTAATAGAAAAGCCTGAACTAAACCCTGGTATCTTGTCCCCAAATTGATTGGGGATGTTTTCTTTTTCTTTTTTATTTTTACTATGGTCGACTATCTTAACAGCTTTCTTAATTGGGTCACCAAGTCAGTCCTCTTTTCCCATCTAGTAATCCTGGTCTTTCTTATCATTCCCTTACTCAAGAACTTGTACTGACTCCCTTTTCTCACCCTCATCAATCCCAGACAAAATTATCCACCTTTCTGCTCTGCTCTTATACAATTAGCTGTTTTTCTAAATGTTCCTAAAAATTGACTTTCTCATTGAGCAAGATTGCTATCCTTAAGCAATTAAAGCTCCTAAAAGAGACCATGCCAATGTACCCTGTTCTGTGAACTTCCTACCCGCTAAATGCCCTCTCCCCTCTCACCTCCTTTTGAAACCTTTATAATCCCTCTGATTAAATTCCATCTCCTCCATGAAATCTTCGACTCTTCCAGTCTGCTTGGCTTTCAGCCATGCTTGAACTCCCATCACACGTGTAATTAACACTTTTTACTTCACAATCTGTTGTGTTTTATTGTCTATTGTGCCAGATATCTTCTGTTTTCCCCTCTAAACCCATTCTTCATCCTTCTCACCCTGTTCTGTGCCCCTGGAGCCTGACTTGTTCAGTCTACTGCAGTGGTTCTCAAAGTGTTACCCCAAACTGCAGCATCAGAATCACCTGAGAACTTGTTAGAAATGCAAATTATCATTGGGTCCCCACACAGAGCTGTGGAATCAGACTCTGGGGATAGGCTCCAGCAGTCTATCGTGCAGCAGGCCCTCCAGGTGTTTCTGATGAATGCCCAAGTTTGAGAACAACTAGTCAGTATCCACAGGCTCTCCTGTCTTCTGGCTTTAGGGTTGGGTCTCACCTATGTTTAACCCTGGCAGGAGATAGAATGGAAACAAGATTGCAACATTGGGACTATTCCTTGTCGTTCCCCTAGCCCTGGAAAACACCTTTTTTGTTTGTTTGTTTGTTTGTTTGTTTTTGCCTTGTTTTGTTTTTGGAAAACACCTTTGAAAAAAGTCACTTTATTAAGCCCTTTGAGTGTGTCATCTATTTCCTGTTAGTACTGTGACTGATATACAAGACACATTTATTATTAACTCAAGTGATATTACTCAATTATATTCTTATTTCCCCTCTCTGCTTCACTCCAATCTACAAAGATGTTGAGAAATGCAGGCAAGGATTTTTGTTGATTCCTCAAAAATCTAGATCTCTTAGGTGAGGTGGTAGACTAAAATAATGCCCCCTGCCCAAAGATGTTCATGTCCTAATCCTCAAAACCTATAATATGTCACCTTACATGGCAAAAAAGGGACCTTGCTGATATCATTAAGTTATGGTTAGGGATATCGGGAGATTATTTACATTATGAGGGGAGGGAGATAATCTAATTACAAGGGTCCTCATAAAAAAGAGGCTGGAGGGTCATAGTCAGTGAAGGAGATGTGACAAAGAAAGGGAGGAGAGGGAGAGAGATTTGGGATACTGCCTGCTGGCTTTCAAGATAATGAATGTAGGAAAAGGCAAGGAAATAAAAGATTGTCCCCTACAAACTTCTGAAGAAACACAGTGCTGCCGACACCTTGATTGTAGCCTGGTAAGACTCATTACAGACCTCTAGCCTCCAGAACTATAAAAGAACACATTTGTGGTTTTGAGCCCCTAAGTTTGAGGTAATTTGTTGTAGGAGCAATAGAGAACTAATAAGGGTGGTTTATGAAAAATGAGCCTCTTTATCAAATAAATTTTAGAAACCCCACACACCCTCCTGTTAGAGCTTTTAAATGAAAACTACCATGAGATATCACACTGAAGAACCTTTTCTAACTTCTTGAAATCCACTGTTTCCCATTTTTTTTTCCTAGGAAGACCTATTAATACTCCACAGGCTAATAATGATAGTAATAATGGCAGTTAACATTTATAAAGTGCTTACTACATTGCAGACACTGTGTTACATGCTTAAATATTATATAATTCTACCAACCTTTAAGAGGTGATTATTATTCTCATTTTGCAAAGTGGTAAACTGAGGTTTGGAAAGTTAAGTAATTTGATTCATAGCCACACCATTAGTAAGTAGGAGAGGTCAGAATTGAAACTTTGCTTAACTCCAACATTCATATTCTCAACACACAACCCTGTTCTTTATTCTTAAGAAATATACTTTGAGAAACATTAAGTACACCCAGACTCCTCTATAGCTAAAATGAAAACATTAACATATAATGTCCAATGCCTTTACAAATTCCAAATGCATCTCTTGTCATAGTTCAAAATGTTCCATGTTAATTTCATTACTAACCTCAGGGTCAAGCACCAAATGGAAACCAATTGCTGTCTGGTTTGAAAGCAATTGCCACTGTATGTGTGTGTGTGTGTGTGTGTGTGTGTGTGTGTGTGTGTGTAAAAGATTAGAGGAGCTCACCTTTCCATGCAGGTACAGCTTTCAGATTATAAAGTAGCTGAGGTACAGGGATGTGACCTAGCCAAAGGATTAGCACAGTTGAACCAAGTCAGCCCTCCATATCTGTGGGTTCCAGATCCATGGATTCAACCATCTACAAATCAAAAATATTCAGAAAAAAAGGACGATGTGTATGTACTGAACAAGTATAGACTTTTTTCCTGTTATTAGTCCCTAAACAATACAGTATAATAACTATTTACATAGCATTTACATTGTATTAGGTATTATAAGCCAGTGGCCCCCAACCATTTTGGCACCAGGGACTGGTTTTGTGTGAGACAATTTTTCTACAGGACAGCAGGGAGAGGGGTAGATGGTTTGGGGATGAAATTGTTTAACCTCAGATCATCAGGCATCAGTTAGATTCTCTTAAGGAGCATACAACCTAGATCCCTCACATGCGCAGTTCACAATAGGGTTCCCACTCTTATGAGAATCTAATGGCACTGATCTGACAAGAGGCGGAGCTCAAGTGGTAATGCTCTCACTTGTCCACTATTCACCTCCTTACAGGCCACGGACCAATATAGGTCTGCAGCCCAGGGATTCAAGACCCCTGTTATAAGCAATCTAGGGACAATTTAAAGTATATTGGAGGATGTGAGTAGGTTATATGTAAATACTACGCCATTTTATATTAGGGACTTCACCATCCATGGATTTTTGTATCAATGGGGGGCAGTCTTGGAACCAGTACCCACCAATACCAAGGGATAACTGTATAACTCAGAAACACCATTCAGAAATCTCAGGCCGATCAACATTTCTCTTTTAGAGAGCTGTGATTTGCCCATAAAAATGAATTATTGGCTAAAATTAGAGAAAAATCTCAGACTATTAAGTACAAAATGTTTTTGCAAGCAATCCAGTTGAGAATAATGTTAGAGAATTTACAGAAAAGAAAAGCTCATGCAGCAGTTAGATGAATTTTTGTTTCTTAAATAAATATTTATCATTCAAAAAAAGTTGCCATAGGGCATTTCTTGTGTTTCAAATGCATATTTTGCTAAGCAAACATGCTACTCTGTGCTACAATATTTTACTTATACATTGGCATGTGCTTAAACTTCTTTAGTGATTACTACCAAAAAAAAAGTTTGTGCTTTTAATTTTTCTAACTAATTTTTCTGTCTTTGTCAGTTTCCCTGTTAAATATCATAAATTATTTTGACCTGCATAGGCTCTCATGAACATTAAGCAAATTTTAAATTAGTTAGTATACTTTAGTTATCTTTCACACGTTTATACGGAAACAAAGTAATTTCAAATGGTGATCATGGCCAGCACAGTGGTTTGCGCCTGTAATCCCCAGCACTTTGGGAGGCCAAAGCAGGAGGATGTCTTGAGCCCAGAAGTTTGAGACCAGCCCGAGCAAGATGGTGAGATCCCATCTCAACAGAAAATTTAAAAATTAGCCAGGCATGGTGGCACACACCTGTAGTCCCAGCTACTCAAGGGACTGAGGCAGGAGGAGTCGTTGAGCCCGAGTTTGAGGCTGCAGTGAGCTGTGATTGCGCCACAGCACTCCAGCCTAGGCAACAGATTGCGTCCCTGCCTGTCTCTTTAAAAATAAAATTAAAAAGTAATCATATGTACTGATGGAGGTTTTTTTAAGCACTTCTTTCTAATTTATAATTCTTTATCCCCCAAATGAATAACACTATATGCAATATTTACTTCTGGAACAGAAAAAGTCATCAGTGAAACAACTGATTACAGTCTGGAGTTTAATTAATAGAAAGGTGCTAATGTTAATTTCCTAGTTTTCACAAATGTGCCTCAGTAGTGTAAGCTGTTAACATTAGGGGAAACTGGCTAAAGAGTATACCAGAGCTCTCTGTACTATCTTTGCAACTTTTCAGTAAATCAAGAATTATTACAAAATAAAACACTTAAAAAGTTGAATAAAATCAACCGTGTTACAACACATGGGTTTAACGATATTGTTAATTGTGTATTCTACTCAGAGCTCAGATGACTTTTGAGACCTCATCTTCTGCTCCCACCTCAGTCGCCTATGTTTAGATACCAAGTATCTAGTAGGAGTCTAATCAGGAAAACAAAACCTATTAGCAAAGCAGTAAAATGCCCTGTGGTTGAAACTTCTTAGGGGTAATAGCTGTTTTGTTTAACCAAAGTCTTTTACCTTGAGGCTTCCTGTGGGTATCACCTTCTTACACAAGGTGCCATACAAAGTAAAACACAAGCAAACAAAACTCTACATCACAAGGTCACCTCACAGCCAGCCTGTGTGTGATCACTTGCACATTTACCTGTTTGTCACCATCTCCCCATCTAGATTTCAAATCCTTCTAGGGCAGGAACCATATCTGCTTTATCCCCTGATCAGCCCCCCAGGTACGTTGCCTGACATAGTGGATGCTCAAACACTATTTGATCATGGATGTGTGAATGAATGACTTAGCTGCCATTTATATGAAAGGAGTCTTGCAGGATGTAAAGTAAGAATTGGTACCTCTGCATATACAGGCAAAATAGAGCTCTTGTACCCACATGTATGTTTTTCAGTCAGTCAAAGAATAAAGTCCCCAGCGTCCTGAGTCGTGAATGTGGATTCAGAGCTGAATGAGCCCATGAGGCACAAATAATATGAAAAGTAATTTGCTCCTTAGGAAAACAAATAGGTAAACAGAGTTCAAACCATTCCAACATGATGACAGTGAAGAACACGACTGCCACGTTAAAGCATGACCCTGTATTTTCTAATGTGGGAAGGCTCCAATTCATTCATTTAAAAAAAAAATCTTTTTAGCTCCAGGGATTTAGTAGTCAATGAATAAGTTAGACAGGAGCTCTGCCTTCACTGGGCTTACGGACTAGTAGAGGAGATTGAGAGTAAATATGAGAAACAGGATATAATATGATTGCAGGTCAAATGCCTCTCCACAGTGCCAAGTTCAAGGATAGTAGCAGGAGAGACAGCATTCATGATTTGAAGTTGCAAGTCCTGGGCAGGTTTTCTGAGCTAAAGAAATTCAGGCATCAGCAAAGATATTATGAGAATCGAATGAAATTACATGGAAATTCTTTATAAATCTGAAACACTAGAAAGTATTAGTGTGCAATGCATGCATTCATTTGGGTCACTATTTCCACACTTATTCATTTTTCATGCTTGCACCAAGTACCTACTATGTATGTGCCAGATGCTGTTGTGGAGATATAAGAATAAAGGAAATGCAAACAATACTGTCAACACAAATTATAAGTGTTTGGGTTAAATTCTAGAGTCTCCTGCCTTAATCAGTAGCTGGGGTCACAGTGACCCTGGTTCTCAGACACACCCAAAAGATAAGCCTCAACCTTTGAAATTAGCAAAGTCAAACAAGGCTGTCACTTCATTTTCTTTTTCTCCTCAGCATTAGGAATTACAGTCAGTGGGAACATACAATTTCCCAGAAGTTGACAGTTCAACTATTTTGGCATCTTATTTGAAAATTACCATTATTACTTTTAGCACGTGAGCAATTTCTTACAGCCTAGTGGTTTGCAGAGTTTTTCCTTAACCTTTCCACTAATGATGGGATGACATACTTTATTTATTTTTCAAAGTCTCTTCTAGATTCTACCAACAGTAAGACACTTTATTTTTTGAATTGCTATTTAAAAAATGAAATCAGTTTAATCTTCCTGCATCTCTACTTTATTTGGATGCTATAAGGTTAGTCATGAAAGTCAAAGAAAGAAATTGGAAATCATTAATATTCATTTCTTTCAGACACTAAAAAGTCAGCATTGTGAAGAATTTGGCAGGTAGGTAGGTTATGCCAAGTACTAATCTTCTGTTTAATTCTTGGCTTATTGTCATCCTTACCATATGGAGACAGAAAGTGAGGAGCATTAATTTATACAGACTTACAAAGGGCTAGTGCACAAGTAAAGTTGTTAATAAATAATGATAAGGACAATCATCATCACCATCATCATCATCATCATCACCATAGCAAAGCCTTATACTAAGTGCCAGGCAACACTCTAAACACTTGATACAAATTAACTCTTTTTTCACTATGGTAAAATAAAGACAACTTGAAATTTACTGTCTTGCCCATATTTAAGAGTACAATTCACTGGCATTAAGTACATCCACATAGTTGTGTGACCATCATTACCATCCATCTCCAGAAGTTTGTCACCTTGCAAAACTAAAGCTATGTACCCATTAAAAAATAACCCCTCATTCCCCACTCTTCTCATCCCCTGACCACCACCATTCTACTTTCTGTCTCTATGAATTTGACTACTCTAAGTACTTACATAAAGGAATCACACAATATGTCTTCTCTTTTGACTGGCTTATTTCACTTAGCATAATATATTCAAAGTTCATTCTAGTTGTGGCATATGTGATTTTTTTTGTTTTTAAGGCAGAATAATATTCCATTGTACATATATACCACATTTGACTTATCCATTTGCCCATCAATGGACATTTGAGTTGCTTTCACCTGTTGACTATTGTGAATAAAGCTGCCATGAACATAGGTATAAAAATATCTTTAGTCCCTGATTTTAACTGAATAGATAGTCAGAAGTAGAATTGGATCAGATGGTTATCCTACGTGTAACATTCTTAGGAACTAACAACTGTTTTCTACAAAGGGTGCACTATTTTGCATTCCCACCAACAGTGCACAATGATTCCAGTTTCTCCAAATCCTTGCCAACACATCACTTTCTGTTGTTTTGGTAGTAGCCATCCTAACAGGTATAAGGTGTGAGGGATTATTTTTATCTTCATTTTGTAACTGAGGCATAGAGAGGTAAAAATAAAACCTGCCCAAGGTCAGATTGCTATTAACTGTTAGAGAACCGGGACTCAAACCCAGGTAAGGGAGTTCCAGAGTCCATGCTGTTCTCTACTGACCTTTTAAAAATAAGATAAGCTACCATTTATTGAGCACTTACTATGTGCCAGGCACTGCATTTTACATTAATTATTTAATCCTCACAACTGGCCTGTGAGACAGTTCTTATAATTGCATCTACTTTTCTAATGAGGAAGATAGAAATTAAGTACAGTCATTCCTTGGTATCTGTGGGGAGATTGGTACCAGGCCTCCTACCAATACCTAAATCTGTGGATGTTAAGTTCCTGATACAAAATGGCATAGTATGTGCACATCCTCCTGTATAGTTTAAATCATCTCTAGATTATAACAATATAATGTAAATGCTATGCAAATAGTTGTTGTAATGTATTTTTATTTGTAATTTTTAATTGTGGGTTTTTTTAAATATATTTTTATATTTTTGATCTAGTGATGGAATCCACACATACAGAACCTGCAGATATGAAGGGTGAACTATATTTTCCACAGTTACTGAGCTAGTTAATAACAAAGCTGGAATTTGAATCCAGATCTCTGAATCCAGGGCTGGAGTAATTAGTCTGTCTCCTATACTGAGTTTTAGATAAATCATTATCCTATTAAATTCTTTATCTTTCTGTGTGTCCTCAGTGGAGATATTTTTCCCTCCCTATAGCTAATCAGCTTCCTTCAAAGTGGATTTCGTGGTGATACGGATCTGTTCACAGTCTTATGGAGGCTGATGCTGGCATTTGAATGCAGTTCCTCGAGGCTTTCCGATGAGCTAAGTAAGTTGAAACATGTACACCTGATGTAACATTCCTTCCCAGGTAGAGTAAGTTGGCAGGATTCAACATTTCACACAGGCTATGACCCTCAAAAGAGCCTCTCATTTACCACTTAGTCCTTCCCAGTTGCCTTGTTGTTTTCCTTAAGATACTTTCCTCCGATAGGTAATGCTAAAAAGAAAAATTTCTCACGGCCTCTCCTGATAACTGTTTCCTCAAACCTATTATAATGTCTTTGGAGCAGATAAGCAAATTTTTCCATCTTCACTCTTTGGCATGCCCCAAATACCAATGTCTTAGTGTCCTTCAGAAACTCTGTTAGGTCTTCCCAACTATGTATAAACTGGCTTTGTCAAACATGAGTCCCCAAAGAAGTGGGAAATCCTATTCAATGTAATGGGATGTAAGCACAGGAGAGTGGTTGCTGGAATCATTTAGACATGGTTATGAGTGGTTATGAGTATGGACTTTGGAGATGAGTGGTTATGAGTATAGACTTGGGAGCTCACCCAGCCTAGCTTCAAATTTCTACTCAACTGTATCATAGATGCTTTTCTTTGGGCAAGCTATTTTACCTCATCGAGGCTCAGTTTCCCCATCTGTAAAATTTGAATTTAAAAAGTATCTGTGTCATAGGGTTTTAAAAGGACCAAATAAGATCATATTCATCAAAATAACAGCATGGTATTTGGCACACGCTAACATCTCCATACATGTTAACTGTTCTATAAAATTACAATCAGATGACAGCATTCCAAGAGTGAAGACTATTGTCCTGTCTATCATGGAGCCTTACACTTAATAGGTGATCAAGAATTTTTTTAGATAATGATTGCTCATTATTTTAATGAGATATTCAAGGCATTTTCAACATTGTGAATATGCACTTCAAAATCACAAATTTCAAAACTAAAGAACAAGAAGAATAAAGGTAAGGAAAATAAGGAGGCTTGGGGAAGCAAGCATGGAAGACAGGCATACACAGGAGTTTCAGAAGTCATCATCCTCTGAGTTCCAGCCTTGCAGATTCCTCATACTTCAGGCCAAAAGCAGTTGGCTAGAGTCTCTGTGTGAAGAGATAGGTTGTTGAGCAAGGATCTGCATGTCTAAACAATTCCAGCATCTTGCCCACCAGAGAAGTTGTCCTGACACTTCTCATCAGCAATTATTCTGCATTTCCACACTCACACATTAAGAAATTTCTTCTCTCTAGGACATCCTATGCCAAATCTTCTTGATTTGAACCTTTGAATGCAGTCAGGCCTGGAAGCATTTTGCTTGTAATTGGAATGTTGTAGCATTGTACTAGAAAGCTGGCCCAATGTTTTCATCACTTCTGGAATTTAACTCTATCTCTTTCCTTGCTGTTCTACAATTGAGCTTCCCAGTATAGTAGCCACTATGCACATGTGCCTATCTATTTAAACTTGAATTAATTGGAATTAAATAAAATTTGTATTCTGTTCTTCAGTCTCATTAGCCGTATTGCAAGTGCTCAATAGCCACTTGTGTATTGGTCAGAGCAGATATAGAACATTTCCATCATCATAGAAAATTCTGTTGGGCAGTGTTGCTCTAGGAAATAAGCTTAAGCATCATGGAACAAGTGATTCACATGATAAATAGTGCCATAGCTGGTTAAGGAGCAAGGCAACTGTTAAACCCCCAAACACTGTGGTGGTGCCATAAATTCCTTGACATACCTCCAATGAAAATGTGGAGTCTAATTCTCCTTCTCTTGAATATGGGCCAAACTTGGTGACTTGCTTCTAATGAATAGAATGAGATGACAGTGATGTTATGGGACTCCTGAGGCTATGTCAGAAGAGGCAATAGGGCTTCTGCTTGACTCTCTCTTTTTTAAAATGCTCACCTTTGGAACTCAGCCACCATGTTCTAAGAAAGCCCCCGCCATGTAAAGAGGCCACATGAAGGTGCTCTGGCCAACAGTTCTTACTACAGCTGCAGCTGATAGCCAGCATTAAACTCTAGACCCAAAAGCCTTCTGATGATTCCAGGTTCCAGCCTTTCAGCTACTTGAGCTAATACTGGGTGGAGCAGAGACAAGATATTCCCACAGTATCCTGTCTTAATTGCAGAACCACGAGCCAAAAAATGTTGTATTAAGCCACTGTATTTAGGACGGTTCATTACACACAAATGGATAACTGAAACATACATATTCTCAAAAAGTGGCACATTTTAATGAAGTATCTTTAGCAAAGTATCTTTAATGAATCTTTAATGAAGTTCAGGCCATGATGAAAAGATGTTAGCGGAAACACAAGGGTCCCTCTCTTCAGTACCTAAATGAAACGTCAATGGTCAGAACATGAGACAAATAGAAAGAGAAGGAAAATTATGATGTGCTTTTAAAAATGGAAACTTCTCCACCATCCAATTGCAGTAAATCTACTTCTGACTAGACCCTTTCTCTAGCCCCCTTCTCATATTCTGTGCTTGTTCCCCAAGATGTCAGAATCTCTGATTCAGTGGCATCTCTATGATCCTCTATAGGGATTATGATCTGGTTGGAAGAGGCTTTATCTCAATATTGTATTTGCATAGAAGCCTTGATGTTTTTAATAATATTATATTTGACAGTTAAAACAAAATGTCAAAGATTTCTAAAGATGCTTTTTATTCTTAATTTACCTAAAATTGAGAAAATGTCAATTGTCCATAATAGTTTTCTCAAACTGCTTTAATTTTAATTAGTTTCGGATTTCCACAAGAGTAGACTGAGGTGCAAGTAGCTTATTGTGAGGGTGTTGGATAGATAAACACAGAGAATGAGTAAGACAAAATACAAGGATGCATTATCAAGTTGTTACTACTGGGGGAGACTGGATACTTAACCCCACAGGACTCTCAGAAAAGTTTGATCTACCCCAGAGGAATAAAGGGGGAACCATTTATCTGTTGGCTTCCATTTCTCATGGATCAATTGTTGATTTGACTATGCCATGTGAATGCCAAATGGGTTCCCAAGGGCATCTCATACCATGACATGAGAAAAATCTAAAGCAGAAAGAAAGAGGGATGCCATGGAAGCCAGAAGTGCAACATGGTCACATGCAGGAGAACCTGCAGGAAACTGGATGAAGCATGAGTGGAACCAGTTGTCTTGGACTGGCTGAAATGAGAGGTGAGGATAAAAGAACATCAGAAGCTTTGAGATGGTACATGAGATGTATTTGATACAGTCCACCTCTTGAACAGCTCAGCTATGCTTTTGCCTCTAAGTTCAAACAATACACTGTCTCCTTCAGCATGGTAGCCACCACAATCTCTGCAAAGACTTAATACAAGGGCGTTAATGAACCAGGTTATCATATTACTTACAGCTGTTCCTGAGGCTGTGATTGATAGTCAATAAATTTCTCTTTCACCAACCAGTCTAGATACCTTTGATGGTTAATTTTAGGTATCAACTTGACTGGATTACTTTTAGATGTCAAATTTACTGGATACCCAGATAACTGGTAAACATTATTTCTGCATATGTCTGCAAGGGTGTTTCCAGTACGTGTTCACAAGATTAGCATTTGAAACAGTGGGCTGAGTGGGGGCAGGCACCAGCCAATCAACTGAGGGCCTGGATAGAACAAAAAGGCTGAAGAAAGGAAAATTTATTTTCTTTCTTTTTCGGAGATGGAACACCCTTTTTTGCTTGCCCTTGGACATCAGGACTCAAGGTTCTCTGCCCTTTGGACTTCAAGACTTGCACCAGCAGCCCTGCAGGTTATCAAGCCTTCAGAATTTTAATTTATGAGCAGCCATCTGAGTGGAAATGAACAGCCAAAGGAATTGCTTTGAAGCCACAGATCATAGTAAACACAATGTATTCTCTTAGTTTGCTTATTTGGAATGACTTTCAGCATGGTGAAGAGGCATAAATATCACCCTTTGGCACCTGGGTGCCATTCACATTCAAGTGTACTGTTCAGGTAGGAAAGTAAATGGATGTATTTTAGAACAATTTTCCACACTAAGAATCGTAATAGGAACCCATCATAGCAGATTACTTTTTGTCTCCTGTGTTCCATCAGCTAGGCTTGCTTCCTGTTGCAGTCACAGTCCCACCCACCTCATGCTGACAGTTGGCACTCCCACAAGTGCATACCCTACACCTTACATTCTGCCTCAGTACCTTTTCTGGGACTTCTAGAAGCTACTGGACCCAGGGCAAGCCCAGCTCCTGAGGGTGAGGAAGTTAATTACCAGGGGCAACCCTCATCTAAAAGGGGTTGGGGTGGATGAATGCCCCAGCCTCCCATCTTTGGGGTAGACAATTCTGGAAAGCATTCCACACACTTCTCAGATGTCCAGCAGAATCAAGCCACCATTTCCCAGAGCGGCAGTCTCAGTATTGGCTTTTGTTCCTTCCCTGTTCTATCCTTCTCACTCCCTCACTCTCAGTTCTTGGGATCAGCTCCCATATAAAAAATATAAAGCAGACTTCAGAAAAAGAAAACTATCAGAGATAAATAGGGGCATTTCATGATGACAAAGAGCTCAATTCTCTAAGAAGACATAACAATCCTAAATGTGTATGCATCTGACAAGGGAATGTCAAATACACGAGGTAAAAACTGATAGAACTCCAAAAAGAAATAGATGAATCCACTATTATAGCTGGAGATTTAAACCCCCCCTTTCAGTAATTGATAGACCAAGCAGACAGATAATGTATAAGATACAGTTGACCTGACTAGCACTATCAATCACTTCAATCTAATTTATACTTATAGAATACTTCACCCAACAACAGCAGAATACACATTTTTCTCAAGCTCACATGGAACATTCACCAAGAGAGACCACATTCTGGGATATAAAACCATACCTTGATAAGTTTAAGAGAATACAAATCATGCAAAGTATGTTCTCAGACTGCAATAAAATTAAACTAGAAATTAATAACAGAACAATAGCTGGAAATTTCCCAAATATTTGAAAATTAAGCAACACACTTCTAAATAACACATGGTCAAAAAAGAAGTCTTATAAGAAATTTAAAACCATTTTGAACTAAAATGAAAATATAACATCAAAATTTGTGAGATGCATTAAAAGCTTAGAGGGAAGTTACGGCATTAAATGCTTATACTGGAAAAGTAGAAAAATCAAAAATGAATAATCTAAGCTTCCATTTTAGAAAACTAGAGAAAAAAGAAAAACTTAAGCTTAAATAAAGCAGGAAAAAATACCATAACAAAAATTAGGGCAGAAATCAATGAAATTGAAAACAGGAAAAAAATGGGAAAATCAACAAAAGTAAAAACTGGCTCTTTGGAAATATCTATCAAATTGACAACCCCTGGCTAGACTAACCAAGAGAAAAACAAAGAAGACACAAATTATTACTATCAGAAATAAAAGGCCATCACTACTCCATGAACATTAAAAGTATAATAAAGGAATTTTTTTTATTATACTTTAAGTTTTAGGGTACATGTGCACAATGTGCAGGTTAGTTACATACGTATACATGTGCCATGCTGGTGTGCTGCACCCATTAACTCGTCATTTAGCATTAGGTATATCTCCTAATGCTATCCCTTCCCCCTCCCCCCACCCCACAACAGTCCCCAGAGTGTGATGTTCCCCTTCCTGTGTCCATGTGTTCTCATTGTTCAATTCCCATCTATGAGTGAGAACATGCGGTATTTGGTTTTTTGTCCTTGCAATAGTTTACTGAGAATGATGATTTCCAGTTTCATCCATGTCCCTACAAAGGACATGAACTCATCATTTTTTATGGCTGCATAGTATTCCATGGTGTATATGTGCCACATTTTCTTAATCCAGTCTATCATTGTTGGACATTTGGGTCAAATGGTATTTCTAGTTCTAGATCCCTGAGGAATCGCCACACTGACTTCCACAATGGTTGAACTAGTTTACAGTCCCACCAACAGTGTCAAAGTGTTCCTATTTCTCCACATCCTCTCCAGCACCTGTTGTTTCCTGACTTTTTAATGATTGCCATTCTAACTGGTGTGAGATGGTATCTCATTGTGGTTTTGATTTGCATTTCTCTGATGGCCAGTGATGATGAGCATTTTTTCATCTGTCTTTTGGCTGCATAAATGTCTTCTTTTGAATAGTGTCTGTTCATATCCTTTGCCCACTTTTTGATGGAGTTGTTTGTTTTTTTCTTTACTTGTGGCATTTGTGAGCAAACTCTATATATACAAATTTTATTATTTACATAAATGAACCAATTCCTTGAAAGACACAAACTATTAAAACATACATGAGGAGTAACAGATAATCTGAATAGGCCTATGTTTATTATAGTAATTAAATTAATAATTAATAACCTTCCAAAAAGAAAGAACGAAGCCAGGTGGTTTCACCAATGAAATCTATCAACCATACAAGGAAGAAATAATAACAATTCCCCATAATCTTTTTCAGAAAACTGAAGTGTCAGGAAATACTCTATTACTCATTCTATAAGGCCAATATTACTTTAATACCAAAAAAAAAAAAAGATAAAGGCATTACAACAAAGTAAAATACAGACCAGTATCCTCCAGGGTCTTCAACAAAATATTAGTGAAAAATATTAACCAAAAAATTAGCTAATAAAATTCAACCATGTATAAATTACACACAGTGGTGAAGTAGGATTTATTCAAGGTATGCAAGGGTTGTTCAACATTCTAAATTCAATCAGTGTAATCCACCACATCTATGGATGAAAGAAGAAAAATTATATGATTATATCAATTGCTGATAAAAATCTTCAGCAAAATAGAACTGTGGGTACTTCCTCAATTAGATAAAGAACATCTACAAAACAAACAAACCACCAGCTGACATCACCCTTAGTGGGGAAAAACGGGTGCTTTCTCCCTGCTCATATTTACACCATACTTGAAGTACCTAGTGTAATAGAATAAAAAGCTAAAATAAAAGGCATACAGTTGGGGAAGAAAGAAACCAAATTGTCTGTAGACAAAGTAATTGTCTATGTCGAAAATACCAAATAACTTTTTAAACCCTTCTGTAACAAATAAGTGAGTATAGCAAGGTTGCAGGATAAAAAGTTAATATACAAAGGTCGGCTCTTTTTTTTTTTTTTTTTTTGAGACGGAGTCTCGCTCTGTGACTGAGGCTGGAGTGCGGTAGCATGATCTCGGCTCACTGCAAGCTCGGTCTCCCGGGTTCACGCCATTCTCCTGCCTCAGCCTCCCAAGTAGCTGGGACTACAGGCACCTGCCACCACGCCCAGCTAATTTTTTGTATTTTTTTAGTAGAGACGGGGTTTCACCATGTTACCCAGGATGGTCTCCATCTCCTGACCTCATGATCCACCCGCCTCAGCCTCCCAAAGTGCTGGGATTATAGGTGTGAGCCACCATGCCCGGCCAGTCGACTGTTTTTCTATATACCAGCAATGAACCATTGAAATTTGATTTTTTTGATTGCCATTTACAGTAGTATCAAAAAAAAGCATAGATACAAATATTTTAAAATGTAAAAGATCTATATGTGAAAAAGAACAAAACTCTGATATAAAAAAAATCATAGAACATGTAAATAAATAGAGAAATATTCTGTATTCATGGACTGGAAAATTCTATTTATCCCAATTTGATCTAGAATTCAGCATTCAACAAAACCCCAACCAAGAGCCCAGCAAGCTATTTTGGTGATATTGACAAACTGATTCATATACATATAAAATGCACATTCTAATATGTATATATTAGAATGCGTGTAATACACACACACATACACACTAAGGCAAAAGGCCTAGACTATCCAATACAATAGTAAGGAGTAAGAATAAAAACAAAATGAAAAAAAAAAAAACACAAAGAAAAAAAGAAAAACAAAGTTGTAAGACTCATACTACCAAATTTTAAGACTTACAAACAGCGTGGTATTGAGGAAACTATAGACACATAGATCAATGGAACAGAATAGAGAGCCCAGAAATAGACTCATGCAAATGTAGGCAACAGACCCTTGACAAAGAAGCAGCAGCCTTTTTTTTTTTTTTTTTTGAGACGGAGGCTGGAGTTCAGTGGCCTGATCTCAGCTCACTACAACTTCCGCCTCCCCAACTCAACCAATTCTCCTGCTTCAGCCTCCTAAGTAGCTGGAATTACAGGTGTGTGCCACCATGCCCAGCTAATTTTTCTATTTTTAGTAGAGACAGGGTTTCACCATGTTCTGGTCTCAAACACCTGATTTCAAGTAATCTGCCCACTTCAGCCTCCCAAAGTGCTGGGATTACAGGTGAGAGCCACCCAGTCTGGCCAGGAGTAGGGGCATTTCAATGGACAAAAGTTAGTTTTGTCAACAAATAGTCCTGTAACAGCTGAACATCTACATTGAAAAAAAACTGAATCTAGAGGGAGATGTTATGCCTTTCATAAAAAACTGGATTTTAGACTAAATGTAAAATGCAAAAATATATAGTTTCTAGATAAAAATGTAGGGAAAAATCTAGTAACTGTGATTTGGCAATGAGTTTTTGAGCCTAACACCAAAAGCATAATCCATGAATGAAATTCAATGTTAGATTTTATAAAAATTAAACATTTTTGCTCTGTGAGGAACATTATTAAGAAAAATTAAAAGACAAGTAAGAGACTGTGAGAAAATATTTGCAAAACACATTTAAAAGGACTTGTATTTAAAATAAAAGGACTTGTATCTGAAATATATAAAAAACTTTAAAACTCAACAATAAGGAACCAAGAAACGCATTTTAGAAAGCTCAAAGGATCTGAACAGACATCACACAAAAGAAGGTGTAAGGGCAAATAGGATACATATGGCAAATAAGCATAGAAAAAGATGTTCAATGTCGCATCCTGGATAGGATCCTGGATCAGAAAAAGAACACTGGAGGAGAAAAAAAAAAAAAAACTAAGGAAATCTGAATAAAGTATGTAAAGTATAAACTTTAGTAAAATAATAATGCATTAATATTGGTTCATTAATTGAATCAAATGTACCAATACTAACATAAGATCTTAATAATGGGGAAACTGAGTGTGAGGTATATGGAATTTTATCTGTACTAGCTTCAAAAATTTTTTATAAATCTAAAACTGCTTAAAAAATAAAGTTTTTTTTTTTTCAAAAAACCTTTCTTAAACAAGAAAATTTAGGATAATAAAGTAGAGCACAACATCGTGTTGGTGGGGGGTGGAGGAGTAAGCATGAGACTGGAGACTCAAGACCCCACTCTATTTGAGCCCTTTTATTAATATAGCTGCATAGCTGCATGACTCAGCTTCTTGGAATTTCAGTTTTCTTCATTTATTATAATAATGGTAGTTAAAATTTTAACAAAATTCATGAGATCAGGAACCCCAACTATCTTGTTTATCACTATAACCCCGGTGCCCAGAAGAGGTTAGACACATCATAAATATTCAATAATTATTTGTTAAGTAAGGGGATGAACGAGGGAAGGAAGGCAGGAAGTGCCCTCCCATCCATTACTCCAAGTCATACACTCAATACTGCATGAGGTGGGAACTACTGTTCTTCCCCATTTAACAGCTGGTGCACTCCGGCTGAAAGAAGTTACATTTCTTGCCCACACACAATCAAAAAGCAACACAAACAAGACTCAAAGCAAACGGTCTGACCCCAGACCCCACACACCTAACCTATGCCCCCTGTGCCCTTAACTTCTAGTGTAAGAACAATATGGAAGGAATTTGCCCTTTCAAATATCCCATGCTGCACTGCTTCTGCACCACGATGGAGCCTCATTAGATTGTCTCTAGGGTCCCTTCCGTGGTGCCAGTTATAGTACTCAAAAGAACAGAATCTTCTCCCCAAAGACTCTCCCTAGCCTCGCTCTGTTCCTATTTGCCCCCTACCCCATTTATCTCCATTCAAACTTTGCTTGGATAAAATCACCTCATCCATAATTTGCCTTTCTCTGGATGCTGCAGGGGAGACAGAGACAAAGATAAATGCATGACCTCTATGTCCATTTGTATGATAGCAGTATCTTGTTCTGACATCCAGAGGTCTGGGCCTACTCCACAGGTTCAAGTGAAAAGAAGAATAAGGTCAGGGCTGGGGGTAGTTGGACAGGAGGCAGAACAGAGACTTTTTCCCTTTAAACGCCAGGATGATAAAAAGCAGCTCAACTCAGATAACATCAGAAAACTGCAGCCCAAGTAAGATCCCTGTGTTGGAGTTCCTGGTTTTTGTTGTTGTTGTTTTACCCCTAAGTTCAGACCTAATTGTAAGATAATGACTCTAGAGTAAGATAAAACTCAGAGAAAATGTCAGATTGTGGAGGAGAAAGCTTTTATTCAAATTAAACATCTTTGATGCTAAGAAAAAATATATATAGGGCAGATGTCAACCACTATTTTATAGCAATCATCTAATTGCTAAATTCCTCCTTAAGCATAGTGCATTTCTTTTTTTTTTTTTTTCTTTTTTTGGAAGAAGAAAGAGCAAAGATGAGTTCTTTTCAGCAAGGATTCCAAGCCAGTCATCTCGTGTGTTTTGAAACAAGCTGACATTTAAGTAGAAAATTAGGCTTTCAATATACTGCTCAAGATAAAAGCTTGCATCCTGCACTATGTAGTCCATGAATGCTGTTTGGATTTTTTTTTTTTTAATGCATTTACAGTTTTTAGAGGATTTGTAAGCACCACACATTTTTTTTCCCTGAGTAATAAAACTGGGGGAGATGTTTGCAAGTCATAGTGTTCCATAAATGGTTCCAAATTTACGGTTGCACTATAAACTATATTAAGTGATCCAAAAGCTAGTTTGTTTCTTTCACCGGTGCTTTCAGAGTCTATAAATTAGACAGTTTAAGCCATGTAAACACCAAACGAACAGTCACGGAATCACTCTGGGACAAGATGCACACGTTGACTTTTCAGAACATTTTGTGTCCCTCCACTTCCAGGCATTTAAAATAAATCATTGGTGGAATGGAGTCAAAGTCCCCACCTCAAAAGGAACCCAACAGGCAACTGGATTCTGATGTCAGATTCCAACCAACTAACAAAGATGAGAAAGGTGACCCATATGGTGGAGAAGGCTTATCATGTGACAGCTGCTTTGTCCTCAAGAGACAACTCTGCCTTTCCCTCAGAACCCTTCTTTACACAAGACCCAAGGTGGCCTTGCAGAAACTCCTAGAGAATAATAATAATAAATATTATTACTGTTATTATTTTGTATTGAAATTGTATAAGGTCCAGGTACTATGTTAAACACAACACATGAATTATTCATGCTAGTCTCACAACCTTATGAAGATTATTAGATGGGGCAAGTGAGGCTCAGGTTAACTAATGAAACTACCTGGTTCAAGGTAAAACAGCCAAGTCTTTGGGCACCCAAAGGTAAGCCATTGGTTTTGGGTTTATAAATGGTTATGTCTAGACAAACATAATTATTTTAAGCCTAAGCAGATAATAAAATGCCTTGAGTCAGGCTTGTGTGCATTGTATCATGCACTACGAATTCAGTTTAGCCAAAATAAGAGCAGTAATCATAAGGATGAGAAGGAAGAGGTAGCGTCATCACCTTTATTGAGTGATTACTGCATGCCAGGCACTGTGCTAGGCTCAGTTCATGAAGGTTTTTGTTTTCTCTTATCATAGCCCTCAGAAGTAGACTCCATTAGCTCCTCCATTTTGCAGATGAGAAGCGTGAGGCTTAGACAGGTAAAGTAGATTTCCTAAGTCACGTGACTAAGAGTCTGAACTGTGGCTTAAAAGCGTATTGAACTATGAGACCCGTTCCCTTTCTACTGCACCAAGCTGTCAATACCGTCTTTGCAAAAATGACAGGATTAGAGGCTTAAACATTTATCAGGAGATGCTGAAACCCAAGTCCTCTTCCGACTTTTTAATCTGCTGTGCATGATAAAACAGGACCAGAAAGCCCTAGTGGTCAGGCCATACACTTTGCCATCCTGACCTACTCCTCCCCAAGTCACAAAGAGAACCTTCTAAGTCCAAGTCATAGTCACATTTACCCTTTTTACTGAGAGCCCATTGCCCTGTTTGGTTTATTCGTTTGTTTTTAAAATATCATTGAAAAACACAAATCTCACCTTTCAAATCATGTGTAAAACAAGTCCCCATTTTCCTTTCTTTCTTATCCTGCTACAGTGGACATTTGTTGTTTTTGCCTCTCCATCATCCCTTCCCCTCATTTCTGATAACAGAAACTTAATTTGTATTTGCAGAATAACCCTGGCCCGCTTCTCAATCCATGTCTCAAAAAAATAGAGACATATTCATGACAACTTTATTTTAGCACTTGGATCCATTCTTGTTTGAAATTAATTGCTTAACTTTTCTGCTACATGATCCAGTAAATTCCCGTTTTTGCTTAAGGCAGTTTTATATGGGTTTTGCCCTTTATAAGCAACAGAGTCCTGAGCCTTCCCAAGCCACAGTTTCAAGCCTAAGTCACAATTTCAACTGAAAGATTGAAATTGTTCTTCATCTCTACTTCCACCCTTTCCTCCAGTGTCCTCCGCAGTATTTCCAAGCACTTAGCACTAGAGTGCACATTTCTCATAAAAGGGGATCACATTCATTGGGTTCAGCAGACTTCCTGAAACACCTTAGACACAGACAGCACACTCTCCAATTAGCAACGTAAAGACCACACCACCATCATTGCTTTCTGCTTCCTGGTGTTGGTAACTAGATCCTTTGCATCTGTCTGCACCCCTGAATCCTCCTATTGTTTTGGGGATTAAGGGCTGGGGTATGAAGTGTGCTCAGAGGTTGACAGCCCTGATTATTATGAGTGCTCAAATGTTGGAAGGGCTCCCAAGGAATGGCGTGAAAAAGTATGCCTATGTGTACCTTTATTATGCAAAACAAAAACTAATAGATAAAAGCCGTGAAAAGCATCTTGACTTTTCTGATAAATACAGCTTTGGGCAATTGTATTTTTAATAAACCCCTCCAGATGATTTTGAAGGACACCTGAGGTCGGGAGTTCGAGACCAGCCTGACCAACATGGAGAAACCCCATCTCTACTAAAAATACAAAATTAGCCAGGCATGGTGGCGGGCGCCTGTAATCCCAGCTACTCCAGCGGCTTAGACAGGAGAATAGCTTGAACTCGGGAGACGGAGATTGCAGTGAGCCGAGATTGCACCATTGCACTCCAGCCTGGGCAAAAAGAGTGAAACTCCGTCTCAAAAAAGAAAAAAAAATGAAAATCACAGCAAAGTTTAACATTCAATGATTGACTATATGAGGAAGGGATTCGTGTGAAACTTAATGCTTGAGTTGATCAATATTAAGGTATATTATGAAATCTGGAATAGCACCTCTATGCTAATGACTCCCAAGTTTAATACACCCAGGTCAAAAGACTCCTTTAAACTTCAAACTTCTATATCCAGGTGCCTGCTTAATAGGCATCTCAAATAGATTTTTTGATGCTGTTATCTGTACTCAGTTGCTGCCAGTCTCCCCCACCTTAGTGAAGAATACCATTATTAACCTATTTGTTCAGGCCAAAAATCTTGGAAGTCGTACATCTTTGGCTCTTTCCTTTCCCTGACATTCACATCCAACCCAACAGCACATTCTTCTGCAGCTGATCCCTTCAAAGTTGATCCCAAATCAGACCATCCCTCATATCCTTCATTACTGCTGATCTCATCCAAAGCACCATCATTTCTTACAGATAGCTGCCTTAACCTCTTAAGTATCCTCATGCTTCCTCTCTTGTCTCTTGGAAAACAATCCTCCACCCAGGAGGCAAAGTGATCTTTTAGAAATGCAAATCAGATTATTTCTTTCCTCTAACCCTTGATTTGCTTTCCATTACACACCGAGTGTGATGGTTAATATTAGGTGTCAAGTTGATTGGATCGAAGGATGGCTGGTAAAGTATTGTTTCTGGGTGTGTCTGTGAGGATGTTGCCAGAGGAGATTAACATTTGAGTCAGTGGATTGGGAGAGGAAGACCCACCCTCAGTGGTGGTGGGCACCATCCAGTCAGCTGCCAGCAGAGCAAGAACAAAGCAGGCGGAAGAAGGTGGGATAAGCTGGCTTGCTGAGTCATCTGGTTTTCATCTTTCACCTGTGCTTCCTGTCCTTGGACATCAGACTGTAGGTTCTTCAGCCTTTGGACTCTTGGACTTACACCAGTGGTTTTCCAGGGGTCCTCAGGCCTTCGGACACAGACTGAAAGCTGTACTGTTGGCTTGCCTACATTTGGACACAGACTGAAAGCTGTACTGTTGGCTTGCCTACATCTGGACTCAAACTGGGCCACTGCTGGCTTCTTCCTTCTTCAGCTTCCACACAGCTTATCGTGGGACTTTGCCTTGTGATAATGAGAGTACATTCTCCTTAATAAACTCCCTTTTATATATACATATATCCTATTAGTTCTTTCCCTCTGGAGAACCCTGACTAATTCAGCCAGAATGAAATCCAAAGTCCTTAAGTTGGTCTACACATAAACATATATGCCTTGCCTGCTTCTCTTCCTAACCTCATCACCTACCAGGACATACAGCCAACATCCATCCTCTGCACTAGACATGCAGAGTTCTTATTCCGCCTCTGGAACTTCATTCCTGCCTTAGGGACTTTGCACTTAACTTTTTCTTCTTTCTAGAAATCAACTTCCCACTTACTCATGTGGCTGACTACCTCTCTTTCTTCAGAGCTCTGCTCAGTTGTTACTCCATCAGAGAGGAGGTCCCTATCCACACTATAACACAGCCCCCAGAATCCCCACCTGCTACATACAAATGCTCCACACTGACTCTTACCTTGATTTATTGTTCTTCACGGCACATATTCTAGTATGTATTTTTAAGATCTATTTCTCTGTTTCCCTCACTAGAATGCAAGCTCTCTGAAAGCCCAACAATTATTTCATTCACCACTGTGTCTCCCTTGCCTTGCAGGGGCCTTCTCATATCAGGACTCAATAAACATTTGTTGAATTAACTAATTAACAACCAAGTGCCAGCTTCAGCCATAGCAGCCTCAGAGCTCCCATTTTTACCTTCTCCCCACACCTTTGGGAAAACATCACTCACCTGCAGTTTCCCCACAGATAGGGGCATTCATCTTAAAGAGAGAAATAATTAGCACTCACATATGCTAAGCATCACTCTGGGGCAGGTATTACACCCAGCCCTTTGCCTGCAAGGTCTCGTGAATTTCAAGAACAACACTATAAGAAAGTTAATGATAATTGTCCCCATTTTGGTGACAAGGAAACTAGGATATGAAGAGAGGTGCCTTGTTCAAGGCCTAGGATGCAGACAACTCAGAATTGAACCCAAGCCTTCTGACCTCATAGTTGCACTGTTCCTCTTTCTCATCTCCTCTTTATCTTCAACATGCTGAGCAAGTTTCCCAGAACCATAACAAGCAATAAACACAACAAAAAATGGGCTATTCCCTTTTTTTTTTAAGCTCTTGATATGTTTCACTGGGTTTTTAATGAAGACATACCAAAAGAAGGTAAACTATAGGTAGGGAGATGCAGTTATGACACAAGAAAAATGTGACCTTCTTCTAATCCCACCACTGCACCTCTAGGATTATATAGATGACCTCATTTGGCAGTAATAATTTCAGTAATAACTGGAGGCACCTGGCTGCTGGAAGGCCTAGGCTAAAAAGCCCTACTTCCACATGTTTCTCAATTTGCAATAGGCCCTGACAATGATGAAAAGAGCTTAATTGAGAAGTCCATTACAGCTGATGGGACCAAAGGGGCAAAAGCCAAAACCTGGTTCAAGGATGTCCGATCTTTGGCCTCCCTAAGCTACACTGGAAGAATTATCTTGAGCCAAACATAAAATACACGAACAGTAATGATGAGCTAAAAAGTAAATAAATCAGAAAAAAAAATCTCATTATGTCTTAAGAAAGTTTACAAAGTTGTGTTGGGTTGCATTAAAGCCATCTTGGACCATGGGTTGGACAAGCTTGACCTAGTCATTGAGTTCAGAATCCCCATCCCCAGGCCTCCTGCGTTAGTGTAATGGCACAATCCACATATGGGGGCATGTGCACCAGGCCAGAGGAATGTGTTCTTCTGAGTTCTCACTTGCTTGGCCACTTAGCTAAGCCCCGATGACCAAAGCTGATTCAGACCTTGGTCACACCCACTTCTTTTTTATTTGGGGAAATGCTAAGAGAACAAATCTTTTAAGATTTGCCTTTATTATGACTCATGCATTTCAGAGTTTTCTCTTGCTTTTCCTTTCTTATTTTATTTTAAGCTGAAGTTGTCAAAATGGGGGTACTGTCTCAGTGTGCAGGTTGCACACTGCTCAACTCTGGAGAGCACCATTTACAAAGACCACAAAGTGAGACTCAATAGCTCTGGCTAAGGTGCTTTGGTGCCCTTTAAGTTCTGGAGCCTCATTTTTTTCATTTGTAAATAGAAGATACAACCTGCCTTATTCCCTGAAGTCTTTGAGGATGTATTGAAATAATAGAGGTAAACATGATTCATGAATTGCAAAGTTTATTAGAGAGGGCGTGAGAGTGTGTCTGTTGGGGTGGGGTGAGAGGGTTGACTAGCTGCATTTCTATAAGCAGAATTCCATTGTTACAAATGGCTCAGTTACTTTATCCCTAGAACGGAGGCTCCCAGCCTACCCTCTACTTACTGCATGGGAATGTTTATTCAGACTACAAACAAATGTAAAGAATTACAATTTTTACACCATCTCCCTCAAAAAAATATATGCTAGATAAAATAAAATAAAATAGTGTAGGCTCATTTTTTAAGTGGTTGCTATTTAACCAAATATTTAAAAGGTGAACTCTGAACTCCGAGGTATCTTTGAGCAGGTAGGTCCATGTCCACATAATCTCAATCTAAGTTTTTAATCAAGAAGACACCTCTTTCAATCAGATTTTTACAATGAAATAAATGTTGTTTTCAGGATACATTTGATGAAATGGTTATACCAATCAGGAGAAAAGTGAAATAGCCAAGCAAATCAGACATTCCATCTTAGTCCGAGCACGACCAGCCCAGAAGCAACAATAAAGTCCTGCCAGAAAAACTGATGTTATCGCTAAGGAAATAGGAATTTCTTGAGCCATGTTTTGACTCTCCTTATAGACGAGAGAGCAGTGTGCTGTAGCCAGGAAATCATTATAATACAAAGCTTCGGCCATCTGCGTGATTTTTGAAAATCAAACTGCTCTAAAATTACATGGAGACAATCACATTCTGGGTTGCCTTCACTTCGTATTTTCAATTAGTGAAAGAGTAGACGATTTCAGCTGCTTACAGTTCTCTGCTCAATAAAAGCAATTCACAGTTACATTATTTTTTTAATTGATCTTCATTCATTAGTGCCAAATGAGAGAAATAATTGGGCTCTAATTACCCTGGCATCTGAGTAAGTGGTAGTATAATTTTCCATTTGGCTCCAAAGTAGTCTCAATAATTAAGTCATGTCTCTCCTGCTATCTAATTTAAGAACCTGAAAGAAATGAAAGAGTGAAAAAAAAATTGACAAAAACTTAATCACAAGCCTTACTGATATGCAACTTCTTTCCTATCTGCAGCTTCATTTTGGTTTTAATCAGGACTGGGGCATAATGCCAAATTCAGGGAAGATGGGAGCAAATAGCAAACTACATTAAAAGCATAAGTCTCCTCCATTACTTATTTGAGATACAAATCCAGTGCTTAAAAACATTTAATGCTAAGATGGACAGAAAAATAAATACCAACCCACGGCATGCCTGAGTGTTTTTATTTTGATTAACATCAATTTGATTGCAATCCAATCACTTTAGAAACCCAGATAAAAATGCAAAATGAATAATTATGATAGTTATTCACTTATATTTATATAACCCCTCATAGTTTTCAAAATTCTTTAATGTACATTATCTCATAGGAACCAGAGAGGCAGCATAACTTTGTACTTAAGATGCCAGACCTGGAGTGAGATCTCCTGGGTTCTAATCTGAACTCTACCATTTCCTAGTTTAGTACAACCTTGGGACAAGGAATTCATCTCTCTATGGCTCATTTTCTTCATCTGTAAGATGGAGATGATACTAGTACCTCCCTCCTATGTATGTAATAATAGGTAACATATATGTAATAATGCTTAGAACATTGACATATAGTAAGCTTGCCCTAAATGGCAGCAAATGGTTGAGACTTTCAGAATAATTATAAACCCAAAGTTATAGAACAAGGGTTGTGGTATAGAACAAGGGTTGGTGGCTGGGTGTGCTGGCTCACACCTGTAATTCCAACACTTTGGCAGTCTGAGGTGTGGGAGGATCGTTTGAGGCCAGGAGTTCAAGACTAGCCTAGGCAACACCTTTGGCAAGACCCTGTTTCTACAAAAAATTTTTTAAATTAGCTGGGGGCAATAGTGTGCACCTATAGTCCCAGCTACTTGGGAGGCTGTGGCAGGAGGATCCCTTGAGCCCAGGAGTTCGAGGTTGCAGTGAGCTATGGTTGCACCACTGCACTGTGGCCTGGTGACAGAGCAAGACCCTGTCACACACACACACACACACACACACACACACACAAAAAGAGAGAGAACAAAGATTGATAAACTATGTTGCCCATTTTAGCATGGCTCATGAGCTAAGAATGATTTTTCTTTATTTAATGGGTGGGGAAAAAAACAAAAGAATAGGAGTAATTAGTGACGTGAAAATTATATGAACTTCAAATTCCAGTGTCCACAAATAAGATATTATTAGAACATAGCTGCACCCATCATTTATGTATTGTTTATGGTCACTTTCATGCTACAATGACAGAGCTAAATAGTTGTGACAGAAACCATATGTCCTAAAAAGCCAAAAAGATTTACTATCTGACCCTTTACAGAAAAAGTTTGCTGACTCTTCGTATAGGTGTTAAAGTAAGTTACAAGAGCAGGACCCTCAAAGTAAACAATTAGGAAAGAAGGCAACAGAAATCATTTTGCATTTGTAAGAAAGAAGAAGCTGGGGTAGTACTTTGGAGCCAAACAAACCAGGTTGGAATCCTAACTTCAAACTTAGACTTCTGTTTCCAGCCTCCTCACCTAGAAAATGGAATATAATAATAATACTTACAATAATCCTGCATTCCTCACAAGATTGCTTTAAGGACTATACTAAATATATATGAAGCACTGAATGTTCAATAACTTTTTAATAAATATTCACTATGTGGTGGACTTAGGCTATGGACATGTACAAAGGTCAAGGTCAAGAATGACACAACGAGAAAATACAAAATCAAGTTCAGAAACTTCAGTCTGAGAATCAGAGACCCAAGTCAAAGTTCAGGAGAAAGAGGTTAGAGTTAGGAAGGATAGGAAAGACATGTCCTCAATATTATAAACTTGGCGAGACTAAGGACAGGGAAACAGAATTCACCCGGATGCTTCTAACAATGTGGCCTCCACCTAACCCCTGCAGCACTTTCCCCACCTGAGTGTGACATGTACTTGTGGTTTCAGCTGTTTCTGTTATCCATATTTATCCCCAAGGGTGTAGCCAAGATGAGAAGTATGTACACAGGAGTGAAAGAAGTTGATGTGTTCTACTGGGGATCTGTTGGATTTGAGGAGCCAATGGGACAGTCAAGTATACATGAACAACAGACAACTGGAAGTAAGGAATTGAGACACTGCCATAGCCAGAATCCACTGTGGGAGTAGTGGTCGTTAAGGTCCTCAAAGATGAGATCAAAAAGAACACATAGGTAAGGAAGATGAGGAAGCCAAGATCAGAACTGGTACAGATGTTGGCCAGGTGCCATGGCTCACGCCTGTGATCCTAGCACTTTGGGAGGCCAAGGTGGGTGGATCACCTTAGGTCAGGAGTTCAAGACCAGCCTGGCCAACATGGCAAAACCGCGTCTCTACTAAAAATACAAAAATTAGACGGGCATGGTGGCAGGCGCCTATAATCCCGGCTACTCAGGAGACTGAGGCAGGAGAATAGCTTGAACCTGGCGGGTGGAGGTTGCAGTGAACCACAATTACAGAGAAAGAGCGAAACTCCATCTCAAAAAAAAAAAGAACTGGTACAGATGTAGTTGGCCAGATAGTAAATCTTTTTGGCTTTTCAGGACATATGGTTTCTGTCACAGCTATTTAGCTCTGTCATTGTAGCACGAAAGTGACCATAAACAATACATAAATGATGGGTGCAGCTATGTTCTAATAGCATCTTATTTATGGACACTGGAATCTGAATTTCATACAATTTTCACATGTCACTAATTACTCTTATTCTTTTGTGTTTTTCCATCCATTAAAAAAACTAAAATCATTCTTAGCTCATGAGCCATGCTAAAATGGACAGCATAGTTCACCAATCTTTGTCCTCTTTCTCTTTCCCAACCCCTTTGTCATTGCTTCCTTTCACCACGAAGTCTGGAAAGCCAATGCTCACTTAGCTGATTTCACCTCAAAATTCCAAGTTTGGGGGAGTTCTGGGTGACAGAAACCCGCTCAAACTAGTTTCAATTTTAAAAAGGGAATATACTATAAGAACACTAGACAATTTCAGAGACTACAGGAGTAAAAAAGAGGCAGACTTTACAATAAACTCTATTGGGAGGCTGAGGAGGCCCAATATATAGACTTCTTCATTTCTTCGGTTCTAAACCAGTTGGAAAATAAGGCCGAAGGGTCAACAAATGAGAGACTATCAACTTTTGTTCACTCGTATATTCTCAGATCCTAATATAATAATCTCCAACATATGGTAGATACTCAGTGTTTATTTGCTGAATTGAATGAATGAATGAGTGTAAATAAATGAATGAAGTTTTTGTTATCCCAGGCAAGAACTTTTTAATGTAAAAGAATAAGGTCCAAATGATTAAATTTCAAAAACCAGCGGCAAGCGATGAGCATGTATTATAGCTTTTAACAATATGTTGAATATTGAATTAATGTCTGTCTCTCTCATGGGATTGTAACTTCTTAAGGGTAGAGGTTGTGTCTGTTTTGATCATGATCTAGCACAGAGTGAACAAATGTTTTTGATAAAGGGCCAGATAGTAATTATTTTCATCTTTGCAGGCTATGTAGTATCTGTTGCAACTACTCAATTTTGCTATTGTAGGACAAAAGCTGCCATAGACATATGTAATGAGTGGGCATGGCCATGTTCCAATAAAACTTTATTTACAAAAATAGAAAGTGGGCATATTTGGTCCACAGTCTGCTAACTCCTGTTCTAGCAAACAGAGTTCAATAAATACTGAATGAATTAATATTCAGTATCAACTCAGTATCAGCTCAGGAAGATCTCACACTGTGCCCTGACGAACATCAGTGTAAATGATGTCTCCTTCCTTTCCTTCTCTACTGCAAATTCCATCAGATCCTCAGGTTTTATTCATTTAATTTGGTTGTCAGTTAAGAGTCATCCAGAATACAGGAGGATGACACGATGATACTATTTTTTAATTTAAAAGAAAAAAAGAGTTGGGGGTTCTCATAGTAGACCTAGAGCAAAGGAAAAACTGATTTGTCGGATTTGAAGTGGCCCAGATATGAGAAAGCTACACCTAAGTGATTTTATGAGACAACCACGTGGGCTTTCAGGTCAAAAAGCCCCAAGTTCAAATCTCTTTCTGTCACCTCCTGTCTATGTGACATTGAGGAAGTGATGTCTTAGTGATGAGCCTTAGTCTCCTGACCTGTAAAATGGAGATAACAATACCTTCTTTGCAATGTGATTGTGAGGATGAGATAGTGTGTGTAAACACTTAGATTTGCTTATGATGAAAAAAATGCTCAACAAATCTCAACTTTGTTAGTGCTGATATTATCATTGTTTTTATTCTGTTCGGAAACTCTTTTTTAAAAATGGATTTGTTATTCTCCCAAAGATCTGCAAAATGCCATTTGGCCCCAACCAACCTTCATGAAAAATTCAAGACCTTTACTCAATGTACACATTTCCTTTGACATCATTACACAATGCAGAACATGTGCACAGTTACAAAGGAGGAAACAAGGCTTCGTGGCATAAATTATTGATAATGTTTTGAAGCATATGCAAAATGAGACATGGGGGAGGGAAATAAAGTGAATAAAGAGATGAATTTGAAAGAAACACGATTTACAAGCACAATTAAATCCCTATGAAATGATCCTGGCCAAGTAGCAATAATTTAAACAGGCTGCCTATAAATTAGGGAAAATTAAGTTCATTAAACTTGTTTATTGGCAGGGGTGGTGGGTGGGGGTGGTTATTCTAAAGCCGTATTCCTCATGTTACCCTCAGCAAACAACAGGGCTTGTCTTTAACAAGAAAATAATGTTGATGTATGTAATCAGCATGCCTTAATGGAGAAGGGAAAGAATATTCGTCTTTGGGGTGTTTTGCAGAATCCAGCCAAACTACAAAGTGCAAGAAATTAAACCATCATTTGGTTAATTCCCCACCACCACACGTGGGTGCACACACACATTTTCTCATTGTAATTAAGGCGTTATGTTCTTTCCCCCAGAGTGTCTCTAGCTATAGAGTTTCTCAATTAACATTGGCTCCTGTGAGAAGCCTGATATGTAACCTGAATAAGAGTTAAGTAACCCTCAAGTGTGCAAGTAACCCTTAAGTGTGCTCTTGTTTCCTTTCCAGTTGTATATTTCATCTATCCTTACAAACAAATTTCAAACAGGAGCCATAGAAATTGCTTCTCCCTAAGCAGAACTTTTCTTCCAACTGGAGAGCAGGTGAATTTTACCAAAATAAATGGATCTTCAAATAAAAACAGAATTATTGGTCTTGCAGAATTTGAAACATCATTCATCTTATTTTGTTTCTTGGTTTTTTTTTTATTTATTTCCTGTAATGCTTGGAATCTGAGGACAATACAGTGAGTTGCTCCTATAATTTCTTAATCTGAAATTGTAAGAAATAGGAATGCTTCCAAAGAGACAGGGTATATGGGAAACTGGTAGAAAGAAAGAAAACCAAGTCTCTTTCCCTTCCCTTAATCCTAACTGCTCGGAACTTCTGTCCAGAAAGCCTTTCTCACAACTGTTTTGGTACTTATCAAGTTCTACACCAACTTAAAAAAATTATCAGATACATATTGAATCTGCAGGCTTCCTGTGTACAGCAAGTCCTTGACTGCAAAACTTACTGTCTTTTATCTTTCTATTTGTCTTGTCTACAGAAATAAGACCCCAAACTCAAATGCCCACAGGGATCAACAGAATGTAAATTAATGTAACAGGCCAGATATTTCCACATTAAATACATACATGTATTCTTTACTTCTACAAAGAAATACATTCTTTCCATCTTTCTTGAAAGATATGGTCATCTGTACTTTTTTTTCACTCTTCTGAGTCATGGATACAGAGAAATATTTCCTCACTGCGTAAAGTGCTTTTGCAAGCTCAATAACAAATGGCAATTTGCGCTGTGGTGTGGGAAAAACAATGGTGAGCGGTAGGCTTTGTGGTGAGCTGAGAATACAGTGGCCTCACCCAGAGAAGGCTGACGCTGCTGAGTAACACAGTAAATAAGGAACCAACCAGGAAGGTTTGTGTGAGGGATAACAAGCACCTCCTTAGAACAGTACCTGGCACCGATCAATTATTCAACAAATATTAGCTGTCATTATTATTGTCGTATCATTGTCACTGGTTCGAAATGTGTGGGGTTGGACATGAGAATTAGTGCTGAGTTACGTCAGTGGCCAGAGATCAATTTGCATTTAAAGAAACAATTTATTCACTTTTTCCATTCCTGCCCCATGCTTTTTGTCCTCAGATTTCTTTCCCGATTTTCTCTCAGGAACACGCCTCCCCACCTGACCCCAATACCCAGAAGCAAAATCCTACATAGGCTTTAGGCTCAACTCCAGAACTCAAG
Organism: Pongo pygmaeus; assembly: GCF_028885625.2. NCBI lineage: Eukaryota > Metazoa > Chordata > Mammalia > Primates > Hominidae > Pongo > Pongo pygmaeus. The sequence continues at coordinate 79,726,107 of NC_085930.1, forward strand.
GGCCTCCTCCTGCTCTATTCTGCCCTCAATTTAGAATCCAAATTTTCATAGCCCTTTGTCCAACAGTGTGCTGGAGCGGGCTTGTACCAGCTCAAGAACAGCAATTTTTAAATTTTCAGGAATTTTCTAAGCCAGTTGTTCAACACAGCATCATTTAAAATCAAATTATATAAAATTAAAATTCAATGAATTATATTAAAAACAAAAATAATACACTTCCTAATTATTTTACTGTTGAAACATTTTATTGCTATGTTTTTGAGATTATTTAGTTGTATCCTATCTGTATGGTAGAGATACTATTTAATGGTGGGCTGCTACACGTCTCTTCCCAACTCTTTGTTCAGTGATTTCAGTTAGGTAGTTTAAAGTTAGCCATGATGAAAATATTTACATTATGGAAACCAGCAATCGCTACAAATCAGGGCTTCTTCCCATGCCACAATTGAGAGCCAGGTGTTAACTATTTAGTAGAATAACGTTGCTTTCATCCTTCTATTGAATGCTCATAATTTTTTAAAAATCTACACCTCTCTTAGGACACTGTGTTCTTCTTTGTATTACACATCATTGGTTACAAGTCGTAAAATTTCTTCTAGACTGTACATTCCTGGAGGCCAGGATAGATATCTTGTTCACATTTTTATTCTCCAAAGCACCTAGCACAATATATGTTCAATATTTATTTATCACATGGAATTAATTAGAAGTCATAACTCAGTTCTGGGAAATGGAAAGATGGGCTCAAGCATCACATTTAAGTAAAATAACATACTCTCTCTGTGCATCGACCAAATCAAAATGGGAAGAGTTGGCTGCGGGAGGCCAGCCAGAAGCTGGTTGCCAGAGGAGTCTGTATGGGAAGAGACAAGGTGAAGGGTGGTGCATTCAGGGGTGGTGTGGATGGAAAACGACAGAAGGGGGAGATCAAATTCGGACATAATTACTTTGGGGACACTGATAATATTGAAGTCCTTATTTTCTTCGTTTCTTATATTGGGATAAATAATTCTCCTTCACAAATCTCTCTGCTTCTTCTAAGTCTTTCAAATGATTTGATTGAAAGTATGTCAGAATAGAAGCTAGAGTGATTTTATGTGCTTATCCTTGGTATTTCAGATGTCAATTATTTCCTTCCTGCCTGCCCACACCTCTTTCTAAGGGGAACCACCCTATGTAGAACCAGTACAGCCCACATGGCCTTGTTTTCTGTCCTGGGACCTTGCTTCCATGGCTGAGTGGCTCAGGGATGTTTAATATCTGACCCAGTAGGCTGGCCAGCGAGGTGCTAAATGTGAAAAAAACTGAACCGGCCAGTCACATCATTGCTCATAGGAATTTCACCTGGGAAACACAGAGAGCTGGAGCCAGTTAGAATGGGTAGAAAGAACTGAAAGGGTGCCACAAAGATGATACGGATTAGAACTGGTGCCACGGCAAACAGAAGCCATGTTCTAAAGCAGCAGAATTTTTGAGAAAGCAGAAAAAGGCATTTAGTGGATAGAAGAATTTGCAGCAAATAGACTGTGAGAAAGACAGTGATTGTAATAGCTAGGTCATGGGGCTATTGTAGTTGCTTGTTTAACAGTTATAGTCCATAGTTGTAGACACAGGAAATGTAAGTTATCTACCCAAGGCTCCATACAGTAAGCAGACTGACTTCTCAATCTCAGACAGCTGATTTTTCTAAAACAGATAAGTGGTATATCGGCTACCACTCCTACTCCATGCCCCAGACAGAAATGGCTGGATTGAACCGGTAACATTTATCATGAAGCCTGAATTTAGCTACTAAACTCTACTCACACTAAGCTCTCAGCAGCCACTCTATGATTAAGAATGATTGAGTCTATTACTTATATGTTCATTCTGCTATAAAATCCATTACAAAATATTGTTCAATGATATTGATAGGTTTCTTTTCAAAACTCAAAAAATGATCAATGAAATTAGTTAAAATCCAAATTAAATATCCAACAAATTTTAAATGTTTTTTGAATAGGATATGGCTTACAATTTTGGCCAGCTATGAAGATCTTGGATTCATTAAAGAAAAAGAAAGAAAGCTATTTTTTAGATAGAGACATGGTAAAGAAATTAAACCCCATTATGGAAATCGAACTAGAAAATCACAGAAAAAGACAAAAAATATATAAAAAATTAAAGATCATCAGCAAACAATTGCCCATAGAATGCAAGACTTTTCTAACGATGTCAAAGATCAAATTATTCAAAATATGAAAAAATTGCAACTGCTTTCTTGTAGCTTTCTTTTTTAGCAGATACACTGCCCAATTATTACTCTGGGTATATTTGATCTTAAAGGATTTCCAAATTGACTAAGAAATGCTAAATCAAACAAAAAAGTCAAACTTGGATATATATTTTTCAACTTTTTATATCTGCCAAAGAAGAATTTTAGCTAGATATGAAAGTTTCTATCATGATGGATGGCGTTCCAGGTATGTTAGGTCAAAAATTCAAAGTTAATGCAACTTTAAAGCAAGAGATGGATGATACCTTTATTGCTTGGTTCTACTATAAGATTTATATTGAAAATATTTGTGCCCCATTTTCTTAAAGAATACTCTACGAAAAGTGTCATGGTACAATTGTTAAAAATCATTCAGTATATGTGCAAATGCTCGAAATTATTGCCACATTATAGACTTGCTGATGAGAATAGAAGGCAATGATTGTAATGATCTCATGTATTTTGTCAATATCACTGGCTGAGTGATGGAAGAGTTTTATAAAGATTTAACTCCAACCCTAGATTCTCTTGAAACAAAATGAATGCTTGCCACATATTCAATAATCAAAACCAAAAAATGTCAGGATGATTTTTTTTCCACCAATATCACACTAGATTTGAACAAGCTAAATTTGAAGCTTATTTGTGACCCAGCTAGACAACTATGAGAATTTATGTTAAAATGTAAGCTCCTCATAATACGAATCAATAATGATTTTACGTATTTTCTAACATTAGTCAAAATGAAGAAGATAATTGTTATAAGTGCTAGTCTTATACAAAGTCGCTTCCAAAACTACAAGAAAAAATTGAGGAATACTTTGTTATTAGAAAAATTGAGAGTTGCTTTTCAATTTATCTTATACCTATTTTGATTTGATGTTAATAATTCTGAATTGACGTAAGAGTGGTGAATTTGTTTAATCTGGACACTATCTGAAACTGATATGTGAATCTAGTTTTTCAAGTGTAAATTTGGAGAATTTCCAATGCAAATAGAGTATTCAAATTGAGATGTGCTGTTTTTTCCCCCTGCACTCAGCTTATGGTCCCACCAATGATCTTCTCTCTGTCCTATGAGATGTATTTTAACTGTAAAATATGCACCAAATTTCAAAGACTTAGTATTAAAAAATTAAAATATCACATTAATCATTTTTATATTGATTATATGTTGAGATAATACTGTTGTGGATATACATGATTAAATGAAATGTACTATTAAAATTAATTTTACCTATTTCTTTTTACTTTTTAAAATGTGGCTACTAGAGAGTTTAAAATTGGCTATTGACTGACATTGTATTTCTATGAGACAGTGCTACTCTAGAGATGTGACACTTTTATGTTAAGATTTGTGCTTACTACCTTAGATTTTCTCAATTATTAAGAGAGTATTAAGATACCAAAATCTACAATGTAATGTCTATTTTTGTCTATGGGATCCCACCGAACTTCAATTTTAACATCTGTAATATTATTTTACAATCTGACCAAAGAAATCAGCACCCTGTACTAACAATATAGAGATATCCTACAGCTGAATATTAACAACTGTAAAGTATGCAGCTCATTGGGCCTTTCATAAGTGTGTCTTAATGCTTGGAATATGTGTGCTGGCTTGACAGATGAAAGTAGCATAACTTAGTCAAAAAGTGAAATTGCAGGGCAACTCTAAGAGTTATAGTACTGAAATTCATATCATTCTCAAGATCAGCAGATGTTGCCATTATACTACATACATCAATGTCTTCTGCTAGGGAAAAAGATGGATGGATGAATGAATTAGATGAGATTCAAGTTTATATAACATATATGTAGGCTGTAGGCTATTTCCACATTTCTTCATCTCTGTTTTTTCCAAGAGAAAAGTCAAATATTATTTTTAAATATATCAACAACCAACTCATTTTGTCATTATATGTTTTCTTGACTCTACAACGATTGTTGGAATAATCTGTGCCTGTAAACACTTAAATACAAGTTCGTATGCTTACAAACAACCAAAAGACAAAAGGATCAATAAACCTCCAATTAATTCCCTCTGTACAGATACTCTGCTTTATTTTGGAGGCTTACCAAAGGGTAAAAGAAAAATCTTTTTTTAATAGAAGAGAAAATGAGATGATATGGGAAAAGTACTGAACCAAGTTTCACATTAGTGCCAAAAAACTCATTAAGTTATTGAAAATGTAAGAAATGAAAGAAGAAAAGGAAGTGGCTCCTGGTAGTAATACATTACGGAACTAGAAGAATCTTTAGCATTCACATTATTATTTGGTTGATATTTTAGAGATGACACTGAGGCTAGGAGGAGGGTGGATATGACTCACCCAGGGTCATAGCTGGGGATAGCATAGAGCTCCAAGCCAGTCCGGTTCTTTTTTAGCTCCATCCCATATGGTATCCAGTCCACATCTGGTCATGTAAAACAAACAGGGCTTTCATATATTTTTTTCCTTCATAAATGCAGGAAGTATCTGCATTTCCAAGGAAAATATTTATGTATTTTTAAAGTGGATTCTAAGACCAATTGAATACACAAATTAAAACAAACAAATATATTTGCCTGCTGGCCAATGCATTTCTGAGGCCCAGTTTTGCTTTACACATGAAAACAGATATAAAGGTTTAATTGGAATAAAAGAGTTCCTTTGATTTTGTTGTCTTGTTTTTGAAAGAATTTATGCCCCTCCTTCCCCTTAACATTCATTTCATCAAATGGTGTTACTGCCTTAGCAAAAACACAACAAAACAAAGCAAGGCAGAAGTGATTTGAAAACCTTAAAGATGTATTTCAGTTGTTCTTAAAGGAAAATGGATGAGTGGACAGTGAGCATTTTTAGGGTTCCATTTTCACTTCAACATAGGATTGTGAACTTGTTAACCTAAAGTGTCAGCACAGATTTGGAGAACCATTTTTCATTTAAGAATGGCCAACCTAGCTTTCTTTTTCCATTTTAATGGAACAATTACAAAAGCCCATCATGGGGCCACTACAGAAAAAGCTCATTATCTCAAGGCCATGTGGCATCTTCAGCTCAGTAGCCAAACTAATCTCAAGAAATTAAAGAAAAAGAATGGTACCCCACTGCACTTTATAAACATGATTAAAGTCAATGTAGGTGGGGATAAAATAGGCTTACATCTCTGAGGTTTCTATATCTGAATGAACTGCATTGACTTTGTGGCTGTGAGAGCATGCCACCCTGGTATCTTCCCCACAGTCATGTTGATTAATTGGCTGATGTAAATTCCAAGGAGTCTCATTAGATAGATTAAAGAAATAGCAGTAGGTCATGTTAAGTTTAAAATTAATTGTGGAACTTAATCATCAGTAACAACCATGAAATTCATCCTTGAAATATTTTCCAAAGGCCAAATAAGATGTAATAAACAAGAAACCATTATAAATATTAAAATGCAGCCCTTTCTAATCTAGACAATATTGGAGCTCTAAAAAGAGCCATTTAACTGGTGTTTGGGCGTTTTTCTTCCACTGTTTTCTCTTAACAAGCTTATACTCATGTACCTAGTCCCATGTTAACCTCTTCATCCTTATATTCATTGTCATCTGACTGCCCCCAAGTCAGGACAAAGGACAGCCATCAATAATTGCTGTCATTGGCGACTTTAGGTCACAGCTGCAAGTTAGACTCTTCCTCTGACCCCATCTACAGGGTTCGCTGCTGGATGACCTTGGTCAGCCTGAAACCTGCTCAGCAGAGCTCTCACTGGGCCTGGTCATTAGACTCCAGGCCAAAAGTTGCTAGTGTCAGTGCCAAGAATCTCGTGTTCAACTTACTGCTTCCACCAACATGGTTCCTTGAGCCTTCCTCTGGCTTGACAAGAAGTCATCTTGTAGAGGGGAGAAGTTTATGACATCAATAATTTTTTTTTGGTTAAACTTTTAGACTTGTTGGTTCTGCCTCCAAAAATATATCTCAACTCTGTTCTTTTGGAGGCTTGGAAGACTCCATTTTGACAATCTACTCCAAGCCACTGTCAACTCTCATCTAAATAGAAAAATGACCTCCTTTCCTTTCATTCGCCCATGATTTATTTTCACCCAGCAGGAAAAATAAGTAAATTAAATTACCTCTTCAGAATATAAATCAGAGTGTATGTATGTTTAAAATCCTCTGACGGGCCGGGTGCAGTGGCTCACGCCTGTAATCCCAGCACTTTGGGAGGCCAAGGCAGGCGGATTACCTGAGGTCAGGAGTTCAAGACTAGCCTAGCCAACATTATGAAACCCCATCTCTACTAAAAATACAAAAAATAGTCAGGCATGGTGGCAGATGCCTATAATCTCAGCTACTTGGGAGGCTGAGGCAGGAGAATCACTTGAACCTGGGAGGCAGAGACTGCAGTGAGTGGAAATCACACCACTGCACTCCAGCCTGGGCAACAAAGTGAGGCTTTGTCTCAAAACAAAAAAAAAAAAAAGAAAAAAAATCTTCTGATGGGTTCTTTAACTATAACCCACAATGTCTCCCTAGTACCCATCCTCATTTACACTCAGGACCAGCTAAAAAACCTGTAAGGCCCAGTGCAAAATGAAAATGTGGGGCCTCATGTTCAAAAATTATTAAAAATTTCAAGATGGTGACAGGAAAGTATTAAAACAAATGTGGGACCCTTCTAATGATGCCAGCCCTGTCTCCACTGCCACCATGACTAACCATCCAACATATTATATTATTTTTGCAACCAGTACATTGGAGCACTGAATCCTGCTTTGGAAGACAGAACTGTGTGTATGCCATGCATTCCCATCACTGTAGAGTAGCAGGGTTTCGGAACATATCTTTCTGGCATTTTTCCTTTATGGTTGTCACTATTTTCAACTGTTACCTCTTTGGAACAGTACAGCACCTGTAGTGATATCACCTTATGTAGGTATGGGAAAATCAAGAAAAGTAAGAATGTTTCACTCTGCAGTTTTACTGGTATATCCACAAGGAAATATAATTTATGGTAATAAAACAGGTTCCCATGACATGTGCTTTTAAATAAGAAAAGAGCACAATGTCACAGAGATTAAAATCAAGGAAGCTGCAAGTATGGAAGATTGGACTGACCAACGTAATTAGTTGATAGTAGTCTATCTACCAGTTACTAAAGCTCATTTGTTGACTTGGCCCTAGAACCCCATTGTCTAGTATTTAAGTCACTTTAGTACTTCTTTGAACATGATTTTTAAAATAGCAGTAGTGATAGTCATAATAATTGTGATATATTGAGTTCTTATTGTCTATCCAGCAGCGTTCTAGGCATTTGACTGACACCAATCCACACTTCAGGGGGCATACCATTATAATGGTTTTACAGATGAGCAAAATAAAGCCTAAGGAAGTTAAAGAATTTGACCAGTGATCAATGCTTCAGCCAAACCCATGCCATCTGGCTTCCCAAGTGTGAGTTTTTTCCTGTACCAATTAGCACCCACTGAGTCAGTTATTTCTGAAAGGATAGTCAATGGACCACCTGCCTCCAAGTACCTGGGAGCTTGTTAAAAGTACAGAGAGCCTTGCGTAAGACCTAGAGAATCAGATTCTCCATGACTGGGGTCTAGGATACTGTGCATGTGTGTGTGCATGTGCGTGCGAGTGTGTGCTTTAGCAAGTTCCTGGTAAATCTTTTTTTTTTTTTTTTTTTGAGATGGAGTCTCGCTCTGTCCCCCAGGCTGGTGTGCAATGGCATGATCTCAGCTCACTGCAAGCTCCACCTCCCAGGTTCACGCCATTCTCCTGCCTCAGCCTCCCGAGTAGCTGGGACTACAGGCACCCCACCACACCCGGCTAATTTTGTTTTTGTATTTTTAGTAGCAACGGGGTTTCACCGTGTTAGCCAGGATGGTCTCGATCTCCTGACTTCATGATCTGCCCACCTCGACCTCCCAAAGTGCTGGGATTACAGACGTGAGCCACCGCACCCAGCCAGTTCCTGGTAAATCTTATACAAAGTAATTTGAAAATTGCTGCTCCAACTATCCTCCTTCTTCACGCATTTGTCTTCTAGAGAAATCCTCCCCTCCTCCTCTGGTCCTTTCTGGAGGCATTTGAGTTCTCTGGTCTTTATTTTATCTTAGTAAATGATGGGATAAAACTTAACATATGGCATAGCATGTTTTCCATGCTAGTGAGCTATGCAGTTCAAGCAAAGACACAGTGAACAAAGTTAACTAATCCCATACAACAAAACCTAAAGCAGATCATTTTCCCACATATGATATGAAACAAGATAGGCAAAACAAGGCCCTGAATGCTCAGATGCACACTTTGCATCTGCCTCCATGCATGGAAGGTCATTTGTTATAATACTTGTGACATTCCACAGCACAGCCTAGGGCTCTGAAGATCATGAGCTGCATGGAAGAGTGAACCCAAAGGGATGACACAAAACAGGCAGTGAGATAAGAGCCATCTCTGACCTAAGGGCCATTTACAACATTGCATGATCAGCATTGCACTGAATTCCGTAAGTTATGCTGAGCTTACATACATTTTGAGATCTTGCAAAATCTTACTATGTAAGCCCTCAACCTATGTTTTCCTCCACCAAATCTATATCTTGTCATTAAATTCCAGCCTATATTTACTTTCCAAATACCAAGTCATGATGTCATGTTATTGAAACTGCATTCTATGTTAATTAATTATACCATTTCACATATATATCACTCTTCAGGTTCACTTGGATCTTGTATTTTAGGAGTCACCTCTTACCAGTAAAAAGTAAAAAGAAAGAAGGTGGCTGGTTGCCTGTAATAATTATCTGCCTTGTGAAGTTGGAGGAGAAAGATGAAATAATGGAATCTGGCCCCAGGATTTTTAAAAATTAGTATGCAGGAAAAAATAAAAACATTGCCCAAATAAAGAATTTTATACCAACATCATGAGCATGCCTTGTGAGGTCAGAATTCATCCAAGTACAAATAATAAATAGATGGGAGAGAAACAACATTATTAGGCTTACATTTTCCAATTAGCATGCAGAACAAAAAGCTCTAACAAGATGTGAAATCCTTTCTATGCCTGAGGACGGGGAGCTAGGTGAAATCATCATATCTCTCTGCAAAGGGAAACCTCCCTTTCAAAGGCCTTTGCTTTGAATACTCTTGGCTACAGCTCAGCAAACCTCACGACCCTCCTGGTCCTGTGCTATAACAGTACATGCTCTACCCTGAAAAAGCCTCCTGTCACAGCTGAACGTTTCTTATCTCTGGGAGGATTGAAACCAGAGTGCCCTCGAAGGGCCCAGGACTGTTTAAAAATAGCAGAAATATGGCTTGATCAGACGTCAAGAATGGAGAATTCTCAAAGAGAGGAGAAAAGTGCCTGCTGACGGTCAGCATTTGCCCTAAGCACTCATTCTTGCATTCAGTTGTTCTCTCTGCCTGATTTCATTAAAGCTTAATTATGAATATAATCATTTTTCCTTTGAGGAGCAAGTGCTGGTTTGGGAAAAATGGCCTTTATTCCTCAAAATCCTCACTGCATGCTTCAAAGATACCTAGATTTGAACGCTAAAAAAGTATGATCCAATGAGTTTGGTAACTCCTGAGAAGGTTCTTTTTTGAAAAGAACAAGAAAGGCATTAACTTTCCCCAAGTATAAAAACACAGGAAATGTCAATGTGAAAGGCTGATGGGAAAGACATGAACATTTATAGTGTCATGGGAAATAGAAATATAGAACTATGCTGCAGTATCTGACAGCATTAGGTACCTAGGTGTACCACCCATGGCTTAAATCATGTGGATGTATAATATTTTGACGTGCTAAGGCATATTTATTTTGCTTTAATACGGTGAAGTCACTCTAGTTTCAATCCAAAGAACAGTAGTGCTAAGGATTTTTGTTTGGTATCTGAGTACATTTGTAAAATGGTGAAGGACACGTACCCAGTAGGCATATGTCATCAATACATTCTTCACAGAGTATCAGTAATCTGCATGGGTTCTGCAGAAAAACCTAAAGCTGTGTAAGTAACATTGCCCTAAATCTCTTACCAGAGCTATTCATACAAAGTCTTTATTGTAGCTATCTCCATGACCATGAATATGTAGAGATATTGTATTGTTGACAATCAGATAATGTAAATTACATTTGCTCTGAAATAGCACTGGTTGTTGCTTTTGAAGCTAGCCATGGTCAAACTTAGAAGATGGAGAACATATGCCCATGTGGCTTAAGAACTAGATTGCTGTCTGTTTAAAGTCTCAATTCCTTGAAACTATCAAGACTGATGCTCATGGGAAAACCCCACATGCTTGTAACATACCTAAATTTGTCCACTTTGGGAAGGTGCACAGGATTATCTGGGGAACTGAAATGAGGGGAAAAAAAAGGGGGATTTGGCATATGCCAGGAAAATGGACACTGCAGTAACTAGTTTACATTTATCACTTCTTGAACGAAAACAAAAATAACACCTTTCATTTGTGTTGTGCTTCGTAGTTGCAAAGGATTTCACGTGCACTTTCTCTTGTAATCTCAGTTAATCTGGCCATCATAAATGTGCAGGTGACACACAGCTGAAAGTTTTTGTTAGAAGACAGAATTCAGATTTCAGGCTATGTAGGGCAATGATGGATCATGGATCATATCTAACAAGATTAATTTGTGGGGTAAGGGTAAGGACCAATCAGCTGTATTTGTGCAAGGAGTGGGGTTCGAGAGCTGGTAGAAGAAGCACTTATGGAAACAACTCGGGGGTCTTAGTTTACAAAAAGCTCAATTAGAGTTGACTGTGGCTGATGAAAAGTACATTTCACTCAGGCTCTGTTACTAAGGGTCTGAAATGAGGAAGCTGGCATCCCACTCTAACACACCTGGAGTATTAAATTCCATGTGGGGTCCCCTACTTGCTAGAGGCTTACTATGCTCACTACATGCAGACACTATGCTAAACCTTTCATACGCATTAGCCTGTTTAAGCTTCAAGACAACACATGCAGCAGTAACTATTATTATCCCCTACTTGCAAGTGGGGACATGGAAGGTTAGAGAGTGCAGTAGCCATCTGCCTATTGGCCTGGCCAATATCCATTCCATCTCTTTTTCTTTGGGTAACTACCTCTCCACCATTATGGACAGGCTTAGTTGAACACCAATCAAACTCTAAGCCAAAGGGTGAAAATTTGAATCAAACCAAACCCATAGTATTAACTTTTTTAGGAATTTAAATAATGAATGGAGTATTATAAGAACATAAAGTAACATAAAGTAATAACACCTCAACATCTCAACAGTAGTCCTCTGAAAGGATGGCACAGAGCTCTGGCCTCCAAGTTCTTTTCCTCTCTGACTTTTCTAGGACCTGATTTTTTTTTTACCATATGTCTTAGCCAGTCTATATATCGCTAATAAATTTATCTTTTTATTGTTTAATTTAGTTACTATTGCTTATTACTCAAGAATATCAAATGACTTGTGTCAAGATAAACAAGTCTTTAGTGGTGGAAATTGGATTTGAACCTTGCAGTCTGACTCTAGAACTCACACACTTAACTACTACACTGGTTTGGCACCAGCGCCTGTGAGAAGGTAGCTGGCAAATTGAATGGAGGAAAGAAAAGGGAAGCAAGAAAGGAGAGGATTAGAAACCACGTGTAGACCAGTGATGGAAATTGGATTGTATATTCTAGAAAAAAAAATGATGTGGAAATAAGTACATATCTTCAAATGATGGAAGGATAGTTGTTTGGAGGAATTATTAAAAATGATCTATATTCATTTATTCATTCACTATTTTCATAACATTACTTCATTAAAATGTGGTAAGCATTAGAGTTACAAAAGTGAGTAACACAAAATCCTTGTTCTTGAGGAGTTTGTGATCTAGTGGGTTATAAAATACACATATCAACGAGCAGGGGATGAGAAATGCTATGAAGATCATCAAAGCTAAGAATAAAGAGCAGTGGTGATATCTTAGATTGGGTGGTCAGAGAAGACCTCTCTTGAGGTGGAAACACTTGAGCAGAGACCTGTAGAAAGTAAAGGATTTAATCACGTGGCTACCTGAAGGAATAGCATTCTAGGCAGAGGGAACAGCAGATGCAAAGGTTTAGATTTTTTTCAAAGGATGTCCAAGCATGGTAAGAGAGCAGTGAATTAGAAAGAGGCAGGAGAGTTGATTAGAAAGAGAACCAGGGGTCAGATTACATCCTATACCCTTATATGGCTCCACTATGGGTGGGTTGAGAAGGCACTAGCAAGTTTTTACAAAGAGGATAACATAGAATAGGCAGTCATGCTGCGTAATGATGTTTTGTTCAATGACAGACCACATATGCAACAGGGATCTGTGAGATTATAGTGCAGCTGAAAAATTCCTGTTGCCCAGTAACATCATAGCCATCCTAATGTCATAGAGCAATGTATTACTCACCTGTTTGTGGTAATGCTGATGTAAACAAACCTCCTGCACTGCCAGTTGTGTGAAAGAATAGCACATGCAATTATGTATAGTGCATAATGCTTGACAATAGTAATAAACAACTATGTTAACTAGTTTATAACTTTCCAGTACTGTGCTTTTTATCATTATTTTAGAGCATACTCCTTCTACTTCTATTTTCTAAAGTTAACTATAAAACAGCCTCAGGTAGGTTCTTCAGGAGATATTCCAGAAGAAGGCATTATTATCATAGGAGATGACAGCTCCATGCGTGTTCTTGCTCCTGAAGACCTTCCAGTGAGACGAGACGTGAAGGTAGAAGACAGTGATATTGATGGTCCTGACCCTGTGTAGGCCTAGGGTAATGTGTGTTTGTGTCTTAGTTTTTAACAGAAAAGTTTAAAAAGTAAAATTTTAAATTAAAAGTTTATAGAAAAAGAATATAGAGCTGAGGCACAGTGGCTCAGACCTGTAATCCCAGCACTCTGGGAGGCTGAGGTGGGTGGATCACCTGAGGTCAGGAGTTTGAGACCTGCCTGACCAGCATAGCGAAACCCTGTCTCTACCAAAAATACAAACTTCAGCTGTGTGTGATGGCGGGCACCTGTAATCCCAGCTACTTGGGAGGCTGAGGCAAGAGAATCGCTTGAACCTGGGAGGCAGAGGTTGCAGGAAGCCAAGATCATGCCACTGCACTCCAGCCTGGGCAACAAAGCTAGACTCAAAAAAATCTACACATATTATATATATATTTCTATATATATATAAAAATATATATTATATATAACATACATACTATGTATAGTATATATATAAATGAAAATATATAAAAATATTTTTGTGTAAAATATGTTTGTGTTTTAAGGTATTATTACAAAAAGTCAAAAAGTTTAAAAAAATTAAGTTTATAAATTTAAAAAGTTACAGTCTTTAATTTATTATTGAAGAAAGTAAAATAATATTTAAATACATTTAGTGTAACCTAAGTGTACACTAGGTTATACTAGTGGGTACCTAAAGTCTACCGTGGGTACAGTATAAAGTCTACTGTGGGTACAGTAATGTCCTAGGCCCTCACATTCACTCTCCACTCACTCAGTGACACCCAGAGCAACTTCCAGTCCTGCAAGCTCCATTCATGGTAAGTGCCCTATACAGGTGTACCACTTCTTATCCTTTATACCCTATTTTTACTGTATCTTTTCTACATTTAGATTCACAAATACTTACCATTGTGTTACAATTGTCTACAGTGCTCAGGACAGTCACATGTGGTACAGGTTTGTAGCCTAAGAGTGATAGGCTATTCCATATAGCCTAGGTGTGTAGGAGCCCATACCATCTAGGTTAGTGTAACTCTATGATGTTCACACAACAACAGAATTGTCTAATGACACATCTCTCACAAAGTATTCCTGTCGTTAAGTGATGCATGACTATATTTTTAAAAACATCTTCTTTGGGTGCTACAGAGACAATAAATGGTGGCAGGCAACTATGAAAGCATGAACCCTAGTTAGAAAACTATTGCCATAGTCCAGGCTACAGAATGATGGTGGCTCATATTAGGGCGGTGGACTTGGACAGGAAAAAGGACAAAGCTTGGTACAAAATTCGAGGGTGGATCTGACGGTGTTTGTGGATGGATTGGAAAAGGAGTATGTGACAGAGGAGAATAAAGAATGACTCTTAGGATTTTGAAATGAGCATTTGAGTAAAGATTCCATTTGCTGTAGGGCCTTATAGGGTTGAATTGGGACTGATGGTGGATGGATTGGGATGCTATGTAAATAAAGTCTTCCTGATAGTCCTATCTGGCAAAAGAGAGAATGAAGTATTAGGTTGGTGAGAAAATAATTGCGATTTATGCTGTTAAAAGTAATCGCAAAACCACAATGACTTTTGTACCAATCTAATACCTCCAAAGATGACGAGTTATGTATACAGGGGGTTGGCACAGGTAAGACAGATGACATTTGGTGAGGGCTTTATAAAGGGATGGCAAATGCTAGGAGGGTATGGAACTCAGTGATCTGAAAGCATCCTTCCAATCATGCAATTCTGCCAACCAGGAGCTTTACAGAATTTACAAGTATCTCATTATCTATTTCAGTTCATGCCTGTAAAAGATAATAAAAATACACATCCAATTTTATTTTATTTGTTTCAGACTTGGGCAAATTGGGGAGAGTGAATGTTGATATATCTGTCCCACAACACACTGTTTATTACTTAAGTGTAAGGCAATCCCTTTTCAAAGGCAGAACATCCTACGAAAACAACAGGGTATGACTTGTTATTCTTTCTCTTTTCTGTTCTTTTCTCGGTGTAAAGCTGGAAAATTCTATGTGTCTGTATAGCCTGGTAAGGTAGCGGGACTATAAAAAGCAATGGCTGGGATCTGACTACGCCTCACTTCATGTGTTAACTGTCCTTGGAACTGGCAGAGATGATAAAGGGAGTCCCAGACAAATCAAAGAAAAGAAATAAGAACCAGGCCTGCTGACATTTTGTTTTTTGGAACAAGAAGTAACTCCTATAAATTTGATAAAAGAGCTCCAAGAGTTCTGAAAGGCATGTTTAAAGCTGATTCCACATGTTCAGGGAGTACAAAGGTCTAAACTCTTTATTTCCCCTTGATGTCATCAGTTTTCCCAAGTTTCCAGTCCCCTCTCTAGATATGCCACGTGTCTCACTCCCCTGGGGGCAAATCAAAGTGGTGAGTGTTCCCAAGCCTAGCCCACTCCTATCTTCATACAGAATAAATCAAAGGGAATACATACACCTTGATTCCATTTACTGTTTAATTTTCACTGTCCCTGTCTTCCTTTACTTGCTTCTGAGAAAGAATAGCCCCTTTTCCTTGCCAAGACTAACCTGTGAGCCTGTATCCATCTCTGCTTGACTCCCCTTAGGAATTTCCCTGGTGAACCATCCACTCTTCTGCCTCCTTTGCATTCCATTCAAGCTGTTTTTAAATACCTTTGAGTGCCTGTCCATGTCTAGCACTACGCTAAGATGTGTAACAGGAAAGACATTTCTTCACTCTTGTAATAGTCCTCTTTGTTCTGGTCTGTGGAGAAGAGATTCCAGCGAAAGGGTATGATCTTGAAGTGTGAAGTTCCCTCCAGTTCTTTGTCATGCTAAGGCCAGACACCTAGTGTCAATGGTCCATTGTGTAGCAGAACATCACCAGGAATTTGGGGATACACAAAAGTCTAGGCATGAATTGGAAGTAGCAAGAGAAGAGCTCACCTGGTAGGCATGAAGAAATAAACCAGGATTTGTGAGCAGCTGTCTATTGGGGATGGGGGAGGACAGGTATTATGATTAGGGAGAAATTTTCCAGAGGTAAGGAATGGTTATTAGATTGTGGGAACTGTGTGGACAGAGGATGTCAAACACCAAATCTGGAATCATATCTGGCTATGGTCTGTGATTACCCAAAACTTCAGGAAAAGGCTACTACTCTCCACAACATTTCTGCTTAAAGTGCTTTAGGGAAGGGAAGGAAAAGTGGTCCAGTCCAGGGTAGAGGTGGTGAGAGTAGATGGCAGTGCCAAAAGACAAAACCAGAAAGAGAAGACAGACCACACAGGGGTCAGCATGGTGAGCAACCCCCATTGTCATAAAAATACTTAAAAGGGGGGATTTGAAAGTGGCAGGGAGATTTCATTACATTATATGGAGGAAGCAAAAAATAATAAAATATTGGTCCTCACCTCCCTAAATAGACTAGTATCCTTCATTCCTTGGGGACCCACCTAGATTACATTCTGTTTCCATTAATAGCACCTATCCCCTCGTGCCACATTTATACTATGCACATTTGCCTATGCCACTATTTTCATGAATTCCCTGAGAACGAAATTAGTCATTTATTCAACAAACCTTTATTGAATGTCTGCCATATACCAGGCACAGGGATAAGCCCTGGTCATGCAAAGATGACTAAGACATGGACTATAAATTTGTTCTTGGTGAGCTCCTAATCTGGGAAAAACAAAGGTACAAAGAAAAGATATTTTCTTTTTATGTGTTTAATGTGCCTGGAAGAAGGTGGGTTCATAATGAATATTTGTTAAGTGAATATCTATGTTGAAAGGGTCATAAATTAGATGATGAATACATTCAACAACAGAAACCACTGGAAAGAAAGCAGTCTATGTAAGTCATTAGATTGGAAAGCACTTTCTTCTATTTTTTGGAATTATATGAATAGTAGTGACTACTTTGTATGAAGGAGCTGATTTGTGTGTTTTACGTTTTCCTAATGTCGCTTTGATATTTCATCAGACAAGAGTGCATCCTCATTTCTTATCTAAATATCACCCCCTATCAGCCTAAAAATGATCTGCTTTTTGCATGCAATTTTTAGAAATGCAAGACAACAATGAAAATGAAAAGTTAAAAACCGTGCATGGAATAGATGACACAATGTTACCAAATCACTGAAAATTCAATAAAGAAAATTGGACAGACTTCTTTGCCAGTTATTGTCACTTGGCTTCATTTGAAGAAGTTTTACTTATATTTTAATGAAAGTTTTTCCCCCTTTTGCTGGTTTAATCCCAAGCTTCCAACATTTTTAAATATTGTAATCCAGATGAATGTTTTGTGGCCAAAAAGAAATGAGGAATGCAAGAAACACATGGCAAATAGCAAAAAATTATTAATGTAGCAATTTAATGATACTAAAAATAAGACTACTATGGTAGAAATGTAGGTCATAGTCTGTGCTCCCTGGGGAGCCTCACAGTATAGATTCTGGTTCAGTGATGGGAGACTCACCATGAGTGTAAATAGAGTAGATCACCAATTATGATCCAGTTCAACAACCATAGTGCACTAGTCAAAGTTCTTGGTTACAAACAATGGAAACCTCTCTGGTTAGCTTACTCAGAAGAAATTTATTGGAAGGATATCCAATATTTCTTAGACCCAAAGAAAGCAGAGACACTCACAGCTCAGGCAGAAACAAGGAGAAGGCATTCAATTCCAAGTTTAGCCACAGGAATGATCTACGTAGGGTGCTGTCAGGGCCATTGTGACTACCACTGAAGCCATTGACATTGATGGCTCCCTTCATGCCCCTGGGCTCTCAATGCTGCAGCAAGACATCTCTGATACTGTGCCTTTGTGTCTTCACCAAGACTCGGCACCCGATGGCTCATAAGCCCTTGATCTCACTGCAGGGAGCAGGAGAGGGCACGGGCATTTAGCCTCTTAGCTATTGGGCCTTGCTTCACTCTCATCTTGGAATTGCCCAGTGTAGAATATTCAGAGGTTATGTAGTCAAAATGTCCGAGGACCACTCTTTCTGAGTCTGGGGCCAGTACTGTGTCTGAGAGAGAGGAGAAGCTGAGCCAAAGATGGTTCCCCTAAATAGAGGTTGAAGCAACATTGACAGTAGCTGAGAAATGTGAGCAGAGGTAGCTTGAAGTTGACATCAAATAACCAGGAAAGACATGATCGGAGACCAGTAGGTCACAACTAGAACCAGTTGAAATATACTATATGGCCAAAGTTTAAAGGCAGGTAACCAATGCTCATGGATATGGTTTCTACCATCCTTAGATATTTTGGGGGTAGATCTTGAACATTGAAAGAACAGGGACAAGCTAGATGCCTGTGAACACTATTAGTTAACATTCCCCTTCTCGGCTGGGAGCAATGGCTCATGCCTGTAATACCAGCACTTTGGGAGGCCGAGGCAGGTGGATCTCCTGAGGTCAGGAGTTCAAGACCAGCCTGGGCAACATGGTGAAACCCCGTCCCTACTAAAAAATACAAAAATTAGCCAGGCATGGTGGCACACGCCTATGGTCCCAGCTACTTGAGAGGCTGAGGCAGGAGAATTGCTCAAACCTGGGAGGCAGAGGTTGCAGTGAGCTGGGATTGCACCACTGCGCTACAGCCTGGGCAACAGAGCAAGACTCTGACTCAAAAACAAGCAAACAAAATTCCCCTTCTCCTCCAAATACTTCTGCCGTCCATCTGTCAGCACAGTAACTTCCCCTAGGTCAGTGTTTCCCAAATAATGGTACACATACCATTAGTGATATGAGACGTGATTTTTAGATGGCTATAGGTTAAACATGTTCTCATATTTATGCAGTTATTTTAATGGCATTCAGAACTATATAACGGCAAGTAACATTTACTTACTGTGTGCTAGGCATGGTTCCAACTCCTTTACAGACATTCAGATTCATGTAATCCTCACAACAGCCTAAGGAGATGATTACTAGTATTATGTATTACCCGCATTTTGCAGAGGATGAAACTGAGGCCCAGAGAGGTTAAGCAACATGCTTACCATCACAGGGCTAGTGAGGGAGGGAGCCAGGATTAGCAAAGGGGCAGTCTAGCTCCAGAGTCCTTGTTCTTCCTATGCCATGTTGAGGGTCTTTACCATGAGATGAGCAGCTACCAGGGCATTATGAACAAAAAACATAATTTCACCTTTTTTCTCCTTAATAAACATCAATGTGTTTCCTCACCACAACCCAGTGAGTGTAGCAATATTTACATAGCGAACACATGGTATTTAATACATGCCAATTACTGTTTCAAGTGCGTCACCTATAATAAACTCAGGACTACGAGACAGAGGCTCTCATTATCCCCATTTTACAGAAGCAGCAACTGAGGCACAGAGAAATTATTATGTGCTGAAGTTACCCAGTTAGTAAATGGCAGAGATAGAATTTGAATTTTTTTTTTTTTTTTTTTGTGAGACAGAGTTTTGCTCTGTCACCCAGGCTGGAGTGCAGTGGTACGATCCTGGCTTACTACAACTTCTGCCTCTCAGGTTCAAGCAATTCTTCTGCCTTAGTCTCCCGAGTAGCTGGGACCACAGGCGTGTGCCACCACACCTGGCTAATTTTTGTATTTTTAGTAGAGATGGGGTTTCACCATGTTGGCCAGGCTGGTCTTGAACTCCCGGCCTCCAGTGATCCATCTGCCTCAGCCTCCCAAAGTGCTGGAATTACAGGTAGAATTTAAATCTTGATCATCTGGCTTCAAAGTTTGTGCTTTTGCCCATGTGTTACATCGTCTCCTAAGCTGTCTGCCTAGAAGGTAGTTACCATTACTATCTCATTTCATAGATGAGGAAAGCGAGGCTCAGAGAAATGAGTTGCCCTGGTTAGGTATCAGCAAACTTTATCTGTAAAAGGCTAAATAGTAAAACTTTTGGCTTTGTGACCTTAGGTTTCTGTCCCAATTATGCAATTGTGCTGTTATAGGACAGAAGTAGCCACAGACAAAACATAAACAAACGGGCATGGCTATGCTCCAATAAAACCTCATATATAGACAGTGAGATTTGAGTCTTATTTAATTTTCACATGACACAGATTACAATTATTTTGGCTTCTTTTCAACTATTTAAGCATGTAAAATCTACTCTTACTTCATAGGCTAAGAGTACCATCCCTGAGAGTCAGCTATTGACAGTCACTAAAGTTGGAGCATTCTGGTGGATAGAAAGAAAAAGAGACAAACCATACCAGTGCTGCCAAGAAGCCTGTACGTTTCCAGCTAGGGTTGATTGTGGAAAGCAACACTTAAAATCCAAAAGTACTTTAAGCATCTTTTATAAAATGTCCTCTCCATTACAAAAACACCGCACACTTTTTCAGGGTCACGATGAAATGGATAGTTTTGAACCACGGCTTGCATTTTCCTCTTTACCCCAAAGAAAATCAAACTATAAAAGCACGAATTTCCCCGAGAGGGTTTTTTGCCCATTCAGCCATGTCTTCTAAGGGGTTTGACTTATTCAAAAATAGAAACCACTAGTGGTTGTAAAACCAGTGAACCCCTTTCCTTTATTTAACCTACTGCCCTTGAAAATTTACTTTTTTATGGTTTGCACGTGATCCAACCAAGCCTGTTCTCGGCTATCCTTATGCATGAGTTATATATAGAAGCACTTCAAAGAGTAAAGAGAAATGCTGCATAAATTCAAGGTAGTAGTGTACTCAAATCCAATCTTAACTCATAATGGTGAACTCTACTGCCAAGTACAAGAGTCTGTTATTAAGACAGGAATTCCTTGGTGTGTGCTCTGTTCATGTTTCCACTCCCCTTAATCCCTTTACCGTTTTTGTGCACACTAGTTCTTAGAAAACGATCACACCCAACAGCCAGCACCTGTAGCTGTTCGTCAGCAAGTGCCTTTAGGCTACTTGAGAGGGCCTTGCCTACCTGCAGAAGAGAAGAAGTAGAAGTACCTAGGAATTTATGCACCCTCATTCTTGGGGCAGCTCTTAGCCAATGACTGATGGGTGTGGGGCTATAAACACTCACACTCCCTCACCCCTGACTGAGAAAACACTGAGGTGTGAGCCATGATGTGTCCAGAGCTCCCCACACAGGATTGAGTTACCTCTGGGAGGATATGGTACATAATATGGCATCCACGTTTGACCTTCTCCTTCTGGTTTCATACCCCACTCTGCCACTGGTTTTTCCCAGGAATACTTCCTAATTAATCGCTTTCACACAAATCCCTATGTAAGGCTCTGCTTCTGGGGACCAATCTAAGCCACAGGGTTACAAGAGCATCTTCAAGTTCTGCCTTTTGATATACAGTATTTTGAAATTAGAACTCATTACTTTGTATAACTCTAAAGTGTTTACCAAATGCTTCTAGAGCATTATCTAGATAATCTTTTCAACTGATGTTATTACTTTCATTATACAGGTGAGAAAACTGAGGTTCAAAGAGGATAAATGATTTTCCCAAGCTTGCACTGATAGGAAGTAACAGAGGTAGGTGCTCCTGCACATATGGTAGTAGCACTGGGGTAAACAGTCATCAAGTTATTATGGATGCATCTATGACCATTATTTAACATTAAACTGTGATAACATATTTTCTTAATAGTCACTCTTATAAGGCAAACGAAAAGAAATATGTTAGGATCATATATTCATACCACAAATACTTACTGAGCACCTACTACATTTCAGGCAGTAGGCTAAAGGATACAGATATGACAGCCAGCTCTCATGGAACTTAACTTTCAGCAGGAGAATTTACAAGGAAAAAGAAACCAATTATGATGGCAATAATTGCTATGAAATATACAAGGAACTGAGAAAGAGAAACACACATGGGCTTATCTTTAGATAAAGGAATTGGAGAAGGCTGCTCTGAGGAGTTAACATTTAAATTTAGAACTCAAGGAGGAAGTCAAGGGGTTAGAGAGGCAAAACTTTGGAGAAAATGTGCTCAAGGAAAAAGAACCATATGCCCCCCTTTACTTAGAAAGGCAGAATTCCAACATTTGGGGTTTATTGTTGGTTATAGAATCAAATTTCTTTGTAAGCAGAGCAGATGATGAATGTAGAATTTCAGGGCCACCTGTAGGTGCTTAGATAAAATATCTACCACTCCATGGGCCTGGCCCTTTGACTGAAATATCCGGCATTTGTCCTCTTCTTTAAGGATCCCCTGGAGAAGCTCAGTTGATTTACTTTGGCTCCACATCTGCTGTTAACTGAGAGAGGAAATGCGTTTATTAGCTTATGTTCAGCACCACTAGCCTATTAGACTGCCCCTTGACAAACCCTTCTCAACACTGGGAGGCTTGTGGATGGCCCAAAGCCAAATGTCAGAGACTGCAGTGAGTGGGAAGGGCAGAGAATGGAGACCTGGGTTTGATTTCCTCTTTTGTCATTTAGTTCCAGTGTGATCTACAGCAAGTAACTTGTCTCTCTGACCCTCTGTTTCTTCCTCTGTTAATGGTGAGGAAAAACAAGTGCATATTGTCTCAGTCTCTTCAGGCTGCAGTAGCAAAATACCATTGACTGCATAGCTTATCAACAACAAAGATTTATTTATCGCAGTTCTGGAGACTGGAAAGTACAAGATCAAGGCACTGGTAGATTCAGTATCTGGTGAATGCCCACTTTCTAGTTCAAAAATGGCAACTTCTCCTGAATTCTCGCATGATGGAGGAACTAGCTAGTTCTTGAGGTCTCTTTCATAATGGCGCTAATTCCATTCATGAGGGCTCCCTCTTCATGGTCAATTTACCTCCAAAGGCCCGACCTCCTAGTACCATCACTTTGGGGGTTAGGATTACAACATAGGAATTTGGGTGAAAACATAAACATCTAAATGATAACACATTCCTAGTCTGCTTGCAAAGGATCAGAAAGAATGTTTGTAAGTAAGAGCTTGCCTCAGTATCTGGAACTCTGAAAACGAGAGTTTTGGTTTTAATAGTGGCTGTAATAGTAGCAAAAATTGTAGCATTAGAGTGGTTGCGGTAGTAATAGTCATGCTAATGAGCATTCATATTATTACTGTTAGTAGTGCTCCTGCCTTTACTTCAATAGCTGTGGTAACAAATTAGGCCCTGAAGGGTGAACAGTAACTCTCACACCATCTAAAATACCAGTTGTTGCCTATTGCTATTGGGAAGTGACTTGAGCTTTGGAAAGTTTCCAGCACAACACTGTTCAATAGAGATAATGCAAGTCACATATATAAGATACATTTTTCTAATAGTCATATCATAAAAAGCAAAAATAGGCAAAATTCATTTTAATAATATAGTTTCTTTAACCTAATATATTTAAAATATGATTTTATATGTAATCAATATAAAAGAAATTATTGGTGAGATATTTTATTTTTTCACACTGTCTTCAAACTACAGTGTGTATTTTACATTTGGCAACACATCTAATTTCAGACTAGACATGTTTCGAGTGCTTAGTAGCCAAATGTGGCTGCTGGCCACCATTTGGGGTAAGGTGCAGTTTTAGATAATAACAATATATTTGGAATGACTAAAAATACAGTGTCAGAGTAGTTCATGGGGTAGTTTACATGTTCCCAACTCCATAGGAAAAAAAATGCAATTATTTGAGACATAGTAAAATGATGTTTAAAAAGCACAAAATCAGCTATGTAAACTGTGAATATAAGAAGCAATCTGTTCATTCTCTAACAGAAAAGCTTGCATTTCTTTCCACCATGAAGATATACAAATGAACAAATCAGCAAATAAAAACTCTGAGCCCTTTGGTATAACCTGGCTGAGATGCAGCTTAAATTTTATTTCTTCCCCTCTTTCAAGTCTCCAGTCCAATGTCACCTCTTAGAGAGGTAACCGACTCACATTTACATACCTTTGCATGGTCTGGAACACAAATGTCCTCTCTGTCACTTGTGAGTTCAGTTACATGGTTTCTGTCTTAATAACTGTTACCAACTGAAGATGCCCTCGCTAGGAAGTCTCTCTTTTTCTTCCTGGTGATCTCTGTGACTCCAGCACCCCAATTATTTGGCTGAATCCTGCTCTAGTTGCCTCCCACTTCTTTTTCTCAGTGGACTCAAAATGCTTAGAAGAATTTTGTGCAGGAATCACTTAGTGAAGGTTCAGGAGACACAGCCACACAGTGGACATTGTTGGTGGTTCTGAACCACACAGAGCTGTACGAGGGCTCTTTACCCATTTCCCTCCCCTCAGTGCTGGACCTAATGCTACCGTCTAGGGCCTCAGTTTCCTCACCTGTAAGATGAGAGTGTTGGACTAAGCCAGTGGTTCTCAATATTTTTTATTATGGGGACTCAGCCCACATTTTTTAAAAATAATAATTTTGAGATATGTGAAAAGTAATAAATAAAATTTTAAAATTATACCTCCCCAAAAATTGCTCAGAATACCCAGAAATAGCAATTTTTAATACCTTTTTATTAAATTAATTTAATAAATTAAATTAATAAAATTAATACAATTTTATTCAATATTTCTTTGTGCATAAGAAGAAAAGGAAGGCAGGAAAGCAGAGAGGCAGGAAAAACAAAGAAAATGAAAGAAGTGGGTGGGAGGGATGGAAACAAAGGGGAAAGAAGGAAGGTACATTACAAATTAAAGCTAGTCCTGAAGATGGCAAAGCAGAAAGATAGAAAGAGCTTGAACCTGTTATGATGCTATTGAGCTGTGACTCAACCAACCCTGTGATCCCACCTACTTCTAGACTTTTAATGCAGAAGTTCTCAACTATAGCTTCACATTGGAATTGTCTGAACTGTTAAAAAATAAAAATGAAATGTAGCCTGAATCCCAGAGTTTCTCATTTAATCAATACAGGGTGCAGCCTCGGTGGCAAAATTCCTCAAAGCTACTAGGAGAGTCTAATGTGCAGCTAATGTTGAGAACAATTGTTAAAAATAAATCCTCTATCATTTAAGCCAGTGTTTCTCACACTTTAATGTGCACCTGAATCACTAGGGATTTGACAGGAATCTTGTCAAAATGCAGATTTTGATTCAATAGATCTGAGGTAAGGCCTCAGATTCCGCATTTCTTCCTTCTTTTTTTTTCTTTTTTCTTCTTTTCTTTTTGAACCATAAATGTTTATTGCAGAAATTTGGCCAAGGTTCCAACTAGAGGGCCCCAGGGGCCCTCTGCCCAGGGCTGGGCAGATGAGATAGGAAAGGGTAGAGGAGTGTATCTGGGCCTGGGGCCTCCAAGCTGTGAGATGATGTTGGGTGCCAGGCTGCAGGTGAGGCCTGTGCCATCTGCTTCCACATTCAGAGCCTTCACTATGTCATCCTCTATTAGCATGGAGAACCTCTTGAGCCATCTCCCCTGCTGGTGGGACTGTCATTCAGCCTGTGGCAGCAGCAGTGGCACCAAGACAGCTACGTGAAGGAGGGTGGGTGCCTGGCCAGGTCCACAGTTTCAGCAGAGCCATGGCAGCCATGACCCCAATCAAGGTGGGAAATGCCATCCCAGCAGTTATGGTGTTGGAGGGAACACAGTGAACCTGGCAGAGCTGTTCAGGGGCAAGAAGGGTGTTCTGTTTGGAGTTCCTCAAGCCTTCAGCCCCAGCTGTTCCAACCACCTGCCGGGGTTGGTGGAGCAGGCTTGGGCTTTGAGGGCCAAGGGGTTCCCAGTGGTGGCATGTCTGAGTGTTAACAATGCCTTTGTGACTGGCAAGTAGGGATGAGCCCACAAGGTTAAAGGCAAGGTTCAGCTCCTGGCTGACCCCACTGGGGCCTTTGGGAAGGAG
Source organism: Pongo pygmaeus (assembly GCF_028885625.2). NCBI lineage: Eukaryota > Metazoa > Chordata > Mammalia > Primates > Hominidae > Pongo > Pongo pygmaeus. The sequence goes on from NC_085930.1 coordinate 79,751,815, forward strand.
GCAGATTCACTGCTAGATTCTGCATTTCTAACAAGCACTCAGGTAAGGCCAAGGCTGCTGCTAAAGGATTGCACTTGAAGCAGCAAGGTTGCAAGCAAATTTGAGTAAGTCTTTCTGTTCCTTGTGGCCAAAAGCATCCCAATGGAAACATCTTGCCAACTTGTATGTTATTTGATTTTCTGCCCTGAATGCCCCATTCTTCTTCTTTATGAAAAACATCAAATAGGCCAGGTGTAGTGGCTCACGCCTTAATTCCAGCACTTTTGGAGGCCAAAGCAGGAGGATCACTTGAGCCCAGGAATTTGGGACCAGCCTGAGGAACACGGGGAGATCCTGTCTCTACAAAAACTTTTTAAAAATTAGCCAGGCATGGTGGTGCACACCTGTGGTTACTACTCCAGAGGCTGAGGTGGCAGAATCACTTGAGCCCGGGAATTTGAGGTTGCAGTGAACTATGATTGTGCCACTGCACTCCAGCTTGGGCAGCACAGCAAGACCCTGTCCCCAAAACAACAACAAACATACAAACAAACAAAAGTGTAAATAATATTAAACTCTCCCAGGATATATCTTTTGTTCATTGCAATGTGTTATTTTTCCAAGAAACTGATGTGGCCTTTGGTCTCCAAATTAAAGTGTGTATTTCCAGAAAGTTTCTTCTATTTTATCTTTAAATGTATTCCACTGCATTTGTTGATACTCTTCTTCGGTAACCCAGTTATGTGTGTGGAATCTCCTTTGTCTTTATTCTATATCTATTGTCTTTTCTACAACAGTTTTTATAAGTTTATTATGTACATTTCATTTTGTACAATTTCTTCAAGACTTTCACTAGTTTGGAGTTACAATTTCTTTTTTGTTCCATTTAATATAGATTTCACTATGTATGGCTTTTTTTTTTCATTTGTTTCCCCAAATATGCCAAATTACTTTTTTATCTCCTGTTGTCTTATAGTCTCTTTTGTGAATCTTTTTATCTCTTACTTGAGATGTTTTCTTAATGACACTATGTTGTATGTAATTCCTTTGAGATTGTTTCTGTCATATTTTCTGTATTTCTTCTTGTTTTCCAGATATAGAGAGAATGAGAGACAGAGAGAGACAACATGTTTAATTTTTTCTGCTTATATTATTGTATTAGGTTTCTCTAGAGGAATAGAACTAATAGAGTAGATATATATAAAGGGGAGTTTACTAAGTATTAACTCACATAATCACAAGGTCCCACAATAGGCCATCTGCAAGCTGAGCAGCAAGGAGAGACAGTCTGAGTCCCAAAACTGAAGAACTTGGAGTCCAATATTCGAGGGCAGGAAGCATCCAGCATGAGAGAAAGATGTAGGCTGGGAGGCTAGGCCAGTCTACTCTTTTCACCTTTTTCTGCCTGCTTTATATTCTAGCCACATTGGCAACTGATGAGATGGTACCCTCCCAGATTAAGGATGCATCTGCCTTTCCCAGCCCACTGACTCAAATGTTAATCTCCTTTGGCAACACTCTTACAGACTCACCCATGATCATACTTTGCATCCTTCAATCCAATTAAGTTGACACTCAGTGTTAACCATCACAGTTATTTGTCTTATTTTTCACTTTTTATGTGTATATTACATGCTGATTCTTTTCTTAGTGCGCTTCTTTGAATAAGGCACACAAACCCCAAAGGCAGTGAGGAGTGGTGTAATTAGTGGAGTTAGTGCTAAAACAATCTGTAGCTTCCACTCAGCTCTATGGTCTGTTATACCTTTTCACCAAATCTGTACCGTTTTATTTCCTGGGGATACATCTCTCTCATTTTTGACAACCTCAAAATGAGAATGTCTTCATGTGAATGCCTTAATAAGGACCAAATTTTGACCATTAAAAGAGAGGGGAATAGAACTTGAGAAATAGGCTTATACAAATCACCAGGGTCCAGTGGTCAGGAGATGGAACTGGGGGAAATTTCATTTAAAAAGGCAAAATGAAACAAAACAAAACCTGGATTAAGAAAATACCTAAAGACGAAAAGCCAATATGAATTCATTAACATCGTAAGTGAACTTGTGCTTTGGTACACACAACAGCATCCGCAAACATTTGACAAAGAGCCTATGTGTGTGCAACACATGTTATTTACTCTGTTTGTGGAAAATGCTTTGTCTGCACATGAATTCACAGATCTCCTTTTCATTCAATTCTATTTATCAGGTGCTCACCATGTGCCCTCATGGAGTTTGGTTGAGTGGTGAGACAAGCAGTAAATAAGTAAACCAATAAATAAGTAGTGTAAAATGTGGAAGTGTGTGAAGGAAATAAATGAGGTGTTGAGATGAAGAATAATCTGTGCCTAGGGTTGGTCTCTTTAAGCTGGGAACTGAAGGACAGGAAGGTGAGAGTCACGTGAAGAATTGGAAAAGAGGGACAAGCAGGTTAGGTAGACGTAACACACCAGGAGCTTACCTTCAAGTGGCTTGCATATATACTAGAAACCAAGAAAAAGCTTAGGGAAGTGGATATGTGTAAAGGAGTTGGTACAAAATCACATTAGAGACGAAGATAAAGTCAAAGCATAAAGACCCCTCTAGACCACCATGAGGAGCTAATTCTATGTCCAATGCAAAGCAATGGCTGTAGTGTAGAAAACGGATTGGAAAGTCACTGTAAATGGACTAGGAAACAGATGTAGACTACTCTAGTAATCCTGGAGACTGTTGGCAATCCTTGAACTAGGGCGAAGGCAGTAGGGCAGAGGGAAATCTGTGAAGTTGAGATATATTCCAGAGATAGAATAGATAAGATGCTATGAATGTCTTGAATGTGGGAGGTGAAGGAGAGGGAGGCATCAAATCTGTCTCTCCAGTTCCTGGCTTGAACAGTTGAATAATAGACAGCAATGTCTCTTATAGACATGAAAGCAAGGAAAGAAAATGTCTTCTGTGGGGAGAAATCAGAAGTTCAGTTTTAAAAATGTAACATTGAAGATTTTCTGAGTTTCATACTGTGATAGTTAATTTTAGGTGCCAACTTGAGTGGGCTAAGGGATGCCCAGATAGCTGGTAAAACACTATTTCTGGGTGTGTCTGTGAGGACATGTCTGGAAGAGATGAGCATTTGAATTAGTAGGCCAAGTAAATCAGATCCATCCTTACCAAAGTGGGCCAGCATCATCCAATCAATCCATCAAGGGCCCAGATACAACACAAAGGCAGAGGAAGGACAAATTTTCTCTTTCTTCTGGACCTGAGACATCGTCTTCTCCTGCCCTTGGGCATCAGAGCCCCAGGTTCTCAAGCCTTCAGACTCTGGGACATACCCTAGTGGCCCCCAATATTCAGGCTTTTGGCCTCAGACCAAGAGTTATGCCACTTACTTCCCTGGATCTCCAGTTGCAGATGGCATATCCTGGGACTTCTTGGCCTCTGTAATTGCATGAGTCAATTCCCATAACAAATCCCATCTATGTTTCAATATACAGAAAGAGAGATCTCCCTTGGTTCTGTTTCTCTGGAGAATCCTGACTAATATACCTGGTGAACACATCAGGAAATAATTTTGATTCAGGCATTGAGGAAAGATCTGGAAAGCACATGCAAATTTTGGAGTCATCACAGCACAAAAGGTATTTAAAGTCATATAAATGAATGCGGCAATATAGGGAAACTAAAGAAAGGAGCCTAGTGAACCCGAACAGTTCTAAGTCTCACCATGGCCCACATTTTGAAAACCATTGCATAGAGTTACACAGGCCTTATTTTAAGCAAGTCTTTTGGTCACTTGTGGCAGAAACTCCATTCAAGTTATATTAAGCCAAAGAAAGGAATGACTGTTTCATACAGTATAAGACCAAGAGCCCATATGCCTTCAGGCACAGATGGATTCAGGAGATCATATATGTCACCAGGACTTAGTCACTCATCATTTCTTGGCTCTCTTTTCCTCTGTGTTGGCTTCATTCCAGGCTAGCTCTCTCTACGTGGTACCCAACAGGGCAGACTTGTATTGTTCTATTAACAAATGCAGCATTAAAGAGAGCTTCTTCCTTCCAATAACTCCAGAAAAATTCATGGATTTCTTCTGATAGTACTATCACAGATCATGTATCCAGCCTTATACTGATCACAGCACCCAGAGCGTACTGATTGGCCAGGCATGGGTCCCATGCCCATCCCCAGATCCAAGAGATGTGGACAATGACTTGACCTGAAAACAGGGGACGCGTGATGCTTTAAAGAAAAAAAAATCAGGGTATCATTTCCAGAAGAAGAGTATATCAACACTAGGCAAGGAAAAGCAACAGCCATGCATAGAGAACACTTCTCTCTCTCTCTGAAATATGCTGACTACATTTAGGCATCTGAAATTTCCATTTTTCCCATCAGACAATCAACATAAAAGTTGTCTTATCTTTGGTGGGTGGTAATTGTGTGTCAAACACTGGAGACAGCTGTGAGTGGGGATGGGACTGGGACTGTTGTAGGATGACCTCAAAATTACAAAGTCAAAATAAAGAGGTTAACTTCCTGTCCCCTAAAAAGTAAGAATACAAGTGGACAGATATAGGGGAAGGCAGAAGAAATGAGAGCAGCTGCTTATGGAAGTGGGCAATCTCAGGATTCTAAACCAGAGTGACACTGTGGTGTGATTGATATCTAAGAGCCACCTCTATATCTCTTCTTGCCCCAAGGCCAATGGCTGACAATTCTGTCAGGTTCTAGGGCCTGGACTCTAATAAGGAAACTTTGACAGCAAGTGTGATAACGAGTAAGTTTAATACACAAAGCTTACAGACCCATTTTTAAGCTTTGCAAGAAATAGTGTTGAGTTAGGTGAAATACGTGTAGTTTTTTAAAATGGAGCCTGACCCAACATTTCTGTGAAGTGATAGCTTGGAAAGCACAATTGTGGTAGTAAGTCTTAGTGGTACTTTATATGCTTCATTCAAAAATACTAAATCAAACCCAGGTCCAGACTGCATCCTGCAAGTAGCACACAGAGTAATTAGGTGTATGTACGAGCTATAGTCTTTGTTCATCATATAAAAGCATAAAGCCAGAACCACAGGGGGCTGTAACTGGGTGCCCTGTCTATACCTTAATTCTATGTACTTTTCCTCTCTCTACCCCAGTGCAAAATGTAGAGCAGAAAACAGAGGTTTTGTTTCCAATTATCTGGGAATGCACAATAGGCATCAACTTCAGTAAAGGTAGTAAGGTAGTTCTTTATCTTTATGGTTTCAGGATTTGGCATATCAAATATGAATTCTCAAACTTTTAAAATGCAGTGGTTTAGGAATGGTCCATAGGTAAATTAATTTTAAGGCTAAAAAAGGTTCTTATGCTCATTTTCCAAGAAAACTACCTCAGTTCTATGTGGGTTTTGTTTTTTTGTTTTTGTTTTTGTTTTGTTTTGTTTTTTGTTTTTTTGTTTTGTTGTTTTGTTTTGTTTTGCTTGTGGCCATGGGGACAGGGAGGTTTGGTGGAAGGAAGCCTCGAGCTGAAGGAGAAGAACCCGCAGACTCGACAGCTCACTGTAACCTTGCAGATGTCACTTAGTTTCTCCGGACTTCAAACCACCTGGAAAATTCATAAAAGTCAAGCTGGCCCAGAGGCCAGACACTCAACTAAATAACATGTGACAGAGGAAAAGGAGGAGAGAATCAAGTCTAGGAAAAAAAAAAAAAGAAAGTCACCAATTTAAAAAAATAACAATAAACAGCGTTCTCCTGTTACTAGTCTGAAATAATTGAATAGTCAGAACACTTTTCAGCTTGAAAAGGAGCATTGTTTGATGTCTTTTTCACATTTTCCCTGCCAAATAGCTGTTTTGCTTTATTAAAAGCAAGGACAATCATAAACAGTTTGAAATAATAGCCATGTCTAACCAGTCATCTTTGAGTTAACGTTGTCTCAGGACTATGGAGAAGCTTGTTTCATGAAACCACTGGATTCATTTTCCATTTTCTCCTGCTGTCTGGGTACTTCTTTTATGCTAGTTAGATGAGAAAAGGGAAAATTCAAGGCAAAGAAAGAAATTGTATTAGTTAGGGTAGTCTGAACTACTGTAATCAATAAGGCCTAAAAATTTTGATGGCATAATCACAATAAAAGTTTATTTCTTACTCATGGAAGTGTCCTGAGGGATGTCGTTAATCAGCCTCACTCTCCTCCATGCAGTGCAGTTAATCAGAGACCAAGGTTCCCTCCATCCCCAAGTTCAGTCATCCTTTTTTTTTTTTTCTTTTTAGAGACAGGGTCTTACTCTGTTGCCCAGGCTGGAATGCAGTGGCACAATAAAAACCTTGATCTCCTGGGCTCAAGGGATCCTCCCGCCTGTTTTCTGAGTAGCAAGACCTATAAGCACACTCCACCCCAGCTAATTTAAAAAAATTATTTGTAGAGATGTGCATGTTAATTTTAAGATGCATGCTGGTTTACATATATTGTTATTGGGATTTTGGGGGGTTTTATTGGTTTTATTGGTTTTTGAGACCGGGTCTTGCTCTGTTGCCCAGGCTAGAATGCAGTGCCGCGACTTCCTACGCTTACGGGATCCTCTCACATCAGCTTCCCAAGTACCTGGGACCACAGGCATGCACCACCATGCCTGGCTAGTTGTTTAAAAAAATTGTTGTTTTTTTTTTTAGTAGAGACAGGGTCTTGCTATGTTGCTCAAGCTGGTCTTGAAATCCAGGCCTCCAGCAATCTTCTGCTTCAACCTCCCAAACTGCTGGGATTATAGGCATGAGCCACAGTGCCTGGTTTGTCCTTTACGTGTTTCTTGTCCTGTGAATTCAGCTAGTGGAAGGGGAAAAAGAACATGGAGAAGGCATGCCTCCTTCATAAATATGTTGGTCCTGAAGTGGCACACATCACTTCCAGTCACACTCCATTAGTGAGTGTGAGTTTTATGGTATACCACAATGCAAAAAGTGTCAAACAAATGTTGTTCCTAGCTGGGAAGCCATTTCACAGCAATATCATCATGTCATAGATGGGAAAATGGATTTGAAGTGGACCTGGCACCCTCAATCACAAAGATCTTCAGCCTTTTCACTACATGGAACACTTTGGACCCCACTGCATGTCATGCTGAGATCAAGATCTGGCAACACGTGGAAATTTGAAATTCTGCTTGGTTATTTACAGGTCTGCCCAAAAGTTTTGGGTAAATACGGGCCTCACCTTTCTCATCTTTCAAATGAGAGTAACAGTATCTACCACACTAGGGTTGTTCTGAGGACTAAATGATGTAATTTGCATCTTTGCTAAATTTTGGGCATGTAGTAAGCACACAGCAAATTACAGCTATTATTATCATTATTACCCAACTAGGGACAAAATTCCTCAATGCTTATTTAGGCTCGGTTTGATAATTTAAAGCCTAGGATTTTTTTTTTTTTTTTTTTTTTTTTTGAGACGGAGTCTCGCTCCGTCGCCCAGGCTGCAGTGCAGTGGTGCGATCTCCGCTCACTGGAAGCGCCGCCTCCCGGGTTCATGCCATTCTCCTGCCTCAGCCTCCCAAGTAGCTGGGACTACAGGCACCCGCCACCACACCCAGCTAATTTTTTTAGTTGAGACAGGATTTCACCGTGTTAGCCAGGATGGTCTCGGTCTCCTGACCTCATGATCCGGCCCCCTCGGCCTCCCAAAGTGCTGGATTACAGGCGTGAGCCACTGTGCCTGGCCCAGCTTAGGATTCTTTGACACTTTCCTCTTATTTCTGTCTTCCCAGCCCCACCCTCACTCTGATGTGGCTTCACAATCTGTCTATGCCCTCTTCTTATTCCAAGGCTTCTTTCAGCTGTTATGCACACCTTCCATCCATGACCCCAAACAATTCTAGCCAAGTAGGGGAGGAGAAAGGAAGGCTCTGAAGCTGGGCAAATGTCTGCAGGTTCTCTGCAAAATTGACAGAGCATAGCACAGTGATTTTCACAGAAAAGTCACAAGATAAAGATTTCTTGAGTAGCATACTAAGGTTCTGAGAAGCAAGCATGAGCTTGCACGCATGGGCCCAGGTTTGCACACATGCAAACAGTGAAGCTCTGTGGAAGGGCTAGTTTCAGTACATAGGTACTGCTTGCCTTATGTACTCCTAGAATTAGGGTGATAAAGATGTTCTGTCTCTTGAAATATCTGTCAGAGGCTACCTCAAATGGATGGGTTAAGGTAAAGTCGTGAAGCCCCATATGGTCTGGTTAGCAGAGGACAGTCAGTGTCTGTCCCATCCCCCAGCTGGTTATCTCAGGAATGTCTGTAACCGGCCCCAGGGGTCCTAGGAGGACAGAGTGAATGGATCATAGAAATAACTAATATTCATAAAATGCTTACTATGTGCAAGGTGCTGTGTAATTCAGTTCACACAATGTTGCCTTGAAATAAGTATTGTTAGCCCCATTTAAAAGGTAAGTAAACTAAGGCTCAGAGAGATCATGTAATTTCTTACAGTATTCCTAGCATTGTAATAACTGGTAGAAATAAGCTCAAAACGAGATCTGACTCCAAAATACATGCTTTTGATATGTTGGTAAAATACCTCTTGCAACCATTAGCACACACGTGCACACACATACAACTAGTGTATGTCCTAGAAAGGGAGGAAAAAGAGGGTCCCTTTATTACAGTATCCAGGTTCACCTACAGAATTCTCAGGATCTTGACAAAGAAAGAGGTTTTTGCTTTGCAGGCTCAGAAGTCTGACAAGAGGGGTTGAGAGAGAAGACAAAATCTGATTGACTGAAGAGAAAAAGTAAGTTAAAGGTATTAAGTAGACCACACACGTCTCTCCTTATGGCCCCGTGCTAAGGAAGCACACAGACCTGTCGGAATGTTTCACCTCTTACCTCAGAGAATGGCAGGGACTGGGGAATGTAGGGCTCACACATTTATCTGCATGTGAATGTAAAATGTGATCCTAGGGATTATTTTCAACTTTACTTAGCAGAGGGTAGTACAGGGTTAATAAATCATATCACATATAGCTTAGCTTGAAAAGTGCAGGGCTAAAAAGCAAATGATTTCAAAACCAAAGGCAAAGTATAAATCCATATGTTGCTCTGAAATACAGAAATGCACCAACTTTAGCAGATGTTCTGGCCTGCTAAGGGAAGGCAGGTCCTTTGGTTTATGGGAATTCTGGGACATAAGAGACTCTATTTCTCCCTGGCTGCTTCTCCCTCATTTTCTAATGAGCAATATGAATGCCTCTCCCCTCAGTCAGTACCATGGTAAGACCCATGTTTGCCTCCTCTACCATAACTACTGGCTTAGTGCAAAAGTAATTGTGGTTTTAGGGAACCCAAGAGACCATTAGGCTGGTGCAATTACTTTTGCACCAACATAATAGTCTCTTGCTTTCCCCTAAAAATTACAATGGCACATCAGTAAGCCAGTCAACAACCATTTACTGAGGGACTTCATGTGTGCCTATGAGTGGTGAACATTATACCAGTAATCACAATATTCCTACATAGGAACATTAGAGGCAACTGTTAGAGTGTTCATTTAGTCAGAGGATCACTGGAGGTTCCCTGAAAAGGTGATGTTGAAGGTGACATGTGAAAGTTAAGTAGGAGATAGCTAAGGGAGAAGGGGGTATGAGCATTTCTGCAAAGAAGACAGCACGTGTGAGTCCTGAGTGATTGGTGAGAGGTCCTGGCATGCTTGAGGAGAGTGAGAAGCCTGGCATAGCTGTTTAGGTTGTTCTAACACAGTAGTTCTCAACCAGGGATGACCTTGCTCCCCAGGGTACACTTGGCAATGTCTGGAGACATTTTTTAGTTGTCACAACTAGAAGATGAATGCTGTTGGTATCTAATGGCTAGATGCCAAGCACGCTGCTTATCATCCTACAATGCACAGCACAGATCCCTAAAACAAGGAATTATCAGATCCACAATGTCAATAATGCTGAGGTTGAGGAACTCTTCAACAGAAGCCCACATACAGAGGCTTAAACAAGATAGGTTTACTTTTTAGATCTAACATCCCAAATGGGCTGTTTTGACTGATATGGCCAGCTCTAAACTGCTGTAAACCAAGGCTCCTTCCATCATATTGGTCTGCATCTCCTAGGACAGGGGTTGGAAAATTTTTCTGTAAAGGAGCAGATTGGAAATATTTGGCTTTGTAGTTCAGAAGGTCTCTTTTGCTACTTCTCAACTCTAACCTTGTACTGTGAAAGTAACCACAGACAATGCCTAAGGGAATGGACATGGCTGTATTCCAATAAGGCTTTATTTACATAAACAGGTGGTGGAATGAGTTTGGCCTGTGGGCTATCGTTTGGACTCCTACCTTGTCAATGTGCTTGGTCTGCATGCAAGCCAGTAGGAGGGAGAAGAGTTGGAGCGGAGGGTAGGCCTCCTTCCTTTTAAGGAACAACATGGAAGTTTTCTACATCACTTCTGCTTGTGACTTATTGGTCAGAACTCTGAAAGGCTGGAAGTGGTGTAGTTTTTGGATGGGTCATCACAGGCCTAGGGAAAATGCAGCTTGTTTTATTTAAACACACACACACACACACACACACACACACACACACACACACACAGAAGAATGGCTATTGGGGAACAATTGGCAGTGTCTTTAATTGCTGGATGCAGAAGTAGAAGGAACTCAGAATGAGGCTGGCAAAACAGGCAGAGTGAGACCATGCCCAGTCTTAGAAGTGAAATGCAGGATGACAATTTTTCTCTTAAGAGAAATGGGAACCTATTAAACAGCTTTAAGCAGGGGGTGGTTCTGAACCATTTTTCCATTTTAAAAAGACCTTTCTGGCAGCAGTGTGCTGAATAAAATGCAAGGGTCATGCAGGGATGGGGGTGGGGCTACTTTGAAAAGCATCCATTATCCAGGAAAGAGAGATGGTGGCTTGAATGAGGATGGTGGCAAAGGAATGAAGTAAATGGATGGGAGAGAGATTTAGAAGGGAGAGTCTATAGCATCCTACAGATTAAACTCCCACTTTGAGATTTAAGGAAAAGCAGCTTTATTCATAATTTTTTTAAGCTAAGAGAAAACTAGGAAATGATCTCTATCAGCACTGTCCACATTGGGGATCTGATTCAGCCTCAGCTGGTCCTTGTCTGCTACTTTTGTCTTTTCCTTCTGGACTCAAATGCCCATTATTTGTCATCTTCTTCAGACAAACGCCATCCTGATTCTCCCAAGCATGGAACTCTAGGCTTAAGTGACTCAGGACATAGACATAGAGTTCACAAGTCCCAAATGTAATGAGTGGGCAACCCCAGTGCTTGACATAAGCAAAGGGAGGATGTGACATGTGTTTTGAGACTGGCCGGCACCAAGGGAGACAAAAGCCTATGGTGTAATTATGCCAAGCATATAATATGATGCAACCACTTTCTGTCTCCAGTATGCCCCTCAGCACTGTAAAAGGGCTTTGAATAGCAGAATGCTCCAGACCTGTGTGTCTGTGCCCTTGGAAGTCTGAGAAAGCCATGGCACCTTCTCTTCTTTCAGTCAACAATGCCATGGGCACTTATTGAACATCTACTGTATGCCAGGGACCATGCTTCATCTTGGGGACACAGAGGTGAATAAGACATGAACTTATGACTTCCTCAAACAAATAGCTCTCCAATTGCTGCCTCCAGTTGGTCCCTGTAAACAAAGGATGAACAAATATTTTCCTCATTTGTTAAAAACACATTTTTAGTAATGAGGGCATCTTAACTGGCAATCTCAGTTATAGGGTTCCTGCAAAGTTCCTTTGGTTTTTTAGTTAGCATGGTGGTCACATTTGGCTTTGAAAGACAATGACGTCTAGTCATTCACTTTCAAGGAATTGCCTGAAAGACTATTGGCACCATTTCTTTTTCTAAAGAGAGAGGACATCGCGTTCTTTGCATCTTCATTTGTTTCATGTGCTGTCAAAATCGTTATAGTGATTAACTGGCTAATAAACAGAATAATAAATAACTACAAGACAGATGATTCACATGTAACTCTGATACGGCCTCTTCTTATCTTTTGTCCTCTAATTCCTTTATGGCAAAATTTGCCAGAAAACTGCTTCTTAACACCACACCATTTCTCCCTCCATATCTATAGCCCATAAATAGTCATGTGCCACATAATGACATTCCTGCCAACCATGGACTGAATATACAATGATGGTCCCATAGTTTACAATGGAGCTAAAAACTTCCTATAGCCTAGTATTTGCTAAATTGTACTTTTTATTGTCATTCTAAAGTGTACTCCTTCCACATCTTTCTTTCTTTTTTTTTTTTTTTTTTTTTTTTTTGTTTGAGACGGAGTCTTGCTCTGTTGCCAGGCTGGAGTGCAGTGGCATGATCTCAGCTCACTGCAACCTCCGCCTCCTGGGTTCAAGAGATTCTCTTGCCTCAGTCTCCCAAGTAGCTGGGAGGTTCGTGCCACCATGCCCAGCTAATTTTTGTATTTTTAGTAGAAATGGGGTTTTACCATGTTGGCCAGGATTGTCTTGATCTTTTGACCTCATGATCCACCTGCCTCAGCCTCCCAAAGTGCTGGGATTACAGGCGTGAGCCACCTTACCCGGCCTCTACTTATTTTTTTAAGTTAACTATAAAACAGCCTCAGGCAAGACCTCCAGGAGGAATTCCAGAAGAAGGCATAGGTATCATAGGAGAGGACAGCTCCATGCATGTCATTGCACCTGCAGACCTTCCAGGGAGAAAAGATGTAGAGGCGGAAGACAGTGACACTGATGATCCTAACCCTGTGTAGGCCTAGGATAATATGAGTTTTGTGTCTTGGTTCTTAACAACAAGTCTAAAAGAAAAAAATTTTTAAAATTAAAAATAAGAAAAACTTATAGAATAAGGATATAAAGAAAGAAAATACTTTTGTACAGCTGCATAATGTGTTTGTGTTTTAAGCTATTACAAGAGTCTAAAAGTTTTAAAAAATTAAAAAGTTTAAAAGTAAAAAAGTTATAGTAAACTAAGATTAACCTATTATTGAAGAAAGAAATGTTTAAAAATTTGGTGTAGCCTAAGTGTACAGTGTTTATAAAGTCTACAGTAATGTCCTAGGCCTTCAATTCACACACCACTCACTCAATGACTCACCCAGAGCAACTTCCAGTCCTATAAGCTCCAGAGTAAGTGCCTTATATAACTGTTCCATTTTTCATCTTTTACACTGCATTTTTACTGTATCTTTTTTGTGTTTAGATACATAAATACTTACCATTGTGTTACCATACATGTTATACAGGTTTGTAGCCAAAGAACAGTGGACTATACCCTATAGCCTAGGCGTGCAGTAGGCCTTACCATCTAGGTTTGCAAGTACACTCTATGATGTTCGCACAACAATGAAACTGCCTAATAGTTCTTAGGACACATCCCCTTTGCTGAGCAACGCTTGATTGTAGATCCCTGGTATCTTTGAGTTCCATGGCTCCAGGGCAGAGCGTCTGGGCCTGGGCCTGGTTTGTGGGTGATGGCTTCAGGAAACATAGGCAATCCCATCCACTGTAATGCTTGCCCTCCTTACAGCCATTCATTCAGTCTTAATGTTATTCAACTCAGTGTGTGCCCTGCACTATGCCAAGCACTTTACCTGTGTTTCCATTTAATCTAGCTCAACTCTATGAAGCAGATACTAATAGCATCTCCCTTTTACAGAAACTCAAGTGAAATGAGTGACTTGCAAAGGTTGTACAGCCAACAGGTAGTAGAATCAGGATTTGAATATAGGTTTTTCTGACTCCCAAGTTCATACAGCGCTACTGTCTCCTTTAAACAGTCTTTTTTTTTCCTTTCGAGACAAGATCTCACTCTGACACCCGGGCTGGAGTTCAGTGGCATGATCATGGCTCACTGCAGCCTCAACCTCCCGGGCTCAGTTGATCCTCCCACTTCAGACTCTTAAGTAGCTGGGACCACAGGTGGGTGCCACCATGCTTGGCTAATTTTTAAAAAATTATCTGTAGAGATAGGGTCTCCCTATATTGCCCAAGCTGGTTGTATAATCATTTATTGAGCATCTATTTATTATAAAGTCCATATTAGTCTATTTTGTTACCATGGCCTCAGTAGTCTGAAGTTCTAATCATTTTGTCTTGCCAAAAAAGCAGCATATTCATAGATAGTTGCGGAAACTAAGACAAACTAAGGCACATGTACCAAATCCAGCCCTTTTGAAAATAAAGTTTTATTAGAGCACAGCCACATGTATTCATTTACATATTGTCCATGGGCTGCTTTTGTGCTACAACATCAGATTTGAAGAGTTGTGACAGAGACCACATGGCCCGCAAAGCTGAGAGTATTTACTATCTGGCTCTTTGCAGAAAAAGCCTGCCAACCCTGATGCACAGCACAATCATACATATTGTTTCCTTGATGAGATTCTTTCTAATGAACAGACTCGTCTTATTCAATGACTCAGGGTTGGTTTAACCATATACACTATTTGCTTAATTCAATGATTTTTTTTATCAAATGCCAAGAAACCAAGATAAGAAGTCTATCCATGGGGTGATTTCTGCAAGGAGAAAAAAATGCACCATTCCCAATTAAAGTATAGAATGTGGAGCATCTTTTGGCTCTGCCCAGAAGATACTCATAAGTCTTTGCTAGTCTCTGGAATTGTGTACAATTTTCAGACCATCACTCTTCATGCCTGCCTACCCCATTCCATTTGTAAACTGGTTAATCCCCATCATGGCTAGGCAGTTATGACCCTTCTGGAAAAACAAAAAAAGAAAAACAAAAAACATACATTACAAAAGTTAGAAACACCTCCTACAGTTTAAAGAACCATCAGAAACTTAGAATAGAGAGAAAATCAATAGGAGCTCTCTGATTCCAGCTTTATCTTCATCTGTAAGCTTACACAACCCACAGATAAATTATAAGTTACTACAAAGATTCCCACCAATGACAAACTGACTCGCTGTCCTTCAACTCCTTTCATCTTTCTGGATTCCACTTCTAAGGCTCTTTATATTCTGTCAAGATGGAGTGTGATGTTTGCCAAAATTACAGAGAGTATGCCAGCATTTGGACACATTTTCCATTTTACCTGTATAGAAAAATATTACCATTGCTGAAGTTTTTTTCCACGATTACTTTTTGTCCCTGTAGAAGTTCATAGCCAGCTTTGTGAAACGTTACGTGTCTGTTCCTGTACAACAATGAAAATAGAGTGAAAGGTTAAAGTGAACTTTGTTAAAATATAACAAACGATTATCCTAGAAACACCATACCACTGTAGGACTAGTTTTGTTAATATTTTGTTTTGGCTTTTTCATTGCCAAGTGCCAGTTTGATCTGGGTACCAAAACCACAGTCTCAGGACATGATTTCAAAGAACAGGAATGTCACATTTCTCTTGGTTGGTTGACATCTGAAAAATGTTCTGCCTGAAGCCCTCCCAGAAGAAAAGATGTTATTCTTTTGTCATAAAAATGATTTAAAAAAAACAACAACAGAAAAACAAAACAAAACAAAGGGCAAGCCTAATTTTTTAGTACAATCAAATGACATTTAAATGAAAGCATTGTGTGCTATGTATTATGGGCAGGAGGCTCTCCGGAAGTCACTAGTTTTGAGAGCTGCAACACTGCATCATCTGTGTTCAGGTCTGTGTCGGCTGATGTCCCTGCCGAAGCAGTTTATATTTTACTGTAAAGAGGCCCCCTTGGATGAAACACTGAACACAGTTCTGGGTATTTGAGGCTCTAGACATTAAGAGAAAGTGCTATCATACTGCAGGGTTTCACATGTCAAATCAATCAGCAATGGGATGGCCCATGGAAGCAGTTTATAATATTCCATTCCTGAAGAGAACGCAATATTTGAGTGTGACCTGTCTCACTTGAAAACAGAAAGTTGAATCTTTACCACCACCCTAAAATAATAATACTCAGCACTTGTGTAAAGTCTTCAGGGGATTCTACATATAAAAATTAGTTAATTAACAATTATTACTGTATGCTAGGTAAACATGGATTATTATTATCATAATTTTACAGACCGAGTAAATGAGAGTGCAGTAGAAGGTGCCAGGAGAAAAATTAAAATTAATGAGTTCCTAGATCACAGGCTTGAGCTGCAAGGACTTTAAAGAGCTTGTTTATGTTAAGGAACATACTGTAAATTGATACTTAAATATTGGAAAAGCAGCTTTTCCAAATTAGTTATTAATGAAATTAGTGCTTGTGTGTATTTGTATGTGTACATATATGTATGCATGTATGTATATATATATATTTTTTATGATTTTATAACTTCCCATGCATTTGTGATGATTGAGTTGTCTTATTTTTGATAGAGGAATTCATGTAATCATAAGTTGTACTCTTCAGATGTCATGGCTTGATTTTTTTCACCTTAGGAACAACCAAGTATCTCTGAGGTTTAAGAACCAAAAAGTGTGTTAGGACCAGGAAATATATGGGTAAATTATAAAGCCAATCAACACGTTTATTGAGTGGCCGGTAGGAGCCAAACAACATCCCTGGTCCTGGGGATGCAACACTGACCAACATTACAGATATCTTTTACACTTTAAAACTTTAAGTTCCACTTCAGAAACTGTACCTTTCATGTGATTTAGCTGAAGGAAGAGGGTGATGACTACTGATGACTCTTGTAATAAGACTACAGTCGACATACTTTTTTTGTCTTTCTGGCATCTCTTTGTGGGAAACCCCTCATTCCCTTACCTTCATTTCCTGTGGTCTGGGTGAGAATGTTTCCACTCCCTGGCATAACCTAAGGCAGGTCAGGAGTCATGCCTTGAACACTTATTGGAACTATTAGGAAAATAGTGTTCTTTGTGCTAGGGATGATAAGGTAGTGAGATGCAAATATGGACTGCAGAAGCTGTATAACCATGTGGGGAGAGTGCCTGAGAAGGAAGCTAACAGAGGGGAAAGCAGAGCAGATTCTTAATGTGTTCATGTGAGCACCTGGATGCAGCCATGCCTGAAGTCACTTTACTTCCTGGACTTTTTAATTATGTGGCCTATTCTTTCCATTTTAAAAATTCCTATTCACTTTGAATTGGGCTTCAGAAACTTGCAGCCAAAAACAGTCTGAATGCAATTTAATTCAGTAATCTTTAAACATGCAGCCTTTAGCATGAACAGGAAAATAAACCCAAGTTTAATACAAATAATTTTGAAAACAAAAATAGCTTATGAATGTATATAGACAAATGGAGAATGACACTTGTGTATCTAATAGCCATCAACCCCTTCTTCCTTATTAACAGAACCCCATTACTATTTTTGCACTTTTAGAATAGCTTTATCGAGATGTAATTCATATGCCACAAAATTCACCCTTTTAAAGAGTACAATTCAGTGTTTTTTAGTATATTCACAGAGTTAGGTAACCATTGGCACAATTAATTTTAGAACATTTTCATCATGTGCAAAGAAGAAACCTCTACCCATTAGCAGTCATTCCCCATTTCCCCCTTCCCCAAGCTTTTGGTAAGCCCTAATTTAATTTCTACCTCTACATATTATATATAAATGGAATAATAAACATGTGGTCTCTCATTTGTTCTTTCACTTAGTATAATGTATTCAATATAAATCCATGTTGTAGTATGAATCAGTACTTCATTTCTTTTTATGGTGAATGGTATTCTATTGCATGGATATACAAACTTTTGTTTATACATTCATCAGTTGGTGGATATTTGGATTGGTTCAACTTTTTGGTTATTATGTATAAAGCTGCTATGAACATTTGTGTAAGAGTTTTGGGGTGAACATGCGTTTTCAGTTCTCTCCATGAGAGGGACTCTTAGGTCATATGGTCACTCAATATTTAACATTCTGAGGAACTGCCAAACTATTTTCCAAAGTGGCTGCCCATTTTACAATCCCAACAGCAACATGTGGGGATTCCAATTTCTCTGCATCCTTGTCAACACTTGTTATTGTCTCTCTTTTTGTCTTAGGTCGTCATAGTGGATGCGAAGTGATATCTTAGGGTAGAACCTATTAATATTCCAGGAAGCAATGTGCCTTTGTAAAAGAGTACATTTCATAAATTCTGTTGCTGTTGAGATGTAAGAGAAGGTAGTTGGGTGGAGCTTCCAGAAAAGCTCCTGAAGGAAGGGGCAGGTCAACCTGATTAAGTTAAGCTACTTCCCCTAGGTTAATCAGGTTGACCTGCACCTTCTTCCTCCATTTTTCTGCCTGGAACGGTTGGCTGTGCAGCAGCTATCTCGCTCCATGAAATGAGCATAGAGGCCAGGCCCTACAGATGGTGGAGCAGAAAGAGAAAAGAATCCTGAGTCCTTGATGACCTGGAAGCCACTATACCAGCCTCAGCCTGCTAACTATGGCTCATATTTTTTTACTTGAGAAATTAATTTCTAACTAGTTTATTCCATGGTTATTTGGATGTTCTGTTATGCTCAGCTAAACAATTTTTTTGTTCCACGTGCATGTATGTATGCATGTACATGTATGTTTATACATAGGTATGTATGTGAACATTTATATGTATATATACACACGCATATTCTGTACAAAGCCTACCAATTCACAACCAGATAGTGATCTACTTATTCATATGAGAGTTGGCTGTTCATAATTCTGAATTGATTTTGTTATGGGAACAATGTTCTAAATGTTGATAGGTACTCCAACTAGGCCCCAGAGGCCTATTTAACTTATACTGTGATACATATACCTCATGCTGGTAGTACCAACCCACACTTAAGAGCTGAGCAGCAGGAACTTACATGGAGCAGGAAGAGGGAACAGTTATTTGTTCAATATTTATTACGTTTCTACTAAGTGTTAAACATGGGGGACAGAACGTGAACATGATTGCCCTACTCTGTAATAGAGTGTAATATGTGGCATGGAAACTAGACATTGATCAAGCTGTGCTCCTCTGCTGCCCAAAACACTTCAGTGCCAACCAGCACTAGAATCAATTCAATCTCCTTCCTCCACAGGTCCCACAGGCCTGCGTCCATTTGGTTCTTGCCTACTTTTCTACCCTTGTTTGATTCTTCTTTGCTCGGCTTACTTTGCTCCAAGTTCTAGGCACACTCTGTCTAATTCAAATAGACCATGTGCTTGCTTCGAACCTCAGCACTTTCTCTTGTCCTGCCTGGATTGTTTTCCTCCCAGCTATTGCTGGCTCAAGTCTCATCCTTCAAGCGACAACTCACACTTCCCCTCCCCAGACAGCCCTATTTCAAATGGGCCCCTTTGATTTTTCTCCAGCATGTGAGCTGCTTTTATGGTGTTGACAGCAGTGATTCTCAAACTTTAAGTGCACGCAAATCACTTGGTGATCTTGCTAAAAGGCAGATTCTGATTTGGCAGGTCCAAGGTGCGGCCTGAGATTCTGCACTTTCAACATGCTTCCAGGTTATGCCCATGTTTCTGGTCCCCAGACCACACTTTGAGCAGCATTGTATTAGGGAACTTACCACATTCCATAATCATCTCATTTATTATTCATTTATTGATATCTGCTGTTCCTTACCCTGAAATGAAGGCTTAAGAGGGGAGGGACACTGCTTATTATTTTTGGTAGCCTTTGTAGCCCCAGTGCAAGACCAGCCTCTTCTTTGCATATAATAGCTACTAAATAATTATTAGATAAATTAAGACATTTCAAGTGTGATCAATTTTATACAAGGGTATGTGCTTAGGGCTGTGGAAACTAATCCCATCTGGAGAGTTGGGAAAGGAGAGCCAGACTTTTGCAGACCAGACTTTTGCTCAAATTTGTAAGAAGTATTTTTGCAATTCTTGTTCTTCTGTCCAGCGTCCCTACTGTGATAAGTCATCCTGACTTACCAAAGTCTTCAAAAGTCTTCAAAAGTCTCCAGAATAGAGGATTACCTTCTCTTCTCCCTACCTTTCAACCCATGGCCAAACGAATGTGTCAGATCCCAGGATGGCTGACATTGGCTACGTTAACAGGCAAGCAGTCTGACCGAAATGTTTCACACTTGTTTTTGTGGATGACTGCTGTACCTTATTACAGTCTGGTGGTACTTTCATTTGATAAAAGCAGATCCTTATCTAATTGTATAGTGCTATTTTAGCTAGTAGAATACAAATATCTACGCCTGGGGAAGAAAATTTTAAAAAAATGTAAAAACCCTTGACTTTCTTTTTGTTTGTTTTTTCTAGTACAAGCCACAAATTATCTAGACTCTAGGGGCAGCTGAGGATTGATACCCAGCAAACATGGAGGAGTGGAGTCGTTATTCATATCATTTGTAAGGGAGTGCCTCCTGAGCTGGAGCTTATGGAGGAGACGCATAATGCTTATGGTGATTAAGAGTGAGGGTTCTGAAATTCTCCTCTTGACATCCCTGACTGGAGGGATACCTTATATAACCTTATAAGGTACCTACACCTACTTAGATATCTTATGTAACCTCTATAAACCTCAGTTTCTCCATCTGTAAAACAGAGCAGACAACATATCTACCTCTCTATGTGCCGTGAGGATTAATCAGACAATGAAGGTCAAGTGCTGAGCACAGTGCTTGATACCTAGTAAGAGTTCCCAAAAAAGTGGTAGATATTATTATCAACTTCTGATTAAACATGCTGATGGAAAGAACACTAAAAACAGAGTTTAAAATCAGAATGGGATCGTGGTGAATATAGAAATAGTATTTTTATTAGGCTTGGGGCCACATTTTGGTTAGAAAGTGCAGAATCAGACAATAAAAGGAAGGGGTAAGAGCAAGAGGTAGTGGAAGCCGCAAAAATAATTTGCAAAGTGACCAATCCAGCTGTCCACAAGGAATTCATCCATATATAAACACTCAGATGTTTCTGGGACGGTTGAGTAAGTATCTAATCCATGTCAGAAAAATCAGCTACTTTTCTCAGGAGGCCTGCCACACCAAACATTCATCTTCCTACAGTTTTTATTCATGTTTATTGGTATGGTGCCTTGAGTTTTCGATTTATAATAACATCCCTCTCTCACTGTGCAGCATTCACCAGGTGGTTCCACAGCCAGCAGAAAATGTGGGCTGACAGCATTGCCTGACTTCAGTAATGAGCAAAAAGCTTCCTTAAAACTGTGGTTCTCAATCTGGCACTGGCCATGTCTGGTTGTCACAACAAGGGGTTGTTACTATGTCTAGTGGATAGTGGCCAGAGATGCTCCTAAATATCCTGCAATGCAGACGATAACCACCCCCCAACCCCCACACACACCACAACAAATAATTATTTGAATGAAAATGTCAGTAGTACCAAGGTTGAGAAACTTTGCCCTCAACTCCTTTTTCCTAATATTTTTGGCTCTCGTTTCTCCTGTCAAGTTCAGTGACTGAAATAACATGCATGGTCTTGCCAGTTCTGACATTGTAGGATTTTTTTTTTCTAACTTCCAAGAATTTTGATACTAAAATTAACCAATGAGGAGTGGCACAGACTTTCCTTTTGCCTAAACAGGCCAATCCACAGTAGGCTATGGCTTCTCTGTGGCCTCCGCTGTAGCATTTCAGCAACAACCTCTCAATCTGCCATCTGGGAGACAACCTGAGTGGTGGTAGAACATCTCCAAAAAAGTGTACACCCCAAGTAAGCACTAATTTACATTTATGGTGTAGGACAGAACTTCTCTGTTTCTCAAAACCAGTTTGGTTTGAAGATTATCACCCTGTTGACACTAGCTCATTCTGTGAAACTGACAAGCCCACACACCTTTGGTGAAAGAATTTGTTTCCTACCCATTATCTGAGAGCCAATGAGTAGCTTAATGAATATACTGATGGAGGATTCCCTGGCACAAGCTTATCTGAACAAAGGCCAATAATATTCCACCCCATGCAGAATCCTATCAAAGCAATGCATTAATTGATTAAAGCAATTAAAAGAAAGTCTCCACCTCAAATAGGCAACAAATGCCACCAAAACTGATTAAAGAACACTGTTCAGTGACCTCAACCATGCACTGAAAAATCTAGTGAGTGACAACTTTTTAAAGGTCAGTGCGAAAAAAGTAATCCTTATGAACATCAAGGCAATTCTTTCACTCTGATGAAGCAGTTAAATAGTGAAGGTCATGGGGCTTTAGCAGCCACATAAAAGAAAGAAGGAAAGCAATTAGACAAAATGGATGCTGTAATCCCACTTTCCAGGCCCCAGAGTCTCGCTGAATACAGAGCTCCTGCTTCACTGTTCAGAACTCTCCCGCTTCACTGTTCAGAAACTGGCAGCAGACTCCAAATGAGAATTCCATAGCTTGATTCCACTCTCACCAATGCTGACTGCATGCTTCTTAGGAATGTCTATAGCCTTGGGATGTAAAAAAAATAAAATCAATGGATGATGCTATGAACTTTACACCCAGTTTGGAATTCCAAAAATATTCCTCCATTGCTCAGGAGTGTTGCTGAATGCTATCCAGCCAGGTTTGCTGTACTGCAGGGAATGTCCAGATCTATGGATCGCCAGGGTTTTCCAATCAATTGGGAATCCAAGGACCAGCATGGACTAGCAGCATTGGCATCACTTGGAAGTGCTTTCAGTATGGAGATTCTCAGAACCCGCCCCAGACCCACTGTATCAGAACCGCAACCACATTAAAATGTGAGAAACACTGACCTACAGGACCCTACAGGGCACTTTTGTTTTGTTTTGTTTTCTGTTTTGTTTTTATCCTCCTTCTAGCCTGAGTTTCCTCAATGGAAAGATGACAAAGTGTACACACAAAACAAACCAAAACTGAAGGAGGGCAGTTGTTGACATGATCATGGGGGTGATGAGTCTTCTCCCAGTTCTAACTTCTGCAGTAAGCATCGCTTCTTTTGTAATCGCGGGAAAATAATTTTCAAATGGAGCTAACCCTCTCACAACATTGTACTAATGATCTTTAAAGCGACGGATTTAGAAGCGCTCAGCACCACGCTTGCCACACTGCAGGGCAGACACTTCAGAGGTGTTAGGTGAAGTGGATGGAGCCAGCACGCTGGCCTCTCCCACTCCGACAGCTGGGGAGCAGCTCTTGTCCACCAAAACTTCCCCGGGTAGATTCACCCACCGGTCCTGGAAACCTGCTAAACCCTGGAGGTTCGCAGAACCTCTGGTCGGAACTGAAGTTGCAGCGGGAGCGTCCCGCAGGCTCTGTAACTTTCCCTGGAATGAAATAAATAAATAAAGACCGTAAGTGCTGAGATAGCGGGCCCCAAGATATTTTTAGTCCTCTGCAATCAGCTATTAGAGGAAGGGGGAGGGAGAAGGGAGTGAAAAAGTTTTGATCCGTTCGGGAAGGGGCTCGAAGAGAACCCTTGGGAGAAAGCAGTAGCCTCAGCTCCAAACTCAGCGAGCTTTTCTCGGCTGGCGTTTTGTCTCCCATAGCGTAGACTGTAAGAGAACAGAAAGGAGTTTCCCGAGAGGATTCAGGCTGGCGTCCTGGGCTGGCCCGTCCTTTCTGGCGAGCCTCAGCGTCCTCCCACGCGCTTCTGCCTTCCAGCCTCCTCCCTGCTGGCGGGAGGCATCCGAGGCAAGATGTATGTGCGCTCGCGCTCGCGCAAATACGGCCGGAGGAGTCCTGTTCCTCGGGCATTTTCCGAGGAAGTCTGGATCAATTAGGCTCAGTCCTGGGAGAGCGAGCGAGCGGGCGGGCGGCGCAGCCGGCCTGTCTGGGCCGCCTCGTGGGGAGGGAGGGGGCGCCCAGCCGCCCGGCGGCGACCGCGGGGCCTGGACGCCACCATGGGCTTCGAGCTGGACCGCTTCGACGGCGACGTGGACCCGGACCTGAAGTGCGCGCTGTGCCACAAGGTCCTGGAGGACCCGCTGACCACGCCGTGCGGCCACGTCTTCTGCGCCGGCTGTGTGCTGCCCTGGGTGGTGCAGGAGGGCAGCTGCCCGGCGCGCTGCCGCGGTCGCCTGTCGGCCAAAGAGCTCAACCACGTCCTGCCGCTCAAGCGCCTTATCCTCAAGCTGGACATCAAGTGCGCGTACGCGGCGCGCGGCTGCGGCCAGGTGGTCAAGCTGCAGCAGCTGCCGGAGCACCTCGAACGCTGCGACTTCGCGCCCGCGCGCTGTCGCCACGCGGGTTGCGGCCAGGTGCTGCTGCGGCGCGACGTGGAGGCGCACATGCGCGACGCGTGCGACGCGCGGCCCGTGGGCCGCTGCCAGGAGGGCTGCGGGCTGCCCTTGACGCACGGCGAGCAGCGCGCGGGCGGCCACTGCTGCGCGCGAGCGCTGCGGGCGCACAACGGCGCGCTGCAGGCCCGCCTGGGCGCTCTGCACAAGGCGCTCAAGAAGGAGGCGCTGCGCGCTGGGAAGCGCGAGAAGTCGCTGGTGGCCCAGCTGGCCGCGGCGCAGCTCGAGCTGCAGATGACCGCGCTGCGCTACCAGAAGAAATTCACCGAATACAGCGCGCGCCTCGACTCGCTCAGCCGCTGCGTGGCCGCGCCTCCCGGCGGCAAGGTAGGCGCCTGCTGCCCGCCCCGACCTCCAGCCAGGATCCCTGGGGACCCAGGGCCCCGCCCCATCCCTTTGGGTGCAGGGATGCCCTGAGCTTCCCAGGAACATCCTTGCTTCCTCCCTCTTCTTCCACTGCTTACCAGCTGTATCACTACTTGCAGGTCGCTGAACCTGCCTGAGATGGAACACTGTGGTCCCTTATAGTCTAGACGTAACCGGTAAAGTATAGCTGCACAGCTTCAGGGGTTCTGGAAGGACGAAAAAGAATCCACAAGCAAGTGTAGGATAAGAATGAAGAATGCAGCTCCAGAGTCAAAACTGCGTTCAAAGGCTTTGCTGCTCAGACCAGCTAGGGGATCTCGGGCAAGTTGCTTACCCTCTAGAGGTCAGAAATCTATAGACTGACACTCAGGAGAGGAAAGATGGACACATTGGGTGAATTGTATCCGTGCATCCTCTAGGATTCCAGAAAAAAAATAAAGGGAACCCACAGCTAGCGTAGATTAAGTTAAGAAGGATACCAGAAGAGAGGCCTCTGGGGTAAAAGCTGGATGCAGGCGTGGGCTTTGCAGGCAACTAGCTGACTGACCTTGAGCAAGCTGCTTAACCTCTCTAAAGTTGGAAACTATGGTCGCTAGAGACGTGGTATACAGAGTAAAAACACAGCCAGGCACCCCAGAGGTATTCATCCGGGGATTTCAGAAAGAATTAAAGGAGCACTCTGCCCCCAACAAGTATAAAGTAATAATTAAGTGTGAGTCCTCTGGAGTTAAAACTGTTTTCAAATCTGGGCTTTTTGCTGACCAGCTGGGTGAACTTCTGGCTGAATTCCCAGGTCCCTCAGTTTCCCTCAGTGCGAAAGGTTTTTGTCAGGCTTCAGGGAGAGAGTTTAGTAGAAGGGCCTGGTACTGTGCCTGGCAGAGAGTAAATAAATGCTCAACAAGTGTTACCTACAATTATTTTTAACATCTCCACCTGAGCGGTCCCCTTGAGTGACGGTTTACTTTGCTCTAGGCTGGGTGCTGCATTCTTCCCAGTCATTTCCTTTTTAATCAAGTGAGGTTGGTGTGACCCTTCCCATTTAGTAGATGAAAAAACTGAGGCTCATTAAGGGGCAGTTTCATGCCTGGGTCACAGCTTTTGGGTGCAAAGCTGCATGTTGAACCTTTGTGTGCCCATCTTTCCAGCCCACGTTCTATAAACTATAATGTTGCTCCTCAGTGCAACCACAAGGACCATTTATTGAGTGTTTATTAAGTGCCACCAACAATAGGAAGTACTTTACATGCATTACCTATGTTGTCCTTTGAGATGAGGGAACAGACTCAGAGAAGTTATAGAACTTGTCCAAAATTAAATAGTGACTCAGGGAGCAGAGCTGGACTCAGATTCTACCTCAGAGTTCTCAGTTTTGGGGCATATTGGCATTTTGGGCCCCATAACTCTTAGTTGGGAGGGGAGGTACTGTGCTGTGCATTGTAGGATGTTTAGCAGCATTCTTGGCCTCCCTCCCAAGTCCTGACAATCCAAATGTTGTCAAGTGTCCTCTAGAGGGGCAAAGTCGCCCAGGTTGAGAACCACTGGTTTCCCTGATTGCAAAAGCCACATTTTCAACAGCTGGGTACTTCTGCCTTCCTGGGGAGGGGCCTGGGCCTGCTGCCACCGCTCTGGTTGCCTGCTCCAGATGGCGTGGCAGAAAGGGGAAAATATTTGCCCGAGGCTCCCCCAAGGGCCTGTGTCTGCTTTGCCTCCCCCTGCCCTCTCCCAGCCCCCTATCCTTACGTGCACACCAGGCCTGCAAGTTTTCCGACCTGGCCCCCCTTCCTGGCCCCTGGCCTGTCTGTCAGCTGCAGTCTCAGCAGCTGGCCAGCTCTGGGTGAAGGGCAAATATTTACAGCTCCACAGCTCACCCAGGACCTCACAGGCACACAAAAGACTGGTGTGAGCCTTCGAATCACCAAAACAGAGGGCAAACCTTGGTCTTCAATCAGGCGCCAGATTTAGGGTGAAGGAGTTTCTGCTGTTTATGCTGTCATCTGGACTTCCTTCGTCGTTTCAAATGACGGTTATTTATAAATAAGCCATTCACTGCCCCAGAGTTTATGCATCATTTATTGTTGAGCTAGTTTATTATTTCTTCTTAACTTTCTGTTTTCTTTCTGGAGTGTTTGGGTAAAATCTCCCTCAGAGTCAAAAATATGATACTTGAATCAAAACTGTGGGTGTTTTTGAGGCTCTGTTGAGTTAGTGGGTAGCATAAAGAAGGATGTTAAGCTTAGAGACGAGATGTTGATTTTGAACTTACGGAGAAAGGTTTGTTCTGGAGTTGGAGCCCTGCTTGGAACTTTTGCCAACCTCAGTGCCAGCCTTGAGAACAGCAAAGGATGGTCTAGCCCAGAAGCTGCCCTAGATAGTTTCCCTGGCCTCAGACCCAGCCTGGCCTCAACTGAGGCCTTAGGGAAGCTTGCTGTCTCTCCTTGCCCCGAAATTAACCCTCAGTGGCCCTTACTGAACGCTCTTGCTGTTCCTGGGTCAACCATAAAACTCCTCCCATTGGAAGCTGTTTAAGAACTTGTTTATTTCGTTGGACTGGCTCTCTGCTCCTGCTGGGTACTGTTTATTCTCTTCTAAAAGGCAGAAGGATTTATATGTCCTGGAAACTCTCATGTGCAACATTTTTATTTTCTTTTTAAAATACGCCCTAATGTTTGCTTCTCTGTTATAAGCTGAAGGAGATTAGAAACACTCAGATTTTCCGTACCAGCTCTTCAGCAGCCTAGAACTTGCACAAATGATGTGGCATTCTTTAAATTATCTTAGGTTTCAGTTTTTTTGACACCTGCTGAGCGCTTAGGGTTTGTTAGTGCTGTACCAGCATAGACGTTGTTTCTTCTGTTCTACCATGTGAGCTATATTAAGGATTCTCAAGCCTTAGCATGATTGGAGTCACTGGAGACTTAACACAGATTCCTGAGTCTCACCCCTAGAGATTCTGATCCATTAGGGCTGGCCAGGGGCCTGATATTCTGCAGTTCCAATGAGCTCCCAGATGATGCTGGTCCTTTAAGTAGCTGCTAAGTTAGACAAAGAGCTTACGCTCAGGTAGATATAGACCAAACATGTATTGGTCTTCACACAGTTATGGTTTCACTGATCATTGTCTAAACACCTTCCTAAATTTCTTAAGACCAGGATAAAATTTTAAAACCCAGACTGCCTAGGCCGGGCACGGTGGCTCACGCCTGTAATCCCAGCACTTTGGGAGGCCGAGGCAGGTGGATCACGAGGTCAGGAGATCGAGACCATCCTGGCTAACACAGTGAAACCCCGTCTCTACTAAAAATACAAAAAATTAGCTGGGCACAGTGGCGGGCGCCTGTAGTCCCAGCTACTCGGGAGGCTGAGGCAGGAGAATGGCGTGAACCCGGGAGGCGGAGCTTGCAGTAAGCCGAGATAGCGCCACTGCACTCTGGCCTGGATGAAAGAGCAAGACTCCGTCTCAGAAAAAAAAAAAACAAACAAAAAAACCCAGACTGCTTAGCAGTTAAATGACAGGTAATCATAGCCTAGACAGGCATCTCTGATCTCACTGAGGCCACATCTGAGCTGCAACAGACTTGGGATTGCTACGCTTGAGTAAGTTAGAGTTCTGCTCCCAGCCTCAGTTTCCCACCCTGACTTACCCCTCTGATTCCTAAAGCAAAAGCACTCCAGAGCAAACATCTTTTTTGCTTTTCTTTCTGGGAAAGGAACAATTCTGGACATAACTTTCCTTGGATTGATTGAAAAACTTGAGATACATCCTCAATACCTTTTGTTCTTTAACCTCGCATCCAGTCTGTCTTTGAATCCTGCGGATTTTACTTCCTAAATACATTTTGAATCTATTCACAGCTCTCCAGCTCACTCAAATGACCACCTTGGTCCAAACCAGAGTTTCTGAATCAGCACTGCCAACATTTTGGAATGGATAATTCTTGGGTGTGGGTGTGTTGGTGGTGGTGGTGATGGGGGTGGGAGGCTGACCTGTGCATTGTAGGATGTTTAGCAACATCCCTGGCATCTACCTACCTACCTACTAGAGGCTAGTTGCGCTTTCCAAGTAATATCAACAATATTTCTGGACGTTGCCAAATGTCCCTTGGGGGGCAAAATTGGCCTTTGTCTCAAACAGTCTTGCCTGGACCATAACTCTTTCCTCTACAAATCTTCTTGCTCCTCTTCAATTCCTTCTTTACCTAGCATCAGGAATTAATCTCTTAGAAATGTGTATCTTTTATCACTCTCCCTCAAGCCTCCTATGCTGTCCCATTTCTCTTGGTTGGCAGTAAGGTCCAACGTGCTCTGGATCCTACTGGCTTCCACCTGCCTGGATTCTTCTCCCCTTCATCCTCTTCTTTCAGCTTCTGATGTCTCTGAGAGTCAGTGCATGTGCCCCTGAGCTCCTTTCTGCCTCCAGGCCTTTGCACTTGCTCTTCTGTCTACCTGTAGCAATCTTACCAAGTACTCTGCGCTAAATAACCTGCAGATTTTCCACCTCTCCCCTCTTGCCCACAGCCTTTCTGTCTACACTTAGGATTTGCATATCACTAGACAATCGTTCTTTCTATTCTCAGCTCAGCTCAAGCATCACTACCTGTAGGAAGCCAGGCCTCTCGGACCTCACAGACTACATCTGGTGCCCTGAGACTCTTACTTTAGTAATCCTCCTGCATGGCATTTATCATAGCTGTAACTAAATAAGTGGAAGAGTCTGTCTTGTCCAGTGCTATGTCTGTGGCACTAATCCATTGCCATGTGCACTGTAAGCTCTTGATATGTATTCATTTGGTGATGAGTTCAAGATTGAAAGGCCTGTCTTGGCACTCACCAAAACTTTTCAGGTTGCTAACCAAAAGTGGGCTCGTGTTTAAAAAGAATGAGTTTCTCCGTGATGACCCAGTTAACAAAATTGTTTCCAGGTTTAGGGGAGGCATTATTTTTGTTCCACTAGATCCACCCAGATCAAGTTTTATAAAGCCCCAAATCCCAGAAACTATTTTGTCCTTTTCAGAACTGGAAATAAGTAAATCTGATAGACAATTGTATCACAAGGTGTTCCAGATGTCCAAACACTTTGAAATGTATCTATTAGAGTATTCACCATGAAGTATATTTTGTTTCTGAAAAGCTCCTGCATAGAGCCATTCCACAGTATATCTAACAAAACAGCCCACTTCTGCTAAAAAAAAAAAGTTACAGATTGTCACTTCTATTTTATTTCTGTGATTTATAAGGAAAATTAGGATTTGGTTTACAAATGTGTTACCTAGCTACACTGGATTAAATGAGTATAACCACACAATTTGAATTGGCAGTTCTGTTGAGATTTGTCTGTAAGTGGCTCTTTCTGTGTTCAGAGATGGTGCTTGCCTCGCTATAAAAATATTTGATGAGTAAGAATCTATTTATAAGGCAATTATGCATTGGACCATAGACCAAGGAGCTTAAAAGGAAAGAAAATAATATTCATTGAGTTCCACTGGGTGCCATGCACTTAAGGTGCTTTCTGTATGTGCATACGTTACCTTCTCCATGTTCTTCATTAGATAGACCTCTTTTTTTTAATGGGAGTGGCAGATTATGAAAGATTAAGGCTAGAAGTTAGATTCTAAATGTAGAGCTGAGATTTGAACCTAGTGTTGCCCATCTCCGAGCTCACACTGTTACCAAAATAAGAAAAGAATTTTTTCCTGGGGCAGTGCCCTTCTCTGAAGTCTCACACAGGCTTTCAAAGCACCGTTATTATATATGCCAAGTACTGTTTGGATTGGAGGTGTACATGCATTATTTTATTTCATCCTCAGAAAGACCCTGCAAAGTAGGTGCTCTTACCCATGACTCTTTCCTTCCATTTCACAAATGAAAAAACAGAAGCTCAGAAAGTTAAATAACTTGCCAAGTGTTCTCCACTGGCTCATGTTAGTTTGCCTGTTGGCTTCTGGTCCATGAAATGTTTTCATCCCATACCGTGTTCCCATTTACATAGGTCCAGTGTAGAGCACATGGAGTACAAAACAAAACAGATCCTGGCTGTGAAAGAGATTTAGGCTGGGCGTGGTGGCTCACGCCTGTAATCTCAGCACTTTGGGAGGCCTAGCTGGGAAGATCACTTGAGGTCAGGAGTTTGAGATCAGTCTGGCCAACGTGGTGAAACCCAGTCTCTGCTAAAAATACAAAAATTAGCCAGGTGTGCTGGTGCACACCTGTAGTCCCAGCTACTGGGGAGGCTGAGGCAGGAGAATCGCTTGAACTCTGGAGGCAGAGGTTGCTGTGAGCCAAGACCAGATCGTGCCAGTGCACTCCAGCCTGGGCAACAGAGTGAGACCCTGCTAAAAAAAAAAAAAAAAAAAAAAAATGGATTTAGACAAGAAAGAGATGATGTCCTGGATGGAATATGAGCCCATCTCTTAAATTTTTATCCTGGTAATTTTAAGAGTGGTTAACAGTAGGAATGAAGTGAAGTTCTTCCAAATGTATTCTGCAGTTTAGCTCCTCACATTCTCATACCCCTAGTGCCAGGTCCTGTGGTAGGCACCATTGGATAGAAAGGTAAAACTGAGCATCTTTAACCCAGGAGATCAATCAGACACCCACATATGCCTTTGAAAGCACAAGTCTTACTATTCTTTGCTCACCCAAGCTTTTATGCCATGGGTTAGCCTCTGTCTCCCCTTGACTAATAGTGTCCTAATAAGCCTGTTACAATAAGAAAGGGACGTGGTATAACATAATGATTACTCTTGTAAAGAAAATAACTACCAGATGGACCTGAGCAGCCATCTTTCTCACTCATTCCATCCATATATTTACAGGGAATTTAAAGAGCAGAGGCACCGCGTAATCTTTGTGTGTTGCAGGCCTTGCAGCCACCCCATCCCCAGGAAGAGCAGTGATGAGCTTTTTCCCTGGCATCAGTAGTGTGTGTGCAGAGAAGAGTCCTGGGCAGGAGATCACCCCTAGTATTTTGCTAAAAGCTGTTTTTAGGTGCCCCGTGTCTTTGCTGTGTTTGGATAGGTGAGGGATGAAGTCCCATCAGATTGTGGGTCAAGGTTAGATGCAGGCCTTGAGTCCACAGGCTGACTCCAAGGTACCCTGAATAGAGCTAGTGTATTGTGTGTGGTTAGTATCCATGTCCTGGGATCAGCAATATTTGGGTTCATGTGTTCCCTTTGCCCTGTTGTTGAGGGCCCCTGGGAGGCTCTTCTAACCTTTAAGCCTTAATTGCCTCACCTCTAAAATGGGATCATAATATGCCTGTTGTTAGGGTTGTTATTAAGATGAAATGAGATGATGTACATAAGGGCACAGTAAGTCTTATCAAGCATTTCTTGACCATCTATTAAGTGCTGGACACCTGTAGGGTTTTAACATTTTTTCAAATAAATCACTGAAGAAAGTTTAGAAATTTAAAGTGGTTGTTATCTAGAAGAAAAGAGATTGTTACTCAAAGATTTGGTTTCATTGTAAGCCTCCTGCTGCCCCTGAGTAACCCATTCTCTGGATTTCTATCCTCTGTCTGTTTTGCAATGGTGGGAATGTGTGAAAGAGGGATATTCAAGTTCATTTGGGCTAAGATGTAAAGGTGGAGGGCTGAAGCTTATGAATAACATATGGGTTACAGAGTTGTTTAGGTTTTTCCCACCCAAATTAACAAAGCTAAGGAGAGACTGGCCAGAAAAACCTCTTACCTTCATGTAAGCAAGTGCACTTACGGTTTTATAGATGAGTAGCCTCTGCTTTCTTAGTCTATTTGTGTTGATATGAAGAGATACCTGAGGCTGGGTAATTTGTAAATAAAGAGGTTTATTTGGCTTATGGTCCTGCAGGTTGCGCAAGAAACATGGCACCAGCGTCTGCTCAGTTTCTGGTGAGGGCCTCAGGCTGCTTCCGATCATGGCAGAAGGCAAAGACTAGCCTGCATGTGCAGAGATTACATGGAGAGAAAAGAGGCAATGGAGAGAGACAGGAGAGAAGTTCCAGGTTCTTTTAACAACCAGTTCTTGCAAGAACTAATAGAGCAGAGCTCACTCACTGCCCACCACCACCCTGGGACAGCATTAATCTCTTCATGAGGTGTCCACCCCCATAACCCAAACACCTCCCATTAGACCCCACCTCCAATGTTGGAATTAGATATCAACATGAGATTTGGGGGGGGACAGTCATCCAAACTATAGCACTTTTTTTTAAATTTAGGGAAGAAAATGCTTCTGGTTGGTAATTGGATGTACACATTTGAAAACCACTGTGTCTTAGTCCATTTAGGCTGCTGTAACAGAAATACCAGAAACCACTCTGTCTTAGTGCATTTAGGCTGCTGTAACAAAAATACCAGAAATTGGATAGCTTATAAACAACAGAAATTTATTTCTTGTAATTTTGGAGGCTAGGAACCCTAGATCAAGGTGCTAGCAGATTCAGGGTCTGGTGAGGACCCACCTTCTGGTTCGTAGATGGCTGTCTTTCTGCTGTTGTGCTCACATAGTAGAAAGGGTGAGAGATCTCTCTTGGGCCCCTTTATAAGGGCACTAATCCCTAATCACATCCCAAAGGCCCCACCTGCTAATACCATCACTTTGGGAATTAGGATTTCAACATATGAATTTTGAGGGCACATAAACATTCAGATCATGGCACACCCCATAATTAAGTGGAAGTGTTAAGATGCTGTAACACCTTAAAGGTTTATTGGTGTCATTTTTGGTGAAGCATTGCTTGTGGTTGTTCACCAGAAAAGCAGATGAGTCAGTGACAAAAATGAGAGAGAAAATTTGAAATCAAGCTCATGGGAATAAAAATTAGACATTTATGGATTTTTTCACGTTGTGTAAATATAGTAGCAGACTTTTTTAAACTAGGAAAGTACTGAAACGTCTTCTCATATTAGTTTTCAAAAATATCTTGTTTGGCTTAGGACTGTGTGAACTATTGTGCAGATATTATGACTCTGGAAAAGCTCTTGGTTTTTTTTCTACCTGTTCCCTCATGCCCTTTGTCTCCCTTCATTCTCTCTACACCTTTTTTTGATGACAGAAACATCCTATTAATACTTTGTTGAGTGTCTCATCCAATTTCAACTTAATTTCAAGCACCGTCCTTATGACTACCTTCAGTCTTAGGCTTTGGAACAGTTTCCTCTTGTGTTCTTCTGCAAGAATCACTTCCTTAGAGCTGGGTTGAATTACAAGGCAGGGCTGGTCCAAACTGCTTCACCATTAAGAATTTTAAAGTTTTAACTACAAAGAGAACAAAAGCATCTGAGCATAGCGAGTAAAGACATCACCAGTTCTTTAGTACAGAATTTCTGGCAGCCAGCTCTACCTCTTGGTCCCCTCAACCCCCATCTCTGCACATTTTTGCCTGGAAACAGCCAAATATACAGTGCTTTCATTTCACTAGTCAACAGACAGAGCTGTTTCCCAGCTGTGTGAAGACTAGTGAGTCTTTGTGAGCTTTGCGTAATCTGAGGCTGCGAGGTGTTACATCACACAGACTAGTGGTCAGTCAGTTACATTTCTCAAAACCCACTGGACAGCTTTCCGGTCTAGCCAGTTCTCTGCTGTGAGTCCCACAACAGACATCATTAGGGAACACCTGTCCTTAGGCAGAAAAGGAGTTTTTAGATAGTCCACATTGACAGTGGCGTGGATGGACCCTGTGAACCACCACACTGATTAGGAGATGTCTTGTGTCCAAGCTTTTGAGGCTGGATGGTTTGGAGGAGAATGGTGACAGAGTAATACTAAAGAGAAAAGGGATTTTGCCAATAGATGGTTCACATTCTTGGACACTTAAAAAAATGCAGCCTCATAAGATGCCTTTTTGACATTCAAATTACATTCAATTTTTGATTTTCCACTGTGACTTTTCTTCCCCCAACCAATTCTTATCCAATTAGACCTTGAGTTGAAAGCTGAGAAGATTATTTGGGGTAATTTTAACATCGATCTAGTAGTTACATGTTCAAATATGATAGCAAAGCTTCTTTTAAACAAAATCAACTGTATCTTCTTGAAAAGTGAGCTTGCATTTCTGCTTGTGACTTGGCTTAGGCACTTTGGATGGTTCATGTCAGTGCTAAGGTCTGGATACCCACAACCCCTTCTCCAAGGTTAATATGTCCCTGCCTTTTCTTAATCCTAAAGACCTAAGCTTCTCCCAGGGAGATGCTGCATTGCATTAGGGGCCCAGCTAACCTCTTGAATTGGTTTTGGGTGGGGGCTGGGGTGCTAAGGATCTGATAGAGCTTCCTGCCCAGCTCAAGGAAACAGATGTCACTGGGCTCCAGAATATGACCAGAAACGCCCTTCTGCACCCTGCATCCCAGGTTCTTGTTGAGAACTCCTCAGTCTTCTGGGTCGGGATTACTGAAGGGAAGAGACACTTGCCCTCTGGGAAGAGTTACTGAATAGAAGGCAACTCTGTGAAAGCTGCCAAGAAGGTGCCGCTCCATTTCCATTTGTTGTTGTTTTTCCTCTGTTCTTCACCTTCTTTTCATACCAACCCATCGAGACCCACTGATATGGTAGAACTTGGAGCAGTCTATAGTGTGTAGCAATCCCCAAGTACCCTGTACCCCCAGACTCCCCAGCTCGTTTCTGCTTCCATTGTTCCTAAGTTCACCATTTCTTAGCCTTGATGTTTCTCCTATCCTGTTGTGAGCCAAAATCTGTTTCCCATCCCCTTTGCTCCTGTGGCCATCCCCTTCCAGGTGTGACCATGTTATGTATGTGATTTCCCCTTCTCCTGGCCCACAGCCCACTTGGTCAGTATCATCTCCCTGTCTTACCTGTGCTCTATTGAAAGTCCAAGCTGAGCTGCTCCCCTTGTCTTCCTTCCCATGTCTCCTCCCACCACCTTCGGAATAAAAATTGTCTATCTGGTGGTCACTCCACTGGTCCCCTAAAATGTGCCACTCTTTTTCCAGTCATGGAGAAAGATAGATACAGTTAGGAATATATAATGATATTTATTTACTTAGCTTTCAAGCCCCAGCTCTTCCAAACTTGCTTTAGACTAAGTTAAAGCGAGATTAGGCATTCTCCATTGCCTAGATTTTGTAGAAGAGTAATGTATATGGGAAAACAGCATCGTGACCTCGGTGTGGAGCAATGTGTATGTCCAACTTAGCACTGTGCCTTGTCTTTTGGGTGCTAATTATTGGCCAGATGCCATACTGAGGCAGTCTTTGGGTATCTGTCTATCTCAGTCATGCATCCTAGTAACCTGGTGACATGAGAACTGGTGACGTGAGAAGGAACCATTGTCATTCCCTTTCTATGGATGAGGACACATCTCAGGTTCTGACTCTGATGATGCACCAATCTGAGATGCCTGAAGACATCTTCAGTCCAGCCCTGAACTCAGAGAATCTCTCTCAAGGGACAATTAAGACAATGTCCAAAACACATTTCTCAGCAGACAGCATCTTGCAAAGAATATTTTTGAACAACCAAGTTCACCTTCTGTGCTTCCTTGCCAGATGCAATGGGCATAATGGTCCGAGAACTTAACCATTATGCTGCTCCTGTCATGGCATAATAGTCTTATTATACTTTTTAGGGTATAATGGACATTCTTAATCTTTGCAATTATTATTGCATAGTCCAAAGAAGCCTTACTTAAAACTCTAATTGCCAGATGAATTAATTGTCTGATCCTTCATGCCAGGCTCAGTCTTTGGAGGCAGAAGGATTTAGAATAGGGTGCAAACATTTATCAGCACAGTACAAAGATCGTAGGCACCAGAGTCACATGTGGACCTGGGTTCCAATCGTGACCTTCCTACTTTGCCACTATGTGATCGTGAGCAAGTGTGTGATTTTCCCTGAGCCTCAGTTTTTCCAGGTTTAGAGCATTGATACAATGCCTGCTTCAGAAGGCAAGTGTGTTTGTTGGCGTATCAGTTTCTATGAAATTGGGCTCATTTCCCCCTTTGTTTTACTATGTTTTGAGACCATTGCAAATCATGGGCTATGACAAACTACCCAAACAGACCAATATTGGTTAAATTTTCTTGCAAATGAAAGATGCTGCAGCCTGTCACAGTTACCATGTCTGTGAACAGTTGGGAAAGCAGCTTCGATAAGAGCCTTTGCCCTTATCCCATTTACACCTCTTTTCAATTGGTGGGATGTAATTGAATGATAATTATTTAAGTACCCCCTATCCTGAAGCATTTTGACCCTAGGAACAGGTTAAATGGTTAAGCAGAGGTTAATGTTAACATATTAAATGTTTTGTATGAAGACTATCTGTTTACAATCTCAATTAATACTTCTTGTGAAAAATTAGAAGTTAAACTAAAGTAGTTAAGGTTGTTTGTGGGGAAAGGAGTGAAAAGGAAAAACCAGAATCAAGTTGTCAAAGAATAGCGAATAACCTTTGGTAATTAGTTGGAGAAATGAAAGGAATTCAGCCCAGACTGAACATTTTCTTTTATCCCTGCCTGCATCCTGTGTTGAATCTTCTACATGTTGCTTTACTACTGTAAATCAACTCTAAAATAGGCAATGCAACCTAAAGCCAATGTCTGACCCTTGTGGACAGTAGACTAGATCAAGATGCTTATAGAAAATAAGAACACCCTTGTTTCTCCCCAGAATTGCATCTGGCAAGGAAGCATAGAAGGTCAACTTAGTTGTTCAGAAACATTCTTTGCAAGATGCTGTTTGGTTGAGGAATGTTGTATTTCAGACATTGTCTTAATTGTCCCTTGGGAGAGATCTCTGAGGTCAGGGCTGGACTTAGATGTCTTCACACATCTCGGATTGGTTCCTTTGGAGATAAATAGTTCAGTAAACAGTTTGGAATTTTGTTCTGATACTGGCCTCCTGGGTAAGCCCTCCTTTGATAAGTTCCTTTTTGGAATTTCAACAATAAAACCATCTTGAACAGGACCTAAGATGTTGCTAACCTACGTGGAATTATTTTTTATATTCTACGCAGAAAGAGAGCAGTATAGAAGTGTAATTAAGATGTAGGATTGGGAAGTATGGGTCTGAATCCCGGCTCAACATTTTAATAGCTCCTTAGCATGAGACAACTTTCTTAATCACTCTCCCTCAGTCTTCCCACCTATATCATGAGGATGGTAATAGTGCAATTTTTAAGATTGGTTGGATTAAAAAATGAAATAAAGCACTTAAATTGTCAGTATAGTTTCTGGCACATAGTTTGCAGCCAGTAAACGTTAGCTGTTATCATTGTCAATGCAATGTAATAAGATTATTTTCTTCTTCTTTTTTTCTTGAATAAGTGGTTATCACACAGTAGATTGAAGACCAATCTTTTAAATCATGTGATTGTGCATTCTTCTTTGTGCATCACTTGAGATTGTCAAACTAAAGCCATCTGCCTTGGATTACTGTGTAACTGTGCAGTTTCTATCATTGATTAATTATGAAAGCCAGACATGTAAGATATGTAAGATAACTTGCCAAATTCCCATGTATTTCTTACTTTTCACCCCTTTAAGATAGCAAAGTAAGAAATGGACTTAGTGAGATTTTCAGCGTCCTAAGTAGAAAGATATAAACTGTTTCAATTTGAAAATCATGTTTATATCTCAAAACTATTAGGTTGATTCTGGATTTTCTTTTAGAGCAGTGAAAGTTGTTGTCTATTAACCTGTTACAGTTCAAATTGGTTATAAAGAGGGATAGTGTTGATAGATGCTTTTGATGGTGGTGCTGTTTATCAGAACATTTTTTAAAAACCAATAGGCTGTCATTAAAGAGGCTCTGCTGTTTTTCGTTGGGTACAGTAACTTGATAGAGACTAGCTTCTTTGTTATACTATAATTCTGTATTTTATATATTGAGTAAGTGACTCTTAAGAAATGAATGTTGTGTTGTCCTTATAGGACACCTAGATCTTTCATCAGAAACAGAGTATCTTTTTCTCATAATAAATTGTCATTTTTGTTTTTACAGTGTATTTCTAATTGATGTTTAGGCTCACAAGAAAGTTCTGAAAATATCTTTAATTTGGTTGTATAATAGCTACTTGTGAGAAAGGGGTTGTGGTTATTAAGACTTTAAGCATGGAGATAATTCTACATGGTGAAGCCCATTGATCTTTCATAATTTTTTTTTAGCTCTACTGGGCACAGTTCTCCTGGCAAAATGTGAAACCAGAGTTGCACATTGACCGCCATAGCAATAAATGAAGCGGTGCTCCAGAAAACTCACAGGGCACTGCAGGTAGAAACAGTACTTTCCTTTGCCAGTGTGGTTGAGTCAGAGAGTTGCATTCATGCCTTTCACATATGGCCATTTATTTCCCCAGAAAAGGTAGAAGACAAAAGTTTGAACAGAAAGCAAAAATATCAGAGTAAAATCTCTCTTGTCATAAGCTGTCAGTGTTATTTTTAAAACAGCTTATTAAATATTTTATATTTAAAAGAAATACCACATTTGAATACTACCATGTCTAAATAGAAAACGTTAACTGAAGCAAATGCCGATTTATAGGCAGTACACAGGCTGTGATGTTTTGCATATCATCCATATAATTGAAAACATGTCAAAGGTGTATCAGCGAGTTGAATGTTTATGTCAAAGAATATTACGTGACAGTTTTCACATAAGGTTAAATCTATTTTTATCTGTCTGCTGTCACTTCAGAGTGTTAGTTGAGAACACTCTCCCTGGCATCTCTGTTGCCTTTGACTGTCGAACATTATGCTCTGTGACCTGCCCGGGTCACTTCTACTTGTTTGATTTAAAGGTCACACTGACCAGCCTTAAACAGAGTGCTTTCTGTTAAACAGCTCCGCGTCTCGTGTGGATTGGACAGTAATTACTCTGTGAAAATGCCACCTCCCCCTTTTCAGTAAGATTCAGGATTTTTTGTTTTCTGTGTGTCTTTGCATCTCACTTTTCATGCACTATTTTTCCCCAAGTCTCCCAAACAGAGATGGCTATTGATGGGCCATGCGTGCACTCACACTTCCGAAAGGATTGCTATTTGAACCTTTCATGACATGACATGAATGCTGCTGTTGAGAATGGTTGAGAAACAAACAGAAAGTAGCCATCTAGACAGCCTGCATACGATGCGCCGGTCAAAAGAAAGATGCATTTGCAGACCAAGGTGTCATTCATAGAAAATGTTCATTGGGCATGTCTGGACATCTCCAGACATTCTTAGGTGGTCATTCCAGGGCTAGATGGCATCTAGAAATGTTTTTACGCTCTTAAACACAAGACAGAATTTCAGGTTGGGTTCCAGAAGTTTCCTTGGTTAAACTTCCCAAGAGATAACAGGATTTGTAATGATTAGCTGAGTAGTCCTTGAGTACACTTAGATAGAAGGAAAATTCCTACCATCTATTTCCTGTTGGTAAATAAAAGTTTGATCTCATTTGTTACCTGCAGGGCGAAGAAACCAAAAGCCTGACTCTTGTCCTGCATCGGGACTCCGGCTCCCTGGGATTCAATATTATTGGTGGCCGGCCGAGTGTGGTATGTTAATTACTAAAATGTGTTTTTGCTTTTCCTGGTGTAGCTGGAAAGAGAGGTCAAGGTTTGAAGGGGACAGTGAGGAGCAGGAAACCTTGCTGACTTCATTCTGCTCTCTGTCACTAGAGAGTTCATTGGCTATCTAACATCTTCACACTTAGGGATTTTTATTGCGTAGTCTCCTAAAACAGCATTGGCCTAGTAATATAACAGCTAATTTAAACTGTTTGGTTTTGGGGGTGCATTTCTTTTTTTTGTTAGGGGGTACATTTCTGTTTGTATAGCAGTTGGGCTGAATGAAGTTGCCTGAGATGTGTGCAGTTGGAACTGGGTAACCAGCCACCGTCCTAGACCGAGCTGGAGTGTGGGCTCCAGAGTGGAAGCCTGATCTTGAGTTCTGCTCTGTCAGCTGTTCATTAGTCAGAGGCAATTCTCTAATTTGTGGGTGACTGCATCCCTTTGCTTTCTCTTCCCACTGCAGCTCTTTGACCACCACATTGATCAGCAGACCCTCCTCTAGAAAGAAGAGGCTGAATTCAAATCTGTCAGTTTAATTACGGGGAAAATGTTCAAAGAACGGGCTCTGGAGAGTAGCAGTGGATGTGTTTCAGAATCTCACATTTCAAGGGGGATTATCTGAATATGTCCCATCCCTTATCCTTTTCTTTTCCTGACCATCTCCTTGTTTATTAGCTTAAAAGGAAAATAGTTAAAGGAAAGGAAAAGAAAACAAAAATCTTTCATTCAACAAATAAGTATTGAACATAGGCTGTTTGCTAAGGGCCAGGAGATACAATGGAAGCCAGAAAGACTGAGGGCCTGTGGTCATTGAGTCCTGGTGGGGATGTCAGACAAGAAACAAGTGAATACAATAATTACAGATTGGACTGGAAGAAGTATGGTGAAGGAAAAAAAAATGGGAGGATGGCACATGGCAGACACCAGCCAAGAAGCAAAGGGTATCATTAGCTTGGGTTATCAGGAAAGACAAGAGGAGATAGTAGTAAGCAGAAACCTCAAGGACGAGAAGATGCCTGCCATCCAGATAGGAATATGTGTGCCCTGCCCTCATGGAGCTCACCTCCAGATGGGGAGACTGATGAGTTGGGAGAGCATAGCACTGCTCTCATTGATGTACTCTGTGCCCGCCCCCAGCTAGTGATGCCTTGGGATGAGTTAACCATGCAGGAGGAGGTGTCCTGGGGAGGGGCCATTGGAGCTGAGTTCAGATGGTTGAACAGGAGTTTGCTAGATCAGAGGACCATATTTTATTTGTATATATAATGTGTACACACTACCAAACGAATACATTATGTGCCTTATAAAAAGTTACGTACAAGAGGGAGTATTTTAAATAATGAAATTAAAATGTGACTATGAATAAAATGTCAAGTATGTTCTCCTGCCATTCCAATGCATTGTGTTACATGCATCCACCTGTGAAGACCCCTGAGCTAGAAGAAAGCGGTTGGACGCTGGGGTTTTGCAGGGATGGGGATTGGTGCTCATACAAGGCCTGGAGCTGGAGCAGACTTGGGAACTGGGGGAGCTGCAAGTAAGCAGAGTGTGGAAAGAGTTGAGGGACGGGCAGGGAAGTGGTGAGAAAGAGGGCTGGTGAAGAAAACAAGGGCTTGACCCCAAAGGGCCTAAGTCTTGAGTCTGGGATTTAAATTACCCAGGGCGGGAGTGGCCAACACATGGCTTCAGTTGAAGGGAGTGACACAAAGAGATTTATGATTAAATTCCCTTTGCTTTTAGCCCATTCCAAAGTTTCAAAAACAAACAAACAATGGCTTATTATAAGAAATGACAACTTAATTATGTGATTTGTAGTTGTTAAAATGATGAACATTATCTGTCTTATCATACATATAAAAAATAACATTGTAAATGGTGAGACTAAATTATAAATATGAAGGTAGATGGGGACAGGGATAATTCCCACTTTATTGAGCCCCCAGGGATGTGATCACATGGTTGTGTTTCTTGCATTCTGTCCGTGGAATTCTTAAAAAACTATAGAACCGCGTGAGGTTGGTATATTTTTATTTTTACCTTTTACCAGTTGTCTGAGATCCCAGGCTGCAGTCATCATGTGCTGTTCTGATTTAGTCCTTGCTGCCAGGGGTCCTCTGTACTCTCCAGCCTTAGGAGGGACTGAGGGAGCAAACTGCACTCAAATATCTAGACATTTGGCTCCGGGAAGCAGCAGGGTCAGACTTGAGCCCGTGGGTCAGAACATGAGCCCATGTTCTACAACTTACCATCAAGAACATGTTTTGCCGTTTAGCACAGATGAGTTGGCTGTTCCTTGTTTACACCCATAATTATTCCTCCACCCTTTGTTACCAGTTTTGAGAAACAACTTCAATAAATTAAGATTCACTTCACAATTAGATGTTTCACAAGCTATAGCAAACAAAAGAACCCAAACCAAGAAGACCTATTCTCTGCCCCAGGTCTAAACCACACCAAAGCCTGATGTTGGAAATTGCTCAAAATGGAGAGGCCTGTGGCCAAGTGATTGTTGGGAAACCTACTATGTTAAAGCCAGTGAAGATGGTGTTCAGTTTCCACACTCACCAGGGCAAAGTGACATTCCAGCCCCACTGGAATACAGTTCTTCCCTGTGCTTATCAAAGAGCAGGTTTAAGTTATTTTCTTTTTCTTTTTTACAAAAGGTGCTTTAAGTACAAGCCAGACCTGATTTTGTAGCTTGCATTAGTATTTTCAATGTATGTGGTCTCTTTGCGAGAACTGCCTGCATGGCCTCCAGAGGAAAATTTAATTCCATGTGCATGTGTTTGCCATAGTGTTTTTCAGAATTTGTCCAGATTAGCAGAAATAGCATCATGAAACCTGAATGTATTCTGCACTGTTGCCTAGAAAATCTGGCAGGTCATTGAGTACATGCTAAAAAGCCAAGATGAGCAACAACGCACACACGTCGTTAGTTACTAGAAGAATACAGTACAAATGATGTCTGTGTTTCCCAAGGAATTCCTGTGTTAGATGCTTGGTTGGGTTGTGAAATAGCCCAGCCATAGCTCTGACATAAGGCTTTTCATTGCATTATCAGT
Organism: Pongo pygmaeus; assembly: GCF_028885625.2. Taxonomy (NCBI): domain Eukaryota; kingdom Metazoa; phylum Chordata; class Mammalia; order Primates; family Hominidae; genus Pongo; species Pongo pygmaeus. Next base: position 79,794,794 of record NC_085930.1, read on the forward strand.
GTGCAATACTCTTAGCAAAATCATATCATTCATTTTTTAGTCCTCATAACCCTAAAGAAACAGCAGCTAGTTTGTTGTATCAAACCTTTCACTTAAGCCTTTGGGAAGTGTACTTTATTGTTAGGTACCCTTGCTATGAAAACAATCCCCTTTCATTTCTCTCTTACTCAAGGCAGCAAAACAAAATAAATTCCAAGTCATATTAGTTCACCTTGATAAATAGCTCTAACTAACTCTCTTAGGAGAGGAGCCAAACAAACTAGGAACAAAGAGATACCTTTTAAGGAAAAATCTAGCTTTTTTTTTTTTTTTTTTTGAGACGAGAGTCTCACTCTGTCACCCAGGTTGGAGTGCAATGGCACAATCTTGGCTCACTGCAACCTCTGCTTCCCAGGCTCAAGCCATCCTCCCACCTCAGCCTCCCGAGTAGCTGGGACCATAAATGCTCAGCTAATTTTTTGTATTGGTAGAGATGGGGTTTCACCATGTTGCCCAGGCTGGTCTTGAATTCCTGAGCTCAGGCGATCCACCAGCCTCGGCCTCCCAAAGCGCTGGGATTGCAGGTGTGAGCTGCCATGCCCGGCCTGCTGTATGTGCTTTTTGCATCCTTCCCCACCCCTCACCACTGTCTCAATTTAGTCTAACTGCTGGTGTTTGTTCTTGCTTCTTCCTCTCTGATTTTTGCTTGAACTTTCTTGTACTCCTTGAGAGTTATTACTTATGTGTAGTGTGGTATTTTGCAAAACAAATGAAAGCCAAAATCCTATCCCCTATCTCCCTTTCTCTCCAGCCAAGAAATGCAAAGTGGTTAAATCAGAGTAAACACAGATCTCTTTTCATTTGATATATTGACATCACCTCTTAGGGAACTCAAGCTTGTTCATAAATCTTTTGTGGTCCATTGAGACTCTTCAAATTCATCTAGTGGAATATTCCGTAGCCTGAAATGTTGGACTTCTGAATTCCTGTGTGTTTTGAGTTTTCTCAGTGGGAGACAGTATTGCACACAGAGCATGCAATGTGCAAGAGGATCCACTTCGCCTCGGTTTGAAACTGAGCTGTACCACTTTTTAGCTGTGTGACCTTGGATGAGTTACCAAACCTCTCTCAGTCTCAGGTTTTTCACCTGTGGAATGGGTAATAATAGTACTTATCACTTGTGGTTATTGTGAGGATTAAACAGTGCACATAGAGCACTCACTATGTACCTGGTACCTAGTTTGTGCTCAGTAAAGGAAGCTGCTGTGCAGCTTTATACATACATTTCAGGTGTGCACATAGGGAGCTACACAGATGTGTTCAGACTAGTGCCTCAGTAAGGCTGCCGTAAGAGAGGAAGGAGGCACAGAGGTATTCAGATGGTAAAGGGTTAGTGTGCAGGAGGTCTGTGCAGAGCACTGTGATGCTAGGCAGGGATGCCTTTTGAGGATAGATGATCCTACACAGCACCCACAGACTCCCTGACCCTTCTCTTGGAAGAGCGTTGATGGAATCCAGATGCCAGTTAGAGACATATCTTTGTCATGTGGGGATAAATGTCAGGAAAAACACTTAATGCTCATTTTAGGTTGTGATTTTGGTTTCTTTTGGTGAATCATATAACATTTTACTGTGTGTGTGTGTGTGTGTGTGTGTTTGGGGAAGTGTGAAGAAGGAAGGAGAGAAGGACTGAGAAATATACATTTTTCCAAGCTTAGTTATTGCTGTTGCATTTGAAGGGGTAGATTGAATCACACTCGAAGTTGTTTCCTTCCCCCTTCAGAATATAGGGATTGTTTTTCGGTTTTGTTTTTTGCTGTTTAAAGCAGAAAATGTTTTACTTGCAGAGTTATTTTTAACAAATGGAATTTTTATGTATTTGTATTCAGAGTAATTGTTATTGAAATAAATCTTCTAATGACATACGGCAAGGAATTTACCATGACTAGGTTTTGGAGTTTCTGTGGAACATTCTGAGCTTACATTTCAAATGATTTTGTTTGGAAATATCACATGCTTGTGCCATTTAATTTATAAATCCATCTGTTAATCACTAGAAATTTAATCCACACACTTGGAGAGAATTCATTGCAGTGCTGTTTGAAAAGAAGTTCGTGAACAAGCTGTGAGGGTTTTTTATGAGCTTGTTGGAGCCTTTTGATTTTAAGGAAAGGAAGGAGTTTGAGCAGTGAGCTGTCTTCGTTCCCAGAAAGTTTTAGTTCTGACATTTAATTCCAAGATCTAAAGAGATTCAAGGAGGTCGGAGATCAGAATTTATTAGGACTAGAGTGATGGTAGTGCATCGGAACGAAAACAAAATATCTGTATTCACAGTCAAATTATTAGATATTTACAAGCTTAATAACATTCTGTGCAAATGAGGATGTGGGAAAACACTCTGTCTAATGAACAATCAGTATAAACTCTCTGAAAAGCCATTTGACAATATCTTTGAAGTGTACATATCCTTTGACCCAACAGTTCCATTGTTAGAGATTTGCCCTAGAACTATAATAGCAAAGATAATTTAAAATACAAGTAGGAGAGTATTATCACGGCATTGTTTAATCGCAACAAATGAAAACAGTGTTTATTAGCCTTATGTTGGATACTGTTCAGTCACTTTAAGAAGTAAGGCAGACATGGGGAATTGGTGGCAGAAGATCTTCATGATTTTTAGAGTTAAATGAGAGAGGCAAGGACATAAGAGTCAGACTAGCATAATCGCATTTGTGTGCAAAAAGGAACAAATGCATTTTAGGAAGATGATGCGTTAAAATGTTTTCAAAAGGATGCATAAAGTCAAACAGCTACCATAGGTGGGGGAAGAAGGACAATGGGTTGGAGATGGCAGGGACACATCATTTTATGTCCTTTGGTGTGGTTTGAAATATTTTACTGTGTGTGTATTTTAGTTTAAAACAGAAATTAGGAGAAACAAATACCTTTTACCCTATTGCCACTTTTGACACAGCAAGAGTCAATTACTGTTTTAAGAGTGCAAGCTTTACTTTCATGCCCAACTTAATATCTAGCATTCATGCATGTGTTTTTTTAACCCAAAGGATAACCACGATGGATCATCCAGTGAAGGAATCTTTGTATCCAAGATAGTGGACAGCGGGCCTGCAGCCAAGGAAGGAGGCCTGCAAATTCATGACAGGATTATTGAGGTATGTGAATACTGGCCAGTGTCTTTTAATAGGCTAAATGCCATCCCGTCTTCGTCCAGCTCAAAGCAAGATGTTTGACTGGGGAGGGAGGCCTAAAGTGGTAGATGGTTGAGCGGGAGTCACACTTCTCCCATTGTGTGGGACCAGATTGAGTGTTGATTGCCTTGGTGTTAAATTTTTGTTAAATGTAGAAAAGACAGATTATGAGTGGAATGTTCACAATTTGGCTTTTTTTCATGTGGACCTGAATCTGTTTCGTATGCATCAGTTACAGTTTCGCGCGAAAACCATTGGAGAGTTGGATGTTAGAACCAGATGAACGATCCCTGTTGTACAAATTGTGCACCCTGTTCATGTTGATTACCAGGGTACAATTGTGTCAGCTTTGGAGTCACTCTAATGTCCTCAGAGCTCACACAGCACACACTTATTTCTACAAATGCATTGTTCTGTTATGTTTGTCGTCTTTGCCTGCTGTTAGTTGTACAACCTGATTGCCCAGGGATTTGCAGGCAGAGGTTGATATTAGGGTTCACATATCATCACTCACTCCATTTTCAGTTCTTCATTCATCATTTCAAACTTTTATACAGCAGGTTTGTAGACTCATGTAGGGGAAGTGGATCTCTCAGCCCCACCAGACAACACTTTGTAACAGGGTTGCAGTGTTCTAGGACGCTCTGAGTCACTAAAAGGGAGAGAATGATTTGTTGCCTTCTCATAAGGGCTCTTGTTGCAAAGTTTGATATAAATGAGTAATTTTTTGCTGGTGTTTTGACCATTTTCATAGCTCTTTGGATGGATACACATATGGGCTAAATTGATTGGCTTTCCTATTAGGCAAAAAGTAAATTTGAGAATCCACGATGATAGCCAGACCCTACAAGAAATTCACCCATGGGCCATAGCCGTAATATAGTGCAAATAGAAGAAACCAGAAAAACAGCACCTATACCAGTGGATGTTTGTTTTCCACACGCATTTTCATCATGTCTGTATTTCCTGAGTATTTTCAGGGCCCATTTCAAAATTTCGGACTGAGTGGGAGCTAGGACCACAAGCTAAGCCATAAGTGAAGTTCACGTCACTCACTGGAATGTGGCCACAGGCTTCTCCTGGGGAAAGGAGCCTCAGCAAGACAGAGAACAAAGTCTTGCATTTCCAGTCTCATCTGGACACATTCTGCAACATGCAGTATGCTTCAGGATAATTTATAATCCTCAGGAAAATACACAGTTAAATCTCACAGGGAAAGCAAACTGAACTAGTTAGGGTGTAAGGCTCCCTCCTCGGAGGGAGTGTGATGTGCTAACTTACATGTTAAAATGATACTTGATTTTGTTTTAAGGACATTATTAATATTGTTGCATCCCCTTTGAATGTTTGAAGGGTTCTTAAACTTGGAGCTTTTTTTGCTGCATGGTTTAGAGTCAGTCTTCGTACTTCCCAGGTCAGGAGAGTGGATTTTTCCCTAACAGGAATTTGCTTGGGCAAGAGTGCTTTCTTAAGAGCTCAAATGCGTTACTTACTGTCTTTTTTGAGAGTGAATACATTTTCTGAGACTATTGTTCAAAAAGATAAGTACAGCTTCCGTTGCCAAGGGATTGGTGGAACAGCCAGTTTCTCTAAGTAATGGAATTTCATTGCTCTTATGTTTTGCAAATGAGAAATCTACAGCTGGGCAGGATTTTCTCTTGGCAAAGGATGATCTGTATTTGAAATGTTCAGTACGGTTTCTGGTAAGTCACATTCCTATTTTGGACAGTATGTAAAATATTAATCATGTAGTGTTGAGATGGAAAGAAGGATGACCACAATAGAGAAACGATATATGTATAATTGCAATTGACACACTGTGCCTTTTGCAGTCAAATTCTAATCTCTTTTGACATGATACAGTGATTCCCATGACTGAAAATATGTTCTCTGGTTTACCTCGTCTGTGTCTGAGTTTATTACCAGGAGGCATGAATGTGATTATTTTGAGAGAGAGAGAGAGAGAGAGAGAGTATGTGTGTGTGTGTGTTTCATCACTAAGAAGAGTCAAAGTCTCTAGTTTTCCACCAGATGTCTTCTTTTTCAGGGGAATGGGCAAACCACCACCAGATCTTCACCATAAGACCCTTAATTCTTGCAAAGGGATATTATTAAATCCAGAGATACTAATTGAGTCTTTTCTTTGCTGCAGAGTTCCTCTGCTCTTAATGGTATCTGTTCTCTGAGACCAGGGCAGCGGCTCTTACCCACATCGGTGCCAGCCCAGCTCCTCCCTGTTTTTTTTATAAGAAATATTTTGGAATTCCACCAATACTGTGGTGAAATGAAATTTACAAGTAACATTTATATGCATACATACACAAATAATTGTAAAAATATATAGGCTGTAGCATAAAAGAAAATCAAAGGAAGATAATTTATAATAAAATATATCAATATGCCAGTGTTCTGGCACAGTGACGTTAGATACCATGGCACTGTCAGATGCTCACACATCAGTGTAGACTCACTGGGATGCACCTTATGTGGCTGCAGATGCTGCCAGATACAAGAGGCAGCTGCTGGTGGCCCAGGCACCATGAATGGCCTTGCCATACAGGATGTGAATTTCCATGGTAGTGAACAGGTCATGGTTAAGTTCTGACACAGGCAACTACAGTGTTGCTTTGATTTATACAAGAGTTGCATTTCTTGAAATGTCTGTGTGTGTATATGTATATATGGCAAGACATACATGTGGTAAAATATACATAACAGAATTTACCATTTTAACCATTTTAAGTGACAGTGCAGTGGCATAAACTACATTGATTTGTGTTGCAGAACCAGTACCACCATCCATCTCCAGAACTTTTTCATCTTCCTCAACTGAAACTCTACACTCACTAAATACTAACTCCCTCCCCACCTCAACTCCTAGAAACCACCATTCCACTTTCTGTCTCTAGGAATTTGATTTATAAACGGAATCATGTAGTATTTGCCTTTTGTGACTGGCTTATTTCAGTTAGCATAATGTCCTCAAGGTTCGTACATGTTGTAGCATGTTATAATTTTCTTCCCCTTTAAGGCTAAATAACATTCTGTTGTCTGTATTTACCACATTTTGTCCATTCATTCACCCAGTGATGGACACTTGGGTTGCTTCAGCCTTTTGGTTGTCTTGAATAATGCTGCTGTGGACGTGGGTGTACAATGTGTGTATATTTAAACTGCCAAAAACTCTATTGTGTTTATATGTAAAACAGAGCTAGGTCTATGCTCAGGTAATTATAAAAAGCTTGTTATTTTATCTTCATGACTGTCTGGTGGGATATGTGATAGTTGTGCTGGAGGCAGAACCGTTCTTCATTGCAGGAGATTCTTCATGTCATCTCTGGCAAATACCCCTATTGTTGTGATGGTGAAAAATGCCCCTGCAGATTGCTGAAACTCCCACTGGGGAGTGACAGGGACATCAGGGACAATCACTGAGGTAGAGGTTTGACTTATTCTAAAACCTTGGGATAGGAATTGAGTTGCTCAGGGACAGAGATGTCAACATCCCTTTCTTCCAGCTAGACTGCCTACATGATGTCCCCTATTTGGGTTCCGTACACGAGTACTCCCAAGGCCTGATAAGAAAGCCTGAGCTGGCCTGTCCTGGGGCTGTGGCTGGGAATCTGGGGCCCCCTTAGATTAAGTGCCCTCCCAGCCCACATGGCTGCAGGGCCCATGCTGTCCCCTGGAATCCTGTGTGTCCATCTGACCTGTGCTTGTTGGGCAGACTTTGGTCATACCTATTCCATCTCACATTTGGTACTGGGATTCAGCAAGTTCTGACGTACTCAGTATTGGCTTCTGATTTTTTTGTGTCTTCCCTGCACTCCTCTCACCTGTGAGCTGTCCCGGTCCTTTTTACAACTTCCGACCCCACCTTTGATTGCATATACTTATTGCATTTAGAAAACTGAATTTAATTTCTCCCTGATGTCTTTAATATTCATTCAAAACTGTAAATATCTCAGTGCCTTTTGTTTTTCTGCCTCTGAGCCTACTGTCTGAACTATATTTTAAAGACAATGCAAGGTTCCTATACTTTAATATCACCAGATTTCTTAAAGGAACTATGCTCATATTCTTTCAAATAGTTTGAGAACTTCGGAAAAATTTTCCCAGTGCCCAAAGTGTGGGTTATCCAACTGAAGCAGATTTCCTCATCCACAAACACACCACCTTTCTCTGTGGACTCTGGAGTCTACTTTAGGCCAATCTTACTCTACTGAAAGTTATTTAGGAGAAGGCAAAAATGTGAAAAATCACATAAGATCAATATTACCCTCAAAATTCTCTTAGGGAGGTGACATATGGAGAACATACCATCTCTTCGTAAGTCCAGCCAGCTGGTTTTGCACAGCATCGGATCACCTCAGTGTCTCTCAGTTGACTGTCATATGGAGTTTTTGGATTGTTCTGTGAATACCTCGTTTGGCAAAATGCTCACACTGAGAAAACACCGAGAAACTGAGACCTACTAAGAAACCAGCAAATTCACTTTGAGGCATGTGCTGTTCAATATATTATTTCTCTCTCTATCCACTTTTTTTTTTTTTTTTTTTGGCATGGCTTGCCTATAAGTTAAACACTCCTCTGATGCAACTCCACTGAAATTCTTTCTCAAAGACTTGTAGAGGCCATCCACATCTATATTTCTTGCCAGTCTTCAAGCCATATGGCTTGAAGAACCAAGCTCATTTTTGTGTTATAGGAGGCTTGCCTTTGGTGATAAATGAGTCTGTGTAGCAATTGTGTGGGTTAAACGTTGTTCTGCTTTGAGCTAGCAATCTTGATTCCCTGGATCCAATGAAAGTGGGAGACTTAAGCCCTCTATTCCCAATAACCATTATTTCATACAATCTTCTGTAAATATGCATTCATCTTGCAAGTGTTATGATTTGAAGACCTGAGGATATGATTACAGAAGCTGTGGAACCTCAAAGGCTTTTGTGTAAACCGGTCATTCTCTTTTTTTGTTTATTTTTGGTTTAGTTGGACTGTCATTGCTAACAAGGTTTGTTACAGGGTCAGCTAGAGAGGATTAGCAATGCTTTCCCTCCCAGAGCCAGGCTACTTGGTGGAACAAAGTGAGATTTCACTGCTTGTTATTATTAGGTGAGAAGATACTGTTCTGAGACCCACTAAAGTTGCAAAATGGAATGTGAATTAAGCTGGAGTATTTATTTAAAAATAAAGTAATAGAAGACTCCCCTTTAAAAAATGTTTCATTTCGACATAATTTCAGACTTGTAGACATGGATTTCTGTACACTGTTGACCCAGATTCCCCAAATATTAGCATTGACTACATTTACTTTATTCTTTTTTTCCTCTACTCTTTATCACTAAAGTCATCAGTGTGAACTTTTTAGGAATAAGACATTCTCATATGTAACAGTATGGTAATCTAAACCAGGAAACTCATGTTGGTACGAAACTGTTATCTAATCTTCGGAATTTATTCTGATCTTGCTAATGGTCCCTGTGATGCCCTTTATAGCAAAATAAAACCACTGTCATGGGTTTTATTCCATTTTCATATTTATTTGGTTTCCTTTATATCAATTGCTCAGCTTTTGTCTTCTATACTATTGATATTTTTAAAGACTCCAAACCAGATCTTTTCTAGACTGTCGCTTAATTTCTGTTTGAAGTTTCCTCAAGGATGGATCCAGGTCATATGTTTTGGGCAAGAATACCACAGAAGTGATAGCGTGTCCTTCTCAGTACATAATGACAGGTCTCACATGAGGTGAAGTTGTCCCTTTATTTATGATAACTTGAACCACTTGGTTAAAGTCGTATCTCTCTGTCTCCACTATAAAGTTACCATTTTCTTCTTTATAATCAATAGTTATCCTGTAGGTAGATGCTTTGAGGCTATGTAAATGTCTTGCTACTCCTCAAACTGTCACACACTGGTTTTATCATCCATTGACTGTGTTTGGTTGAATCTGTTATTGTGATAATTGACAAATGGTGATTCTTCTAACTCCAGTCCTTCCACATTAGTTGACTTTCTACTATAAGAAGAAGTATTCGTTTTTCCCCTATTTAATCTGTTTATCTGTTTGTCTCTTTCTCTGTCAATATGGACTCATGAGTTTTTATAATTTGGTGGTCACGTTGTCCAAGTTTTGGCCAAATGGAGCTCTTTCAGGCTTTTAACCTGTGTTATTTTGACATGTTCCCATCATGTTTTGAGCACTTTCCTACTTCCCGGCACAAGATACTCCAGGTTAATCTTCTGTCCTTGCTCCACTTCTGACATGTGCATTTTTTTCAAGGACCTCTAGCTTCATTTAGTGGAGAATAGTGTTTAGAAACCAAAATATGGGTGCTAGGGTGCTCATTATGATTGAGATTTCATTGCTTCTGGGCACCTTCAGCAGATAGAGCTAGAAAATGTAAATATGTAATATAAACACATGTACACATGCACCACAATGATAACATATACATCTGTCTTTCTGCATTCATTCATCTGTATATCTTGGAAACTATGCCTATATCAATACCTCTAATTTCAGTCCAAGTCAGTTTGTAATCCAGTTTGTAATTCCTAGAGGAGTCCTTTTTAAAATACTGATCCATGTGCTTTTTTCCTTTGAATTAAATCTGTGATCTTTGCTTAGATGTTATCAGTGAATTAAAAAATTATTGGTGAAAATTGTTTAAAGTGTTTTAATTTTTGGTTTGGTTTTGGAGAAAAAATATGCTGTAAACCAAATGATTTTGTAATTATATTTTTCTTTTCACTTTAGGAGTAAGAAAGACTTGATATTTCTTGCTTAACTATATACAGGAAACTTATTTTGCTAAACAGGCACAGATATGCATAATCCATTTTTAGTTAATGTTAGAAATAAACACATGAGGCTATACTGCTCTCCTTCACAGGGACTGATCCCCATTTACCATATTCAGCAGAGGAGTATGAAAAGTTTGATAGCAGTTATCCACTTAAGAAGTAAAACCTATTCATGTTAATTTGAAATCTCTAACTGTTGTCTTGGTTACCCAAATATTCTGTTTTGATTAAAGAAACTTGATATAATTCAAGCTGCATTGAGAAGATTCTTTGTTAGCTGCAAAAGTAAGCAGATTTTAGAGATCAGTTATTAGTAATGGACTCCAACTCTCCGTTTCCAAAGGTGGAAGCTAGAGTTTCTTCTTATATATCAATTTCAGTATATATAATGGCAATGACATCACCTTGGATTATGGTGTCAAAAAATTCTGAGGACATTCCTGAATTGAGTGGAGATGAGCATTGTGATCATTTATTGATGTTTGTCATGGGCACACAAACAAGGAGAAGGGTGACTTTTTGCTGTATATTTGCTATCTCTGTATAGACTCACTTAAATGATGTTTTTGGAACTATTGCATTGTCATTTGGTAGTAATGACTGTCTTTTCACTAGCATAGCTGCACTCTCAATAAGTCAGTCCATCTCCATCTTTTTAGTCTCCACTTGTAAAATAAAGTGAATATCATATTTTCCCCTCTCCTATTTCCTGATTTAGCCACTTTTATCACTTTCGTTTTACCTTAATAGTCTTTATACTACAGCAACAGAAGACTCTAACACAGTTAGGTGAGACTTCTCTGAAATGCAGCTGATCTCCTTACTATTAGAAGGAACATGTTGAAATGGAAAGAACCATTAAGATTTAAATCAGGAGACCCAGGTTTAAGTCTCCACCCAGGTATTCACTGTGGTGTTGGGATTCTAAATGTTGAGTCTTCATCTCTAGAATGGGAGGAGTATTTACTGCTTGTCTTTCCTACCTGTCGTGCTGTCTGGGTGGACCAAGGAAACAATGTAGGTAAAGGATTTTTGCAATTGAGTACAAAGGTGGAGAATTGTTATTTCAAATTAAAATTTTTGTACAAGATACGAGAACTTAAAGCCAAATATAGAAGTTAACAAAAACTTTTCTGAGATCTGTTTTCTTCTTGTTTATATGTATCAGCAAGAATGTGGAGCTGCTATAGAATTATTGAGAAAATCTTAAACTATTTCATGGAGACATACTTTCCAGAATTAACAAGGAGACCAATTAAAAACAAATAGCCCCCCTTTAGTCCATGGTTGCCTTAAACAATATATTATGTATTAATTTCTTTCTAATGACTGTGCATAGCTTATTGTGTGATGTATGGGCTTTGTTATATTTATTACTGTCATTATTTTCCTTATTTTCCTATCAAAACTAGCCTTTCAGTGAATATCTTTCTAACATACATCACTTTATATTAGTCAGATAAATATAAAACTTAGGTGAAGAGTAGACAGTATGGAGTGCTACAACTCTTGCAGAATTTACCTAGCAGGTTTTTCACTTTTTACTAGAAAAACCAGTAGAAACAAACAAACAAAAAAAACCATGGTATGATGCAATTTGTTTATTTTTAAGGCATTTATACTAGTCTTTGCAGGGGAAAAATACTGTGGGCTAATGAACAGTTTATAGTTATAGTAGTTATTTTGTTTGATGGGATTATGGGGAACTTTAAGTAAAGCCACGTTTCTGTAATGTTGGAGTTCTCCGAAGTGTGTGTGTATGTGTGTATGTGTGTGTGTATGTCTGTATGTGTGTGTGTGTGTGTGTGTGTATATATATATATATATATACCTTATATATATTTCAGTAAACAGTAAGAATTAAAAACTTGGTGATTTAAAAGTTTCTTTTGAATTTTAAATATCACAAAAGGGACACCTGCTTATATATTTCCTTTTAAAAGTCACTTAACATTCTCATTTCTACAAGCTCATAGCATATGGCACCAGGTATGGAAACGCAGAGGCATCTGTCTCCTGCTGAAACCCTGCAGTCAGGATATTGGGTGCTTCTCTTTGTCAGAGTGTCTCTCCTATCCTCTGCCCGTGTTAGAATTTACTTTGTATTGACATTATGTACTTTTGTGGGAGTTCTGACTCCACAGAAGTTTTAAATCTGTCCCTCAAAGTCTTCCTTTCATAAAAAGATTTAATTAGGTAATCCACAAAGCATTTTAAAATGAAGAATAAATTAGAAGTAACCAATGTCCCCATTAAATTCTTGAGTTAAGATTAGGTCAAAAAATTAAATCTTGGGTAATTTCCTGAGGACCATGAAACAAAACAACAAATTCTTGACAATAATACAGGTCAAACATATTTTATATTGTCACCTTTACATGTGATATCTAGACACTTATCTTTAAATATGGGGGTTTTGAGAGCAGTAACCTTATCTGTTTTTTTTTAAGGAAGTTTTTGTCTTTTCATCTGTTGCTGTAACACAAAAAGAGGCAGATGCATTTTTATTGAATTTGGAAGGTGTGTTAGGGATGGCCTGACTTAAATGCTAATCTGTGAAGTATATGTAACATGAGCGAGCACTAGGGGAACGCTTCAGAGCAGTAGGCAGACATCATTGTGGAGCTAAACTAAGCACAGTGCCTATAGACCAGGGTGCTATGAACAGGCGGAAAGAGTGTTGACAATCAGGAATTGTCAATGGTAATTGCAAATAGGAAGACACAAGGGCAGAATGGCAGCTGCAAGCACTGATTTGCAATTATGCCACTTTCACTGGGAACTCTGAGTACTCCAGGGTGGGTAGCTGCTGCAGCTTGCTTTCTTCTAATGAGGATTAATGATTACTTTGAGCCTCACGGTGGAGAGCAGCTGGTATGGAATGAGTCTGCCACGCCAAGTGCCACAGTGCTCAATGGAGACCTCTGGCTCTTACCCTGTTTAAATCTCTTTTGATGACCACGTGAACTGCATAGAAACTGGGTCCCACCCCTTTTCTCCTGAGAGTGGCACTCCCCTCTGCCCTTTTGGCTCTTTTGATTCTCTTTATTTCCTTCTTTCATCACTTCCTTCTTTCCTGCTAGCCCTAGTGGGTCATTTGGCAGCTTTCAGGGATCGGGAGAACTTAAAGCCTAAGAGTGTTTGGTTTCTTCCTAGGCACTCCCACACCCCTCAAAAGAAAAATGCAAGTCAGCATTAAAACGAGCTAAATATGTTTATTTTTTATTTTTCAATATTTGGAGACACTCTGGGGTGGAGCAAAATTGATGCCAACAGTCTAGTTTAAAAAGACAGGTTTTTTTTTTGTTCTTTTCATAGAATGATTTTTGCTGGGAAATGGATATATGTTTCCACACATATTGATTTGAGGATCCGTTAGCCAGATAAATGCAATCCATATCCAAAAACTGGTTAGGTATTGATTTTAAACATTGGATAGGGGATGAATTATATAGTATGATCTGTATAATTGTTGCGACTTGTTAAAAAATCTTCATGTTGTATGAGTTCTTAGGATAAGAGAGGATAACAGGGGAAGAGAAACCATTAGTAGGCATATGTTCAGTTGTTGGGTGTGCACTGAGTTCTGCCTAATATGAGATAGGTCAGGATACCCAGAGAACTAGGACATAATAAACTCCCTGGCTCTAGGGAGTTTACATGTGAGACCTATGTTTATAGGAAAATAACACCAAGTTAATTAGAAGGGCAGCCAGTATATGCAGAGGTTAAGAGCCAAGGACTCTGGAATCAGATCAGCTTTTGAATTCTAGTTCTGTCATTTGCTAGCTTCATGATCGTGGAGAAACTTCTTATCTCTGAGCCTTGCTTTCTTCTGTAAAATATGGATAAAGTTGCCATAATAAAGAAAATATTCTTGTGTGTCTGAATACTGTAAATTTGGCCCCGGAATAAATGCTCACCAGGTGGTTAGCTATGCTGTGTTGTTTCCTGTGGGTCTTTAGAGGCTGGGCTGGAGGAGCCTTCCAGCAAGCCAACAAACTTTGATGATGGCTATATGGCACAGTTTCATAAACCTGAAATTACAGTTGTGAGTAGACCATTTTAATTTGTTTTTTATTTCTTTTTGATATTAGTGAGCCTTTGTATCTGGATTAAGAGCTGCCACTTCCTAAGGCCATATAAATCACAATAATTGATCAATCAGGAATAATTCTTAATTTACATCTTAGTGTGAACAACATGGTAATTCATTGCATATGTGCTGACATAAGTGTTCCAAAAATAAAGTCAAACAATTGTGTGTTCAATATCAGCTATTTTTAAAGTGCCAGAAACATTAAGGTTTCTGTTTTTATATTGACTCACGAGGAATATTGGGATTTTCTTAAAATTAGGAATAGTTCATCTTTCTTTAGCAAAAATGTCCCTTAAAATTGAAATAGTTTAGTTTCTTTTTAGGGTAACTTTTTATGTCTTGATATGAATGTAATACACCATTGCAGAAAAATTGAAAAATACAATAAGACATAAAGATGAATATAGAAACCCTTACTGATACTAAGTAGTATCTTGACAAAATATCAGTTTGATCATTCAGGAATGCATGTAATGGCTTCTGTGTTAGAATCTGATGGGGCATGGGAATTGCATAAGGATCACTAATATTTTCATTACTTGTTCTAAACTCTAAATGAAGAGGGAGAACTTCAAGTAAAATAGGATTAAGTATGATTTTGTTGCAGCATTATTATTGGATTTCTGATGCTTTGTGTCATTCTTTGAAATATCTGAAAGAGTCAGTGTGCTTGTAAGAAACATGAGTGAGATAATAACATATGAGGGGGACTTGGAATAGAATTGCTGGTGATACAGGAATTTGTAGAAGCAAAAGAATCAAGCAAGAAAAAATATTTCATCATTTTTATTGAAAGCTTGAAACTTTTTAATACCCTCAACAGAACAACATCTTAATTTTACTACAAGGTAAATTTGAAAACTAGAAAAAAGAACTACTTTCTTTTTAGATGATGGTACCAAAGTTGTTGACATTTATTATTTCTCCATTCAAATGCCCAAGTTAGCATCTTAGTACCTAGAGGACTAATTCCCTCTGGTATGTGAACCAGTAGAGAGAGACCTAACCAGAGGAAGGACACTAAGTGCCAAGTTAGACGGAATTGTTTTCTCAGAGAATTGTTACCTAAACCTTGGTATTTGCATTTTAATGAAGTTCCAGAAAACACTTTAACTTTTATTAGCTACAGTCTTTTAATCTGCATTTTTTCTTTTTTCATTCTCTTTCTATAGCCTCTGCCTCCCGGTTCAAGCGATTCTTGTGCCTCAGCCTCCCAAGTAGCTGGGATGACAGGTGCCCATCACCACACCCAACTAATTTTTGTATTTTTGGTAGAGATGGGATTTCGCCATGTTTTCCAGGAGGGTCTCGAACTTTTGAACTCAAGTGATCCACCTGCCTTGGCCTCCCAAAGTGTTGGGATTACATGCGTGAGCCACTGAGCCCAGCTAATCTGTGTTTTGACAAATAATATTTTTCAGATTGCTTAGCATTAAAGAGCTTGTAAAATATATATGAATATGTATGACTCTATATGAATATATATATGAATCTGAACATTTATGCCTGAACACAAGCACTTTGTTGGCTTCACGTTAGTAACTCATGAGATTTTGCCTTCATTTTGTGTAAGTCACTTGAAGACCCAAGACAAATTGGATGAAGTTTTAAGCTGTTTTGTATATAGTCTGTGTTTAATAATCTTCATTTATACTTTGTAAGAAATGAAAGGAGAATCCTTTGGGCAGATGGTATTATGTAAAGTGGTGACAAGGAAATCTTTATTTTGATGCAGGGACTTAATTACTTGTGAAGCCTATTTATAGGTAAGTTTAGGTTGATTTGCTTGATACACTTAGTAAATCTTACATGTGAAATTCAGAGGTTCTCATCTATTAAACTTACCAGATTTAACAGAACATACAGGGAGTTACACTAATTCAGAGGGAAAAGGACAAGGAAGGAAATTGCTATTTCTATTTAAATAACATTTTTCTTTTCTCCTTTAGTTTGTTTGAAAGTTAAGCCCATAACAAGTGTTCGTTGCTTTTTGTCATGATCAGAATATTAAAGGATTCAGTAATAAGAGCCATTTGTGGCCTTTTGTAATAATCCATCCCAGTTCTAGGTGATCTTTTAAAACTTAAAATAGTAGAGATAGAAGAGAGAAATTCAGTGTGCTTCCTTTCATTCTGTTAGCTTCTTCCAGTCTTGATTAAGCATGTTGCTTGTGACAAATACAAACCAAAAATGTCCCAGCTACTTGGGAGGCTGAGGCAGGAGAATGGCGTGAACCTGGGAGGCGGAGCTTGCAGTGAGCAGAGGTTGCACCACTGCACTCCAGCCTGGGCGACAGAATGAGACTCTGTTTCAAAAAAAAAAAAAAAAAATCATATCTCCTGGGAGGATGGCCATTAAACTGTTTTATGAATATTCAAGAGAGGAAATCAGTCCTTCTGATATATCACAGGGCAGTGGAAAGAGTCCCCCTTCATCGGAGAAAAATCAGAGTGAGGGATAGTCAGTGAAGCCTGTTTAGCATTTTGCATCGATCATCAAACCTAAACAAGTGTTTCTCAGACTTGAGTCAGTCATACACCACCTGCTCAGTCTTTGCTATATATGTGCCATCTGTTTTGCTAAATGCTCAACATTATTCTTAAAGCAACATTCTTTTAACTTTATTTTAAAAAGAAACTGTGTGTCATGACTGTAAATGGAAAGTCATTGTCATGTCTTGTAAATAGAAGATAAGAGTAAAAATAAACACAACATGTAGAGCTAGTCAATTTAAGCTAGACAGTTAGCTGAAAACTCTGGTCTTTGAGCCATGCTTTCTCTTTGTCTAAGAGCAAAACTAATTAGTGGGAGTAGAAGTCAGGACAGTGGTGGGAAACAGGCCTGAGGAGGGCTTTTGAGGGTGCTGGTCTCATTCTGCTCCCGATCTGGGCAGTGGTTCAGGAACATGTTCACCTGTGCAAATACACCAAGATGTACACTTAGGATGAGTTCACTTTCTTTATGTTACATTTTGATAAACTTTATTTTTAAAAGTGGTGTTACCTGTTTACAATAGCAAAGATGTGGAACCAACCCAAATGCCCATCAACGATAGCCTGGACAAAGAAAATGTGGTACATATACACCATGGAATACTATGCAGCCATAAAAAGGAATGAGATCATGTCCTTTGCAGGGACGTGGATGAAGCTGGAAGCCATCATCCTCAGCAAACTAACACAGGAACAGAAAACCAAATACTGCATGTTCTCACTCATGAGTAGGAGTTAAATATTGAGAACACATGGACACAGAGAGGAATAGCACACACCACGGCCTGTTGAGGGGTGGAGGGTGAGGGGAGGGAACTTAGAGGACAGGTCAACAGGTGCAGCAAACCACCATGGCACACATATACCTATGAAACAACCTGCGTGTTCTGCACATGTATCCCTGTTTCTTTGGTTTTTTTAGAAGAAATAAATTTTTTTTAAAAAAAGTAGTGTTACAAACATTTTTGCCTCAAATTGACTCTGTGCTCTAGATGTAAGCAGATGGGTTAGAGATTGACAATGGAGTGACTTGGATAACTTGGGTTAGAGATCGACAGTGGAATGACATCATGTCATTCAAGGTCGTTTTAATGGCAGAGCCCAGGGTCACCTAAAATAAAGTGAAGTGCTCCCTGACTTCAGCGTGCCCAGGTCTGTCGTGTACCAGTCTGAGCTAAACTCTTCATGTGGCTGCTTTGGTTTGGTTGGTTGAGGAAAGAAAGAGTCCTTAGAGATTAGAATCCACTATAGAGAGGAAGAATTCTTTCACTGCTAAAACTTCAGAGGCAGGAAGGTAAATATTAATGTTACTGACCAGAAATTGGGGAATCCCTCTTTGATAAACAAACTTTTGTTTGTTTTTATACAGTTCTGAAAAACTATACTATCTTTATACATTTGTAGCTATTTACTGTATGTACATTTGTCCGTCGTGCGGCCTAAGCATAGATGTAAGTATGACTCAAACAGCAACTCATTCTACACTGTTCTTTGAAAGAGTATTCTGCAAACTTTTTTGGTACTGACCTACAGTAAGAAATACATTTTATATGTGACCCAGTGCAGCACTCACAAATGTAAGTGGGCCTGGGATGTATGTATAAAAATGGAAAAAAAGTTTCATGCGAGATATTTACCCTTACTGCATACAGTGTAGTCTGGTATTTGTATTTTATTCTTTTTCTTTTAATGCCATTTGCCACTCACTACATTTATTTCATGGCTCACTAAAGGGTAGTGGCCCACAGTTTGAAAACATTCTGCTTTGGAGGATAGGGCTGTGCTTTCGTATTAACAGCAGATGTCTTTCTGATATTGTACCCTGGGGTCTGTTGGATCTGCTCATGGCAAAACTAAATCAAACCTGTTGCAAAAAGAATGGAGTCAAATTTGATATTAGACTATATTTGTAAAAATAATCTCCTCTTCCTGTCACCTTTCCACTTACGAACTTCTTATTTGAGGCAAAGTTCATGGGCCCTGCACTCCATCAGCAGATGGATGGTATTAACTGGTGGTCATTTGCATCATCATAGACTTACCACAAAGGGACGTAGCTCCAGCATTTGGAGGCATAACTCATTTCTAAGTGTGGAGCTTTGGTGTGCAGGGTAATTTCCTCTCCAGTTGAGGAGATTTATATCAGCTTGATGTTTGATGGGGATGCTTTGTGTGACATGTGTGGTGATTGCCTGCGCTCTGGATTCTGGTGGGAAGGTAGTAAGTTACACCTGAATAGGCCTCTGAATCCAGCATCTCTGAGACCCCCCCCGGTGAAGTGTCCCTGTGAGGCTTGCAGTTTGTTAGGAAAAGATCAAGGAAGGCCCTGCTTGAGTGTAAGCTCTTGAGAGCAGGGACACATTGATTGTGCTCTGCACACTGCATATTCTCAGTACTAGCACCATGCCTGATACAGAGTATTCAATCAGTAAATGTGTGTTGCCTGACTCCGAAATAGATGTTCAAGTCACACAGTCAACTTCTGAGGGTAAAACTTCAGGCAGTCTAACATTAGAAGTATTCAGGGCAGGTGACAGTATGTCATGAGGCCTTGGGGACATTTGATACTTTGACAACACCTCCTGCAGACAGGTGGAATCTGCCAGCTGTCCATACAGGAATAGCAGCGGGTTAAAATAGATATCTCTCCCAGTGCCAGGAAGAATTTAGGAGTAAAGAGTTCCTTTATTTAGAAGCAGGGGAATGAATGGGGTTGCCAGAGAGAAATCGTGAGGAATCCCTGATTTTGCTCTTTTTAAAAAATGTAAATATAATGGTATCATAAGAAAATCAGGAGTTTAATTTTTGGTATGCCACATTGGGTTTTGTAAAATCTAAACTTTAAAAATCTGCATTTATGAATTCCAGTATTTGTATTTCAAGTAAACCTTTTTCTTAGTCCTGTTTAACAATAAGACTTAGGAAAGTGTGTTATTTCTGGTTAACTGGCTCCATGCAAGACAGTGTAAGTTTCCTTTAGCAGTTGTGCTTTTTGCTTATGAAGGTGCCAGCTTTGCCACCATTTTTGGAAAATATTTAACATCGGTCACCTTTGTCCTGTCTTCCTTCATTGACTTGGATCTTATCTGCCTGTCAAAACCCGTTTTGGCAACATAAAATCAGTAGCAACTAAGTTCTGGAAGATGCCTTTGCTGACACCTATTTTGAGTGTGCCATTTCTTCGATGCAAGTTTAGTCACTGTTGTTGTCACAGAATTTCCATCCATGTTCCAGGAAATAATTCCTTTGCCACAGCTGCTTAATTAAACCGAATTCTCAGTGAAGCAGTAAAACACAGTGGAACTTTCTGAGGGTTTCTGGGGATGTGGGGGTGCGGCAAAGGGGTGGATGCCAATGAGGACATTAAGCAAAGGCCTTGAGAAGGGTCTTCATGGCTTCCTACCACCAGGCCACAACCTTGCTTTGATGAGCAAGATGATGTTTAAAGCCTGTTGTAGTAAACAGATTTATTTTACCTTTTTATTGTTGGCTATCTGCCAAAATGTTGATTTGTGTTCTGTGCTGAACTAGTGAGAAAATGTGACAAGCTGAAAATAGAGGAATATTCTCATAGAATGACAATTAGGCTGAACACAATGTAAATCTTAATATAAACGAAGAGACCAAATAGAAACTTCCTAATAGACATTTCTGATCTGTTTTTCTAATATCATGTGCTAAGAAACTTTAAAACTTGAATTCCTAAACTTTAAAATGGTAAAACTAAGGGCAGCTATCTTAGTTTTTGCTTTAAACACTCAGCCAAGAAAGGAAACTAAAATTGTTTAGAGTTACTGGGGCATCTGCTTATGTGTTTATATGCCAGCCAATTTAAAGCTGAAATGTTATCTCTTCAAAGTGGAGGCAGCCTGGAGTCACATTAAAATAGTTTATTTTGAAAAAAAATTTTTTTTAAGATTTCTAAAGGAGTAAAGGAGAAGATAAAACCAGTGCCGTTTCTTTGTCCTTTTGGAGTGTTAGATGGCAGAAATCATTCAAATGGATGTTTTTAGTGGGTGATATCCCAATTACAAAAGTTAAAAAGATAGTGATAAGCTCTCTGCATACTTAGCTGCTTATGTCAAAATATATTGGTAATTTTGAGTGCATTTAATGTGGCATTTTGCTTTGGTATTCTAAGAAGAATGAACATATTAACGATAGAATGCAATGTAGTTTTTGTATTACTTTAGAGAGACTGCCATGGAATGCTGTTAAGGACATACCATAGTAATACTGGACTCTAAATCAGAACACTAGAGGAATCAAAATAACTGTTACAAGTGACTTTAAAACAAACAAAAAACTAGGTAGTTTTATTAAATTTAATTAATATTTTCTCTCTTTTCTAAATCAGCTTTTATTTTCTTATCTACAATACATATGCATACACACACACACACACACACACACACACACACCATTAAATGAAGCACCACTTAACTTGTGCTGGAAATGTAGCCATTTAGTTGGACAAAACTTGTTTTTAGCACTCAAGTTCAACTCCAAAGTGAAAGAGTCTGTCATTATCCTATTTCCTGGATGGAAGTGGTTATTCTTCTCTATTCATCATTTTTTTTCCTTTCCTTCCTAACTTAACCCCTGTGCCACCTAAAGTTCAGTAGCAATCTTGGAAGATGCTCCTGTAACAAGGATGCCAGATTCTGCTCATTAAGAGCATTGAAGTAAAAGTCGCAAGTTATAAATGGCCTGCTTTTTTTTTCCTCTTTTTTTTTTTCTCCCCTCATTTACCACACTAGACAGAGGGAATGTCCTGGCCTTGTCAGAGAGAGAAAAGAACTGCCCTGGCATTGGAAGGGAAAGCATAAAGCTAATTGTTGGTGGCTTCATGTTACAGACCACTTAGGAGACAAAGTTAGAACTTGACGTCTTTTAGACCTTATTTAAGGAAACTAAAATGCCATTTTCATTTAATTTAGGGAATACTGAAAGTGGTAGTAGACACCTTGCTGAATGTCTCTGGAGATTGGAAAGAAGCCATTTTTGCTTGATGTTAGGGTTGCCTAGTAGGTTTAATAAGCTGGTCATGGCATTCCCATGAGCAGAGTCTAAGGTGGGATCAGTCCTTCCATCATACGTTTGTGAGCTATTCACTGTCATAAGTTGGCCACCTTGAGGGTGGACTCCTACAGTGACAGATTGTGTGAGGTACTGTGGTTTTAGGTGAGTACAGACCAGAGGCCATCCTGTCCTATTTTACTTGCGGAGTTTTCTCCCTTCCTGTTGTTAAATTTTGTTTTGGGTGCTGAAGGTGCTTATGGCTGCCATGTTTCCTTGGCAGAGTGTGACCAGATGGACACATAGCGAGAATGGGAGGAGGGTGCAGAATATCACAGTGGGCTAGTGTCGGGTATCTAGTGGAGTTCACGCATATGTTCCCAGGTGAAAAGGTCTAAAAACCAGTGCTGAGAATATCAACTGCTAGCCTGAGGCTATTTTCGCCATATAGTTAATCTGTTATTACACGATCCACAGAAGTGCTTATGTAGGAAGAATTTACTTCCATAAAATTCTACCTCAGTCATAGCATTGAGCAGCAATATGTATAGTGGATAAGGGTAAGCTAGCTCTGCAGGTTTGAATCCCAGCTCTGATATTTTTGCTACGTAGCCTTGGGCTAGTTCCTTAAATTTTCTGGACCTTCATGTTCTTGCCTGAAAAATGAGCACGACAGTTTCTATCTCATAAGGTAGGTGTGCTGATTTAAATGAATTAAGATGTTAGGGACTGTTAGAAGAGTTCTTAGTATGTAGCAAGTCCTCAGTGACATTATCACATTATGATTATTGATAGTTTCCATTGTTGAGTGGCACCTGTATGCAGTTGAGTACATACACAATGAGCTCAGGCAGTGAGTTGGTCCAAAAAATACAAAATAATGTAAGGATATATCAATAGAAGTATCACTGAATAAGCTGGGGTTACATCCATGTGATGAAATAGTATGCATTTATTAAAACCAATGAGTTATATCTGTGTCTATTGGAGGAATGGGCTGTTTTCTAATGTGCTATTTCATTTCGTTGTCCCCACAACACTGCAATAACCATAGTATCATTCTCACTTTACAAGTGACACCACTATGACTCGGGGTAAGTGCCTTCTCAGAGGTCACACAGCTGACCACTGGGGATGACAGGATCTGAATCCATATCTGGCTCTGTGTGCTCTCCATTATGCCACATTTCTGTCTAGCCAGATCCCATGCCAGTGGATAGTTGGAGCCTCATTAAGTTGTTGGAGCCTCATTGAGTGAACAAGTGTATACAAAACTGTGTGTGTGTATAAACAATAATCATCATAAAGACATTTAGCCAACTGTATATATATATATATATAAATATACATTTTGTTTTAAAATTTATTTTTGTTAATATAGGTATAGGAAATAATGAGAATTTGTACACAGCAGGTTGCCAGCAGTGGCCTATCTTGGCGAGTGGAGTGGTTTCTGAGATTTTTTTTACTATAATGTATAGTTCATTTTACTTAAAAGAAATATTTTATTGAATGCACCGTCCCCCAAATTAAAATGTTATATTGAGTTGCCACAATCATTGAAAAACAGACATTTTAAAATAAAAAAAGACAAATCTCCATGTGCCTTCCTCTCCTTTTCTTCTTCCCATACCCTGAGGTAAGCAGTTTGCAGCCCAGCACAAAGCCTTCCATAGCCTTCTTCATGATTATGCAAAACAGAAACACATGACCGGAGGAGCCAAGATGGCCAAATAGTAACAGCTCCAGTCTACAGCTCCCAGCGTGAGCGACGCAGAAGACGGGTGATTTCTGCATTTCCATCTGAGGTACGGGGTTCATCTCACTAGGGAGTGCCAGACAGCGGGCGCAGGTCAGTGGGTGCGCGCACCGTGCGTGAGCCAAAGAAGGGCGAGGCATTGCCTCACTCGGGAAGCGCAAGGGGTCAGGGAGTTCCCTTTCCTGGTCAAAGAAAGGGGTGACAGACAGCACCTGGAAAATCGGGTCACTCCTACCCGAATACTGCGCTTTTCCGACGGGCTTAAAAAAACGGCGCGCCAGGAGATTATATCCCGCACCTGGCTGAGAGGGTCCTATGCCCACGGAGTCTCGCTGATTGCTAGCACAGCAGTCTGAGATCAAACTGCAAGGCGGCAGCGAGGCTGGGGGAGGGGTGCCCACCATTGCCCAGGCTTGCTTAGGTAAACAAAGCAGCCTGGAAGCTTGAACTGGGTGGAGCCCACCACAGCCTGCCTCTGTAGGCTCCACCTCTGGGGGCAGGGCACAGACAAACAAAAAGACAGCAGTAAACTCTGCAGACTTAAATGTCCCTGTCTGACAGCTTTGAAGAGAGCAGTGGTTCTCCCAGCACGCAGCTGGAGATCTGAGAATGGGCAGACTGCCTCCTCAAGTGGGTCCCTGACCCCTGACCCCCGAGCAGCCTAACTGGGAGGCACCCCCCAGCAGGGGCAGACTGACACCTCACATGGCCTGCCGGGTACTCCAACAGACCTGCAGCTGAGGGTCCTGTCTGTTAGAAGGAAAACTAACAAACAGAAAGGACATCCACACCAAAAACCCATCTGTACATCACTATCATCAAAGACCAAAAGTAGATAAAACCACAAAGATGGGGAAAAAACAGAGCAGAAAAACTGGAAACTCTAAAAAGCAGAGCGCCTCTCCTCCTCCAAAGGAATGCAGTTCCTCACAGCAACGGAACAAAGCTGGAGGGAGAATGACTTTGACGAGCTGAGAGAAGAAGGCTTCAGACGATCAAATTACTCCGAGCTACGGGAGGATATTCAAACCAAAGGCAAAGAAGTTGAAAACTTTGAAAAAAATTTAGAAGAATGTATAACTGGAATAATCAATACAGAGAAGTGCTTAAAGGAGCTGATGGAGCTGAAAACCAAGGCTCGAGAACTACGTGAAGAATGCAGAAGCCTCAGAAGCCGAAGCAATCAAATGGAAGAAAGGGTATCAGCGATGGAAGATGAAATGAATGAAATGAAGCGAGAAGGGAAGTTTAGAGAAAAAAGAATAAAAAGAAACAAGCAAAGCCTCCAAGAAATATGGGACTATGGGAAAAGACCAAATCTACGTCTGATTGGTGTACCTGAAAGTGACAGGGAGAATGGAACCAAGTTGGAAAGCACTCTGCAGGATATCATCCCGGAGAACGTCCCCAATCTAGCAAGGCAGGCCAACATTCAGATTCAGGAAATACAGAGAACGCCACAAAGATACTCCTCGAGAAGAGCAACTCCAAGACACATAATTGTCAGATTCACCAAAGTTGAAATGAAGGAAAAAATGTTAAGGGCAGCCAGAGAGAAAGGTCGGGTTACCCTCAAAGGGAAGCCCATCAGACTAACAGCAGATCTCTCGGCAGAAACTCTACAAGCCAGAAGAGAGTGGGGGCCAATATTCAACATTCTTAAAGAAAAGAATTTTCAACCCAGAATTTCATATCCAGCCAAACTAAGCTTCATAAGTGAAGGAGAAATAAAATCCTTTACAGACAAGCAAATGCTGAGAGATTTTGTCACCACCAGGCCTGCCCTAAAAGAGCTCCTGAAGGAAGCACTAAACATGGAAAGGCACAGCCAGTACTAGCCACTGCAAAATCATGCCAAAATGTAAAGACCATCGAGACTAGAAAGAGACTGCATCAACTAACAAGCAAAATAACCAACTAACATCATAATGACAGGATCAAATTCACACATAACAATATTAACTTTAAATGTAAATGGACTAAATGCTCCATGGATAAAGACTCAAGACCCATCAGTGTGCTGTATTCAGGAAACCCATCTCATGTGCAGAGACACACATAGGCTCAAAATAAAAGGATGGAGGAAGATCTACCAAGCAAATGGAAAACAAAAAAAGGCAGGGGTTGCAATCCTAGTCTCTGATAAAACAGACTTTAAACCAACAAAGATCAAAAGAGACAAAGAAGGTCATTACATAATGGTAAAGGGATCAATTCAACAAGAAGAGCTAACTATCCTAAACATATATGCACCCAATACAGGAGCACCCAGATTCATAAAGCAAGTCCTGAGTGACCTACACAGAGACTTAGACTCCCACACACTTTAACACCCCACTGTCAACATTAGACAGATCAACGAGACAGAAAGTTAACAAGGATATCCAGGAATTGAACTCAGTTCTGCACCAAGTGGACCTAATAGACATCTACAGAACTCTCCACCCCAAATCAACAGAATATACATTTTTTTCAGCACCACACCACACCTATTCCAAAATTGGCCACATACTTGGAAGTAAAGCTCTCCTCAGCAAATGTAAAAGCACAGAAATTTTGACAAACTATCTCTCAGATTACAGTGCAATCAAACTAGAACTCAGGATTAAGAAACTCACTCAAAACCGCTTAACTACATGGAAACTGAACAACCTGCTCCTGAATGACTACTGGGTACATAACGAAGTGAAGGCAGAAATAAAGATGTTCTTTGAAACCAATGAGAACCAAGACACAACATACCAGAATCTCTGGGACGCATTCAAAGCAGTGTGTAGAGGGAAATTTATAGCACTAAATGCCCACAAGAGAAAGCAGGAAAGATCCAAAATTGACACCCTAACATCACAATTAAAAGAACTAGAGAAGCAAGAGCAAACACATTCAAAAGCTAGCAGAAGGCAAGAAATAACTAAAATCAGAGCAGAACTGAAGGAAATAGAGACACAAAAAACCCTTCAAAAAATTAATGAATCCGGGAGCTGGTTTTTTGAAAGGATCAACAAAATTGATAGACTGCTAGCAAGACTAATAAAGAAGAAAAGAGAGAAGAATCAAATAGATGCAATAAAAAATGATAAAGGGGATATCACCACTGATCCCACAGAAATACAAACTACCATCAGAGAATATTACAAACACCTCTATGCAAATAAACTAGAAAATCTAGAAGAAATGGATAAATTCCTCGACACATACACCCTCCCAAGACTAAACCAGGAAGAAGTTGAATCTCTGAATAGACCAATAACAGGAGCTGAAATTGTGGCAATGATCAATAGCTTACCAACCAAAAAGAGTCCACGACCAGATGGATTCACAGCCGAATTTTACCAGAGGTACAAGGAGGAACTGGTACCATTCCTTCTGAAACTATTCCAATCAATAGAAAAAGAGGGAATCCTCCCTAACTCATTTTATGAGGCCAGCATCATCCTGCTACCAAAGCCTGGCAGAGACACAACCAAAAAAGAGAATTTTAGACCAATATCCTTGATGAACATTGATGCAAAAATCCTCAATAAAATACTGGCAAACAGAATCCAGCAGCACATCAAAAAGCTTATCCACCATGATCAAGTGGGCTTCATCCCTGGGATGCAAGGCTGGTTCAATATACACAAATCAATAAATGTAATCCAGCATATAAACAGAACCAAAGACAAAAACCACATGATTATCTCAATAGATGCAGAAAAGGCATTTGACAAAATTCAACAATGCTTCATGCTGAAAACTCTCAATAAATTAGGTATTGATGGGATGTATCTCAAAATAATAAGAGCTATCTATGACAAACCCACAGCCAATATCATACTGAATGGGCAAAAACTGGAAGCATTCCCTTTGGAAACTGGCACAAGACAGGGATGCCCTCTCTCACCACTCCTATTCAACATAGTGTTGGAAGTTCTGGCCAGGGCAATTAGGCAGGAGAAGGAAATAATGGGTATTCAATTAGGAAAAGAGGAAGTCAAATTGTCCCTGTTTGCAGACGACATGATGGTATATCTGGAAAACCCCATTGTCTCAGCCCAAAATCTCCTTAAGCTGATAGGCAACTTCAGCAAAGTCTCAGGATACAAAATCAATGTACAAAAATCACAAGCATTCTTATACACCAACAACAGACAAACAGAGAGCCAAATCATGAGTGAACTCCCATTCACAATTGCTTCAAAGAGAATAAAATACCTAGGAATCCAACTTACAAGGGATGTGAAGGACCTCTTCAAGGAGAACTACAAACCACTGCTCAAGGAAATAAAAGAGGATACAAACAAATGGAAGAACATTCCATGCTCACGGGTAGGAAGAATCAATATCGTGAAAATGGCCATACTGCCCAAGGTATTTTACAGATTCAATGCCATCCCCATCAAGCTACCAATGACTTTCTTCAGAGAATTGGAAAAAACTACTTTAAAGTTCATATGGAACCAAAAAAGAGCCCGCATTGCCAAATCAATCCTAAGCCAAAAGAACAAAGCTGGAGACATCACGCTACCTGACTTCAAACTATACTACAAGGCTACAGTAACCAAAACAGCATGGTACTGGTACCAAAACAGAGATATAGATCAATGGAACAGAACAGAGCCCTCAGAAATAATGCCGCATATCTACAACTATCTGATCTTTGACAAACCTGACAAAAACAAGAAATGGGGAAAGGATTCCCCATTTAATAAATGGTGCTGGGAAAACTGGCTAGCCATATGTAGAAAGCTGAAACTGGATCCCTTCCTTACACCTTATACAAAAATCAATTCAAGATGGATTAAAGACTTAAACGTTAGACCTAAAACCATAAAAACCCTAGAAGAAAACCTAGGCATTACCATTCAGGACATAGGCATGGGCAAGGACTTCATGTCTAAAACACCAAAAGCAATGGCAACAAAAGCCAAAATTGACAAATGGGATCTAATTAATCTCAAGAGCTTCTGCACAGCAAAAGAAACTACCATCCGAGTGAACAGGCAACCTACAAAATGGGAGAAAATTTTCGCAACCTACTCATCTGACAAAGGGCTAATATCCAGAATCTACAATGAACTCCAACAAATTTACAAGAAAAAAACAAACAACCCCATCAAAAAGTGGGCGAAGGACATGAACAGACACTTCTCAAAAGAAGACATTTATGCAGCCAAAAAACACATGAAAAAATGCTCACCATCACTGGCCATCAGAGAAATGCAAATCAAAACACAATGAGATACCATCTCACACCAGTTAGAATGGCAATCATTAAAAAATCAGGAAACAACAGGTGCTGGAGAGGATGTGGAGAAATAGGAACACTTTTACCCTGTTGGTGGGACTGTAAACTAGTTCAACTATTGTGGAAGTCAGTGTGGCGATTCCTCAGGGATCTAGAACTAGAAATACCATTTGACCCAGCCATCCCATTACTGGGTATATACCCAAAGGACTATAAATCATGCTGCTATAAAGACACATGCACACGTATGTTTATTGCAGCATTATTCACCATAGCAAAGACTTGGAACCAACCCAAATGTCCAACAATGATAGACTGGATGAAGAAAATGTGGCACATATACACCATGGAATACTATGCAGCCTTAAAAAATGATGAGTTCATGTCCTTTGTAGGGACATGGATGAAATTGGAAATCATCATTCTCAGTAAACTATCGCAAGAACAGAAAACCAAACGCTGCATATTCTCACTCATAGGTGGGAAGTGAACAATGAGAACACATGGACACAGGAAGGGGAACATCACACTCTGGGGACTGTTGTGGGGTGGGGGGAGGGGGGAGGAATAGCATTGGGAGATATACCTAAAGTATAATAATAATAATAATAATAAATAAAAGTGAAAAAAAAGAAAAAAAAAAAAAAGAAGCTCAAGACCATCCTGGCCAACATGGTGAAACCCTGTCTCTACTAAAAATACAAAAATTAGCCAGGAATGGTGGCGGGCACCTATAATCCCAGCTACTCAGAAGACTGAGGCAGAGAATTGCTTGAACCTAGGAGGCAGAGTTTGCGATGAACCAAGATCACAGCTCTTGCACTCCAGTCTGGGCAACAAAGTGAGACTCCGTCTCAAAAAAAAAAAAAGACCATTAGTGATTTAATTGTAATTTTGATAGTGGATCTACTTTTTGATTCCTTAAATATGTTAGAATTATCAGTGGTATGTATGTGATCCTACATAATGTAAAAGTCATATTTAATTAAATTAATGTAAGTGAAAAAAAAATAGAAACACATGTACACATATGAGATGTCAGTTTTTCTTTTCTTTTTTGAGACAGGGTCTCATTCTGTCACCCAGGCTGGAGTGCAGTGGTGTGATCTCAGTTCACTGCAGCCTCAACCTCCTGGGCTCAAGTGATCCTCCCACATCAGCCTCCTGGGTAGCTGGTACCACAGGCACATGTCACCACACACAGCTAATTTCTTGTATTTTTTGTAGAGATGGGGTTTCACCATGTTACCCAGGCTGTTCTTGAACTCCTGAGCTCAAGCCATCTGCTTGCCCTGGACTCCCAAAGTGCTGGGATTACAGACGTGAGCCACCATGTCCAGCTTTTTTTTTTTTTAATCATTGTCTTTACACAGATGCAATCCTCCTGTGCTCATTTTCCAACATGTTTTCTGTAATAGCATATTGTGCCCATTCCATCAATAGATACAGATATAACTTACTCGTTTTAATAAATGCATGATGTTGCATCATATGAATGTGAGTCCACTTTATTCAGTGACACTTCCATTGACAGAGCCATAAATTGTTCTGCATTTTTTTTGGACCTACAAGCAGTACTGTAATAATGTCCCTCTACCCATTTCCTATAGTCCTGGGACTCGGACTCCAAGAAGTTGAATGTATAATATACACTCATACAGTTTTTTAAATTGTATTTTCCACAATAAGCAGATACTTCTTTATAATCAGAAAAGAAATCTTAAATAAAATAGAAACGAATTCTTAAAATATAAATAACTAAATCATGCATTCACACCCACACACAGACATACCCACACAAATTCCAAGGCTGGTTATTGAAAGATATGTCTTCCAAAAGTAGAGTCATGTTTATTCAAAGACAAACATAACATAGTTGAGTGTGTGTGTTCACAGCATGGAGAGTGTTTAGTGTGTTTTAAAATATGAGGAAAAATAAAAAACATCATAAGCAAACCATCAGTTCTCTTTGAGAGAAAGCTGCTCACACACACAGGTGATTCTTTCCATGAAAACTCCCAAAGGAATGTTGCTTATGCTTTTGCATAGGTCTGTTCTTCTTATGTAGGAGTACATGTGAACTTTGGAAATTTACATTTGAGTGAACCTCAAACTCCAAAATGTATCCCTCCTCCCCAAAAAAGGGCATTTTACTGAAATAAAATCTGTTGCTGGTTGCTTCTGGTATGTTATGTCAAAGTTGCTAACTGGATACAGCAAAGGCAGCTGCATCGTATTTCAGAATTAGTTTGAGGTAGATTTTATTGTTATAAAGCAAGACGCAATTGAAGCCACACTCTGGGAAAATAGCAGTAACACAAAACATAGTCATTTAGGCAGAATTACTCAGCCACAGATGTCCAGAGAGGTATAGGAAAAGATCCATATGCACTTTTTGTAGGCAAACAAGTCAAGGTTAAATAAAAGCCCTATTTTCAGTCTTAGGCTGGATGTCAAGAAATTGCCTCACAGGTGAAACAGGCCCAGCCACAGAAGAGGCTCTGTTGTTACTTGAGTCACTAAACCATTTGGATGGAGGCCAGTGCAGCCTTCTCCTCTTTATGTCAAGTTCCCATCTGTAGGAAATAGTGCCTGGTGACATCACAGGATCACTTTGAGTCAGTGGTGAGTAAGGCATAATGCAAAGACTAATGGGAAACACTGTACACTTGAGAGAATTCAGAAGAGCAGGGAAGATGCTGGCGTGTTTGCCTCTCTGGCTAAGCCAGCATGGCTGTGAGAGCTGGCTGCACAACAGACAAGAGGCCTGCGTTATCTCTCAGCTCAGATTCTTTGTGATTTGGGGAAGACAGAACCCCATAAGGATCTGAGGAAAGTTATGGATCTTCATGCCAAAAAAATTTACATTCTCAGAGGCTTTCATCCCCTCTCCCTCTCACTTGTATACATACAATTTCATGGGACTTGTGGACTCCTTGGGACCATTCATGAACCTCTGTTAAGAATTCTTAAGTTCTTTGCAGGGTCCTAGACAAAGCTCTGAAAATTGATATTTTTCCTCAGTCAAGATCAACTCAATCCTAAAATGGATTTTCAGTTTTTCAGCTGAATAAATCGACACCCATAGGAGCACTTTACCGAATATGGAGACTTGGGAGTCTGAGGTACCAAATAACATGGAAATGATAGGTGGAGACTTCATGGGGATGTGAAAGGCCTTCCTTTCATGGGTTAAGTTCATCTGGAATCATTGCTGCTTCGGTGAGATTTGAACTTACACATTTTATTGTATAGGTCTGAAGGAGCTTAGTCTAAATATTATGTAAATATGACCCCATATAAATATATATACACACACACACACACTCCATACATAATGGGATAGATCCCATGGAGCAAACCTCAACAGTGGTGCAGTGATTTACAAAATAACCTCTCAGTTGCACCCTTATTACAGTCAGATCCTCAGTGGTGGGCTTCTTACTTCTCTCAGAGTAAAATTCACTCTTACACAGGGGCAACTTGCAGTGTGCCACATTCAGAAAAGCTGGTTAAAGTGTAGTCTCTGTCGTTTACAAATTTGGGCTAATTCTCAATACTTGTCCACCTCCATGTTCTCATCCAAAATATGAAAATCATAATAGTACTTTTAAAATAAGTTTGTTGGAATCTGTAAATAAAAAAACAGTGTAAAGTATTTGTAAGGGCCTTGGCATATCTAACACGCTAAATAACTGGTGACTCAAATTGATTACTCTTTATGATTATCTAGCAGTAGCTGTTTATTGGCCTTAGACCCCACAGAGTAGGACTACCTTTTATCTATGTAGGTTGTTATAATAAAATACCTTAAGCTGGGTAATTTATGCACAACAGAAATTTACCGTTCATAGTTCTGGAGGCCGGGAAGTTCAAGATCAAGGTGCTGACGTATTCAATGTTTAGTAAAGGCTGTCTGCATCAAAGATAGTACCTTCTTGCTTTCTCCTCACATGGTGAAAGGGGCAAGGGAGCTCCCTTGAGCCTCTTTTAAAAGGGCGCTAATCCTAGTCCCAAGGGTAGAACCCTCATGACTTAACCACCTCCCCAAGACCCCACCTCTTAATACTATCACGTTGGGTATTAGAGTCCAACATATGAATTTGATGGGGACACCAACATTCAGACCAAAGCAAGGACCTTCCAAAATCAGTGCACCTTGGAAAATTTTTGTCTTCAGATATTACTGAGGTAATTTTAAAAGTGTAGGGAGTAGGGACCGGCTAAGAGGAACGGTGTTTAACCATGTAATACTCTTTTAGCAAACCAAGTGCCTGTGTAATTTTTCACACAGTTCAAGAATGGAGAAAGAATTCTGTCCTAAACTCTTTCCACTTCATTAACTGAAATGTTCACATTTCTCATATCCAAGCAGAAAGGGGGGCAGGTTCCTCATTGGTCCCTAAAGCAAACTTGGATTAATGTCTCCTATTAATTTATCTTTGAAATAAGAAAGAAATCCTGTGGATCCCCAGTGTATTGACAGATTTTTAACATTTTACCCATAAAATCAATCAATCAATCTCTCTCCCTCTCTACCCCTTCTTGCCAGGCTTTTACTTTTTGTCACTCATTCTCCCTTTCTTTTTCGTCAAAACATTTTGTCCTAAAGGAATCTTAAATTTGCTTTTCCCCTCTGTAATGGGAGCAGTTATAGTAACTAAAGGTACCTTGAAAGAATGGTCGGCTGGGCGCGGTGGCTCACGCCTGTAATCCCAACACTTTGGGAGGCCGAGGCTGGCAGATCACGAGGTCAGGAGATTGAGACCATCCTGGCTAACATGGTGAAACCCCATCTCTAATAAAAAAATACAAAAAATGAGCCAGGCATGGTGGCGGGCGCCTGTAGTCCCAGCTACTCGGAGGCTGAGGCAGGAGAATCGCGTGGACCCGGGAGGTGGAGCTTGTAGTGAGCTGAGATCGTGCCACTGCACTCGCACTCCAGCCTGGGCAACAGAGCGAGACTCCGTCTCAAAAGAAAAAAGAATGGTCAAGGACCATATCATAAAGGATCCCAGTAGTAAACAAATGGCACACTTAGGATCCATCAGAGAGTTTAGTAAAAGGACGATTTTCAAGGATATGAGAAGAGTGTAGGACAGAGATCGGCAAACTTCTGTAAAGGGCCAGATGGTAAATATTTTCAGCCTTGCAGGCCACGTGGCTTTTGCTTCAACTATTCAACTCTGCTGCTCTAGAGGGAAAGCAACCATGGACAATACCTAAACAAACAGGTGTGTCTTCCAGTAATATGATTCACAAAAACAGGCTTTGGGCTGGATCTGGCTCCGGGGCCATAGTCCATTAAACTCTGGGGTACAGGAAGAAGAGCATAGGGCAGTAACTGGGCTGGTAGCAATGCTGTGACCGGCCTTTGGCTTGAAGGGCAGGAGTGGAAGGAGGTACCAGAACCTAGAAGAAAGGCAGTCTGTGAAGAGGGCTGTCCAGACAGGAGCTGTGCACTCTGGAGAGAGTGCTATCAAGAGACATCCCACAGGAAGGAACTTTGGGGCGGGGCACAAATCTAGGCTGCACTTCTCCTCTCTCCCTTGGTTTTCCTCTGCTGTGCCCCATTGACTGATCCCAGCTAGAAGCCAGGGAGTGAGGGAGACCAGAGAACCATTCTATACAAGGTATCCTTCCTGGGGACAGAGAGCAGCGTAGAAAAAGGGAAGTTCTCTGGCAGGAGGAGGAAATGAGATATGGCACACGATGCACTTAGCATGGATTCCCCAAGTACCAAGGACTCTTGTTGTTTATTAATCCTAGTCATCACAAACATCTGCGTCTCTGATTACATGTGGGGTTGCAATGTAAAACATAAGTGAGTAAAGGAAGCATGAGTAGAACTTTCCACAGAGATCCAGTCACAGCAGAAGCTAGTCATGTAAGGGTTTCTCATCCGTTGGGTTTATCAAGCTTTCCTCTAGATTCATTGTTCTGAAAATTTGCTTTTGGAATGACATTATACCGAGCTCTCAATTTGGGTTTGAAAGCTGGGAAAAACCCTCTTTGCTAGAATGAATGAATGAAAATTGACTTCTTATAGAATGATTCATCAACCATGCATGAGTGAGCGACTCCATTTAGAAAAGTATTAATTTAGTCACGTCCCAAAACATCACATCACATTGCAGACTAAGGTCAGCAAAAATGAATGTTTTGACAACCCTGTAATCAGTGCTAATAGAAGCATTGAAAATAAGTGTCTTGAGAATGTGGGTTGTGCTTGATTTAATGTGTTATTTTTTTTTTCTTACTCTAATTTAGTCTCATTGTTTCTCCAGAAATTTCACTTATTTCTAAGACTTTGACTTCTTTGTCTATAACTCTAAATGTATAGTAACACACACCAACAAGATGACAGTTCTGTAAAGTCCCACTTTTTTAGCACACAGGGTAGATATTCATGTCTATCAACAAGTGTATTTAGGCCGTGAGTTCAATCATGCAAAATTGAAAAAGGCAAAAGTTGGATGATTTCACCAGGCTCTTTAAGAAACTTGTGTTTAGTGGTGATGCTTGTCTTGAAAAGATAAATTTCCTAGTATTTTGGGGGGACTTAGAATTCTACTTGCATCACCCTGAAAACTTGTTTCTCTACCTTTCATATAGCTGGGATCACTGATTTTTTTAATACAGAAAGAAAAAGTACATGTAAAGTCCCTGCTAAAGTCAGGCTATGGCATTCTTCTTTGGCACACTGGAACCTAGAAACACTAGCAGTTGTCTTGACTCGTAGATTGATTATGGGACACAATGCAACTTAGGTCTTGATGATGCAGTTTCGCTCGGCCTATAGCACATATATAGATATCAGCTTTATATCAGCTTTAGTTTTGAATGGCTTTGGGTAACACCTCTAATCGTATATCTAAACTGTGTTCTTTTAATCCATCTCAATTTAGACCTTATTCTCCCATCCTTAACACTGGATAGAGCTCATTTCCTCAGTTTGGGGTAGTGGAGGGTAAAGGAAAGAAGTTGGCAGAAAATAGGCAGCTCCCTACGCCACTGTGTGTGTGTGTGTGTGTGTGTGTGTGTATGTGTGTGTGTGTGTGTGTGTGAGAGAGAGAGAGAGAGTATGCATGCATGTGCGTAATTTCTTCCAAAGGACATATAGTGACTCCCTGCAGAATGATAGCAACATAACTGAAGATGACTTCGCTTGATTTTTCTCTTTTTCTCCTGTCCTTCTTTCCTCATCCCTCTGCCCCTCTCTCTCTTTCTTTCTATGATATTTCTTCTGAACTTTCAAATTGTGTGACTTTAAGTTTTGGCAGTCAAATATACATTTGTTAAGAGGCTTACTGCTTAGGTAATATGCAAAAATTGGTTTGATCACCATAAAGAATCATAGGAAAAATTTAAAAACTCAGGGATCAGTTAATTTGGTCTCCTGTTTGTCTAATGAGAAAAAAACAGAGGCATACAGAGCTGAAGAACCTGTTCCCATTCCTTCATCTGATGGCTGCAGAGTTGGGACTAGAGCCAGTCTTCATTTGTCGTCTCTACAACAAAATGCAGGTTCTTTCTAATAATGCCCTTCTCTTTCTTCTTCTGAACTTTCTCGGATAAAGTTCACATTTGTCTATAAGCAATTTATTTTTTAAGCACACCTCACATTTTTGTCCCAACTGTAAAGTAAACATTATGAAATTTGGTAGTTAACTTTCTATTCAATTTGACTGCTGTTTCTCGCGTTTCTACTTGAGAAGGTCACTGTGTTTGATCAAATTCTGGGAGAAAAAGATGAGATGAGGCTTCTTGGAGCAACTTCTTCTTGTGTGGTGCTTCACTGAGCTTGTAGCACATGTTAGTTTGGAAAGGAGATTTGCCTTGAAAATGGGGTCTCTGAACCTTCTGGGAGGGATAAGGTAGTGCAGTGGAGTTGGTCATGCAAGGGTTCCAGGCACCGACGTGAACTGCAAACAGCACACATATTGTATTTGCTCTATAGTTATTTGTGAACTTTCTGAAGAAGTACCTGTGTAATTATAAACCCCTGTTCTTCCTTGTCAGTACAGTATAATGCCGCTTATGTTCATTACTTCTTTAGGCGATCATGTTGAATTACAGAAATACTAATTTTTGTGATAAACATGAAATCCTTTAGAGCTTGGGGATTTTCTGCTATATTAACTTATTAACTTTTTTATTTTTAAAAAACAAAACATCACTTTGCTCTCTTGTACAACACTTCAAAGGAACGACACCTTATCACAGCCCTTTGGTGAGCTGAGAGATATAAAACTCGGTTATATTTGACAGCATGCTCCAATAGGACTGTGCTGTAAATGAAGGGATTGTTTAGCACAGGGCTGAGCTGCCAGAGACGGAAAGGGGCTAGATGAGGGAGGAAGTTGAATTTGTTGTAAAAAGCACCTTCTTATCTTTTAGATTTAGTCAATACTGGTTTCTGCCTTTTGGCTAATTTTGCTGTATTAAAAGTGCTTGTTCCTCCTTTGGAAGGCCAAGGCGGGTGAATCACTTGAAGTCAGGAGTTCGAGACCAGCCTGACCAATATGGAGAAACCCCATCTCTACTAAAAGTACAAAAATTAGCCGGGCGTGGTGGTGGGCTCCTGTAATCCCAGCTACTTGGGAGGCTGAGGCAAGAGAATTGCTTGAACACCGGAGGTAGAGGTTGCAGTGAGCTGAGGTTGCACCAGTGCCCTCCAACCTGGACAACAGAGTAAGATTCCATTTCTGCTCCCCCCCCCCCCGCCCCCGCCAAAAAAAAAGTGCTTCTTCCTCTGAACTCATTGACTTTATTTCTGTTTTTAAAGAAGTGTTGTGAGGGGAGTGGCTAAGAAGGATTTCTCAGCTGTACCAGCTCACTCTGCCCTAATTAGCATGGTCAAGTACTCAGTTTGGTTTTATCCTGGGGCAAGTTCTCTTGATGGTGAGAAGATTAGCAGTCAAGAGGCTCCAAGAGAGGGGTTAGAGTGTACTTAGAGGACAGCCTTTAGCTTTAGAAGATAATTGATGTTTGACATTTTTTCCCTTTATAGGCTGAGTGTCAAATATCGGACAGGGCTAGAGCCCCCTCATTAATCCTGACAACTGTTACTTCTCTGTGATGTTAGAATAAAGGGTATTTGCCCTTTTAATGTCAGGCCTTCTTGCCTCTTGCAAACCACTCATGTCCAGAGGATGTACTAAGAAGCTAGCTGCATGCTTTTCCAGGCAGCTAGAAGTTTGCATATATGGCAAGGCAAACTTGACCAGCTTATCTTGAATGGGATAGAAACACCCTTCTATATTTGCTGTGAATTTTTTTAAAGTGGTACAATATGGGTTAATGTTTAGAGCTGACTATGGTAAGGACCGTATATATATATGTATATGTATATGTGTGTGTGTATTTGTGTGTGTGGCTATTTTTAAAGCCTGCTAAAGTATTTTTGGTGGACTTGCATAGATTGGGAAAAATGAAAATCATCTCTGATGCTCACCTTTTACAACTGAGGTACCACCATAGAACAGGGGTTGGCAGACTTTTCCTGTAAAGAGCCAGATGGTAAATGTTTTCAGCTTTGGGGGTCATGCAGTCTCTGTTGCAGCTACTGAACTCTGCCATTGTAGTGTGAAAGCAGTTACAGGCAATATGTAACTGGATGAGCATGGCTTTGTTCCAATAAAACTTTATTTAATAAAACAGGTGGTGGGACAAATATGACCTGGTGACTGAGGTGTGTTAACCTCTGCTAGAAAGTCCTACTGCTTAAATATAGCTCTGGCTTTGCGGCTAGATTTCATCTTAGAGGACACTTTGCCCCTCACTTTGCCTTCTTGTCTTCCCAGACGCCACATTGCAGATTGTCACTTGCTGCAGTCTGTAACAAGAACATATGATTCTGGGTGCTTTATATATACTCTGTCTTTCCCTGGCAACTGAAGGCCCTGGAAATCTTGCCTAGCTGTTGATCTGCTCTGGGGTCATACCTTAATATGTTCTGGGGTCTTGTCTTGCCAGAGAGGGTCACTGTAGGACCTCAGAGAGGCCCTTGGGACAGGTAAGACAGATCAGCATTTCAACAGATCACCCCTGGTTTCCAGTCAACTATCAACAACCAACCTCTGATTAGAGGCTCTGAGATAAGCCTTAATTCCGGCACATTGTGGGACAGAAAAGAGCCTAAAACCTCCCTTTTGCTAATGAGTTGTGTGGTATTTTCTCACTTTATCTCAGGTCTCCAGCCTAACAGCTCCTGGAGCTATCTTTTCAAAATTCCAGCAGTTTTTTCCAAGTTTCCCATTAAATCATTGAAATCCAAATGATACATGTACGTAGTTTTCCCAAATGCAGGAGGGAATCTGCATTTTTTTATTGAAAAAGGGAGGGGGCACTCTTGCAAAATAAAGCTGCTCCCTCTGCCTCACTCCTCTTGGCTTGATGTAATTATTTCTCTGAGTATCTGATTTGTTGCTGTCTCTGGACAGTGCTGCTCCTTTTTTGTACTGCTATCCCACTGCTTGCAGTGACTCAGGTGTGCTTGGAACTAGGACGCAACCAACTGTGGTTGAGTTATATGCACCCTGACAGCCGGAATGTACAATGTGATTTATGGGAGTTGTTCACACAGAGATCCCCAGATAGCTTGGTTTTCTGACATACATGTGAAGTTTTAAGGCCCAGGGTAGAGGAATACACTCCAAGGAACCAATGGATGCTAATGACATTTCTAAGCACTGTGATGAATCGATCCAGGACTTTTTTATGTCAACTTAGAGTATACTGGAATAGAACACAGCATTGGATTTCCATAAAACTGAGTTAGCAGCTAGCAGTTTAACCACATGAACTTTGTTACTTTGGAAGAGCTTATTAAAATCTCTGAAAGAGGCATAAGAGATAAAGGAAGAAAATCAATCCCTGTGACCACACATTAAATGAGTCAAAACTTAGCAAATTCACAGCCTGGGCAAACAGATTTAATGGTTTATTTTTATCAATATTTTACAATAGAATTTGAAACAAGAATGACTTTGGACACCTGAATTCTACCTATTCACTCCAGCTTGCTTTTCTTTAAAAGAAAGATACCAAATGAAATGATTTTTAAGACCTTTTTTTTGCATTGAATCAACATTTTGTTGTCGCAAACCTAATTAGATTTCTAAAAAGTATCATACTGTCCCTTGCTCAAGTTAAGTACAAAATTGCCTAGGAAATTTTTTCTAAACCCAATGCCATGTTCCATTTTTTACCCTGCCGTATCCCAGCCCGAGGATTGGAGTGGGTGGAAAGTATGTTCCTGTTTTTTCAAAACAGTGCTCGGGACACATTTGTGACCACACCAGCTTCCATCGCACTGCCGCTTCTGCTCTTCCGGTTCTGAGCAGCCGTCTTAGAGATCAACTCTTGGAGCAGTCTGTTGATGAGGTGAGGGCTGCCTGCTCAGGGGAGATAAAGGTAGAGGTCTCCAGACTCTTCTCTGGGGGCAGGACTCTCACCTCGGCAGCTGCGGCTTTGATTGAAAAGGTATGTGGCCCTCTGGAGCTGACTTCAACCAAATGGCATTGGTCTTTGAAACATGTACTTTAGCACAGCCCCTGTGGAACATGTTTACTTAAGGATTTTACCCTCACTTTAGAAGTGAGAATGTGACTACAGCTGGACTGCCCCTCACTGAAAGCATTTGCTGCGAATGTGTCTTCTGCTAATATGTTTAAGGATCTATAATGAAAACAGAGTCATTCTGAAATAAAAGGACATTGACATAAAAAGCAGTAATGGTTGATGCTATCTGTTTTTGAAGATAAGGGTTTTGTCACAAAGGCACGATTTATGGTGGGAATACTGAGTAGCGGGAGTGTGGCAGGTGATAAATCACTGTTCTCACCACTGGATATTGAGAAAAAAGGGATACAAAGACCTTTTAAAAATAGGAAAAATAAAAGAATTCTAGGGCATGTAGTTTTGTGGAAAACATGATAGAGAAAGTGCAATAGGACTGAGATTGTGTGTATGTTGTTGACTGAAATGTTTTAATCTCATTTGGAGGAAAACTATAGTTAAGATATATTTTTGTAAAACTGAATTTTGAAAAACTTAGTCCATACACTGGGCAGCATATAATCATGCTTTTTAATGTAGGACTTTCATGGTAGCTATGATGGTGATAAAAATCACAATCTTTCTCTTCTCTTTATCTTGTGCACAAGTTTTCTTCTGCCCACAGCCAGGTAGATGAGAGCAAACAAAAGCAGATGCATTTATAGGATGTTAAGGGCAGGAACAAAACTAATACCTTAAGAGACTTTTTAGGAACCTCTTGGAAGGCATGAGTCCAGGGAGGGGTTATAGAGTCTGGGGACCTCTTGGGCACCTTCATCCTCCTTCTCCTCCTCCTCTATTCTCTATGCTGCTTGAAACTTAATACATTGCCACGTGGATGGGGGCTCATACAGGCTACCATTGATGCTTCCTTGTAGATGGGAAGGCTCTGCTCCCGAGTCAGTCAAAATCAAGGGCTAGCTTTTGAGGAAACCTGAATCTAGGCAGCCGGTCAATTGGAGCAATAGATTATCTTAGAGAGGATTCCTTCTCTTTTAGAGGACTCTATGAATGCATAATCCCATCAGTAAGTGAGCATGTGGGTTAATGCCGCATTAATTACATATCTGGGGATATGTCAGTTGCAGGTGTGAGGACTCCTGTGCCACATAGCGGAACACCAAAAATCAATTCAAGAATTGTATTCATATGCAGCCTTTACTTTTTGGCCAGTACAAAAGCAAGTGAAATATGCCTGTAATTATTGCCATAAAATAGCAATTCATAGTCTCACATTTTGTTAACATTCGTTGTCTCTTCTAGATGTATGCCTCATAAGTTAGTATTTGTTTGTTTTGTCATTCATTTGTTTTCTCATTCATTCATTCATTCGAGAAATATTTGAGACCTTCTCCATGCCCATTGTTGTCCTTGGTGCCAATACACAGCAGAGAAGTAAACAAGAGTCCTGCCTTCATGCTGCTTAATCCTAGTAGGGCAGAGCCAGGCAGTAAGCGAGACCAAATATATAATGTGTCAGCGGGGTAGTATAAGGGCTTGGAAGAAAAATGAAGCAGGGTAAGAGAACAGAAAGTAATAGACGGCTAAAGGCTGACATGGCATCATTTTCTCACCCCCTCTCAGGAGTCAGTGTCACCCAACTCCTCTCTGCCTCCTGCCTTTTATCCTAAAAACAGCCCTGTGAGGGGGCAAGCAGGACTGTCATTTCCATTTACAGATGATGAAACTAAGTCACAGTGTTTAAGAGATGGCCAAGATGGCACAGCAGGTAGATGTCAGGTCACTCAGAGCCCCTCTTCTCAACCCCTCGAGAGTTCCTTCTCTTCACCACTGCCAGCCCTAGTCCAGCCCAGCGCCTGGCCCTTTGGCCAGGGGCAGGCTCAGTGAGTGCATGTTTGAACCGAGGCACTGTGCTAAGCACTAGGGAGGAAGAGAAAGGTAACCTCAGGCCCTGCCTGGAGAAGACCCCAGACACAGGGCTGAGGTTTGGCACAGGGCTGGCTGTCCTCTGTGTCTGTCAGTGTGTGTGCGGGTGTGGGGGTGGGAGGCTTCTGAGAAAGCTTCACTGAGGAGCAGCTGATCTCATTGCAGAGGAGAGGAGAAAGGCATTCTGTGCAGTGGAAATTGTCAGTGTAGAAGCCTCGGGACTTAAGAGAACGTGACATGGAAGAGACAGGAAATATGTACTCTTGTACAGGTATGCGGCACACATGTGGCCCCCTCCCTCCCAGCCTCCTCACTAAAGATTATTAACCTGCTTATTCTCCTGGTTCACCTGAGGCTGTTTTGAGAGAATCTCAGAATCTCAGTCTTCATTTCATACGACATTCTTCGGGCTCCTCTTGTTCGTCTTTGCAGACTGAAGTATTTATGAAGGACCTTCAGAAATCTGATTCCTCCTGATGAATCAAAGAGTAAAGAAGAATCAAACATGATTAACCAGGTGAGGCAATGTGATGAAAAGGGATGTGTGATTTAGAATAGGTGAGCTGGGTTCAAAGTTCAGCTGCAGCACATACTTTGGGCCAGTTATTTTACTTCATAGGACCTCAGTTTTTTCATCTAGAAATGGGAATAATGATACCTACCTCCTGAGAGATAAAGGGCAGAACAACAATTTCAGCAGAGCTCTATCATTTCAGTTATCCTTCCCTGCTACAGTGCAAATCTCTCTTAAAGACTGTAGGTCTGGCTTCCGCCAATCAAATAGAAACAGTTACAGCATAAACCTGGGCCACTGTGTTGCCCTGGGATATGCATATCACCCATTTTAATCCCAGGATTTTACTTTCCTCCTAGTGCTGTGGCTGATTATTTAATTTTTAGATAATCGTATAGCAAATATCATGTATTAGAAGGTAGGGCTATAAAAAGAGTATGCCACAAACAGAGTTTGGTTGTTGGCCAGCAAGTCCCAAGCTGCCTCTGCTGCCATGTGCTACCATATCAAATGAGTTGCCCGGGAATCCCCTGCTGACATTGGTCTGTCTCACGTGGGTGATATTTGGAATGTAGTTTTGGTGTGTATTTGTGTTGATCATTATAGTAATGACATGCATTTACCACAGTTTTGTAGGAGAGTGACTCTAGCTGCGGTTTAGAGACATAGCCCTTTGGATCTCCAGGTATCTCAAAGGCTGTAAAACTTCTCAAGTCAAAACTAGTTTTAATTTTACTGCTTGAGAGATGCAGTATGAAACATATGACAGCAATGAGTGCCTATTTTTGTAGCAACTCAAGCCGCCTGCTTTTTTAGGGGAAGATTTATAGTAAAGGCACATAACTATAGAGCTTTTAACCTTGATTTAAAAAAAAAAAAAAGACTTTCCTGTTCATTATCATATCTAGCTCTGGGGAGATAGACAGGTTAGTGATGATCTGCACCATTTTACAGATGAGATCCCTGAGGTGGCTTGTGGCTTTGGTCCAAGAAGCCATTTATTTTTGATTCCTGGCTTCACATGGCTCCTCCCTTGGCTGGCTCCTTCTTATCCCTAATCCCCTATCTTTGTAGCTTGTCTATTACCTATCAAAAGAAGCCATGCCTGATTTCTCTATTGGAAGTTAAACTGCTTTTCCCACCTCTGGTTTCCCTTCAACTCCTTATTTATTTCATTATCGCATTAGCCACTAGTTTTATTTCTTGGGTTTTCAAATGGTAATTATTATTTAATTTTATTGATTCGTCTGTCTCCAGCATTAGAACAAAAACACATAAACTCCATGAAGGCAAGGACCCTATCGTTGTATTTCTGTTTCCCTGGGGAGGTGCCTGACACACCAGACACCCTTTGTTAACGTGTTTGGAAAGGAAATAGAAGCTAAGTTTTAAAGACTAAGCTGATCATTGAGTTCCTATGTTCCAACAGTAGGAAATGGACTGGAGGAAGGCTGTTTGAGGTATGAGGATTATTATAAAAGGACATTTTTACAAATGAACCGGGTTTATACTTCAATATGTGTAGATTTCTCTGAATCATGTCTGGCAGATAAACAAGACTTGCTTTTGGGGGAGTTTTTTTAAATTCAGTGGGCTTTGAATTAGAAGGAATTCCAATGCTTGTTCTTGTTCTGCTTGAGTAGAATTGATAAAATCTGTTAATCATCAGTTTTGCTTTAAACCCTTGAGGAATTTTTAAACTTTGGGAACTCAGGTCATGATTTTGAACTTTTATTTCTAATAATGTACCTGGCATTTTTTAAAAAACAGATTTTATTACTATTTTTTTTAGATCCTTCTCATATTCACATATAGTTTGAAAGTCTTGTTCCTAAATCCCCATTTGACAGATTGTAGAGTCCAACACATGGAAATAATTAAGGCATTG
Organism: Pongo pygmaeus; assembly: GCF_028885625.2. Taxonomy (NCBI): domain Eukaryota; kingdom Metazoa; phylum Chordata; class Mammalia; order Primates; family Hominidae; genus Pongo; species Pongo pygmaeus. The sequence continues at coordinate 79,839,236 of NC_085930.1, forward strand.
TCTGCTCGATGTGGAAGTATCCAGGAAAGTTATGAAAAGCCCCAGGAAGGATAGATGTCCATGTTGATCAAACTACCAGATTCTTATAATATGTTGCTTTTACATTGTGTCATATGGGTGAACCAGAACAATTCTGTTCTGGATAACTTTTTGAGGGCATGTCTAATAACAACTAGGTTTTTCTCTTATATTTTTCCACTGGTTCAACTCTATTACTTTAGATATTTGGGGCTACAAGTAATAGAGATTTCAAATCCAAATAGCTTAAACATATTATTTTAGGTACAAGGACAGGTGATTCCCAGGTTAGTGAGTTGAGGAACTGAGTGGCCTTGTCAAGGATCCAAGTTGTTTGTGGTCATCCTTAGCATGTCGGAGTAGTCTCCTCATGGTCAAAATATGGCTGCCACAGATTCAGGCATTGCATCTCGGCAGGAGTCTCCAGAGACACCAGCAAGACACCGTTTTCTTGTCTTTATAGGTGTGAAGAAAGCTTTCCAAGAAGCTCTAGAACAGACTGCCCCTTGTCAGTGGTTTGCTGGACAGAATGAAACAAACCATTAATCCTACTGTGGGCCATAAATTACCATGAATGGCTTGGACCAATTGGGATTTGTGCACTTTCTCTGAGGGCAAATAAAATATGGGACACACCATCAAAGGAAAGGCAGCAAAGAGATGAATAGGCAATAAGTGGTCATTGCCATACCAGATTCATCCTACTGGAACCCCCCTTTATGGATACATTTTTTTGCTCTCAAATAATGAGCATTTTCAAAATCAGGACAAAGGAGTGGTTCTTTTGTTGCAGAGTTCCTTACATAAATTCTTATTTTCCTTCTAAATTTTCTGAGAGAATTTTATGGATAAAGACTTTCCTTCAGTATTTTCTCTTATGAGTTGAATGTTGCGCTCACAGTTCATGTAAATATTTTGAGAAAACGTTATAATTGCATTTTAATCTAAAGACTTGTGAGCCTGCCTGTTTATCGTTGAGGTTTTCTGCAATCCTTGTACTAGAGGAAGTGTCATTTTGTGTAAACCAGGAAAAGAAATTGGTTCAAGTAAGTCTAATTGCAAAGTTGCTGAATGAAGATATCCCTTTCTCTCTCTCACAACAAAAATTTAAAATGTAATTTAAAATTGTCAAACAATGATCATGTCACATCTGGAAATTTCAAGTTTTTACTCCCTTGCCTTTTTTCCTAATTACCTGAATGCTCTGGATATTCAGGCTTTCAGCTGTTTGACTTTTCTGGAGGTAAGAAAAGGTATCCAGTTTATTTCACTTTTCTCAGATGTGACTCATTTCTTTGACATAAAAATCCTTATCTCACAGGATAAGCCTCAGGAATTGGTTTGAAGAATGAAGACAAACCTGGTTTTTATGAGAATAGCGAATTTTTTTTATTGGAAGCATAGTTTTCTCTGTGTGTGTGTGTGTGTGTGTGTGTGTGTGTGTGTGTGTGTTTTGTATTTTTAGTAGAGACAGGGTTTCACTATGTTGGCCAGGCTGGTCTCGAACTCCTGACCTCAGGTGATCTGCCCGCTTCAGCCTCCCAAAGTGTTGGGATTACAGGCGTGAGCCACTGCGCCCAGCCCCTGAAGCATAGTTTTCAATGAAGAGTCAGCTTGGAAAGCGGTAGGATTTGTCCCAACTTCCCAGGGCATAGTGGAAGGTGAAATAAGACCACAGATTTATCAGCCTAATCCTTAGAGACAACATTCATAAACATGAACTGTCAGTTCATCCAGCCTTCTCTCCTTTTCAGATGAGGCCTAAAGAGATTAAGTGACTTGTTCACTTCCATTAATTTTTGGTGGATATAGGCCGGGCACGGTGGTGAACGCCTGTAATCCTAGCACTTTGAGAGGCCGAGGTGGGCGGATCGCAAGGTCAGGAGTTCAGTACCAGCCTGGCCAAAATAGTGAAACCCCGTCTCTACCAAAAATACAAAAATTAGCAGGACGTGGTAGCAGGCACCTGTAATCCCAGCTACTCGGGAGGCTGAGGCAGGAGAATTGCTTGAACCCAGAAGGCAGAGGTTGCAGTGAGCCGAGATTGCGCCCCTGCACTCCAGCCTGGGCAACAGAGTGAGAATCCATCTCAAAAAAAAAAAAAAAAAAAAAATTGGTGGATATAGTATTTCCCTAAAGCCCTGGAGAACAGGTGGTATATACAGTATTATATAGTGCTATGCTGTCTGATATTGTGTGTACAGTTACCTTAACACTCTGTACTTGGGTAACTTTGATAATGCAGATGTAGAAATTGGTAGTGGTGGTAATGATGATGAGAATGATCATGAAAATCATAAGAGAGCAGCTACCTGACATTTATTGAGCACTTACTGTATGCTGGGCAACATGCTTACAGCTATTAGCTGTAACACAATAATTATATTATTGCCCCATTTGACAGATGAAGAAAGTGAATTTAGAGGTTAGGCTTGCCCAGTATCACACAGCTGGAAGTAGCAGAGTTAGCATTCTAGCTCACATTTGCCTAATTTCAGAGCCTGAGTTCTAAATTATGAGGCTTACCACTAATTATTGGGGAGGGAAAGGATAGTATTTATGATGCTGAGAAGGAAAGTTCCTGAGTGGCACCAGGAATGACCTGGAAGAGTGAAAAGCCCTAAGAGGGATTGGACCATCCAGTGAGCAAAGGGGATTGTGTAAATCAGGTGAAAATTGGACCTGCCTCTTCAACCCACAAGAGAAAGTGCAGGGCAGAGAAGAAACCTCAAGGAAGGGAGTTGAGCTTTGAAAGGAGAAGTTGGCTACAGGTGCTGGAGAGGGCTGATGGAATGTAGATGGGGCAGAGGTTGAGATCCTGGCCCTCCCATGTCACACACCCTAAATTGAGGCCACATGGCTGTCAGTGAAAACAGACCCAGGTGCTGGTTTCAATAAAAGGTGGGACTAGGACACAAAGAAGGGTAGGGAGGGCGGAGAACAGCTAAGGTCTGAACAGCTCTGCAAAGTAGGTACATGGCTCCCAGGATTATCAGACACATTTTTCACATGGGAAGACAGAATTTTCGAGATGTTAAGTGACTGTTATAAATCATTCAGCTGAGACTTTCAGTCCCCATATTTGGGATATTTGGTGTAGAGTTATACAGGTTTGGCTACAGAAGACATGACTCGAGCAGAGAGAATTAGAGGAGCGAGGAAGAGGGCGGAATAGACACAGCCTCTAAACCAGCAACCGTGCTCACAGCAGCCCAGAAGCCCAGGGGGAGAACATGTGTGTTCAAGCTGGTTGCATGTTCATGATAATAATTACACTAATACCCAATAACAGAGAGGTTACCTTGTGGTTATGAGCCTGGGCTCTGGAGCCAGCCTGCCTCAAGTCCTACCTCTGCATCTTCTCGCTGTTTATGTTCTGTCAGATTGTTTTCCCCCTCTGGGCCTCAGTTGCCTCTTGTGCAAAATTGGAATAATAATTATACCTCATAGGATGTTGTAAGAGTTTATGAAGCATGTAGAGCAGGAGTCAGAAACCTTTTCTATTAAGGACTCAATAGTAAATGTTTTTGGCATTTATGGCCATATAGCGTCAGTCATGACTACTTAACTCTGCCATAAGTTGGTAGAAAATTCAGGCATTTAAAAAATCTGTTTGCCATAGGAAATTTGCAGAAGCCCACAGCAGGCAAATGTCTCTTGATTTATAAATGAAATCGTATAAAATAGTAGCCATAGAAAGTAGACTTCTGATTCCAAATTATCAGCACAGTCATGCAGAAAACAGGCAACTTTTTAAAAAATATAAGGTTTTAGTCTGTGTAAAGGTGATTATAAGAGGAATGTTCCTTCTACAGGTCTGCTTAGCTTTCTCCTAAACACTGCTTTTGATTTATCTAGTTCATCATCTTTTTTTTTAATAGAAAATATAATTTGGCGGCCGGGCACAGTGGCTCACGCCTGTAGTCCCAGCACTTTGGGAGGCCGAGGCGGGCGGATCACGAGGTCAGGAGATTGAGACCATCCTGGCTAACGCTGTGAAACCCCATCTCTGCTAAAAATACAAAACAACAACAGCAACAAAAATTTCCAGGCGTGGTGGCGGGTGCCTGTATTCCCAGCTACTCGGGAGGCTGAGGCAGGAGAATGGCGTGAAACTGGGAGGCGGAGCTTGCAGTGAGCAGAGATTGTGCCACAGCACTCCAGCCTGAGCGACCAAGCTAGACTCCGTCTCAAAAAAAAAAAAAAAAAAAATATATATATATATATATATATATACACACACATATAAAATTTGGCAAGTTGCAGCCCATGGTTAAATAAGTACCACCAGAAAGTCTGAAAATGTATTTTCCATTCATAGAAGAAAGGATTAAGCTGACTTAGAAATGTTTTATGTTGACAGTATCACTTAAAGGAGATATACTTCATTCTCAATGTGAGAAGTGTATCTTGGAATCATTTCTGGTAAAGAATTATCTTGCCCTTTCCCCAAATTAAAAAGAGGAAGAAAAGCAAATGAAGTACAAAAGCCTTAAATTTCAGTGAATAGACAGCTGTGCTATCTATTCAGGCTTTGATGGTGGGATGGGGGTGAATCCATTGTACCGCAAATTATGTAAGCTTCAGAAGCATTTGCACTACCTGAAGTCCCGGAAATGTAGATGGCGTGCATTTAACGGGGCTGACCTTGGTAAATATAGGTTTGTGGTTGGGAGGATGGTTTTGTGACACAACTTCTCCAAAAGCAAAGTGAGGTCTGAGTAATGATATACTTTGTGTGTAGTTTACAGGGAATGGAGACTTTTTTGTTTTATTCTTTTAAAGGGACTCTGGAAACCACGTCTAATTTCAATCTAATGAAACACCTCCTAATGCCAGGGGTTTCTCAGGTCAGTTTCCTAAGAGAGGCATCTCATGCCCATCTTGTACTGGATGTCCTATGTACAAAACACTATCTATATTACTCACCTACTAGATTTCTTTTATTAGCTTTGACCCTGGTGATGTGAGTGGTATTCTCGTGACTCTTTTTCATCTGTGGGACATGAATGTATTAAGGGTTAGTTAGCTCCCACTGCATGCAAGAGAGAGGTAGGGAGAGAATACTGAGATGTCAGTTCATACATCTCTATACATGTGAGTGTAATGGGGATTTAGGCTTTTCTATTCTGTTTTAGAAACTGTAAATCAAACCAGATCAAAAGATGGTTTTTGACCAGAATTTATAAATTTCCTAGTGAGTGTTGACACAGCACTGAAATTTAAGGAGCAGATGTATCTTCTTGAAATTCAGGAAGCTCACATGAATTCCTAATGAAAAACAAACAGCTTTTCCAGCAAAAAAAAAAAAAAAAAAAAAAAGACTTGGGTTTCTCTGTGATGTTTATTTGTACCAAGTTCTGATTATGTGTTTCAAATCATAGTAAAAATCGAAGAAAGAGGGGTTTTTGTTTTTTTTTTTTTAAAGTTTGCTTGTCCAGGAATTGAGACGTGGGATTTCAGGAGTTCTGGCCCAAACACGTGCCTCAGAAAATGGGGTAGACAACTGCACAAGCATCTGCATGTGAGGATCTGCATGCGAAGATGCACGTGAAGACCACAGCTTCCTTTCCAGTGCTCACCATGTGAGTGCATCATTTTTCAACAGTAGTTCAGTTCAGCCTTTCTTAGATAATAGCCTTGCAAGTGAACGGACAAGCAAAGTCAGTTGCTGAGAAATAAAGCTTCCGAGCTTACGCATCCAAATGTTTAGGATACACCTGAGATGTCTCTCTTACTGAATAGAAACAACATCCCTGGAAGCTCTAGACTTCTGAGGCACCCCAGCTTTCCCTGGTGAGTACATTAACCTTTTCCCTTCTTGACATGCTGTGGAATCAGCCGGAATGCTCATTTCATTGTAGCCACTGGACAAAAATGCAGCTTGCCCTGGTCACAGCAGTAATGACAGATAAAGTATGGGAGTTTGTCTAAGAGGGGGTGAGCCCTAATGGTTGAAAGGTTGACAGCTTTCAGAATGTTTGCCACCTCTCTTTAAAAGCGGCTCCACCAGAGCAGTTTGGCAAATGTAAAAACAAAACAGTTATACTGCTTGCAGCTCTAGGATTTTAAATCACAAACAAATTCTATATTTTATTCAACCATCCAGTAGATCAATGAGAAGTAAAGCATCCTAACTGAAGGTGAGAAAGTCGTGTGTGTAAAGTTTATTGTAGGGATCTCTTTATGTGGTTATGTTCTGCTAATAGGCAAATTCATTTAATTTTTACATGGTTTCCCCAGATGAGCTGTTTACATAGTTGCTTGTTCTTCTCTTCCCTTCCCTAGTCTTCCCTGCTTCTCTGACCAATACCATCTAGACCTAGCAAATAGACTTTAGTGTACAAATGTGCCAAACTCATTTCATGTGCACGAGCCGTGACTCATTGTCAGTCACCTGGAGCCTAGGGGGCTTTCTGCATTAAGAAATGGTTTACTCCTAATAATGCTGTTTTCTGGATCATGAATGAGGCTCAGCCATGGCTGTGCTAAATACAGAAATATCTGTGTTCTAAAATCTCCATCTCTACAAAATTAATCTGATGCTGATGCAAAGGGATCCATCTGCCGAACATTTCCATCCCATGAATATGGGAAAAGGGGCAGATACAATTGAGTATGCACAGGTGCATTTAAGCATTTAAACAACCCTTTGAATGATGAGTAGGTTGAGTATTTCTCAATGGAGCAAAACGTGTCTGACATGCCATTGAGCAGGTATATTTAAATGATTTCCCAGTTCTTCCACCACATATACGGTGGTGCATATTTTCTTATGGAAGGTCTTGTTTCTCCATCTGTATATAGTGCTCCAGAGCTTTTGCTCCCAAACACACCCTTGTATAGTTGGGGGATGAGGAGCACTTAGCCTCAAGGTTGAATTCTGTCCCTTATTCCACTCACTGTCTCTTTGCTGGCCTCTGTTTCTTCATCGGTAAAATGGGGACAGTAATAATGGTAAGTCATAAGATGCTTGTAAGAGTCAAATTTGGCAGATTTGTGAATATTGTCCAGCATAGCTTTTGGCACATAAAAGGAGCTCTTCGAAAATGTTTTTCTTCTCTTGAGGGTTTTCAGGGAAAAGGTTTTGAGGAAAAAGATTTCAAGCCTTATTGGATTAAAGTCATGTTCGTACCTACAGATTGTTGGTTCTCTTGAGAGCAGGCACTGTCTGGTGCAGACTCTGGGAGATGTCCCCTGCAGAAACCTAAGTTTTAACATAACCCATGCTAATTACATCATGTCAGCGCCAGTGGGCATGGCAGAGCTGCTCCCGCCCTTGACAGAAAATAGTGTATGTGATTTGTAAATGAACTGGGTGCTCACATGTTCTCTGGGAATGTAAATATTGACTCTAAGGAAGAACTAAGATAATTTTGTGGTGAGATAGTTTCTAGTTGTTTAGGCTTTCATTTTGCTTTGTTTTAATTGCACACACATTGAAACTATATTCCATCCTTGGCCAAACTTCAGTCATTCAGATACCACCATCCATCCTTCTACTATCCATGTTGTTATTTAATATTTTTATTTAAATCCCCTCTTTTAAAGTGTAAACTTATTTTAAAAGCAAACCGTCTCTTTCTTACATAAATAGGAAACAAGTATCACATGCAGTAACTAGAAGGTGGCCTTGATGTGCAGTGAACAACAACATCTTCAGATCAACTGAAGGCTCCAAGGCCTGAAACCCATGTGCAAGAGGGAGATTAGCAAGTGTGTGAGAGGCGCTTAAGACACTTTCACACCAAACAGAGAGGTTCTCCTTAATATAGACTCCTGAGACAAGTTCAGAAGGTTTTCTTGTTTGGATTCTTGTGTCAACATATTTTGTAGATTAGACCTCATTTAATGTCATAATCTCATCTTTTATTAATACCATTATCATTGAGGGGTTTTGTTACCCCTTTCCATAAAATGGCACTGGAAACAAAAGAAAATAAAGTTCTGCACATTGCTGGGCCAAACTGGGAAACTGTGTTTAAAACAAAACAAAACCCACAGTTTTCAGTAACTCTTTCTCAGTTAAGCCTTCAGGTTGAGAACAACATTGTCAACAGGGCATAATATTAGTTCCAAACCCACTGAAAGGCATCAGCCGGAGAAAGGTTGTGACAACCCCCGCCATCCCACTAATTGTGGTTGTGTCTGCCTGGGTGTTCCAGTTGCTTGGTGTGCCTGGCGTCTTATTGAGGGTAGGAACTGTGTCTCAACACTATTGTAGCATTTCTCTTGAATTCTTAGCCTAGTAAGATGCATACGGTCAATTCCATCAATAGTTCTTGGGTAAACTTGAAGCCTCCCGCAGCTTGCCAAGCAGAGCAGACGCATGTCCTTGGAAGCACTTGTGATCCCTTTGCGTAGGCTGTCAAACAGTGCAGCTCTGGGCTGTTCCTGGCTTGCAGCGTTAATGTCGAAACTCAGGCTTAAGAGAGTCCATGATTAAGAGGTTATTGTAAAGCTTACACAGCATATTTAGTTAATTACAGTTCTTCGTTTACCCTCTCCTGCCATTTGCATTTGCAAGGAATAGAGGGAGCCTGCTGTGTTTGTCTTGGAATGGATTCTCCAAAAGCTTAGAGACCTACTTCTCCCCTTTTCTTATCAGGTCCTCTGGGTCCCAGCCCCTGACCCAGGGAGCGGGACTGAACAGGAAAAAGAGGAGGAAGGAGAGTTTGCTCATTCACATTTGTGTGTCTGAGTGGCTGTGTCTCTTGCTGCAAAAAGGCCAGTGAAGGATGAATCATCTAGTTTATCCACTTTTGCCTATATATCTGTTTTGTTGGAATAGATACCATAACTTGAGAGTATACCATAATTTATTCTGGGGAGAGTTGTTAATGATAAAGAAAATTTAGTTTTGCAAACAATATTTTTGAACCTTGCAGTGATACTTAGACCTTAGAAGAAACTTATCACACTGTACAAAAATTAGGACATTTAAGATTCATATTTAGTACTTTGTTTTTTAAATTATCTCCCTGCTGACTTTCCAGATATGCTCCTGGATTTTTTTTTTTCACATACCCAAGCAGCTTTCCCTCCATGGTATAGAGCTAGCCAAAGATTTTATTTGCATTACATAAACATAACTGGTTATACTACAGAGGGCTATTTTTGGCAACAGAATTTCTGTATTTGATTTTTTCAGTCCTAAAGAAAAAAAGCATGTATTAAAGATATAAACTTTTTTAATGTAAAAATTATGCATTTTCATTTTATAGAAAATACAGGAAAATATGTGACAAAGTGAAATTCTATACCCCAAAGATAATCACTTAAGATTTTGGTGTGTTTTTTCTTTTTATGCATAGAAAAAAATTGAGGTCATACCATTTAACTCTTGAGTTTTGTATTTTTGCTTCTCACTCTTGTCTGCAAGACATAAGTTGAAGTAAATGGTATTTAATGTTCTAAAATCACTGATTACAGAGTTGTGATTTTAAATGATGTTTTAAAATTTTATTAAATTGCATACCTTTTGAATCATAACAACATAGTCTCCCATATCTTTAAATATGTTTTCAGAAATTTAATGTTAGTCTTAAGACATAAGACACAACCTTTAAATAGTGAGTGGCAGAATGGCAGAAAATTGCCCATGAGATTAATTGGTTAAGAGTGCTGAGATAAGTTCCAGCTTTGTAATTACTTTTCTGTTATTTACGGCCATTAGTTTGATTACATAGTTTGTAATATGAGGCCTTGGATTTAAAGTGTATCATTGTTAACCTAAAATGGGAATAAAGAATAACCACATGCTCAATTTTATTGCCACACAAGAATGAAAAATTCATATCATAAGATGAGAAATAGTCACAGAAATCCAACTTAAAACTAGTGATCAGGTTCCAAGCGAAGATATTTCACATTTTATTAACTTGAAGCAGCTGTTGTCTCTAATATGACACACCCCACAGAAATGGAATAGGTTTTATAAAGAATACTTGTGTTTTTTCTTTTTTAAAGCAGCTGGCTTCCCATCATTGAGCTGTTTTTGAGTTTAGGAACTCCAGCTCTTGGGCTTTTCCTTGTGAGAAGGAAGGCTGAGGCTCTAGAGACTTTTCCCTGTGCAGCTGCTGGAAGGACAGGGTGAAAGGGGAAAGAGCCTTTGACCAAGTTCTGTGCAGGATCTGGGCACAGTGATGGGGGGATTGGGAAAGAAGGATGAATAAACCTTCCTTGCATCTATGAGCACCAGACTTGCTGCTGGGTGTCTCATTGTCATAAACTGTCAGTAACAGGAGGGACAGGACAGGAGACAGTCCCAGGGGCATGTGGGAGGGGCTGGAAAGAGGAAAACAGGCAGATTCCAAGGGGCAGCTGCCAGGAGGGAAGGCTGCTCCTCAGTCAGGTTCAGGGTTCCAGCGTGGAATTCCAGGAGGAGTACTCGAACCGCAGCCTCCGGCATTCTTGAAAGAGACAGGTGGGGAAGACCCTCGGGCTGGAACGTACTGGAGTTCCTGGCTTGCTGCAGTTGACTTGCTGCCTGACCTCTGGTGTTCTTCAAAGAGCTGCTCAGATGTCATTCTTCAGGTCTGCCTTTGATTCCTGGCATGAAATCATCTCCGTGCATTGGGTGGTTGTCCCTACCACAACTTCTAGTTATGTATTAGCATGATTATTTGAGTAATATTTTCCTCCTCGTATTTTATCCAACATTCTATCCCCAGCACCAGGCCCTGTAGCTGGCATCCTGAAGTCCACCGTAAAAATTCATCAAAGGAGATGACCTTTTAAAGGTCATTTTACTTCTCTTTGCTTTATGTAGCTTTCTGAAATCTTTTGTTAAAAATATGTATGAAAATTTTGGTAGCTCTTTTTTGGGTGAGATAGCAGTATATTTTCCAACAGGAAAAGGACAAATTACTATTTGCATTATTATATATTTATTATATTTCAATATACTTATTATAAAATAATTTGCTGTTTTATATAACTTTCATATCCTTAGTGTCTGAAACCATTTTTGGAAAAAAAATCTTAACTTTCTATTTAAATATTTTTCTCAAATGAAAAACTTTCATAGATTATGATTATTACTTATTAAATATGAGATTTTCTTGAAGTTTAAGCCACTAGAAAAATTTCAAAGAGGAAAGAGTGTGTTGGCAATTATTATGTTCATTTTATGATGAGGATATTGAAAGTTAAGAGGATTTCTCAGTCAGTGGTGAATTGAGGAAAGGAAATTGGGAGGTGGGGAGCATTTCTAGGAATTTTCTCTTATGAATCCTTAAGCATATTTTGTAATTATTGCCTTTTCTGAATCACCGTCTTCAGTGATTAGCACCATACTCTGCATGTATTAAGTACTGGAGTTACAATTGAATTTATGTATGTAAGAACAATAAGGATGTGGAAGGAAGAGGTATATCCAGCTATAGATAGTCTTGTGTTTAAGCCTATTCTTTTTATTTTTCTACATTTTAAATAGCTGCTTTCAATTCAGAAATAGAAAACCAAGGTTACCATTGACTTTCCTTTCACATCTCCAAAGTTCAAATCCTGAACTTCGATCTTTTCCTAGAGTTTTCTCTTCTCTTGCTGTTAAATTCACTGGGTATATTTTCTGTTAGTGTTACCTCCCCAAAGTATAGGACTTGGTACACATGCCGTTGATTGAGACTCAAGCAGTGTGGACTTGGAGGTCATCATACTGGAGCAAGCCTGAAGACAACCCTTATTTTCCATAAGGAAAGGGTATACCAAAGAGAATAATACTTTTAATAAAATGTCAGTGGGAAAGTTTTAATTACTTTAGAGAGTTGGATTCTTTCTAAACATCCTGGACTGTAGGAATCTCTGCAAATTAGGATTCTCCCTACAGGTTTGTGGATTCAGAGTTTGGCTCTGCATTTCAATAATCATTGCAGCTGTTTTATTTTGTTGTTTTACTTTGAGAACAAAGGTGTTTCTTCTGAGAGCTTCCCCAGGGCCTCACACTCAAATTTTCTTCCTCCTCCCAAGTGACATGGCAGTTTTAGTAACTAGTGCTTGTTCTAGGGAAACAAAGTTGTCGCTCCAAAATGTTCCTTAAAAATGTCAGTGATTATGGTATAATCATCCTCTCTGAAAGAAAAAAAAAATTACTGGCTCTGATTCAAAAAATAACAACACATTGGCTATAAATCCCCTAATTGCCCCTGAAAAGCAAAAACAGACATGTTTAATTTTTCTATCCCCCCTGCAACTTATCTGCTTTGTCTGGTGATTAAAATAGGCGACAGCCAGTCAGGCCTGTTGGAATCTGGTCCCTTCCCTGCCACTGAGGGCTTGGGCTCAGACCTTATCATGTGGAAAAATGTAAGAGAAAAATCTAATTGTTATTAGACATGCTCTCCAAAAGTCACCTAGAACAGAATTGTTCTGGTTCACCCATTTGGCATGATGTAAAAGCAAGATGTTTTAAGAATCCAGTAGTTTGATCATCATGGACAGGAGCTTCTCATAACTCATTTTACCGATAAATTACCAAGACACTGAGAATGTTTGTGTGAAAGAGCATAGTCACTGCCAGTGAGTGTGGATGAAAATTCTGGAATTTGGCTTATTTTTTTTCTCTTACCTTTATGTCTTGGAGGCCTTTCTAAGTTGGGATATGGAAGTCTTTACCTCAGTTTTGAAAACTGCAGTGTGACAGTCCATGGTATAGATATTTATTTCCTTGGCCATTTCCCTTTGAACGTACATTATGGTCTGTTTCTAATTTTTCACTGTTGCAAACAACGCTGTGGACCACGCTTCTGTGAAGAGTGATGATGATGATGATGATGATAACAGCAGCAAACAGACACTTACAGAGCACTTATCTGTGTCTGGCCTTGTTCTCATCTTGGGTGTGTGTGTGTGTGTGTGTGTCTGTGTGTCTGTGTGTCTGTGGGTCTGTGTGTGTGTGTGTCTGTGTGTCTGTGTGTCTGTGTGTGTCTTCTCTCAACAATCCTATGAGATAGATATTCTTATATACCTTCTTATTCTCTTTTTATATTTGAGTAAAATGAGGCACAGAGAAGTTTTGTGACTTGGCCAATGTCACACCTAGTAAGCTGCATACTGGATTTGAATCCAGGTGGAACCTGATGGGTATATATAAGATTGTAAAAATACACGTTCCCCTTCACCAGGCCTTTCTTCTGACCTAAGTGGTGGCCATTCTCCACATCAGTCCTTGGCCCTCTATTCTCCATCTAAGGCTGCATATAACCTTCACTCAGCAGCTCTGTGCTGGTCATGCCCAGATATCCAGGCCTCATGGGCCTCTACTTTGTACCTCCAGCTGCCAGTGAGATAGTTGTATACAGTTGTCAGTTTCTTCCTTCCAGCCCCATTCTTTCTCATTCTTGTTTCCATGAGTCCTTATGCCCGTTGTGGCTGTGGCCAGCATGAACTTCCTGGTCGTGTGTGTGCCATGCATATTCCAGCATCTCCTGTCACCCTGTCCATGCCTTCCTCACCTATCCAGATGCCGCCACTACTTTGCCAGAGCTCAAGTAGGGATAAGCTACTCCCTGTCACCTTGGCCTACTGCTCCAGCCTGTATTGACATTTCTCCCTGCGTGTTCTGAAGTCACAGGACGGAATTCTTAAGGATATAAACTGTGACATTAGAGGGCTTGAGTTCAAATACTGGGTCTGGGCTACTTTGCTTTGCTGACCTTTAGTTTCCTTGTCTCTGAAATGGGGATGATAGTTCTTTTTTTTTTTTTTTTTTAGATGGAGTCTTCCTCTGTCACACCCAGGTTGGAGTGCAATGGCGCCATCTTGGCTCACTGCAACCTCTGCCTCCCAGGTTCAAGCGATTCTGCTGCCTCAGCCTCCCGAGTAGCTGGGATTACAGGCATGTGCCAGCACGCCCAGCTAATTTTTTGTATTTTTTAGTAGAGATGGGGGTTTCACCATGTTGGTCAGGCTGGTCTCGAACTCTTGACCTCAGGTGATCCACCTGCCTCGGCCTCCCAAAGTGCTGGGATTACAGGCGTGAGCCACCACACCTGGCCGATAATAGTTCTTACCTCATAGAATCAGGAGGAATAAATGAGATCATTGTGTCAACCGTGTTAATTATCAGAAGCATAAGCACTATTCTGAACTTGGTGCATGACCTTCCCGTTTTGGTGCATTTTTACAGGCTATTTCTGAAGTTAAGACGTGTCTGCTTACCTTGAGTCAAACATGAAATGTTTTACATTTTCAAAACACTTTCCCTTCCTTATAGTCTCTACCTTAACCTTTAATTATTCCATTTTATATGTTAGCGTTCCCTCTTTCAATTATTTGGACTAGAGTCACCTGATACTCCTCTCCTCACCAGGGAATCAGCCACCATGGTGAGCACGTAGTAGGTTGTGTTTATTATTGTGTGATCCTTAGTGAATCTCAAGTAGGCTGAAGCTGCATGATGAGTCATCACACTGAGCAGCTGTGCTTGGTAGGACTGTGTTGTTTATACTCTAATAGAAACATTTACCTTCCTTCTGAAGATCTGTTTTCCAAATACCTATTTGGGTATCTCAAATCCTAAACAGTGTTTATTAATCATACTTCTTCCAAGGACTAGCACCTATTCTCCTTGGGCAAATAATCCGTAAGCATACATCTAGATAGGTCCAGTTAGAATTCGCTAACATAAATAGTGATGCCTTGTCAGTAATGTTTTAATCATATTTCTCTTATGTTCTCCAGAATCTAGTTGATAAGAATGACTGTTCTTTTGAAAGCTACTGTGGACATACACCTTCACATGCACAAAAACCTCATACACACCATAAACATGCGTTCTTTGTATTTTGTATTTCTTCCAGAGAAGAAAACACCCTAATTTTACAGGGTCATGAGGAATGAATGAGATAATTGTGTAAACTCAGTGAATCTGCTGCTTAGTCCAGTTATTATCCATTTAAAGTTAATCATGAAGACACTTCATGAAGGAGAAAGTTTTGAGTGGTGCGAAAGTTACTAGGGTAGAAGTATAATAGTGATTATGTATATAATGCTATCTCTCCCAGGGACTGTTCTAAGGTGTTTAGGTATACACACACACACACACACACACACACACACACACACACACACACACACACACACACACACACTCTCTCTCTCACACACACTCCTTTAATTCTCACATGAAACCTAAGAGGCAACATTTAGGTGGGGAAACTGAGGTCCTGAGATGAGTAACTGGGACGATAGAAGATGAGGACTTGAGAAGGAGTGAGAAAAGGAATGTGCCCCAGGTGATTGGAGTGTTTCACTTTGTAGTGCTGACCCTAAACTCAGGACTGTCCACAAAGAAGGAAAGGCAATGAAGGGGGATGGAAGGTCATAGGCATCAGTCACTTGGACAGGCATGGGTATTTCAGCTCAGCCACTGCCTAGCAGTGTGGCGTTGAGAATTACTGACCTTCTCCAGACCTCAGGCTTTTCACAGGTACAACAGGGGAAAGATAATGGCCTTTGTGTTGCTATGAAAAATAAATAAAATCACATGCAGGTATAACCATAGGCTTAGTCTACTGCTTCAAGGAGGTAGCATCTCAAAAATATGACCGTTTAGCACTTTTAGGATTTTCTCTGTAGGCTTCTAATATTAGAAGTGGGGAAATAATTATATAAGTTTCTTTTTTTCTTTTTTTTTTTTTTTGAGACAGGGTCTCACTCTGTTGCCCAGGCTGGAGTGCAGTGGTGCAACCACAGTTCGCTGCAGCCTTGACCTCCCAGGCTCAGATGATTCTCCCCCATTAGCCTCCCAAATAGCTGGGACCACAGGCACATGCCAATGACACCATGCCCAGCTAATTTTTTTATTTTTTGTAGAGACGAGGTCTCACTGTGTGGCCTAGGCCAGTCTCAAACTCCTGGGCTCAAGCGATCCTCCCACCTCAGCCTCCCAAAGTGCTGGGATTACAGGTGTGAGTCACCACACCTGGTCTCCATACGTTTCAAATGATGCCAAAGGAACATTAAACAATGGTAGCCATTACTTTCATTTGACAAAGCTGATGATTTTTTG
Source organism: Pongo pygmaeus (assembly GCF_028885625.2). NCBI lineage: Eukaryota > Metazoa > Chordata > Mammalia > Primates > Hominidae > Pongo > Pongo pygmaeus. Next base: position 79,855,266 of record NC_085930.1, read on the forward strand.
CTACGTTGACTTTTCTTGGTTCCCTCCTTTTTTTCTTTCTATACCAAAGTATTTCAAAGCTCATCCAAGACAGTGTATCATTTTCCCCTACAGACTGCAGTATTCACCTCTCAAAAAAATACATTTTCTTAATAAGCCACAACAGGAGTGACAAAATTAAACCTAAATTAAAAATTGGCAATATTACACCTTTGGCCCTGCACATGCAGGGATGTTTAGCTGGTTTACTTGTTCCAAGTGATATTGTTTCACTCAAATTTAAATGAATGACATCACAGTTTTTATAATTTCAAACATAAGGTGTCCCTGAAAGCATCCAGCGCTATTCTGTACTGTTCAGCTTTAGCTAGTTTTCTCTCTGATAACTCTCATTATAAACATTTAAAAGAAAAAGAACATTTTGCAACATTCTGCTTCTCCAGGGCAGAGACACTTCAGAGGATTGCTGTCTATGTGACCCTTGTTCCAACAAATCTGCTGATTCCTGAAACAGCCTGTTTTTGTTTTGTTTTGGTTGTGCTTCCGTTTCAGTTTATTCATCCTTTCCTTACCCTGATCATTGGCACTTGTATTTCTTTATAAGTCACAAACCTAACATTAGACCAGGACATCTTTGGGTAGAAGCCACCATATACAGGTGTGCCTTCATTTTTTAGAAAGCGGCATTTAATCAATAATAGTAAGTTGCTTTGGGGTAACTACTTGCAGTTATTGGCAAGGTCTGCTGCTGTGAGATTTGGCTTGAAGCTGCACAGGGCAGGTCTACTTACAACAGTGGTTTTCAATTTTGCCTTTGCAGTCAAATCAGCTGGGGGGCTTTTAAATAAAGACTGATGCCTGGGCCCTGCCTTAGAGATTTCTGGTTTAATTGGTCTAGGGTAAGACCAGGTATTGATTGTTTTTAAAAACAACTCTCCAGGTGATTATAATGTGCAGCCAGGATTGAGAACCAGTGCCTTAGAGTGGCCATTCTCAAACTTGAACGTGAAGCAGAATCACCTAAAGAGCCTGTTAAAACGCAGGCCACTGGGCCACACCCCAGAATTTCTGGTTCATTAGGTCTAGGGGTTTGAGGGGTGGCGGCGAGACTTTGCATTTCTAGCCAGTTCCTGGATGATTCTGCTGTTACTAGTTCTGGGAACCCACTTTGAAAACCACTGGCCTACAGAGATCTTTCCAGTAGCTTTATAAGATTTTATAACAAGAAAAAAAGACAGGATTTCCTGTGCTTTTAAGTAAAACAACTGCTTAAGGCACAAATATTAAAATATGCTTCCCGGTTCATAGGCAAGTTGGACCATACCCTTTGTTTGCTAAGCCAACATCTGCCCTAACAGGCAGCCAGGGCCCAGGATCTGAAAGGACATGGATTAGAGGCAGGTGAGAAGTTGGTTTTTTAAATAAAAAATGCTACAAGGATCTATAGAATTGTTACTAAGGTTAGCAAATTACCTGTGGATTGTACAGCTTTACTGAGATATGTAGCTTAAGATGTGAATAATTCCCTGGGCAGCATGAAATATGGCACAGAAGTACGAAGGTGACTCAAACAAACATGGTACTTGATCCCCTAAAGAGGGCAGTTTAACAGTAGAATGCACTGTCTGTGATGAGACATATCCATTTCTTATTTAAATGCACACCCTAAATTTCTCTGTCTCCGATTCTTGGGACTACTAGTTGCATTTCCTTTTCCAAACCCTTCTCTCCATCTTTGAGTGAAAAACCCTTTATGAAATGTTTGGCAACAAAGGATGCCACCTTTGCCAGTTACCAGGAGTGTACTTGCTGCATCATCGTCCATTTGTCCTTACCTGATTTTATAGAAGTGTCAACTTGTATAAGCAGCTGTTCTGTGTCCAAAGACTTGGGATTTGGGCTTGCAGGGTTGGACTTTGAACCTAAGCCTGCAGCAGACAGGGCAGCTTGATTCACTCTTCCTGCCATGCAACTTCTCTCGGGTAAAGTGCCCTTTGCTAGCTGATAGAGAAGAAAAGAGCCTATTCTATCCATTTGACAGACCCCTAATGAATAGTAATCATGAAAATTGAAGTTGTGCACTGCCACTGCATTCACCATTGTTATATTAGCAATTCCTGGACTTCATGAACAGAACACCCCTTATTCTGCAATTAAATGAAAAATAATGGCATCGCTTAGCTTTAAGGAAGGAAACGTTCAAGTGCAGCCTCTGTATAATTAAGCTTAACATTATTATCAACAGAAAGTGATTGTAGTTGTGTTCAGAGGCGAGAAGAGATATGCCACCAACCATTTGACCTATCAAAAGAAAATGGCTTTTGTGATGTTTGATGTTCTTCCTAACAACCAGCTTTGTGCTTTGCATGGGGCAGGTGCCATTTTCTGCACCATTTTCTCTCTTTTCCAGCTGTTTTAAAGTTCTTTCTCATCGTTCTCATGACTGCCTTTGTAACACTTGTCTGTTTTCCATTTTTCCTTATGTCTTCACCAGCAACTGTTGTCCTGCTTTTTGTTTTATCTTTTTCTTTCTTTGGCGACAATCTATTTTCTTGACTCAGACACACTGGCTTTCTGACATATAAAATTAAAACAATCCATTTAATTTTTAACTAAAACAGGTGTTGAGTGATTGACCCTATCAAGCAGCTCCCTGCAGAAACCTCATTTACTACTAGCTTCTTTATTGCCCCCTCATAATTCATTAGCTTAATAAATGCTCGTGTGAAAAGGCAGAGGCCAAGATTACCAATCTTACAATGTGGATGTCTGCCCACTCCCTCTCCAGCCCACATCCCAGGGAAGTCAATTAGGTTGAGCTCTCCGCAAGACAGTTGAAGCTCCAGGGTGTGTGCTTCAAAAAGCCTCAAATTAGTGAGTGCTCTAAAGTAGGATCCCTCCTTTGCTTCGGCATACAGAGTGTTCACCTCTCAGGGACATGCTGCCTGCATCCCCTTTAGTGGAATCTGGGGAAATAAAATGTATCTTCTGCTTCATAACTCCCAGCAGCCAGCAAAATATTCAATATTTTGGAGCTGGTTACAAGAAACTTCCAAATCCTCAAACATCATCAGAGAAAGCCACAGACCCCAAGCACCTGTCACATTTGGGTATGTAGTGCTTGCTGTCTTTCTACGTAGAACCTAAGGTTAGCTGGTGGATATCAAAGCCCCATAGAGGAAGGGGTGTGGGCGCGGGGTTGTTGGCCTAGTCTTAATTTAGGTTCGGCATATGTCTGAAGCTTCCCCCGCTTTAACATTTTCACCAGAGCCCAGACTTATCTCTGCAAGCACTCCACAACCTCTTCGTTCTGAAACCCCTGTGTATTATGAAGGAAATGAAATCCATATGTTTCTGATTCATTTACATGTAGCTCATCAAAATGTAGTTTTGTAAGAGCTCTTTGGTGTCCAAGAAGCCTTTGGAGCCTTTTTATAAGATTTTTAACCCTCCCCCGCTTCATTCCCCTTAGAACCAGGAAGTTGGGACTTGCCAAGAGTAAATAAAAGCAAGCTTCAGAGTTGACTCTGGCTCTGGCCTGACCCATCTCTGGTCTGAGTCTGCAGTGGACTCAGCTTCAGCAAAAACAGAAATGACTGTCTTTACCCTTTTTCTGGAGCCATGAAAGTAGGCGCTAATCCCACTTACACCCCACGTGACAGTGAGTTTGGGCTCACAGCATCTCTTGGAGGCAGCCACTTGACTCTATGCAGTTGTTTCCAGCTGAGCCTCTTCTCTCTGTCCTGTGAGCAGAGAGCTGATAGAGCCAGATGGCCACACCTGGACCAGAAGCTCGAGGAGGAGCTCTTTTAAGCAGTCCCCCTCATCTACCCGCTTGGAGACCACTGCACTATATCTCCAAGACTTTCCAGGCCAGATTCTTACCAAGGGACTGCCTATGCATCAGGGACTTGTATCTTTTCATTGGGACCGTGACAGAGGCACCCACAACTATACCAGGCTTCATGGTGGTATTGTTGGTGCTGCTGTCACTTAATGATACTTTTGAGTGTTTAGTTTTTCTTCATCAAGAAAGGCTTATAAGCTTTAAAGAAAACAACTATCTACTGCCATGTAGATTCCAGAGCTTTTACTCTGAAAAACCACAGAAATGAAATGAGTCAACCTATTTCCAGAGTTCGGCTAGGGAGAGGTTGTGGGGTATTTTTCTCCTCTATCCTAGGATGATGAATTATGGAAAGCCATTCAAGAGCTTAATATTCCTTACTTGGGCTATTGTTGTGAGTGGGGTGGAAGGAATTCTGCCCTAATCTTTGCACGTCCTGGCTTGTTTCCTTGATTCAGAATGGTGCTGTGCCTTTCAGAGGCAGAACCTGGGTACATGGAAATGCATAGGCATGTAGTGGGGAGCAGAGCTGGACCTGGGAGTTCTCACCTCACCTTCCAGCTGCTGAACTCGGGCTTTTTCCAGAGTTTTGTTTCTTCATGTGGATGCATGCGGTGTAATAAAAAATCATCTGCTCACTTATAAATTATATCAACTCCAAGCATTCATCTTCAGAAACATGCTTCATCTTCCAGGATACAGAATTTGATAAAGTCATTGCTCAGCTTCAGCATGAAGACACTGCATTTAAATTTTACCATACATATTTTGTGTTATGTGTAAATGGGAGAATCATTCTCAGCAGAATTTTTGAAATACTTCAGGGCAACTATAAAATGTTTTAGACAAGTTGGAAAGCCGTCTGAATTACATATTGCAGAACCTTGAAATCTGAGCTTCACCTGAAATCCCATGGCAGGGGAAGCCATTACAAAAAAAGCTTGTATTGAAGCTGTTTCCTCACTGATGAATGGGCATGGCACAAGTGTGCTGGGCTTATTTGGTTACATTTATTTCTCAGAATGAACAAGCCAGTACTTTTATGATCTAAGGACAGACAGCTGTGAGTCCATCCAAAAAGTACTTTCAAGTGGCTTTGAAATTTCCCTTGTAGACAGTGACGATCATTTGATGCAATGTGGTGGTGAGATTGTCTTCGTTTTGTGTTGCCTCCAACAGGTCCGTACTCTCCAGTAATACTGGTTTACAGATAATGAAGCACTACACACATCTTCCATTTAATACCCTCACTGGGCCACCTGTGGTATCATGCCAGGCAGAGAAACAGAAGCTAAACTTCCTCCAGTGAATTTCACCCAGAGTTATTCATTCATTGATTTGCTCATTTATTCAACATATATTGAGTGCCTACCCTGTGCTGGGCCTTATTCTGTATACTGGGGACACAGTATACAGAATAAGACACAGGAGGCCCCAAGTCCAAGACACAGGAGGCCCCTTGCCCTCAGGCAGCTACTGTTCTTGTAGATGGAGCTTATTTGTATTTTAGCAGTCCAGGGAGTGGCAGAGCCGGATGGTGAACTTGGGCCTTTTAGCTTTGTTTTAAAAAAAAAACAAAAAACAAAAAGATCCTCCGATCCTCCCCCTCACCTCCCACCAACCCCTCCTCCCCCCAGTAAGTGTCTTCCCTCAGAACAACCCTTCTAATGTGGTATGGAAAAAACTCTGCCATGGCCCTCAGCAAAATCCACACACTTAAAAGCCTTTGAGGGAAAAGCATTTTCATCAGAAAGTTGCTGTGGTCAAGAAGTTTAAAGATCCAGGGATTTTTGTTGACATGTTTTGAGTACTTTCTAGTTGATAGAATCTCAAAACTGGAACTGCTGGAGTGTGCTCTGTGAAACTTCCTTTTTCTTGTAGGTCAGAATGGTTGGACATTGGCAATTCCTCATAGTGCAGACTGTGACATTTGCCTCCTCTTTGTATCTGGTGTGTAGTAAGTGCTCAGTAAACATCCCCAGAATTGCTGTTGTGTCCCAGGCACTCAGACATCTCTGAGCAATCTTAACCATTTGCCTCTTGTCCAGTTGCATTTTTTTCTTGTGTAGCTAAATTTGTAGAACATATTATTAAAATTTGGTTTTCATAAACTTTACAGCAGTAGCTAACAGGATTTTTCACAGTGTGATCCTCTCTTCCCCAGTTTCTTAAACCCTCTGATCCCCAGATTATGACCTTTCTAGGAAAGAGGTTGCTGTTATTTTCACCTATGGAGGCTTTAATGAAAGGGGCCCTGGTGGCACAGGAGATAAAGCAGACTTGAATTCAGCACCATCCGTCACGGTGGGGGCTTCCACTCATCTCTCCCGAGGCCCTGTCAGGAGACACCAGGCGCTTGGCACCCAGTGTGGGCTCACTAAAGGTTAGCAATGATTTTTGTTATTGCTACTAAATGCCGGTATAGGTAGGCATGCTATAAAATGAACAGGATAATCTAAGTGGACCTTTTTTTTCCTTTTATTTCTTCCCTTTTACATAATTTCTGTTATTTTGCTGTTATTTGTATATATGTGTGCATGCATTGGAGATGGGGAATACAGCTACGGAGGTTTTGAAGAGGCACAGTATTGGGTTTAGTTTTCATATCAAATCTCACACATTCTGAAATCTGTGAAGAAATGTGTCACATGGTGATGCCTGGCATATAATCAGCTCCTCAGAAAATGCTGTGATTAACAGTAACTCCAACAGATATTTCCTTCTCAAAAGAAAAGCACATGATGTTATAGCATTTTTAAATGCCAGGGCATGTCATCAGCTCAGTCTTTTCAGTAATTAAGAAAAAAAAAAAAACACAGATAGTGGAAATTCAGGGTAGTCAATGGAAAAAATTCAATAAAGCTGAATATCTTGGCACCACAGAGTGGTGTCCTTTGAATGTTTGTTTATCATTCAAATATAATAACACCAAAAAGAAAAAAGCATATGAGGCGATGGATATGTTAATTAGCTTGATTATAGTGATTTCACAATGTATACACATACTATCATATCGACTAGTATACCTTAAATTATTTTTATTTGTCAACTATACCTCCATAAAACTGGGGGAAAAAGCCACTCTTTTAAAGGCTTAATAGGAAAAAAAAAAAATCCAGAAATACGTAACAGTTCAAAATGCATTGTTAAAAGAGCAAGTTTAAAAATAGTGTGTATAATATGGTCTCATCTGTGTAATATAATAATGGACATGGGAGTAGAATAACAGTAGGAAGAAACACACCAACGGTGTGGGGTTGGATAAGCACACAAAACTTTAACTAGTTCCTTTGTTTTTGAGACAGAGTCTTGCTCTGTTGCCTCGCCTGGAGTGCAGTGGTGCAATCTTGGCTCACTGCAAGCTCCGCCTCCTGGGTTCAAGCAGTTCTCCTGCCACAGCCTCCAGAGTAGCTGGGATTACAGGTGCCCACCACCACGCCCAGCTGATTTTTGTATTTTTAGTAGAGACTGAGGTTTCACCATGTTGGCCAGGCTGGTCTCAAACTCCTGACCTCAAGCGATCTGCCTCCTTCGGCAGAGCACTGGGAATAGAAGCTTCAACCACCACGCCCGGCCTTAAATTGGTTCTTTATACATGTTTTATTGTTTAAACTTTTTGTAATGAACCTATATATGTTTTGATAATAACAGCTAAAACTACTGAATCTGAGTTAGGCAAGTTGAACACCCTTTTGGCTTGTCGGTCTCTGATCAGTTTTAATAGTCTGTTTTAGATGTTAAAGGTATCAGATATTCTGTGCAATAGCCCCAGGGATTGACTTTGCTGAGCTAACTCTCTACAGCGCACTTCATTTCTAAGTTAAATAGTTGGTCCAGTTTTATCAGCGTTCTGTGGCATCTGTCAGTGCCAGCTATGTTTACAGCTTTCCCTGAAATTGGACTGTGGAAGAGGTGAAAAGTCGAAAGGAAATATTGAATCCTTTATCTGTTAGAAACCCTAGTAAAGAGAAAGAGAGAGCACCAAATAGGATTGCAAGCGTGCAAGAATAAATTCTTCCATTGTAAACATGCAAGAACAAATTTAAAGTCTGGATGAGATACCTTTTTTCTTTTCAATGTTAAGACTCAATTTTGCCTCATTTATAGAAGAGGGAACCCCCTCACCTCTCAGGTGCTGCCTACATCTCACTGCAAAAGCTACCTTTTTGCTTCTGAGGAGGTGATGGGCCAGTTAAATGTGTATAAGGCAGTTCTGCTGTGCTCCTGGGAAATCCAGTATGCTGGGTGCTCACACCCCAGTGCTGGCCTCCAAGTGCAGGGCACTGAATTTGCTTGCCTGCTAAAACCAAATCCTTCGTCCCCTTTCTGCTCTGGATGCTGTTTGTCTTGGCATGCCACTCCTAATAACACTTGGAAATAGAAAGCAATCCTGAATCCTTGGGGTTTTTCTCTAGATGTCATCTTTACCTTCTTAAGAAGGTAAAGCTGTCTGTGAATATTTGCATTTATCCAGGTAAAATATTAATCACCAAATAGAGCGTGGAGTGTCCAGAAGTACCAGACACTTGGAGTACACACAGGAAAGTATCTTTTGCTGTGGCAAACTCCAGTTATGGAAGGGGTGTGAATGCTTGAGGTTCCTGAAGTACCAAATTTGATGAAGACATTCCACATGACTGTATGAAGTTAATGTGTATATGTGTGCCTCATATAATGATCTTCAGCAAGAGAGTCTTTTTATTTTTATTTTATTTTATTTTATTTTTTTGAGACAGTTTCCCACTTGTTGCCCAGGCTGGAGTGCAATGGCGTGATCTTGGCTCACTGCAACCTCTACCTCCCAGGTTCAAGCAATTCTCCTGCCTCAGCCTCCCAAGTAGCTGAGATTACAGGCACCTGCCACCACGTCCAGCTAATTTTTGTATTTTTAGTAAAGACAGGGTTTCACCACGTTGGCCAGGCTGGTCTCAAAGTCCTAACCTCAGGTGATCCACCCGCCTCTGCCTCCCAAAGTGCTGGTATTATAGGTATGAGCCACCACACCCGGCCAGCAAGAGAGTCTTAAAATGCCTTTTTTTTTTATGTCATGGTCCACGTGGAAGACTTGTTTACATTTAACCTATAAATCTCCTAGAACAATCAGTTACTGAAGATCCACTGAGACAATGTGGTTGGCCTGGGATTGACGCCCGGGCAGCGTGATTGTGGGGCCGTTGCTCATGGCAACCATGTAAACAAACACGTCCTTATATTCTTGCCCAGGTGCTGGTTACCTGCTACTTTCTGGTCATCCAGAGAGACCTGTAAAATATTTCTGCTGATTTCATTTTTGCTTTGCCTTTCTCTGCCCATAATTATTTAATAAAGCCATCAAAGTGGGAATTTCATTGTGTACTTTTTTCCTTAGGTTGTTTATAGAACTGTGAAGACCTGTCCTAATGCAACCCCATTAATAGTTCCCTCTGCAGAAAAACTCCAGATTATTCTTATCTTCTCTTTTCTCCCCCATAATTTTAGGTTCTAATGGCATCTCTTTTATCAGTAGCTTGGGGTCTAGAATATTTCCAAAGGTCTTTTGAAAATTATTACTCAAATACTACCTTTTAGCTTACCACTCTGCTGAAACTATTTCAGGCACCCATAGGTTTCTAGCATTTACAAACATTTACATAGTATCAGAAGATTGGAAAGTGGAAATAAAATAAGATGTGGTCTCTGCACTCAGTGACCTATGCAATACATTGAGCTAAACACCACAGTGTAAAATACTAGATGCTTGAAATTGCCAAATTAGCCACTTAGGAGACTCTGTGGATTTGGAGACACCTAAAAAGTCTTCTTGGTAAAGGTGAGACTTTGCTAATAGTTATTCAAAAAAATTGCTATAGAAGTCCAACATGTATATATCACATATATATTGTAGAAAAAATGACCGGAAAGAAGTAGCAGAATCCCCGCCAAGTGGCAGCATATGTAATGATCCAGAGCTTGCAGCCTTAAACCAGAATGCCTAGTTCTTCCTATTACTGGCTGTTGGACCACATAACTAAGGTTACTTAACCTCTCTCTACATCAGTTTTCTTGTGTAAAAAGGAGATAATTATGGTACATAACTCATAGGCTTATGTGGGTTAAATGAATTAATATCTATCAAGAATTTAGACCACTGTCTGACCTAAAGAGTACTCAATAAATGTTAGCTATATTGGGCATATTTAAATGGTGAGATTAGGGGAGATTATATTTTCTTCATAGTCTTAAATTTTCTGGACTCTCTACAGTGAACATGTTGGACTTTGATAGAAGAAAAATATTTCTAAAGTCAGGTCTTTCAGTAAGCTTTTAAAGATATATATACCACAGGTGAGTCATACTTTGATGACTGAAAAGTCAGTTTGAGCATATTTTAATGAAGGTTAGGCAACATTTTTTGCTGACATTCAACTCAAAATTTTTTATTAACCTCCATAAAGGGAATTAAAAGTTTTCCACAAGTCCCCAGGACCCCTTTGCTTCTTAAGAAGTTTTAGCATACATTAGAGTAGACAGTTTCATTCCCTTTGTCACTTGTAACAGTAAGGTATAGTTTAAGAATTGGGTAAACATGCATCTCAGGGGTAATGTAATGTGTTACAGTTGTTTCCAGAAAATATTAATAGATATAAGTTTTTATACCTTCTTAGAGTAACTTTCTGCTAAATTGTAGTCTCTAATCATTTATTATACTCTTGTGCTTTATCATTGCGTTAGTCTGTTCTCATGCTGCCATAAAGAACTGCCCAAGAATGGGTAATGTATAAAGGAAAGAGGTTTAATTGACTCACAGTTCTGCATGGCTGGGGAGGCCTCAGGAAACTTACAGTCATAGTGAAAGGGGAGGTAAACACGTCATTCTTCACATGATAGCAGGAAGGAGAAGTGCTGAACAAAGAGGAAAATGCCCGTTATGAAACCATCAGATCTTGTGAGAACTCATTCACTATCCAAGAACAGCAGCATGAGGGTAACCGCACCCATGATTCAATTACCTCCTACTGAGTCCCTCCCACAATACGTGGGGATGATGGGAACTATAAGATGAGATTTGGGTGGGGACACAGCCAAACCATATCAGTCATTTTATAAAATACTACGTATGTCCAATATAGAGGGTAGTTCCCTTATTTCCCAAACAAGATTCAAAAACATGTTTTTTGGTTTTGTTTTTATTGGAGAGGAGTAACCTGAGCAGAATATGTGAATGTTTACAGAGGCATGTGAAATGTCCATTCATAACATTTTTTTTAGCTATATATATTTAGGGTCACAGATAAATCACATATAAAATGCTAAGTGAGAAATACTTTTTCCTGTCATATTTTATGAAAATTTTATTAAAATTTTTCTTAGTATTTAACACCAGTTATTTGCTTTGTTGGCTCTTGAGAACTGTTTTTTTTTTTTTTTTTTTTTTTCATCCAACAGTTTTCAGAGCATCTGTCCTCACTTTTGTCTAAGTCATTAGAGACACGGCACTTCCTGAATCACACATGTCACAGGAGGTATTATCCTGAGCCATAAATCTTCATCCATGCAGTACTTTAACATATTTTTTCCATTCCTTTTATGAAAGTATATTTATGCTCACCACAATTAACCACTTACTGATTGCTTTTTAAATTAATCTTAAAAGTTGTTTTCAGTGCCATCTGATGCTTGGAATTGTGTAGCTATACCTAGCAGGAATAAATACTAAGTCTGTGTCAATATTCTTCCCCTTGGTTTCAGTTCTCTATTGCTGTGTAAAAAACCATCCCAACTTTGTTGCTTGAAGCACCCAGGATTCATTGTTTCTCATAAGAATTTTCTGCTGGTCTCATGCAGACTTGCTCGTGTCCTAGCTGGAATGGCTGGATTTTTCATCTTGCAGTTGGTGCTGGACAATGGTGGGCTCTCTCTCAGTGGCTTTCATGCCCAAGGAGGCTCACACAGGCTTCTTGATACAGCAGCCTCAGAGCATCAGAAGGGCAAGAGTGGATGCTGTCTGGTCTTTGAAGTCTCACTCAGAAGTCACCTGTTGTCACTTCTGTGTTCTATTAGTCCAACTGAGTCCTGAGGCTTGCCCGGGTTTGCACTGAGGAAATCGATTCCACCTCTTGCTGAGAGGAGCAGCAAAGAATTTCTGGCCATTTTTAACCCACTACAACCTCAATTTCAACTGATTGTCTCTAATGACTTCTTCTGTAAGCATCCAAAACGTCCCTTGATTGAACCTATCTCAAGATGACCTATCTTCCTTCAACAATATTTTGTGGTTCGAAACTATGTCATTAAGAGAGTGACTTTGAAAACCTATGTAAGGACCCAGATGTGAGGTGACTGCCTAGTCTGAGGAATAATGACTTTATGTTTTATTTGTAGAGAGGTGGTAAAGCCAGCGAAGCAGACCCATGGAGAAATGCAAATTTGTCATCAGCCTTGAAGGATGAGGCAAATTTGGTGGTGCCCTGGTTAAGGGGGAGCAGCACTGTGTCTTGCTGGCAAAGCCTAGGAGACTAATTTATAAAATTAACGTTTCTTTGAGAATATGCTTTGTTACTAGAAAGCAGTTTGATCAATGTACTCTTGTATAAGCAACTAGACTGAGGAACAAAAGAGACACCTTAAAGAAACACAGTGAGCCTTCAGAGGAGGAAAGCCATCATACCACTGTAATTAGCAAACATCTCTTATGCATCAGTTGGGCTGCCATGAGGCTGTAATTACCAAGTCTTAGAGTTTGCCTCTACCTACATCATTGTATAAAATGAAAACCAGATGAAAAATCAAATGTTTTATGCAGGAGAAAAATGGATGCAAAACAAGGCTTGCAAAACTCTTTAAGTGCTCTATATTGCTAAAGGTTAACTGCATTGCCTGACATAAGGAAAAACCAGGAAACTACTCTAAATGAGGAGTAGCATCAAGAAACCACAAAAGAAAGAGCTCGACATAATAAATACATTATTAAAATGCATAGTATACAGTGTAAAAGGCAGTCTGCAATTTTTGAATTATGTGTCCTATAAAAGTACATCAGGTAAATATGTGTAATTGGAGTCCCTGGTGCTCTGGCAAAGCTCATTTTGCTGACCTTCAGAAAACTACACTGACTTTTTTAGGAGTATTATTTTGATTTGAAAAAGCTCTTCTTTGCCAGTAAGGAAAAGTATAGTATTTACAGAAAATGAGACAACCACAGTGTACTTAAAGTGTATGTAGTGCATGCGTGTTCTCTGCAAGAAAATTAAAAGTCTCTGTTTTTCATTCAGAAGTAATTAGAGAATGTCTTTTGTGGCTGCTGGAAAACAGATGCAAGACTCCTAGAAGTCTGAAGTGTAAAATTAAAGTAGAATGTATCATTGGGTGTCCTAATCTTCAGGTAATGGCCCAAGCCTGGGACAAGTGAACAGACTTTGTGTTCCCAGTTGTAAATGTGCTCCATGGAGTCTATGATCATGCCCACTCAAGATGTGACAGAGCATTAAAGAGTCATTTTGGCCCAGAAATCCCTGTTGGAACATTAAACTGGGTGCTGATACTGACCATGATACCTGGAAGAAAGGCCTCCCATCATTTCTTACAGAAGATAACAGTTGGGCCAGGCTCAGTGGCTCATGCCTGTAATCCCAGCACTTCAGGAAGCCAAGGTGGGTGGATCATTTGAGATCAGGAGTTCGAGACCAGCCTGGTCGACACAGTGAAACCCCATCTTCACTTTAAAAAAAAAAATTAGCCGGGTGTGGTGGCGCAGGCCTGTAATCCCTGCTACTTGAGAGGCTGAGGTAGAAGAATCGCTAGAACCCAGGAGATGGAGGCTGCAGTGAGCTGAGATGGTGCCACTGCACTCCAGCCTGGGTGACAGAGTGAGACGCCATCTCAAAATAAATAAATTAATTAAATTTAATTTAAAAAAAGAAGTTAACAGTTAGGTCTTATTGGCCTTTCATTAACTAGTACTCTCCATAATTTCAGAACATTCCATAGAAGGTGGAAAGTTGAGGCCCTTGCCTGGGAATTGTTGATGCCAAATATCAACACATTTCCAAATATGAGACTGATTAGTGTCACAGGTTTAAGCCACCTGGTCAAATAAAGCAAATTTTTCACCCTTATTAGAGTAGGTTAACTGTTGTAACAAACAACCGTAACACTTCAGAGGCTTAACACAATATTTATTACTTGTTCAAGTCAAGGGCCAAATACAGTTCAGCAGTCCAAGGGCTCTGTTCTTTGCAAGGATTTAGGAACACAGTCTTCTTCCATCTGTGGCCCCACCTTCCCTAGGATCTCTGAATCTTTCCACTTGGAAAGAGAATGAAGATCCAACAGGGGAGATTTTTATGGGGCAGGCTCAGGAGTGGTGTATGTTGCATCTGCTCACATTCTATTGGCCAGAACTCTGTTACCTGACCCCCAGCCAGCTGCAAGAGAGACTAGAGGCTGAATTGAGCTCAGAGCCCAGAGCAGCATCAGTGAGCATTAGCAGTCTCTGCCCTAGCTTTCCTGTTGAGGACCAGGGCAGAGGGTCATAGCAACTGGGACTCTCAGACATAGTTTTCAGTCTGAGTACAAAATAGGAGGCCTCTCCAGTGGGCCTGGATTATATGCAATGAAAACAACTCTTGCAATACAGGAGAAATTCTCTGCAAACAGAGAGATTAAGACCCCACCTCTGCGACCCCCATGACCTAACAGAAGTAAAGCCACTTGATCATATTTCTCTCAGCGTCCATTTCCCTTCTTGTCTCTGATGCAGTGGTTCTTGAATGTGGAAAACCTCTTTCCCTTGGGTAGAGACCTACCACCATGTGGGACTTAAGGACCAGGACAGCTGAATAGCATGTGTGGCATTCTAGACACATGGCCTTCCTTTCAGTCTCTAAATTACGTATATTGGTTTAAAGAAGCCTTTGTTTCTTAAAATAAGTTCTCAGTGCCCCAGATTAGAAGCAGCTGGAAATCTTTGGGAAGGAGCAGAGATTTCAGATGTGCTTCTGTGGATTTTTTTCAGTGGACATGACAGATGCTCCAAAATGACACACATACCTGTCATGCCAGCAAAGCCACATCCTCAGGGTGTCTGCCTTAGCAGCAGTGATGCCTGGGTTGTCAGGGTGGGCTCTGGACCACCACAAGCAGTACTGCTGGGGATCCCATTGTGGGAAACTCTCTGCCATTTCCATCCTGTCAACTCCTCTTGCAGGCAGGCTACAAGGACCCCAGGAGAGTATGGAATGGAGCACTGGAATCAGAATGCTCATTCTTGATATTTTATTAATTCAATGTAATGAAGCTTTCAACATCTCTGAGATGTACAGTTGGTTCCTTGGAGTCATTAAAGATAGCAGATGACAAGACCTGTTAGAAATGGCTTACAGTGGAGTGCAGTGGCAGAGACCTTTGTATTTATTACCATGAGCAAAGGTTACATCCTAAAGAAAGAAATTACAGTTACATTCCTTGGGATTGTTGTTGTTGTTGGTGTAACTCAATCACATTTATTGTTTGTATGTGTTAAGGGGACCTGTCTAAATCATATCATATTTTCCTTTTACTTTGGTGTTACATAATATATAATTACAGAGAAACCCCAAATCCAAATCCTTGTAAAATTTCCCTTTACCTGCAGTTAATTCCTAAGCCAAGTTACTTCAGGGCATAGCTAGAGTCTGCTTTGCTTGTTTGTGCAATATCCCCTGCAAGTGGGTGCATAATAAATAGTATTCTACAGTCACCTTCAAGGTGTACATTATGGGTGAGATTTACACCATATGTAACAACAGAGGACTGGAGAATGACAGTTTAGGAAATGCAGGTTATAAGTGTGCAATTATTCTATGACTTGTTTTCACTCTGTAGTCAGTCCACGTGAATTGTCAGGTGAAACTTTCACAAGATATTCTCTCCCCAAAAAAGACAGCTCTGTGGATAGGTGTCTGTTTTTATTTTCTCGAGAGCCTTTGCTTTCACTTTAAGCTTTGGGAATATGGATAGGGGCACCAATAGCCCATGGCTTGGCTGATACATCTTTGCCTTTGCTGTTACTGGGCATTTGTATTACTGATGCTCCAGTTAAGTCTCCATTCAGGTGTAGAGAGAGGAATCCTTGGATACTGTGAGGGCATTTCCAAGTCCTTATTTGCATATCTTGATAATATATTGGAGTGTGGAGAAATGCATGATCATCACAAAGTGATTGTCACTGTATTGCTCTGCTTAGACTAAGCTCTGCTGCAATAACAAACAACTTGGAAAATTTCAGAGGCCTGCAACCATAATATATTTCTTGCTCTTGATACATTTCCATTTTGGGTCAGCAGCTGCTCTGTTCCATTTCATTAACCTTCTAGAACCCAGGCTAAAGGAGCAGCCTGCCACCTGGGTCATTGCTGGTGTTAAGGCAGAAGGAAAAGACAACACAGCAGACCCAGGTGATGGTCCTTAGCCTTAACCCCCGAGAAGGGGCAACCGATGACTTCACAAGGCACATTGCATTAACAAGTGACAGGATGAAGTCTGACATCACCAGGGCAGGGAAGTATCTTCTTCCCACAGGGAGGGGCAGCAAATAGACTGAGCAATAAATAATACAGTCTACTGCACTCAACAAGACACAAGACTGACTTGCTCAATGCTGTCCTTTGTAAACCGGAAGTGTTTTGAAGACTGAATAGCAAACTATTAGAAAGACAGAAATGGCATCTACCCTCTTTTCTGAGCCTCAGTTCCGTAAACGTGTCTTAGAATCATCAGTGTCAAAAGATGTTATCTACAAGATATGAAGAGAAGAATAGGAAATCTGTGAAAAGTGGAGCAGAACAAGAGCTTAAGAAAGGCAGCACTGCCAAAGCAGGACCTAGGGGCTCCTGCTGGTCCACAGACCCCTTGTAAATCTTGACCCATGGTTTTCTGAACCTCTTGAGATCAGTGAGTGAGTGATCACCTACTGATTCAGCCCTTCATTGTTGTGTGCTGGGCATTGTTGCAGGTATTCGGGGGTTAGAGGAAAGACTGAGACAAGCAGGAGCCCTGCTTCTGAAGCATTTACCTTCTAGTAGGTGTGACAGTTAATGATCAATCATTTGCTCACTTGTAAATTAATTATTCAAAAAAACCTATTATTAAATGTTGGGGACTCAACAGTAAGCAAAAGAGTCAAAGGTCCAGTCCTCATGGATCTGCATTTTAATGGGGGAATAAATAGAAGATAAGTTATAAGTAGAAAATAATAACTGCCAAATCAACATATAAGACATCTGGTGGTACTAAGTGATAAAATAAAAAATGAAGAAAGGAGAGTGAGGGTAGGGAATTTGGGGGTAGGGACTAGAGAGTTGTAATCAGATGTGCTATTTGGTATAAGTCGGTCAGGCTAACCTTACTGAAGAGGTGACCTGCATGCAGAGGGGAGAAAATGAAGCTGATATTCAGTGAAGGAACACAAAGTGCAGAGTGGAACACCCAGTAACACACCTATAGCTGATTTCTTTGCTTTCTCTATCCTGGGTTTCTTATTTTGTGTATTACACCTTGTAAGACCCTCCCACTTCAAATGCAGGGGCAACTGATGACTTCACAAAGATAGTGGTGGTTACTGTGGACATTTGGTGGATAATCTGTTTCTTATATGGGATACGTCCCCAACATAATTCCCTAGGCCACTCCTGTTACAAAATTGAAGAAAAAAAAAAAGAAAACAATTTTTTAAAGCCCTTTGAGTTTCTAATATGCCATGGATAGATATGTTTTCAATTATTGCATTTAGAGTTCAAAATAAAAAAAAAAGATTGATATGTGAGTTAAAATTCTGGTGAGTCTACAGCTCTATAAATAATTGAAATTTGTTTTTGAAAAGATTTGAGTAAGTGGATAGAGGTAAAAGTTTTGGGAGGAAGTTCTGTCCTTCGCAATGGCTCCATTGTCAAGCAAAATTAAGGCAAGTAAAAACTGCAGCTGGCCTATGCGCTGAATCCCAAATTAGTTTGGGATTCAGTTGCTTTTGCCTTAACTTTTGCCAAAAATAAGCATTAAAGAATATGAAAACTTGATTAAGTTAACTTAGTTAAGAGAGATTGCTAGATGAGGTTATTAGACTTCTTTTGTAAAATGCTTCATTTCTGATCCATTTGATGTCAAACATTTTTTCCTGTCTTTGATGTTGAAATAATCAGATTAAAATCAACTTATTAAATGTGAAACCTATGGACATAAAGACCCATTGAGTTCAAGACTTCTCAAAGAGTTCTGGGTTTGCCTTTTTTAAACTGTGATTTTCCGTAGCAGTTTTGTTTGTGAATGCAGTTAGTGGCAGATTTCTAGATTCTTCTGGTCAGGAACACTCTAGCCAGCAATCACTACACCGAAGGGCTGAATGATAAATTTGAAATGAGATCAGATTTCTCACTTCTTAGATTACCACAATAGACCATTGACCCTCTAAACAACAGCCATGGCAATATGTGCCCCCAGCAAATAACATGGAGATCTGTAATGCCTCTTCACTTATTCTCCCAGGACTGAACATGCCCTTTCTGCGAGGTCATCTTTGTTCTTGGTTGTTTCTAGATGCAATTCAGGTTGTTTGGTGGAAAGCGGGTAGATCTTAAAGTCATGCAGACCCAAGTTCCAATCCTGCTGCTGTCAGGCTGTGAAAACTTAGACGAGGTATTTTCTAAGCACCTTTCTTCATGTGTTTGCCAGAAGTCACAATATCACAGTGAGTGTGTAATGAGGATCAAAGTGAGATGACACAAGGAACGCCATTAGCACAATGCCTGGTGCACGATAGGTGCTCATTATTGTTTATGTTTGCAAAGCTGGAGAGATGGAAATTATTATTCAGGTGTCCTGACCTTGTTTGGGAGTTATCTCCGCAGTTGGTAGGCTTGAGCTGAATGTCATCAAAGAAGAGTTTTGTTGAACTAACACTGTGTTTAAAAATGCTTGGCATTTGGCTGGGCGTCATGGCTCACGCCTGTAATCCCAGTACTTTGGGAGGCTGAGGTGGGCAGATCACGAGGTCAGGAGATCGAGACCATCCTGACTAACATGGCGAAACCCCGTCTCTACTAAAAAAAAAAATACAAAAAATCAGCTGGGCGTGGTGGCGGGCGCCTGTAGTCCCAGCTGCTTGGGAGGCTGAGGCAGGAGAATGGCGTGAACCTGGAAGCAGAGCTTGCGGTGAGCCAAGATCACGCCACTGCACTCCAGCCTGGGCGACAGAGCGAGACTCCGTCTCAAAAAAAAAAGTTTGGAATTTGTTGCCAATGATTCCAAATTGGGAGACTTTTACAGAAAAGTCTGGAGTTTTGGCATTATTTTATGCAACACTCTCCTCTCCCTGAGTCCCAGCTATCAGCAGGGGCTGAAAGTGGCTGCTTCCATTGGGTGGAGATGTATGTGCTGGATTCTCTTCCCTCCTTCATGTTTCTGCCTGAACCCTGAATGCAGCTAAAGTGTTGATGACACTCGGTCTAGACATTAGGCTGATTAGACTCAATGAGCAATGTGTGTATTTTCTGTGTGTAGCATTGGGAATTTGGGAGGCTACATGTAGGCCTTGAGATGTGTTTGTCTCTGGACCAGGAAGGCAGTCCCTTACCCCTGACTGAAGGAGAGACGCCTGCTTCTGAGGATGCTCTCTCTTTGATGGAGAATGCAGCTTTGGTAGCAACTAATCACAAGTAGTATTTGGAAAGAGGGTTGGGACACTGGATCAGGCAGAAAGATCAGCCACTATAACCAGCCATGGAGCACAGTGATAGATACAATCCCAAGTCATCCTCAAGTGTAACACAGGCAAACATGGTTATGATAGGGATAGGAGCAAGGGAAGATTAGGGAAATAGCATCAGTAGAATAGGACACATGACTTACCGTGGAGAAGCCAGGGAGAAAGGCAGGATTCATTTGATTCAAAACAAACAGGATAGTTCATTTTCCAACACCTTTTGGGACAGTGTTAGCACTCTTTTTTTTTTTTTTTTTTTTTTTTGAGACGGAGCCTCGCTCTGTCACCCAGGCTGGAGTGCAGTGGCGCGATCTCAGCTCACTGAAAGCTCTGCCTCCTGGGTTCACACCATTCTCCTGCCTCAGCCTCCCGAGTAGCTGGGACTACAGGCGCCTGCCACCATACCAGGCTAATTTTTTTGTATTTTTAGTAGAGACGGGGTTTCACTGTGTTAGCCAGGATGGTCTTGATCTCCTGCCCTCAAGATCCGCCCACCTCGGCCTCCCGAAGTGCTGGGATTACAGGAGTGAGCCACCACGCCCGGCAAGCACTCTTGATAAAGTAAAGATAATTAGAAATTATAGTCAAGTAATAACTTTTTCCATTTATCTGGCTTTCTTCAGAGCTTTATCCCTTATCTGATCTTCATAACCTGCTAAATTTGTCACAACAAAATAACAGAAGAGTTGTCAATTAATATGCTGGTCCATTGAACGAATTAATGACATCTCTTTCTTAAAATTCAAAGGTTTGATTGATTAAATTTTGAGGTACATAAGAAATGAATAGAAACCAAAGATTTTCCTGATTTTCTCTCTAGGAAATAAATTCAAAATTTCTGGTTTAAATTTACTTTAAAAAATCAATAAATAAAAAAGAACATTTGATCTGCATTGTTCTCATCACAATTTAAGAGACTATATTCAGCTATGAATGCCATTTACGGCTTTGTTCTTATATTTGACCCGGATTTAGCATAACCAGGTAAACCAGGACTTTTTACAAGATCACTTTAATGGTTACTTTGATTTCAAAAAAATTTCTCAAAGCACCAAGAATTGCCTTGGTTTTCATAAAGACTTGAATATGTTGTCATTGATACTATGGTTATTCATGTTAAGTTCTCAACTAATGTCCATTTCTGTGAAGGATTTTGTAGGGAGCCAGTACATAATCGAGGTTTTGTCATTTGGTAGTGGTCTTATGTAACCACTTAAGTTTTATTGCAAGAGTGTTAAGTCATAAAAAGTGTCTACACTGTGCTCAGTAAAAGAACCAGACCTCTCTAGACATCTTTGTGGTCATTGTTCTAGCATTCCAGCGTTAACTTCAGGCTGACAGAGAATTCAGATCAACAGAACCACTGTGGTGAGGCCAAAATTTGACCCCCAGAGTGCAATGGGAATTTTTGTTCTGTGGCTTTGCACTGGGCTTTCGTAATGGTTATCAGAGTTTAAGAAATTATGATTACGTGAATGGGTAAGAAGTAAAATCATGCTAATAATGATGATGATGATGGTGACAGCTAACATTTATGGAATGCTTACACTTGCCAGGTACTGTTCTGAGGGCTTGCTGTGCATTAATGCATATAGTTTTTACAACCATCCTATAAGGAAGGGACTGTTACTCTGTCCTATTTATAGATGAGGAACCTGAGGCATAGTGAGATTAAATGACTTGCCTAATATAGTGCATTTAATTAAGTGGCAGAACCTAGACTCAACCCAGCCTGGCTGTTGTTTGTTTTTGGTTTGTTTGAGGGAATTAATGAGTAAGTCAATCAAGGTGATGTAGTTGGACATAGGCACTTTGAAACAGATTTCTTATCTTTCTATCCAGCCCCTTGCCATCCCCTTGATAACCAGCTTTATTTTACTGTTTCTGTGATTTCCTTGCCCCACCCTCCCACAGCCCTTTTGCTTAACAAAGTGCTTTGCAGATAATAGAAAGCCAGTACTTCCTGGCTTGAATTAGAAATGGATGATCTGAGCCATACCAGAGTGCAGTGAGGCAGAAGGAGTCCCAAAGGTGGCAGTGCAAACGTTCTCACTGTAGCAGGGGTACAGAGCCATAGGGGGAGGGGTGGGGACTGTGGGCAGTGAAGAACATGTAGCAGAGAAACCTCAGGCCACCTGTTTGCAGCCCTGGATAGAGGCAGGTGTTTGTTTGCCCTGGCTTGGTACAGTTTTGTCTTAATGCCTTGGGACAAGCACATGCCAGTGGCAAGGGTGCCGGCACCAAACACTTGCACAGTCTCTTTCCCCGCAGCTACTAAACAAGAAGCTAGACCACCAAGCTCTTGAGATTTCTTAGTCCATGTTTAGAAGATAATGAACAAAACCTAGCTTATGTAGAAAGACAGAGTATAAGATTTTTTCCAGCAGAGGTGCTTACTTTTTATTTGCCTACATGGACCCCGGTTCCAAATCCTTGCTCCACAGCCCTAGCCACAGAGGCACAAGACAAAAACCCCTGAAATATTTGTAAGTATACTTTAACCTTGTCAGAGTGATTTTGGAAAACAGGGTGATCAGCAAGTTTTATCACCACTAACCTTTGGGTTAGTGGTTTTTTTGTTTACAAGGTTTGCTCTGTGTGTGTGTGTGTGTGTGTGTGTGTGTGTGTGTTTCCCGCAAAAGATTCTTAGGACTAAATGTGTCCACCTTACCTTGCCATTCCCCTTCTTCCTCCGCTCCAAAAATCATTGATGCACAGACCTCATTGCCAGATTGTGTACAACAAGAAATTCTTTACCAGTATCCAATCCCGCAATCTAGTTCATGCTGTTTCACCATCCTGTAAAAATGGTTCGTTTTGTTACTTTTTTTGATCTTCACAACATGGCCCTATTATATTCACAACATGGCTGTGAATATAATTGAAATCCAGCTGGAAATAGAGTGAAGAATAGCATTTAATGTTTAAATTAGCAGAATTTGAGATCATCCATATTACTTCATAATCGCATGTGAAAGATCATTCTCTTTCTGAGTCAGTTGTTTATTCTTGACAGTTTATCCCCAAGAGTCTCCCTTGGGCTAAAACTGGGCCGTGTTTTCTTTTGGTAACGTTAATCTAACTTTAACAGTGCTCCCCTGTATATTGCGTGATTTGTCTAATCTTTATTGATGATTGCTTGCCTCCATTGGCCATTCTTCCCATTGAAATGTTTTTCTCTACACTGGTAGCCTCAAGACTCCTTAGGAAGCTTCCCCTGTCCTTCAGTGAGGTTATAACAGATAGTCAGCCTTCCTGGCACACCAGTTAAAGCAGGACTGGGCGTTGGAAGGTTTTTAAAGCCAGCTGCTCAAAATACCTGCATCCCAGGCAGGTCTAAGGAGGAGAGATCCAAGAACCACATCAGTAATAAGGAGCCATCCAGCTCTCAATCTCTTTAGTCTGGGGGAGCAGCCCTTGACCTCTGAGCCCACTGCTTTTTGACCTTGACCTTCATACTTTTGAGTGTCAGCAAGAGCGATTTGTCCAGGTTTATTGTGTGTGAACATAAGCCGGTGGGCTTTTGGCTATGCCAGCACAGAGAGACCTCGTGAATGGAGCCAGTGAACATCTGCTCATTGTGGGATAAGAGTTCTCTGTTGTTCGTGTTTTGCCTCGTCCGAGTAAATAGGGGTTTATTTCCATCCTTTGGTTTTTAGGTCAAGTGGTCTTTCTGGGTGGTCTGGAACATGACATGAAAAGTGATTATTTAGGATTCCTCTTGTCCTTCTTTCAACAATGCTGAGCCCACATTAACCAGAGTTCTGGAAAATGAGTCTTTCTACTATTAGGAGTGGGCCAATTCTTTTCATAATTAGTTAGACCACTTTAAATAGCTCAAAGAAAGACAGCCACTTTCCCTGAAACAACTTTATTCATAGACCTGAGAATTCTGAGAACAGCTCAGAATGTATGTTTTTTTTCATGTCCTAGATTTAGGAATTGGAAATAGCGAGGCTGACAGTCAGATTCTAGTACAGATGGAGTTTTTGATTCTTCATGTTTTATCATAAGAGAAATTAGAAACTTCTAGAAAGAATCGCCTAACATAATATCTACTGCACATTCAAGGACGTCAGCATTCTAGCTGCCCTTTACTATGAAAGCAAGATATCCGTTTCTAATGAATTTTCAATATTGAATTGATAAGATCTAGGATGAAGTATAACTTGTGGCCTTAAAAACCATTTACTGGTTCATATCCTGTGCGGAGGATAGGAAGTGAGTAATGGAAGCTGCCTTTTACTGAGCACCTACTTGATGCCAATCCCTGCATGAGGCCTTCTCCATATATTGTCTCCTTTCATCCTTACCACTGTGCATCAGGAAGGTTATATTGTCCCCGTTTCACAGAAGGTAAAAACTAAGACTCAGCCAGGTGCAGTGGCTTACACCTGTAATCCCAGCACTTTGGGAGGCCAAGGCAGGTGGACTGAGGTCAGGAGTTTGAGACCAGCCTGGCCAACATGGCAACACCTACTAAAAATACAAAAAATAAGCTGGGGGTGGTGATGAGCCCCTGTAATCTCAGCTACTCGGGAGGCTGAGGCAGGAGAACCGCATGAACCCAGGAGGCGGAGGTTGCAGTGAGCCAAGATCATGCCATTGCACTCCACCCTGGGCGACAAGAACAAAACTCCAACTCAAAAAAAAAAAATTAGCTGGGCATGGTGGCAGACGCCTATAGTCCCAGCTACTTGGGAGGCTGAGCCAGGAAACTTGCTTGAACCCAGGCAGTGGAGGCTGCAGTGAGTCGAGATCACGCCACTGCACTGCAGCCTGTGCGACAGACCGAGACTGTCTGGAAAAAAAAAAAAAAAAAAAACAACAACAACAAACAACAACAACTAAGACTCAAAGAGTTTATGGGACAGGGCTGGAGAATATGCACATTCTCTACATTGCTCCGTCTGTATGTCCTCAGTTCATAATTGAATAAGCTTTTGTTTCATGGCTACAGATTTGTTCTTCATAGATATATTGTACTTTGTTTCTGACTGCTCCTGGATGCAAAGTTGATATGAAAACCTGACAGGAGAGATGTAATGCAGATAATGTTCTGAGTTTATGCTGGCGAGGTGCTGGCAAGGCCGGGGCTTAGAAAACAGAAGTCTCCAGCTGTCTAGTTCCTTATCTGTGGCATGGGTATGGGGATATTTTATGGGATGGTGTGAGAATACTCTGATTTAATTATGAATATATAAGTAAATTGATTTGATGACTACTTATTCAGCATCTTTTAGTATTGAGGCTGTGGATGGCATTAGATACACAGTGGTGAATAATAATAGTGCTCATTTTACAAAGGGCTTATTATGTACCAGAGAGCATATTAAGTGCTTTCCTTGCATCATCACTTTTGATTTTAAGCACAGAAAAAACATGAGGTAGGTAATATTAACCCTACATCTACTTAAGATGAAGAAACTACCGCCCAGAGAGGTTCAGTAACTTGCCGAGATCACATAGTCCATGCACAGCAGAGCTGAGATTGGGAGCTGACAATCTACCTCTAAAGCCTGTGTTTTCACCATGACATCCTAATGTCTGGCTCTATCTACTGACACAGAGGGTCCCTGCCCTCAGGAAGCTCACAGTCCAGTGGGGAAAGGACAGAAGCGAAGCAAACATAAAGACAATGCACAGCTAAGTGCCAGGAAGGAAAGGGACAGAGTGAGATGAGAGAAACAAGGAAAACCACGTGAGACTGGTGAATGCAGGAAGCCCTTGCTGAGGGGGTGAGACCCAGAAAATGCAGGAGGCAACAAGTAGGGAGCAGCATGCCTCGCCTCGGTAGGGGGAACACCATGTGTGAGCCTAGACATGGGAAAAATCTGGATACCAGGGGCTCAAATAAAGTAGCTGCTCATCATGAGTGCACGTGGTTATTGGTAAAGAATACTTTGAGCTTAAAACGTATTCCCAATCAGTTGGAAGAAGAACTCCGCAGCTGCCTCTCCGGATTTAGTGCCTTCTCTATTTTGTTACATATGTTCAAATTTATGAACATGAAAGGGATTCAGCCTTTGCTTGAATGCCTATAAGTGGCCACATTTCACAAATCCTCTCCCTTCTCCCAAATGTGGGAAAACAGAAGGAAGGAGAAGTTTTGAAGTTCTGCCTCCAAATATTTCCTCAGTGGTCTTTTGTGGGGCTTGATTCCTTAGAAACTGACATGTGTTCATAAAACGTGGCATTCCTCTGCATATATATACACACACACACGTATACATAGATACATGACTTAACAAAATTATAACTATGAGCAAGGAAGCCCTCAAAAAAGCAGTTATTATAAATGCTGAAACATGCTATGCATAAAGTTAATGAATGTTAATTTATTTGCTCTGCTTTTAACAGAGCCACATCATGGAAACCACCAAAAAAGATTTCAAGAAAAACCTTTCTGCTAGTACCTACCCAGACCTTTTGACTCTGCCATAGAAGGCAATATTTAAAAAAGAAATTATATAGATAATATATATAATTTTTTTATATAAATACATATATATTTTATTATAAATTTATAATTTCTTGTATCTGTGATTTTCATATATATGAATCAGATCTATGATTTTCATATATATGAATCAGATCTGTGATTTTCATATATATATGAAAGATGAAAGATCATATATATATGAAAATCATAGATCTCCTGCCCTTCTGTGGTATGTTTCACCTCCTGAGACACACTGAATATTTTCCCAAAATTTAAACTAGGATTATGTTCACTTTTAATTTGCATGCCTGGATAACAATGTCACTAACCTTTGCTACTCCTTTATAAATCGAAATTAATTAAACTGGAGCTTGCCAATGAAAACACAGCCTTTTAAACATAGATTTCTGGTCTGTAGCCCCGTCTAGGAAAAAAAAAAAAAAAATCTCTTTTATTAGAAATTGTTGATCTCACATCAAAGCAGCAAGAGAAAACCAAATTCTCTTTCATTTTTAATAAAAAGGCTTTCTGATCTCCAAGGGCACACCTGACCATGCCGCTTGCAGTACAGGCAGCCTGTGATGAGTGGCCCACAGCAGTCAAAGCCTGTGCTTTCAGAGGTCACTGTTTTTTCCGAACTTGAACTTGATCTGTTCAGAGAGGCTAATTTGTTACTCAGAGGGAACTTGAAATCTCCCTGTGATTGCCTTGATTGCTGGTGGTAATATGCATCACTGTGGTTTTTAAGCTTTTTTTAAAGACTTACTTTGACTGTCTTTAAGAGAAAGGAGTTTTGTATTTTCTTGCTTTACATAAATTAAGCCTCAGCTTTAAGTTTGCAGCTAGATTGTCTTCTAGTCTCCAAAATTCTTTGATATATTTACAGCCTTGACTATTAAAAAGGATGATGGTATCTTGCCATGCCTTCTTTTTTGCAGGATTCTATATTAAATAGTAAAAGTCAGCCTGTTAGTCCAAATGTTTCCCAAATACCCTGAATATAGTGCCTTGTGAAAGGAGAGGTCCCGGGGAAGTGTAAGCATGCCCTGTGGTATCTACTTGTAAGAAATATTTCATTTCACTGAAACTATCCATTACTGATTTTTGCAAATCCAATAAATTGACTCCCAGGCTCTGAACTCCTTTTATGGAATGCTTTGGATCCTTTGCCAGGGTCTCAGTGAATGCGTTCTCTACTTGTTCATTTCCTGCTGCTTTTTGAAAAACCTTCTGCCTCCTTTCTGCCAGTTGCATCTGTTCATTCCTAAATGAGTGCAGCTTCCAGAAAGCAGTGGCCAAGGACATCTGAGCAATGGGAGGGCTGTGTGCTCTCCTGCTGTGTAACACTGAGGTTGATGCTTGTCTTCTGAAGCCGTTCCATCCCTGTAGTTGTGCCACCGTATTTTTCTTTGGACCTTTAACCAACTGTTCTGTTTTTTTGGTCATATTTTTCACTTATTTGAAGTGCTGTAATAAATATTCTTTCATAATATTCCTTATGACCCTCAGTAAAACATTGGGTTTTTTTCTTCCTGCAAAGAACCCCTATACAATGCTTTTGTTGTTTGATATTTTATATGCGTAAATGTGTGTATTTGTATGTATGTACATATATTAATATGTGTACATATATATAGCTATTGCAATTTGTGACTATTTAAATAAATGGTATTATAATTTGTTCTAAAGTTTCTTAAGGTAGTCCATTATGTAATCTCTAAACAATGAGAATTGTTTCTCTCTTTCAAATATCTCTTCCTTTTGGCCCAGTATGGTGGCTTATGCCTATAATCCCAGCACTTTGGGAGCCCAAGGTGAGTGAATCACCTGAGGTCAGGAATTTTAGACCAGCCTGGCCAACACAGTGAAATCCCGTCTCTACTAAAAGTACAAAAATTATCTGGGCATGGTGGTGCATGCCTGTAGTCCCAGCAGCTATCAGGAGGCCGAGGCAGGAGAATCACTTCAACCAGGGAGGTGGAGGTTGCAGTGAGCCAAGATTGCGCCACTGCACTCCAGCCTGGGCGACAGAATGAGACTTCTTCTCAAAAAAAAAAAAAAAAAAAAACCTCTTCCTTTTATTGATTTTTCTTGTCATATTTCACTGGCTAGAACATCCTGTGCTATCATAACTTTTCATTTAGACACACATCATTGAGGTTTGAGTGAATTCATAGTTAACAATTATGTCCTAGAGTAGTAATTCCAATTTTGTCATAAAATATAAAAACTGCAGACTGATACAAGTAATTCATATTAGGTACAACTATTGAAGACCAAATTATGTCATCTCTAAATAATGAGAATTGTTTCTCTCTTTCAAATATCTCTTCATTTTGGCCAGGCATGGTGGCTTATGCCTATAATCCCAGCACTTTGGGAGGCCAAGAGCAAATCTTCTGGAAAGTGAAATATTCCTCCAAAAACAAAGAGGAAAATTATTGTAGTTCCATTTATCAGGTGCTTCCAAGAGGTCAGATACCAGGTTCAGAGGTAAAAACTCACTGTATTTGATTCTCACATCAAATTTCTGAGGTCTTACCATTGTGCCCCTTTTACTGCCAAGGAGACTAAGGCCTAGAATGTAAGTAACTTGTTAGACATTGTCATAGCATGGTGATAAATGCAGACCCTTCTGAGGAGCACACAGCCTGCTCACTTTACAGCACTAGCATGTTTTGATGCTTATGCCTCCAAGGTAAGTTAAAATGTCTCTCATTTTTATGTCAGTAACTGGAAAGTCTAAAAGTTAAATTAAAAAGAATTCCACTTGTGAGGAAGATCATATTTGGATGTCTATCTCATGTGTATCTCCACATTTAGTGTTACTGTCAATCAGGGGCCAGCATACTTCTTTAAAGGGCCAGAGAGTCAATATTTTAGACTTTGTGGGTTATGCTGTCTCTGTCAGAACTACTCAACACTACTGACGTGGCATGAAAACAGCCGTCGACAAGATGAAAGTGAATGGGTGTGGCTGTGTTTCAATAAAACTTGATTTATGGACAGTGAAATTTGAATTTCATATAATTTTCACATGTCATAAAATATTATTATTTCAACCACTGAAAAGCTTATAAGCCTTACAGAAACAGCCCATGGGCCAGATTTGGCTCACAGGCTGTAGTTTGTCAACCCTGCTCACCACACTGAAGTCTTAGAACTTCGACAAAACAGAGAGGGAGAGCTGCATGCAACCACTGCTTCTACAAATCGTCCTTCCCCATGACAACAGGTATTTTACAAACATTTCTGAGGGCCTGCTACTGCATGACAGCGCCAATTTGGGCAGGAAAGATACAGAGACAAGACAAATTTTTTTCTGGAGGTTTTGTAGTCTACTTGGAGAGGCGTTGCAGGGTGGAAGAGGTTAAAAAAATAATAATAATAATTACAGCGCAGCATGCAAAATGCTTTAGACTTACAGCAGAGTGTGCAGCAGCCATCATCTTCAGCAGGCGTCTGGTGGATGCTGGGCTTCTAGAATCTCACGCCCTCTGGAAGTGCATCTCAATTCCCCTCAGTATCTTGTAGCAGGCTAAGTCTTTCTGGAGAGACTCAACAAGTTTTTAGGAACTCCATCGTATGATGGAGTTCCTGATTCCACACTGCTGTGCTGGAGGCAATTCAGAGACCTCAGAGCAGCGAGCGAGCCCAGCATCTTTTTAATCTGGCGCCATCTGCCCGCCTACCCCTCCCAAATGCACATTTTGATCCTCTGAAGCTTGGCAAAGCTTTCCTCAGCTGATCTCAGCTCCTCAAAATGAGAGTTAATGGGGGATAGGAGGGCTGCACACTGGCCCCAGAAAAGATGTCCAGAGCGTGAAGTCTTTCTGCAGGCTGAGCAGAGGAGGGGTGCTGACGGAGTGGCACGCACACCGACCCGTTTAAAGAGTCCACCGGCAGACCAGTGCTCCTGAGGGAAAACATACATTGGCAGCACTTCCCCATGCCTGTCTCCTCCTTTTTCTCTTGCTGACATGTCTCACTTGAATTAAATCCTGGGCTCTGCCATGCCAAGAGTTCTTTGGTTGTATTCCTGCTGGCCTTTTCCAGCTGCCTAGCTTCCAAGCCATGTGCAACACATTGCTTCACTAGCTCCTGTTCTTAAATGTAGAGGTTCTCCGGAGCTCTGGCCTCAACCCACTGATTTTCCAGTGTTTACATGCACCTTGAGTGATCTTATCCTTGCTTATAGTTGTATTACCATCTGGGTGCTGATGGCTTTTGAATCAGTATCGCCAGTGAGACCTGCCCCCTAGCTTCAGGTTTCTTCTTCAAACTACCTCCCCAAGGGGCTCACCTCTTCCTCATCAACACCTGCTTGCCCCTGCTTCCCCTAGCCCTGCTTTCATTTTTTTCTCTGTGTGTGTGCTTGTGTGTGTACAGACATGCATGTAATGTAGGACCTGGGAGTCTTTCATTGTCCTCCTTTTTCCTTTTCCTGCCCCTCTGCTAATTGAGACCCAAGTATCTGGAGGCCTTGATTCAGGGTTGGGCTGTAAATACAACTTGGATTCTATTCAAAGAGTCTTTTACTTTAGTTCACTCCTTTTGTTGTTGTTGTCGTTGTCACAGGGTCTTGCTCTGTTGGCCGGACACGAAAATGCAGTTGTGGGATCTCAACTCACTGCAGCCTTAGCTTCCCGGGCTCAAGCGATCCTCCTGCCTCAGCCTCCAGAGTTGCTGGGACCACAGGCACACGCCACCACACCCAGCTATTTTTTCATTTTTAGTAGAGACAAGGCCTCACCAGGTTGCCCAGGCTCCTCTTGAACTTCTGGGCTCAAACAGTCCTCCCACCTCAGCCTCCAAAAGTGCTGGTATTACAGGCGTGAGCAACCACACCTGGCCTAGTTTACTCTTGATATAGCTAATTAGCAGCCCCAAAGATATTTAGGAGACAAAGCAGTTTGATATAGCTCTCTCTTACCTCTTTCTTCTCTAAGCAGAGTGCCAAGGGTGTCTTTCCATATGCAAACCTGATGATGTCATCTACCTGCTTAAAACTCTTCTGTGTTCCCCCCTGCTTTAAGGGCTGACAGGTATGGGTAGGATGCAGGTTTTCACTGCGCCACCCCCAAGGAATGCCATTCTCATCATAGTGTATGTGAATAACACCTCCTACAGTTGTAGAAGCATTGTACAGCCTGTACTGCTGTCTATGGCAGCTCTGGCCGGTAAGGTCTAGCAGTGCTTGGCCTTAGACTCCTGTCCCACCACATCACACATGACCCTGTCCCTGGTAGACAATCCCAGGGTTTCTGAGTCAGTAGTTCTAATCTGCCTTCCTATCACGTTCCCGGGTGATGTGATGCTACTGATCTGGGGAACGCACTTTGAGAACCACTGGCATAGCCATAGCTTGACATAACTTGATGTTTTTTCTGTTATGACTCTACTCACTTAGGGCTTCCAGGACATGCCTGGACATGAGCTGCCTAACCCCATTTTGCAAAAGCTGGGGGTATCTCCATTTTATAGAAACAATTAATGATTCCACTTACTCTTTTTAAATTAATATTGAACTCTCCATGAAGCCCATAAACACATTCCTTGTGGAAGAATTTGAAACACTACAGATTAGTCTACAGTTCCTTCTTTCTCTCATCTTTGCCCCAGAAGTTAACACTCTTGTCAGTTTGGTATATATCGCTTTTAGACTCTATTCTGAGTTTGCTGGTAGAAAATAGCCTTCATGCTGGCATTTCCCCCTCCTCTTACCATGAATCACATCATACTGGACCTCCTGTTCCACAGCTTGCTGTTTTTCATTCAGCTGTATGCTCTGGCCTCCTCTTTATGCCGGCGTGTATAGATTTTGCTGAATCTCCTTGCTCTTCACAGCCACTCTTTCCCACC
Source organism: Pongo pygmaeus (assembly GCF_028885625.2). Lineage (NCBI taxonomy): Eukaryota > Metazoa > Chordata > Mammalia > Primates > Hominidae > Pongo > Pongo pygmaeus. The sequence goes on from NC_085930.1 coordinate 79,887,108, forward strand.
CTACTTTCTGCCCAAGGGACTCCATCAACCAGTGATCCCTGGCTTCCAGGTGGGTGTGGCCAGTGGGAGGAGATCAGAGTGAAGTAGATAAGTGAGGTTGGGATCTCTCCCTTTGAGGTGGTCTCATGAGGGCTGTGGCTGTGGAGGAAGTTTCCTGAACTCACTGCACCTCTTCCAAGCACATTCTGCCCTCTGCACCCACTTTGCAAGTAGACCTGATTCATCTTAAGTATGTCACCTCTCTCCTCAGGGAACCTCACTACGTAGGTGCTATGGGCTGGATATTTGTGCTCCCACAACATTCATGAGTTGAAACCCCATCTCCACGGTGATGGTGTTAGGATGTGGGGCTTTGGGGAGGTGATTAGGCCATGCCAACTCTGCCTTCATTAATGGGATTAGTGATTATAAAGGAGGCCCCAGAGAATTGCATAGTCCTTTCCACCATGTGAAGACGGAAGACAACATCTGTGAACCGGGAAGCAGGCCCTCACTAGACACTGAATCTTCCAGTGCCTTGATCTTGGAGTTCTCAGCCTCTGGAACTGTGAAAATAAATTTCTGTTGTTTATAAGCCACCCAGACTGTGGTATTATGTTATAGCAGCCCAAGCAAACTGAGGAAGTAGGTATACCTCAGTCTTTTTTTTTTTTAAGTTTTTAAAAAATTATTGTGGTAAAATATAAATAACATAAAATGTACCACCTTAACCATTTTTATGTGTACAATTCAGTGGCATTAAGTGCATTCATATTATTGTACAACCTTTACCATTATCCATCTCCTGAACTTTTTTATCATCTCAAACCAAAACTGTATCTGTTAAACAATAATTACCTATTTTCCCTTCCCCCAGCCCATGGCAACCACCATTCTCCTTCCTGCCTCTTGAATTTGATTACTCTAGATACCGCATAGGTGGTATCATACAGGCTTTGTCTTTTTGTGACTGGCTAATTTCACTTAGTATAAGGTCCTCAACGTTATTCCATGTCATAGCATATATCAGAATTTCCTTTCTTTTTAAGGCTAAATAATATGACATTGTATATCAAATTTTGTTTATCCATTCATCCACTAAATGAACACTTGGGTTGCTTCTACCTTTTGGCTATTGTGAGTAACACCACTATGAATGTGGGCATCCAAATATCTCTTCAAGACCCTGCTTTCCATTCTTTTGGGTGTATACCCACAAGTGGAGTTGCTGAATCATATGGTAATTCTATTTTTAATTTTTTGAGGATGGCCATACTCTTTTCATCTCCAGTTATGTGTATTCTTTGCTTTGACCTGAAAGACATAATAGTTATAATTGCCCTATCTGTATGGTATCCCACATCAGAGAAACTTATTTTAGTCGTGCATGTGAGGTCAGCTGTTTTTGTCTTAACCCATTTATAATTTTGATGCTGGAAAATATTTTGGTGCACAAAACATATTACCAAAGTATTATGCATTACAGAAACTCTACATCATCTTGCTTGTGAAATATGAAGCCATTTTCAAAGCAGATGTGTAAATTACAGATATGGATTCAATTATATGGCATACTGAATATTTTGATTGCCATTGCTACAGATTCTACAAATATCCTCTAGTTTCCTCCCTGCCATTTTGAGAATATTCTCTTGTGTACATTTCATTCAGCCTTTTAAAGAATCTCTTAGCATCCTTTCGGGCCTAAGCCTCGCTGTGACGTTAACTTTGAGGGCTTTTGTTTACCTAGTATCTATTCTTCTATAAGTAAATTTTAGGTGCCAAAAAGCTCTCGATAATTATGCAACGTTGTGTTGAGAGCTCTCTCACATAGAAACATGACCAGCATAGCTTTTTTCACATAGAAAGAAGACCTGTTTGGAAAATCCTTGGCAAACTAGGATTATAAATTTAAAAGAAACTGTGATTTGTTCTGAATTGTATTATAACTTGCCAAAAGTTAGTCACACATATAAATTATGGTTAACTAAGTTAGCCAAAGTCATAGGGCTAGGAAATGGAGGATCCAGAATTTAAGTGTGGATCTTTCCACTGTATCACCTTTCCATCCTTCCACATGTGGCCACCTGTGATAGGGTAAACGCACACACACACCTCCTTTCAGATGTTTGGACTGTTTCAACATGCCCTTGGTGGTAGACCACGAGTACTCTTCCCAGATAGGAAGTGAAATAAACACTTTGTATTCTCCCTCTAGTGATGGAATTCGGGTTACCGGGATTGAGGAGGGGCCACCAAAACTTCAGCATGGCTGTGATAACCCAGCACAGCAACTTGTCCTCATTTTCCATTGTGTGTAGTGTTTGCTTTGACCCGAAAGGCTCCTCATAGCCCATTCCGTAGGCACATGAGCACAGCCAGCACCAGACCAAGACCATAAATGGATCTGTAGAAGGTTTGGGCAGGTGTCCAGGACTCCGTGTCCTGTAACAAGTGTAAACGTTTTCTAGAGTGTTTGTTTTAAATGTCAGAACTTGAGGATAATTTTGGCCAGGGTTGTTTTTACATTTTTCATGGATGCCTATTTATAGGTCTGAATCTAAATCTATTTTTTATCCAGCCTACCCAGAAACCATAAAGAAAAAGATTTGTCATTTGACTATATAAAAATTTAAAACTTATATATGGCAAAAAACAAACTGGCAAGAGCAGATGAAGGGCTAGTTTTCTCCTTTCTTAACGTGTTTCTACATGTCAAGGAAAAAGTCACACTACCCAATAGAAAAGTAAACTAAGAATATAATCAATAGACATGTGAAAAGGTACTCAACTTCATTCATAATTAAGAAAATACACAACCAAATGATGTTGGCAGTGATGTAACAGTTGGATAATAGGCAACATTGATGGGTGTGTTGACATAAGCACTCATAAACTGTTGGTGGGAGTTTACATTGGTGCAGCTTTTGGCAATATCTATTAAAATTAAAATGTTCATTCTGTCTGGCTTATAAATTCCATAATCTATACTGTGGATGTAATCACAAAAGAGTATGCCAAGATGTGTATGTATACAGGCACACATACATGCACACAAGAATGCTACTTGTAACATTATGCAATGGAAACCCACCACAACAATATATCCCTTCCTCCCAAATTAGAAACAAGATAAATGTTAAATAACAATACATCTATACGGCAGGAAGCCTTATTAAAAAGAATGAAGTAGAGCTCCAAACGCTCAGACAGACAGACCTACAAACTTTGTGGCAAGCATTTATAGAAGTTATTTCTTAAAATGAGATCTCTATACTGGTATATGCTTTTATCTGAAAGGATACATTAAAAATGAGCAGTAGTTAAACTTTGGGGACTGTTGTTTTAGGTATGTGCATAGTCCTGGTTTGTCTTGTTTTGATTTTATACTTTTTAAAAGGACTTTTCACCCATGCATTATTTACTTAAATTAAAATTTGATTGAAATCCATGTGAAAATGGTTCTAACAGTTATAGATAACTAAATTTAGCTTTAAGTCTTGATTTCATCTCTACAATATAATTGTCCAGAGCTATGCTTTTGGAAAGGAAAAAATGGAGCTGAGAGCTGATTTCCAGAGTATAATCTAGATATATCCTGGGCTCTGCTTTTCTGTGGAAATCGATCTTTAAAAAATATTGGGTGGAGTTACATTTGAAATAGAGATTCTGTAATGTGTGGATGAGGTCATTTCCTTATAGGAACTTTTTGGAGTCGGAAGAGAAGCACATTTATTTCTAGGTGTTTAAGAAGGGCTGATTGGGCCGGGCGCAGTGGCTCACGCCTGTAATCCCAGCACTTTGGGAGGCCGAGGCGGGCGGATCACGAGGTCAGGAGATCGAGATCATCCTGGCTAATATGGTGAAACCCCATCTCTACTAAAAATACAAAAAAATTAGCTGGGCATGGTAGCGGGTGCCTGTAGTCCCAGCTACTTCGGAGGCTGAGGCAGGCGAATGGTGTAAACCTGGGAGGCGGAGCTTGCAGTGAGCCGAGGTCGCGCCACTGCCTTCCAGCCTGGGCGAGAGCAAGACTCCATCTCAAAAAAAAAAAGAAAAAAAAAAGGGCCGATTGTTGGTGGAAAAGGAGGCTCTCACCCAATTACCTAGTCAGAAAAGGACACCTAGGCCTTTTGTGTCCTTGGAGTCCTCTGTTTCTATACCACCAATGAATCTGTTAGGGGTAAATTACTGGGGTGGAGTGGTTATTCATGTTAGAAAACAGTATAGGGGTATTTTGCTTTACAATCAGGTATACTAGATTTAGATATGGCTTCCATCGCTTTCTCACTTTGTAATCTAGCTGAGTTTGTTTCCTCATCTGTAAAATGGGTTTGTAGATAATATCTCCGGTACAGAATTGTTAAGTGCTAAATGAGATTATGCAGGTGAAATGCTTATCTTTGTACCTGGAACATAGTAAGCCTTTGTTGGTATCTGTCATTATTGTTGGACCACAACTGTACAATTTTAGCTCAAGATTATGTTCATTTCTGCCAAGATGAAACCAGCAAGCTTAGTTCATTGCTTGGAATTCTGATAGTTAATTGGGTTGTAGAACCAGCACTGGTCAACCAGGAAAGCAAGTCAGAAGATCAGCCCTCAACCGTTGGCTAGGTGCCTGATGAGAAGTGCAAAATATAGAAGATTCAGACCAATTGGTTGAAATTTCTTACGTCATATATTTACTGGAAATGTAGGAATTTAAGTATATTTGTGTATTCATGGCCCTTAAAGCCCAAATCAAGACCAGAAAAGTTGCCTAGATAAGATGTAAGTAAACCCTAAGTATCACTCTCCTTCCTCCACCCAGTCTTCCAGCCCAGCCCTTTTATCATTAACTTTTCTCAACCAAAATCTTGATAGAACTATATTTTATTGTTACACACATGCACAGATTACACATTATAGTCCATTTGCGTAAGTCATCCATCTGCCTCAGACCTGCCCTAACCCTGAAGAGTAGTTTAGGGTCGTCCCAAATGTTTAACAGCATTAATTCCAACTTGAACTAAGTAGAATAAACAGATCCCAGACCTCCTACTTTAGAGACCCAGCTTTTCAATCTTTTTTCTATCTTCCTTTCGACATGATCGAAGCAGCATTCCCTAATCCTGAAGACGACACAAGTACTTCTAAGTATCCTTTGTTTGTCTTGCTTATCCCAACCAAAGGTAATTTTACATTTGCATTACTAATCACCTTCCTCAAATGCATTGTTCCTAAAATTAGATTAAATGTCTCTAAATGGTTTTATTTTGTTTGACAGCAGCAGCCTGACCCTTAAATATCCTATCTGTGAATGTACCAACTAGAAGGACATAGAAGGTTTGTATATAGAAACAAATAAGATTGTTCTATTTTGTCGTCTCTGAAGTATAATTTCATCAATGCGCTTAAATTTTGTGGGTATCTCTTTTTGGGTGCAATAAAAATTCATCCAAGAACAATAAACTAAGCTATTACCAATTACCATTCAACTGTGGGTCAGAATATTCTAGTCTAGTGGGAGAGTAATATTTCTTTGGTTGGTTCAGTAAAGGTTCAAAAGTCTTAGAAAATGGAATGAGCTTTATGCTTAGGTCTTAGTTCGGGACCTCCATGTTAAATTCTTGGTTTGAGGCAGGGAAAGATGAAAACTTACTTGCAGTGTAGTTAGTATAGAGAGAGAAAACAGTGGCTGTAGTTAGGAACAAGTGAATGTTAACAAGTTTGCTTCTCAGGGGCGTTGGTTAAACAACTTCTTAACTGGCCAGGGTCCAGCACGTTAATCATTAACCTAGGGCTGAGCATCTGCTGCCTGATGTATCCAGAATTAGTTTATCATTACCTCTAACGACTGTCTTTTATGGTTCCGAAGAGCCTCTATGCAATCTCTTATCACCACCATGCCTAATCTTCATTTACCGGGAGCAGTGTGCTGATGTTTCTTAGTTAGACCAGAGTAAGAAGTTTATGGTCAGTTGAAGAATTTTTAATTATAACGTTTAAAAAGAAGATGATGACTATGAACAGCAGCTCACTCGTAGAAATCTTTGGACAGTACTTCGAAGTGACCCACTTTCCATTTAACTCTTGGGAAGCATGGGTTGCCCTGTTTTCGACTTTGGAGGTCCGTGGGCTAGTTTCAGAGTGCCTTGGCAGGCTGGCTTGGTTTTGAGGCTGTGGCCGCAGCCTCCACAATGCCCTATCTCAGCACCTGGGAACTGGCCCTTGGTACCCGATTCTTTCTTCTTTGTGTGTATGTGTAAATCATTTTCATTTTTTCTAATGATCAAAGTATACATTAAAATAAATGAAAGCAATACAAGTCCATGTATATGGTAGAAAATCTGGACAATACTAAAAATGTACAGAAATGGCTTTTAAAGATTAATTTTCAACCTATAAACTAAGCTACTTTTCATTTTAGTGACTTTTTAAAAACAGCTTTTAAAAACATTTTAAAGGGCTCATCATGTTCAAGAATGAGGGAATGTTTGGCCACAAGGCCTTCAGTATGACTCTATCCTATAGCTGGAGGTTTAATAAACAATTATATTAAAGCTTTTCTAAGCCTCCAGAAGGGTTTGTCTGGGTCTTATTTACTATAACAGGCAAGTTAAAGAAACTTGAGTTTAATTTATATTTCAGTTGACTTTTTTTTAGACAACAAGTGCAATTTGGGCTTTATTTATGGAAGGGAGAGAGTTGTCTTCTCCCCGGAAAAAAAAAAAAAAAACAACAACAACTAAAATTCCCATATGACGCTATTAAATGCCTGCCATTGGATTTTATGTTTCCAGGATATTGTCCACATAAATATATGCAATGTTAAAAGAATGTGGACGCCTAGTAGCGTGTACGTTTTAGCCTTCTGAACCAAGGGTTTATGAAACTGGTTGAAGAGTGTTTTATTGAAACAAGACAAATATTTATGAACAATTTAGAATCATCTGTTTTGAAATATAAAGTGCGTTCCGAGTGGAGCACAGAGTTCCAGGTGTTTCCTGTCTGAATTTGGAACGGTTCGCTGCTGTGATGGGCTTACAAAGTTGTGCTCTCCTAGCTTTTAATAGGAACTGAAGAATCACGCAGCTTCCCTGCTAATGCCGGAGCGACTGAAAGCACTCACAGGAACACACTTGATTGAGTGAAAGCCTTCTTGAGACACTTAGGTGTGTGTATGCTGATCTGTTACATTTGTCATGGAATTAACAACAACAAACTTGCTTACCAAAGGAGCGTGTTAACTTCTGCAGGTGTATAAGTGTATAAGCTCTGCTGCTTAAACACATTCGTACCAATCAGAGGTTTACTTTCTGGTCTCTCTGGCTTCTGTGTTGTCACCATCCCTGGTTTCTGTGAAATGGAAATATTGTGTATTCGCCCAGACGGTTGGAAGCCGTTCATGTAAATATGGGCCGTTGTGATTTAACTGTCAGCCTGAAAGGCCCTGCTTCCAAGGGCTCCTTTTAAACCAAGCACAATGAGGTGTCTGTTTTAGATGCGACCGCCAATCCTTGGTTGCAAATACATGGATTTTTTAGCCGTTTGCCAGCAGAACTGCTTTTTACAACATCCCCTGCTTTGTCTACTGGCGTGGTGGACGGTACTTTAGGGCAGTGAGAAATGCTGCCATTATCTGCCTCCATCCCCAGATCTGTTCCCCTCATTGGCTCCAGGATGGGATTGTAGGGGGAGGCCGTGCAGCAAATCATCTTCTCTAGGAGCAGTCGGAAAATAAGAAGAGAAAAGCTTGCCCCACAAAGAATGTCCAAATGCACAAGCAAAACCACATGTGAAATCCCACCACATTCACCCTCTGGAAACCCAGCTCTAGAGGATGCAGACGGGGGGCCCAGCCGACACCCAGGGCTGGAGTAGAGGTGTTTTATAAAGGATGACCTTTTTTCTAGCATGGACAACAAAGGGCTAAGAGAGTCGTCCCGCTTCCTGCTTGGGCCTTTCTGTTTTTGTGTTGGCTGGAGGCTTCTTCAGTAGACTTCACTTTCCCTGATGATGAGAGTCTCAGAGACCACGATGGGATACAGGCTTGCTTAATTGTTTTTTTTTACTGGGGGTAAGAGAGGGGTGAAAAATAGAGAAAAGCATGAAAGAGAAATGAAGTCACCATATTTCTGCCATAAAAAAGTAGCCACTGGTAACATTTTGCTGCCTCTGCCTTCAGTGTTTTGTTTTCTCCCTTTGTATATGTTGAAAAGCGATATCTGAATATTTTTCCTTCATATTTTCATGTCAACTGTAGAGTATTTCAGTGGTCCTCCTTAGCCACAGTTTCTCTGTCCAAGGTTTCAGCTGCTTGTGGTCAACCATGGTCTGAACATAGATGAGTATAGTACCTATCATAAGGTATTTTGAGAAAGAGACCACATGCATATATAACTTTTATTACAGTATATTGTTTTAATTGGTCTATTTTATTGTTAATCTCTTACTGTGCCTAATTTATAAATTAAACTTTATCATATGTATTTTTGTATAGGAAAAAATGTATGTAGGGTTTGGTACCATCTATGGTTTCAGGCATGCATTTGGGCCCTGGGCAATATATCCCTAGAGGATAAGGGGGAGATGACTATACGTATATAATTAAAGCTGTCCTTGGATCTACCTCCTCGACTCCAAGCTCCAAACCAGCCTCCTCCCCACTGCAGGAGTCAATCTCTATGAATGTTATGTGTTCTTTCCTTCTGTATTTTGTGCTTATGTGGTCTTTTAAATTTCCTTCTGACTCAGGCCTCTTCACTGGCATAGAGCACATGCTTTATATATTCCCCTATAACTGGATATTTAGACTGCAGTTTTTTTGCTTTTCCAAGCAATGGTGTTGCGAGCCTTCATAGACCTTTTTCCTTGTGCGTGTATGTGTGCTAGTGTTTCTTCTCGTGTAGAGATCTAGAAATGGAACCACCAGTTTCCAGGCAAGACTAGACGTAAAAGGTCATACATAAGGAGCACTAGTTTTATATACCCATGAACTATATTTATTACAGTCGTGCTTGACTTCTGGCTGAAGAATTACGTGACACAGAAATGGACAGAGTTAGCTACAGGAGGCAGAAAGCGTGCAGTAGGGATCCTGTTGAATTCTCAAGCTAAGTAGTTTACCAAGCTGGTTGCAAATCTATTTGGTATTTTCCTGATTATCAAAATACTTGCCTCTGATAGGAAACATTTGTTTGAGGGCCTCTTCTCCTCCACCCCCAACCTCCAGTGTACGACAAATTGAATCAGTCATGGTAGAAGAAACAAATGGCTTTCTGTTGTTGCTGCTGCTTTAAAGAAAATCCGTTGCTTTCAAAACATTTGCAACGATTGCTTTCAAGGAAAGGGTGGCTGGAGGCCCTGGCCCCTGATTTCCCCAGGTGGAAACATTTGCAGTGGGTTTTCAGGGAAGTCACAGAGAAGAGCCGCCCATCCGTGCCAGGATTCAAGGCAGGAAGTTGTCTGTTTGGTATTTACTCAGGCATCTTTGGGCAAGAATTGATTATTCAATCAGAGTTGAAAGTTACTGCTAGGAGTTGCTTAGGCAGTAAGAGAAGAGACTGTTTTCCTTGGAAAGGCCTAAAAGCCTGAATCTCCAATTTAAAATTAAATTTTGCTGTGACTTTCCTGCAGGATCTCAGGTGAGAGATACTTCTTGCCCTCCAAGACTGAAAGCCTAGTTTGTCAGTACGTTAGTTGACTGAGGGAATGCCCATTTGAGCCATAGCACTGGGAGATCCAGAAGGGACATGAGCCACCATCTGGTTCAATGACCTTGTTTTCACCATCTCGTTCAATGACCTTGTTTTTATGGAAGAGGAAACTGAGCCAGGGGAGATGAAATGATCAGCTTAGTTCCCACATGTTGGAGAAATTACGGGACAAACAGACAGAGGTCCAATTCCTGCACCTAAAGGGCTGAGACCGCATGGGTCCGTGTCCTCCTGGATCCGCCCTGTCCTCCTGGATCCGCCCTGTCCTGTGCCTGTTGCATGGTGGATGCTTAGTGAGCGTGTTGCCCTGAGACCATCCCATCCCCAGATGGCTGGTTTCCAATGTGATTATGAGGGCAAAGTCACTTCCTCACGGGGGGCTCGGAAAGTGAAAAAGGAAAAGTCAAAACACATAAGAAATGGAAATAACAGAGTAAGCCTGTGTGTTTTAAAAATTACTATTTATATCTTGCCTCCTTCCACAAAGGATTTAAGGCAGCTTAGGAGAGTTAAACACCAACACCAGAGCCCTCACTACATGGTAAGTAACTAATTGCCACGTGAGGCTTACAGATAAATGCTGAGAGCCTGGGTGGGGGAAATTGTCTTTGCTGCTGCAAAAAGGTTTTAGGCCTGTCTGGATAAACCATAGGCATAATATATAAATAGAACCTCAAAGGGACACTAGGGGCTCTGTTGCCAGAGGTTTATTTTTCTTTTTTGGTTTTTGTATGAGAGGGCCTTGGTTATGGCTAGGGAAGTTGACGGGGGAGAGAAAAAATATTTATTTTCCAATGTATCAATTTTGTGTGCCATACCCTGCCTTTTCACATATCTCTTTCAGAAAGTTCTCCACGTTTACATTTCCGGAGAAGTTAAAATGAAAGACCCTGTTTACATTTATAGTTAAAATTAAAAACAGGATTTACCTGGGAGCTAGTACCCTCCAGTGACTTAAGGTTGGAAATTAAGGCTTCCTGGCTTATCTTTCTTAAGGATAGAAAACTGTTCACTCCTAAATCGCCCCCTAGTGGTCCCTTAAGTCACTGATAGTCTCCTGCCTGAGGAGCTGCATGGCAGGTCCCAGTTGGAGGCACCATCATCTGTTGCATTGCTCCAAGGTGAAATTGGCCATGACGATGACAGAATTCTGCAAGGAGAAACTTCGGTTGACTTTTCTTCTTTCACTCCCAGGGTTTTCCTTTATGTCTTCGCTGCTGTTTCCAGATTTCTGAAGAACAATGCAGGACTGAGTTTACGCACGAAGCTCTGAGGACCAAAGCGGGAGGGAGGTCTTCCTTGAAAATTACTTTGCTGAGGTCTTGCTCCTTGTTCAAGGCAACACTATGGGAGGGGTTGTATGGAGGTGGCTGCCGCTCAGCAAGGGTGTCCAGCATGTGCGGGGGAAGAGAGGTTTTTTGAAGTACATTTCTAGTCAATAGCCAAGCCTATTGTGAAGAGTGGGAACAGGGCTGGCAATAGCTGCATCTCTTTTTTTTTTTTTTTTTTTTGAGACCGTCTCAGTCACCCAGGCTGGAGTGCAGTGGCACAATCTCGGCTCACTGCAACCTTCACCTCCTAAGTTCAAGCCATTCTCATGCCTCAGCCTCCCAAGTAACTGGGTTTACAGGCATGTGCCACTACGCCTGGCTAATTTTTGTATTTTTAGTAGAAACGGGATTTTACCATGTTGGCCAGGCTGGTCTGGAACTCCTGGCCTCAAATGATTGCCCACCGCATCCTCCCAAAGTGCTGGGATTACAGGCATGAGCCACCGCGCCCGGCCAGCTGCATCTCAGAATTTTTGTTAGCGAGTCTGACTTACAATTGCCAATACCTGAGAGTTCCTTTAGTATGCAGTTTTAGATCTCCACTAAGGCTTCATTTAAATACATCTTTTCTTTGCCAAGTGTTCAGCTGCCAGTAGTGATTTCTCATATGGCTGATTCTAATTAGACCTGACATTATCAAACTCCATAACTTCTCCAAGTTACAGAAGTGATACAGTTTCATTTCTAAAAGCACTGGAAAGCTCAGAGTGAGAAGTAACCTGTCATCTCACAATACAGAAAAATACCTATGCCTTATGTATGCTTCATAAGGGGGTGGTAGAAAATGAGAATGAAATGGCCAGGCATGGTGGCTCACGCCTGTAATCCCAGCACTTTGGGAGGCCAAGGCGGGCGGATCACCTGAGGTCCGGAGTTCGAGACCAGCCTGGCCAACATGGTGAAACCCCATCTCTACTAAAAATACAAAAATTAGCCAGGCGTGGTGGCAGGTGCCTATAATCCCAGCTCCTCGGGAAGCTGAGGGAGGAGAATCACTTGAACTCGGGAAGCAGAGGTTGCTGTGAACTGAGATCGCACCATTGCACTCCAGCTTGGGGGACAAGAGCGAGACTTCATCTCAAAAAAAAAAAAATGAGAATGAAATCTATGCTTATATGTGTGCATAAATTTTTTTTAAAAGAGATCATTTTCTGAGTGTATTGTTGCCTACTTTTACTTTGCAGTGTTCCATAAACAATATTTTGTCATTAGGTAGCTTTTCAGCCTCAAGGCTTTTAATGGCTATGTAGTATTCAACCTATATCTGTGCTGGCTGTGATGCAATTTACCTCACCTATTACTATGGTTATTTTTACCATTAAAAACAATGCTGGGTTGAAGTTTTTTTTTTGTTTGTTTTTTTTTTTGAGACATAGTCACCTGGGCTGGAGTACAGTGGCACAGTCATGGCTCATTGCATCCTCAACCTGGGCCCAAGCCATCCTCCTGCATCAACCTCCCTAAGTACTGGGGTTACAGGCATGAGCCACTGTGCCTGAAGATAATTATATGTAAATCCTTCCATTAACTTATGCTTTCCTTAAGAAAAATTTCTAGAATTGGAATATTTGTGTCATTATTTTAGATATCTCTCCAGAAAAGTTGTGACTATTGCTTTCCCACAGATCATATTCGAGTAAGTCTTTTCCCTGCCCCTTCCATAATACAGGGTTATTTTCAACTTTGGCCATGGTGTTGAGTAAAAAGTGGCACTAGATTATTTAAATGAGTAGCAGATTGTTATCTAGTTGGATTGAATTTTATTTTCTTTTTCATTAGTCAATTGTATTGGCTATTTCATTAGCCAATTCATTAGCACTGTATTTGGTGCAGTGCTTATCTTCCCTGTTACTGGGCTGGTCTGTTTATCTTTTTCTTATTGATGTAGAAAAGCTTTATTTGTATTAAAGATGTCAACCTTTTCATCTTTGTTGCACACATTTATTCCCTGAATATGGCCTTTTCCTGAGAGTGGGAGATGCGAATCATTAATTATATGATCAGAAAGCTGTTATGCTGCCTGGGCCTGACTTCAGAAACGGACATTGCAAGATCAACCTGACCAGCCCTGGGGCCTGTGCTCTCTCATCCCTGAGGTACCACGTGCACCCTGTTATTCTGCTTGTGTTGATATTCGGACTTAAAATTGTTCTGAAGATATCTTGTGTATTTTATCTCAGTGCAGAGAGAATGAGTTTCACATGGATGGGAGGATCACAGTGGACACCATTTCCTTTATTTTTTTCTACCTTCTCTCTACCTGCCCATACCTGAGTTCCATGGTTTGTGGCTGTGTTGATTCATGGGAGTCTTAGGGGGGATACTTGTCATATTTAAATGAGTTCACTTGACCATCCAAAAGATGGTTGAGTGCCTCCTCTGTGCTCATTACAGAGGGATTGGTTGGAAAGTCGGTTGGGGTCTCTAATCCAGCGCAATTTTATTTTTTGCCTCAAATTTTTAAATAGAGCTTATTTTTCCTCACACTGACTTTATGTGCTTTTTTTTTCAAAAAAAAACAAAAGGACATATAAAATCACCTATAAACTGATGCAGTTTGAAAATGTGTGCTCTTCTGATACCCAGTAAGTTTCTGATGATGAAAATACATGACCTTTAATAAACAAGTTATTTAGTAGTATGTATATTAAACAAATAGTAATTCATATTATAAGGTTCCAAGCTTCAAAGGCTTGACAAATTCAATAGAATATCATCCACAAGGTAGACAATTTGAAAAATCCTGATTTTCTGATAGGTCTACCAGTTTGTTAAATAAAATGTTTTTTTCTCATTTGAATAACCAATTGATATTTTGCAATTTTTGTTTGGGAGAGGTATTTTTGCATTATTATTTCTACCCAGTGTATTTGTAGTCTGATTCTGCTAAAACAGTAACAAAAATCTTGACGGAGTAAAGATAGTTGGGTGAATTAAATTCTTTGACTTTTAATTCTGTGCCTTGAATCCTGAAGCAAAGTCTATCTTTAAGGACTGGCGTTTTCTCAAAGGGCTCAATCAGAGGGTAATTTCATATCAGAAGTGCTCCCAAATGATTATTCATGGGTAACCAGTTACATAAAATGTCATCATGTATAAAAGTATAGTTTAGTTCTTAATTAAAAAGCAAAATCTTTGCCTTCAGCTTCGTAATCTCATACTCTCAAATTCCAAGCCACCTCCCATGGGTTTCAAGCTATCTTAGACTAGGAACGGGATTTGGCTATAAATAAAAAACTAGATAGAATATCATTTCCAAAGAGCCAAGAGCACTTGCTGGAGTTGCTGCAGAGACTATCCTTTTCGTATCACAAGCGCATTCATATGAAAACGTTGTTGTTTTGCTTTTTCCATACTTACTTGGAGAGAATTTCCCAGGAAGCCTTTTTGTGTATTTCCCCACAGGTCAATCAATTATGTTGTTAATTAATATAATGAAAAATTAGATCATATACATGCACTTAAATGATACTAACGCAGTTATCCTTATATATACAAGCTAGTGACTTATGTGGGTATAAGACCTCCTTAATAAAAAGTGGTATACTTTGGAGATGGGAAAGTGGCTTGTGGTTCCAGGGAGGTGTTGAGTCACAGCATTATTTCATTCTTGAAAATGAAGCCCTCAGAAGATGGAGTCATTACAAAATATGTCAGATCTGTAATCACCAACCAAATTTGGTGATTTGTCAGAAGCAGCCCAGGTTAATAATGGCTGTCCAAGAAAGAGTGTTCAGATGCATGTCAGGGCCGAATTGAGTCCACTGGTGTGGCTGAGATGAGGAGTCCAGAAAAATAACATTCTCTGTTTGGAACCAGGAAGGTTGTCATGGAGATGAAAATCTTCCTGGTCCCATAAAAACCCTGCTTGTCATCTGACTTGAGCCCCGTATTTGCACAGGTGGTTCTCCTAACTGAGAAGGGCTGAGTAAAAACAAATCTATTCTTCCTGAATGGCGCCTTTATGTGTCCAAGAGAATATGTTTCCTTTCTTCAGTCCCTCAATTAATGACCCATTATCAGCTAATTAAATCATGTAAATTTTATGTGTGTTCATTTGTTACACCATATGCTAATAACTCTATTCCTGTGTGTTTAACCATATAACTGTTTTAATTGTGAGAATGAGGTACATCAGGTGGGCATCTGGAGAGAATAATACTCAAGAAAAGCAGACACACATACACAGCAGTGTAATATTAATTTCTGTTTATAAAGAAGGCAGAAATATGAATAAGTGAATGTCTAGCACATGCCCTGTGACTTCGGGATACTGTGTTCAACTCTATTCTCTACAGAAAAGGAGTCACATGGCTGGTTTTCTGTTTCACTGAGTTATGTTTCAGATGCAGAAGTCGACTGCATAATACAAAAACACATCTGTTTAGACTCTCCCCCTCTCCACTCTTGCTTTCTTTCCTATGTGTCAGAGAGCAGAACTTGATCTTTGTATACATTTTGTATAAAAGCCTTAATTGTAGGTTTAATTTCAGTTTGTGATACCTTTCTGCCCCAAAAAAGTTCAAAGCTTTTACCAAGTTTCTCAAGGCACATTCATGGTTGCACGAAGAGAGTTGAGTTCAGACACAATAAATGCTGTGTTATATTTTTGGAAACGTACTTGTATTGTCATTTAAGACCTTGCAAAGTACATAGGGAAAAGCATTAGATGATGTCCTCTATAGTCAAAAACTACCAAACTAAGCGAAAGAAGAATTTTTTATTGTTCATTGGATAAGGCCAAGTAGACAGCAATAGGCATAATACTTTGATTAAAGCTTTATGGATAAAGAAATGATTTAAAGTGAAGAAATTGTACTTTTTTTGAAGCCTGGTATTTAAAGAATGAAATCATACTTCCTTGAGGTTTAAAAATATTCATGTGTAATGCTAGACTTTGGTTATGCATTCCCAGATGTTTAACACACTCATCATTTGTAAGTGGAACTTACATCAGATTTATGACCTCAGTAGAATCTTCAAGTAAATAAAGGACCACTTATACATTTGCTTGTAAAGGTAGCACCTAATAGAGAAAATTTGAGGGAACCATTAAAACAAGTGTAGGTTTAGCTTATAAAGGAAACACTAGTATCTAAAACTAGTTTAATTTCTTTTAAATAGAGTGGGTTGCCAAAGTACTTCATGACATTTTATGTTAGTAAAATGTTAAAATTTTAAAGTTAAAATCAAGAAAGCATTGAGATAAAATTGCTTTATTCAAAACAACAAAACTACTATCCATGATAGTATAATGTTCTCTGACCAACAGTATTCGTATACACAGCCCCAGAAGTACAAAACCACAGCTGTGTTTTCACACCTGTCTCTTGCAAATTCTTATTTAACAGATCAAAATGACCATCTTGTACAAAGTATTTTGTGTAAGACACTGTCACCTGTGAGCCAGCAGGTGGTGCTCTGGTACCACGTCTTGATCATTCCTTTCAACTGTGAGAGGAGGGCTGCAGTCTCAATGGTACCAGGCCCTAGGATTTTCTGTAAGATGCCACACAGCTGATCTTTAGAAATACCTGGCTCCTGAGGGATTTGCTTTCCATCTGACCATTTAGCATTCTTGACCGAGCTGCCTTCTGTATAGCTGTACTGTTGAAATTAGTCATTTCTTACAGCTGCCTGGTTTCATGATGCCAATCTCAGAACAGCATACCACAAAACAGGAACTCTGACCATGCAGCCTTATGGGTAAGGCGAGGGAGGGAGTTGGAGGGAAACTGCTATAGTAAAAGAAAACTCAGAAAGATAAATATTAAATAGAATCAGTGGATATTGGAGAAAATAATTTTAGTTGTTGGTGGCCTTAACTTATGGAGAACTCAGTGTCTTTTCTCAGCTCCACCTAACAGTTCCCCTCTTATAGGAAAGCAAATTATTTAGATGCCAGAGAACACCATTATGGAAATAGAATCTTTTTAAAATAAAAACCTATCATTTTGACTGCAACCAAGTTATAATTTTGACTGAATGCATAATTATTACCCCAAACAAAAGGTTTTATACCTGATTCCGTGCCATGATTCTTCATTGTGACCCTTCACTTGATTCTCCATCATGAGCAACTAAATCAAGATGCACATGTGTAAGTAGCGCCTTATTGTTTTTTCTCACTTAGCCCACTGTTGTTTCTCTTAATAGCACAGCTCTAAGAAAATGGTTGCATTTGGTCTACAAGCTAGCAGCAATTTAAGGAGCTTCATTTTCTAATGACTTGTTTTATTTTATTTTATTTCATTTATTTATTTTGAGACTGAATCTGGCTCTGTCACCCAGGCTGGAGTGCAGTGACGCGATCTCAGCTCACTGCAACTCCGCCTCCCAGGTTCAAGTGATTCTCCTGCCTCAGCCTCCTGAGTAGCTGGGATTACAGGTGTATACCACCATACCCGGCTAATTTTTTGTATTTTTGGCAGAGATGGGGTTTCACCATGTTGGCCAGGCTGTTCTTGAACTCCCTGACCTCAAGTGATCTGCCCGCCTCAGCCTCCAAAAGTGCTGGGATTACAGGTATGAGCCACCATGCCTGGCCTTCTAATGACTTGTTTTAGAATGTAGATGTCAATGTCACCCACCTTATTCCCACCAAATATGGAGCCAGAGAGCCAAGTTTAACGAGGTTTTCCTTTGACACCCTGAGAGCCTCGCATTGCATCCACTTCTTTCCAACATTATTGTTTATGCTTTTTACATAGTAGTCACACAGCAGGTATTTGTTGAATGCGCCATTGCTAGATTAGAAGTGGGAAAGACTGACAGTAGAATCGTTAGGAGTCGTCTGCAGTCGTCAGGGTGAGTAATGGCAGTGGCCTGTATAGGGAAAGGGGGAAGCTGGAGATGGGATGGATGTGCCCTGTTGGAGAGACAGATTACACAGAATCTGTGAGCAAACTCCAGGAACATGTTAAAAGTAGATGAGATCCTGAATGGAGGGCATCACCTCCGAAGCCCATGTCCCAGTTGACAGTAGAAAGGACTCAGAGAGATGCTTCTAGCTCAGGTGAGGAGTGGATGTGAATTTAAGCCAAGGTGGAAAACAAATGGGGAAACCGATTCTGCTGTTAAGAGCCCAACAGCTGTGGCTATGTGTTTGGATTTTGCAACTCGAATCAGGTTCATTAATTATGGCCAAATGTTAGCAAGAGTTTATAATGATAAGCTGTGCAAAGAGTTTCAAAAATTACAAGTATTTCTGAATTGCTTACACGGACATTGGTAGGGCAAGAGAAGAGAAGATGGAAAACAGAAGGAATATACAACACCATGCTTGCCCTTGAGAATTTTAGAGTCTGTCATGGGAGACCAGACTTGCACATAAGAGGCAAAACACCAAGTAAGAAGAAAAAATGATATAGCTCAAAATGAGCAAGAAGAGTTGGTGGATAGATTCACATAGGCAGCAGTGGATCAGTTAGGCTGTGTGAAGAAATGAAAGCCTTAAGATTGAAGGCTTTGGAGAGAAACAGAGGTTTCTTTAGAAGGCATTGATATGGTGGACAGAGGTAGAAATGACCTGCAATATATTTGTAGGTAGTTTAAAGGGGTGACCCAGCTTGGGTGGAGGCAAGAACTGGCAGGTGGGCTAGGCTAGGTTAGTAAGATGCCAACATAAAAAGATGAGGAGCTTTACCCTTAATCCAGTCTAGAACAAGAAGGCATTGTTGGGAGGAAAAGAGCATGTTAAGGCTGTGTTTTAAGAGGATTATTCTGGCAACAACACTTATATAGACTGGAGCCATGGCGATTAGCATTCAGCAGTCCTGGTAACTCAGCTCAGAAATATTCAGGGCCCAAAGTGAAATGTGGCAGAGCTCACGTGGAAATGGGGTTGGGGAGGGGAGTATCAGAAAGCATTTTAAAAGGCCAAGTTCAATCTTAGTAACAGATTAAAATAATAATAATAAATAATAAGGACAGCCAGGCACAGTGGCTCATGCCTATAATCCCAGCACTTTAGGAGGCTGAGGTTGGAGAATTGCTTGAGCCCAGGAGTTCAATATCAGCCTGGGCAACATAGTGAGACCCAGTCTGTACAAAAAATTTAAAAATTAGCCAGCCATGGTGGCATATGCCTGTAGTCCCAGCTACTCGGGAGGCGGAGGATCACTTGAACCCATGAGGTCAAGGCTGCGGTTAGCCATGATCACGCCATTGCATTCTATCCAGGGTGACGTAGTGTGACCCTGTCTAGAAGGTGGGGGAAAAAAGCAAGGGCTTTCTTTGTAACCCCCATTCCTGTGGTGATGGGGTTTTCCAAATAATGAAAGAAATCTTCAACACTAAATAGCAATAACAACCACAACAATAATATTAGCCAATATCCACCAGGCTTTCTGTGTGGCCAGCTGTGGTCTAGGCTCTGTATGTTGACTCATTTCATCATCACAATAATGTAGAGGTAGGTAGTTTCATTATCATCATTTACTATAGGCAAGGAAGTTGTGTCATGGAGAGATTATGTAACTTGCCAAGAAAATACGACTAGGAGGTGGAAAACCCAGATATGAGCCAGGGAAGCTTCCCCAGATCCCCTTACTGCTTTTTGTAATCTAACAGAAGACCCAACCACCACCACCACCTCAGGCTTTGGGCATTTTAGAGGATGTCATTTAGGTGCCACAATATTAAAATTTCATCAATTTCTTATCTAGCGATTGACTAGAATAGTTTCAGAATTAGGACCATTCCAGAAAATCCAGAACTTGTGGTTGTTAATACCTAGAGCATCCACCCTGGAGCCTTACACAAATAGTAGCAGATGCCTCAGAAATGTTTTAGGTGGTGAGTTGGTGTAAGGACTCGAGACAGATGACTGTGAGTCAGGTCTGAAAGCCTGGGAGGGGAGCGGCTCATGGCTCAACCTACATGTGTGAAAACCACAGCTTGTGGCCATGTGAGTTACCAGCGTCACCTGGGGCCAGCCTGGGCCTCGTAGGTTTATAATTTGGTCATGGGTACTCCCTAATCACACTATACGGATTACAAATGAAAACTCCATGAGATCAGGACTCGCCGGTCTTCACTGCTGTTTGTAACCAGTGCCCAGAGCAGTGCCTGGCACCTGGCGTTTGCTGAAGGGAACAAGGAAAGAGGCATGCTGTTGGCAGGTGGCTAAGGGATCCAGGACACTCGGCAGAGTGATTATGGAGCATGAGAACCAGCCATGTGGTTGTTTATCCCTTTCATGCAGTGTCACCGGCCACTGGGAATCTCCTGGTTAAACCTCATCTCTCAGGCAGGAACAGAGCCTGGTTTCTGCCTACGCTGGGACCCTGCTACCCCCAGCTTGTATCTCAGAAGACAAGCAGCAAGCCTGACCAGTGACCCGCACAGCCAGCATCTGGGTCTATGCTGTGTGTATTGTAAAAAGTTAACATATGGGCTGGGCGCGATGGCTCACACCTGTAATCCCAGCACTTTGGGAGGCTGAGGCAGGTGGATCACGAGATCATGAGTTCGAAAACCAGCCTAACCAACATGGGAAACCCTGTCTCTACTAAAAATACAAAAATTAGCCAGGTGTGGTGGCGTGTGCCTGTAATCTCAGCTACTCAGGAGGCTGGGGCAGGAGAATCGCTTGAACCCAGGAGGCGGAGGTTGCAGTGAGCCGAGATTGTGCCATTGCACTCCAGCCTGGACAACAGAGCTAGACTCCATCTCAAAAAAAAAAAAAAAAAAAGTTATGAATCACCGTGGGCTTGGAGCATCTCCCCCTTTCTCCTGCTAGCACAAAAAGGTAGCATTAGGTTATAGGGAATAGCAATTAATTCACTGTTTTTGATGTTGCAGTTAGGGAAAAAGTACTCAAACGTACTCGACCATTTTTCAGATGCCTAGTTGTTGTTGATTGACTCTGGTGAAAGCAGCGCTTAGAGTCCTGTGTTCTCTTTTGATACTGGAGCCAGCAGTAGTTTGGTACATACTACTACCAACTGTCCCCCAACACTAACCACTGAATGTCTACTTATCCCAGCTGGGAAGGCCAGGAGCTTTTCAGGTTAGTCGGGATACACATAAAGTCACTGTGGATGGACTTGATAGATAGAAACTCAAGTCAGGAGGATGGAGAAAAGGGGATGGGTCTGGGAAGTATTTTCAAGTGGAGTGACAGGGGTTGATGACTTACTATATCTGGAAAGTGAGGGGGAAACAGATGATTTTTGTATCTATACATGACAGAGGCAAATAACCAGGATCTGTGGCCTTACCTTCTCTGGCGGAACTTCAGATATAACAGATCTCTGCCTAGAGGAGAGGAAGGAGTTAGAACCAGCAAGCTCAACTGTTGTTACCTCAGCATCTTCCCAGACCCTACCACCCTTTCAGGTCTCTCTTCAATGATCAGCATACTATACCTAAAGTGCTTCTCCCTTGGGCAGTGGTGGGGGTTCTTGTGGGTGTGGGCCCAGAGGTTCAAGTCGTGCGCCCATTACGTCCCCATCACTGCGCCGAGCTGTTGGCGGGGGGAGGTGGGGGCTGTGCCAGCCCTAGATGAGTTTTCTTTCCTCCATTATATTCCTAGATATATATGGAGACAAATCTGTTGCTGTGTGCTGTCCCTGTTGTAAAACCATTTGAGGTATATTTGAAACAAGATTAACACGTTGATAACTGTTTAAGCTGGGTGATGGGTACATAGAGTTTCAGGACGCTGTCCTCTCTACTTTTATATATGTTTGGAATTTTCCAGAATAAAAAAATTTTACAATGGCAGTAATCACCTTTAATTCTTGAGCCTTTCTGTACTTTGAGTTTTCTTAAATCAGGATGCACCTCTAATATCAGCAGTGATAATGAATCATTTGCTTTGTAATAGTAGCTGATATTCCAGCTCTTTTGGTTAGTAATAAAGTTTAAAAAAATTTTCTAAAGTAGCTGAATTCACAAAAATCTGATCATTTGGCTTAAAGATGAGTTTTCATGGCTTTCTTCATTACTGGTAAATACACCAAGAAAAGCAGGACCAAAATCCCACAGAAGCTGTTTCCACATTTACCTAAGTCTCCCTGTAAAATGCATGTGTGTTACTGCTCTCCAAATGTACATTTTTTTTTTTCTGTTCTGAATGTAAAAAGCAGACGGAACAGGGAAGCAAATGTTCCTGAATGGCCACATTTAAATTAATCATATGCTGTCTTAAAGAAAGCAAAATAAACAAGCTCCAAACCCAAATACTTTGTAGTATTTACCCAATTATTTTTAAGCTTAGAAAATAAGGCTCAAAGTGTGTATTAGTCACATTTTAACATCAGAGTCACCATATAATTTAGTTCATTTGTTAACTGCATCAGCACACATGTGAGTCTCAAAACCCTACCGGTTGCTGTGCCCATACGTTAATGATTCTGCTGAAGACAAGGCCAAATACAGGACGGGAGAGGAAGAAACTGTGTCCTCAGTTAGCTTCCTTGCATATAATTGGTAATGTTCAGTGAGCTATTGATTACATAATAAAACTCACTATTGTTTGCTAATTTGAGGGATGGATTGGCCACCTGGTAAAGCTTTAAGTAAAATATTTTTTTAAATAATGTGGGGTTTTCTTGGGTTTGTATCTTTTTAATTTTTTTACCTTTTTTATTACTAACTATAAAAGGACTTTGTGTGTGTTGAAATTTGAATATGGATGGATGTTAGATGAAATTAAAGAATCACTAATTGTGTTATGTGATATTAGCATTGTAGTTATGATTTTTTTTAAGTCCTCTTTACTTAGAAATACATTATAAATTATTTCTGTGTGAAATGACATGGTCTCTGGGATTTGCTTTTAAAAAAAACACCCAGGAAATAAAAAGAATGGGGAGTTGACATATGAAACAAGAATGGCAAAATGTTGATTAATCATTCAAATTGTGTTGGGTACATGAGAGTTTATTAAGTTAGTCTCTCTATGTTCATATATATTTGAAAATGTCCATAATAAAGTGTTAATAAGGAATCAAAGGAAAGATAAACATAAAAATAAGAACATTTACCTCTCCGAAGAAAAAGAATGAGGTAATTGGACTGTAACCCTCAATAGGCATCAACAACTTGGAGAATGTTCTTAAGTTAAATGATGGGTACAGGGTATTTTTTATTCTTTGTACTGTATATACCGTGTGTGCATTATTTTGTATGTATCATACATTTCACTTTAAAAATAAATGAAGTCCATCAATATGGAGCAGTTTTTTTTTTTTTCAAGTACATATCTTGACTTGAGACTTAGTCTTTCAGGCTGTACTTTGATGCATAGATAATCCTTATAATTAACACATCAATTAAGAACAGATATATGGTGCTGAAAATCTTGGCAGGGGGGATGGGGATAGGGGGAAGGGTAGGGAATTAGATCAAGTAAAAAATCGATGTTGAGTACCAGCTATGGTTTCTGTCTTAATTAGGCAACCTTCCTTAAAGATATAGCAGTTCTTGAAAAGCAAGAAGAGTGATCTGATCCTTAAAAAGTGGAGAAAAATAAACAACTTTCATTTATATAAACTTTCTTTGGCACTGTATTTTTGCTATTGCCAATATCATAAAAGTCTGCCTTGTGTTTTATAACACTGGAAAAGTGAGCATAAATCAGCCCTAAAGAAGTTCTAGCCTTATGTGTGTAAAGAGGCTTATGCCTCGATGTTCATTGCAGCATTGTTTGTAATAGGGAAAAAGACAATCAGAAACATCCTAAATGTCCATCAGTAGCAGAATAATTAAATAAAGTATAGAATTAAAAATAATGAGACAAATATATGTGCACTGATAAGAAAGGTCCCTAAGACATGCTGTCGAGAGAAAAAAAAAGTTACGAAATAATACATGATGTTTGATAGCATTTATGGGAAGATGCATATACATGAATCAATATAAATCTGTAAGTAAAAAGATCTGTGAGGGCACACCCCAGGTAGATGTCAGTGGTTTCTCCTTGGAAGAGGAGATGACCAAAAGGAATTTTAGCTATATTAAGCATGTTCTAATTTTTTTTACAAGCAAAATATATTTGTTTCTTACTTCCATAATTAAAAATTCTTTTAAAAAGCAAACCACTTGCTGAAAGAATCTTGCTATCAAAAGAAGCTTTTCAATAAATGATTTTGTAAAATGATTGTTTTTCAGGGTAAAGTGATTGTTACATTTTGTAAAGTGATTGTTACATGGGAAATATTGCATGATGCTGAGGTTTGGCGTATGCCTGATCCCGTCACCCAGATAGTGAGTAATAATACCCCATAGGCAGTTTTTCAACGTTTGCATTCCTCTGTCCCCTCTCTAGTAGTCCCCACTGTCTGCTGTTGCCATGTTTATGTCCACGAATACCCAATGTTTAGCTCCCACTTACAGGTGAGAATATGCATTATTTGGTTTTCTGTTCCCTTGTAACACTATCTCTTTAAGTTACATGTTTTGTCGATTTGGTGTTGGAAAAGTAAGCTGTATCTTCTATACTGTGGAAAGTTAAGGAACCAGAAATCATATTTTTCATTCTCTAAAAAATCATATGTGCTCTTAAGATATTATCTTTTGGCATTGAGACTACATAAGTGTCCTTCAAATAATGCAGAAGAAAAAGACCATAGGCAGGCAAAAATTACTTAATAAATTAAGCTCTTTAAAGAAATGAAAGAATTATATCCAGAACCAACAGCTCTTAAATATTCTATTTCAATAAAAACAATTTATATACAATTGCTGTGAAACTTATTTTTGGCAAATTCTCTTCCATAAGTTATGAACATTTCTCTTGATAAATTTTATACTAGGTATATGAATTCCTTTATTGGTGTTTTGGATGACAGCAAATGACTTTACGTAAGGCAGATGTAGATTTTATTCACACAACTTTTCAGGAGTAGCTTTATGTAAATATGTTAGGACTGTCCTTCCTTGAGCTTCACAGTTAACCAATGAAAGTGAGTTATTTTAGGGAATGGTTAGATTTGGACGTGGACCAAAATTAGTTTTCTAATGAGTGGTGTTAAAGATGTGTAACTACTATTATGGAGATAATGTAAATGGCCTTCTACTTTTTAATTCTCTGATTCTGATCTTGTTTTGTAGTAAGAAAGGCTCAGTGTGAATTTGGGATACTTAACTAACTCGATACAGTGGTGGTCAGTGAAGAAAGATTCTATTGGTCAGGACTCTCTGGAATGCATGTGGTCAGAACCCCAGCCCAAATTGGCCTCAGCAGAAAACAAAACATAGCGAAAAGCAAATGACAATTCATTGGCTAAAGCAATGGAAAAATACAAGAATATCTAGCTTGAGACTCAGCTAGAGCCAAGTATTCAAATCTGGTCATCCAACATTGATTGGTCTCTTTCGATTTACTTAGCTGTGCTAAACTCTGTTGGCTTGGTTTTGGGGCATGTACTTCTCAAACATGGTGAAAGTGGCCCCTAGCACCGCCAAGATTGATCCTGTCACAGCCCAGCAATCCCAGTGGTTGCTAAAAGCAAGTCCTTTTCTGGATAATTCTAGCAAAAATCATAGGGAGGTCACCCATTGGCCCAGTTTAGGGCGTGTGCCATCCCTTAACCAATCAGCAATCTGATTAGCCAGGCCCGAGGCACGTCTTCATCACTAAAACTAGTCGTGATGGAATCAACTGAAGTGGAACCCTGTTGAGAGAAGGAGAGGAGGGATGGCTGCCCAAGTGGAAATGAGCTATTACCAAGAGTGGATGAGGGCGGGCAGAAATAAGAGGCTCACGTTACAGGGATACCAGGGATTTGAGTCTGTAGTCTCTCTGGTTTTCCATGAGTACTTATCTTCTTGGGGGAGGTGGGGGCGATGTGTGAACATCCACACAGCCTCCTGCTCCTCCTCATCTACTAGGGCGCTCAGTCACCCAGGTTTGGAATGCTTCTGAGATGATACCTAATGTTACAGTTCATGGTCACATGCTCCATGTATGTGAGGTCATGTGTATTGTGTATTGTCACTGTCTCTCTTCCCAGTTATTTTTTTCAGTCAGGTGCTAGGGAATTCTTTTCTTACCATGTCATGGCTGTCCTCCCCACTCCATGGGGCTTTCAGAAAGACAGGTAGAACATAAGAGTCTAGAGAGACCTTGGGTGTCACCCAGGCCATTGAGGCTCCATCTGGGCTTGAAAGAGCCCTCACCTGCAGTAAAGGTGCCTCTGAGGCCAAGGAGAAGTTATGGCATAAGAAGGGAACACCAAGGAGATGGGGGCCCGGACATACCCTCTCCCACCCCCTTCGGATTTCATTCTTTATAAAATTTCACGTAAGGGAAGAGTCTCCAAGGTGTAAGGAGGGCCGAAAAAAAAAAAAAAAGGTTGAAAAGCCTTCCATCTACTCTAACCCTAAAAGCACTCATTTATTTTTGTTTTAATTTTTAAAAATTGATACATAATAATTGTACATATTTATGTGGTACATATGATATTTCAATACATGCATACAATATGTAATGATCAGATTAGATAATTGGCATATCCACCACCTCAACCATTTATCATTTATTTGCATTGGGAACATTCAAAATCCTTTCTCCTTGCCATTTTGAAATACATAATACTGTTAACTATAGTTACCCCACAGGCCTATGGAACAGCAGAGACTTTTCCTCCTGTCTAGCTGTCCAAATGCCAGTGCTTAGCAGCAGGGCCTAAGTACCACACTGCCTCCTCGGGTGCTTCTCTGCTTAATGTGCCTTATCTTTTCACCCTGCTCTAAGCTCCTGTGAAGAGGGGTGTTCTTAAATACCTCTGCAGCCCCAGATCACTGAGAACAGCACCATGCACCCAGACATCCAGTGAACACCCTTCACTTGTGCTTTGGATAATTGTTAAGTCCCATATTTTTCAGAGCATATTCAAGGCAAGGGTCATAAATTCAAATGCCCCCTAGGGCCAAGAAGGCAAAGGACAAGAGGGAATGAGACCAGGGACCATAGCGAGCTCACAGGCACACAGCCCAGCCTATGATATAAGCTACTCCAGAGCCCTAGTTATCCCCAGAAGGAGATACAAGCCCACAGCTGCCTGCACATCCACATTTTTGCAAGAGAAGACAGAAATCTGGGTTTTTCTGTGAAATATTTTGATAATTTTATTTTGGAAACCAATTTAGAAATTTCAGAGGTCCCTTGAAATTGGTTTGGGGTCCTGATATGCTCAGGAAAGGGATTCTACAGTTAGAGAATATGAGAAGCACTAGTTGAAACTTTTTTCACTGCTAGTTTTCAGAATCTTTTTAAGATCGTTCTTTTCAGTGGTCTGTGTGTTTTTCCTTTAGAGAGGGCGGGGTGTGAAGAAGCACCTACCAAAGGCAGAGGTCCCTGAATTCATTTCTTGCTAGAGCCTTGGAGTACCCTGAGACGTGTGAACCCTGCACCTCTGGTCCAATCAAGAACCTTGTGGCTTCATGGTCGCTCATGCCTGTAATCCCAACGCTTTGGAAGGCTGAGGCAGAAGGATCGCTTGAAGCCAGGAGTTCAAGACCAGGCTGGGCAACAAAAAGGGACCCCCCGCCCATCTCTATAAAAAATAAGTTAAATATTAGCCATACACAGTGGTATGCATCTGTAGTCTCAGCTACTCTGTAGGAGGTGGGAGGATTGCTTGAGTCCAGGAATTCAAGGCTGCAGTGAGCTATGATTGTGTCACTGCACTCCAGCCTGGGCAACAAAGCAAGACCCTGAAGACCCTGCTTCTTAAAAAAAAAAAAAAAGGAACCTTCCACACAAGGTTTTTCTTTTGCTCTTCCTGTTGACTGGAAGTCTCTACTTGAATTAACAAGGGCTCTTCTTCCCATGACCTCATACTCAGTTTAAAATCTGCATTTGAGCAATGAATGCAAAACCTAACTGGCAATATAAATTTGCATCCTCTTGAAATGGGCTCCAAGAAGCAAGTTTGTGGCCAGCAGAGCCAGCCCAGAACCCAGGAGTGATACAAAAAGCATTCTGATATCAAGATTCCCCTCCTGGCTGCCTCTTCCGTGGGGGAGGCCATAAAAGGGGCCCCTGGTGAACCACTGAGTCATTTATAGGCTAATCTTAGTACACTCCCTGAAGTAGGGAATGACATGGGCTGCGAGAATTCTTCCTAAGCACCCCAGAGAGAACTTCACCGATTTAAAATATGAGTTTCTGTAACCTGAGCAGGAGCTTGCATGGTACAAGGGCTTATGCAGCCTCCCTGTGAGGAGGCCAGAGGGTCGCACTTATGAGCTTGAGCAAATGGGGCTTTTGGGAATCAGCAGCCTCCCTGAGCTTTCCTGGAGCGAGCTGAACTGACCCTGAACTTGGAGGGCTTGCCTGGCAGGCTTTTGCTGGCTCCTGATATTGTAGTTTCAACATGAGAGGGGCAGGAAATAGAGGCCCCGTGCGTTGAAGGAGTGCTGTGCCTGCACTTACCTCTGACCAGGGAGTCCTTGGACACTGTTTTCTTTGGCAGCCAGCTGGTCTGGGTCACTTGAATTCCTTTGAAGAAGCGGTAGCCACTGCCTGCATTCCTTACTCAGGAGGCAGGCATGGGGTCTGCCATTGCTTACCTGCCAGAGAACCAGGCCTTCATTAGAAAGGTCATTTTTATGTGACCATAACTGAATAGTCCAGCCTTTTCCCCTTAAGTGGGATTTTGTGCTGATTCAGCAGTAAAGAATAAGCCCATACCCCCCATTTTTGTTGCCATTGCTCACATTTGAATTTATAGGTGGAGAATTGGTGAAGAAAAAAAACCTTTGATCTTTGGTACAAATACAGCTGTGGGGCTGTTGCCCACATTTGCCATGATGTAGATGCTCATCCCAAAGGAGCCAGATCTGCTCTTGCAGTGGGTGTTGGGAGGGGCTAGGAGGCTTTTTCAGTCAAATATGGAGCTGAAAACTGTCAGGATGTGCTGGTTGTACATTATCAATAAGAATCCTAACCGGAGCACAGTGTGATTTCTCTTCGTAGTGGGCGTACACGGTCTTGGGTTTCCATGTGCAGCAATGAGAGTTGGTCTCCAAAGCAGAATGGTCAGCATTAACTTCAGCCAAGCAAGCATTCTGTATGGGGCGTTCCCTTTAAGCCCAAGGAAAGCGGGCTCTGCTGCTTTTGCCACCTTTCAGAGGGAGAGGTGTGACCCACCAGGGCTGCAGGTGTGCTGGGGCGTGAAGATAAAATTAGTTGTTTGGAAAAAAATACTGTCTTTAAGTTTCTGCAGGGCAGATCGCGCCAATTAAAATCACTTCATCAAAGGATTTTTTAGTCAATCCATACATTCACATATAAAGAGATGTGATTATAAGTAACTTGGCTGATTCCACAAGCTACTCACAAAATCAGATCATTATTTTGTAATCACATTTGTGGGTTTAGATGCCTGAGAGACATTCTGAACCATCACCGTTTTGGGTGCCTGTGAGAATATTTGAAACTACCGGCTGGGCGTGGTGGCTCACGCCTGGAATCCCAGCACTTTGGGAGTCTGAGGCTGGCAGATTACTGGAGGTCAGGAGTTGGAGACCAGCCTGACCAACATGGTGAAACACCATCTCTACTAAAAATACAAAAATTAGCCCAGCATGGTGGCGGGCACCTGTAATTCCAGCTACTGGGGAGGCTGAAGCAGGAGAATCGCTTGAACCCAAGAGGTGGAGGTTGCAATGAGCCGAAATCATGCCACTGCACTCCAGCTTGGGTAACAGAATGAGACTTCATCTCAAAAAAAAAAAAAAAAAAAAAAAAAAGAAAGAAAGAAAGAAACTGCCTATGTGCATGGCTAGGACAGCCTTGATATTGTATTTAGTCTTATGCAGTGCAACTCCTCTGAAGTCCTCCTTTCACTGCTCACTATCTTACACTATTTGTGATAGACAATGGAGAAAGAGGGTTTTCTTCAGCAGAGTTGGAGTATCTACTCTGTACTGGATGCCAAGGATACAGTGCTAAACAGGATCAGCCACATAATTTGCAGGGACCAGTGCAAAATGAAAATACGGGGATCCGTTGTTTGGAAAAGCAGGAAAAGGTACCATTAAAGGTACGAAAGTATAAAGCCTTTCCTTTTCTTCCATGGTCTCTCTGTCTCCCTGTCCTGCTATTTGCTGTTTAATGTCATCATGCATTTTCAGGCAAGGAAATACAGGACAAGTGGGAGAAGCTGCACCCTGCCCACCAGCTGCTGGGTACCTCTCCTGCTAGTCACCTGCTCAGTGCACTGTGCCTTGGCTGGGGCTGGGGAAATCAAGCCAGGTATCTCCCCCATCCCATGGGCCTGCAGCCCTAATCCACACCCAATGCGTGATGCCCAAAGGTATGGTAAACAATGTGCCAGGATGTGTTAGGCCTATCGAACACACTGTGGCACTGTCGTGCCCACCCACTACAGGCACACACACCTGATTCCAACCCTCGCCTCTCCCAGGCCCCACCAAGGACGGAAGTCAGCAGCAGAGACAGGGAGGAGGGGCCAAGCCTCCAGGTCCCCAGTGTATGCTCCATGATCCCATCAAATTTCACTTACAAAACACAAATTTTAAGATAAAATTAAGAATTTTAAGACAACCACTAGAGCATTAAGCCCCAAGCACAGGGTTCTCCTAAGTGCACGGAGCTAGCCCTGTTGGTAATAGAAAAATAGGAAGATGCCTCCCCTTACCTATGAATATAATTTCTGCTAAGGGCTAGGTAAGACATAAACAAAGAGGTCGGGGCAAAGAAAGGCCAGGAAGGTGAGAGACTTGTAGAGATGGTAGGTAGGTGGCTTCTTGGATGACAAGTCATTGAAGCCAAGTCCCAAGCTATGAGAAGGTAGCATCCAAGGGAAGAGCTGGGAAGATTGTTCCAGGCAGCAGGGACAGCCTGTGCAGAGACCCTGTGGTAGGAAAGAACCTGGCTCATTGGAAAAACTGAAAGGAGGTTTTGTGACTGGGGCCTGGGGACTAGGGAGGAGAGTAACATGGGAGATAGTAGGTAAGATTGATAGGGGCAGGCAGATATTTGGAGACAGGGTAAGTTTTATCATCATAGTCCTTAGTTTCCCCAAGTGGTGGCTGTATCTTTCTACTCCACCCCATCTTGGGTTAATTTCTTCCTAAAAGGCAGAGGCTTTAATCCCAAGGAAACCTTTAATAGAAAAATTTACATTTTAGTTCATTTGTTTCCTTAAAAGGGGGTTTCATCTGGTAGCTATCAGACCTGTGCTGGCACCTGTTGTGGCAGTTAATTTAAAACTCAGAACACACTTTGTGCCTTTCATTTGCCCCCTTGAAATATAAAAGCCTAGTGCCACCGTTGCAACCTTATTGAAAAGAGCTTATCTAAAATTGGGGAATATCAGCCCACAGTAGGCATATAATGTGTTTTTCTCCTGCACACTGCTGTGAGATAAGAAAATGGTTTCTAGGGTTCTCATTAGGTGATGTTTCTGGGAGTCTTTGCCCTGTTGTGAAATGGCCTTAAAGGTGAATGCTTTAAGTAATGAGCAGTGAAAGGCCCCGCTTCTGGCAAAGAGCAAGAAATTGCTGGAAAGGTAAGATGGGTTTCAAAAATGTTCTGCATTTGCCTCAAATAGTGACACAGGAATTATTCAGCTTACATAGGAGCTGTTTATAGATACTTGGAGAAAATCAAGGTTGTGATTGTTTTGGCTATTTAATGGGGCATATTTGTCCCAAATTTATGGGGGAAAAAAAAGAAGGAAAGTTTTAGCCAGAGAAGAAAGCTTAGGGTCACAAGAGAACAGAGCTTCAAAATGGCCTGGACAGTCCCAGCAGTCATTAGCTGGGATCAAGCAATTGTGACATCTTCATCTTGTGTATTGTAATGAACTGATTAGTCCAGCCCTCGGAAAACATAGAAGAGTGAAGACAGCCTTCTCCTGGGAGGTGTAAAGAGTGAACGTTTAAAATGACTATCTAGGTTCTTCTGCTCCGTTTTATTATTGAAATACTTATATTGGTGGCTTTTTCCCCCAGAGGTAAAAAATCATTTGCTTCCTTTTTAAAGAAGAACATGACCCTCTAATAATAAGGCACAGAATTAAATGCCACTTAAATTTATTATAGTTAAAAAAATTTTTTTTAGAAAGTGCCTTGAATTTTAGAACCTGACACTATCATGTAGGAAATACCTATAAATTTAGAGATATTGAAGTTATTGAAAAAAATACAGCAAGTTGACATTTAGATGCCCCTATTAAAAGTCAATTAATAGTGTGGATTTTTTTTATTATATTGCTGTAAAAATCCATTTGATTCTCATGTAGATGAGAAGTTTTGAATATTTAGATGTTTTAACTAATTTATTGGGGGAAAGAGGAGACAAGGTGTAAAATACAATGGGCACCAACTTTGGAGCAAAAAGACATTTTAACTAGACAAAGAAGATTTAGCTTATAATAGGCCATAAGTTTAAGGCTGTTTCTTAGGTTGATTTATTTATATCTCTCCGGTCCTTTCCAAATAATCAGTTTTCCTGATATGAAATAAAATATCTGACCTTTGATATGTCCGATGATAATGTTTAGTTGTTATCTATGCCAATCAGTTACCGCCAGCTTTGCAAATAATCACAAAACAAAATATCTTCCAGCTCTGCCTCCCACCTTAACCAATGCTACATTGAGGAAACTTTCATAGACCTGACAAATTGCATGTATGGCTTTTTCCTTCTTTTAAAATTATGGTAAAATATACTTATTATTTTACCATTTTAACCATTTTTAAATGTACAATTCAGCAGCATTCATTACATTCACCTTGTCTTATATCCATCACTTCTATTTCTTAATCTTTTCATTACCCTACACAGAAATTCTGTGACCATTGAACAAATGCATGGCTTTTTGTTTATTTTTTGGCTGGTTTAATGGGGCTGTTTTCAGGCTTTTAAGAATCATAATGCTTGGTGGATTGATTTTTTTTTTCCTTCCACCTCATGCTCTTCTCCATTCTATGAGTGCCCTGCCAGCTCCAAAGCCATGGGAATCCCCAGCTGCACACTTGTGCCTGGATTGGAATCCCACCCCTCCTATCCACGGGCTCTTACACAGGCCATAGAACTTGGAGTTATTGCCCATCAGAGTCAAATTCAAGCTGTTGACCTAAAAGCGAGCCATTCCCAGCCACTGGCATCTCCCAGCCCCCACTGTCTGCTAATGTGCTTATTATTTTTCTGTTTCCCTCACTACGCAGTCTCTTCTTGCAGCGTGCTCTTTCCCAGCTTCCTGTCAGCTTTATCCACTTACCTTCCTCTGATGAAGATAAAGGTTTTTTGCACAAAATCTGCTCAGCCGCATTCCATGCTGTGTGCTGGCAAGGGCATTGGTAATAGCTTTAAAATTCACTTAAAGAAATTGGAAACAGCAAGTCACGTGCAATCATTGTCAGCCATGTTGTTAATTACTTGATAGAGATGCTATATGGACTGCCTTTTGGTTGTAATTAGAGGTTTTTATCATCTTTGCCTTGCCTGTAAGCTTTTCCAAGTTTCTTTATGAACGTTACAAGTGGAGATGGATAGGCTAACACATATCAGATTACCTGCCAGTTTCCCTGAAATTGTCTTATTTAATTGTCACTCTTTGCATGCCACTTACATTTCTTTGGGTGCTTGGATTAGAAAAATGATTTTTCATCGTCTTATAGTTTAAAATTAGCATTTCCTGCTACCAGTAAGTTTGGACTTGACCAAGATCTCATTCAGGAAGTTGTTGGAAGATTAAAATACTCTCACCTATGCTAAAATAAGAGCTTAATTCTTTGCAATGCTTTGTAGTATTTGACTTTGAAGCTGCCAGAAGTTTTAGTAGCCAAGTAGTAGTAGGAAAACTACTTCAACCACAAAGAATCTGAATTAGGAGCAAGATCTAAACCAATGAAAAATATTTCAAAATTTGTTTGAATCTGTAAGGGTCTTCTTTTGCAAAGAAGTAAAAAGAGTTTGAGGAAAGCATTTCTTATTCCACGATGATGCTATTAAAATATTAATATTATAAATATTAATATTATAAAATATAAATTATTTTGATATTACCAATTATAAGTTAATTGGTAATTTTCTTGAGTGCTGAATCTGTATGTCAGATTTTTTTCTGGGGCTATATGTGTCTATCATGTAATATTAGGTTGGTGAAAAAGTAATTGCCACTCAGTGGCAAAACCGCAATTATTTTTGCACCGACCTAATATTTCATGCTCAGAACAGTCTTGAGACAGGTATCTTCATTCTTCTTGTTTTACAAGTCAGAACTGAGACTAATAAAAAGCTTGTTTTTGTCATTTATTTGGGGCAAAGGAAGAAAGGTTAGAATAGATGAATGCTCCTTCTGGTTTCATTTTGAAGTTAAATTTACTCTATTTTAATCTCATCTCACTTCCTCTAGGAGAAGGTTGGCTCACCCTGGTTTCAGGTGCCTCCCAGTCTGCTCAAAAAGAAAGCCCAGGCCTCCTTTATACCAGCTTCTAGGACTTTCATATGCAAACGCATCTGCTGGTAATCTTGCTAAGAGGCAAGTTCTGATTCATTTCCTCTGCAGAGGAGCCTGAGATTCTGAATTTCTAAGAAGCTCATGGGTGTTGCTGGTGCTGCTGGTCTGTAGACCACACTAGGAGCAGCAAGTATATTTCTGTATTTCACTCCTTCCCAAAGCCATACCTAGTCCTCTTCAAGGTACTGCTACATTTCTCTCTTATCCTTTAGTACTAGTCAGCTTGAAAGAACAATCTGCTGCTGCTTTCTTTTCTTTCCTTACTATCTGTGCTATAGTCTATCTTCTTCCCCCAGCTCCCCATGAAGCTCTTCTGGCAGAGGATTTGTAGGGCCTTTCTGCCATCACATCCAACACATACTGTCAGTTCTCACCTTTCCCTCTGTTCTCTGGGGCATCGAACTAACCACCCACCTCCGTTGGAAAATGATCCTCTGACCTCACCACTCTCGTGCATATACTGGGTAATCTCATGACTTTGGCAACTCCCAAATCACCCATGCCTCTGCTCCAGAACCCTGATCTGGGACATCTCTGCTCAAATGTCAATATACCTCAAACCTAAGGTATATGAATCCAAACTCTTGCACTTTCTCTTTCTCCTTCTCCTCCTCTTTGCCTTTCCAGTCTTTCTTAACATAGGACACCTTAGAGATGCTTTAGACTCTGCTTCTCACACACCCCCTGTCAATTCCTTCCAGTTCTAACTTTAAATTATTTCTCATATCATCCTCTCCTTATCCACCCCAGGCCCCCCCATCATGTTTGCCAGGATTGTTATACGTCCTTCCATAGATTCTACGTCCCTCCACTTTTTCCTCCACTTTTTCCTCCACTTCCTTCCTGCAATCCTTTCTTTTATAATACCTTCAAGCATTAAAATTTTTCTAAAACCTTGATTTGATATATATTTTCCTAATGGGTAAAGTTCTGACGGCTTCCCAGTAGAGAATATGGTTCTAGTCACTTTGCCTGGCCTCCAAGGCCCTTCACAGCCTTTCACGCACACCACTTCCCACTGTAGCCAGCTCTGCCCAACCCAAACATCAGCCAAACTGCCTCCCAAATACATCTGGGAATGTTCTGCTGCCACGCCTTTGCATTCACTCTGTCCTTCTCCTGGGTTACCCTTTCTGGTACGGTCAATTAAACCCACCTCACCTTTTCGCTGATTGGGTTGTAATTGTCATTTCTAGATTTCATATTATCTACCTCACTTTGTAGCATATGCAGTTAATTTATGTCACTTCCATATATGCCACTTAAAAAATAAGT
This sequence comes from Pongo pygmaeus, assembly GCF_028885625.2. Classification (NCBI taxonomy): domain Eukaryota; kingdom Metazoa; phylum Chordata; class Mammalia; order Primates; family Hominidae; genus Pongo; species Pongo pygmaeus. Next base: position 79,922,844 of record NC_085930.1, read on the forward strand.
ATATATTTGCTTAACTATGTGGCAGCCACTTTCCCCAGACAAGAGAGAATGGCAGGAAACCTGAAAGAGCATCATGATAGCATCTGGAAAATGCAAAAATAAATTTCTTCTTTTCTGTAAACACTTCAGCATTTGTGAACCCAGGGCACATTTCCTCCCTGGGACAGCCAACAGCACTGTGAAGATATGGTTGACAAGAGTATCCAGCTTGCATTAAAAATGCATCTAACTAAAAGGCTTTAAGTCAACTGCTCTTTCTTGCATCTTCACTGTGTTGACTTTACAAATGGGGAAAAAGCAGGTTCAAGAAGGAACATCTCTGTGGCTTCCTATAGATTGCTTCAAAATGAAGCCTCTTCCCTTCATCCTTGTAGATTTTTCTTGGTGACATTCTCCTTTCTGAGTGCTTTGAGCAGCCACTCAGATGCCTGGTATCTCTGTGACAATCGCAGTAATCTTTTCTTCATTAATTGACCTCCTCTGAAGTTCAGAGAAAGTTTTATCTTCTACCCTGGATTATAAAGTGAAGGCAAGGCATGCGTGTTTGTTCTCTTCTGTTCTCTAATGCACTAGAGTTTAATTTACGGTAAAATAAGTACCATCAAAAGCAATTTCCTAAGCCCCTTGGTGTCCAAGGAAAAATCTGCATATGTAATGATGAAAGCTAGAGAGCAGTGCCTCCTTTGGATTGACCCAAAGCAAGTAGCATAGCTTCTGAAATTGCACTGAATAAACAACAGGTTGTGGCCTCTCCTCAGAAACAGTGTAAGTTAAAGACCCCATAAATTCTGTGTCACTACGTAATGGTGTCTTGTAGCAACCGGGGGTCCTTTACTTTTGTTGCTGAGGGGCTGTCCAGACCAGCCCTGAGGATATCCAAGGGCACTACTCGACTCCTTAAAGTGTGTTTAGGTATTTAATTGAGCTTGCCCAGGGGATTTCTGAGATACAGGAGAATTGCCACCTTTGGGGTACATGATGTTTTAAAAAATGGAATTGAAGACTGTCAGAGATTTAAAAACAAATACAATAACATCAACAAAAGCCTCAAAGGAGCCAGGTAGTAAATGTGTGATTTGGCCATTCTGAAACGCCTAGATGAATGACAGTCGCTATAGACGCGTAGGAGAGGTTGTGTCTATCTAAAGTTGTCCACTATTTTTTTTAGAAGAGAATGAAGAGTTGAGACTCTCCAGTGGATTTCTCTCCTTTTCTTTGTGGCTTTCCTTTAAGGATAGGCCCCGGGTTTATATCAAAATATGTTTTCTCTTAGAAACAGAGAAACAATCTAATGATCTAAACCTGTGGTGGTATGCATATAATTGTTCTTGAAATGAATTATAAATACAGTACAATTAAATAGACACAGTTCTGTGAAAAACAAACTTGATAAGGGAGCAGCTAGCTCTTCCCTGCTTCTATCTCATACCTGCGTCAGACGTAACTAGTCATCATATTCTTATCCTCAGAGTCCACCCATGGCTTCAGAGTGCTCTCAGTGTATCACTCCAGGCAGCCACTGTCAATCTATCAAGGATGCTCTTAATGTTGAAAACCATTTGTTTGCCATTTTCGCATAATGGAAAGAATGCTAGGCTGTGATTTAGGACATCTGTGTTTAGTCCTAATGCTACCACTAGCTAGCTTTGTGTGGGGGTGCGAAGGGATGGTTTCTATTTTTTGGAAGGGAGGGAGGAATTCTTTTTGTCTTTTTCTCTCTTCTGGACTGTTCTGTTCTTTTCTATAAAATGATTGAATAGTCGTTGAGGTCCATTATACTTTTAAAATTACACTCTTTAAGTTTTATGAACAACCTATTTATAAATTTGAATATTTCCATTTTTAAGGGCAAGAAGTAAGAGGTTTGCTGCTCATGAACTCAATAGGTATCTCTGAGAATTATTGAAGGTAGAATAGGATTCAGGCCACATTTCTTTTAAATGCTCATGGAAGTCAGTCTTGATAGTGAACAGATATTCATTCAGTGCTGAATTATTAGGTTGTGTCCAGCTTTCAGTCTTATAGGAGATAGAATCCTGCCCTCAGGCCAGGTGTGGTGGCTTACGCCTGTAATCCTAGCACTTTGGGAGGCCGAGGCGGGTGGATCACCTGAGGTTGGGAGTTCGAGACCAGCCTGACCAACATGGAGAAACCCCATCTCTACTAAAAATACAAAATTAGCTGGCCGTGAAGGCGCATGCCTGTAATCCCAGCTACTTGGGAGGCTGAGGCAGGAGAATCCCTTGAACCTTGTGGTGAGCCGAGATCGCACCATTGCACTCCAGCCTGGGCAACAAGAGTGAAACTCCATCTCAAAAAGAAGAAAAGAATCCTGTCCTCACACATTTTGTTAATTTTAATAAATTGTATTCTCTTCATTCTTGGTTATTTTTAAGTCAAGGGAAAAGATTAGTCTCTGAAGTGATAAACTCCTGGCTGAGCACTGTGACCCATTTACCCTCTGCTGTGCCTAATGACCGCACATAGTCTTTGTGTCAGAGGGCTCAGAGCCATGTCAGCATCATTAGAGATCAAGAAGTCTATGTGCATAGAGGTGAGAGCACGGGTATCTGCATCAGTACAGGCTGGGGCCACATTTCAACTCTGCCGTTTACTAAACATGACCGTGGGCAAGTCACTTACTCAAGCCCTAATTCCCTAGCTGTAAATGAAGAATAATATGAGTATGTAATTCTTAGGATGATTGGCATTAAATGAAATAGTATATATAAACAAGCCATCAGTGACCAGAAGAAATTATAGAAACAGCTTGTGCTCTTATTTTGTTGGGAGAGAAAATGTTATGGAACATGTTAAGAAAGTAATATTAATGCAAGAGTCTTTCGCCAAAATATGCATACTAGGTTGGGAGCAGGGCTTGGGGAAGGACACTGTTTCTTTAGACAGATATATCATCTGGTGATGCTGTTGTACTGGATGCCGGAGATACAGAATCAATTAAAGACAAGACTTTATTTTTAAGGAACACACCGTATAGTGGGGAAAGAAGTGGAAATATCAACCCTGCTTCTCCATGTGCTTTTACAGAGGCAAGCATGCACTCTGGGTGATGGGGTAGGCAGGAGGGCCAGGGGACAACTTTCTATGTCAGGCTCGAAAAGCTGGCTAGAGAGTATGTCCAGGAAAGAACAGGGTGGAGTATGCAGTCAGCATGATTGAGAAGAGAGCCAGACAAAGAAGTTAGACTAAAATTTGGAAGCCTTCCCAAGCCGAGAGACCTATGTGTGCAGAAAACCAAAGGTCTGAGACTTCTTGCCTGGATCTTGAACAAGAGCCAAGAAATTCTGCTTGAATTTCAACAGAGGCAGAATATGGAGGGTCAAGGGAGGTGTTAAAACCAGATCACGAAGGGTCCGCCCCAGGTGCTAACCTCTGAGAGGTTTGAATTCTTTCAGCCATTATAGCCTGTTGGCCACTGTTTTGACAACAGTGGCTTCAGCCAGGCTGGCCTTCATGCCCTAGTGGTTTTAGAATCAGGGCATTCTCTGACAGGTAATCACAATGGCCAAGGGCAGACTGCTATGTCTAGTGATGGCCAAGGGCAGACTGCTATGTGTAGTGATGGGGAAGTATTAATAGAGTTATTAATAGTTAGACCCTGGCCTCAGGTCTTACCCCAAGGATGGTGGCTTGAACTTCTTCATAATTGGATTGCCCCCAATAAAATCACATTACAAACAAAAGAGTTTATTGGAACACCTGGTGCCTGCATCTGTATTGGAAATTGTATTCCAATGTACTACCCTGTCCCTTGCAGCTAACCTAATTTCCTTTCCTTCCCCTCATCATCTACCCCCCGAACTCATACATGTTTAGTTTTACAAAATAATACCACCTATAGCCATGTATGAATCGTATTTTTCTTTTGTAGTGAACGTGAGTCCCCACCACATTTGTGAAAGGGGAGTTGAGTTCACATAGGAATTGGGAGCACAGGCCTGGGCTGGGGTCAGGCAGGGGAGATGGGATTTTTGGGGGTTGCTCCATCTATCTGGTTATATTATTTGAGGAGGCTGAGACCAAGGGAAAAGGGAAAGGCTTGGGCCTGTTCGGCAAACTCTTATTACAAAGACCATTTTGAAGCACTTTCCTGTGCCAGCACAAGTTGTGATTGGCTTCTCAGGCTGAGCCATGCATCGATGAAGGGTTTGAACAATTCCAACAGGTGCCTGGCCTGAGCTACAGCAGGCTGGTGGATGACTCCCCTTGGTATTCCTGGAGAGTTATTGAATATGGCCAAGCAATGAAATAACAGTGAAAAGGGAAGTCACTTTTTTTACTTCGAGAAGGTGTATGCTGGCAAAAAGGAGCCTGTCCATGCCAGAGAGACCCTTGTGGTCATATTCTGCTAATTGGTCTCTTTACAGCTTGAAAACATTGATAAACAGAAGGAATTTAACTTTTCTTCCTTGGGGCTGAAAGAGCATGGATGCTCAGAGTGGCGGTTTTATTTGAAGTTGCTGGGTTATTCTGATATACGATGATAGTATCCTAAAGAAATGAGATCTTTAAAAGTCAGGACCTTTTCCAAGCAGTCTAAGCTCAAAGGAGCAGAGAACTATTGAAGGTAGAATAGGATTCAGGCCATATTTCTTTTAAATGCTCATAGAAGTCAGTCTTGATAGTGAACAGATATTCATTCAGTGCTGAATTATTAGGTTGGTGCAAAAGTAATTGCGACTTTTGCCATTACACATAGAACCTAAGTTTCTGCTCTGAGAATAAAGGCTATATGCTGATTAATCCATTCTGTAAGACTTGGCCAAAATGTGTTTTTAACCATTATTAGCATGTAGTTTCTTTTAGCCCCATTTTAATCTTGTGTGGGTTAAACCCCACTTGGGATGCACTGAAGAAAAAAGCAACATGGTTCAGAGAACTGGACCTTTCTTTTGACAGTTTAAAATTCTACAACTATTACTGACCTTTTACAACTATTACAACTACCTTTTCAGTCAGTGGTCCCCAACCTTCTTGGCACCAGGGACTAGTTTCATGGAAGACAGTTTTTCCACAGACTGGGCAGGGCAAAGGTTGATGGTTTGGGAATGATTCAAGCACATTACATTTATTGTAATGCTATTATTACTACATTATTATTATTATTATTATTACATTATTATATTATTATTACATTGTAATATATAATGAAATAATTATACAATTCACCATAATCTAGAATCAGTGAGAGCCTTGCAACTGGATGGTCTCATCTGGGGGTGATGGGAGACAGTGACAGATCATGAAGCATTAGATTTTTATAAGGAGTGCACAACCTAGATCCCTCTTAAGCACGGTTTGCAATAGAGTCCATGCTCCTATGAAAATCTAATGTTGCTGCTGATCTGACAGGAGACAGGGCTCAGGTGGTGATGCAAGCGATGGGGAGCAGCTGTAAATATAGATGAAGCTTCACTCACTCACCCGCCTCTCCCTTCCTGCTGTGAGGCCCAGTTCCTAACAGGCCACAGACTGGTACCAGTCCTGGGGTTGGGAACCCCTGTTTTAGGTCACAGTTCTATAAAGGTTCAGGATTTGGCCAAAGTAATGCAAATTCACCCTTCTTTGCTTTGATTTCATCTCAAAGTGATGTCATTTGGCTGTGTCCCCACCCAAATCTCATCTTGAATTGTAATTCCTATAATCCCCATGTTTCATGGGAGGGACCCCATGGGAGGTAATTGAATCATGGGGGCAGGTTTTCTCCATGCTGTTGTCATAATAATGAATAAGTCTGATGAGATCTGATGGTTTTATACAGGACGTCCCTTGCCTGCCGCCATGTAAGACATGCCTTTGCTCTTTATTCACTTTCTGCAGTGATCATGAGGCTTCCCCAGCCATGTGGAACTGTGAGCCTGTTAAACCTCCTTTCCTTTATAAATTACCCAGTCTTGGGTATTTCTTAGAGCAGTGTGAGAATGGACTGATACACAAAGATAGTGATGATTTAGGGATTCATGGCAGCATCTAGCCAGTTCCATACCCTAAATGTCATTGATATTCAATAAATCCTTAAATACAAATTTAAAAATCTTGATTTATGGGTGATTTTTTGCTCACGAGTCTTTGTTTTCATTATTTTTGAATGTTGGAGAACATTTTTGGACATTAGGGAATACTGTTGGCCCAGCAGCCCTCACCAAGCAGACTTTAATTTTAATAATCCAAGACTATGGTTAATCCAAGACTGTGGACAATCCAGGAATTATCTGTCTCACTTTTAGCATGCATTTTTATTTGTTTATTGGAGACTGCTTTGTCAGAGATGACATTCTGAGTTAAGAAGATACATCTTGGAACCAGAGAGACCTGGAATCTATATTTTTTGCTTCCTAGTTATGTGTCCTGGAGCAAGATACTTCCTCTTGCTGAGCCTTGGTTTTATCCTCTGCCTAATGGGTATAATAATAGTCTTTATAGCTAACATTTAATAAGTGCCTACTGTGTGTCAGGCACTGTTCTAAATGCTTTGTCATTTAATCCATAATACAACCCCATGAGGTATATCAAGGTATAATAATGATGGTGTCTGCATAATAGAATATGATCCATTATTAAGCGAGATAGTTCATGAAAAACATTTCACATGCTGTCTGATACATTATAAGAACTCAATAAGTATATGGTATCACTGGTAGTTACTGTAGTTATCTATTGCGTGTAACAAATTGGCCCAATATTTAGTGCTTAAAAAAAAACCGATTGTCTCACACAATTTTTGAGGGTCATAAACCTGGAAGACACTTAGCTGGGTAGTCCCATGAGGTTGCAGTCAAGCTATCTACTGGTACTGCAGTCATCTGAAGGCTCAGCTGAGGGTCGGCTTCCGTGATGGTTCACTCACAGGGCTGTTTGCCAAGGCCTCAGGTCTTCACTGGCTATTGGTAAGAGGCCTCAGTTCCTCTCAACATGGGTCTTTCCAAAGGGCTCCTTGTGATACGTCAACTGGCTTCCCCCAGAGCAAATGATCAAAGAGAGGGTACATGTGTACAAGAACAAGCAAAAAATGGAGGATGCGGTGTCTTTTGTAACCTAACCATGAAAGTAGCATCATTCCTGCCATCTTCTGTTGGTCACACAGAACAACCTTGGGACAGTGTGGGAACATACTACCTGGTATGGTTTGGCTCTGTGTCCCCACCCAAATCCCATGCTGAATTGTAAACCCCGATGTTGAAGGGGGGTCCTGGTGGGAGATGATTGGATCATAGGGGTGGTTTCTCATGGTTTAGCACCATCCTCCTAGTGCTGTCTAGTCATAGAATTCTCACAAGATCTGGTTGTTGGAAAGTGTGTAGCACTTTTCCCTTCACTGTCTATCTCTCTTCCCTGCTCTGGCCAGGTGAAGATGTGCCGGCTTCTCCTTCACCTTCTGCCATGATTGTAAGTTTCCTGAGGCCTCCCCAGCCATGCTCCTGTATAGCCTGTGGAACTGTGGGCCAATTAAACCTCTTTTCTTTATAAATTATCTGGTCTCAGGTAGTTCTTTATAGCAATGCAAGAACGAACTAGGATATTATCCAAGGGCATGTGTACCAGGAGGCAGGGATCATTAAGGCCATGTTGGAGGCTGACTGCCACAGTGGTCTATGTTTCTAAGAATGTTAAATCACATTCCAAAACCATGAAGGTGGGAAGCTGAGCTTAGGAAAACTTACCTGAAATTAAGGATTTGCCACCAAAAGCCTATCAGCCTAAGCAATCTGTCTGTGGTACATTTTGCAGGTAGGTGCAACCACCATGCATGTTTGAAGGGTGTTTGCTGTGGCTTCTAATTTGCATATCCTGAGATGGTGTCAAACGCTTGTGTTTGCTCCTCTGCCATTTGTTCACTCCAGCTTTTATTTTAATACTCTGGTAGGTATTTTTTGATCATCCAGTACTGTGGGCATGGCTCATCTTACAGTCAGTTCTAAAAGTATATAGCAACCCCTAGGTAAAAGTTCATTTCATTACCAACTGGCTGAAGGCAGTGAATTTATATTCAATCACCCATCTGAGTGTTTTCCCCCAATTTTCTGGGGACAGATTCACTGCAGTATTCCCTTAAATGGATTTTTTGGCCTTTCTCTCAGGCCTGCTTTTGACATTTTCTCAAGAATGTTTATTTTTTAATTTACAACTTTGAGAGGTTTATTTTATGAGATGGGTTTTATGCAACAAAACATAATGGGTTCAGAGTGGGGGGGAGCCCTGTGAATTTGAAATTGACTGCCATGAGGAGGAATTATTCATTTCATTTGTGGGAGAAAAATGACAGCTAACAGGAAAGTAGAAAGGTTTCAGGTCTCAATCCACAGATGAACAAATCGCCTTTCATAAGTCAGCACGCCTGGTGTTTTGTATTTGCCATAAATATCTATCTGTGAGGCTTTTGGAAGGATGTGATTAGGGTATGATCTCTCAGTGGAGGGTTTTTGCAGGGTCCTCTTAGTTAAAGGGGCCTTTTGAATTAAAACAGGAGAAAATGAAGGCCCTTTCCGCATGAACATCAGAGCTTGGAGTCAGACTGGCCTGTCTTTATTCCCTTTCTTCTTTGTAGAGCTGCTGGTCCCTTCTGCTTTTCAAAAAGAAGATGCTTGGATACTCAATGCCTGGACTTCCTCATTCTAATAATATAATGGTGAAATATTAACTTATCTAAGTACCAGAAGCTTCGGTAACCATTCTGCCTGACTCTTTGAGCAGAAAAGACTGTGGAAAAACCACTGTGCACTCATTTTCACCCTCACACCCCACAACACTCCATTAATTTCCAGGCATCACCCTTCATTAGCCACCCCAGGGCTGAAGGACTGTGTTATGAGGCTGCAGGGTCATGAACCTCACCATCCACCCCTTGGTTCATTTCACAGCTTGCTCCTTTCTTAATACCTTATGGCCCATTTTCCCCCCTTCACTTGGCAAGGGGAACCTTTCCCAGGGCCTGAAATGGATGGGGCTCCTGCTGCTCCTCTTTTGTTTAGTGCCTCCCTATTCTGTGATCTTAAAAGTGTACACCCTTGCCATAACCATAGCATTTGCTCAGTACTCTCAACATAAACGAAGCTTAGATCGCAATGAAACTGCGGACCTGCAGGCCACCTTCTTCACTGAGTCAATTTTTAAATGAAGATGGAACACAAGAGGATGATCTTATTGTTCAGTAAATTTACTCTAATACATAAACCCCATGGTGGAAGATGGTATTTGGTGAGTTTAATCTGCTCCACCTTTTTTAATGAATAAGATAATTATAAGGTGTGATTGTATTTACTCATTATACACCACCGATAGCAGTTTGCTTTAGAAATACTGCATATGTAAAGTAAACTTCCTAAGCTGATCAAAGCAAGGAGAAGGGCGCACCTGCCAAGCACTGGGAATTTTCCCATCTGTCTGTACCATGAGCCATGTTACCTTTGATCTTTTTCCTTGGTGATTGACAGGCTGGTGAAGACCATAGCCACTTCTGAAAGTGCCTATCAACGTGGCAGTGGGAGCAAAATTAATGTGTGTTTTCCCTCAAAGAAGATACTAGGTGTGTAAAGGAGTGGTTTAGAAGCATCAGGGAGACAGGGTAGCACTGTGGTTAAGAACATGGACCCTAGAGCCAGATAAGCTTAGGTTTGAGTCCAGGCTCTACCGCTTAGTAGATGTGTGACAAGTATATTAGTTATCTATTACTGTGTAATAAATTACTCCAACACCTAGTGACTTAAACAGCAACCATTTATTATGTCATGCAGTTGCTGAATGTCAGGTACCCAGGAGTGGCTCACCCGAGTGGTTCTGTTTCAGGGTCTCTCACAAAGCTGTGTTAGGATGTTGACTGGGGCAGCAGTCATCTGAGGCTTGACTGGGCCCAGAGGATCCACCTTGAGGTTCACTCCCATGGCTCTTGGCAAGAGGCCTCAGTTCCTCACCACGTGGGTCTCCTCCTGGCATTTTACTCAGAGCGAGTGCCTAACTTCTCTGAGCCTCTGTTTCTTCATATATCATGTAAGGAAAAGAGTAGTGCTTCAAAGGATTATAGTGAAGATTGAATTTCAATGAAAGTGCTTAGCATGTCATCTGATTCATGATAAATTCTCCCTTACTATTCTTACCATTTTTATCATCATTGTGATCGTCACCTATCCCATAATTCCTATAATGTTTAAATGAGCCTGTGTATCTCCAATTTCTGTTGTTTTTTTTTCCTCTTTGCCACCAACAATCTTCCCATTCCTCTGAATTTCACATTCTTTCTTGACTGCCTACAATTAGAACCCATCAAAATGTCAATACCCAACGACAGATGGAGCCCTGCTGGGGTCTCATTTGGCTGCCAGGACATGGAAGGATGTGGCTAATGGTAGAATTTGCAGAGAACTTGAAGCAAATATTGACGCTGTCATTAAAGCAAAGAAAAAAAATATTTCTGCGAAAGAGTTTTTGGTCAGAGAACTATAACTACCGTTTGAGAGGAAACACAGGAAAAAAGACATAGTGGAAGGTTGTAGAATATATACACAGAGTTCACTTAATAAGAAATATTAAGTAGAGAGCATCTCTATCTGTTACACCCCTTTTAGGGGCTCTTGAGATCTTTGGACTGTCTTCAGTGATAAGGCTCAGGTGTACACATCCAAGTTTGCCTAGAATTTTGAGAGGTCCCCAGATATCATCCATTCACTGCAGGTTAATTAAATCTGTATAAACAGAAAAAGAATGCAGTAAAGACCAACATAGTATATCTTGAATGCATATTTGTATTGGAAAGTGAATAGTAATTTCATATTCCTTTGTACATGTCAAACAATCATTTATACAACCACACATATTAAACTTCTGGTGTTTTTGACAATTTACTTGCTAATCCAGCTTTCTGAACGATACCAGCTACCCATAATTTGTTTTTCTCAGCGATGATGTAATCATTAAGTTGCCATAATGAAGACTGAAGGTTTAATAATGGAAAGTGTTACAAATTTCAATTTAATCATTCCTAAATTGATTAGCAACTTTCCCCAAATGCCTGGCCACAGAAAAACAGAGAGCTAAGAGAGACAAAGTGCTGTGGTCCGAGTTTGATAAATGGTGCTTTGGTGCAGCTATAATTGAGTTATTGAATTTACTCATCTTCCAAATGATGTTTGTGTTGTCTCAGCCATATGTGTTGAGGGCCAGAGAAAGGTCATTAGAAGCTTCAGACCGAGGGCATATATGGGTTACAGCAATTTTGAACAGCAACACCATGGTTAGTCAATTAAAAGGAACACCCAGCAAGGTGTCCCTGAGCCTCTTGCCACAGAATGGTCAGTGGTGAGATCCCAAAGGCCTATTTAAAAGAGTCTGAAGATTCTGTAAGTAAATGTCTACTCTTGGCCTCAGGCTATTTAGCCCTGACAAATGACGTGGGTGAGCCCCTATGGGCAGATTTGAAGGAAAGGACACCTATAAACAAATCCAGCCTGGCAGCTCTAACAAAGCCAGAATTGAAATAATTAGATAACAGCACTGGCCTCGCTCACCAAAGAGAGGAGCTGTGTATTGTTTTCTGCATTGCTTTGCTAACACCAGATGTGAACTTTTTAACTTTCACCTAGATTTCTCTCCACAACAGTATCTTAAAAATAGTAAATCAGCATGACACTTCAGCTCAAGACATTTTGAGAAAAGGCTTTGTTGTTGGTCTTTTCCCTGTAGCCCACTAACTTATCCATGTCTTCCCACATTCCAGGTGAGTGTGAACATTAATGCCACTTGTGTTTCAGTGATTACTAGTCTTCCTTTTTGTCCTGGACCCATTTATATAGCTGTCACATGGTAAATTTTTAATCTAAGATGTGATATTTTACAAATCCATTAGAATTCATGTGAATAAACATTCTAAACGGAAGGGGCTAAAGCCAGGAGGCCATTTTGCCTGGGAACTAGAAAAGACAAGCCTTCAGGATGTAGACTGAGAGGCCAAGAAGCAGGGAGAAGCCAGTGACAGCAAGGGAGTCCCAGCCCTCCTTGAGGGCAAAACCAGTGGGGAAGGCTGACTGGGCCCAGCTGCCAGTTGGCATGGGTGAGGACCCCTCAGAGGACATGGCCCGGCTCCAAGACATGCATATGGCAGGCACCACTTGGATGACAAGCCACCTCAGAACACTTGGTTTACTTTACAGTCATAAAGGTAAAGTTCTCTAGAAGCCCCTAGATTAATTCACTACATAGATACTATATGAGTCTTTTAGGGCTGCATTTACAAAGTACTGTAAACTAGGGGCTGAAAAAAGAGAAATGTATTGTCTCAAAGTTCTGAAGGCTAGAAACCCAAAATCAAGGTGTTTTCAGGGCCATGTTCCTTGTGAAACCTGTGGGGGACCTTTTTTTGCTGCTTCCTAGCTGCTGGGTGGTTTGCTGGCAAGCTTTGGCATTCCTGGGCTGGAAGATGCACCACTCCAATGCCCTGTCTTCACATGGTGTTCTATATCTCTTCACATCGTCGTCCCTGTGTGTCCAAATATCCCCTTTTTATGAAGACACCGGTCATGTTGGATTAGGGCCAACCCTAATGACCTCATTTTTACTTAATTGCCTCTGTAAAGACCCTTTTTCCAAATAAGGTCATATTCTGAGGGACTGGCCATTAGGACTCTAGCATAGCTTTTGAGTCGGTCGGGGGTGGAGGGGCACATTTCAACACATTACAGACATCAAGTTTTAAAATTGCAAAACGGAATCTAAATTCTTTCCTTTTGTTGTCTAAGTCAATTTGGAATGTGTTTCTCCCAGATATTTTCATTGAAGCTTAATTTTCTGGATGTTTTAGGGGAAAAGAATAGCACATACTAACAATGGATCTCAAAAATGTCCGTTTGGGACTAGTTGGTTGGAATGATTGGCACAGTGGGTCTTTGGGTCCTGCATGTAGACTTGAGTTAACCATTTCAAGTGGCTTCAACTCTAGGTGACAGATTTCACTCCACCTGTGGCTGGCTTCTCTAGATGTCTGTGCATTGTTTCCAGAAGGACTTGTCAAGGAGCATAGGAGTATTTCCCTCTTATTCAAGAACAGCATCCACAGCATATGGCGGGCAGTAGGTGGGGTGGGGGAGCATTAGGCTTTGGAAAGTTACAGCCCTAGATTCAAATCCTACGACCACCTCTTACTAGCTGAGTGACCTTGATCATGTTCTTCTCTTTCCTGAGCTTTTCCTCCTCCATAAAACCTAGTGGATGAGGCTCAAATGAGCTGGTATAAAGAAAGTACTTAGCACATAGCACAGACTTCATAAAGGTTAGTTCTTCAAGCAGCCCATCCTTTATATAGTCTCAGACCACACTGGTATAATTTTAGTTATCTAACACTATATAGTTTACACGGCAATTTCACTTACTATATTTAATTTATATTTATTGATTGAGGGACATGATTAAAAATATAAAAATGCTTCTTTTAAATTATTCACAACTGGTAGCCATAACTATGAATCTTTCTATGTTCAATATTTTAGTTATTTTTTTAGCCAACAGCCACTAATCTTGGTTAGTTAGTAATCTCAGAGCTGATATCATACCCCAATGCAGTGGTTCTCACCTGGAGGCAATTTTGCCCCCAAGGAACATTTAACAATGTCTGGAGACATTTTTGGTTGTCACTGCTGAGGAGGAAGGACAACTATCATCTAGTGGGTAGAGGCCAGGGATGCTGCTAGACATCCTACAACATACAGCACATTGAACAAACTACCCGCTTTCAACATAGAACTATCTGGCCCAAGATGTCAACAGGGCTGAAGTTGAGGAACCCTGCCTTAAGCTACCAAGATATTTTCATGAGTAAATGCTCACCTTCAATCGGTGTATCCAATCAGAAAATGGGTGCCATGTAAATAGCACTTTGTTTTTTTAAATTTCCATCCTGCAAAGAAAACATTTAAATCAGAAGTAATATTTTCTAATGTTATGACCAAAAAACCCATCAGCTTAAGTCAATAAGCGTTTGATGAGTACATTGCCCTGGGGTATTGTGTTGCTGATAAATGACAGCTGTGGACAAACCTGGCATTTGGGTCAGGCTTTAAACGTGAGTTGGCCAAAAGCTTCTGGGCTGACCCCTACATGAACAGTGATTGTAATCACAGTGAGTAAGCACAGAGTGTTGGTGAATTTCACTAAAAGCAGAGCCATCCCCAAGAGCATGCATACCCTGCCTTGATGGAAGACTCCAAAGTCACCATGACACCAAATAATGCGACCTCCACTGGTGGCTAGAGTTGCTCAGATCTCATTCGTATTAAGGAGATGAATCATGACCGGGAGCGGTGGCTCACGCCTGTAATCCCAGCACTTTGGGAGGCTGAGGCTGATGGATCACGAGGTCAGGAGTTCAAGACCAGCCTGGCCAACATGGTGAAACCTTGTTTCTACTAAAAATACAAACATTATCTGGGCGTGGTGGTGGGCACCTGTAATTCCAGCTATTCGGGAGGCTGAGGCAGAGAATTGCTTGAACCCGGGAGGCGGAGGTTGCAGTGAGCCAAGATTGCGCCACGGCACTCCAGCCTGGGTGTCAGAGTGAGACTCCGTCTCAAAAAAAAAAAAAAAAAAAAAGATGAATCATTCTTTTTCTTGAAAGAAATAAAATAGATATTTGGTAGCATCAGAATGCCTAGTAATAATAAGCATAATCATAATAATAGGAGCCAATATTACTTGAACACCTATTAGGTGTCAGGCCTGAACCAAAAGTTGTCATGCTTCTTCTTTGATTCTCATAGTAGCTCCTTTGAGGGAGGTACTAATGATCCCATTTCTCAAATGCAGAAACTGAGGCTCTGAGGTTAGGTGATAAGCCCAAGTTTATTCAGCTGGTAAGTGGCAGAGCCAGGGTTAAACCCAGGATCGCTGGCTCCAGATCTCCAACTTAACCTCTGGTGCACTTTTGCATCAGTCAACACAATGAGAGGGTTTGGGTGGGGGTGCTTTTAAAAATTAAAGAACACTGCCTCAATTGGGGTTATTTAAAGCATGTTAAATACCTGTTTCAATGTGTCACCATGGTAATGATGCCTTTTGTGTATAAGAGATCTTGGAAAACATGATTTGACTTTTACAGCCCAGGAGATAGGGCTTCTGTTCAAACATTAAGCATTCTCATGCCATCTTCATGGTTTTTCCATAGACATGTACCTCGTCAGTATAATTTCCAAATGTGCTTTAATTGACTCAAAGAAAAAAAAAGAGTGAGCGACTGTGTTTGGGGCATGGGGAGGGGGAAAAAGGTGCTTAAAACAACACAAATTTGTAAGCCCTGGAAGCCAGAATCAAAATGTGTAACCAAACTATAATCAAGGTGTGAACATGGCTGCATTTTTTTCTGCAGGCTCTAAGGGAAAATCTGTTTCCTTGACTTTTCCAGCTTCTCGAGGCTGCCCACATTTCTTGGCTCATGGTCGCTTCCCATTTCCAAAGCTAGCAGTGTGTTCCATCTCTCTGATGCTGCTTCCATAGCACAGCTTCCTCTGATCCTCCTCTCTGCCTCCCTCTTCAGCTTTTTATTTAAATTATTATTGTTATGGTACAATATACATAACATGAAATTTGCCATCTTAACCATATTTAGGTGTGCAGTGCAATGGTGTTAAATATATTTGCATTGTTGTGTGACCAATCTCCAGGATTTTCTCATCTTGCAAAAAATGAAACTCTTTATCCAATAAATGACAACTCCTAATTCCCTCCTTCCTCTAGCCCTGACAGCCTCCATTCTACTTTCTGTCTCTATGAATTTGACTACCCCAGGTACCTCATATAAGTGGAATTACATAGTACTTGTCCTTTTGTAACTGGCTTATTTCACTTAGCATGAGTAACTGTATTTTCCATGAAAACATTCTCTAACTTCTAGAAGTGGAAAATCAGTAATGCTTGTCATAAATAGAGGGAATAGCCATAAAAATGAACAGAATGAAAGCAGCCCATTATTAGATGCTAGCTGAGTTCTACTGTGTGACACTCTGAGGTTCTTATCTCCCACTGAGATTAGCAAATATTAGCAAGGTGCAAAAGATGTAGCAGCACCGAACTGAGACTCTTTCATAATCTGGAAGATGGTAAGACGTTTGATAAAGCCAAACCCTCTTGCTATGGGATTCAGTGTTAACTCAAGGCCTGCCTTTCCTTCCACTACTTAAAAACAGTTCAGGTGTTACTGGGAATCGCTGTGTAGAATATCTAGGCAGGAAAGAAGAAATGAACAGGAACGCTGAGTGAGCAACTAATCTAAGTGGAGAAACAAATATTGGTCCTTTTGTATTTGTGTGTGTCATTAAGTATACTGAAACAAAAAGATTGGCTTTGCCATCCTGCTGCTTCCTTCACCTGGGTAGATTCCAGTTGATTGTCAATTATATGTCACCAGGTGGTATCAAAAGGCAGTTTAATTCCCCATGAAAATTAGGACTTAACCTGACTCTGTGGCTTTACTGCGAGTACATGGTGCTTGGAAGCTGCTCATTAATCCCATTCTGTAATGCCCTTGAGATCACCAACCTGAAAGTGAATCTCCATTTCCTGCACCATCTCTGCAGCTGGGGTCAGATGGAACATCAGATGGGGTCTGATGACAGTCCCTAGATTATGGCTGTAGACAATGAACTGGGGGTATCTTAGCAGCAGATCCAGGATAAATTCCTGGGGACCCATTTTTGCCCTTTTTTAGAATCTACCCAAATGTCCTACAGAGGAAAAATGAAATGATGCATCACTTAATATGTTCAAGTGGAAAGAGAACGCAAATCCTTGCTCTGCTTTTTCTGGAAAATTTGCATACATTCTGCCTAGTGTTTTATGTTCCAGAATAATCTTTCTTTCATTCTTTTGTTAGTTAAAACAGAAACCAGAGACCTCATTGGGGGTGTATGGTTTTAAACAAGATTTATATTATAATAAAGAAGCCCTTTTTGGATCCGCATCAAAACAATTTGACCCTTTCTACAAATTCATTCTAGAGTTTCTGCGTGTTAAGGGAGAGGGTGAGGATAAACCCAGAATTGTTGCTGGTTCTTGCATGTCTTTTATTTCCTCTTACTTGCTCTGTGGACCAGCCCCATCCTAAACTGAATAGACTCACTAAGGATTCTCTCCTGGGCCAGAATCCTCACTCCAAATGCCCTAACCATAATCAACTGTCGTTATTGAAGCACCAGTTCAGGTGAGGTTTTTATCATCATTTCATCACCAACTCTTGGAGACACAGCCACCGTGAGTGTCTTACTTTTGTTGTTATTAATAGGTTTTTTGTTAAGATCACAGATTTGCAGTCCCCATGAAAGAACTCCAAGGGCCTTTTTTTTTTCTATCACTCTTTGTAGTCCTATCCTGTGATAACTGCATTTGTTTGGGGAGATAAGGAACTTTTGTTGGTCATTTTAGATAGGATACCTTATGTCAAATTTGTAAAATCTTGTTAACACAGTGTTTTCTTCACTAGAGAATTACCCTCTAGTAGGGGAAAATGGAACTGCCAATTACAGCAGGCTCCTGCTGTGAATAAACTGGTGTTATATTCCCAGACATCAGGCTTTGCAAGGAGAGAGCCCCCAATTGCCTTTTCCTTTCTAGCCTGATAGACAAAGCTTTAGAATAAAGCATAATTAGCTTGACTGACAATCAGGAAAATACAGTCTTCAGTATCTGTTTTTATTTTAAGGTCTACTTGTTTTGGAGACATATTCCAAAGTCATTCAGCAATTCATTCCTCAATGCAAAATTCAGTCAATTGAAGAGCCAGAATTTGCTTAAAACATTCAATGTGTGTTTCAAAAGAAAGATAAATGAATACACCTAGTGACCAACAAAACTTATGGCATATCAGACTATAACTATTAAAGGAGAAACCGCAAATCCCTGTGGCAGTAGAGCTAATAAATTTTTTTAAGCTGATCCCTTTGGGGGGAATTTGGATCTTACACTACGTTCTTAATTTTATTGAGGCAAAGATATTGCAGAAAGAAAATCGTTTCTCTGGCACTAAACACAAATAATGTACAACCATAATCGTGACTTCCTAGTAGCCGTTTTCTCATCTGCGGGCCAGCTTCATCATTGTATGATGGTGAGATCTTGTTCATCAACTTCTGTCCCTTAAGAGATTTTCCTTGCAAAATTGGAAAGGGATATTTTGTGTTTTGTTTTGTTTGTTCATTTTGGGTTTTGTTTTCCAAATCTTCTTCTCTAATTCTGCAGGCTGGAAACAGGTAGCTCAGTGAATGTTTAGATCACATCCTCTGGCACCATCTATGGAAGGCAATTTGTTATAGAAAGAAGTTAATTGATTTAAGGTAAAGGAAGGGAAATATACAGAAAAAGGGGAGAGACTGAGATTCAAAATGCAAAAACTAAAACACATAGAAGAAAGTACACTTCATCATCCATTGGCTATTTAGTACCTGCTGTGTACCAGGCACCAAGCTGGGCTCCGGAGATAAAGTGATGGATTTTATACCAACTCTGCCTGTGAGTGCTTTCATTTAGCATGGGAAAGAGACAGTGCATACCCTGTTCCAACATAATTAAGACTCATTATATTACAGATAAGCAACCTAGAGACAACTTAGCAACGGAAACTTGTGATCACAGGTATTCAGAAATTTAGCAGAGCAGATGGTTGGGAAGACGTTGGTCAAAGGTTACAAATTTTCACTTAAAAGGAATAAGTTCAAGAGATCTATTGTACAACATGATGACTACATAACAATACATTGTATTCTTGAAAAGTGGTAAGAGAGTAGATTTTAAGTATTCTTACCACAAAAATGACCACTATGATAGGTAATGCATATATTAATTAGCTTGATTTAGCCATCCCATGATGTATATGTACTTCAAAACATCATGCCATACATGATAAATACATACAATCTTATCTGTCAATAAAAAAATTAGAGCAGAATCTAGGTTCCAGATTTTTTTAAAAAGAGATACCTTTTTTTCTTTTGAAATATAGGAAAACTTAAGGATGCCCTTTATTTTAATAATGATTCAACGTTGTACTGGGGATTCTAGCCAATATAATAAGAAAAATAAACAAGATACAGAAACTGGAAGGGAAGAGACAGAATAGTTATCATTTATAGATGAGATAATTACCAACATAGAAAATCTTAGCAGAGTTTAGAGCTTATGTGAGAGTTCAACAGTGTCAATTAGAGCTCATATGAGAGTTCAACAATGTTATTTGATGTAAGGTCAACTTACATAAATCAGCTGTGCACTTTCTATACCAATAATAACCAACTAGAATATGAAAAAAAAGGATATTACTCACAATAGTGAGTAGCAAAACCCATAAAGTATCTAGGAATTACCCAATAAAGAATACATAGGGCCAGGCACCGTGGCTCATGCCTATAATCCCAGCACTTTGGGAGGCCGAGGTGGGTGGATCATGAGGTCAGGAGTTCAAGACCAGCCTGGCCAACATGATGAAACCCCATCTCTACGAAAAATACTAAAAAATAGCTGGGTGTGGTGATGTGCGCCTGTGATCCCAGCTACTCTGGAGGCTGAGGCAGGAGAATCCCGTGAACCTGGGAGGCAGAGGTTGCAGTGAGCCGAGATCGTGCCATTTCACTCCAGCCCGGGAGGTGGTGTGAGATTCTGTCTCAAAATAAATAAATAAATAAAAAAGAATACATAGCACTTTTTTTAAAACTTTTAAGTTCAGGGGTAACGTGCAGGATGTACAGGTTTGTTACATAGGTAAACGTGTGTCATAGGGGTTGTACAGATGATTTCATCACCCAGGTATTAAGTCTGCTATCTATTAGTTATTTTTCCATGGTGTATATGTACCACATTTTCTTTATCCAATCTATCACTGATGGGCATTTAGGTTGATTCCATGTCTTTGCTATTGTGAATAGTGCTGCAGTGAACATACATGTGCATGTGTCTTTATAATAGAATTATTTATATTCCTTTGAGTATATACCCAATTATGGGGTTGCTGGATATTTCTGTCTCTAGGTATTTGAGGAATCACCACACTGTCTTCCACAGTGGTTGAACTAATTTACACTCCCCCCACAGTGTAAAAGTGTTCCTTTTTCTCCACAACCTTGCCAGCATCTGTTATTTTGTGACTTTTTAATAATAGCCATTCTGACTGGGAGACACCCTTTTCTAAGTTACAGATCCCTTCATAGTAAATGTATGCATATGGAGTTTTCAAATAATGGAGAATGTCTGTAATAAGTAGTAGCATGTGACTGAAAAAATGGCTTCTGGTGCTACTAGTGTCTCCAGTCATCTCAGGGACAACACCTTTTCAGAGTAAGTAACCAGGCCCCTTTCAAATACTGTGTCATAGGAATTAGCTTCTTCCACCCGAGAGACCAAGCTCTCTGCTTCATGCTTTGGATAATCCTTTCCTGCTGGAGTCTGAACAAGTAAGGATGGGCCTTGCTTGAAGTCACAATGCAGCAAGCCCTGGGAAAGCAGGAATTTGGCCATGGCTCGCCCAACAAGATGACCATCTCTTTTTGACACTGAATAATAGCAAATATAAAATAAATCTTGGCCAGGTGCGGTGGCTCATGCCTGTAATCCCAGCACTTTGGGAGGCCAAGGTGGCTTGATCACCTGAGGTCAGGAGTTTGAGACCAGCCTGGCCAACATGGTGAAGCCCCATCTCTACTAAAAATACAAAAATTAGCCCAGCATGGTGGTATGCACCTGTAGTCCCAGCTACTCAGGTGGCTGAGGCAGGAGAATTGCTTGAACCTGGGAGGCAGAGGTTGCAGTGAGCCGAGATTGTGCCACTGCACTCCAGCCTGGGCAACAGAGCGAGACTCCCATCTCAAAATAAAAGTAAAAAATAAAAAACAAATCTCTGTGTTTCTGCCTCACCATAGAAAAGGCTGTGTTAAATTCATTTACTAGATGAAAATAAGTATTATTAATTTGTGTCTTTGTTCTTTGATCAACTTCTTATTTAAGAACTCTTACTAAGAGCACCTTCATGCTATATGCAATGCTATAACTCTGCATTTAGAAAATGTGGTTATCATAAAGAAAATGGCGAGGCCACATTTGTCAGATACCTGACATACTCCCTGTGGAGAATTTTTAAATTTCTTAATTTGTAAGAAGCCTGTCGTTTCCAGTGGATGGTCAAGATGAATCAGGATTTGAGGCTGAAGATTGTTGGTAGTGTTTACTTTGATTTAATGACTCCAACAGATGAGGGGCCACTGGGCTTGCTGATTGGGTCTGTACTGACTTTTAGCCATCATGATGGAGAGTAAAGCTCATGTCCATGAAAGACACAAATCATAATGCAGGGAGGAAGGATCAATGGAGAGAATGTTAGCATAGGTAGTGATTTGCCCTGTCATCGCACTCTCACCTATTGATATATTTTTTCAGTGACAGGATTCTTTTCGCTCAGACTTTTTTCTTTTGCTGTTATAATAGTTCTCAAAATCGACAAACTTTTAGTTGCTTAGAACAACCACCACAAAAAAGAATATGAATGTGTTTATTACCACTAAACTGTACACTTGAAAATGGTAAAGATGATACATTATATATGTATATTTTACCTGAATAAATCATTTTAAAAGCCCCCATAATGTATATATGAGAATTCTAACAATAACAGATTCTGTCATCTTCCACAAACATTGTCATCTACATTTTTCACTTGGAAGGGGAAGTGCAATGAGCTCTAGTGAAAAGGCATGCATGGACTTCCACAGGCAGACATCTGGATGTGACTCCTGCCTGCCACGTATTAGCCGGGTAACCTGGGCAAGTTCTTAACTGTTCTGAGTCTCAGGCTCCCCATCTGTTAGGTGGATATAAAACAAGAGTGCTTCTATTCACAATAGCAAAGATACGGAATCAACCAAAATGCCCATCAATGACAGATTGGATAAAGAAAATGTGGTACATATACACCATGAAATACTATGCAGCCGTAAAAAGAACAAGATCATGTCTTTTGCAGGAGCATGAATCGAGTTGGGGGGCATTATCCTTAGCAAACTAATGCAGGAACAAAAAAAACCAAATACCACACGTTCTCACTTATAAGTGCGAACTAAGTGATGAGAACTCATGGACACAAAGAAGGGAACAACAGATACAGGAGTCTACTTGAGGGCGAAGGGTAGAAGGAAGGAGAGGAGCAGAAAAAAAATAACTGTTGGGTACTGGGCTTAGTACCTGAGTGATGAAATAATGTGCACACCCCCATGACATGAGTTTACCTATAAAACAAACCTGCACATGTACCTTTGAACCTAAAATAAAAGTTAAAGATGAAAGAAAATAAAATTAAAAAGTACTTAATTCATGATATGGTTTGGCTGTGTCCCCACCCAAATCTCATCTTGAATTATAATCCCCATGTGTTATGGGAGGGACCTGGTGGGAGGTGACTGAATTATTATGGGGGTGGTTTCCCCAATACTGTTCTTATGATAGTGAGTTCTCAGGAGATCTGATGGCTTTATCAGCATCTGGCATTTTCCCTTGCTGGCACTCATTCTCTCTTCTGCCGCCCTGTGAAGAGGTGCCTTCTGCCGTGATTGTCAGTTTATTGAGGCCTCCCCAGCAATGCAGAACTGTGAGTCAATTAAACCTCTTTTCTTTTTTTCTTTTTTTTTTTTTTTTTTGAGATGGAGTTTTGCTCTGTTGCCCGGGCTGGAGTGCAGTGGCACAATCTTTGCTCACTGCAACCTCTACCTCCTGGGTTGAATCGATTCTCCTGTCTCAGCCTCCCAAGTAGCTGGGGCTACAGGCGTGTGCCACCGCACCTGGCTAATTTTGTTATATTTAGTAGAGATGGGGTTTCACCATATTGGCCATGCTGGTCTCGAACTCCTGACCTCGTGATCTACCTGCCTCAGCCTCCCAAAGTGCCGGGATTACAGGTGTGAGCCACCACACCCGGCCCAAACCTCTTTTCTTTATAAATTACCCAGTCTCAGGTATTTCTTCATAGCAGTGTGAGAACGGACTAATACAACTCAAAATGTATGAGATGCTCAAAATGCATGCTTTGAGATCTATGAGATCACGCAGGTCAGTTTCCTAGCATTGTACCTAGTATGTAATAAGTGTTCAATAAATGCTAGTTTGCCATGAAAACTTCAAATAAGCATAAACGTTGGAGAAAAATTACTTTAAATGGGAAAAAAAACTATTTAAAAACATCTCATTGAGGCATAGGATCTGTGCACAGGGAGTTTACCTGACCCTGTAAGATAAAGTCCCTTGGCTTTCTTCAGCAGTAGAAGAAACCAGTACTTAGAGGTGGCCAGTCTCTGAAAGAGAGGTATTGGCATCAGACTTGGGAGTGGTCAGTTACAGCTGTTACGGGCATCTACTGGGCACCGAGCAGAATCCACTCATGAAGACTGCTCTGTTGCCTCCTGTTTTCTCATTGTGTGGATGAAGAAAGCAAAGCCACCCCAAGCTAAACTGTAACCC
This sequence comes from Pongo pygmaeus, assembly GCF_028885625.2. NCBI lineage: Eukaryota > Metazoa > Chordata > Mammalia > Primates > Hominidae > Pongo > Pongo pygmaeus. The sequence goes on from NC_085930.1 coordinate 79,946,325, forward strand.
ATTGACAAGGGCCACATTTGGAGGGTCCACTGTGCTCAGAATCCTTCAAGGGAGAAAAAGAATAAAAAGCAAGGACAGACCACATTTTTCCCCACTGGTAACCGAACCTCAGTCTCTGAGCCCTGTGTGCCTGTCTCTCCAGTTTCCCTGGTAGAACTGCTGCTGCCTCTGCCATTGCATGTCTGTTTCCATCTGGTCAGGCTGCTATAACAACATACCATAAAATAGGTGGCTTATAAACAACAAAACTTTACTTCTTGCAGTTCTGGAGGCTGGGAATTCCATAATCAGGATATCAGTAGATTTGACGTCTAGTGAAGACCCATTTCCTGGTTTACAGATGGTGCCTTCTTGCTGCATCCTCACATGGTGGGAAGGGCAAGGGTGCTTTCTGAGGCCTCTTAGAAGGGCGCTCATGGCATTCGTTGAGGTCTCAGAATCACCTGCCAAAAGCCCCACCTCCTAACACCGTCACATTGGTGATTAGGTTTCAAAATACGAATTTTGGAGAGACACATACATTCAGACTACAGTAACATCTCTGCGGTGGCAAGTACTGGGCTTGCAAAATGATGAGAAACAGGACCAGGCCAGATACCGAGGAAGAGGTAAGGGAATCCAGGGGGCACGTGGAACAGCACGCACCCTAGGAGTGTGGCTGTCAATATCCCAGAGTTGCTTCTCTCTGGAACCCAGCAAACCCATATTGGGGCCCTTCTCCACTCAGTATACCATTTCTTCACGAACACTGTTTCTCTACTCCAGAGCCTTGGTGGTGCTCTTAATATGAGCTAAGGTACGGCCGGGCACGGTGGCTCATGCCTGTAATCCCAGCACTTTAGGAGGCCGAGGCACGTGGATCACCTGAGGTCAGGAGTTTGAAACCAGCCTGGCCAACGTGATAAAACCTCATCTCTACTAAAAGTACAAAAATTAGCTGGGCATGGTGGTGGGCACCTGTAATCCCAGCTACTTGGAAGGCTGAGGCAGGAGAATCACTTGAACCCAGGAGGCGGAGGTTGCGGTGAGCCGAGATCACGTCACTGCACTCCAGCCTGGGCGACAGAGTGAGACTCCGTCTCAAAAAAAAGTGAGCTAAGGTAGAAATTTCTTTCTCCCTGCCATGAATCCATTCCTATTACTTTTTTAAAGTAAGCATTTTGTTTTAACATACCAACAGGATACATACATTTTAAATGGTAATGTCTATTAAGTACCAGGTTTTTTTTCCCCCTACTCCACTTCTGGAGAGACATCCTCTCAAAAATCAGCAGAAGAAATTCATAGTACAGAAATCAAGTTCTTTATATATTATTTATCTCCCTGGCTAAATTTTATATCACGCTGGGCAGTATTTATGCCTGTGGTATGATTATAGCTACCTTTAACATTTGGCCTAGTCTTGAATGTTGGTCTAGGAAACAAAACTTTTCAGCCCTACCTATCTTGCTTAACCTATCAATGGTTGAATAAATGGATGCCTTTTATCTTAACTCCTATTTATACATGACGATGTTATTGTGATGGGAGGTATATATCTGTGTACCGTCCTATCCGTCATTTTATTCTTCAGGGGAAAAACTGTGAACATCATCTGGCTTCAAATTTGGAAATGGTGACTATTTAAAATGTTAAGTAGGACTTAAGGCAGATAGTTTTTTAAAAAGAATAATTTTATTTTTTCTTTCTTTGTAGTGATAGACATTATTTTGTTTCACTTCTGTCAAATCTTTATTCAACCATAAATGTAAATCTTGATTGCCTCTTAGAAGAATAAGATTGGCTCACTTGGGACTTTGTTTAGGATGAGCAAGGCTAAAAGGAAAGCTCCTGTGATATCAGGGTCAGATACAACAAGTATTTGCCAACTCTAGAAAAGTTTCACCATCTGACTTTAATTATTCCACAGAAGGGAGGGTTTCACCATGATAACAAGGAGAAGCGCACGCATGCGCGCGTACACACACACACACACACACACACACACACACACACACACACACACACACATTTTTCTTCTCTTCAGTACCTAAGAAGTCAACATTTATACGTAGACCATATGAACAATGTATTAGGTTTCTGCCCTAACACCATTCCAAGAAAGCAAAGCCCATTTTCTGATACTAACAATTTAGTTTTTAAATCTATTTCTTCCTTCCACCATTACCACTGTTTTATAAGATACCCAGAAGAAATGGTTATTATTTATGCAGGGTTTGTGCTCCCTCTGCTGGTTCTGTAATTAACTAATAAGTCTAATTCCCATAACTATGCTGATGTCATCAATTATTTTTGTGCATGGACATGGAATTACCCAAATCAGCATGTTCTGCTCAAACATCATCAGGAAAATTAGCAGGGGGTCAGAGGAGGCCAGTTGGCCTAGTGAAGAAAGTGAACCTTTTGATTTGTCCAAGTCTGTATTTGAAAAATCTAAATGCAGTTTTATGCTTTTATTTGCTCCATGCTAGAGAAAAATGATCTGTTATTATTTAAACTAGCATATTACATCCCATCCTTTCAGAGGTAAATAAGGTTGGAGATAAATAAAGGTTGTTCATCTTTCAAACAAGATTTATTATAGTATTTGTTTGGCAGGTGAGAAAAAAAGTAGAAGTTCAGAAATCATATATGCCTTGCTGCTGAGAGTCTCTGCAGGCTAAAAAAGTAGATTTCTATAAGTGGCACATAGTGGCCAATGCCTTGACTTCCCAGATCTGATATGTCTTTTTCACAAGTGTGGGGTCGAGACATAGCCATTTCTTAATGTCAGCACAGCATCATGTATTCATGAAGACCATAAGCTCTGTAGCTGGGTCAACTGAGGTTTAATTCTGGTTCTAGCACTTATTCTGTAATCCTGAGAAGGTTAGGGTACCTAACCTTCTAGACCCCACCTTTCTTGTCTACAAACTGAAAATAATATTGTTGGCAAGAGTTCTTACCTTGTAAAGTCATTGTAAGGATTAAATGAAATAACAAATGGTACTTAAAGCAAATGGATGATGATGATGTTGGTCTGAAAATACTCTGGTCATTACTCATGGTGATTCTTTTTCCAACATGAGAGCAGCTTCTTTTCCTGATAATAAAAACTTACTGTGAAAACCGGGAGGGCAACTTTCAAATGATAAGGGTTCAATACACCAGGAAATATTATACCCGTAAACAAATAGTCTGAAATAAGAGGGGCATAATTGAATGGAACTCCAGGAGAAATTAGTCAAGATAGTGTAGAAAATCAAGACATTTCGTACAGATGATAAGTCAATCCAACCAAGACCGCAATTTTAAAAAAATGAAGAAATTTTAAAATGGGTAATATCCTAATACATAGAGATGATATTTGAGTATATATCCTCTGGATGTTTTGTATTATTTATTCATGCTTTTAAAAAATCTATTTAGTTACTTGTAAAATAATGCCACACTTTTCAAGCTTTTTTGAGAACCGCCTTATTCTCAATCAGTACCATATTCTGGCCATCTTTCCATGGCAGTAAATGTGGATTAATGGTCAATATTATTCTTGGCCTCCTTGGTCCTGTCACTCTTAGCATTTATAGATACCACTCCACCCAGCTCAATGACTGTATTCTTAGATGATACAGATTAATTCCAATAACAACCCAGGCAAAGCAAACAAGTAAATCTGGAGTCAGGATAGGTTACGTGTTGTCCTTCCCAAAGCCAGGTATCAGGAACTCTTGGACGACTCAAATCAGCCGCTTTTTCATTACCTCTTCCAAAGGAGAGTGGTCTGGAGACACATTGATGTTGCAGGGCCTCACCCTGCTCAGGAGGGGGTTGAGATGACTGATGGGTTTTGGTGAGGGAAAAGAAAGAGGTGGCTCCAAGTGCTAGGCCGCTTGCTCTTCCTACTCCAAGTTTCTCTATACTCTCTGGTTCCCTGGCTCTTGTAGGCTTCTCAGAGACTCTGGGTTTGTATAGATGGTGGTAATTTCTGCCATGTGTGGGAAACTCTTGTGAAACATATGTGCCAGGGCTAGGAAGCCCAGGCCTCCTCTCCTGCCCAGGGGATACCATCATCTATGTTTGTTTTTAAGCTGGTCTTAAAATGAGGAATCTTGTGCTGGAATAGCTTGCTGTGATCTATTTAACTATAATTTTTACCTGTAGTTTTCACAGGCCTGGCCTACTCTCTGTTGTGAAAATATTTGGAATTCATACTTTGAACAGTGTAGGCCACTTTGGTTGTTGATTTAAAACATGCTAGAGGTTTTTATAATGGTTATTTATATTGGCCAACACTGACCCCTCTGCAATGACCTGTTGATGTTGGACAAGGATAAGAGGCACTGAATACAATGCAGGAAATGGAAAGAGATCAAAAAGAATGAGTATGTGAGCTTAGTAACAATGCTTTGTGGCTTAACACGGAGATCAATTGTCTGTGTGTGTGAGGTTTTCAGAATTGCGGTATTTGGCCCACTTACAGGAATTAAGCATTCTCTTTGGAGAAATTTAAGAGTTTTTCAAACTGTGTTTTGCATTACAATATCAACGTTGCTAACTCTATAAAATCATTCTTGATTATATACAATTATATGTAAATGTATATATACTTAAAGCATGAAGAAAATACTTCATATATCTATATATTGAAATTATTGTACCTTTTTTAAAGAAAGCATAACAGCCATTGAGTAAAGCAAGTGTCTCTGGAAAGTAAGGCCATTTCTGTGGACTGTTCAGGAATTAACAGTGAATTCTTTCTTCTTTCTTTCTTTCTTTTTTTTTTTTTTTTTTTTGAGACAAAGTCTCACTCTGTCTCTAGGCTAGAGTGCAGTGGCTAGGTCTCTGCTCACTGCAACCTCCGCCTCCCAGCTTCAAGTGATTCTTCTGCCTCAGCCTCCCAAGTAGCTGGGACTACAGGTGCACACCACCACACCCAGCTAATTTTTGTATTTTTAGTAGAGACAGGGTTTCACCATGTTGGCCAGGATGGTCTTGATCTCTTGACCTCATGATCTGCCTGCCTCGGCCTCCCAAAGTGCTGGGATTACAAGCGTGAGCTACCACACCTGGCCAACAGCAAGTTCTTTCTAGCCTGACTGCTGGAAAGGGAAAGTGGCATACTTTCTCCAACCTGTTTCTCTTGCCCCCGTACTCCATTTCTTCCTTGTATTCAATGGCAGAGTGTCAGTTTGCCTGTAGTCCATTTCCTATGTCATTTATCACTGTACAAATGTCAGCTATGAGACAGGAGAACATGCATGTTTGACAGCTGCCCAATAAATTATGCAGAAGAACAAGTTAAAGACAACTGCATGGACTTAAAACACACACACACACACACACAGATATGTGGACCGTTAGAGAATTTCCTTTGGAAAGCTTGCTTTGTTGGCACTAGTCGTTGCCTCATGAATATCTTAAAATATTATTCAACTGTAACCACTGAGCGAAGTGTTAGCATGGTTTGAGAGATAGCATCAGAGTAACTCACAACTAAAACCAAGTAAAATCTGGTCCCCCACAAAAAGATCTGAAAGGAGATGCATATGCTTTAAAAATCCAAGTTTTCAGTGAATGCCTGAATAATACCACCAGTTAGGATGGTGGATGAGATGATCCTGGAAACCTGGCCCAGCCAGGACTGACTTGGCCATACATCTTGTTCCCTGTGAAAGTAGAGGTCCCAGCATCTGCTTCTGCCTTCAGTGAAATAATAGAGAGAAGCAAATTTAAATGGAATTACCTTTGCAAAGTTAAAAAGTATATTCCCATACCAGTTTTGGAGAACTCTCTGTGGCAGCTATTTTGTGATTTCTTGGAGAAGATAACAAATAATTATCATGTTGGTGGTAGAGAAAAGCCATGTGTTTTGTGGCTCAAGTCTAAATCCATTTATTTACTCTCTTTAGTGACCCCACCCCTACTTGAGACCCTGCTGCTAACCTACCACCTTAACAGTGTCTTTGAGTCGTGTAGCCCCACATTCCACCCTGAGAGCATGTATCTGTGGAATGATGGCTGGAGATAAAGGAGTCAGTCTGTAGCCAGGAGGTCATTTGTCCTCTTCACATGGGAATCAGACTTATTGCTGTGGCCTGAGCTATATCCATCGTCTAACCAGCTGAGCTAATTAGCCGATAGCTGAGCTAACTAGCCCATAAAGACATGGCAGGTTATTGCTTACCCACATTAGTGAAGATTCAATTCTGTTTGGCTCTCACAATTTTCTCTGTGTTCACAGTTCATACCAGCAAGGGATTCCTGTTCCTTAGGAGAACTGACTTCCCAGTAAACACCCTGAGCACAATCATCTTTAAATCTCTGTTTATAAGGCTGTGTGTGTGTGTGATGAGAAGCTAGAGCATCTGCGGGATTCAACAGGCAGAAAGCTGATGACCTATCATATGATAGTAAATGATTATGACACGAGTGAGAGTTACTTGGCATCAGCAAGCTGGTAGTTATTTTAAGAAAGGGGAGCGATGTTTTAACACAGTGGGCAGATGTGCTGGGGCAGGAAATATATTTTACCTAATCAAGTAACATTTGGCCAGGTAGTTGGCAGCTCAGCCTCTCTCTAAAACCAACTTTGCTTTGGTATTTTTCTCCCATTTATTTACTTTCTTTAGTGACCCTGTTTGACACATCTTTGCACCATGACCAAAGTGACAGACTTTGGTCTCTGTTGGACTAATCAGTGTGTTCTCTGATCCATGACATATGTTCCCTGTAGACATTTAAAGTCAACATATTCAGCACTTGTGGTCTGGCAGGTCAGAGTTATTAACTGAGCTGATAGACTGGTTTGGATATTTGCATCCAAAAGACTTTCCTCCCCATCCTCTAACACATAAGAGCCACACATCCACTCCCAACAACACAAATATTGACTGTACCAATCATTCATTAGCAGTAAAAATTTGAGAGCAATTATTTTTTTACTGCACTTGCCCTGAAAGACACCATTAATTACTTTATTGCCTGTGGATTTGAGCCAGTTTCGGTGTCCCAGGAGCCTGCTCCCCACCCGGAAGAAGTATTTGCAGCTCCGAGGAACACAGCATAGGATGTCATCTGGCAAGCAGTGCACTGACATTGTCTTCTGAAGTGAGATGTCAAGACTGTTTCTGCCATCCTATTGGATTCCTCCTGACTTGGAGTTTACAGGTCTGGATTGGCAGTGACGGTAGGTTTCCCCAATGGCCAGAAAACTCCAAGTAGAGGTGGGTGTGGGTGAAATTTGAGATGTGCCAGTTTTTTTTTTTTTTAAGAGCATGAGAAATATTCCAAATCATCCTAGAATAATTATCAGGGGAAGAACTTTTTTGATTGTTGATTCTGCAGGTCTCATCCAGAGGGTGAAAAGAATTAAGACTTCTGATGGGCAGCATCAGCCAGTCTGCCTTTTCAGTTCTGATCTTTCAAAGGCAGGTGTGATGCAGAGATAGTAATGGTGCTGTTGGATGGTTTTCCTCCTCTTCCTACTCTAGTTAGCAGAAATGCAAAAATGCCTTTTGGAATTTAAACTTGTACCCTAAACCAGTTTGACCACATTTTTTGCCCAATTTGGAAAATCCCACAAGCCATTTGGAATGTATGTATGTATTTATTACAAGTGGGCTATTCCTTTGTTAAAAATATACCGATTAGATGTATAGCATGTCCTCCCTGCTAAAAAGAAAATGAATTGTGACTTATTAATGTGCCTGTTACATGATAGGCCTCGATATCTGTTGGCTGCACTGATCAGCTTGAGCCTAGCTCTTCCACACCTTTTGTATTTTGTGTGTGTATTGATTATGATGCCAATCTGCACATCCATGAGCAATGTCACCCATTTTTAAATATAACTTGGAAAATAGCTAAGTAGTATGTTTAACAAGGGCTTGAGAATGTTTAGTACGCTCTATAGGGTAAGGAAGAATTGCTACTGAGAAGGTGTATGGGATCAGTGGCATGTCAATATAGAACACAGTAATGCAGAATGGACTGGCATCATGAGAGGGAAGTCTCTCTCACATTAAATATAAAAATATCTTAGGAAACATTTTCCAAAAACCAATGCTGTTAGAACTTGCAGTGGAACTGGGCTGACTTATTTTCTTCCTTCAGAGGTCTTTAATTAATAAAAAGTGAACTGAGAGTAAAGGAAAAGGCACAGTCCATCCAGTGCCTCCTAAGGACCCTTCTCATCATCGTCCTCCAGAGGAGGTACCTATGGCATGTCCTGCCCAGCTGTTGGTGGTTGGGAGTGTGAATCAGACTGAGACTCTGTCTAGGGGTGCTGGTTTGAGTTTTTTAAGTCAATTGCCTCGTCTACATAAAGCATGCAGTTAGAACAGGCTTTTCTTACACCCCAGACTGAAGCATTTTTTAGTCGCGAAGTCAATTTAAGGGAGGCAATATATTCTTTTGCAGCCTGTGCCATAAGAATAAAAATCCAGGCTGCCACTTATTACAGTTTAACTGAATGATGGATTCTAGCCTGTTTTAATTAAATTACATATTCAATTATTTTTGTTTGAAATTAAAAGCTTGATTATATTACCGAATGCTATGTAATTTTACACGCGTTGTTCGCTTATTTAACAGTGAGGCGTGGGATATGATTAACAATGTGGCTGCCAGTAGAAAGAAGCAAAATAATTATTTGTTCAATATACAAGTCCTCATCATGATTCAGAAATCAATATGCATCCATGGAGGATTTGCTCGCACTGTGGATTATGGACCTCAGGGTGGCCTCCCCTCATTTCCCTATGAATGTAAACCTGGAGACTTTGGTTCACCAGGCAGGATTTTATTTCCCTCTTTCTTTTTTTTTTTTAAGACTGATGTTTAACTACAGCCGTTGGGACTTAAATCAGAGCATCCAGTGCCCGAATATGAATATTAATCAGACGCCAGGCCATGGAGTTCCTCGCCGAGTTTGACAGTTTAAAGGCTCAGTTAGTTAATTAGAAGATGACATGGCACGCTGGGTCCCAAGGCTCTGTCCTGCCTTCTGTCTCCTCTTTTCATTTCCCTTTTTGACAAGTTGGATTACATCATTACTTGTAGTTTCACTTGTTAGCCCCACCATGAAATGAGAATATTTTATGCTTTAATTATCTATGATTTCTTCCCCCTTTCTCTGCAAAGACCAGGCTTAAAATGAAACTCAAAGAAACATAAGAATCAGAGGTTCAAAGGCCCATGAAAATCAGTCTTGTGACTCCAACCATGCCACACACCACACTGCAGTGAGAAATAGAAGGTTTGTGGTAGCATGAGAAACTGAGTTGTGGTAGTCATGGTGACTGGTTTTAAATATAAAAGGTGCCTGTCCTGACTTTCCTGCCGCAAGTACAGATGTATCACACCAGGTGTTTCCATGGCTTCTCTGGCTTGAGGTGTTACATACTGTGAATATCCTCAGGGGTAGCCACAAATTATTCTGGCCTATGTTTCTTGCCCACCCTAGTAGCTAAATGCACCCCAAAGTCTGAACAATTCTGTTCTAAATGTTTTTTTCTTGCCATGATATTGCTCACTTGTGAAGCTTCTATTAAATAAAGTTCACATGTGGTCTGTATAGTAGCTTAGACCCCAGGAAGAAAACAAGATTGAGATTAGTGTTTAGCTTTTCAAATGAAGGTTTTTCTGATGCCCTAAGTAGAATTAACTCTTCACTCCTTTCTCCCCATCTACTCAGCAGACAGCTGCTGTGGCACATCTAAAGTTTAATTACACCAGACACTGAGCTATACAAGGGATGGAACTAGGGTTCAGCATCATCCCTAGCAAACACTAAAAGTGAAAATGTAAAAAAGAAAGGAAGAAAACTAAAATCTACTGAGCATTTACCATTAATGCTGCAAGCCAGCCACCTCACTGAGTAACTCTGTATGAGTAATTTCTCATTAGTCTTCACAACAATCCTAGGTGGTTAGAAGAAAAAATGAAGACTTGGGAAGAATCTTGCCGGGTCACAATGGCATGTGCTAAAGAGGCTGAGCTTGGATTTGAAATTAGGCAGTCTCATCCCAGCTTCCCCTCCTGTGCTGAATCTCACATGGTAGATGCTTATTTACAGGTGATGAAAGAGAAGGATGTTTTTGGTTGTCAGAGGGCATTTCTAATAGGTTGAACTCCCACTGGCAGTATATGGAGACAGAAGAGAGGTGGGAAGAAGAAAATGTGTGTGCTAGATATGATCCTTACTACTGGAAAAGCTATGATATTTAGGGTATATCTACATTTATGTAGAATGCAAGAGGAAAAGGAGCTAGCAGGCATTACCAGAGGGATCTGGGTAGATGAGGAATGTATACTATGAGAGGACCAGGGAAGAGTTAAGAAGGAGTGTATAGTCAACAGGGTCAGATGTTACAGGGAAGATCAAGGCAGGTGGTGGTCTTTAGGAGAAAGAACATCAACATGGTGACCAGAAGGCTGGGGTCACATCTCAGTTCTGCCAGTAAGGAATCTTTTTGGACTGCAACTGAATTATCTCTAAAGCTAGTGGAGGTAAAGCTTGAACTATGGACCTCCACATCCTCCTATTTAGATAGTTTGAATGGAGGCCTTAAAACAAGCTGTTGGTTGCGGCAGTTGGGAGGTCATTATGACCCTAGATGGGACAGCTATAGTAGTGTATGTTTGGCTATGGAGGAAGAGTTGCAGAGGGCAAACCAAAGAGAATGGGTGGAGGTGAGAAAGAAGTGTAGACTGCTCTATGGAGGAACGTGGCAGCGAAAGGGGGGAGAGGGAGAAGACTGGAGAGTGGCAGATTTGGGAGCCTTCAGAATGTCTTGAGAAACCTCTGTCGGCCTGGAGAGGGAGGAGAAGGCAACAGGAAGCTAGGACAGACAGCACGGGTGGGAGGGATGGAGGTCTGGGAGAGCCTGAGTCCGAGGGCGCGAGGCTTCGATTTCCTGCATAGACTAAGAGAAGCAGTGCAACTGAAGGGAGGGCAGAGCAAGGATTTGCAGTTTAAGAAGGGGCACAAAGTTTGTTTCTCCACCATGAAAATAATTTGGAGATGTGAGTGAATACAGAGACAAATAAATGGATTGCAAAATTATATATATTATATCTAATATATATATTTTGCAATTATATATATATATATATATAGTCAAGAAGTTGGCAAGAAGCAGGGAAGGTTCAGCTCACGTCCATCCGAATTAGTCAGGAATCCTTCCATATCATTGTCTGACTGTCACCAGAGGGCTGCAGCAAGCTGGAAAGTGGAAGAAGGCAGGAGCTAGGAGCCAGCTCACCCAGCACTATTGAGATCAACAGAATGCACAAGTCACGAGGGTGAGACATGAAAACCTACTCGCTCGATGCAGTAGGATTCAGTATTTTAAAGAAGGAACTGAGCAGAAAAGGTCCTCAATTCTCCATTCTTCTGTGCACCCTGGTTACCGTTCTTCCTATGGTAAGGGAAGGTTCACATCGCCAGAAGCAGTCTGTTTTCCATCCACGTTCTTCCTCAGCTTCCCTGGGACATGTTGCTGTCTGTCCCCACCAGCAACTGAATCCTTGTACAGAGAGTCAGGCAGATAAGAAAGTGTAGTGAGTATTTTGTAAATTTAAACTTACTCTGTTTTGAAACTCCTGAGGTTATGTCTGATAATTTTTTCAGGTTTTTGTTTTCCAATTAAGGTACTAGCGCACGAAGTTTTTAAATGTCCTTATAAGACAAATATGTATTTGGCCACTCTGTTAGTCCTCAGCATTGTTCCCCTCTAATTTTACCAGTCCATGAAATCCAAATGATGGAATAATATTGGTGTGTAGAGCACACGGTATGATTGGTCATTAGCTGCTGTGGTGGGATCGTGGCATGGCTTGGCCAAGCAAAGCTTTGAAGAAACGCTCACTGCCCATGTAACTGTATTTATTCCTTTTCCTGAAATAAAATGCCTCACACCAAGGTAGGTCCTCATAGATGGACTCAAAGAGAAGGTGGGCAGAACTCAGAGTGCTGACGGGGACCCCTCTGCATTAAAAGGTGTGAAATGAAATAAGCTGTTAATGTTCCCCATTTCATTCCAAAAAATAAATTGTGGTTTCAGAGCACCCACTTATCAGCTTTCTAGTTGATACCATCCAGCACACTTGTGCCTACCCCCAGGGACAAATCACCTGAAAGATGTTGGGGTCAAGGCATCAAAACATTTGGACACACATTAATGGGTTTTACACCTTTGTATCTCTCTGATATTACTGTTTCGCTTCAGCAAGCCCACTAATATCAGATATATCCTATCAGGGACTATTTTAAATCACTTCGATTTTCCCTGCCCCTGGGCTCTGGCCATCAGACCAGAATCCTAAGCATGTGTTGCCTGTGATCTAGTGTTTTCCTTTCCCCCATTTATAGGAGAGGGAACTTTATTAGCTTTTGGACACACATATATCAGTTTTAAAGATTAAGCACAACATCAATAGTTCTTACCCGGCTCTCAAGTCTATCGAGTTGTTATATTTTCTCGGAGAATGTTAAAAAATTAGTATTGCCATTTGTGGAAGCATTTTTCTCTTAAACCATTGGTCATAATGGTGTTTACTTACTTATTCTCTGAAGTACTGTTTTATAGAGAAAGTAAATCCAGGATAGAAGCTTGATAAGTAATTTCAGACTTGATAGCACATGAACCTTATAGGTACGAGTGAATTATGAAGCCTCACTTTGCAATGTTTTTTGTTTTGTTTTGTTTTGTTTTTCTCAAGTGTCTTTCTTGCAACTACTTGTTTTATCTTCTGGGTGACTTTAAAATATTAAACTAGCTTCCCTTTAGTGCCTAAGTTATCCATCCAACTCATGCTTCTCCTAGCCTCCAAATTCTTTCAGACACAAACAGCCAAGTTGCCTGTGACTCAATTACCGACTGTTGGAAAGGACCATCTACTACAAGGGCATGTCCTGAATCCTAGAGTCTGGCCAAGAATAAAAACAAAAATCTGTGTTTCCCAGATCCACTTCTGGCTGTGGTTTGACCTGAGATCTACCAAGCAAGATACAAAGTAATTTGGCAATTGAGATTCCCAGTTCTGAATTTAGATTTAGGTTCTCCCTATCTCTGCCCCAGTGTCACCCTCTGGCCACTTCATACCTTCCTGCTTCACTTCAGCCTACACGCCAGTCACAGGCCTCTTCGCCAGAAATCATTTCTGTCCCATCATTCATTTGCCCTCAAGACTGCCATTCCTGTGGACTCACCTTCCCTAGGCATCACAGCCCATGTACCTGCTTCATCTCTAGTCAGAGAGTTCTCCTTTCTGCATTTCCTCACATGTGGCTCCGGCCTGGCTTGTTTTTCCCTATGTCTGTATTCCCTCCATCTTGCAACAACCAGCTCAGATTGTGCCTTTTCCTCAAAGGCTGTAGTATCCACAGCAAACCAAAAAGCATGGCCCCAAGAGTTATATTGTAGTTACCCCATGGGGGTTATTAGGAGAAACCTTCCTTACTCCACCACTACCTCCGCTCTCTACAGCTGACTTCTCCTCTCCCCCTTTATGGTTTAGGCTTGTTTCCCAGGAGACATCATCAGCTGCTTGAGTATAGAGACAGGCTTTACAATTTTTCTGAATTCCCTGAGCTGGGACGATGTGTAGCACAGATGCTCAGTTAAGCACTTGCTTGTTGATTAATCACAGTAATGAAGCTATTTATTGGTCATAAACCATGGTGGGGTTTTTGTCGTCAAGAACTTGTTGCTTTCCTCTTAGAAGGAAGAGGCTGGCCACAGTCACCATTTTGTCCTAGACACTTAGCACAACATTCACCTGCTTAAATGAAAGGAGTAGGAGGACAGATGGACATGCCCTCAAGAAACTGGCACGGTGCAGACAGCAGCAAATCCTCTGGCAGAGCACCTGGCAGCTAGAGATCAATTCTGATGGACAAATTGGGGTGGGCTTTCATATGCATGGGATTGGAAGGATGGAGCTCACATCTCAACAAGCACAAATGTATGTGTGGAAGGTATTCCAGGTAGGGCTAATGGGGTCAATAAAAGCATCATGGATTGAAAGGATTAGGGATGTCAGTCACAAAGCAGACCCAAGCATGGGGTCAGGGGCAGGATAGCAAGAGACAGATAGGAAAGGCTGATGAGACAGATGTGGGAAAGGTCACAGTGAGGCTGAAATTCAGTACCAATTGGGCATTCGTTCCAGCCATGTTACATATGGTGGGATCAGAATTATGTGGCATAAAGATGAGCCCTTTTTAATTTTGAAATTGATGTGATTATTTTTATAGTAATTTTTAATACATAGCAAATGATGCTGATTTTCCATTTACAGTGGGGATTCGATTTTATTTCAAAAGTACTTTAAGTAAAACCATGTGAATAGCTTTAAAAAAAAAGCTGGACCAGGCTCAGTGGCCCATGCCTATAATTCCAGCACTTTGGGAGGCCAAGACAGGAACATCGCTTGAGTCCATGAGTTCAAGACCAGCCTGAGCAACAAAGTAAGACCCACCCCATCTCTACAAAAAATAAATAAAAAAAATAGCCAGGCATAGTGGTGCCCATCTGTAGTCCCAGCTACTCAGGAGGCTGAGGCAGAAGGATAGCTTGAGCCCGAGAGTTCAATGCTGCAGTGAGCTATGATTGTACCACTGAACTCCAGGCTGGGCAACAAAGCAAGACCCTGTTCCCCCAAAAATAAATAAATAAATAAAGTTAATAGTAGTAGAGGCTGTAAGTCAAAAATCATGGTAGTTCCCTGCAGCTGGAGGTTTGGAATGCACAAATATGGAAGTGGGAGGACCCCATGTGGAAAGTCACCCAGGCCAATGACTCCAAAGACTTGGGGATGGTTGGAGTTTGGCAACTGGGAAACCATCTGCCAACTTAGAGCAGCTGTCATCCTGGGGTGGCTGCAAGTCAGATGCACACAGCAGCTTCAGGAGGATAGGGGGTTTTGTGCGTTTTGTTTACCACTAAACAACAGTGTCTGGCTAACAGTAGGCGATCAATATGGAGGAGTGAATGAATAGGTGGAAGGTATGAGGTGAGGTTTTTATTTCCACCCATGACGCTGACACCCACTGGGCCAGTGGTGGGGCGCGGCTGGGAGCAGCCGGATTCCCACGCCTCCTCTTGAAGTGAGCTCATAGGAGACACAGCCTCCCTTCAGGTGAAGGAGGAAAAAAGGGAGGGAGGGAGGGAGGGAGGCTGCAGTCTCTGCCTGTGATCTTATACCAAGGCTCTTCTGTTTTATATTGTCCTTTATAAACAACATCACAGGGACCTAGGCACCTTAGTGTACTCCAGCTGAAAGTGGCCAGTGAAGAGGCCTGGGAGGAGCTGTGGCATGGGGGGACCACATACCCCATCTCAAGGGACAGCTTTACCCTGCTTCTGCTCATTTTTGTCACATGGGAACGCAAGGTCATATGTGCCACACACTAGGAATTTTCAAAAGATGTAAAAAAAAAAAAATCCACACATTTTCAGACGACTGCTGCTGATTTTTTGAATTAGTGCCTAAGTTAAAATGTTAAAGACACCACAACAGCCCACTATAGAGTTTGTGACCTCTCACCTAATTCTTTTGTTTCAACTTAATGCCATCACATCTCCCTCAAGGATTTGTAACACCCAGTTTTCCTCGTAACATTTTTCCCAGCGTGTTATTCTAGTCATTTTTCTGAATCCACAGTAACACAATTGGTGTCACATTCACGTGCCCTGTAGCGCCAGTTCTGAATCCCTCCCCTTTCTTCATCCTATCACTTGTTCTCCTTTTCTCTCCTTAGGGTCTCTCCCCTTGCAGCTAAGCCTGGCTTAAGCTACCTAGGACTTTGAAGCATGCAAAGGCCACCACCTGACTTCCTACAAATCCTGGCCTGATGCCCTCCCCAGTTCCCCTCTGTCTCAAGTGTTCACCACGCATCTCCGTTTGTTTCTACCATCTGTCCTGCCTGGACTCCAGGTGTCAAATCTCTTTTCCTGCTGTCAGGTGGAACCCCATATCCAAGGGTTGAGGCAGGTCCTCCAGGAGCCCCTCAGGGAACCCCCAGGGTGGCTAGGAGCTTGGCCCAGATCACAGAGCCACAATGCCCACCACTGCCCCACCATGCCATTTAGAATGGAGCCTTTGATACATTGCTCACATTCACATGGGCAAAGAGACTACCCATGGACCACGATTGAGACCCTTCATATCCCCCAGACTCAACAGGGACTTTGTGATCAGGCCATTTGGTAGCTGTAAGTATTAAAAGGAAACCTCATATCTAGAAGGAGATAGTCTCAGCAAGCCATGCCTTGTCCTGTTCAGCAGGCCAGTAATTTACAGACTCTGTATGTTGATCGGCATCCTCACGAGTACATTGTGTTTCCTGGATTGTTTTCTTCACCAGCCCCTGCCATTTCCCAGGAAGCCAGTTTTGAAAGCCTGTTTGCCCGCCTCAGCGTTCCTAATGAAGATGTAAGGTCTTACTTGCTTTGGGGTTACAAATTCTGATCTCATTTCTGCCATTTGCAGGCTGTGTGCTCTTGGGCAAATTACTCTGCCTCCCTGAGCCCCAGTTCCCTCCTGGGTAAAATAGGGGTAAGAGAAATACTTGGTCCTGACCGTATCATCAGCAAGTGTCAAAGAACTCTTGGCTCAGTCTGTGATTGTTTTGTTGTCAAATTATGGTCCACAGGCCAAATCCAGCACACAGCCTGGTTTGGTACAGTTTGCAATTAAGAATGTATTTTACTTTTTTTGGTGGGGGGACAGAGTCTCGCTCTGTCGCCCAAGCTGAAGTGCAGTGGTGCGATCTCAGCTCACAGCAACCTCTGCCTCCCAGGTTCAAGTGATTCTCCTGCCTCAGCCTCCCCACTAGCTGGGACTACAGGCATGCTCCACCACGCCCAACTAATTTTTGTATTTTTAGTAGAGACGGGGTTTCACCATGTTGGCCAGGATGGTCTCTATCTGCCGACCTCGTGATCTGCCCGCCTCGGCCTCCCAAAATGCTGGGATTACAGGCGTGAGCCACCACTCCCAGCCATATTTTACATTTTTAAATGGTTGTTATATAAGTATCTACATACTCTTCTTGATTTTGCCTCTTGACCCACAAAGTGTAAAATATTTTCTGTCCTGTCCTTTCTAGAAAAAGTTTGCCGACCCCTGCACCAGAAAATGCTGGAAGGGCTTTCCACCCCTGGTTTGTGACTGTTCCTTTGGTTTAGTGCACACCCACAGACTGTGCTTCAATACCTTTCAAGGCTTTCTCTCTTTTCATGAACCCTCCCCCTGGTCGGGGGATTGCCCCACTGTTAGTGGGGGAAACCAAGTTCCTAAGAGGCTGTGAATTTCCCACACTCTATGCAAGTTGTTCCGAGGGACTGGGCTGAGTTCACTCACTACACTTCCCTGCCCCATCCCCGAGACACTCACTTTGCAAATTCACAGTTGTTAATTCCAAACAGTTAGCAAGGGCCTTTTGGAGGCTGGGTGTTGTCATAGGCATTTCAGGGGTTACAAAGATGACTTGCTCGGGAACCGCCCTCGGGAATTTCCAATCTAGTTGGTGAAATGGGGGTACCCATTTGTCGCCAGTGTCGGGAAACACAGTGTGTTCTGGGACCTCCAAGGAGTCAAGGTGTCTCACGGGGCATCCCTGAGGCCTCAAGCCCCTCAGAAAGCTTGGGCTGCATGTTGTGACATCAAGGCCCATCAAATCTCCTTCCTGCTGGTGGCCTAGGGCAGGGATGCCTGTATTCTGGCCTCCCCATTCCCAGTTCCTGTGGCAGTTGCAGCAGCCTGTTTCAGGGTCTGTTACATGACTCTCAGAGACTTATGCTCACTGGCCTGCGTGGGGTTTGGAGCTAGCCATGGCAGGCACACAGTAGGCTGCTCTCACCACCTGCCTTGCTCCCCTTCCCAGCAGGCATCAGCATGTGCCTCCTCTCCATGTTATTGTAAAAACCGCAATTACTTTTGCACCAAACTAGTACTTCAAGTGAAACAGTGAGCCATCAGTCTCAGGCAGCCAGGATGTTCCTCAAGATCTCTGCAGCCCAAAGAAAATGCCCTCAAGACAGCAGCACCTCAATCAATTTGGCAAAGGAAAAATATTTTTTCATTAAAAAAAAAATAGGCTGGGCGTGGTGGCTCATGCCTGTAATGTCAGCACTTTGGGAGGCCGAGGTGGGTGGATTATTTGAGGTCAGGAGTTCAAGACCAGCTGGCCAATATGGTGAAACCCCACCTCTACTAAAAATACAAACATTAGCCTGATGTGGTGGTGCATGCCTGTAGTCCCAGCTACTCAGAAGGCTGAGGCAAGAGAATCGCTTGAACCTGGGAGGTGGAGGTTGCAGTGAGCCGAGATCACACCACTGCACTCCAGCCTGGGTGACAGAGTGAGACTCTGTTTTAAAAAATAAAATAAAATAAAATAAGATATGAGGGCCTAAGCAGATGTTCTGAGCTTACATAGCTTTTCAGAAACAAAAACTGCACTCACAGCTGCTGTTATGTATTTTTTACTTTGACATTTTTTGTGTGTGCATTCTGACATCTTTGAAGTTGCTTTTTTTCTTTGCTATGAAGACACAATTTTCATCCATCTCTTACTCCTTGTTCAAGAACCAGTGGCCACTCACTAAGTAGGGTTCAGACAAGCTGTTGAAAAGTCACTTTGACAAGGGTGAGGGTTCACGAGTGACTAAACCATTTCTTCAACAGATTGTGATTTGGGCTCTCTAGCCATGAATAGTATACAGGGCTTGTGGGAGCAACTGTCCTACCAAAGGCAGAAAAAGCGATTCTTTTAGGTCTGCAGCCTTGACCTTCTTGTGAGAGCCAACTTCTTTGTTCATGTCAGACACTATTGTCCATCTGCTCACTACTGTACTCCCAAAGCCCAGAAAAGTGCCTGGTGCTGAGCAGGCCCTCAATATGTATCTGATGCTGAATTTATTCATCAGATATTTATAGAACATCAGAGGAGGAAGTTGGTGGGCATATACCGCTGACTGAGGCCTGGTTCTTGCACTGGAAGAGTGCTCTCCAGGGAAGAACAGAGGGATGCAAACACAAAGTGACCACCCATGTGAATCGTGCCATAAGGAGGCACCTGGGAAAGTGTGCAGGGCACTGAGGAGGGTGGGACAGAGGAGGTGAGACTTAAGGGGCACCCTGAAGTTGATGGAGTTGAGCATTCCAGGCAGAGGTCATGGCCTATGTGTAGACGTGGAGGTGTGAAGGAACCTGACCCAGTTCATTCAGCACTGCTGGAAAACAGCACGCATGTCCAGAGGACACAGATGAGGCTGGGCAGACTAAGAGAAGTTGGGTCCATGCACATGAGAATTGGGCTGTGTCTTGAGCTTGATGGGTTTATTGGCTGTGTGTGTATTGTTAAGGACTGTTCCAACCCGGCGAACAGTAGCAACTGAAGGGAGAGTGGGGTTCCACCCGGGAAGAAGACAAGTTAGTGAATCTGTGTGATCCAGAAGAAAGATGGAAAGATCCCCAGGAAAGAAGAGCCAGCGGGCAGGTCTGAGAGATTAGAGAGAGGAAGAATCTATCCCGTGACTGGCCGGTGCCTAACAAAGGGATGCCATTGCTCCACACAGACCTGTTTCCTCCTCAGTCGTGCCATCTCACTTCTTTTTGACATGACTCTTCCAGAAGTCTA
Source organism: Pongo pygmaeus (assembly GCF_028885625.2). Lineage (NCBI taxonomy): Eukaryota > Metazoa > Chordata > Mammalia > Primates > Hominidae > Pongo > Pongo pygmaeus. The sequence continues at coordinate 79,965,955 of NC_085930.1, forward strand.
CATGGCTGGACTGGAAGTTCATAGCATGGTGAGACCTGTGCTCATCATTACAATAGAGAAAACAAGGTTGTATTTCAGGTATCAGGCAAATAGACAATCCAATCAGTATGCTGAAAATAATATGCTTGAATTAGATAGCTTATTCAGCAATTAAATAAATATAAGTTCATGTCTACATCTGCTGACTGTCTGTAGCACCCTGATGACTTACGGAAGTTCAAAGAACGATTATGAGGGATATTCCCTGAGTACTTTAAGCCCTTTGTGTATATGCCTTGTCTATCTGTTTGTCTCATTGTGTGTTCCTTGGTGACCCCTCTTTGCACTTTATTTTTAATTTCCATGAAGGCAGGAAGAGGCAGGCGTCTGATGGTGCAGAGCACCCGAGAAGAGTGCCTTGTGCTCTGGTGAGCTTATTAGGCACTTTCCAGTGATGTGATTACTAACTTGAAAAAGACGTTAAGCATCTTCATCAAACAATGTGTGCCTTTGTGTGGCCAGTAGTTTTTTCATTTTTACTGGGACAGCTGTTCTCTCAAAAACAGTTCTATTATAAACAACTTGCAATCACTAACAGACTTTCTTTGCCCTTACACTGCCTCTGGGATGAGCTTTACTAAATGGTAGGGTGTGTATCATCAAGCAGGTGAACCTCTTTTTTACACAATTGTGTGTTCCTTACTATAGGAAAGCAACATTTTGAAAATAAAACACCATTCTAAATGTGCTAAATGATTTTCCAAAGTAAAGGGTACTTTAAATTAGAAAAAAAAAATCACTTTGGTATGTCTTGTTTTAGGCATAATGGGTGCATGAGTGTTTTCCATTTTTTATTCCAAATAACACATATTAATCACAAGAATGGAAAGCCAACCGTGAGTCGAATTTGTATTAGTATCCTTTCCATTCCTCTCCGCATCCTGCAGTGTGAGGCTCTTAGACACCAGACTCACCAAAGTACCCTTCTAAGGCAGCTGTTCTCAAAGTGAGGCCCAGGCACCCCTGGGGGTCCAGGACACTTGTTTCCGGGGATCTGTGAGGTCAAAAACATTTTCGTAAAAATACCAAGATGTTATACTGTCATTCTTTTATGAGCATGTAGTACAGTGGAGTTTTCTAGCAGTTACATGACATATCACAAGCATTTGAATTCAGAAGAAAATGTGAAAATCTGGCTGTCTTCAATTACACTAGTCCTTAAAGAGCTTTTAGAAGATGTAAAACTATGCTTTCCTTCTCAAAAACTTCTGTTTTGGAAAATATAGTCATTTCATAAAAATGTTATTTATATTATTATGTAGTGGGTTTGTTATTGCTATTTTAAAATGAATTAATAAATAATTTAAAATTTCTGATTATTTCTAATATGATAAATATTGCTTAATATAACCCATATAAACAACAGTCCTTGAGGTTCTCAGTAATTTTTTTTTTTTTTTTTTTTTTTTTTTGAGACACAGTCTTGCTCTGTCGCCAGGCTGGAGTGCAGTGGGCACCATCTTGGCTAACTGCAACCTCCGCCTCCCGGGTTTAAGCAATTCCCCTGCCTCAGCCTCCCAAGTACCTGGGACTACAGGTGTGTGCCACCACACCTGGCTAATTTTTTGTATTTTAGTAGAGACAGGGTTTCACCATGTTGGCCAGGATGGTCTCCATCTCCTGACCTCATGATCCGCCCACCTCAGCCTCCCAAAGTGCTGGGATTACAGGCATGAGCCACTGCACCCGCCCGGTTCTCAGTAATTTTTAAGAGTGAAAGAATTCCTAAGGCCAAAATGTTAGAGAGCCACTGCTCGGAAATACAGTGCCATATGCAGTAAAACTCTCCCAGCTTGTTATTGAGATTGGGAAACTTTCTAACAAAGAGTAAAAGGATGTGTAAAATTTCCCTAATCATGTAGCTTAGGTCCATTTCGACTTTTATTTGTGGATGTGCAGGAAAAAGGTGAAGGACTACTTTGAAACCACAGAATCTTATGAAAAACATAACTTAAAGGCCCTCAACTTTGGGGGAGGAGAGCCAACCGTGATTGCAAGCCTTTTTTTGTGGTGACACCCAAGCACACTTTGTTTTCCTCTCCCTGCTGGTACTTGCCAATTGTGCTGTGATTGGTGGGTCTGTGAGACCGCACAGGTCATCCTTCATCTCTTCATGCAGCCAGTGAGTATGTTTTCCTGAGGACCTTCATGGGGCCTGGGCTGGTAGAAATTCAGACCCGGTCCCTGTCTTCAGGAAGCCAAAAGGCTTGCACAAGGGAAACAGTCAGCAAACACATAAGCGTTAAGTGAACTGAATCATTACTGATTTTGGAAAGCGATGCAAAGGAAATGAACGGGGTGATACGACACAGTACTTTAGAAGATCTGAAAGTAAATTCATACAAGATACCTGGCAAAGGCTTTTTCTAAGGAGGCTTCATTTGAGCGGAGATGGGGATAGGGGGTTGGAAGGAAGGAGAAGGGGAAGAGCGGTTCCAGCAGAGGGCCCTGCAGAGGCCCTGTAGAAGGGCATGGCTTGCTGGCAGTGTGTGGTGACCACCAGAGTGGGTGAGCGATGATGGGTATGAGACATTGATGGACAAAATGCGAGATTTTACAGAGCATTGTAGGCACTGGTGAAGAATTTGGGTTTCAATCCAAGAGTGATGAGAAGTGATCTAAGGGCTTTTCAGCAAACGGTGGAGTCATCCCTTTCTGCTTTGTAAAGACCAGCCTGGCAACTGTGTAGGGAATGAACTAGGGGAGAGAGGCAACTGGTGAGTAGGCAGGAGAGGAGGCAGAGAGCGCCCAGGAGGCTCTGGGCATCACCAGGTGAGAATCCATGGTGTGCAAGGGCAATAGGCAGAATGGACAGGTTTGAGATCTAATTTGGGGTAGAACAGACCAGACTCACTGATGGACCAAGGGTGGGGATGAGGCAAGGAGAGTGAAGAAACATGACCTCTGTTTTTTATTAGAGCTGCTTTTGTTTTCTCAAATCATTGCAACAAAACTCTGCAAGGTAGCTAGCATCATACCTATTATTTAGAGATTAAGAGACCAAAGCGCCAATAACGTGCTCATGGGTCAATAGGGCCCTGCACAGCATCAAAACAAGTCAGCAATTACTGCAGCTGCCCCGCTCCATCTGTGGCTTCCTTTCCCTGGTGGCACATTCCAGTTTACTGCTCCCCAGGCAATGACACCAGGTGAGGGCCTGGAAGGAAGGCTCCTCCCCCTCCAGCAAGTCAGGGCTGTTAGCTGGTGTGAGCCAAGTCACTGTGCCTCGTCTTCTGTGTCTGAGAAATGGGTCCAGAGGCATCTGCTGGCCATCAGCCCAAGTGGGATTTTATTGGGACTGGTTTATTCACGTCTCAGGTGTGTCTTGGCTTCCTGAGAAAGGGAGCATTATTCTTCAGGCCCCATGGCACGTCTCAGCAAGGGACGTGGGAGTCCTCCTCGGAGACAGTTAAACCTTTGTAAAATGAAACATTTGTAAAATGGTGAAGGCTCTGGAAGCAATTGTGAGAATTTTAAACATCGACCATTTTCGTTGAGAAAAAGGTACCTGTGCATTTTGTTCAGGCAATGGGGCAATCATTTATTTAAAAACAAAGTTTTTAGAAAAGCTGTCAGGCTTACTCAGCAGGACAGAGGCTGAAGGAGGAGAGAAGCAAGGCAGCAAGAACCAAAATTCCTAAATGTTGTCTGTTCTCACCTCCCAGGTATAATCTGGCAGCTCTCTGCTTTCTTCACACACAACTCGGGGCACAGCTTCAGAGGTCTAGGCAGGTATGGAACATCAGATACAGATCCGTAGTAATCAGTGACAATCAGCCCAGCCATATCATCTCTGAAATATCTGCAGCATCTATATGGCTGAGGGGATGGCATGAAGCTGACTGCTTCTCCTCCTCCCAGTTAGTTGGGCAGCACTTCAACAAATAACTTTCTGCTTTTGGAATTGAAAATGCATTTGGGAATGATTATCTGCTTTCTCACCTGTAGGGCAGCCTCTCTCCTTATAACCCCTAGCTACTTTGCATACTCATGGATATATCCTGCAATTTAAATTTTTATATTTTATTCATATGTGGAGTATTTTCCCTGCAACTTTGTAAAGCACTAAATATTATATGAACATTATTCAAAACATGTCCTTTCCATAAAGTCCGTTTATATGCCATCATTATCTGCAGCATTAAATACATTTTATATCATCAGAAATTTTATGATATATTTAAAAATGAATCTGTACTTAGCCGAAACACATTAGGGATTATCCTAAGAGACCTTGCTAAAAATGCAGTCATGTTTATTTGTAACTGCCAGAAAATAGCTTGCAAAATTGTTAGTGTCTTTTATTATTCCCTACCACTGGAGCACTTGCTTGTTAATTAGAGAAATTTCAACTGTCATAGTTGGCAATTATAGCTTCTGTATCATTGTCTGTTATGAATAGTCAATGAGAGCTGATTAATATGCATGAGCAGCAGTATATATAGCGTGTGCATTGGACCACAATCCAGCTGCCAGAGTCACTCAGAGGAGGGAGTGGTGTGCATGTATGTCTGTGTGTATGTGTGTGTGAGAGTGCACGCGCGTGCATGCATGCATGCTGCGAGGGGAGGAAGGGAAGCGTGGAAGGGGGGAGAGAGTTGTCTAGCCTCTGAGAGCAGCGCCAATGTGAAGCGTTGCAGTCGCCTGACTCACCTGAGGCTCTCCAAGGATACCTTCAATGCCTGCACTGTAAGGGAGCTGCTTTTCCCGGGTGCTGGCAAGGACGGAAGCCTTCCTTTGACGTTTTTCTAAACATGGGATGCAGTTTGTGCAGCCTGCAGAAGCAAGAGGAGCAGTACAAATTACTCTATGAAGTTTGTCAGGTAACACCCTGCATTTTATTCCGTAGAAGTGCATAGGCACCCACCTGGCCAAGTGTAACTTCTAGGAAAGGTAGTGGGGATTTTTATGTGTGTTTTTGTGCAGATTTTGTGTTCTGAAAGAGGCAGCCTTTCTGACTTTTTTGTGTATTTTGTCTTAAGTCTGTTATAAAATTTTCCATCCAGTGGCACTTTGGTGCCTGCATTTGAAAATATAAATAGATGTTGATGGTCATAAAATGTGTTTCAAGCAGTCTTGTCACAAGGCTCCTTCACAACTGACCTCTCTCCGGAGTGTCGAACTCAAAGAGTCAAAGAGTGGTCATGCACCCTTTGAACAAGTTAGAGAAGATGTGGATGATGATTAATGCTTGCAAGGTTTTGTCTGTGTTTACAAATAGTTATAAGGCCCTCCTTTCAGTACAGCCCAAGCCCTCTGCTGACTTGGTTCTTTTAGCAATTCTTGTAGTGGGACATATGGTTCAAATTGGTACTTCTCACTTGCCATTTCTGTACCTCTGTCTGTGAAATTTTTAAGAACTTCAAAAGCAAGTGACTTGATCTTGGGTGCTGTCATTCACATCAGATGACTTGTGTCTTCTAAGTCATTGTGAGCAACTGAAAATTTCAGTTGAGATGAAATGGGATATTTACGATACAACCCAGATAATTTATCTTACATCTTTGTCACATGTTTTATTTTTAAATATTCAAGTCCTACTCTCAACTAGGAGGTTTTAATACTGCTGTTGGTAACCTACCTTGGCAGGTAAGGATTTTCTCCTAAAATCATTCTTCAAATTTGTGTTGGCAGTAATAAAAAAAAAAAAATCATAATCCAGCTAAGGTTTTCTTTTTAGATAAGCACTTTAGAAGAAGGTTGTTATAGCAAGTGAGAAACAAAGGCTGGGTGTTTCTTGATTTATAACAATCAATGGCATATTAATATATTTTTTAAAGAGCCAGACTTTTTAAAAAAGAATTTGATTCTCCATCAATTGAGTGTCATTTTTTGCTTAGGCCACCAGGGGGTGATATGCTTAAAGAGACACAGTGAGACGTGGCAAAAGGTGGGTTGGCTGCCTCTCTGGACAAAACCTAAAGATAAAATGACCCTGGGTGAACAAAAAGTGTCTCTCTGTCTGTCTGCCTTCCCCACTGAGAGAGAAAGAGGGTCAAAACAAACCTTTTGAGGCTTGGTACTCTCCTTAGGCAAGGGGTACATATCTTACAAAAAACAAGCATCTTAAATAAGTCTTGGGAATAAATACATTTCTGACCTGTGACTTCACACTCAGGACTTCGCTGGACTCAAGTCCTTTTCAAAGCATTTGGGAGACATGTTGGAGATCTTGGGCAAAAGCGCTGTCACCACTGGTGATCTGGCCCCCATCCCTTGTGTGATCATGTGGTGAGTTGTAGTCCTCAGTTTGCCAAGTTATCCCACTCAGTGAGCTGGGGAGTTCTCAGTGAGTCCAGCACGCAGGCAGGAAACAAGTGGAACAGCAGACACTGCCATTCGGGCAAGGTGGTTGTGTTACAGACTTTTGCTGCTATATTTGAAATAGCTCAACATAGTAAGTCAAAAGGTATTTTTTAAAATTTGCCTTTTAAAAATGTTTTGGTTTTTACCATCAATGCACAGAAAATATCATTCAGCAGTCACAGTTGTGGATGTATTAATTACATTGGCACCCTCCAAAAAGTAACTCTACTACATCTCTGGCAAATCTAAGTGAACCTGTCTTTTATTCTTCTGTATTATTTGTGCTCAGTTCCCCCAGCCCCACCCCCAAACACACACACACAACTGCCCCCAAAAGAGGGAGCCTGGATTCTGTTGTTTGTTTTTTGCTAGGTGAATTTATGTGGAAATATTTCTGGCTGAAGCGTTGCTCAGTAAATTGCTGATAAATGACTTCCATCTGGAATATACTTGGTCAGCAATTTAGGAAGCCATGCAGATTTATTTTCAAGAAACTCAAACTACTTTTCAGACCCATTACCCTTGTGCCAACTAAGTAAAATCCCCCCTGCTCCTATTCTTTGGGAGTCCTGAACCGTAGCATAAAGGAATTCACAAAACACTTGCAGGAATTAATAATTGCATTCTCGCTCTTATTATGCAAAGCCTTATTAGAGCAGAGAAATTAAGGTTTCCATAAATTACAGTTCCAGAAGGTCCGGTGCGTCTGGCTTCAGTAAGCCCTCGTAACAGCAGCACAAAGAGGATCAAATATTCCAGGGCTCAGACTTTATCCTTTCCTCATCCAGAGATAATTCAAAGAGATGCTCTTCATTAGGGCCATTGGCAAGCTGCCTACAGTTTCTTTTTGGGGGCTGCTGTGAGCTTAATGGTGCAGAACAATGGCTTTGCCTCTTGTTGCACACATACCTCATTGTACCTTTAATCACATTAGAAAAACAACACCACCACATAAAGTTGCCTGGTCATTAAAGGGCATTGCAAAGAGTGCAGACGCATCAGTGATTGGGGCCATGCATTAAAAGATGCACCAAGACATTTAGGGACACTCAAACACTTCTATGGGGAGGAAGCCTCCTGCCTATCTGGGGTTGTAAGGTCAGGACAGACAAGTATAGCAGTTCTTTATGCTTTTATGATAACTGTGGTGTCCAGGTGGTGGGGGTTGCAGGGCAGTGTGAAACATCAAGGCAGGGCCTCTGCCTACCAGAAATTTGAAATTTAACAGCTGCTTCATGATTTGGAAAACTTTAGCCTGTCTTGAGTACCTTTGAGTACTCAGAAGCACTATTAAGGTGAAAGGACAGGGAAGTAAGGAAGATGCTTTAAGGTTATCAAGGAGTACAGTCTCCTACTTGGATAAATTAATTGGCACAGGAGATCTCATGTTCTGGGAGTAATGGGATAGGGAGCCTCACAGCGCTTGGGCTGTGGCTGGAATCCAGCTAAGGGTGGTTACCAGGTGTTGGGGCCAGGGAGTGGGAGTTGGGGGTGTAAGGATGGGAAAGTCTGTGGCTATGTGGGTTTGATGCCAGTGACTCCAGCACAGGCTAAGCACCAGCCTTGTTTGTAGCCATGTACTGTCAGGTCAAGGGGACAGCCAGTCTGTGGATGCTTTGAGGAGGGCCTTCCAATGGAGGCCAGGAAGAGGGGAACAGAGTGGCACCCCAGCCAGTATCATTTATTCCCTCCACCTCTTCTAACATCGACCAGAGACTCTTTGTAAAATGGTGACCTTTGCTAATTTGATGAGGCAACAAGGAAATAATTCTGATTGGGAGTTAAGCTTCAAACTAGAAATTATGAGTAGCACATTGTCATAAAGTCTGCATGCACATTTTCAAGATAAGGAACACTTATCTATAGTCACAGGACTATTCATTACTGACAGCCACAGCATTATTTATTGTGCACTTACTATGTGCCGGCACAATGCTAAGTGTCAACTGTGCATTTTCCCATCAGATCTGCACACAAGCATGAAGAGATAGGTGATACTGTCATTCCTATTTCAAAGAGAAGAAACTGATATACAAAGGAATTATAGTGGGACTGGGAGTCAGATCTGCACTATAATTCCCACGTCTGTGAATTCTTTTCTTGTATAAATCATTTTCCAGCAGTGTCAATGAATGAATCATGATCAACTTTATAGGGAACTTGCAGATCAGTTTCCAAAAATCATGCTTGCCTTTGTGGGGCTAACATAAAGACCTTGCAGTCTCAGACAGGCCCAGGTGCTACGTGGTACCTCCTGAGAAAGGTTCCTACAGTGTTGCTGGTCCTTCGTACCTGGAAAGGGTGGTGTGCAGAGAAAAATGAGCTCCAGAGTAACACAAAGTTCCCGTTGGCTTATCAGGCAGCTTGAAGAATGGATGATTTGAGAATGCTCATGTCCTTTTGCCACTCAGTAATAACAGGAAACATCACATAAGATTAATTTGTGCCTCCTATGCCACTTGAAGTTGTTAGCTTTGAGAAGCAAAAACTTTACCACTAATTGTGACTTGCCAGAAAACTATAGATCTGATACAGATTTGTGACCCTTTATACATCAATCTCGTAGCCAGTTGGATAGAAAAACACAGATTTCCAAAGTAAATACTAATCAGAATCAAGTTTATGGAGATTTCCAAAGTTTATCAAGATTTCCAAATCAAGTTTATCAAGATTTCCAAAGTAAATACTAATCAGAATCAAGTTTATGGAGAAGTCTGGAAACTTGACTTTGAACAATCCTGCTTGCATATTTAATTAGCTAGATGCAGTACTCAGATGAGTTTACTGCTGTGGAGCAAAGCGACTCTGCATCAGCTGAGAGTCAGATGGGTCACGGTTCGATTAAGTATGGACCCAATTAATGACGGTTAATTGGATGAACATAAACTTGACCTCCACACGGCAGTTTTGAACCTGGCAAAATTTTCCTGCAAGTAGGAGTGTGTTTGCTTAAACAGCCTATTAATTCTAAAAGCCTTGGTTTAGAAGCAGCTTTACATTCTGAATTCATTTAGGTGAAGTAGGTGTGGAAAAAGAAAGCTCATCTTGGCCGGGCATGGAGGCTCACGCCCTATAATCCCAGCACTTTAGGAGGCTGAGGTGGGAGGATTGCTTGAGCCCAGGAGTTCAGGAATGGCCAGGGCAACTTGCTGAGATCCCATGGCTACAAAAGAAAAAAAGAAAAAAATTTAACTCAGCCAGGCATGATGGTGCATGCCTGTACTCCCAGCTACTCAGGAGGCTGAGGTGAGAGGATCACTTGAGCTTAGGAGTTGAAGGCTGTAGTGACCTATGCTGGTGCCACTGCATTCCAGCCTGGGTGACAGTGACAGAGCAAGACCCCTTCTCTGGGGGAAAAAAAAAACAAGCCCATCTTCTCCTCCTCCCATCTTGACAAACAGGGCCCTTTATTGAATATGGGGCCAGCATATGGCTGAGAAAGTCACATTTTAATACATGGCCATTATTTGTCACTAACTGTTGTTTTCTTGTCAATTAACAATGGATTATAAACCACTTTTATGTTGATTCTGAAAAGAAACGACCTAGGGTGGGACCAGAGATTACCTCTCTTTTTTCTCTTGGTCTCCTCTTAAGACACAAAGCTTTAGAGGACCATAAAGGAATTTTCCTTCCTTTCCCTTAGGACTAGGGCTTGATACCCACCATCCTAGCTTAGGTGTCCTTCTGAAGTGTTCCCAAGGTGCCCTGCACTTCCTTCCACCTTGTTTCCATATATATGTTAATTTGACCTCCCATGTTACACTGTAAACTAGGAAGTCTCATCACCACTGTTACTCTCAGCACATGGTTGGTTGAATAAGTTGGATTTTGTAGTGTTTGTTAGGAAGAGTGAGGAGCAAGAAAAGAAGAATACAAATTAGGAATTTAGAAAGAGAACTAGGTGTTGAATGAAACGACCATGGTTTGGACCAAGGAGGTGAGGATGTAGAACAGAGGGGACACAAGACATTCATTTTTCATTCATTCAGCCAACACGTTCACCCAACCCACCAAGTGCTGAGAACCGAGGTGCTCACCCACTTGCTCGCTGGCTCCCAATGCCCTTGGAATTCAGTGAATTAACTGTGGCTTACAGAGCCCTGTGAGATCCAGCCTCTTCTGACCTCTCCCATAAACCTCCTCCCCTGCTCATCTGCCCTGGTCCTGCAGGCCTCCTTTCAAGACCCAGAACCCACCTTATTCCTTCCTGCTCAAGACTTTGCAACTGGCTGTTCCTTTCTGCCTGCAAGTTAGTTCACCAGTTCATCCTTGAGCTCAGCTTAAATGTCCCTCTCCCTGGAGGCCTTACCTGACCTAAGAAAATCCCCCCACCCACTCTAACCTCTCTGTGCACTGTTGTTGTTCCACTCCTGCACTTTGTTGACTTGCTTATCACCTGTTTTCAGCCCCAACCTCCTGGACAAATGTCAGCCCCATGAAGGTAGGGACTTTGCATCGTTCTCTGTGAAACCCCAGGTCCTGGCACATGACTAGTAACTGTTGAGGATGTGTTTACCAAATTAACTTCTGAGTGAGAAATGTATCAAGTGGATCCCACTTTGGTTTGGGAAGGGTTTTACCCTGACAAATGAGTCCATATCCCTGGTCTCTAATGGTTTCCACAGATAACAGCTGCATGTTGCCATGAGGCAGGTGGTACGGGGTCACAAGGGAGAAGACAGCCCCTCTCTCTGTGTTCCTGTCACCTACCTGCCATGGCACGCAGAAGGAAACATATGGAACAGTGAAAAAATCCAGCTTTAATAAATGAGTTCTCTTGTGTTCATTAATAATGCAGGAAGAGGTCATGGTTACATGTGGGCGGCGGGGGGGTGGTGGGTAATGCCCAAAAGAATACCGTCAACAGTTCGGTGTGAAGGCACAGCAGAGCCACACTAACCCTCCTGCATTCTCCGACCAGTGTGGAATTAAGCAGGGAACAGCCTTCACTCTCTAAAGCGCACAAAGCCAGTTTCTAGCAGTGCCACCATCATTTATGTGACAGGCGTCATAACGTTGGTAAAATGTAGTCGAGCTGTGCTGCGGAACAGCTGGTGCTGCCCTGAGAAGTGTCAGGAATGAATGTGTCCTGCCTAGAGTGACCTGTTTGCCTACTTGTTCATCAAGGGCGTTTTGAGTTGTGTGTTCATTGGTGAACTTCAGGGAAAGGATCCCTTTTCCATCTACTAATTGCCTGCCTCATGGGATAATTTTTTTTTCCAAATACATTTTATGATATTCATCAGCTTGTGATAAAGAATATGCCAAAATTGTGCGGAAGTGAAAGAATATTATTGGCACTAATGTTCAGTTGTGTTGCATGCTGATCTTGATTTGAGTGGCAGTAGGAAGCAAGGACAGCTTTTGACTGTGGAAGAGTCTCTGGAAGTTTCTTTTAAGTCATTAGTTCTCAGAGTAGGGTCCTGGCCCAGCAGCAGCATCATCACCTGGGAACATGTTTGTTAGAAATGCACTTTCTCAGGCCCCACCCCAGAGCTGTTGAATCAGAGACTCTGGGGTGGGGCCCAGCAATTTGTTTCACAAGGGCTCCAGGTGGGTTTGGTGCAAGTTCACATTTGGGAGCCTCTGTTCTATATTAAATCAAAAATGCTGGAAGAGGGAGGACTGCTAGGTGACCTAAGCCTTCTGACAGATTTTCTTGAGTCTTTGTCGGATGAGGAGGCAGCAAAGAAGTCACATCTCAGACACTTAGATGTGGATCAAAAATTTAGCCATCTGTTGGTTAATACCAAAAATAAATTGTTTTGTTTGAGAACCTTTTTCAAGCAAATAGTTCTGTATTATCTAGTTTACAAGTAGAAAATTGAAGGTTATTGAAGTTTTGTCTGTAAAGGAGAGAGAATATATAAAATTTTCAGATATATCTGATATTCATCAGCTTGTGATAAAGAATAAGCTGAAATAGTGCAGAAGTGAAAGAATATTATTGGCACCAGTATTCAGTTTTTGTTGCACACTGGTCTTGATTTCAGTGGCAGTAGGAAATAAGGACAGCGTTTCTGACTGTGGAAGAGTCTCTGGAAGTTGCTGTATATACATTATAAATATTATGTATACATTATATACATAATGTATACATATGCATGTGTGTATATATATCTCTCACCATATTCTTTCTCTGAATCACTCCAGGCTCCAGCATTATCCTATATCCTCCTAAACAAGACACCCCCTACTCCTACAAATACTCCCTTCCCAGTAGTAAATAAGAAGGTAACCTGATTAATTTCCAATAATGTGAATGATGATGGGTAGAATTCTCCTGCCAGAAGAGAATGGATTTTTAAGAAGGACCTTATTACCCAAATGAATCCGAATTGGCAGAATTCTTGTGGAAATAAGTTTGAGCAGGGGCCTCTTTCTGATGAGAGCTATATAGCTATCACCATAATGACAGGTCATGATTTATAGACACCACTTCTGGGGGGCTTTCAGGTTACAGTCTGTCAATTAAACAACATCATTGGTCAGTCTTTAGTGTACATTTCTAGAAGTAGATTTTTTTGTATCTGAGGATGACCATTTTTAAAAGTCTTAATAAAGATTGCCCCCAAATGAGTCTGTCTGCGTAATACCCACCAGTGTATAAGTATCTGCCTTACCTCGCTCTTCACCCCAGTACTCACTGAGTGAGAAGGGGATTCTCTTTTTTTTTCTTTTCTTATTTGCCTCTTTGATATTCAGCTTGTCAAGGTGACAGACTGGTAAAGGATGGAATCCTGTTTTTAACTCGCAGGCTTATATCAGTCTCAAGGTAGAAAAATTCCGCTAGGGCAGTGGTTCTCAAACTTGAACTGGCATCAGAATCACCAGGAGGGTTTGTTTAAACACTGTGCACCACACTTTACCCCTAGACTTTAGATGCTTCTGGCCTGGGGATCACCCTTTGAAATCTACTGCTCTAGGAGAATCATTATTATATAAGACTTATGATGGCTGGGCGCGGTGGGTCACTCCTGTAATCCCAGCACTTTGGGAGGCCGAGGCGGGTGGATCACTAGGTCAGGAGATCAAGACCATCCTGGATAAATGGTGAAACCCCGTCTCTACTAAAAATACAAAAAAAAAAAAATTAGCCAGGCGTGGTAGCAAGCACCTGTGGTCCCAGCTACTCAGGAGGCTGAGGCAAGAGAATGGCGTGAACCTGGGAGGTGGAGCTTGCAGTGAGCCGAGATTGTACCACTGCACTCCAGCCTGGACAACAGAGCAAGACTCCATCTCAAAAAAAAAAAAAATACTGATGGATGAGTGGATGAGTGAAAGGATGGGAGAAGAGAGGGCATTTATGTGCCTCTTCAGTTCTACTAGTGTCAAATTGCTTTCCATCATTATGGTAGAGAAGTTCGTGTTGCTTCACATCCCTGCCAACACTTGGTATTTTCTGACTTCTTAGTTTTCCAATATAGTGAATATGAAGCGGTATCTCACTGTGGCTTAAATTTGCTTCACCCTGATTATGAAGTTAAGTATAGATTTATGTATATTGGCCATTTTTTAGTTTCTTCCTTGTGTGTAAAGTGCCTGCTCCAACTTTTTGCCTATTTCTCTGTTGGATTTTTCCTCTTCTTCCCTGGTTGTAGGATTTTGAAAAACATAGTCTGGATACCAACCCCTCAGATGTTAAGTGTTGCAAACATCTCCCAGTTTGTATCTTGTCTTTGCATATTTTTTTTTTTTTTTTTTTTTTGAGATGGAGTCTCACTCTGTCTCCCAGGCTGGAGTGCAGTGGCGCGATCTCGGCTCACTGCAAGCTCTGGCCTCCCGGGTTCACGCCATTCTCCTGCCTCAGCCTTCTGAGTAGCTGGGACTACAGGCGCCCGCCACTGCGCTCAGCTATTTTTTTTTTTTTTTTAATTTGGTAGAGACGGGGTTTCACCATGTTAGCCAGGATGGTCTCGATCTCCTGACCTTGTGATCCACCCGCCTCAGCCTCCCAAAGTGCTGGGATTACAGGCGTGAGCCACCACTCCCGGCCTGCATATTCTTTATGATGTTTTCTAATGAACCAAGTCTCTTAATTTCATAAAGTCAAATATATCCCTTTTCTTTTGGTTTGTGCTTGTTGAATCTTCGCTAGGAAATGTGTTTTCTCTCTCTCAGTCATAAAGATATTTACTTATATTTTCCTCCTAAAGTTTTATATAAATTTTGTCTATCACAGTTACTTTTTTATATATGGTAAGATGTTAGAGTCCAACTTCACTTTATATAAATACAGATTTTCTGGTATATCTTACAGACAAGCCCATTTCTTCCTCATCACGGGGAAATGCCAGTTTCCCTCTGTGGTTGGTAGGTTTACAGGCATTCATTGTAACATTCTTTGTAATTCCATACATATATCTTAGAAATTTTAAAACTTATTTGACATTTAAGAAAATATTAAGAGGAGACCCAAGAGTAAATATCTTTTATGAAAAGCCTCCACTACCCCAAATTCTGAAGGAAAGTAAATCAGAAATAGTAATAAGGGGAAGACGGAGTTGGCTGGCTGTAAACATCTTTACAAAAAGTACAAAAAGCCGCTTTTAAAAATGTATATATAAAGCATTCTTCATCTGTAAAAAGATTTTCTCAAACTGTAACATTTGTTATAAAAGAAGAGAAGACACATCTGTAAGACTACAGTTAGAACTAATGTTTTTATAAACACATTTCTTAAGTTTACATGTTTCTAGCTAAAGAAATCTTAAGCAAAAAGTTTATCTTTTTTTGTGAACAAACAACACGTGAACCAAATACGGCAAACAAATGCTTACTATTCACAGCACTAAACCAGTGAAAACAGAGGTAATTTGTCAGACATCTGGGAGAATAACAGTTTTCTCCCAGTACGTTAAGCAGTTTACCATAACACAGACACATTCCTGTTTTGCCACACATGACAATTATTCCCCTCCCTTGCCCAAAAGTGTCAGCGGTTGTGGCACATAACATTAGAAGTGACATGCATTTTAATAAAGTAAAACTCTAAAGAATATGAACCAATTTTCCTTTATCAAGCAGCTGTTTTCTATTTTGGGAGTCTCAAAACAGAGAAATTACTATCCTTCATAACAATATTTCAGTTAGCAGTGGGAGATGAAAAGCAGCAGCTATTTCCCCTCAGAATCACAATGGTATTTTATATTCAAGATTAAGTTCCTTTTAGTTAGTTAGGGGATGACTGGCAGGAATAACTTGTAATGTACATACTGTACATTTTATATACTAGTTACTATATGTTGCAGCTAACTGCATCCATTGATGTGTTCCTATTTGGACTAATTCCTTAATAAGACATACCTCTGTTTCCTTCACTTGGTATTTTCTCCTTTTTATTTCTCTCTCTGGCAACTTTGTAAATCTAAGATTTATAGCATTGGACTGAGTATCTGGAAACTTCCCAGTATTTAAAGTTTGAGTTGTTTAGCATGTCTGTCTAATCTCTCCCTCCCCAGTTAAATTAACTTGAACTTTTTGTTCCAAGTTGCGCCATGGATTGGAACAGAGAAGTAGTGGCTGTTCCCCAAAGAGGGAAGGGAGGGAGTCAACCACTACCGAGAAATTGACCAAAAGGGTCCGTGCATCCTTTTTCTCAAAGTTGTCCATGAAGTCTCAGAACCAACTCTACTCCATATCCAACCATGGTTAAGAAAGCCAGGGGAGGGAGGACACAGTTCCAGTGTTGTATTATTTATCCTTGAATTAACAAGTGACAACCAAATTAATATTTCAGTGATTTTTTTTCCTGTCCTCATAAGAACAAAGATAAATAGCTTTTGAGTGTTACTTATCCTACACAGGCTTTAAATGCATGAGTTATATACAAAAGCTCATGTGTTTCTCACACAGCCCCTTAAAAGTATAGATACTGTTATTATTTCCATTTCACAGATGAGACAGCTGAGGGTTAAAGTAGTTGACAAAGCAGCCTGGAGTCACACAGCTGGTAAGTTGCAGAGACAAGATCATAACACAGGACTGTCTGACTCCAGTGACTTTGGGCAGGCTCCCTCACTCATCCCATCACTCATTCCATTAAAAGACATTAGTGGGCATCTCCCTCTAGTGTTCCTGGAGGAATGTTCCAATGTAGTGCAATGGAAAGGAAAGTCCCTGCCCTCAAGGGGCTTACATTCTAGAGAGAGATGGGGTCAGAAGTTAAATACTACACTGCTGAGAATATAATTACAATGTGGGGTAAAGGCTCTAAAGGAATGTGGTTCTACTGCAGAAACATCATATAAAGACCCAAACAAGAAACTCTGCCCAGTTTTCTCTTCTGTAAAATGGAGGTACTTGGCCAGACACAGTGGCTCACGCCTGTAATCCCAGCACTTTGGGAGGCCGAGGTGGGCAGATCACGAGGTCAGGGTATCGAGACCATCCTAGCCAACATGGTGAAACCCCGTTTCTATTAAAAATACAAAAAAAGAGCTGGGCATGGTGGCACACACCTGTAGTCCCAGCTACTTGGGAGGCTGAGGCAGGAGAATCGCCTGAACCTGGGAGGCGAAGGTTGCAGTGAGCCGAGATCATGCCACTGCACTCCAGCCTGGTGACAGAGCAAGACTCTGTCTCAAAAAAAAAAAAAAAAAAAAAAAATTGAAGTAGTTTTGTAGCTTTAGCAGTTAAATTGAGGTATCGAGGTGATATCTTGCGCATGTGGAATTTCATCCTGTTTTGTTAAAGCAGGAGAAGGATTCCATTTGCAAGTTACCACAGTCTAGAACCACTGGATTGTCTTAAAGGCAGCATTTACTGAGTGCCTACTATGTTCTCTGGGTCATATGCTGTGCAGAGGGAGAGGTTAAAATAGCCACTTGCTCACAGTGTTCATGTCCTACTTCAGAGGACCTCCCTCTCCCTCAGAGCCTCAGTTGTAAAAGGGGAAGACTTGGGTTCTTTTTATGGCTCTGCCATTGAGTGACCCTAGAACAGTCTCTGGGCCTCTCTGAACCTTAGACTTTTCTTCTGAAGCTCAGGAATATGAGCTGTTTCTCCTAGGGTGTTAAGAGTGTCCAGGTGAGCTTTAATGTGTGTGTGAGTGTATCTGGAACCTGTATGGCATGGTGTAGGCTCTGTATGTGGGCATATAGTCAGCACTTCATATCTATGGGTTCTTCATCTGTGGATTCAACCAACTGAGGATCAAAAATATTTGGAAAAAATAATTCCACAAAGTTCCAAACAGCAAAACTTGAATTTGCCACATGCCAGTACTATGTTTAATTCCCATGATGTAGGCATTGTATTAGGTATTATAAATAATGTAGAGATGATGTAAAGTATATGGGAGGATGTAGTTGGTATGCCAAGCCTACAATAGCAATTAGGACAAGTATATGGCCATGTGATTTAAACTATATGAGAGGATGCAAATACTCTGTGTGCCATTTTATATCAGGAACTTGAGAATTCATGGATTTGGGAGGATACTGGAGCCCATATCTCATGGATATGGGCAGATGACTCTATTGTCTAATAAGCCAATCTAGGGGTTGAAGGAAAAAGCCAGCATTTCTAGAGAAGGTGGGGGCAGCCAGGCTTCCAAAATTGGGTCAAAGAGGGTCATCGTTATGGGTTGAAAGTCTCTTGGGGGACAGTTAAAATGATGGGAATAGATCCAGAAAGGTCAACTTCTGTGGACATCTTCGGAGATCATTGGCGCTACATCATTTTCTTTAAAGGAACAGCGGAGAATAAGGCTTTCAACAGAAGTATGTAAAGCCAAAGCTTCTTAAAAACAATATATGGCGGTGGAAATATGCAGTACTTTTAGAGAAAATTCCCAGATTCAGTATTTGTTCAGCAGGATATTTATTGGACACCTCCAGTGTGCCAAGTAGGGGCATCCACTGGTGGGACTAGCAGTGGTCCAACTAACAAGGTCGTGGTGCTCTTAGATGGAGGAAAACACCCACCAAGTTTTATCACACAGATGAAAATGCACGAGCAGCCAGCACCTGGGGTGGCCAGTGCCAAGTGCAAGGGTAACAAAACAGAGGATGGGACCCAGTTACGATGGCCAGGCTGGGCTTCCTGAGTCATCTGAATATGGAGCAGTCAGTGTCAGCCAGGCAGAGGCTCCAAGACAGAAGGAGTCATGGATTTCTAGGAAAAGCATTTCACTGATAATACTTTAATGTGCATCTGTCTCCTACACTGTCTTGTATCCAGAGTGGGCCGTGTTTCTAAGGGGCTATCCCAAGTTTGACACATATTCCTGGAGCTAAAGCAAGTGAAAACACTTAGGAAAGTATGAAAGCTCTGTGTGGATGGTGGTGTATGACTCTCCAACGTATATTTTAAAGAAGAAATGTTTTGGAAAGTCATTAAAAATGTTAACCACATCCCCCTCCAAACTAAAAAGCTGATGAAAGGAGCATATTTTCCAATTACACATTTAAACACATATATGTTTATATCAACAAAAGATAGCCTATGTTAGACCCAGATATAGTTGATATGCCGAGCCTACGATAGCAATTAGGACAAGTATATGGCCAGAAATGTCCTCTGGACATACTCAGCAGATGGTACCACTGCAAAACACGTTTTTCAATGAGCTCATCTGTAAGGCACGATGAAACGAGGTCAAAGAAAAGCTTAGAGAGCTTCATACTCACGGTTTTAAACTCAACTGAGAAAAGATTTAAAGGAAAAAATCCCTGACCCAAACAAAAGCAGGGGGAAACTTAGTGTTGCGTAAAGCAACTAAAGAAAAACACCGCGTTCTCCCAGTGGCTGTTCTCTGCCATTCCGTGTGCGGGGGATCCATATTTTTGCCTCCAGCATGCTCATTTCTGTTTCTCAGACCCACACACCATTTTGCTGAGACAAAGCTGCAAGTACATTTCCACCCAGCTGGGCACACTTGCTAACTACACTGATGCATCAGATCTGTAAATGTCACCCCCGTCATCTCTTTCTACCCTCTGATAACTTTACTCTTTAAAAATTTGTTAACATCCTTTTCCCAGCCTTACATTTGACATAATCAAAGTCATGTACATGAACTCCCCTCTCTCTCTCTGAAAAACCCCTACATTTCCTCAAGTTCTAATTGCATTATCAAGTGTTTTGTTTGGTTCATTAATTCCTTCCCAGATGATTTGCTGCTGGTAGGTTTCTAGCAAATTCTACCCATGTCTAATAAATCATCTTACAAAATGCTGCAGGTTTTTCTCCATCATAGGGATCGAGTCCACACGCTAATTGCTGTGCCCCTGTGAAGTTTTATTCTACCTCTCACTAAAAGCAACCCCTTTAGCTTCATTGTTAGAACTCTAACAATTCGACAACAGAGAAAAGATTTCAGAACTGTGCTTTGGCCAGGCCAAGTCCCCAGAGTCATTTCAAGCTTGCTGAGCTGGAATATACCCAGGGTTATTCTGTCAACTAAACAAACTTTCTCCAGGTGAACGCAGGCAAGGCGTCCATCTCTTCTGTGTCCCCTGTTGGACCTGGGAGTCAGGGAGATGAAGGATCCATTGTCATGAGGCAACACTACCATGTAACTAACCTGAGAACAAGAAAATGAAGTCAGGAAGTTTTAAGTGCATAGCCATAGGGTGGGGAAGGACGTGGGGCCCAGTTCCTGCTTCCAGGATGTGATAGGATTGTTGGGGCTGGAGATTGTGGAGTTGTAGCTACAAAGGCTGTAAAGCATTCATAGAAGACCAGATGGGGAGTGATCTGAAATAATTCAGACGGGTGTAAGTACCAGTCTAGTGAGGTTCCTCTTATATTAAAAATCATCATTATCTAATTTCCCAGTTTCTACAGATAAGGAAATTGAGGTCCAGAAATGATCAGTGGTTTCTTTAGATGCAAGTATACTATTTTGTTTACTTTACCATTTGATTCCCAGCATGTATCAATGGACTCACCTATACATGAATCTTGCAGTGTTTTTAGCCCAGTTCATACTTCCCACAAACATGTTTAATTTTATTTCTGTTCAGTTCTCCAAAGGTATTGTGGGCCTCCTATGTATGACTCAGGTGTTCTGTGTGGCTAAGATATGGTATTAACCCACCATTCTTATTTTTAAAAATGTAATCACAAAAAGCAAGGATCAATTATTATAATATGGTCATATTTTAAAGCCCTTCTGTGCCTGTGAAGTCGAGAGGGTGAGTCATTTTATTTCCCATTTTACAGGTGATAAATATCTTAGGATGTCATTATTATTCTTTTTGTGCCATTTGTAAATTACATTTATAAATCTTTGAGAAAGAAGTACACACTTAAGTTTACTTTTGATTCATTTAAGTTCTAAATCTTCCCAATTTCTGTGTCTTCCACCGTAGATGTCTCCACTGTTAGTTATTCCTGTTCATTTTCTTTGGTTCTTCTTGCAAAGCCAATATTTCCAGAAATCTGCACCAATTCCTCACAGTGATTGCACATTTCAATGGAGATAGATAGCTTGGAGACAGTTTATACATTCTACTGATAAAAGTTGTCTCTGGTTGCATGGAAGGGTCTCAGCAAACTCAGAATATTTTGGCAATTCAGTACATAGAGCCAGATTCATTATTGCACGTAAGCACTCTTCAATGGAATATTCATACATATTACAAATTAAGTTTGAGCTGATAGGGAGGGTTTCTTTTTCTCTTATAACTTTTAGTCAACACAGCAGAAGAGAGGCAAATATTTTCTCCTCTAACCTAAATTTCACCAAGTTGAGCAATAATTTGCAATTAAAATAACAGAATTTTGACAAAGTTTAGGACGAACGTAAAGTTAAGTTTTTGTGCTTTACTTCTGTATGTGAACTAGATAAGCAATGAAATGGTATTTCCCTGCACGTGCACACACAGCGTCGTTCTCCAGAATAGTTCAATTGTCATAACTCAGTAGAATAAAATATGGACCACTGCTCCTCACTCTAAGAAAGCCTGAGCAGCAAGGGCTGCCCTGCTAACTGCAGGCTTCTATTCAGTTTTCCTTATGGGGAGAAGCAAGAGGGAGAAGATTATCAAAATTTTCATAATGAAAATGAAGAAAATCACCCATCATAATGCCACTTTGAACTGTTGATGTTCCTTAACTTACGACGGAGTTACATCTTAAAAGTCAAAACTAAAAATCATCCAGGTGTGGTGGCTCATGCCTGTAATCCCAGCACTTTGGGAGGCCGCGGCAGGTGGATCACTTGAGGTCAGGAGTTCAAGACGAGCCTGGCCAACATGGTGAAACCCCATCTCTACTAAAAATACAAAAAAAAAATTAGCCAGGCCTGATGGCACATGCCTGTAATCCCAGCTACTCAGGAGGCTGAGGCATAAGAATCGCTTGAACTCAGGAGGCAGAGGTTGGAGTGAGCCAAGATTGTACCACTGCACTCCAGCCTGGGTGATGGAGTGAGACTCTGTCTCCAAAAAAAAAAAAAAAAAAACTAGGGAGGTTAAAAATGGATATGGTTTGGATTTTTTAATGTGGTTCTAAAAACAACGTGGGACAGTTCATGCGAAGAACAGAGTTTTAAGAACGAGTGGGTAGAGCTTCCCCCACTGGGGCTAGGGAATATGCATCCCATTTTGCAGAGAGTTTCAGAGATACAAGATTCAGTGGCTTTCCTAGCCAGTCGCAGAATAAACCATTCTTCCTTCTGCATCCAGCCTCCTTGTGGGGGGAGATAAATGATTCCAGAGTCTTAGGAAGCAAAGTTTCTAGAAATAAATAATACCCCAGGTTGGGGTAAGAATAGTAGGCAGTGTCCTCAACATCCACATGTACTTGTGAGGGAAGCCCCCAAGAAGGAACAGTGATTTGGGATCCAGAGCCCATTACAGAAAGACTATGTCGGTATGGAGTGATCTAGTAGCAGAACAATGAAAATTCTCAAGAAGCCCAGGATCTATCCAAGTCCTAATTTATTTCAAGCTTTTGAAATTTAGTATTTGCATTTGCTTTGTCTTGAGACCTCACCCTCAAGTATTTTAGCTTAACAAAGAATGATGTATTTGGAGGTAAGAGGCCAAGTTCAAGCTCCCAAACTACTATTTAGTAGCTAATAACCCTTAGGCAAGTAAGTCACTTACTTTCTGGAGGGCTTACAGTGGGAGGGCTCCCCTTCCTGTCCCATGTCATCCTAATTTTTTCTAATCTCTTCTTCACACAGCAGCCAACTCCCATGATCATGTCTCTAAGGTACAAACCAAAGGAAAAACAAACAAAAAAAACCCTTAATCTTGTGGATTCTCCACCCTCCTCTTAAATCATCTCAAAATCAAAGTCTTTTTTTTTTTTTTTTTTTTTTTTGGTGATGGAAGTACCTAAAATCTACTCTTTTGGCAAATTTCCAGTATGTAACACACTATTATTAGCCATAGTTAATACTAAAAAAAATGAAAAAAGGTAACTATAACATGATGGGTATGTTAATTTGCTTGACTGTAGTAATCACTTCATTACACATATGTACAGGTGTTCCTTAACTTACAATGGAGTTACATCTTAAACCCATTTTAAGTCAAAAATGCATTTAATATTTCTAACCTACTGAATATTGTAGCTTATCCTAGCCTCCCTTAAATATGTTCAGAACACTTACATTAGCTACAGTTGTGCAAAATCATTAAATGCAATAATAAAATTTTGAATATCTCATGTAATTTATTTAATACTGTACTGAATGTGAAAAATAGAAGGGTTATGTGGATACTGAAAGTGCAGTTTCTATTAAATATGTATCTCTTTCACTGTAAAGGTGAAAGATCATAAGTCAAACCATTATCAATTGGGGATCATCTGTATATCAAAATATGCTGTACACCTTAAATATAAACAATAAAAAAATATATTTTTTAAAAACAAAGTCCAACCTGAAGCCTCCAAGGGTCAGCATAGCCTGCCCTTGCTTCCAGGCTTAACGCATGATAGTCTGCACCCCACTCACGTGCACCAGCAGCCTGTCAGTTGTACCAGGTTTTCTCCTACCACAGGACCTTTGCACATGCCTTTCCCTCTCTGGAGTACTCTCTCCTCTCTTCCTCCCCACTTAAATCCTGCCCTTTCTTTGGATTGGTGCTCTACACCTCTTCCTCAGAGGACCTCCCTCTCCCTGCCAGGTTTTCTTTCCTTCTCTCAGTAGTGGGATTCCTAGCATCCTTCTCCTTCACCAGACTGTCAACTTCCTAGGGGCAGCTTCCATTTCTAGTCTTGCCCACCACTATATTGGCAGCCCCAGGCAGTGTGCTGAGCATGGAGTCATTCGCAATCATTATTTGACCAATAAACAAATGAATGAGCTATTGAATGTACAGTGCCAAGCATAGTGCATGGTATGTAGAAAATAACTCGGAAGTGTTAAGCATTGCTAGAGATTCAAAGAAGCAAAAGATGATTCCTGCAATAAAGTGGCTTTAGTCTTTGAAGAATATTTCAAATGCATGCCATACTCTTTAGTTTATTGCTGGTGTGGAATTATTTTTAAATGCTGTCTAGGAAATTGGAGGCATTTGAGAAGATCTGTTATAATTTATTTAGATGTTGATTATGGACAAGCCAACTAATGATTACTGTTATAGGAAAACAAAAGAAAAAGTAGCCCATTCTATCAACATTCACTGGTAGTTTTATATTCATACTGGCACCAGGCTCTTTTCAACTGAGTTGTTTTGTTTTGAACCACTAAAACCACGGTTTAATATAAACAGCATTTTCTTCCAAGGATCCTATCACAATCAATTTAATGAAAGTTTTTCCACATGGTCTGTAAACTGCAAGATGAACTAGTTGGCTATGCAGGAGCCAAAATTAATTTTGATCAAAGTGATACACATCATAATTTTATTTCTTTGGATAGAAAACAAAAAAAAAAGAACAAAAAAGATGCCAAACCACTCTTTGTAGGTTACACTAAAATTCTGAAACACAAATCCACAAGAGCCAGGAAATTCTATTTACAGTGAATCAACTTTAGCTTTGATTTTTCCTGGCATTCATTGGTTTGTTACCTGACTTTTGTGTTTAAGGAATTTTCATACTCTTGTAATAAGAGGAACAAATAAAGTATAGGACATTAAGTCCAATAAGCATTTTTCAAAATTTGCTTTCTAAGATTCAGGCGCTTCAAAAAATGTGTGATGTTGCTTGTTTTCTTGCTGCTCAGAGATTTCTCTGACTCTGAGAAATGACTAACATTACTTTTGTCCTAACTGTACTATTTTTTATGCCATTCCATCCCAGGGGCTTTACGCATTGCCTATAGGATATTTGTAGGACAAACACATCTGATGAGACAACTTAGTAAGAAATGAATTGACAGAAGAAAATCAATTTCCAGTAGGTTAGTGAATATCCACAACTAGTGTTTTTCTCCATCCTGCTTGTTAAACATGATACCATTACCAAGGTGAGTTCCTGGGAAAGGTCAGTAGACTCAGCTGACTTGGTTCTCAGGGTAAAGCTCACGTGCCCTTGCCATGGCATGTACCATGAACGTTCTCCTTTGTCAAGTGTCCTTCTCACTGGAACATCACCTTCCACCTCCAGGCCGCACCTCTCCCTCTTGTTGATGACTGCCCTTTTTCACTACACCCTCACATCTTGGCATCATACAGTCACCGGTGAACACCTCAGCTTCCTTTGCTTTACAGCTCAGGTCAGGTAACAGCACTGCCAGCTGTGCTGCTCGGTGGTTAGAACACGCATTTTGAAGCCAGGCAGACCTGGGTCACATCCCCATTTCTACTTTCATAAGCTGCACAACTTTTAGGAAGCTGCTCAGCTTCTGAGGTGGTAGAGAGAACACCACCTACCTCACCAGTGACATCCTTATCTGAAGATGGGATGAAATCATGTGTGTGAAGCATTTATTGCACTGCCCGACACAGAACAAAAACCCATGTGTGGCGTTCAGTGTCATATCCTTGAAATGGCTCCTCCCACAGACATGACTGCAACATAAACTGCTTTTCATGGGTTTTCTTATGTGACTTGTTTGGAGTATGGTTTTTACTGAAATTTGGCAGCTGGACTTTTTAGGAGCCCAAACCTAGGCTAGTATTTCCCGTAAAAGATAGTGTTTACTGAGTGTGCTATGAGCCAGGCACTCTTCTAAGCTCCTTACAAGGAATCTTCACAACCCTGTTTACAGATGAGGCACAGGAGGAGGCTAGAAAATTTGTCTAAGTGTGGACAGTTATAACAACAGCTGACATTGGTCACTGTGCCAAGAGCTTTACTTTAATTACATCATTCAGGTATCACCTATGAAGCATGTACTTAAATATTCCTCATATTCTATTGAGGACACTGAGGCACACAGAGATGGAGTAATTTACCCAAAGTCACACATCTGATAAATGGCAGAGCACAGACTTAGACCCCAATGTGTCTCACCCTAGAGCCCCAGTGATGCCCACTCTCACCCGGTGTTACTGAGCCTTGCTCACCACTTTATCAATACATGGCACATTGATTCTGCAAATCAATGAGGATAATAAGTAGCTAACCTTCATTGAGCACTCGGTATGCACTAGGCATGAACCGTAACTACTTTCTACGCAGAGCCTAATTAATTCCAGCAACAACTCTGTGAGTTAGGTCCTGCTGTTAACCCATTTTACAGAGAAGAAAACTAAGGCATCAAGAGATGAATAACCTGCTCAAGATAGCACAGCTCACAAGTGCTACAGCCTACATGAACCCCAGGCAAACAGACCCAAAGCTTTGCACCTTGACAATGGCCCTCATCAGACGTAGAACTCCTGCCTGCTCCTCTGCATCTTCATGCAGCATCCTTAGGGATCCTCTAATTTTAAATGTAAATGACTATGGTGACACAAAATAGAAAACACCATTAAACACTCTTTTTAACTCCGTGTGATAACAATTTCGTTGATGGAGGACTCTTCCTGTCCTTTCCTCTGATGACTAGAAGCTTGAGAGTAGAAATTTTATTGTAGCCAGCCCTCTAGACTCTGATGAAAACAGTTAACAAATTCGAGTTTATTCAAGGTATTTATGAGACCAATATGAAGTTTACACCAGGGAGAGGAAATGGCATAATAAAATGGCTTTCATAAAGGCTTCGGGCATGATGCTTGCAAAAACCTAACCACACCTTCCTCCTTCAATTTGTGGCTGTATTTGCCTTTACAGCAGGAGATAATGCCAATGGATCATTAAATGCAATAACATTGACATGTAAAAAAGAAGCATGTCATCTTCTATATTCTGAACTTAGAGCATGCCTCTCCCAATTCAAGGTGAAAGCCACCAGCATCTTAAATGAAATGTCTGCAGATGCGCAGATGCCCTCTGTGTCTCTCGTTTTTGTCTGTGAAACAGTGATAGTAGCTGTACTTCCCTTGTGTGAGGATTACATGAGTAAATGTAGGTAGAGTGCATAGAATAGTGTCTGGCACAGAGGAAGTGTTGTACCACTATTGGGTTTATCATGATTAAAGTGTCAAAAGCTCCAGCATTTTATTTGAAGTATTCTGGACACTCATATATAAAAAGGTGAGCAATGAAGCACGGAGTGGCTGATAGCGACTTTCATGGACTGTTCAACCGGGAAGTGCTCTGGGAGACACCCTTTTCAAGCCCTTTTGCTATAGAGGGAGCTGAGTCACCCAGCAGCCCCTTCTATGTGTCCAGGGCTGAAATGCAGGAGTCTGGAGGCCAGATCATCACCTGCTGCCACTATGGTGGACTCCCGACCTAGTGACAGCCAGAAGCAGGACCATCACCAGCCCTTACGAGCACTTCTGCATGATTTAGAGGAAGGCTTCTCTTCCTCTGGAGGGACATGGCCTCTAGCCTACTGCCCTACTTGCCACCTTGCCTTTGCTCACACCTCAGTCTACACATCCCTAAGCAGGGGTACTACAGAGAAGTTCTAAAACAGAGACAGACAGAGAATCAGTTATCCAAGAAAAGCCACTTTGCATGTTGTGATTTTCTGTGAGGTCTATAAACTTGGTATTTCTTGTCTCTTTCCTCTCTGTGTCATTTTTCACTTGAAATGGCCCCACCTTGTCACTTACAATGCAGAGACCAGAGCCACTTGGTTATTTGCAAACACTCCAAGACCTTTCTGGACCTCATTTTTTCATTCTCGACAAAGCAGAGGATACTGTCCTTGATACTATTTTTATCCTATCAAGAAATGGTCTAGAATAAGCTTAAGAGCAAAAACACTTCTCATTAAATACGTGTGTACTTTTTACTGGAGAAGACCCTCAAGTTCCAAAGAACTTAGGAGATATAGAAGATAGGGAGATTTGGCTGTAGAAACAGCTTGTTGCCAAGTACTTGCCATTGGCTTTCCTATAATATCTGGAGTTGCTGCTTCAAGTTATCACCTGTAAGGTGATGCAAAAATGTACGTGTTAATTTTTCGATTCATACTGGTTCAGATATACTGTAGTTCAATGGACATTTGGATGCCATTGCTTGAAATGAGATTTCATGTGATGATACCAAGGTTTCCAAAGGATATTAAGGTGGGATTGGTATCTGAAAAGAAAGTATTTTATAATATTTTGAAAGTATTTATAATATTTTTAAAAAGTATTTACTTTTTAAAAAGTAAGTACATGTATGTTTTTAACCTCTAAGACTCATCTATTTTACTAATCAGAGGCTGATAGCCAGATGTATTCTACATTTAAAAAACAGTAAAGGATTTTAAAACGTGAGACACGTCAGTTAGACACAAAGAAGACTTTTCTAACAAGGAAATTACCCAGGCTATAAATTTATCTGTGCAGGATGCTTGAAATGGAGTAAAGAGGGGATCCGATGGTTGTAAAAATACCAAATCTAGGGAAATAACATCAGGATGCATTTAGAAAATACCATGGACAAACTGCTGAGGTCCCAACTAGAACCCAACACACCCACACATAGAAACTGACAGCTGTGGCAGTGCCGTCTACAGATCTCCATCTCTGAAGTGAAGTACTTTCCTCAGAAACACATTAATTTGAACACCATTCATTCCTGAAACTCACATTTCTTCTTAACTGCCATAATACCTGCATTTTAGGTAAGTTGCCTTCCCTTCTCCAAGCCCTAGAGGAGACTATAAATTTGAAATAAATTAAGACAGACAGGAGTTGCCTAAATGAAAAAAAGATTTTTTTTTATCCAACCTAAATCAGGGCTTGAAACCTTTTACTTTTCAGTATATAGTTTATTAGTTTGAAAACACAGGTGTGATATTTTACAGAATGAAATCACTGCCCCTGTATTTAATTAAATGAACCCTATAAAAGTTGGATTTTAGCCAGGGGCATAATCTATACTAGGCTGAATTTAAAATTGCATTTGTACTTTATATGAGGTCATTTGCACGTGTAATAGAAATAGAGGTGACTGATATGCTGAACCTCAGAAACCAAATGTCCCCCATAAATAGGTACTTAGTTTCTAATTTGGAGAGAGTATAGTATGCCTTTTCTAAATACTACATTATAAAATATCCTGAACTGCTTACGATTAAGTTGTAGAAAACTTTGAAGGCTCTCTGGGACTCTGTGTTTTGAAAGGTGCTACTGTATGACAATAGTTTAACCCATGGTATTTCTAAGTAGACCGTGAAAACCAAGCTTCTCTCTGGTTTATGGGCCCGGCTAGCATTCCATCATGTGTAGTCTGAGTCACTCGATGTCTTGGTGAAACGCCACCCATAATGCATTCATCTTTCCATTTCTTAAGTGATTCCCATGTGTTGTAGCTTCATTTTTCCTCCAAGAACTTCTTTCAGTGACATTCCGTCAGCCAAGAAGGGAACTGGTCTTACCAAATGAGCTCAGTAAATTCTTGCTGAATGAGTGAATGACTGAAAGATAGACAGATGGGTTGTCAGTGAAATTTACCTCCCAAATGGAAAGCTCGCCAGCTTTCTGTTAGTTCTCAGGACCAACTAGAAAAGACAGCTACAAGTACCTCCTAGGAAGAGCAACAGCAATGTTATTCCGGCCCAAATTGAACCCAGAAGGAGTGGTCCTATGCCCTCAGCATAATTGTCTGTCTTGTCTCAGGAGACCTTATGCTAAAGGACCTCTTTAAGGTCTCTTAGTGTCATGTCATATTTGCAGCAGTGATGTTTGCCTTGAGACTAACTGATTGGATTTTTGCCATAATTGCACCTAAGTCCCAGGGGACCAGCCAGAGCCTTAGGTGAATAATTTAAGCATTTAATTTATAATAAAGATAAAGTTTGCAATCAGCATTTCTTCTTCCAAAACATTCCATTTACTTGGTTTTAAAGCTGCATAAACTATTTTAAAGGCAATCTGCTCAATTGGGCAAGTTAATGATATTGAATTTGACCGGGCCAAACGTCACTGGGTGAGCATCCCGTCTATAATCACAGCCATCATTGCCACTGTTTTGTGTAATGTAGATGCAATGCTAATCCTGAGAATAAAAGTTGTCATTCTCGGTTGACTGACGGCGTGCACCGGAGTCATCATCTCGCTAAGAGTCTCAGTGATGTGATTCCAAGATGACAGTGTAATAAGTGTTATGTGCACAAGGTAATTCAAAACAAATTTGGCTGCAAAAATGGATCCTCTAGGATAGTAAACTCCCACCTTGTCTCATCGTCTTTTAAGAGAATGTAATGATCCCTAAAATACCTTGTCAAGAAGCTCATGTGGCAGGGGTCAAGTCCTGTAAAATTTATCTGTTGCACCCCCCCTCCTCCTCCAAGAATCCCAACTCGAGGGCTGAAAATATCCATGTGCATATTGGTACCCGAGGAACACACAAGATGGGCAGGGAGCTTCTGGGAAGTCAAGAAGCCTTTCAGCATACAAATGTCTCTTAAGAACACCTCACTAGGCTGGGTTTTGCTTTGATTTATAGATTGTTTCCTCCTGGGAAAATGTGTCTCTTCTACTACAGGATCCCCATGAGCACTGGAGTCTTAGTAAATTCTTATTATTGGCATTTAGGCATTACAAGTAAGTTATCTCATCTAAACTTTATATTACCCTAAGAAGCATGATGCTATATTTATTTTGCAGATGAGGAAACTGGAACTCAGAACAGTTAAATTGCCCAAAGCCCACAGCCGGGATTCCAATGCTGGCTTCATCCCACAATTGCCGTCCCTGCACACTCCACCTCTGAGCTATAAAAAAGGAGGAGGTCATCTGGCTTGTGGAGGGGCTTATTTGAACTGTATTGGATTGAAAACTGCATGGGCTACTAAAATTGTTTTCTTGGGCACAGTTGTCAGAAATGCCTTTCTGTGGAACCTAGCTGTAGGCAGGGGGGACATTCTTGTGTGAGATGACAGGGCATTTCTCAGTCACCCCAAAGTCCCAGTTCTCCCTTTGGGGTTGCTACTGCTCTTCCCTCTGTAACCTGGGCAGTATGGATGTTGCTGTATCAATGCCGTGTAACAGTACCCAAAGCTGGACGGAATCAGAACAGCTTTCCTGCTTTTTGTAACTGAGTGTGCCTCAACACAGAGGAGCTCTTTGTAGCCAAGAATGCTTTTAGCTTTAGACTGATCCAAGCAGGTCCTTTATGCACCATTTTCTTGGTACCATTTAAACATCCACTCAATGGTACTAGCATTTCGTTTATAAAAATCTATCCAAGTAAAGCAATAGTTGCCATCACCTTGCTATAAAATTGAACTAAGATGTACTCCTAATCAGAGAAGGATTTTCACTAATTATTTTACCCACATAGAAGAATGTCTCTAGGAATGAATGAGAAAACATTTGTGCCTAATTTTATAATATATCTATGTGATATTTACACTTTTTAGGATGTTTTGGACTGTAGGTAGTTAAGATCCAAGTCAAATGACCTAAAGTATAAGGAATGTATTATTGAATATAACAAGAAGTTTGGGGATAAGAGGTTCTAAACTTGGTTAATTCACTTACTCAGTGATATTATTAGGACCACAATTCTCTCATTTTTCTACTCTGCCATCCTTAGTGTGTTAAGCTGGCCTCTGAGGCCAGTTCCCCACATGGTCCCAAGATGCTGCCACAAGTCCAAGAAGGCATGCAGATGACTTGTCTAGAGGCAAAAAAGGGCCCTCTCCTGTCTCATGTCCTAGTTTAAGGATGAACAAAACCTCAGAGCTCCCTAGCAGCTCTCTCATCCCATCCAACCAGCCAGAATTATACTGTATACCCATGTCTAAATCCATCATGAGGCAAAAGGACCAAGACCACCATGACAGGCGGGAGCCCATCAAAATCCACACCTCAAATCTCCCCCAGAGGGAAAGATATAGGATCTGGTAGAAAGGAAATAAAGAGTTCTTTTAGCAGAGAGGGAGCATTGGGGTGAGGATGGGTGCGTGCTGCCCAGGCAGCCGACATTGCCTGCTGTAGTGTTTGTAAGAATTATGTGTCTCTAAAAAGTGTAAACCCACAGGTTCCTTTCTGGACGCAACTAGAAGATGCCTGGATTCTAATTCCCCATCCTCTCCTCACTTAGCTTAGTGTTCCTCTTAACAAGAACAGGAAGTTATAAAGGAAAAATACACCATAGTAAGAAAATCCCATTCTTATTCCTTTTTGGCAAAAGGCCTGGTATTTATATACTATTAAATAGAGGAAGAACAAATTTGACACATCTTGTAGCACCCACTCGAAAATCCTAATGTCTAAATTCATTGTGGGTATAACTAACATTGGTGCAAGCCATCCCCAGGGAATACCAAGGGCAGAAGACCAGCATGACTGGGTGGTATTGACCACACCCACACCTCCTAAGGGTGCTATATGTTGCATTAATTTATTCTCAGCAACAAATTTGCTGTAGCATTGTAAATTCCTGTATTATGTGACTCTTGGTGTCACACATTTAATGAAAGATATGGCTCAAATAGTTCGGCCCCAGCATGAATTCCACAGCACCCCAAGTTGTTTTTCATCCACATCTACACCCCATTCCTTCCCATGCCAAGCCCTCAGCATTCTAGGGTCTAGGCAGGGAAGCACTTACCAAGGTCACCTGGGACAGAAAGCTAGAAAGAATTCTTTCTTTCTTATCCTTCCATTCTTTTCTCAAAGGGAGAAACATGGCAACAGTTGTAGTGTTAAACCCTGCTTTCCAAGTCCTCCAGGATGGTGGTTCAGACAGTTCCTTATTTACTGGTGCACTCAAGTCATTTTGTGACCCAGAGTTCTTTTCTGCCGAACTCCCTCATGATGTAAATAAATTACTTAAGTGGATTGAATCCAAATTATTAATAACCTCCACTGGCATGATTCATTTGGGTTTCATTACAAGGAAAGAATTCAACATCTATTTCTCAACCCAACAGTTGTTTACAATGCACTTCAACCTAAGAGTTGTTGTCCCTGCAGGGCCAGAGTGAAAGAGTTTGGGGGGAAAAAAAAGAGAAAAACAGCTTTACAATCAATACTTATGTTCTGCCTGGACAGAGGGAAACTGAAGTGCTCTGAGGATAGACCTAATTGTCAGCATGCTTTGAAGTCCAAGATACTAAGGGAGGAAAATGTATATATGCCAAATAGGAAAAGGCTGTGGTTCAGTGTTCATTATGACATTTATAAATACATGCTAAAAACATGCACATTGCAAGAGTGGACCATTAATCTAAGAGATTTAAACTCAGGAATTGCTATGAGGAGTGACTTCAGTGGGTCAGTGTTCTCCAGAAAAGCTTTGAGAAGCTGAGCAACTTCTGCAGCCATGTGTCCTGTGGAATGTGATTCCTATACCATCATTTTACATTTGCTTTTTAAAAACCAACCAAACCACTTGAGGAATACTATAATATTAAAATATTGTGGAGCCTGAAACATTTTATGCAGTCCAGTCATAAGCTGTTACCAGACTTTCTGCACATAACTACTTGAACATAGTTCCTTTGTTTTATGGAGGAAGGGAAAAGAGAGGATAAATTAAATCATTGGACTTCCGTCTAACTTGGAATGACTTTGATTTTTAGAAAGAAGACTCTGATTTCTATTTCATCTTATGTCAGCTGTTCTAAAGATAGCTGGGTTGAGTGAGTTTTGATTGTACCATTGGGGAGAATCCTGGACACAGCGTCCAGCGTTCTGAGCCAGCATAAACTAGTAAGGTCCTCTCATGAGGTTTGAGGCTGTAGGGAGGGAGACGATCTTGCTTTCAGTCCTGCCACCTTCACGGGACTATGATGAGAGAACTATTGAGAGGTATCTTCAGTTAAGTCATGCAGCAGACAGTCGTCACTAAATAAGTGCAGGCTTTGAGGATGCAGTAATAGCAAAGCACTGCACACAGTGGGAAACAAAACAGCAATTAAGCCAGTGGTCACTTCCCCCAAACGCTGGCCATTTGAGTTCCTTCTCCATAATACTTGCCATATGCCACTATAGCCTGAACTGTCATTTACTTAATATTTTCAATGGACTTTTTAAAGAGTGAAAGGATTACTATTAAAAGGAAACTTCATATTACTTCCATGAAGGGAAGACTGGTATCATCTGACACAAACTGGAAAAATACACACTATTAAAACATAACAATGTAATGAATTTCTAGTTAGCTATTATTGCCTGATAAAGGCTCGGAGCCTGAGGCTGGCCTTTTCTTTCACAGGCAAGATTAGCAAGTGATGAAATTGTGTTAAAGACATTCCACGGGGAAGCCAAGCCTTCCAGCTGTGAGATTTATTATTGGATGCCAAATCTGAATACCTCCAAACTCACTCTTTCCACCAGGCATTCTTCGGGAAACCTAAACATAGAGAATTGAAGTTCTCTGACACCACCACCTGCTTCTTTCTTGTAGCTGCTTACACATGAAAGCAGCCAATCTATGTATTTGTCCTTCCATTTTCTGCTTCATTCTAACCTTGTCCCACCCTAAATATTTTTCCACAGGTCAACGGCAAAGACTTATCCAGAGCAACTCATGACCAGGCTGTGGAAGCTTTCAAGACAGCCAAGGAGCCCATAGTGGTGCAGGTGTTGAGAAGAACACCAAGGACCAAAATGTTCACGCCTCCATCAGAGTCGCAGCTGGTAGACACAGGAACCCAAACCGACATCACCTTTGAACATATCATGGCCCTCACTAAGATGTCCTCTCCCAGCCCACCTGTGCTGGATCCCTATCTCTTGCCAGAGGAGTAAGTAACCTAATCTTGAACCCCTAATGCGTTAAGAAGTATTTCCAAGTTGGTTTTTTTCTCTTCTATGTGGCGAAAAAAATTAATGCACCCTTTAATTTTCCTCCAAGTTGCCCGTGTTTAACTTTATTGTTTATAGAGGCAATAAATCGAATCCTGCTCAAAACCGCTCCGACATATTAATTACTTTATTATAACCCTGGAGCGGACTTATTCAAATTATATCCTAACAACAGAATTACTTACAAATGTTGTAAAAGTTGTTTCAGAATAAAATGTAATCACCCCAAATGGTAATTTGAAGATCCTGCAGTTATTACTAGAGGGAATGTTGATCATTCTTTTAAATAGACAACAAAGTAAGTTGTATGTGTCAAGAGAGCCCTGGAGGTTGTGCCTTCTGCTTTCTTGGGTCTCATTTCAAGCCTGGATCCATGTAATAAGCCCACACATGCCTCATCTAAGTACTGCATCAACCAATTAAATAACAGCTGCAACTCAGCACGCCACATGGATTTCTTTACACACACCTCTTCTCTCAACTTATTTCTGCCAGCGATAAAGAGTCCTTCAGAGGCTTCAAGTCAGACAAACCTGATGCTCAAAGTGATTTCTAGTTGCGGAACTTGGGTAACTTACTTTGTTTTGTGGGGCTGTATTTTTCCTATATTAAAATGGGGATAACAGCATCAGTCTCTTATCATTGAAGGATTAAATGAAACAATGTGGGAAGTGCTCACGGGGCATATGGTAAGCACTCAGTAAATGGTAGCAGCGATCACCATTAATTTACTGGGTGATGTAAAATAGTCAGGAAAAAATGAAGAGCAAGACACTTTCTGTGATAGACTGCTGGCCTCCAAGGTGTCCAGTTCGACATAGCTTTTAACATAGCTTTTCGAGGCCAGGCGCGGTGGCTCAAGCCTGTAATCCCAACACTTCGGGAGGCCGAGGCAGGCGGATCACAAGTTCAAGAGATTGAGACCATCCTGGTTAACATGGTGAAACCCTGTCTCTACTAAAAATACAAAAAACAATTAGCCAGGTGTGGTGGCAGTCACCTGTAATCCCAGCTACTCGGGAGGCTGAGGCAGGAGAATGGCGTGTACCCGGGAGGCGGAGCTTGCGGTGAGCCGAGATTGCGCCACTGCACTCCAGCCTGGGCAACAGAGCGAGACTCCGTCTCAAAAAAAAAAAAAAAAAGCTTTTCATGTGTGACTTTGCACATCTGAGGACACAGCCTCTCCAGCTGATGTTAGGGTCACCCCTGTGTTTTCTCATCTCAGCTCCATCTCGGATCAGATCATTGACTTGATACATTATTTCAAAGGGCATTTTCACCTCTTACAGGAAAATCCACTGGGTAATACCTGTTGGATTCCTACTAGTAACTCAGTAGCTGGAGTGAGCACATGTTTCCTGTGGTTCAGTCAAGTTCTGGATAAAGGCTTGCCCTTCATCCCTTCGTCTTAGTGGCTAGCTGTCATTGGAACCCAGGGCTAATTCCCCAGGCTTGACAGAGTAGGTTTGGCGGCAGCTGGTAGCATAAAGACAGAGGACAGGGCATCCGTCTCACATTCACTCACAGTGTGCACATGTGCAAAGAACTATTATCTCCTTTATTTCTCATGACTGTCCCTTTATACAGATGAGGAACTGCAAACTCACCAGGTTCCACTGAGGTGATGGAAAGGCAGGTCAGTCAGACCCCGACTCCCAACTCTGAACCACAGTACCCTGTAGTGGCCCATTCGATCCTCTGGAACAACTGGCTGATTCACTAAGTATGATTATCCAAACCATTTATCTGACGTTATAGACCAAACTGCCTCACATTATTGATGAGGCCTTTAAGGCTACTTCTGACTCTTAAATGTTGACCTGTCACAGTGATGGGCCTTTTAGAAGCTAAACCTGTAATTTCCTCTTAAGTCTAGTTAACATGACATGACTTATCCCCTGGGGGCGACTTGAGAAATGTCAGAAGAGTCCAGAGGTCAGGCCTCTTCAGGTTCTGGCTGCAAGGTCAGACAACAGCAAGAGCGTGTGTCGGGACTGAATGGGGAATGTTAAGTTGATGCTTGAAAGCCCAGACCTTCAACAGTATCCTCAGTACTAAAAGCCCTTTAAGTGCAGGCAGTATATTTGCCTGATAGGTCCAGAAAATTGAAAGCCAGCCCTTGTTTGAATGGCCACTCATGTCTGATCTGTTGTTTCAAAACTAAGTGCCTGAGAGGGAAGACTAGAGCCCATTGATTGCTGTGCTGACCTTTGAGAACGTGAAGGTTTGGGTCCCCAGCCAACAATCAGAGGCTGAAGCTTTGCATCTGGCACCGTGGACTGTTAAGCTCCTTTCAAAGCCACTGATGGAGTATGTTATGATTCCCACTGCCTTTGCTCCTTGAGGTTCCATTAATGACGTTTCCAAAGATGTCGTGAGTTCTGTGGACTGTGTTTTGCATATGTTGTCCTAGGGAAACATAAGCTTCCAGTCTCCTAGCAGAATGAATGTGTGTGTACTCATTATATGTAAACATATACACACAGATGCACTTAGGCCTACATGTTTGTACGTGCATTTCAACCATGTAAGTGCATACTGTACGTTTGTGATATCAAACATATTATTGTGGGTAACATTCAAAAAGACACGGTCCTAGGTAACAGCGGAACAGTTTCAGTCTCAGCCTTTTGAACTGATGTCAGAGGCCAGCACATATCTTAGACTGTTGCCTGGGCTCGAGCCTAGTTCTCTGCAGAGATAAAATCTAACAATGAAGCAATAAGCAGTAAAATATTGCCCTGTTTCCTGCATAGAGATGGAGTTAGAAATTAGTCACGCTGAATCACGTGACTGGCAGGCTCCGGGATGGGCTCTACAAACAACAAAGCCCATCAGGCCGGCACTTTGCATCTTAAGTCCTTCAGGAGGAAATGGACTAAAGGCAAATGGTAAAATTAGGATGATGGAGGTCCTGACTGTGCTGAGAGCCCCATCCAGAGGGAAGTGAGTCATGAAAGGGCCTACACCCTGGGAATTGCTACTGTGCCACTGGCCTGACAATGGGCGTAAGAGAAACAGATACTGACAATGGCAGCAGGGCTGTAAAGATGTTGCATCTCTTTTCAGGCATCCCTCAGCCCATGAATACTACGATCCAAATGACTACATTGGAGACATCCATCAGGAGATGGACAGGGAGGAGTTGGAGCTGGAGGTATGAAGAACGTCCTTGTCTCATTTTTAGGAGTCATTATTAAGAACACAGAATGCCTAATAAGTTCTCTATAAGCATAAATTAGTTTACGGATGCCAATGGAAAATAACAAAAGCAGAACCACTTTTACTCATGCCCTTTGAAAGGCACAGCTGAGATTCTTCTTCCCTCCTTGGAAACAGAGCTTAATAATCAAGTCCCAAAAGCAGAAATGTAAACTTTTTTTTATTTGAATCACTTAAAAGATAGGACAGTAAATCGTGTTGTCAACCTTTGAATCCACATAATCCATACATTCTTATAACTAACATAAGCCTCCTCACCTTCCTCCCTTTTATGTCATCACCACTCTTTACTCAAAGGCAGATGGCTCAAGAGTAGGTGGATAAATTACTTGAGTGAATGCTAGCCCGCCCCAACAAAAGGGTTTGTTCACTGCTTCACTTGCTTCAAGTTTGATATAGAAGAAATTAAACAAGTCCGTAACTCTTCTTAAGTGTTATTTGAGGCCACACAGGAGTAAAGATTCAAGATGCTACATAATGTCAAATAGGTCTCTGTTAAGGTTTAAAATATTTAGAGGACACCAGGTTGCCAACAGAGTTCTACTTCCCATTTTCCTTTTAATAAGGGTGACAGAAAATACAGAAAACACTAACTTGTATAATATATTTATATTTTGGGGGAAACACTTTTATATTTCAATGGGGTTTCAAAAAATATAACAGCATTTTTGAAAGCTGATTTTATGGAATAAGGTAAAAAGACACCTGATGTTGACAGGTAAGCCCTTGGGTACCATCAAAAGGTCACCCAGGAAAAATCGAACATTTTATCCAATTTCATGGCTAACTGTTGTGTAATCTATGCTGTCCTACCAATACTTCTGAAGTTGAATTGTTTAGTGGCAGTAGGTTTTGTGCAAGGACAGAAGCAGTCGAATAGTAGAAAACAGCTGTGTTCCTCAAAGTTACCAAGAGTTCTCATTCCAAGACAGAAGTTAAAAATCAATAAATGTGTGCAAACGATGACTTAACTGACGGTTAGCCAGATACAGTCAAATCAAAGGACTTGTTGCCAGTGGCATGACTGACTCTATGCAAGTTTTCAAAAATTTAAAATTTTCCCTAAATGCACCTGGTCTAAACAGGAATGGCTACTATTCTCACTATAAAAACTTGACTGTTTCTGCTTGCTGTCAGCCACTTACCAAAGCACTTGCCATTTAACAATTGCTCCAGGAAATGTAGTTTTGTCATTTTCAAAAATCAGGATTCTGCCTCTTATTTAGTGTCCTATCACCCCAGCTTCAGGGCTGTTTGGTGAAGCAGCCGTGACTCCTTCAGGACACTTGTTCCTTAATTTGTTAATGTATGTTCCTTCCAAAGGGGGTTCATAATGAAATACATTTGGGAAATGCCAGACTGAAGAAAACTAAACAGATTTCTTGGAGGACTTCTGAGAATCTTGACTATCTAACTAGAATCCCCTGGGGGAGTGGGCAGAATTTCCCCCACCTCTCTGGCCGAGTTCCTGTTTATATTTCCTCAGTCTACAGTTCTCTGGAACACTGTTGGAGAAACACTGCTCTCCAAACAGAGGGCTATTTCATAATCTTTATGGGACGACACTGCTTTTTGATGATGTAATTGTGGCAAAGTAGAGTTCTTTTAAAAAGCTGTAAAGTGTTTCAGAAGCTAGAGTTATGAAGGTAGTAGAGACTTTGCAGTCTTTGGTATTTAGTTAAACTTGACTTTATAGCAGTGGGTTCTTTAGCTCTTTTTTTAGTTTCTAATACCTTTGAGAATCTGATGGAACCTACAGCCCCCCTCTGGAAAAATGCTTCTGTCTGTGAGAGCTTGCATATGGTTTCAGGAGATTCACTGAGCCCCCACAGTATCTGCCCAATTTGGGCCATTCTGCCTTACAGTTTTTTCTTATTTTCTTATATCTGAATATCACCAGAACTCTTATGTACTTTCTATTTCTCTTTAACTCGACTCAACTTATTTAAACTACGGTAATTTTATTTTAAAGGAAACACTATACCACTGCCTCAAGCAGAAAGTCAGCATCCATTGCCTTAAATAGAAAATCCCATACAATTAAATACAGTGGACACAAGCCAGTGTTATTAAATCCTGGTGCTCAATAAGGGTGCCTGCTGAGGGTTGGGAGCCTGGGGCCACTACATCCTGCCTTTTCTCTAAGGAGAT
This sequence comes from Pongo pygmaeus, assembly GCF_028885625.2. NCBI lineage: Eukaryota > Metazoa > Chordata > Mammalia > Primates > Hominidae > Pongo > Pongo pygmaeus. The sequence continues at coordinate 80,005,833 of NC_085930.1, forward strand.
TAGCTAGTATTAAAGAAGTGTTAAGACTAGCCCAAACTGAGTCTTTCTCCTCAAAGCATGAAGCACCTGAGAGCATCCTGCTTTCAGCAGGAGGGAGCCACTCAGAAACTGTTCTCTAGAACCCTGTTGTTCAAAGTCTGGTAGGAGGACCAGCAGCCTGGCTGGTCAAAGTAGAGTTCTCACCTAGGAGATGTGGGCACTGCAGAAACTTGGCCCCCCAGATCTTCAGAATCAGAATCTGCACTTTAACAAGGTCCCTAGGTACCTCGGTGCCCATTAAAGCCAGGGGACCCTTGACCTACAGGCCACAGGCCCAGATAAAGCAGCCCAAGCTATCATTTCCTCTTCTTCTCTTGAGTCACACCAGCGAGGCTTTGGTGGTGCCTTTCATTCACTGCAGTGTTGAGATGTGCCCCCAAGTCACGAATATTGTCCACACTGTCCATGCAGTGTAACATTATCAGGGCCTAGGAATGACTGAGCCCCTCGCAGGCATGTGACACTGTGTTCCTAAGACTGCTTCTCTCTTTTCATGAATAAAAGCAGACACAACGCAGGTGTTTAGAAAACTAGTCTTGTATTAATATTTTAAGCTAGACCTTGGATGCCATCAGACTTTATATTCGTGTTTATTTTCAATTCTGTTCATTTTACTGTCTCTTACATTAAATATACTGTTTGGCCCTAGAAATGCAAAATCAGGAAGTCACCACTCTGCCTGCCCTTAAAGAGCTCACCAGCCATTAGGACCATTAGACATTAGCTTTTCATTTCTTCTTAAACAGCCAGAATAAGGGCATTCTCCATCTCTAGCCCCTTTGAACGGTTACCCTAGAGTACTGTGAGTCCATAGCAGCCAGGAAGTCTTGCTTTAACATTTTGTCCACAGCAACTCAGATGTCACCAGGTCATTTCTCTTACCTAAGTACCTTCTCATAAAGTGAACCTGGCAGTTTCGGACAGATGTCATCCTCAGTTCTGTGGTTGTGATGGCTCAGGCCTCCTAGGCTAGGAACATATCAGCTAAGGCCCACTGCAGCCACTCACCAGAAGGGTCTCTCCACTAGAGAACAGTAGCTGTGCCTCCAGCATTGCTCTGTTTCAGAGGTGTGTCTCTCTGGTCAGTCAGTTCGAGAAGGTTAATTAATAAACCCCACATGCTGAGAAGTGAGTTTCCTAAAGTGGGCCCAGTTTTCAGGGAGACTGGCACATGCCTGTCATCCCTGCTTCTACACGAGATTTCTTAGAACAGTCGCAGTCTGCCTTCTAGATTCCATCCTGTTTTGTCTTAACTCTTGGGTTCAATTTTAGAAAAATCAGGCTGTTATTTAAGTAAGGGGCCAAGCTCAACAGACCACTTATCATCTAAATTGAATTGGACTAAAGTCAGCGCCTTCCAAAGAACAACTAGTTCCGTGGATATTATATACGAGGAAAATATGTATGAGTGTGTTGAGATATTATTAAAGCAAATGCACAGAGAAAAACAGGTGTTCTGGCCAGACACAGCGGCTCACACCTGTAATCCCAGCACTTTGGGAGGCCGAGGTGGGTGGATCACAAGGTCAGGAGTTTGAGACCAGCCTGGCCAACATGGTGAAACCCCATCTCTACTAAAAATACAAAAATTAGCCAGGCATGGTGGCATGCACCTGTAATCCCAGCTACTCAGGAGGCTGAGGCAGGAGAATTGCTTAAACCCAGGAAGAGGAGGTTGCAGTGAGCCAAGATTGTGCCACCGCACTCCAGCCTGGGCAACACAGCAAGACTCTGTCTCAAAAAAAAAAAAAAAAAAAGAAAAGAAGAAAGAAATAACAGAAAAACAGATGTTCTCCCTTTTAAAGTACACAAAATGATCATATTTAGGTAAGTGTCAAATCCCTATTATGAGACTTCTTAGAGTTAAAGGGATTACACCCAAGTGTACCCTAGGGTTGAACAGACAAATAATTACCCATAAATTTTCAGGCACTGAACACCTGCTCTACATCATCCTGTAGGCAATTAAGAAAGAAAATACATGCCCAAAGAAGGCTTTTTCTTTTTTCTATTGTTTTAATTTCCCAGGCGATTCATCAGTAGCATCCTATGTAGGCTGCGCAACTGCTGTCACGGTATTGTATTCTCAGGATGTAATTCTGAGACCAGAAAGGAAAGGAAAACTACAATTTCAATAGGAGACTAAAAGGCTCTCCAAACCTGGTTTTATAGAGGAAGCTAAGTATATCAGAAGGGAACCAAGATTGACCTGGAGATTATGCAGGATGCCCCAGCCAGTCTAGAATTTTTTTCTTTAGCCTTTGAGGCACAGGACAAGGAAGAGATCCTTAGGGAACCTTTCCTGGTCAGCCCCATCCTGGATTGAATTGGCTTTCTCATTACTTTTCCAGTGTAATCAGGGTCTTTGCCATTTTTTGTACTACGCCTGCAAACCAGGACCTATCTCGGCCTGCGTGGCACTGCCCCAGATCGTTACATGCCTCAATCTTTTCCCCAAATGTCACCTCCCCAGAGGACCTTCCCTGGCTACTCTCTGAAGCACCCCTATGCCACCAGTACCATTATTTACTTTTTTTTTTTTTTTTTTTTTGAGACTGCATCTTGCTCTGTTGTCCAGGCTGGAGTGCAGTGGTGCAGTCTTGGCTCACCGCAGCCTCTGCCTCCTAAGTTCAAGCAATTCACCTGCCTCAGCTTCCCAAGTAGCTGGGATTACAGGCATGTGCCACCATACCTAGCTAATTTTTGTATTTTTAGTAGAGACAGGGTTTTGCCTTGTCGGCCAGGCTGGTCTCAAACTCCTGAGCTCAAGTGATCTGTCTGCATTGGCCTCCCAAAGTGCTGGGATTACAGGTATGAGCCACTGCACCCAGCCCATTATTAACTTCTTGTCTTTCTTCGCCACTAGAATACAAGCTCCCTGAGAGCTGGACTCTTGTCTAACTCATTTACTGTGTATTCCTTTTGCCTAGACCATGTCTGGCATATAGTAGGCACCCAGGAAATATTTTTTGAAAGAAGGAATAAAATGCCTTGTTACCCTATCTCAAACATAAGGTCCTTGAGGGAAAATGCAGTCTTTAGAAATACTTCTATATCCCACATAGCACCATGACTAGATACAGAAACTGTTGAGATAACTTAAATGTGCACAGCAACCTGGACCAGTAAGTTGAAGAGTTATGCTTTAGTGGCCAGTCTTCCTGGAGGTGGATAAAGCATTGAAATTAGTCTTTGAGATCCCCTTTGATTAAAGTAGCTGATGCTGAAACAGAGAGTTTGAATCAACAAGGTGGAATGGCCCTCTTAATACTCTTAATTGGAATATCGTTTCAATTTCATCTGAAATGTCAGGCTTAACTGTTCATTTTTATCAACAGTCCATCTAGACCAGTAAGCAACAAGATACCAGTAACAGGGGTAGCTGTAATCCAGATAATGCTACTGCATTATTCATACCAGTTTGATTAATAGTCTTCTTTGAAATCTTATCTCCATCACAGACAGATAACATATTGATAACTTCTGTGCTTTCAGCAATATGCTCAATTGTGTAAAACTAGATGAGAGTCAAAAACTAGATGAGAGTCACACAGAAATGCTGAGAACTTACAAACCACCCAGTAAGTTTGAGGAATTTTACTTTCCACTGAGCCCCAAAATATTGTATCTTGTTTTAAAACCACAGAATGGCTGAGTAAGTTTGTCGAAGTTCAATGACTTGCTCAAGAAAACCTCCCTCATTAAAGATGTAGCCAAACTGGTTTTTCATTTGATCATCCTGCCTTGGACTCTCAAGCTCATTCATTCAATTTTATTGAGCACCTACTGTGCACAGCATACAAGTCTAGACACTGCTTTCATTGCACAATTCATTATTAAGCTACTATTGCCTTACTGTAATCTTTATAAGAAAACAAGGTAAACCATAAATCCATACAGATCCAGAGGCAATACCAGCTCTTACACTGTTGTTTTTCAAGAGCTTTTGAAGGCCTATTATGGATCACTCTGTGCTTAACTGTCAGCAACCAGATTCTTCTCTGTGATGTTGAACCATCCCTTGAAAATTAAATGACCAAGGCTAAGTGGTATCCTGTGCCTTCTAAATGAAGCTTTTTCTAGCTTTTGTTTAGAGTTCCTAAGAAGGGCCAGATAAGGCAAGGAAATATTATAGCCCACACCATCCTGTCTCACGTCAATGTCAAGTAAATACATAGAGTAAGCTCCAGAATACCCTTTGCTTTTTCATTATTGGAAATGTGCTTCACCAGCATTTGTTCATCCAATATCACTCATCCTTTGGTAACACAGACCACTTCTAAGATAGAAAACTGCTCCTGGAGTGCTGCCCTTGAAGTAGAACACTGCCATTCTTATGTCTGTTTTAAAGATCCAACTGAGAATGTGACTGTCCCCATGACGGTTTGTCCTGAGAGGATTTGTGATGGGAGTTAAAGGCTAAACGCAGCGTTGGGCTCTACGCCATTCTGCTATTGTGAGGGAGCATGTGTTCTAAAATGAACACTAACTGGGAACAGAACTATTAATTGGACCCTCTTCTCTCCCAAATGTCAAACAGCATTTATGGAGAATCGATTACTAATTTACTAAACACAGGTGAGGTTAGTGGCAACGTATAAAAAGTGTGTAAGGAAGGAAGCATAAGTGGTTCTTGATTCAGATGAAAATATCTTAAAGCAATAAATGTTTTGAATATCTTCTGTTGCAGCCTGAAACCTTGTTCTAAGTTTTCTCCCTGATTTAAAAAAAAAAAAAAAGTCATAAAGATTTGTTGGAGGAATTGACAGATTCAGAAGGAAAAATGTACAGAAAAATCATGATTAGCAACATGAACAATGTCAGCTACTCTATAGCTTAATAGTCCTCCAAATCTCTGTCAATCAAAATACTGACAAAAGATAGAACAGAAATGCTTTTCAGGTTAGGTTTTATCAAAATTGTATTCTAAAGTCTAGTGATATCAGGCCACCTACATGTTTGGTAGTAGACCAAATAAATCTAATCGTTTTCTACGTAACAGAGCGTCACTATCACATTCTTTAGGAGTCTTTTTCTTACTTGAATACCCCTCGTACTTTACGCCTCTCAAATGGAACACTCAAATCTAGAAGTGTATTACAGAGTTGTGCTTGTCAGACTGTGCTGAAAAGCCACAAGGACCAGGTTGGCTGGTTTGTTTACTTTTCAGTCTGTCTCTAACCAATACATGGTCCTACTGTGTGTGACTGTGTAACTCACCCCATCTGCGACACATTCACCAACACCTGAACTGGTCTACACCTTGTCCAGTGAGACAAGTCTGCTAATCATGCCCTTGGTTGTCATGACCAGGAAGCACGCTTTGAGTAGTAGTAGTAGAAGAAGAAAGTCCAGTAGAACTGTAGAATCTTCTGTACTTCCTTGAAAGATAGTCACCTTGGCGGCAAGCCATTCAGAAAAAGCTGCAACTTGAATTATCAACATTTCTTGTCTTTCTCATTTTTCTTCCTACAATCTTCCCACTGCTCGCTCTCTCTGCTTGGGTTGCACGTGGACCTGTTTCAGCAAGATGTGTCTCCTGCAGAGGTAGCACTGGGCGAGCTACATCTGTGCAGTTGGACCTAAACCGTCATGATATTTTGTTGATTCACACGAACCTCGAGGAAATGTCAAAACTGAAAAAGTGTTCCCTCTTACGCATATTCAAATGAAGTGTACCTTAAGAGAGACAGGGGGATGTGTTTGAAACATAAGAGGATGATGTATGACTAGTATATTTGTGGTATGCAAATTGGTTATTCCAAAGTATTTGGAAACCCAAGTATTTAGGCTTGCTCTCATTGTTAAATATGACCCTTAAACCCACTTAGTATATATCTCAAGAATGAAGACATTTCCACCGAACTCAATTATCAGAAATTAATGGGGTTTCATTTAATAAGAACTTACCATATTGCTAGAGCTATAATTAGGAAGCTGTTGAATTAATTAACATATTGGTGTTCAGAAAATAATCTTATTAAGAGGGGCACTGAAATATACCCACTCGGCCACAAACAACTTCTTGTGACTTCAGGCAAGTAACCATACCTGCATGTAATTATTATACTACTGGTGACTGTGGACTTTCTATGGGGCAGTCAATGTGCCAAGAGCTCTTGTGTGCCTCATGTTGGTGACTCTGGGAGGCAGGATGACAGGTACTAGTGAGGACACAGACCTTAGATATAATAACAAGCTCATGATCAAGCTGCTAGAAAGAGGGAGAGTTGGGATCTGAACATCTGTCTTTTTGGTTCCAACACTTCCCCACCACATTATACCCCATATATCAGCAAGACAGACTGCTGAAAGTCGTTAAGATCATAGCAGTCCTCACTTAAAACCTTTTGATGGGTTCCCATTATGCTGAAATAAAATCTTAGCTGCTCATGCTGGCCTGTGGGCCCTGCCTGGTCTAGCTCTGCCACCTGGCCACCCTTAGCCCACTTCTCTCTTCCTTGAACATGGGGCTCTGGCCATGCTGGCTTAGGGCTTTTGCACCTGCTGTTCCTCCACCTGGGAAGTGTCCGTGGTGCCTGGCACCCTGCCTTTCATCGGGGAAAGTTCAAGAAGTATCTTCCAAATAACTGCTTTGAGCTTCTCCACGTAGACAGCTGCATTCTCCTTCCCCTCTAAGAAGACCCTTGAGAGAGGCCACTTGGAAATAGTCCCCAGATAAAGTGGCACGAAGACCCCATCTCAGAGCCCCTCCATTCTCCTGCTTGGTGAGCAGATAACACTAAAAATTAGACCAAAGGATCTGCTGGAGAACTTATCACGTGGCCCTTCAAATAGTCTTGCAGCTTGGAGCTACAAAAACTTGCACAAGTCATTGGCAAAGTGGGTGGGGGAGTGACTTAGCCTGGTTACACTGAGAGCCCCAGCATGGCCCCCTAAGGCTCCAACAATTTCCAAAGTTCTGACTTCATTCTGAAGCACAGACTAATTGGCAAATACAATAGCATGTATCCCACGTTTGGGCTCACTTTGCTTTTCTCTTATTTAATTTGCAGTAATAGCGGCTGAAACTAATTTCTCAACTGTAAATATCACAGCTGTTGTGGAGAACATTAATTGCACACTATCACATTACGCTCCTTCCTTGGATCAATTTATGTGTAATCTGTTTGCAAGTTCTATGACTGTGAATATTAAGGGAACGCAATGTGAAATGATCTAACCAAACACATTGGAAACATTTGTACTGAAATGGCTGGGTGGTTTGGGGTATGGAAATATTCTTGTTTGTGGCAGACATTGAAAAAATGCTTTTGAAAAGCCGTGCCCCAGAAGTCTTGACGCTGAGTGAAATATGGGTAATTTTTCTTTGGGGGATCAATGAAATAACTATTTTCAAAATGACTTTATATTGAGTGAAAGGTCAGAAATGCCCTAGGCATTGATCCTGTGTCCATAATCACTTTTTGTTTAGTAAGTTAACCAGCCCTACACAGTTGAATGCAAAGAAATCCAGTTCATCATTTGAAGATAATATTTTTAAAGCATTTGACATCCCCTCAACTCACATTGCCTGCTGGAGTCTCACTGGGAATGCCTTTCTTTGTCTAGGAAGTGGACCTCTACAGAATGAACAGCCAGGACAAGCTGGGCCTCACTGTGTGCTACCGGACGGACGATGAAGACGACATTGGGATTTATATCAGTGAGGTACAAAGGCTGATTTTGTTTTTGTAACTATCGTATCAAGACCAAAAGGGTTTTTTTTTTCTTTTATATGTTCACCAACCCTAACCCACCTCATCAAGAACTCTTTGGAAAGACACAAATTATTCTGTCCCCCTCATCACACTCCATGGCATTGCATCTTTCCACGGAGGTTAAGTTCTAATGTCAGTACTTACTGCAAAATTACCCTTGAGAAGCCTGCAAATCAGCCATAAAATGGAGCCGTTTACGTGGTTTTGTGTGTTTAGCCCCGAGGGAAGAGCAGATTCACATTTCCCAACTCATGTTCATTGAGTGGAATGGTGGATGGAACCACTTAACACTTTTTAAAGCCTCTCTCTCTCTCACACACACACAATGTTTTTTTTTCTCTTGGTGGAGTATATATAGTTAACTTCATATAAGTTAAATGTGACTTATATGTACTTATCAAACTACATAGATGCATGCTGTTTTGATCTTCCTTGAGAAGATAATGCAAAGCAACTGATTTCAGTATGGAAACTTTACAGTGCACACCCATCCTTGCAAACACAGAAACCCAATTTTGTCAGGAAATAAAATTTGTCGCTACAGAATGAACTACTAGACTTAATAATTATCTCTTTGGTTGTATGTCACCCACCAAACTAAAGTTAACCCAGCCTTTCTGCATTTGGGGACATCCCTCCCCTTACCAGTCCCCCTCGTCCCAATTATATTTCAATTTTAAAGTTATTTTCCAAATTTTAATACAAGTGTTTGGTATAAAATAAGGTATGGTTGCTAGTCAACATAATGAAGGGTATCCTTTAACCTGTTCTACATCATTGATTTGATTTTAATTACCGTGCATGCAACAAAAGTCAGCTGTGCCTCCTCAGATCACCAGAGCCTGCACACACTGCTGTGTAACAGGGTTGCTACACAGGGATCCAAGAACCGGCCCTAGAAAGGGCTTAGAAGCAGATCAGCTCATGTTTGCCTCTCCTTGCACGACACTAAGTCTTGTTTATTTCTGTGCAAAACAGAAACACAGGGATGAGCATGACTGTGTGTTAGAAATGGTTTTGAAAGTGCTGTTGCTTATTTTCATGCATGTCTGTGTTTGTGCTGAGATGGTCCATGTGTGTTTCAGATTGACCCTAACAGCATTGCAGCCAAGGATGGGCGCATCCGAGAAGGAGACCGCATTATCCAGGTAAGTCCACTTCCAAACAATGGCCTCATAATGGGCCTATCACTAAAGAACAAACTGGTTCTAATGATAGGTCTAGGGTTAAAAATGCAGAAGACGTTAAAGAACAGGGATCACAAACGCAGATGTGTAGTGAGGCCAGACAAGTTAAACTAATTGTGAGGCTATCTCTGAGTCATAAGACACAACAGGGAGTGGTGAGGACTGAGACAAACTAGATGGGGCATGTTCTCCCCAAAGAGGGCCTTGCAAAATTTGAGCCAGTTCTTCTCATTTTCTTTCATTCTATTTGGATCAAAACAAACATCAGTGAGCCAAAGTCAGGCCAACAGTTTACAACTTGTGAACTAAAATAATTCTCATTTTAGATTTCTCTGAAAGATTAACTTTGGACCAAGCATTTCAGAGTCTCGTCCAGAAAAGGAGAACATTTTTGGCAAATTTAGCAGAATCGATTGAAAAGTCTTAGAAATTTTCTGACTCAACATCTAACCATCCTGGAATCGCTTCTAAGGGTCATTACTTGACCTCGAGCCCTGTTGCTCTGTCTAGTCCAAATGAGACCATTCATGTCTCTTTTGGCTACAACCTTCTTTAATCTCACAGAATTGAAATTCTTGGCTTCATTGTGTCCACAAGGCTGAGCTTTCTACCTCTTCTCATCCGTATCCTCTCATTCTTAATCCACTGTGTTTTTCTCATTGCATACCTCACCACAAGTCATTTTGATTTTCTTCTTCCACTGCCTACTCTGGGTTTCTCTAGCCTTCAGCCAGAACCTGTGCTGCTCAGGATCGCTTGCCCTAGGGAAGTGACCCAAACCTTCACACCTGAAGGGTCAGGGTCCTCAGCATACTGCCTCTTTTTTTTTTTTTTTTTTTTTGATTGCTGGAGTTTTCCATTAACCTTTAGTACTGAGAATGGAAGCACTCAGAGTTACTCCAAGGAATCCCCTAGGTTCCAGACACAATCCTCCCTGCCTCCACTGTGTCACAGCAAGCCCATCTTCCTTGGTAATTGAGGGCAATCACTCCAGCCAATAGAGTCACCCCTTTTGCTGCCTGTTGGCTCACTGGTGTAAGGAGGCATGTGGAAGGCTCCACTTCCAATTCAGTGGAACCACTGCTGTGTCCCCTGGAGGGGGCATTCCACCAGGACTAAGACCTCCAGACCAGCAGGGCTCAAAGTCACCAGGACATGTAAGCAAAAATCCTGCAAGAGGGTTAATCAAGTGTGATGGTGAGAGTGTCACGCCCATTTGACCCTCCGCCTGGCCTAAAGAAGTTTAAGTGTCAAACTGGGGACACAAAACACCATGTATAATTCTATTCCATTTTCTTAACCTCAGTTTCCATAATGTTCATATCAGACCCACTGCTGCTTTTTCTTCTATATTATCCAATAATGTCTACATATACTCCTGCCTGAATATTATGTCTAATTGCTTCCATTTTCCCTCCGCAGAGCATTATGATTTTTCTCAGTGCCGTCTTCTGGAGGTCCAGCCCCTTCTGTTCACACCCCACACATCAGTCACCTCATGAACTACACTCATGGAGTCTCCCTTATAGACCAGAGAAACTGCATTGGTCTGAGCAAGACCCTTCCTTCCTAACATCAGTATTCTTTTCCAGCTACACGGAAGTTTTATGTTCCAGCTGTGAGTGGGTGACAAATGCAGGTCTGAAATAAAATAGAATGATTTTGCACCATCTAATCATGCTGTTTGTCTCCCCACTCTCCCCCGGCCTTTTTTTTTTTTTTTTTAAGATTAATGGGATAGAGGTGCAGAACCGTGAAGAGGCTGTGGCTCTTCTAACCAGTGAAGAAAATAAAAACTTTTCATTGCTGATTGCAAGGCCTGAACTCCAGGTAAATCGGCTTCCTACAGATGAAACTGGGTCTGTATTTCTAAAATCAAAAGATCTCCAGGCCTGCAAAAGAGCACCTGAGTATTGGCTGTGAACTTGAAGGTGCTTTGTTCCCTGGAAATGTAATCAAACTTGCTGTGACTCAGAATTCACTTTATGATTTAGCCATTTAAGGTTGGTTAGATACCCACGCTGGCATCTATACTGCAGGCCCACCATGTTCGTTAATGCAGGGATCGTAGGGAAGGAAAAGGAAACAGAATTGAATGGAAAACACAACTGGAGTCATGTCAAGACATTTGATTTCCCAAGGCCTGACATATTTTCCAGCCTTGATCTGTGCAGGTTCCATTTACAATAGCAGAGTATGGGGAATTAAAACTTGTTCTTTCAAATTAAAAGAAACATTGAATGACAAATAATTAAAACTGATATGACCACCGAATAAGTGCTAGGCCCTCCGTGGAGCACTTTACACACAGGAGAGCCTTCCCAGGAGATGGAAGTTTCCAGAGGTTCAAAAGTCACCCAGGAAAGGCCCAGAAGGAGGGTGGTAAAGGAGGGAGGGGTTCAGGCCCAAGTAATCTGATTCAGAAACCACTGTGTTGTAATAACTCCTTCCACAGAAGGAATCATGAACTCACCCAGGTGGCACTCTTGATCCACTTAGAATGGCTCCAGCAACACATCTAGGGCAATCCAGTAGTAGATCTCTTTAGATATGTGTATTAGTCCGTTTTCATGCTGCTGATAAAGACATACTCGAGACTGGGTAATTTATAAAGAAAAAGAGGTTTCATGGACTCACAGTTCCACATGGCTGGGGAGGCCTCACAATCATGGTGGAAGGCAAAAGGCACGTCTTACGTGGCAGCAAGGAAGAGAGATGAGAACCAGACGGGGTTTCCCCTTATAAAACTATCAGATCTCATGAGACTTATTCACTACCACAAGAACAGTATGGGGGAAACTGCCCCCATGATTCAATTATCTCCCATGAGGTCTCTTGCACAACACATAAGAATTATGGGAGCTACAATTCAAGGTGAGATTTGGGTGGGGACAGCCAAACCATATCAGTGTGAAACCCAATTGAAAAAGTAGCCTAGAGACAGTGGCATACAGGGCATCTGATTCTCCACAGATGGGAGCCTCATGAGCTCAAAGAGAACTTCAGCAATCATCTCACCCACAGTCACAGACTTTTTCTTAAAGGGCCAGATAGTAAATGTTTGACTTGGGTGGCCATACCATCTCTGCCATGACTGCTAGACTCTGTCACTCTAGTGCAAAAGCAGCCATAGACAATTATGTCAGCGAATGAGTATGGCTGTGTTCTCATTCAACTTTTTTTTTATTATTTATAAAAATACCAGGCTGAATTCAGCCCATGGGCTATAGAGTGCCAACTTCTGAATAGTTCACTCTTTTTTGGGCAAGGCAGATAAAGGCCTCTTAAAAGTGATATCCAGCCAGACTCAGTGGCTCATGCCTATAATCCCAGCATTTTGGGAGGCCGAGGCAGGAGGATCACTTGAGGTCAGGATGAGGCCAGCCTGGGAGGTCAGGATGAAGCCAGCCTGGCCAACATGGTGAAACCCCATCTCTATTAAAAATACCAAAATTAGATGGGCATAGTGGTGCATGCCTGTAATCCCAGCTACTCGGAAGGCAGAGGTTGCAGTGAGCCGAGATTGTGCCACTGCAGTCCAGCCTGGGAGACAGAGTGAGATTCTGTCTCAAAAAAAAAAAAAAAAAAAAAAAAAAGTGATATCTTGCCCAAGCCAAACAGCTAGTTACTGTATCAGAAAGAACTCTTTTCACACTAAAAATCATTTTTCTATGGGACCTGTTAAACTCGTGTCTGGTCCAGCAAGCAGGTGGAACAGCTAAATTTACCTGACCCTCCTACACAGGTGTCCTACTGCACTGAAAGTAGCTGAGATGGATGAAAGAGTTTCACCCTGAAAAAAAAATCATGGATATTAAAGACTTCCCCAGATGCAGTGTAGGGTTGGAGGTCTCTTTAATGTAAGGGTGGGATAGTTTCCTGACTTAACAGCAAATCACTGGGCAGACTGCATTTTGATGACTCTTGGAGGAAGCCCTAGAAATATTTTCCCCCAAGGTAATGTCATTTTTAAAAAAACATAAATGAACATGAAAGGAAACTTCTAAGGCATGTGTTGGCTGCTCTTGCCTGCAGCTGGATGAGGGCTGGATGGACGATGACAGGAACGACTTTCTGGATGACCTGCACATGGACATGCTGGAGGAGCAGCACCACCAGGCCATGCAATTCACAGCTAGCGTGCTTCAGCAGGTAATGCCCACGCACCAGTCCCTGACACTCTGCCCTGCTGAGCTGGAGGAAAATCTGCTTCCTCCATCTCCCTTTATGGTGCTAAAGACCATCAGAAGCCCATCCACCTGGAAGACAGCAAGAAAACAGCCTCAAGTACTTTTCTGTTTGAGCACCAGACCAGTGAAATGCAAGCTGGTACTGTCCCTAGCTAAGCTTTTAAATCTAAGCAACATTGCCAAAGCAAAGCTGACCTTCTGATAATTTGTTTGGAAAACATATGCGTCGGCATTACCGTAAATAGCAGAAAGCCATGTTTTCCAAAGTAAAGCAATCCCCTCTGTTTAACAAGAGCTGCTTGGAGCTCTCTAGCTCCCTACTATGCTACTACCATTGTCAGAGTCTTAATGAGCCACTTATTGAGTCCTGTATGAGCTAAACAGGGACCTTTATACATCCTTCTACCTGTGTACTGATTCATTTAACAGAATCATTGAGAATCATTCATTGAGATAAAGTGACTATTATCCTTATTTTACAAAACTGAGGACAAGAACAAGAATAAGTGACTTGCCCAGGTAGATATGGGTAGATGTGGCTAAGGCCCATGCTCTTGACGTGGTCCTACTGTCAGATGCTGTCCCTTGGCCTTAGAAATGTACAGCCTGCCCTATCCAGAAACACTGCAAGGAAAGGTCAACCTGCTGCGCAGGCCTCCCTCACTGTGACCCTTTGTTCTTGTTTTTATGCAGAAGAAGCACGACGAAGACGGTGGGACCACAGATACAGCCACCATCTTGTCCAATCAGCACGAGAAGGACAGCGGTGTGGGGCGGACCGACGAGAGCACCCGCAATGACGAGAGCTCGGAGCAAGAGAACAACGGCGACGACGCCACCGCATCCTCCAACCCGCTGGCGGGGCAGAGGAAGCTCACCTGCAGCCAGGACACCTTGGGCAGCGGCGACCTGCCCTTCAGCAACGAGTCCTTCATTTCGGCCGACTGCACGGACGCCGACTACCTGGGGATCCCGGTGGACGAGTGCGAGCGCTTCCGCGAGCTCCTGGAGCTCAAGTGCCAGGTGAAGAGCGCCACCCCTTACAGCCTGTACTACCCTAGCGGCCCCCTGGACGCCGGCAAGAGTGACCCTGAGAGCGTGGACAAGGAGCTGGAGCTGCTGAACGAGGAGCTGCGCAGCATCGAGCTGGAGTGCCTGAGCATCGTGCGCGCCCACAAGATGCAGCAGCTCAAGGAGCAGTACCGCGAGTCCTGGATGCTGCACAACAGCGGCTTCCGCAACTACAACACCAGCATCGACGTGCGCAGGCACGAGCTCTCAGACATCACCGAGCTCCCGGAGAAATCCGACAAGGACAGCTCGAGCGCCTACAACACAGGCGAGAGCTGCCGCAGCACCCCGCTCACCCTGGAGATCTCCCCCGACAACTCCTTGAGGAGAGCGGCGGAGGGCATCAGCTGCCCGAGCAGCGAAGGGGCTATGGGGACCACGGAAGCCTACGGGCCAGCCTCCAAGAATCTGCTCTCCATCACGGAAGATCCCGAAGTGGGCCCCCCTACCTATAGCCCATCCCTGAAGGAGCTGGACCCCAATCAGCCCCTGGAAAGCAAAGAACGGAGAGCCAGCGATGGGAGCCGGAGCCCCACGCCCAGCCAGAAGCTGGGCAGCGCCTACCTGCCCCCCTACCACCACTCCCCATACAAGCACGCGCACATCCCGGCGCACGCCCAGCACTACCAGAGCTACATGCAGCTGATCCAGCAGAAGTCGGCCGTGGAGTACGCGCAAAGCCAGATGAGCCTGGTGAGCATGTGCAAGGACCTGAGCTCTCCCACCCCGTCGGAGCCGCGCATGGAGTGGAAGGTGAAGATACGCAGCGACGGGACGCGCTACATCACCAAGAGGCCCGTGCGGGACCGCCTGCTGCGGGAGCGCGCCCTGAAGATCCGGGAAGAGCGCAGCGGCATGACCACTGACGATGACGCGGTGAGCGAGATGAAGATGGGGCGCTACTGGAGCAAGGAGGAGAGGAAGCAGCACCTGGTGAAGGCCAAGGAGCAGCGGCGGCGGCGAGAGTTCATGATGCAGAGCAGGTTGGATTGTCTCAAGGAGCAGCAAGCAGCCGACGACAGGAAGGAGATGAACATTCTCGAACTGAGCCACAAAAAGATGATGAAGAAGAGGAATAAAAAAATCTTCGATAACTGGATGACGATCCAAGAACTGTTAACCCACGGCACAAAATCCCCGGACGGCACTAGAGTATACAATTCCTTCCTATCGGTGACTACTGTATAATTTTCACTTCTGCATTATGTACATAAAAGAGACCACTACCACTGAGGTAGAAATTCCTGCCTCGTTCAATGCGGCAAGTTTTTGTATATAAGATAAGTACGGTCTTCATGTTTATAGTCCAAATTTGCAAACCCTACAACTGTGGGTGTCATAGGTCTATTTTAAGGGAAGAGAGAGAAAAACACCCTTACTATCTTGGAAGGCAATATTAACAAACAGAGCTTTTTTCAAATAGCAATTGTACTTTTCTACCTGTACCCTTTTACATAAAGTGTTTAAATTTCAGAAAGATCTTTTATTAAGCATACTTTCACAGAATAATTTGTTTAAACTATATTCATATAAAAATGTTAAACACGCTTTTTTTTCCTGCCTAAAACACAAATACAACTGCCAGTATGTATTTTTAATGGAACCCTATTTTATAATGTTACATTACTGAATGTGTTTCATATGCGTGACCGTTAAGATATTATTATTTAGGTGAAGGTTTCAACTCAAAACCACCCAACCCGGTGGTTAACGATTTAATACATATAACCAAACCGGCAGCGTTTAGAGTTGGGATATACATTTAAACATTTTCCTGGTTAAGGTTCCCAAGAGAGTGTAAAGGTTTTAGCAGAAAGCAAAATATCATGCAGCTTTATGGAAGTTTAAAGCATGTTTGCAAATATTGCAGCCCATTGAAAGAATTTGCATGTACAGGAAAGTTGTGGATGGAGACGGTTTGTGGAATTTTAAGTGCTCATTGTAGTAAACTTTTGCTTTGTAGATTTGAAGGTACAGACTTATACAGGCAAGTACACAAAATCATGATGAGTTACAAGCAGTAAAATGAAGTTAAAATAAATTATTATTTTCTATTTGATATGTTTTGATGTGATTCCTCATTTTGCAGTGGTGCCTATAAAATAAAAGCCTTTTGCAGTGTTTGCTTTTTTTCCCTTGGTTGTGGTTGTATTACATGCTACTTTGGAAGGATTTAAGTATTTTAGACCATCTGATGTCTTCACATTCAGCCTCAAACCTAATGATGGATATAAAGCCAAGGTCTAGCAGTGAAGAATACAGAGTCAAATTTACCATACAACCCTGCATTCTGACTGCCTGTCCCACAGAAAGTTTCAACCTGGCCCAATATCCTATAAATAAGAATAGCTGTGAGCAAGTTTATCAATCAGGGTCATGTTTACAGTGAAATCTCTTTTGTTTATTGCAACCATTACTGCCTGTCAGTAATAACTAACAACTCCAGGTGGCTAGGTCCAGCTTTCCATTTCTAAGATGCATCTGCAAATCAGGCAATATTTTCATAGAATAACAGGGGTGACCAAACTGGGTGGGCTTCAAATCTGGTATCTTTCTGACTACTGCAACCACCAGGATCCTAAATAATGAATTTGCTACAAATTGTTTCCTGATTGATTGTAATGTTTACACCAATTTCAGCTGTAAGTAAGTAATACTTACTGAAAAAAAGTAAGATAAAGATAGGATTAGGAAGGGTGTCATTTTTATTTGCCATGATGCCATACATCTGGTTTACTCTCCAATCCAAATGGAATTTGGATTGAAATGACCAGGTGTTTTAGGCATTTCAGACATATATTCCTCCCACAGACCCTGCTGGAACCACAGTCCCTCCTTTGGGGCCAGAATCTTGAGACTAATTAGTAGTCATGCTTTTAATAAAACAACTTAATGAAAATAAAACACTGAAATACTTATTCCTCATTATTAAGATGTCTGTTCATTACCTCTTCCAGAACCAGGCATTGTTAAGATAATTACATCTGCTACATTATTTCTAATCAGCCCTCCGAGGTGAAATTTTTGCAAAGAGTGTACTATTAGGGCCTCAGTTTTCCAATATTCTCCAAGTTTTAACTTTCCACAAAATCTGATCCTTACCTCCCAGGAGAAGCTCCCCTTTCCCAGCCATATCACCTCATACCCTGTCTTCCTAGTTAATGTTTCACAGTGAACAAACATCAGTCAGATGAATTATAAATTGCTGCAAAGCACATATAAGCATATGAGTTTATGTGGGGAAATAGCTTTCCTCCCCATGTAGCCAGAGGAGGCTGCATGGCCACAGGAACAGCTTTAACCTAAACTGTCAAGCACAGGGGTTTCTAACCAGGTCTCCCCATGTGTTTCTGGATTTGGGGGTCAGCTCATGCACTTACGAAAAAGTAGAGGGGAAAAATTGCGTGCATTCAAATCCAATTCTAGATCCTTTGATTTCAACTTATTTTTAAATCACTTTGTCATCTAGATATACTTGGTCATAACATGCAGCGTAATATGAGGCTTCCCAAATCTAATTTAGCCGATTAACTTCTAAAAGAAATTGGAAGAGATCTTAGAAATCATCACTTTATCAATGAACAGGGCACTCAGGGAGGCAAAGAAATACAGTGCAGCTCATTCATAACCAAACTGGGATTTGAACTCAGAACCCAACACCTGGTTCCACAATTCTTAGCACCCCATACTCTGAAGAATCGTCCTCATGTGCACAGTTAACTTAAATGCATTATATCCTGTGCCCTCCACCAAAAAACAAATGCATTTCACCAGTGGATGCCCCAGAGTGAACATAAGAGGAATCATGAATCTGCCATTTCTTCAACAAGCATGAGCTCCAAGTGCCTCACAGTGCATTTCTGAGCTGGCGGTCGGGATGAAAATTTTCCTGGGTAATAGTGATGAGACAATTTCTAGCTTCTGTTCTCACTGATGTAAAGCCCCAGCTTCTGTGTAAACAGAACGTCCACTATAACTAACAGGCCTTTCTACCGCCCTGGCTGCATGTACTTTACTTCTTGGACCCACTGAAGGATCTGATGGAAGCTATAGATTCTATCTGCAGAAAATGTACCTTATAATGAATAATACATTAAAAAGTACATATAATAAGAGACTTCACATGCCCCCAAAGTCCATTCACAGATCCCCTCTAAGCATGCAAGAACCCCAAGTTTAGAATAACCGAATTTGATAGCTTTATAGGTTTATTTCTCAGACTTCTATTTCAGCTGCATCTTATAGCACACTATTTGATTTGAATGCCTACTTTTAATATCAAGGACTACTTTTCTTCACTATTTGATTTGAATGCCTACTTTTAATATCAAGGACTACTTTTCCTCACTATTTGATTTGAATGCCTACTTTTAATATCAAGGACTACTTTTCTTCACTATTTGATTTGAATGCCTACTTTTAATATCAAGGACTACTTTTCTTCCTATTAGAACTATATTGTTTAACGCAATTAAAATTTACCAAATCACTAGTACCTATACTCTTCCAGTCATTGTGCAGTTTTTCTCACAGCTACGTAAATTGAGGAACGATGAATACAGATTTCTGATTCTCCATAGCAGCCACCCCACTGGCTGGATGACTCAGGCTTAAACTAATTCTAAAATACAAAAGGAAGGAAATGAGAATGTTTTGACCATCTAGAGCTGCACTGCCCAATACCATAGCCACTAGCCACATCTGGCTATTAAGCCGTTAAAATGTGGTTAGTCCAAATTGAAATGTTCTGAGAAAATGAATTTCAATGACTTTGTATTTAAAAATGAAAAATATTTTGATAATTTTTATGTAGAAATCATTTTGCATATGTTGGATTGAATAAAATACATAGTTATCACTAATTTAACCTGTTTAACTATTTAATGTGAATGCTAGAAGATTTTTAATTACATATGTGGCTTGCATTATACTTCTATTGGGCAGCACAGATACAGAAAATATCGGGCAAGTACATGCTAAACCCTTGCCCTCATCATCTCACTAAATCCTTGGAGCAGTTCTATGAAGCAGATGCTTTATCAATAGTTTAGACTCAGATTAAGAACTTCGCCCAGACAAGCATAAAGGTGTGATTTGAATTGGCATCTGCCTAATACCAAACCCTTTACCTGTGCTTCCATCTCCTTCTAAGAAGCAATTCAAAGTATGTTCAGTTTAGGTTAATATTTGTAACATATTCATAATCACAAAGAAATTACTTCAAAGTAGCAAGCATTTCACTGAGTTCCCTTTGAGTTCTAAATTGCAGAATATTCTAACTCTCGGCAAGAACACATGACAATGCATAGATATCTAGTAATGTGGGGGCACAAGCTAAGTTTTTCATCTTTTAAATGGAAACAGGAGATCCCAAATAGCAAAAATCACAAATATGATAAGGTGGGATTATACATCACCTAAGGAATACTAGTTGGAGAACTAATTAAGACTATAAGCTGAAATATGAAAATTAACCAAGTAATTATCTACTTGTAGCCTTCAGAAGTAGGTTACAGGTTACTTGTTGGCAACATTGCCCAAAACCAAGGAAGCAAACACAATTCTGCCACAAGCAATTGAGACTTCCACTTTTATTTCTGTTTCTCGGTTTTAAGTATTTTAGGATTTCTGTGGAGCATCAACTAATTAAAAAGAAAATCACTAAAACTGAGATAAGATGCAAGAATTCTCCTGGCAAATGCTGTAGCCTTCAATTTTGATTAAATATGAATTCCCTAAAGCAGTCATAAAACAAAGTGTCGTTCTTTGAGTTTCATTCAGATGGGGTTTTTCTGCTTAAATGGTTCATTTTTCTTTAGCTTTCAGTTGCAACTAATCCTGAAAGGGCACAGTCCACAGGGACATGCGGTTTGCCTATAATGTGGTTTTGCCTTTCAGTGGCAGAATGCTGACCTCCATGCACTCAGCATCTCTTTAAAATGAAAAATGGGGAATTAATGATCCCTCCTTCATTGGGGCTATTGCAAATTTAAACTTGCTCACCAATTAGTAAGTCTCGCTAAAATCCTCAAAAGCCAAAGGAAACTCCCTAAACCTCATCAGAGTCTCTCAAAAATATACCAGGAAGTAATTAAATTGTGTTTTTAGTTGTCTTTGGAGAACTACATGTCTCCCAGACATTATGGGTTTGACTTAGCAGTTTCAGCTCTGTGGAATTATGACAACCTTATGCATCCAGGAGCCATGTCAGAAACCAGCACGGATTCCTTCATCCACTAGTTACTATGTGCATACTCAATCTAAGGCCATGGGGAGGTCTCTGGAGCTTACAGTCTGGTGAGAAAGAAAACAGTAATCCAATCATCACACAAATACTTATAAAGCATCAACAAGATTGGAGTAAGGGTCAGATAGGAGAGCCAGTGCCACAGATTTCACAGAGAGTCTCCCTTAAAAAGTTATGTTTGATCCGAGAGCCAATAGATGAATGTGAGTTAACTAGAAAGGTAGTTAAATAGAGAAAATAGCATGTACAAAGGTCCTGAAGTGAGAGAGATGTGGCCTATTTGAAACAAACAGAAAAAGACAGTCAGGTGTGACTTGAGCTCAAAAACAACGGGCAAAGAGAATAGAGAGGATTGAGTGTGAAAAGACAGGGAGCTAGGAAGGAATGACACTGTCTACTTGACCATAAATACCTATGCGTTATGGCCAACCTTTATTGAGCATCTAATATGTGCCAGAAACTGTGCTAAGTCTTTTACATGTGCTAACTCCCTTAACCATAAGTAGCCTACCTGATAGGTGGGATTGTTCTTATTTTGTGGATAAGGAAATAAAGAAGGCTTAGAAAAGCAACCAGCTGGTACATGGCTGAGGGGAAAAGCGAAACCATCTCTCTCTGACCGCACTGAATCACTGGGCTGGAAGTAACACCTCCATGACAGGCACTGTGGAAAAGGCTCATATATTTCAGCAGATACCTAATATCTGGAGACCTTTGGTGACTATTTTGTGCCCTGCCTTTTTCTACTCAGGACTAAATCTGTTTATAACCCTGTTACTTCCCATTTTTATGCCACAGCAGATGAAAACTTAACATGCTTTGTCAATCCACTTCTGCAAAGTTAACCACCTTGACCACTAGATAGAACATATTTCCCAATCCAAGGCTCCATTTTCCATCATCCACCAGGAAACACACAGGAGCTTAGGAAGAGAGCTTCCTTTCTCTTGCTTAGCAGCTGCAGTCTTTACCACCAGTTCTCACCACCACCCCGGAGAAGTACCTGATCTGATGAGATGGTCCCATTGAATGCATAATGAAGAAGGCAATTTAAGCGGTTTGAGGACCACAGCTTCTCTGCTTACCCACCCCTGTGAAATACCTGTCCTGAATTGTACCTTGCTGTGTAAATTAATGTGGGTGATTTCACATTGAAGAGCAAGGTTCTGCAATCCCTGCTGCCACCCAATCAGATCTTCCTTCCATAAATGATCTCCAAAGCATTGTAAGCAGAGGCCACAAGGTTTCACAGGCACTAAACAGCCACCTTTATAAAGAAGTTTCTCAGTGCCCATGAACTGGAGGCATGGATAGCACACAGGGGCTAAATGAATGCCTAACTATAATTTAAGCTTTGCCATTTTCTGAGATGCAGGAGATTTAAGACATAGAATGTGGGTTTTATAAATGCTTAACAGTTACCAGAACAAACAAAATCTGCCTGTTGGGTTTCAGAGGAGAGTCTTATGGATAAAGGGGATTGAGTTTTGACCGAAAAATGAGAATCTAAGTACCACTTTCAGTATGACCTGTGTCTTTGGAAGTTGCCAGTTTAAACTGGGCCTTGTCACAAACATTCATGGACTTCGTTACCTTAAGAACATGGGCACATACACTCTGGATTCCAAGCCACCAATGTTTTAAGTGGCACTTTTTTGGGAAGGCTTATCAAATATAAACCAATATATATGCAATTATAAATATATATATAATACCAATATATACCAATTTTTTTAACTGGCTGCTAAACTTCTGGCTCTTTTTGAGGCAGTCTTTACAGGAATGAGACCTGTTTCTATTTCTAGTCCATCAACTCTCCTGCTTTTTCCTCCTCCTGACTAGGGACACTTCTGTAATACTAAGATATCATGATGTTTCCCTTATGAACAACAGGTACAATCTATAAAACAGGCTTGGAGTGTATTCCTTCATTCAACATCAAGCATAATTCCAAAAGAAGTATGTACACTGGGGCCGGGCACGGTGGCTCACGCCTGTAATTGCAGCACTTTGGGAGGCCAAGGCAGGTGGATCACCTGAGGTCAGAAGTTCAAGAGCAGCCTGGCCAATGTGGTGAAACCTCATCTCTACTAAAAATACAAAAATTAGCCAGGCGTGGTGGCGGGCACCTGTAATCCCAGCTACTCGGGAGGTTGAGGCAGGAGAATTGCTTGAACCTGGGAGGCGGAGGCTGCAGCGAGCCGAGATCGCACCATCGCACACCAGCCTGGGCAATAAGAGCGAAACCTCATCTCAAAAAAAAAAAAAAAAAGGGAGTATGTACATTGGTACATAGTTTTGCATTTAGAAACAAAGCCAAATATTTAATGGTGTTTTTTAAAACACACAAGAGCTCAGTGAATACCTCAGCCTACACGAAAAGCCCTGCAAGTATGATGGATCCACAACCAAACCCAATTAGCATATTCACAATCTTACCATACAGTGAGCATGCCTTTCAACTAATGCTTTGGGAAATGTCAGTAGTCAGAACCCCAAAGCAATCAACCAGTAATTCATAGTATACCAAAATGCTTCCTTGTTATTTATTTTTGACACAGAGACTCTTAAAACTCCAGAGAAAGCTACAAAGAATGCACACAATTATTCATATAATTGGGAGGGATTTATAGAACCAATGCGCCGTCTTAAGCAAAGACATGATAAATGTTGACTTGATCTCCTATCCCAAAAGGCATCATTCGTCTTCACGGCCTTGGATTTTGCAATGGATTCTTAGATAAGACACCAAAAGCATAAGCAATGAAAGAAAAAAATTGATAAATTGGACTTTATCAAAATTAAAAACTTTAATGCCCCAAAGGACTCTATTAGGAAAATGAAAAAATGACCTATAGAAGGGAAAATATGTGAAAATCATGTATCTGATAAGGGTCTAGTATCCAGAATACATACAGAACTCCAGCCGTTTTGCATTAGGAGACCATCTCAACAAAACAATAACCCAATTAAAAAATGGGTAAAGAACTTCAGTAGACATTTCTCCAAAGATAATATACAGATGGCCAATAAAGCACAGGAAAAGATGTTCAACATCACTAATCATTAGGTAAACAAAAAATTACGATGAGATATTACCTCACACCCACCAGGATGTCTACTATCAAAAAAAAAAACAAAAAATAATAAGGGTGGGCAATGATATGGAGAAATTGGAACCCTTGTACATTACAGTTTGGAATTTCCTAAAAAAGCTAAACATAGAATTATCATATGATCAAGCAATTCCACTCATAGGTATATACCAAAAAGAATTGAAGATAGGGACTCAAACAGATATTTGTACACCAATGTTTCTTGCAACATTATTCGCAACAGCCAGAAAAGGTGGAAACAACCCGTCAATCAGAAGTTAAATGGATAAACAAAATGGTATACACATACAGTGAAATATTACTCAGCCTTAAAAAAGGAATGAACCTTAAAATATTACACTAAGTGAAATAACCCAGACATAAAAGGACAAATATTGTATGATTCCAGTTATACGAAATATCATAGAGACAGTAAGTTTAAAAGTTGTTACCAGGGACTGCGGGAGAGGATGCAGTTGTTGTTTAATAATGGCTGATTGACTTGCCTCTTGTATTGCTATCATTATTAATAACTGCATCCTCTGTTTCTGTGTGCAATAACAAAACATTTTGGAAGTAGATAGTGGTGAAAGTTGTACAATATTGTAAATGTAATCAATGCCACCAAATTGTGTGCTTAAAAAATGGTTTAAATGGTAAATTATATTTTATATATAAATATAATTTTATTTTATGTATATGTACCTAATTACAATAGTTTTTAAAAATCATGCTTTCTAACTTAAACCAAATTCCCTTTGGTTTTGGGGAGCATAGATTGCCTCAAGCATTGTTGAAATTTATGTACAGTCACCCAAGAAATGAACATATATGCCACATTTTATTTGCAACCCCAGGGGGTTCATAGTTTTTATAAAAGCTCTCCTAGATGCCAGAATGGATCTGAGGCAAAATGAGTCTGGTGTCCTTGGTCTGCATTGAGAGTGCTTTTATTAACTTTGTGCCCAGGAAATGAATTATGCCCATGTTTCCTAGGTCTGAAGACTGTTCAGGGCATGGGTTAAGGATTCTTTGAGACCTGTTGGAGGAACTATCAATTATAATTGTGTCAAATGATACCAAAAGAATTTTTTAAAAAAATTCCTTCAGCTGCCCAGATGTGAGTTCCAAAGACACTTTGTGCTCTGGTATAACTGGTAGGTACAGAAGTCTGTCTCGAGAAAGGAAGTACAGCTGATTGATTTGCCTCTTGTTGCCCTCATAGGGAGATTTCATGGCACAGAGTTCTCTGGGTTAATTCTAGCCTTAAAAAAAACTAGGCATGAAGGGAGCTCTCAACAAGAGTCATTTTACTGCCCAATTTCTGGGACTCTTAAAAATTGCCTGGATGTTTAAATGCTACAGGGTCTATGGCTGCAAAACCTTCTCTCCCACTACCGATCCCATAGCTGTGGACATCCACTGTTAGAATCCTTTGCTCTCACTCTCATTTACTTACTCACCTGCTCCATAACATTACCCCTTGTGGCATTAAGCCTTGTTTGCTCTGCAGTAACAGAACTCACAAGATTTTGAGGAGGGCATGAGAAGCTAACCCAAGTTCTGCCTGTTCCTACTGCCAGGATTTCCCATGGGAAATGGAAGTGGCTGAGTGAAGAAAGGCACATACGGAGAGATAGAGAGGAGAAGTTTTGCTTGCTGCCAGCCTTTCCACCTTCACCCCTTCAAGTATTTATAAAGCACCTACTGTGTGCCGGGCACCCGGATGCAATGAGAACAAGGCAGAGATGGTCTCCCCTTCAGAGACTGCCTCTTCTGGTAAGGGAGGCAGAAAAAGCAACACAAGGAAACAAAGAAAGAAAAGACAAGATAGCAAACCATGAGAAGGAATAAGCATAGGACCAAGAGGAGCATGACCCATGAGACCAACTGTTCTCAAAGTTGGGTTCCTGGGCCCGAGCACCAGCATAACCTGGGATATTGCTGGGAAGACAAACCATCAAGTCCTGCCCCAGACCTGCTGATTCAGACCCTCAGGGGAGGGGGACTAGCAATCTGTTTTCCCAAGCCTCCAGATGACGCAAATGGATACAGGCTACAGTTTGAGAAATACTCAAACTAAACAGGGGTTTTGACTGGTCCCCCTCCTCATCACTGAACCTCCTGTCAGTCCTTAGAACAATTCCTAGACATAATAGGCACTTTGTAAAATCTGTTAAAAAGATGAAAAAGCAATTGGATGGAACCAAGGCAGGTAATTTAATTTGGGTTATCGGAGAACTCTCTGAATATTTAAGCTTAGACCGAAAGTTGGAGAAATTGTCACAGTGAGTCTGAGGAAGAATATTCCAGGCTGACTAAAGCAGCAAATGCAAAACCTTGGGGAAAGAACTTTCTTCAGGAGCAAACTGCCTGACAAGCCACCCTTTGCAGATCAAGAGTCCAATTTCTGACCCTGGGACCCAGAGTCTTAACTATCCAAGGAACAGAGTAGGTATCCTCTTAGCTCAACTATCTGGTTAAAAACTTGTCTTTTCCCCGAACACAATTGCCTTTCTTGTTTGGCTATACATATGTAAAGCCACCAACCAGGGCCACGCTGCAGACACGGGCATCATTTACAGAGCCTGGCTTGTTCTCCCGTCAGGATGAACTCTCAGCGACCTTGGACAAAGGGGTTCCCAGGTGTCTCCCAGCGAGCAAGGAAGGAAAACTGGCATAAGATGGAGGAGCTCCATGCCAGGAGCTCTGACTTTCGACAATTTATTCTGAAGCTAGCCCAGTCCCCATCATTTCAAGACAATAAACAAAGACTGTTCCAAGACAAATTCAAAATGGCAACACAAAGAGCAGATGAAAGGCAGCACAGGAGAAAAAGCAGTGAGAAACTCCACTGTAGTGATTCAAGCCTCCTGGAGCCAGAGCAAGGGAGCTGGAGCCAAGTCCAGCCCGATGCAGATGACATCATTCAGACCCAGGCCAGGCCAGGCTATGCACAAAGCCAGTCAGCCAAAGAAATATGGACGAGGCAGCTAGGAGAAAATGCAGGCTTTATTCTAAATTATACCCACTGGGAAAATTTCCTTGATTTCGTTTTTAACATGAAAAAATACCTGCCAAATATTAAGAGATTTTTTTAAAAGGGCAAAAAATAATCATGCTGTTGATATTAAGATACCCACAATAGGCCGGGCATGGTGGCTCACACCTGTAATCCCAGCACTTCAGGAGGCTGAAGCAGGTGGATCATTTGAGGTCAAGAGTTCGAGACCAGCCTGGCCGACACAGTGAAACCCCATCTCTACTAATAATTCAAAAATTAGCCAAGCATCGTAGTGGGCACTTGTAATCCCAGCTATTCGGGAGGCTGAGGCAGGAGAATCGCTTGAACCCAGGAGACGGAGGCTGCAGTGAGCCAAGATTGCACCACTGCATTCCAGCCTGAGTGACACAGCAAGACTCCATTTCAAAAAAAACGATGCCCACAACTTGGACAAAGGGTTGGCAAACCTTTTCTGTAGAGAGTCAAACAGTAAATACCATGCATAGGATACAGGAGCCAAGAGACAAAATCAAAGCTGCTATATAGGTATTTACGCAAGAAGAAAGAAAATAAATTTTCACAATTTTTAAATTGATAGATTGCAAAGTACATAAATATAATTGTGAGTAATATAGTTCTAATGAGAAGAATGGAATTCGAGAAGCATAACACTTTGTTTGCTTGAGATTCTAAGTTAGTGTTCCCTGTCATCAAATTGGTTACAAATATTCATTGGTAAAAATCATTTTTAGCTCACGGGCAATAAAAAATAAAAACAGGCATCAGGCTGGATTTGTCTGGTGGGCCATAGTTTGCTACCTCCTGGCTTAGACTATGTATCGGTTAGGTTTCCCCAGAGAAACAGAACGAATAGAATGTGTGTGTATGTGTGTGTGTATACACATACATACATATTAAAACATATATATACACAGACACACACATATATATGTAATACACATAAATATTTCTAAAATATTTATTGGAAATAGTATATTACATGGAATTGGCTTGCATAGATACAGAGGCAAGCAAGTCCCAACAGCTTCAGTATGAGTCAGCAAGACAGAGACCCAGGAGATGTCTGGGTCCTCTCCAGTGTAAGTCCAGTCCCAAAGCTGTCATTGCTCAAGACACAGGATAAGCTATATTTCAAGCTTCAGTCTGAATGCAAAAAAAAGCTGATGTCCCAGTCCAAAGGCCATCAGGGCAGAAAGAACTCTTACCTGAGTGATGATCAGCAATTTTGATCTATTCAGGGTTTCAACTTATTGTGTTTGCTCTGTTAAAATAACAGTGTTGGCCGGGCACATGGCTCACACCTGTAATCCCAACACTTTAACACTTTGGGAGGCCGAGTCGGGTGGATCACCTGAGGTCAGGAGTTCGAGACCAGCCTGACCAACATGGAAAAACCCCGTCTCTACTAAAAATACAAAATTAGCCGGGCATGGTGGCGCATGCCTGTAATCCCAGCTACTTGGGAGGCTGAGGCAGGAGAATCGCTTGAACCCAAGAGACGGAGGTTTTGGTGAGCCAAGATCATGCCATTGCACTCCAGCATGGGCAACAAGAGTGAGACTCTGTCTCAAAACAAATAAATAAAATAAAATAAAATAGGCCAGGCACGGTGGCTCACAACTGTAATTGCAGTACTTTGGGAAGCCGAGGCAGGCGGATCACAAGGTCAGGAGATCGAGACCATCCTGGGCAACATGGTGAAACCCCGTCTCTACTAAAAATACAAAAATTAGCTGGGTGTGGTGGTGCATGCCTGTAGTCCCAGCTACTTGGGAGGCTGAGGCAGGAGAATCACTTGAACCCAGGAGGCGAAGGTTGTAGTGAGCTGAGATCACGCCACTGCACTCCGGCCTAGGCAACAGAGCAAGACTCTGTCTCAAAAAATAAATAAAATAAAATAAAATAACAGTGTTATTGCAGAGTAGATGGGTACCCAAAACAGTTCTCAAATGTTATACAAAACATGCAAATCATCTGGTGCTATGTAGACATGACCTGGGCCTCTTACAGGTCACATCAAGGCAGTGTCTACAGCTCCCTTCCTCCCGCTTTCCATGAGGAGTGGGAGATGCTGTGGTATCATCACCCTTCTGGTGATCACCAGTGCTCAATATTATTAAGTGAATTGTGCCCCCTTTCCAAATTCATATGTTGGAATCCTAACCCCCATGCCTCAGAATATGACCTTATTTGGAAATAGGGTCTTTGCAGTGGTAGACAAGTTACAATGTAGTTATTAGGAAGGGCTCTAACCTAATATGACTGATATCCTTATAAAAAAGGGAAATTTGGAGACAGACTCACACATAGGACACCACGTGAAGAGGAAGGCAGGGACCGAAGGGAGGTGTCTGCAAGCCAGTGAACACCAGATCTTGCCAGCAAACCACCAGGAGCGAGGAGAGAGGCATGCAACAGATTCTTCCCCCAGGCCTCAGAGGGAACCAACCCTGCCAACACCTTGATCTAAGCCTGCTGGCCTTCAGAACTGCAACAGAATAAATTTCTGTTATATAAGCCACCCAGTTTATACTACTTTGTTATGGTAGCCCTCACCAACTAATACTCAAACAGAAGACGGGGCAAAATGCTGCCTTGGCCTCTGTTTATTCCGAAGTGGTTTTCTGTTTTGTTTGTTTGTTTCTTTGTTTTTTTGAGACAGGGTCTCAATCTGTTGCCTAGGCTGGAGTGCAGTGATGCAATCACTGCTCACTACAGCCTTGACCTCCCAGGCTCAACCGATCCGCCTCGTAGCTGGGACTACAGGCATGCGCCCCCTCACCTGGCTAATTTATTGTAAATTTATTGTAATTTATTGTAAATTTATTGTAATTTATTGTAAAGACAGGGTTTTGCCATCTTGCTCAGGCTGGTCTCGAACTCCTGGTCTCAAGTGATCAGCCCACCTTGGCCTCCCAAAATGCTGGGATTTTAGGTGTGAGCCACTGCACCCAGCCTATTCTAAAGTTTCTTATCATTCTTCTCGGTTTCTCTCGATAGGGTCATTGCCTGTATTTATGAGTGCCTACTTTTAAAAAATGAAATAAAATCAGAGCCAGTTTCAAAGTGCCAGGCACAGGTACCACCCCCGGGTCAATATGTGGGGGAAAAGGCTGGGGCTTGCTAGGGTAGAGACAGGGAGTGTCAAGTCTCCTGGCAGGAAGCAGAGGACTTAGGTTTCCATTGTTAGAAGATTTTAGGGACCGGAACATCTGCTTGAGCACTGGCCTACCTCAGTTCTGCAGAATAGGAAAAGGGCTGTCCAAGAGGAGGTTCTACATCCCTCACATCTGATTCCAGAAGCCTGGCCCAGCTATAAAAAGGCCCAAGAGGCAGGGGAGAGCGATCTCTCACAGCACCCCAAAAGGTGCACACAATCTGGTAGGGAAGGCAGGAGAATGAGTGAGCCTCAACAAAGAGAACTCATACAGTTGCATCTTAGCTGGGCGGTTGGTGGTCAAATCCAGAACCCTCTACAATGGTTCTTCTAAATAGAAGCTACAGTTTAGGGTTCAACTCTGCTCAAGGGGCCAATGCACAATCTTGACTCTTTTCAAAATATTAGTTCACCAATGTGCCAGGGAGTGTTATTATTTACAAAAGGGTTCCATATTCTGAAAAGATTATGGACACATTGGATTAAACTACATGGGAAGTGTTAGTGTTTATATAACAAGGTACTTTACAAATATCAAAAAATAATAAAAGAGACACACAAGAGAAAGCAATGTCACCAACATCTAAACAGCCTCAGCCAGAGCCAAGGCCCACAGCACCCTGCAAAGAAAAGAAAAGTGTGTTGCTGCCATTTTTTTCCTAATGGGTTTCTCCCTGGGGCAGAAATAGCTGGAGTTTTCCAGAACTATCCACCAGTTCTCCCACACCAAAGAATCAAACTATCACTTAAAGATTTGTTAGACAGTAAAAGCAAGCAATTATTCGAAGCAGAAAAACTCGAAGAGCTTAAAATGTGATTAGCTCTGCTGATAAGAGCATGGCATTGAGGTGACCATAAATTGTTGATAACAGCCTTCTGCAGGCCTATCAGCCAGTGCAACAGGATCAGGAAGCAAATAGAAACAGAATTCTTTGTTATTAGTCCCCCAGTGATCCCTTCTAGCCTAGGGCACAGATAACCGACCTCTACCTGGAAGGTGGAACTAGATAGTCAAATAGGTTTTATCTGGTCCTTAGACCAGGCAGTCACCGAATTAGAGACACAGAAGTTTTCCCAGTCTAACTTAACTTTCTTTAAAGTTAAAGAAACAGTAGGACTAAGTGGTACCGAAGGTCATACAGAGGATTTATGGAAAAACAAGGGTAGAGAAACCCAATTCTTTGCTTACAGTCCAGTGCTTTTCTCACTACACCATCTTCCTTTCAGCGTGGTCCCCAAAGGCTGGAAAAGCCAAGTAAAATTGAGGGGAACTTGTCAAGTGCCTGGAAGCAGGTAGTTACAATCTGTCTAGATTTATCAAGCACTCTAATATGTGCCAAGCATTGAGCCAAGCTCTTGAATGTCCCCTGGCTCTTAGGAACCCCTCTGAGGTTGTGTGCCTTTGCACAGGTGAGGATGCCAAGCTTCTGCAAGGCTGAGTGACTTGTTCCAAGTCTCACGCACAGCAAGCAACAGAGCTGGATACACACTCAGGACTCTAAGTCCAGTGCTCTCAACCAAAATCTATGTGGCCTGCTGAGTACTCATTGTGGAGGGTACCACTCCAAATAAACAACTGAATATTTTTAGATTTTCTTTTAGGGGTACAAAGACAGTCCTAAAACCAATTGTATGAGAGAGAGTGGCCTTGTGAGGTCACTCTGCCTTGGTCCTTACGTCAAGGCAAGTGACCATCTAAATCCTCACAAAAGCAGTCTTCTTGTTTTTTCCTCATGCCTTAGTGAGAGCAAGCTATGAAGTTTCTTGCACAAGAAAACACTTTAAAAAGCATTTCTATATTTTCTTGGAAGCTGGCATATGCTTTTCTGTTTATTAACAAAAATAGGAACACAATTTCTGTAACATTCTTTTTCCCCTAAAAGAGGTCTTGTGGACATTTTCGAAAATAATTTCAACTTTTATTTTAGATTCAGGGGCTAGATGTGTAAGTTACATGGGTGTATTGCATGATGCTGAGGTTTGGTGTGTGCTTGCTCCCATCACCCAGGTACTGAGTATAGTACAGCCAATAGTTTTTCAACTCCTCCCTGTCCCTTATGCTTTAGTAGTCCCCAGTGTCTGTTGTTGCCATCTTTATGTCCATGAGTACCCAATGTTTAGCTCCCACTTATAAGAACATGCAGTATTTGGTTTTCTGTCCCTACATGAATTTGCTTAGGATAATGACCTCCCGCTGCATCTATGTTGCTGCAAAGGACATGATCTCATTTTTTATGGCTACGTAGTATTCCATGGTGTATATGTACCACATATTCTTTATCCAACCCACCATTGATAGGTGCCTAGGTTGATTCCGTGTCTTTGCTATTGTGAATATTGCTGCAATGAACATATGCATGCATATGTCTTTTTGGTAGAACAATTTATTTTCTCTTGGATATATATCCAGTAATGGGATTGCTGGGTTGAATGGTAGTTCTAAGTGCTTTGAGAAATCACCAGCTTTTCACAGTGGCTGAACTAATTTACATTCTCACCAATGGTGTATTTCTCCACAGCCTCACCAATATCTGTTGTTTTTTGACTTTTTGAGAATAGCCATCTGACTTGTATGGGATGGTATCTCATTATGATTTTGATTTGCATTTCTCTGATGATTAGTGATTTATAGCATTTTTTCATATGTTTGATGGCCACTTGAACGTCTTCTTTTAAGAAGTGTCTGTCCGTGTCTTGCCCATTTTAAATAAAATTATTTGGTTTTTGCTTGTTCAATTGCTTAAGTTCCTTATAAACTCTGGATATTAGACTTTTGTTAGATGCATAGTTTACAAATATTTTCTCCCATACTGTAGGTTGTCTCCCATACTGTAGGTTGTCTCTTTACTGTATTGATAGTTTCTTTTGCTGGGAAAAAGCTCCTTAAGTCCTACTTGTCAATTTTTGTTTTTGTTACAATTGGTTTTGAGGACTTAGTCATAAATTCTTTCTCAAGGCTGATGTCTAGAATGGTGTTTCCTAGGTTTTTTTCTAGGATTCTTATATTTTGAGGTCTTATATTTAAATCTTTACCTCATGTTGACTTAATTTTTTTATATGGTGAAAGGTAAGGGTCCAGTTTCATTCTTCCGCTTATGGCTAGCCAGCAATCCCAGCACCATTTATTGAATAGGGATTCCTTTCCCCACTTAGTTTTGTCAAGTTTGTCAAAGATCAGATGACTGTAGATGTTCAGCTTCATTTCTGGGTTTTCTATTCTATTCCATTGGTCTATGTGTCTGTTTTTGTACCAGTACCATGCTGTTTTGGTTACCATAGCTTTATAGTATGATCTGAAGTCAGGTGGTATGATGACACTGGCTGTGTTCTTTTTGCTTAGGGTTGCTTTGGCTATTCAATCTTTTTTGGTTCCATATTAATTTTAGAATAGATTTTTCTAGTTCTGTTAAAAATGACCTTAGTAGCTTGATAGGAATAGCATTGAATCTGTAGACTGTTTTGGGTGCTACAGTCATTTTAGGGATATTAATTCTTCCAATTCATGAGCATAAAATGTGTTTCCATTTGTTTGTGTAATCTATAATTTCTTTTGGCAGTGTTTTGCAGTTCTCCTTGTAGACATCGCTCACCTTCTTGGTTAAATGTAGTCCTAAGATTTTGTTGTTGTTGTTCTTTGTTTGTTTCAGCTATCACAAATAAAACTGCATTCTTTATTTGGCTCTCAGTTTGAAGGTTACTGGTGTATAGAAATGCTACTGATGGCTGGGCACGGTGGCTCATACTTGTAATCCCAGCAATTTGGGAGACTGAGGCAGGTGAATCACCTGAGGTCAGGAGTTTGAGACCAGCGTGGCCAACATGGTGAAACCCAGTCTCTACTAAAAATACAAAAATTAGCCAGGCATAGCAGCACATACCTGTAGTCCCAGCTACTCAGGAGGCTGAGGCTGGAGAATCGCTGGAACTCAAGAGGCAGAGGTTGCAGTGAGCTGTGATTGTGCCACTGCACTCGAGCCTGGGCAACAAAGCAAGACTCCTTCCATCTCAAAAAAAAAAAAAAAGAAAGGAAAGAAAGAAATGCTGCTGATTTTCATACACTGGTTTTGTGTCTTGAAACCTTACTGAAGTCAAATGGTATTTCTAGTTCTAGAACGCTGAGGGATCGCCACACTGACTTCCACAATGGTTGAACTAGTTTACAGTCCCACCAACAGTGTAAAAGTGTTTACACTGTTGGTGGGCACTTTATATTTATTGCGGCACTATTCACAATAGCAAAGACTTGGAACCAACCCAAATGTCCAACAATGATAGACTGGATTAAGAATATGTGGCACATATACATCATGTAATACTATGCAGCCATAAAAAATGATGAGTTCATGTCCTTTGTAGGGACATGGATGAAATTGGAAATCATCATTCTCTGTAAACTATCACAAGGACAAAAAACCAAACACCGCATGTTCTCACTCATAGATGGGAATTGAACAATGAGAACACATGGACACAGGAAGGGGAACATCACACTCTGGGGACTGTTGTGGGGTGGGGGGCGGGGGGAGGGATAGCATTAGGAGATATACCTAATGCTAAATGGCGAGTTAATGGGTGCAGCACACCAGCATGGCACATGTATACATATGTAACTAACCTGCATTGTGCACAGGTACCCTAAAACTTAAAAAAAATAAATAAATAAATAAACTGTATATAGAATTCTGAAAAAAAATTTAAAAAAAAAGAAACTTTACTGAAGTCATTTATCAGTTACAGTAGCATTTTGGTGAAGTCTTAAAGGTTTTCTAGGTATAGAGCCATATCGTCAGCAAAAGGAGATAGCTTGACTTCTTTTTCTGTTTGGATGCCTTTTCTTTCCCTTGCCTGATTGCTCTAGAAAGGACTTCCAGCTCTATGTTCAGTAGTACTGGTGAGAATGGGCATCCTTGTCTTGTTCCAGTTCTTGCCCATTTAGTATTATGCTGGCTGTGGGTTTGTCATAGATGGCTCTTATTGTTTAGTATGTTCCTTCAATGCCTTATTCCTTGAGAATTTTATTATGAAAGGATGTTAGATTTTATTAAAGGCTTTTCCTGTCTATTGAGATGATCACATGGTTTTTGTTTTTAATTCTGTTTATGCAGTGAATCACACTTATTGATTTGTATATGTTGAACCAGCCTTGCATCCCAGGAATGAAGCCTACTTGATCATGGTGAATTAGCTTCTTGATATGCTACAGATTTGGTTTGTTGAGGGACATTTTTCCATGTTGATGAATAACTATGTGCTTTATCATTTTTCATAAATGAATAGTACGCCATCACATGGATACACCATATACTCAATTAGGCCATGAGAAAGGCCATTTAATTTGTTGCCAGTGTCTGACTATTATAACCAGCACTGAACTAAACTTCTTAATAGAACCATATTTGCACATTTGGTCAATTATTTCATTATTTTACAATCCCACAAGTGGAAGTACAGCATCATTTTGCAGTTTGAGAGATACCACCTCCAGGTAGGCTATGCCAACTGATACCCTGCCCAGCTGTGTAAGTGTGTGTTAGGAGATGACCTTCACTTGACAACTACACAAACACCCAGTCACACAAATGTCTTTTTTTTTTTTCCAGAGTATTCTTTCGCACTCAGGGTCTTTGAATATGCTATCTCATTTTCTAGAATCCCCTGCCCCCTCTTTCCCTAGTAACTTCTCTTCTTTTAGGTTCTAGATAAGATGTTACCTCCTTAGAGAAGCTTTGACATTCACACTCACCGTCCAGACTAAGGGAGGTCCCCCATTGTAAACATGCAGAGCACCTTGGAGTTTTCTTTCTTAGTATTTACAGAGTGGTAACAATGCGTTTAATGTCTGTTGCCCCTGATTTATTGGAAACTCCATGAGGACAGGGCCCACAGCTCTCTTGCTGAGTACTACATGCTACACAGTGCCTATGACACAGTAGATACTTCATAAAGATGCGATGGATGGAGGTATAAGGAGAAGTAGCAAGTAGAAGGTATAAGTAGAAGTAGGGTGGGAAAAAGGAAGGGAGGAGGAAGAAAGGGAAGGCAAGAGGAAGGCAGTAAGGGAGAAAGAGAGGGAGAAAGAGAGGGAGAGAGAGGGAGATAGATTTTCCATGGAGGTTTTCCAAAGAAATGGGAAGGGATGAAGAAAGAAAAAGAGGGAGGGAGGATCAGAGGAAGGAAGGGGTTTTCCACTGAGATCTTCCAGGGAAGTGGGAATAAAAGGAGAAAGAAGGTCGGGCGCGGTGGCTCATGCATGTAATCCCAGCACTTTGGGAGGCTAAGGCGGGCAGATCAAGAGGTCAGGAGATCGAGACCATCCTGGCTAACATGGTGAAACCCCGTCTCTACTAAAAATACAAAAAAAAAAAAAATTAGCCAGCCATACATAGTGGCTGGCACCTGTAGTCCCAGCTACTCAGGAGGCTGAGACAGGAGAATGGCATAAACCTGGGAGGCGGAGCTTGTAGTGAGCTGAGATCGCGCCACTGCACTCCAGCCTGGGCGACAGAGCAAGACTTCGTCTTGGAAAAAAAAAAAAAGAGAGAGTGAGAAAGAAAAGGAAAGAAGAAGGGAGAGAGGAAAATTTTCCACAGAGATCTTCCAGGGAAATGGGAAAGCAGGAGGAAGAACTTAGTGAAGAATGGGAGGTGGAGAGATATTTTATTATCTAGAACTTGCTCTAGACTTGGACATTAAATACTTATTAATCAGGAGTTTATCATGTGCCAGGCACTGTTCTAGACACCAAGGATATGGCAGGAAATAGTTCAAACAAGGTCTTTAGCCTCCTGAAGCATGTGTCCTAGTTGGGTAGGGGACAAGAGAACAAATGGATGATCAACAAATATCTGGACAAGGCAATCTTTGACTGTGCAGGGTGCTAAAAAATCCATAAAGCATGATACTAGGTTTCGCCACTACTTTTAATGGCAAAAACCGCAATTACTTTTGCACCAACCTAATAGTGAGCACTGCTGTTCCAGAGGAGACAGAGGGGATGGTCAGAGAAGGCCTCTCAGAGGAGATGACATCAGAGGAGATGGCTACAAGAACTGGGGCAGGGTGCTCCATGGCTGAAGGACACCAAGGGCAAATGCCTTGAGGTAAGAACTCACCTGAAGAACCCGAAGGGCATTTTTGAAAACAAGATAGAGTCAACGTTCTCTAAAGCTGAGGTTTAAAAAGCTTCCAATTGGGCCGGGCACGGTGGCTCATACCGATAATCCCAGCACTTTGGGAGGCCAAGGCAGGCAGATCACCTGAGGTCAGAAGTTCGAGACCAGCCAGGCCAAAATGATGAAACCCACATCTCTACTGAAAATACAAAAATTAGCCGGGCTTGGTGGCACACACCTGTAATCCCAGCTACTCAGAGGCTGAGGCAGGAGAATCCCCTGAACCTGGGAGGCAGAGGTTGCAGTGAGCCAAGATCGCGCCACTGCACTCCAGCCTGGGCGACAGAGTTCTGTCTGTCTCAAAAACAAACAAAACCTTCCAATTGGAAGAAACAAACTGTCATAGAAATGACTCCGCAGTACTTGGATTCCTTTCCCAGGGCTACCATAACAATGTGCCACAAACTTGAGTGGCTTAAAACAACAGAAATGTATCATTTCATTGTTCTGGAGGCCAGAAGTTCAAAGTCAAGGTGCTGGCAGGGCCACGCTCCCTCTGAAGGTGCTGGGGAAGAATCCATTCTATGCCTCTCTCCCGCCGCCTGGTAGCCTCAGGTGTTGCTTGGCGTGAAGATGCAACGCTCCAGTCCCAACCCCCACATCACCTGGCCACCTCCACAGGATCTTCCTGCTGCGCATGTCTGTCTCTATGTCCAGATTTCCCCCTTTTTATAAGAACTCCAGTCATATAGGATTAGAGCCATCCTACAGACTTCATTCCAAGTTCATCACCTCTGTAAAGACCCTATCTCCAAATAAGATCACATCCCAGGGTACTGGGGGTTAGGACTTCAACATATCTTTTTTGGGAGATATGATTCAACCCATAAGAGCATTTGTGCACAAATATAGCCTTGTGATATACAGAAGCCAATCGGATATAACTGTAATATCAGTAAGAATTTGATTCTGCAAACAGAAAAATTCATAGGATTTTTAAGGACAGAGGTCTGCAAAGTTCAAATATTTTAAAGGTCAGAGAATTACAAAATTCAACACAGGCTGTGTGGATCTGTATGACCAGTGGGCTGAGTTACGGAGACCCTGGTATAGACTAAGAATTTTGCAGAGCTGTGTCTATCAGGGCCATGATATAAGTCTAATCTGCATTCTAGCTGGTATCTCTGCTCTTTCAGAAACTTCAGAAACCTGAGAAAATGAGCTCAAATACATTTGAAAAGGTGGCCCCCACATTTTTGAAATGACATCTGTTTCCTGGTATCTTTTATATAAATATTTAGAATTAAGTAAAGAAATATTTATGAGCAACAAAGCCATTTAATATTTTTGCATTAGAGAATCTATGCTCATTTCTTTTCTTATATGGAGAACTTTGCCTGATTGAGTTAATCAATCATCTTTATAAATGCCAGTTTGAAATGTGTATTTGAGTAACAGATTTAGGCTTGCAATACTTAAGTGGCAATCTATTTTAAAAACAATATTGCAACATTTAAGAGACCTTAATGCTCACCATATTGACATAGTTCAATCTATTAGAGTTATAAGAATTACTAAAGCACATGGAAAGTTCTAAACACTCATACAACTATAGTAAACCAAAGTTCTTAAAAAGGAAATTAAATATAGTCTGCTAATAAATGCAGTTTAAAATGTTTAGAAAGAATTAACTCAGTTAAATAAGCTCCAATGGCAAAGTCTCCTTTAATGAGATTGTTCAAATGTGAGATTTATATAAATAGGATAATGAGATTTATAAATTAGAATTAAAAGTTTGAGGAAAAATTAGAGTATAACTTTAATAACTTGAATAATTTAAAAATAACTACTTAGTAGTTTCTATAACCTCCAAGACATCACAAAATTCACATTAATAGGAAGAAGCAAGCCCCCACGCCAAAGACTGGCATAGAAAGAATTGAAAATTAACCCCTGTTTTGCTGTGTCAGAATTTCCTCATTATGATAGGACGGTTGCTTGCTCTGTGTGTGTGTGTGTGTGTGTGTGTGGATTAGATTTTCCTTTTTGAGTCATTTACATACTTTACTTCACATCAGTTTAAATAGCTGAAGGATTCTTTGAGTTCCTGGAGACTCTGCAAAGCCACAAAATCTGTAAGCACAACCTTTGGGCTACTGATAAGGGACACAGTGTTCACACCTCTCCCTCCCTCCAGCCTGGCCCTTACTCCCAGCCTTACAGCCTTCCCAGATTGGTAGTGCCTTCGACATTGCACCCGCTCCATTCAGACACAAGGCCCCAGGCCCAGGCTGGTTAAGTGGCCTAGCTCAGATCACACTGGGTGCTGGCAGATAAATCAGAGAGAATGGACATTCCCTCCCTGGCTCTCTGGAGCGAGTGGTTACATTGGTGGCTTTCTGGCCCCAGACAATGGCCGAAGGGCCAGTACTTCCGCCAAAGAGCCAGAGGAACAAAAATTCCAAGGCAACCCCTAACATATTTGCCCTCAAGAAAGGTCAGTTCATAGCCTACATTTTATATGCATCCACTGCAACTTACAAGCAACTGTCAGGGGAGAAGTAAAATGGGTTGACTTTAAGCCTTGAAAAGAGAAGATTAATCCTAACAAATGGGGTGGGGGCCTTTAACAATGACTGGGATGTGTTAATGGTGTGTCTCTGCACACCCAGGCGCTATCCTTTATGGCTCTGCTAGGGCAAGGATAAACCACAGGACCCATAATAGCTCCCTCCGAAGGGTTGTGATAATCCTAGCTGTTGTCTGAGCTGAGTGAGTAACAGTGAAAATGGATGAAAAGTATATGTTTATGTCTTTGCTATTAAATCCAAAGCCATAAACACGGAGGGCACTAAAGTTGATAGTGTCACTGACAAATGCCTTCTTTTGAAGAGCGCTGAGAAGGTTAAAACAACAAAGAAAAAGGCAGCAACTCTGGGAGCTGAGATTTTCCATCTAGCCGTCTCCCGCCCTTTGCCCTTCCTTTCCCCCTTCATTTAGTTTAATTTCACAAATACACTTTGTGGGTGGAAGGAGAGAATGTGAAACCAGATTTTTTTTTCCTGGGCTTGGGAATTTAGCCTTAAGGTGACCCTGGAGCAGTTCCTGAAGCCTGACACTATCCCAAAGTGTCACATGCACAATCAATTCCTATTCTACATCCTCCAGCTAATTGGGAAACTCTTAGCCCCTAGAGTTCTGAGGTCAGTGTATGATTTAGATTTTCTGAGATTCTTAGAGAAAGAAAACATCCAGGGCTAGAAATAGCACGAGACAAGGGAAGCATTCACCTGAGCTGTAAAATTTAAGGGGGAGGGGCCAAAAACTCAAAATTAAGAATATTATTTTAAGGCAATAATATTTTTAAAATCAAGTCATTAAACTATGGCTCTTGTGTCAGCCACCTGTTTGTGTTAATATAGTTTTGTTGGAAGTCCAGGGCCAGGATTAGGGTAACGCAAGTGAGGCAGGGCGCACGCTTGCACGCTTGCAGGGTCAGATCATGTCATTATTTAAAATTTTGTTCATCATGGAGTCTGATGTTTTTAAAATATTATAAGAAAGTACTACTTATCTGGCCGGGCGCGGTGGCTCACGCCTGTAATCCCAGCACTTTGGGAGGCTGAGGGAGGCAGATGACAAGGTCAGGAGATCGAGACCATCCTGGCCAACATGGTAAAAACCCTTCTCCACCAAAATACAAAAAATTAGCCAGACATGGTGGTGAACGCCTGTAGTCCCAGCTACTGGGGAGGCTGAGGCAGGAGAATCGCTTGAACCAGGGAGGCAGAGGTTCTCGGCAGTGAGCTGAGATCACGCCACTGCACTCCAGCCTAGTGACAGAGCAAGACTCCGTCTCAAAAAAAAAAAAAAAAAAGAAAAGAAAATACTACTTGATTACTGGTCTCTGTGGTACCCCCTTAAATCCTGCACTTCCAGTGAGTACCCCATACTCTTCACCCACTTGGTCCTACAAAGACCACATCCCAATCTTCCCATAGGCCTCTTACATCATAACTTGATATCACTGAGTTCTTACTGTTCCCAGGCACTGTTCTAAGAACTTTGTTAATACTTATATTCATTCACTGAATTCCCCTTCTGGTGTGCAAATTGAGGCACAGAGAAGTCAAGTAAGTTGCCCCAGGTCACACAGCTAGTACAGCAAGTGAGCTGGGATTCAAACCCAGGCAGGCTGGCTCTGCAGCTTGGCTCAGACACCACTACATTCCTCCTCCCTGATTTTTTATTTTTTTTGTCTCCTCTCTTCCCTTTCTAAATTTATTCTGTCCACTTTGTCAGCACACAGTGATTTCTTAATCTAATTTTCCCAGCCTTTATGCTGATAAGTTATTTCTACCGTCAGACACAGATGGCTTTATAGGAGACCAGCCAGCTAAGTGCACTGCCTAAGAATGCAATAAAACTTGTTTTTTTAACCAGCTAGATTGGTTTACGTGGTGAGATAAACATTGCGCTAAGAGCAGCTCCCAGCACACCTCGGGAGAGAATTGTTGCCCCCACTCCGGCTGGTAAGAGAGACAGCACTCCCCTCCCTGGATGCCCCAGAGCCAAGGGCATGAGGTAGTGGCTTCTTTGCCTTGTCTAAACCCTGATATCCTTGTTTTGGCCTGCAGGCACTGACGGCTGGGAACTGCCTGCCCAG
Source organism: Pongo pygmaeus (assembly GCF_028885625.2). NCBI lineage: Eukaryota > Metazoa > Chordata > Mammalia > Primates > Hominidae > Pongo > Pongo pygmaeus. The sequence continues at coordinate 80,047,343 of NC_085930.1, forward strand.
GGTCTGCCAGGTATCTGTGGTCTCATTGTGTGGTTGCCCAGACACTATCTACTCCCCCAATTCCCTTTCCTTTTCTGGAGAAGGACAGTTAGAGGCGATAGGCTTAGCACAGTAATTTCAAGTGGTGCCTTAGGAACAATTACTACAAACTGTCATTATCGTCCTCACCGCCACCATTTATTGAGGGCTTAGTAGGCAGCAAAGGAGGTTCTCCCCTTCTCCTCCGTGCACAGTGTACTACATAAGCTGTAGCATTTCATAATCTTCCAGGATAGCGTTCCTCAAAGTGCGGTGCACGGATGGCCAGTGCCAGAATCTCTAGCAAACACTGGACAAGACAGCTCAAGTTACTCAGGCTCTGTGAGTGTGGAGCCTGGGAATCTGCTCTTTAACAAGCACCCCAGCTTTCTTATATGCATCTAAACTGGAGAACACTTACTCATCACGCCTGTTTTGAAACGGTGGAACTAGGAGTGTGAGAAAGTTTAAGTAATGTGTTCAATGTCATATCTAGACATGAGCAGAATCCACAGGACCCCACGTCTGTCTCACTCCAAAGCTCAAGCTCTTAACCCCTGTGCAGTACTGCATTTCGGAGGTTTATTTCTGCTCAATCTGTCCCTTGTCAAATTCAGTTATGCCAGCTATAAATTTTGTCAGTTTTGTGGGAGCTGCCCCAAGAGAGTCCTTGCTCAAGTAACTGACTGTCTTAAGTTTCCCTGAAAGAAGAACCTGGAATAAGAACTTAGGGACATGGGGTTTATTTGGGAGGCAGTCCCAGATAACAGGAGCAAGAGGGCAGAAAGAGCAAAAAAGGGAGTAAGAAAAGGCCAATGTAAAGGTCACGGAGGCAGCCGTGAACATTGGGGCAGTGTCCCCCGGGACCTCCTGAGCAGATGGACTGCCTCCCAGAGTCACCCAGAAAGGTGGGAGGACTGTGATAGTCCAGCTGTCAGACCCCTTTGGTTGAAGGCTGGATCCAGGGACATTTTTTCTGTCCCTCTCTCTCTCTCTCTCTCTCACACACACACACACACACACACACACACACACACACACACACACTCTTACCTACTTCTGGGTGGTGCATGTGCCAGATAAGTGCGCTTCCATGACAATGCCCCATGCCCTGGGGCAGAATTCAGAGAGATGGGTGGACTTCAGGTGGGGTCACGGGAGATTCAGATTGCTTTTGAACTTGCACAAACAGCCTCCTGTGGCTTTGGCTGAAGCCAGAGGCAGGCTAAGGGGATGTGACTCAGGTACCAACGTTGCCTTCTACTGTGATAGATTGAATTCCTTACTATTTCCATCAGTCAAGAAGATAACACAGGTAGATGACACCACATGTCACATAATCCCCAAATGATGTGCTAGAATGTGTGTGGCAAACTGATCCTTTACAAATGGAAGCAAAGCGAAGAAGATCTCCTTTGACAATCAGACCTGGAAGAAGCCAGAAATCAGTTCTGCTTCCTGATGGAATCAGGAAAAGCACTTGTCAGGTTAAAAGCCAAAAAGCACCAAATTTAAGTCAGTCACCTGTTCTCTCTCTGTGCTTGCATACTGTCTCCGCACTGTGACAGTGGCTCTGCACAGGGGAGCAGAGCACACACCACCTTGTAATCAAGTGGCCTTGCTCCAGCTCCACCACTGGCAAGCTCTGTATCTCTGGGCAGCTGACCTCATCCCTCCTAGGGTTGTTGCTGGAACCAAGTATGTCATTTATGATGTATGTTCACCTGTGCCTCACTGGTACCCAAGCATTTGAACATGGCTGGAGGAACAAAGTTACAACCGTGCTGATTGGTTGCATTTGAAATTCACACTTGCAAATCTCAAGTAGACACTGAGAACTTCATGGCCAACAGCACCTCTCTGGTATGTTTACTTCCTTAGTTTCTCAATTATTCTTTTGCACCTTCTCCATCCTCAGACCCCTGTATCTCTCGCCTCTCTACCCCCTTCCCAGACAATGTTCTTGCCTAATACTTCAGGAAGAAAATGAAAGCAGGGAGATGTGAATCCACCACCTTCCCTGCATGAAAAACTCACTCTCTCTGCCTATGGTTTGTTATCATCAGAGAAATATCCTTATTCCTTAAAATACATTTGTGCTTTGGACCCCTCCACTTCCCTGGGACATAGACTCACTCTTTCCTGAGTCATCACTTCCACTGGATCATTCCCAAGAGCTCACAAACTTGTATGCCTATCTCTCATCTTTAGAAAATCCTCCAGGTTAATCCCATCAGCCCCGCCAAACACCATAGCATGTCTCTGCTCCCCTTCACAACAGTTATCTAATTTTGTGTCCTCTTGCTGTTTCCACTTCTTCACCATCCTACTTCATTCTTCACTGACACCAGCTGTACATCTCTCCCACCAACAGGTGAAACTGCTCCTCAGTGTCACCAGGGTCCCTCATGTCACTCAGGGCAGAGAACACATTTCTAGTCTCTTTTTACTCATTCTTTTAGCAGCTTTCAGCATATTTGACCATTCTCTCCTCAAAACACAATCTTGCCCTCCAGCCCACCAGGGAGCCACTGCCTCTTCTACCTGATGGCCCTGCTGAGTTTCCTAGTATGAGTCTGCCCATTCTGCTCCAAATCCAACTGTCTGTACCCCCCAAGTTATGACAGTAAGGAAAACCTTCTGGGTTCCAGCCATCATCTCTTTGTTGTTAATTTCATCTAGTTCCATGGCTTTAAATATCATGTATATGCCAAATAGCTCCCAAAGTTTTCCCTGTAGCTTGTCCTCCAGACACTTACTTAATATCCCTACTCGGGTGTCTAGGAGACTTCTAAAACTAACACATTCTGGGTGCCAGTAAGGTTCAGTGTCTTGATCTGTGAAGTGCTTATGTGAACATGTTCACTCGATAAAAATTCATCACTGATGATGGCTGTTGCTTTTCTGTACATAGTTAAGGTTTATACTTTTAATTAAAAGCCTTACTTTTAAACATTAACATTCCTGAACAGTGCTGCCAATTGCTTTTTCTGAAAACTTGCTCCTCTAGAATCCCCCAAAGAAACCCAAAATCCCAATATTATTCTTTTTTTAAAAAAAAAAATTATTTCCATAGGTTTTGGGGAACAGGAGGTATTTGGTTACATGAGTAAGTTCTTACTTACTCATGTAAGTAAGACATGATTTGTGAGATTTTGGTGTACCCATCACTTGAGCCGTATACACTGAACTCAATTTGTAGTCTTTTATCCCTCACTCCCAACCCATCCTTTCCCCTGAGTCCCCAAAGTCCATTGTATCATTCTTATGTCTTTGCATCCAACATTATTCTTGATTCTTCTTGTTCCACATCTAATCCAATTGTATGTCCCACCTTCTCTACTGCCAATCAAATCCCATCCACTTCAGCTGCCTGCTTGCCATCTGGCTGAGCCATCAGCACCTCTACCTGAGTTACTGAAACAGTTTTCTACTGGCCTTGTGGGTTCCATTTTAGCCTCTTGTTATGGACTGAATTATGTTTTCCCAGAATTCACAGGTTAAAGCTCTAACCCCAATGTGACTGTATTTGAATATAGGGCTTTTGAAGAGATAATTAAGGTTAAATGAGGTTATAAATATGTGGCCATAACCCAGTAGGACTAGTGTCCTCATGAGAAAAGGGAAGAAGCCGAGCGCAGTGTCTCATGCCTGTAATCCTAGTACTTTGGGAGGCCGAGGCAGGCGGATCACCTGAGGTTGGGACTTCGAGACCAGCCTGGCCAACGTGGTAAAATCCCGTCTCTACTAAAAATACAAAAAAAGGGGCTGGGTGCGGTGACTCACGCCTGAAATCCCAGCACTTTGAGAGGCCAAGGTGGGTGGATCACAAGGTCAGGAGCTCAAGACCAGCCTGGCCAACATACTGAAACCCCGTCTCTACCAAAAATACAAAGAATTAGCTGGGCGTGGTGCTGGGCGCCTGTAATCCCAGCTACTCAGGAGGCTGAGGCAGGAGAATCACTTGAACCCAGGAGGCAGAGGTTGTAGTGAGTGGAGATCACGCCACTATACTCCAGCCTGGGTGACAGTGCGAGACTCCATCTCAAAAAAAAAAAAAAAAAAGAAAGAAATTAGCCAGGCATGGTGGCGGGTGCCTGTAATTTCAGCTACTTTGGAGGCTGAGGCAGGAGAATCGCTTGAACCCAGGAGGCAGAGGTTGCAGTGAGCCAAGATCACACCACTGCACTTCAGCCTGGGTGACACAGCGAGTCTCTGTCAGAAAAAAAAAAAAAAAAAAAAAAAAAGAAAGAAAGAAAGAAAGAGAGAGAAAGAAAGAAAGAGAGAAAAAAGGAAGGAGACACCAGGAGTACACACACAGAGGAAAGGCCATGTGAGCACACAGCAAGAAAGTGGCTGTCTGCAAGCCGAGAAGAGAGCCATAAATTTCTGTTGTTTAAGCCACGCAGTCTGTGGCATTCTGTTGCAGCAGCTTGAGCCAGCTAATACACCTCCTATCATCCTTTCTGCTCAGAATATCATCCAGAGTGGACTTAGAAAAGCTGCAATCAGATCATGCTACTTCCTCTACTTCCCCCCGCAGCAAAAATTTAAACTTATCAAAGCTTCAACTTAGGGTGAGATTCAAATGCCTCACGTCTCCTAGAAACCCACAGTCTCATCCTGCTGAATATTCAACCTCTTCTAAAACTGCTCTCTCCCATAACCCCCTGTACCCCAGCCATCTCTCTCTATGTTTCTTGGATGCTTTATGTTTCTACCTTGGAGCTTCTGTTCTAGATGTTCCCTGTGCTTGTGCAGGCTTTGCCATAGCTGGCTCCTTCTGATTACTCAGAGGTCAACTGAAAGTCCCCTTTCCAGGGAGGCCTGCCCTGACTACCCAGTCAAAACATGTCCCATCATAACTTTCCAGTATTCATCTATTTTAGTTTCCACATTGCACAGCACTTAAAACCACCTGACAATGTTGACATTACTTTTTTGTTTACAGCCTGTCTCCCCACCACCACCTAGAATACAATTTCCCCCAAGGAAAAGATATTATCTGTTAACCTCTGCATCTGCCCCTCTCCATTTAAAATTATGTCTAGCATATGGGAGGTGCTCAATAAATATATGTTGAAAAAACCTAATTTGTACAGCTCTACCATAATGCATACAGCCCAGCAAAAACAGAAAAAATCAGTCTCCCCTGCTTTCTATCACATTCCTCAGCGGTGCGTAGACTTTAAGATATGTTAACAAAGAGTAATTGAGACTTCGGAAAGCATTGATTGAAAATATGCAGTTATTTCTGCTTCCTTCCGAAATTCCATTTAAATATCAAGAAAGGTACAAAAAGATAGAAATTCACAAGAACAAAGAGAACAGGAGATAAGATGCCAACAGTTGAAAGATATCAGCAAACTTCTGAACACAAAACGCTGAGACCTAAATGTGTTTGGGTTGTGGGGGTTGCCAATGTGTGCTGGACCCCAGAAAGATTCAGGAATTGGAGCACCAGATATCTCTAAAAGAAGGGCAAGGGGTAAGACTAAAAAGAGACTGAATTTTTTTTTTTTTTTTTTTTTTTTTTTGAGACAGAGTCTTGCTCTGTCGCCCAGGCTGGAGTGCAGTGGCGCGATCTCGGCTCACTGCAAACTCTGCCTCCTAGGTTCACGCCATTCTCCTGCCTCAGCCTTCTGGGTAGCTGGGACTATGCCCAGCTAATTATTTGTATTTTTAGTAGAGACGGGGTTTTACCGTGTTAGCCAGGATGGTCTCGATCTCCTGACCTCGTGATCTGCCCGCTTTGGCCTCCCAAAGTGCTGGAATTACAGGCGTGAGCCATCGCGCCAGGCCAAAAGAGACTAAACTTTTAACTCAGCGTTCATGAAAGGAACTGTTAGACGTCCAGGGCACTTTTCACAACACCTCACAGCCAGTTTGGAACCCATTCTAACCCCAAGAGTTAATGGGGTTTTTAAGATGTCAAACCAGACATGTTTTCCAAACCTGAAAACTCTTAAAGCACAGTAAAAATATAGATGAAGCATTGAACAGAAAAGGGGGATGCAGTAAAAGTCTACATACCAAATAATGAGAGCCCCTGTTCCTTCTGCCCATTGTGGTCCCTAGAATCATCCTGGGAGCTGAGCTTATTCTTCCTGAGGCAGGAGACTGAAAGATTCCTAGGTTGGTTGATCCAAGAGAAAAAAACCTCCAGACACTTACATTTGAAGAGTATCATGGCAAAATGGCTGGAGTGGGCCTGCGTACTTTACAGTGAAGCCACTAATCTTTCCCTGCCAAACATACTCCAGACACACACACACCCAAATCCACATATACCCCAAATGCATACACACCCTTCCAAAGACATACACAGTCATACAGTTCATAATGACATTTCAGTCAATGGCAAACCATATATGTGACAGTGGTCCCATAAGATTATCACACTGCATTTTTACTGTACCTTTTCTATGTTGAGATATATTTCGATGCACAAATACTTACCATTGTGTTACAGTTGGCTACAGTATTCAGAACAGTAACAAGCCATAGAGGTTTGTAGCTTAGGAGCCACAGGCTGTGCCACAGAGCCTAGGTGCATTGTAGGCTATACCACCTAGGTTTGTATGAGTACAATCTATGATGTTCACACAAAGACAAAATTGCCTAATGGTACATTTCTCCAAATTTGTCCTCATCATTAAGCAACGTGACTATGTATGTACACGTCCCAAACACACACACACACCCCTCAAATACCACACATTCCAGGCATGCACACATACTTCAAACACCCCAAACACACACACTCAATTTTAAGCAGCTTTTTCCCTGATTCCTAATATATGAATGGACAATCAAACCAGATATGTGAATAAACCTCCGAAAACAAACGATCAAAACCAAGACAAATAGATGGTGGTGAGTTGGCGAGGAAGGAAAGGAGGAATTCAAATACTATAATCACAATAGTTAGCTTCAAAAAAAAATCACATCCATGAAACAAGAACAGGATTCTGTAAAAGGAAACACTTTGAGAATAACAGAGTGTCTAGAAATTTAAAATACAATCATAAAAAATCAATACAAGAAATGGTATAAAGAGTTGCGAAAAATCTCTCAAAGTATAACAAAAAGACAAAATATATGGGAAGCAGAAGAGAATCAATCAATTCAGAGGCTCAATCCGGACAGTCCAAAATCAGAGACTCAGAGGAGCAAACAGAGACAATAATGGAAAGAAAACCATCAATGATAAAAAGCAATAAAATGTGCCAGAGCTGCAAAACCTGAATCTCTAGAATGAAATGGCCTCTGGATGTGGAGCAGAAGGAATTGACAAAGTCTGCTTTAAGGTGTATCATTAGGACATTTCAGAACACTAGCAATAGAGAGAAGACTTTAAGCTAAGGACTTCCTAAGAGACAAATATTTACAACACATCACCTGCAAACAGGAATTAGCATTAGACTTCTCAACAGCAAACCTGAAAAGCAGAAAGCAATGGAGTAAGGCCTTGAATATTCTGAGAAATAATTACTTCCAACCCAAAATTACATAGCCTAATAAATTATTAATCAAATGTAATAAAAAAAGTCTTTATGGCCAGGCGTGGTGGCTCACGCCTGTAATCCCAGCATTTTTGGAGGCTGAGGTGGGCGGACCACGAGGTCAAGAGATCGAGACCATCCTGGCCAACATGGTGAAAACCCGTCTCTACTAAAAACACAAAAATTAGCTCGGTGTTGTGGCATGTGCCTGTGGTCCCAGCTACGCGGGAGGCTGAGGTAGGAAAATCGCTTGAACCCAGGAGGCGGAGGTTGCAGTGAGCCAAGATCACACCACTGCACTCCAGCCTGGTGACAGAGTGAGACTCTGTCTAAAAAAAAAAAAAAGTCTTTATGTTTGCAGACATATAAAGTCTTAATATTTTGGTTTTCAATGTATCCTTTCTTAGCAAGTTACTGGGAGATGTGTGCCACTAAAATGGGTAAGTAAACCAATAATAATTTCCAAGAGATCCAAGAGAAAGAGCACCAATGAAAAGAGGAAAAGGAAACCCCCCATTTGATGGTAAAAGGAAATCTCTGAAAGATAATTGTACAGCTCACCTACAGGACAACTAGCTCAGGTGGGTGCAGGAATGCCTTTCCAGAAATAAAACTGATGGTTTGCCTTATGTGTCAGCCTATGCTGTGAAGAGTCTTTTACTTTTATCAGTGTTTGAGAAAAAATTAATAACAAGAACACGGAAAATTAAGCAAATTAAAATAAATAATCAAAGCAATTATTAACTACTGGAAAAAGAAAAGGTTGTACAAGAAAGGAAAAGTTAGCTATAGTATATTCCATGGTTTGGCAGTGAACAATATTTACATAATAAAAACAATATTAACACAGAATAGTAATAGACCAAAACTTATGACATAATAATGGAAGAATGTGGAAAGGGGAAGCTTGCACGTGGGCTGTGTCTGCGTGTGGTGGGGGACATATGACAAGTACATCTATCATCTTCCATTTTAGGAGGTCAATAAATAGTCTAAAATGAATAAGCCAAGAAATAGCCAGGTAAGTGTATTTCTTAAAAATATGGAAATAAGGCCGGGCGTGGTGGCTCACACCTGTAATCCTAGCACTTTGGGAGGCCGAGGCAGGCAGATCATGAGGTCAGGAAATCAAGACCATCCTGGCTAACATGGTGAAACCCCGTCTCTACTAAAAATACAAAAAATTAGCCGGGCTTGGTGGTGGGCGCCTGTAGTCCCAGCTACCTGGGAGGCTGAGGCAGGAGAATGGCGTGAACCCAGGAGGCGGAGCTTGCAGTGAGCCGAGATTGTGCCACTGCACTCCAGCCTGGGTGACAGAGCGAGACTCCACCTCAAAAAAAAAGGAAATAAACATCACATAAGAAACAGAGAAAAGTGAAAAAAGTAGTTTGCCTCTATAGAGGAAGATCCAAGAATGGGAACATGACATTTGGTATACATTTATTACTTTAGTGAGATTAAAAATTAAATTAAAAATAGAACAAAACATAAAGTAAATTAATAAATGAGGATATATCATCACAGATAGGTAGAAAGCTGGACCTACCATAGATAAGCTTCACTTTGAAGAGGCCAAGCATGAATAACTGTAAGCAGATCATATGGAGTCCAAGTGCGTGAAGCTGAAAGTGTCCTCACCTTTCATGCTCACCTCTTGCCAAATCATCCTAACAGTAAAAACAACAGCTAACATTGAGGGTGTACTGTGAACAGAGAATAGTGCCAAGCAATTTCCTAACAGAAGCTAATTCCTTTCTCCACTGCTTAGTGAGAACAAGATTATATCATTTCACCTTTTTCAAATGAGTAAACCAAGGCCCAAAAAGGATAAATAACTGATCCAGGGTCTGCACAATTCTCTCTTGTCCCTGAATAAGAAAGGAAGGGAAAGAAGAAACTGTACCTGGTGTTCTGCCTTTCCAAAAAATAAATGGCCAAAGGCTTGCAATTTTAAAGCCTTGGGAAAACTTGGTGAAAGACTAAGCTGACTTAGACTAGAAAAAGTGAGGCCGCCATGAATCGGGGGTCGTGGGTGGTGAGATGACGCACTAAAGAAACAAAAAGCCCAGGCTGCTTAAGCCAGACACAAATCTGTCCAATCATTTAGGGAGAAATTGTCAAGCTTGAAGCATTTATAAATCACCCCCAAACTAATCAGCCATTTAAGGACAATCCCATAAAAATATAAAAGGGAGCACAGCAGGCTGCTCTTGAGAGATAAATGGCTTTGCAGCCTCATCTGGGGTATGCAAATTTGAGGATATCAGCAGGCATTTTCTGAATGATAACTTGGTTTATTTTTGATGGCAGCTCATTGGGAAACGGAGCTGAAAACCTGGAGAGAATTCTCAGGCTTTGAGGTGAGCTATGTGTCCGAGGAGTTCCCGTGTAGCTTTTCTAAGAAACCCTTGTGCTGTGAGCTTGGAAGGCAGACAGGGAGTCAAGCACCTCAGCTTCGGGTCTGGCACTAGAATGCAGTCAGTGAAACCAGGTTACTATAAAAGCCACTGCTGAGACACGTCCTTTCTTTCATCTCGGTGTCCCTTGAATTTTTTTCTCTCTCTCTTCTCTCAGTGCCATCATCCTAATGCAAGGTAGACGGTTTCAACATTTTAGGGCTAGCTAGAATTGTCAGTGTTACTGAGTTTCTTCCATTCCAAAATGGGGGGCAGAGACCCAGTGCAGTGGGTTAAATGACAGACTCCCAAAAGATGTGATCATTTTTAATCCCCAGAATCTGTGAATATGGCCTTATTGGAGAAAGTCTTCACATATAGGCAGGGCGCAGTGGCTCACGCCTGTAATCCCAGCACTTTGGGAGGCCAAGGTGGGCAGATCATGAGGTCAGGAGATCGAGACCATCCGGGCTAACATGGTGAAACCCATCTCTACTAAAAACTACAAAAAAATTAGCTGGGCGTGGTGGCACGTGCCTGTAGTTCCAGGTACTCGGGAGGCTGACGCAGGAGAATCACTTGAACCCAGGAGGCGGAGGTTGCAGTGAGCCGAGATCATGCCACTGCACTCCAGCCTGGGTGACAGAGCGAGACTGTCTCGAAAAAAAAAAAAAAAAAAGAAAGAAAGAAAAAAGAAAAAGAAAGAAAGTCTTCACATATAATTAAGAATCTGGAGATGACATCATCATGGATTATCTGGATGGGCTCTAAATCCAATAAGTGGCTGGGCATGGTGGCTCATGCCTGTAATCCCAGCACTTTGGGAAGCTGAGGGGGGTGGATCACAAGGTCAGGAGTTTGAGACCAGCCTGGCCCAGAGGGTGAAACCCCATCTCTACTAAAAATACAAAAATTAGCCGGGTGTTGGGGTACACGCCTGTGATCCCAGCTATTCAGGAGGCTGAGGCAGGAGAATTGCTTGAACTCAGGAGGCAGAGGTTGCAGTGAGCCAAGATCGTGCCACTGCACTCCATCCTGGGCAACAGAGCAAGACCCTGTCTCGGGGGAAAAAAATAAGAATAATTAAATCCAAAAGTGTCCTTATAAGAGACAGATGAGAAGAAGATAAATAGGAGAAGGCCATGTGAAGATGGAGGCAGAGATTGGAGTGATGTGGCCACAATCAGCTGGAGCCCCCAAAAGCTGGAGGAAGCAAGGATGAATTCTCTCCTCCAGTCTTTGCAAGGAGTGTAGCCCTGTTGATGTCCTGATGTTGGACTTCTAGCCTTCAGAATTGTGAGAGAATACATTTCTGTTGCTTTAAGCTGCCCGGTTTATGGAAGAGTTTTAGTGCTCCAAACAACTGATATAGTTACCTAATTTTAGAAATGAGGAAAATGGGGAACAGAGAGTGCTATCTGAAAGTCGCACAGCTTCTTGGTTATGGTTAATGGACCCGGTTTGACTTTGAGTGAGTTGCTTAACTAACTTACCTCAGTGTTTTCATCTAGAAAATTGAGATAACACCACCTGATAAGGTTGTCCTAATGACCAAATGGAAGAAGAGATGCAAAACCCTATCATGTTGCCTGGCCTGGAGCAACTGAGGACAACAGCATTGCCTAAACCTCCATTTTTGATTTACTGGACGAGCTGCTTCATTCCATCAGTCCACCGCACAATTCATTCCAAAACTCCTTCCTTAAATGCCACTCTAGACCCATGAAATGTCCTGAAAATGGCTCCTACTGCCTGTCAGATTCATTCATCCCATACATATGGTGCCAGCATCAGCCATGGGCTATGTCATGTGTTGGCACTGGGGTTTCAGGGGTAAGCAAGATGACAGCATGTCACCTCACCAGCCATTGCCCACTTAATAGCTGTGCCCATCCAGTGACTAGCTGGTATCACAGGTGGGACAGGAGGTGTCTGAACAGGGAGAGGATCAAGGAGACGCTGAGCCTTGGGGCTTGGTTCTGTTTCATTCCCAAAGCACACCAAGAAATTTCATGCTTTTAGGCCAGTGATGCTTAACAAGGGTGGGTGGGTAGATTTTTTCCCCCACGGAACATGTGGCAAGATCTGGAGACATTTTGGTGTCACATAGGCAAGGGTTGGGGGGTGAGCAGGAGGTGTTTCTGGCACTACTGAGTAGAAGCCAAGGATGTTACCAAACATCCTACAATGCACAGGACAGCCTCCCACAACAAAGAATTCTCCTGCCCTAAATGTCAATCAGCCCGAGCCCAAGAAACCCCGCTGTAGGCCCAAAAGAATCCGTGCTCAAACACAAGAAGGCAGTGAGAAAGCAGCTTAGGAGACTGTGGTGACAAAGCCATGGGAACATGTCCCATAAGTGACCAAAACTATATGTCATGCTTTTTTCTCAGCAAATGACCTGCCCCTGGGGGACCTGGGAATGGATCTATCATACTGGTGGGGCCACTTGCGAGACTGGGCTCAGCTTGATCCCATGGACACACATGGGGACCAGAAGAAGGCAAAGGACTGCCTGGTAATGAGTACCCCACCTCAATCTCACCAGCTGCCTCTTTAAGACCCACTCAAGGGTTCCAAGATGGCCGAATAGGAACAGCTCCAGTCTACAGCTCTCAGCGTGAGCGATGCAGAAGACGGGTGATTTCTGCATTTCCAACTGAGGTACCGGGTTCATCTCACTGGGGCTTGTCGGACAGTGGGTGCAGCCCACGGAGCGTGAGCCAAAGCAGGGCAGGGCATCACCTTACCTGGGAAGTGCAAGAGGTCAGGGAATTCCCTTTCCTAGCCAAGTGAAGCCATGACAGACAGTACCTGGAAAATTGGGACACTTCCACCCTAATAATGCGCTTTTCCAATGGTCCTAGCAAACAGCACACCAAGAGATTATATCTCGCACCTGGCTTGGAGGATCCCACACCCACGGAGCCTTGCTCACTGCTAGCACAGCAGTCTGAGATCGAACTGCAAGGCAGCAGCGAGGCTAGGGGCGGGGCATCTGCCGCTGCTGAGGCTTGAGTAGGTAAACAAAGCAGCCAGGAAGCTTGTACTGGGTGGAGCCCACCACAGCTCAAGGAGGCCTGCCTGCCTCTGTAGACTCCACCTCTGGGGGCAGGGCATAGCTGAACAAAAGGCAGCAGAAACCTGCAAACTTAAATGTCCCTGTCTGACAGCTTTGAAGAGAGTAGTGGTTCTCCCAGCACGGAGTTTGAGATCTGACAACGGACAGACTGCCTCCTCAAGTGGGTCCCTGACCCCCGAGTAGCCTAACTGGGCAACACCTCCCAGTAGGGGCCAAATGACACCTCATACAGCAAGGTGCCTCTCTGAGACAAAGCTTCCAGAGGAAGGATCAGGCAGCAACATTTGCTGTTCTGCAATATTTGCTGTTTTGCAGCCTGCACTGGTGATACCCAGGCAAACAGGGTCTGGAGTGGACCTCCAGCAAACTCCAACAGACCTGCAGCTGAAGGTCCTGACTGTTAGAAGGAAAACTAACAAACAGAAAGGACATCCACACCAAAACCCCATCTGTACGTCACCATCATCAAAGACCAAAGGTAGATAAAACCACAAAGATGGAGAGAAACCAGAGCAGAAAAGCTGAAAATTCTAAAAATCAGAGAGCCTCTTCTCCTCCAAAGGAATGCAGCTCCTCGCCAACAATGGAACAAAGCTGGATGGAGAATGAGTTTGAGGAGCTGACAGAAGTAGGCCTCAGAAAATCAGTAGTAACAAACTTCTCCGAGCTAAAAGAGGATGTTCAAACCCATTGCAAAGAAGCTAAAACCTTCAAAAAAGGTTAGATGAATGGCTAACCAGAATTAACAGTGTAGAGAAGACCTTAAATGACCTGATGGAGCTGAAAACCATGGCACAAGAACTATGTGACGCATGCACAAGCTTCAGTAGCCAATTCGATCAAGTGGAACAAGGGGTATCAGTGATTGAAGATCAAATGAATGAAATGAAGTGAGAAGAGAAGTTTAGAGAAAAAAAAGTAAAAAGAAATGAAGAAAGCCTCCAAGAAATATGCGACAATGTGAAAAGACCAAATCTACTTCTGACTGGTGTACCTGAAAGTGACGGGGAGCATGGAACCAAGTTGGAAAACACTCTTCAGGATATTATCCAGGAGAACTTCCCCAACCTAGCAAGGCAGGCCAACATTCAGATTCAGGAAATACAGAGAACACCACGAAGATACTCCTTGAGAAGAGCAACTCCAAGACACATAATTGTCAGATTCACCAAAGTTGAAATGAAGGAAAAAATGTTAAAGGCAGCCAGAGAGAAAGGTCGGGTTACCCACAAAGGGAAGCCCATCAGACTAACAGCAGATCTCTCAGCAGAAACTCTACATGCCAGAAGAGAGCGGGGGCCAATATTCAACATTCTTAAAGAAAAGAATTTTCAACCTAGAATTTCATATCCAGCCAAACTAAGCTTCATAAGTGAAGGAGAAATAAAATACTTTACAGACAAGCAAATGCTGAGAGATTTTGTCACCACCAGGCCTGCCTTACCAGAGCTCCTGAAGGAAGCACTAAACATGGAAAGGAACAACCGTTACCAGCCACTGCAAAAACATGCCAAATTGTAAAGGCCATTGATGCTAGGAAGAAACTGCATCAACTAACGAGCAAAATAACCAGCTAACATCATAATGACAGGATCAAATTCACACATAACAATATTAACCTTAAATGCAAATGGGCTAAATGTTCCAATTAAAAGACACAGACTGGCAAATTGGATAAAGTGTCAAGACCCATCAGTGTGCTGTATTGAGGAGACCCATCTCATGTGCAGAGACACATATAGGCTCAAAATAAAGGGATGGAGGAAGATCTACCAAGCAAATGGAAAACAAAAAAAAAGCAGGGGTTGCAATCCTAGTCTCTGATAAAACAGGCTTTAAACCAACAAAGATCAAAAGAGACAAAGAAGGCCATTACATAATGGTAAAGGGATCAATTCAACAAGAAGAACTAACTATCCTAAATATATATGCACCCAATACAGAAGCACCCAGATTCATAAAGCAAGTCCTTAGAGACCTACAAAGAGACTTAGACTCCCACACAATAATAATGGGAGACTTTAACACCCCACTGTCAACATTAGACAGATCAACGAGACAGAAAGTTAACAAGGATATCCAGAAATTGAACTCAGCTCTGCACCAAGCAGACCTAATAGACATCTACAGAACTCTCCACCCCAAATCAACAGAATATACATTCTTCTCAGCACCACATCGCACTTATTCCAAAATTGACCGCATAGTTGGAAGTAAAGCACTCCTCAGCAAATGTAAAAGAACAGAAGTTATTAACAAACTGTCTCTCAGACCACAGTGCAATCAAATTAGAACTCAGGATTAAGAAACTCACTCAATACCGCTCAGCTACATGGAAACTGAACAACCTGCTCCTGAATGACTACTGGGTACATAACGAAATGAAGGCAGAAATAAAGATGTTCCTTGAAACCAATGAGAACAAAGACACAACATACCAGAATCTCTGGGACACATTTAAAGCAGTGTGTAGAGGGAAATTTATAGTACTACATGCCCACAAGAGAAAGCAGGAAAGATTTAAAATTGACACCCTAACATCACAATTAAAAGAACTAGAGAAGCAAGAACAAACACATTCAAAAGCTAGCAGAAGGCAAGAAATAACTAAGATCAGAGCAGAACTGAAGGAAATAGAGACACAAAAAACTCTTCAAAAAATCAATGAATCCAGGAGCTGGTTTTCTGAAAAGATCAACAAAATTGATAGACTGCTAGCAAGACTAATAAAGAAGAAAAGAGAGAAGAATCAAATAGATGCAATAAAAAATGATAAAGGGGATATCACCACCAATCCCACAGAAATGCAAACTACCATCAGAGAATACTATAAACACCTCTATGAAATAAACTAGAAAATCTAGAAGAAATGGATAAATTCCTGGACATATACACCCTCCCAAGACTAAACCAGGAAGAAATTGAATCCCTGAATAGACCAATAACAGGCTCTGAAATTGAGGCAATAATTAATATCCTACCAACCAAAAGTCCAAGACCAGATGGATTCACAGCCAAATTCTACCAGAGGTACAAAGAGGAGCTGGTATCATCCTTCTGAAACTACTCCAATCAATAGAAAAAGAGGGAATCCTCCCTAACTCATTTTATAAGGTCAGCATCATCCTGATACCAAAGCCTGGCAGAGACACAACAAAAAAAGAGAATTTTAGACCAATATCCCTGATGAACATCAATGCAAAAATCCTCCATAAAATACTGGCAAACCAAATCCAGCAGCACATCAAAAAGGTTATCCACCACAATCAAATGGGCTTCATTCCTGGGATGCAAGGCTAGTTCAACACACACAATCAACAAATGTAATCCATCATATAAACAGAACCAAAGACAAAAACCATATGATTATCTCAATAGATGCAGCAAGGCATTCGACAAAATTCAACAGCACTTCATGCTAAAAACTCTCAATAAACTAGGTATTGATGGGACATATCTCAAAATAATAAGAGCTATTTATGACAAACCCACAGCCAGTATCATACTGAATGGGCAAAAACTGGAAGCATTCCCTTTGAAAACTGGCACAAGACAGGGATGCTCTCTCTCACCACTCCTATTCAACATAGCGTTGGAAGTTCTGGCCAGGGCAATTAGGCAGGAGAAAGAAATAAAAGGTATTCAATTAGGAAAAGAGGAAGTCAAATTGTTCCTGTTTGCAGATGACATGATTGTATATTTAGAAAACCCTATCGTCTCAGCCCAAAATCTCCTTAAGCTGATAAGCAACTTCAGCAAAGTCTCAGGATACAAAATCAATGTGCAAAAATCACAAGCATTCCTATTCACCAATAATGGACAAACAGAGAGCCAAATCATGAGTGAACTTCCATTCACAATTGCTTCAAAGAGAATAAAATACCTAGGAATCCAACTTACAAGGGATGTGAAGGACCTCTTCAAGGAGAACTACAAACCACTGCTCAACAAAATAAAAGAGGACACAAACAAGTAGAAGAACATTCCATGCTCATGGATAGGAAGAATCAATATTGTGAAAATGGCCATACTGCCCAAGGTAATTTAGAGATTCAATGCCATCCCCATCAAGCTACCAATGACTTTCTTCACAGAATTGGAAAAAATCACTTTAAAGTTCATATGGAACCAAAAAAGAGCCTGCATTGCCAAGTCAATCCTCAGCCAAAAGAACAAAGCTGGAGGCATCACGCTACCTGACTTCAAACTATACTACAAGGCTACAGTACCCAAAACAGCATGGTACTGGTACCAACACAGAGATATAGACCAATGGAACAGAACAGAGCCCTCAGAAATAATACCACACATCTACAACCATCTGATCTTTGACAAACCTGACAAAAACAATAAATGGGGAAAGGATTCCCTATTTAATAAATGGTGCTGGGAAAACTGGCTAGCCATACGTAGAAAGCTGAAACTGGATCCCTTCCTTACACCTTATACAAAAATTAATTCACGATGGATTAAAGACTTAAATGTTAGACCTAAAACCATAAAAACCCTAGAAGAAAACCTAGGCATTACCATTCAGGACATAGGCATGGGCAAGGACTTCATGACTATAACACCAAAAACAATGGCAACAAAAGCCAAAATTGACAAATGGGATCTAATTAAACTAAAGAGCTTCTGCACAGCAAAAGAAACTATCATCAGAGTGAACAGGCAACCTACAGCATGGGAGAAAATTTTTACAATCTACCCGTCTGACAAAGGGCTAATATCCAGAATCTACAAATAACTTGAACACATTTACAAGAAAAAATCAAACAACCCCATCAAAAAGCAGGCGAAGGATATGAACAGACACTTCTCAAAAGAAGATATTTATGCAGTCAACAGACATGTGAAAAAATGCTTATCATCACTGGCCATCAGAGAAATGCAAATCAAAACCACAATGAGATACCATCTCACACCAGTTAGAATGGCGATCATTAAAAAGTCAGGAAACAACAGGTGCTGGAGAGGATGTGGAGAAATAAGAACATTTTTACACCGTTGGTGGGACTGTAAACTAGTTCAGCCATTGTGGAAGACAGTGTGGCAATTCCTCAAGGATCTACAACTAGAAATACCATTTGATCCAGTCATCCCATTACTGGGTATATACTCAAAGGATTATAAATCATGCTACTATAAAGACACATGCACATGTATGTTTATTGTGGCACTATTCACAATAGCAAAGACTTGGAACCAACCCAAATGTCTATCAAAGATAGACTGGATTAAGAAAATGTGGCACATATACACCATGGAATTCTATGCAGCCATAAAAAAGGATGAGTTCATGTCCTTTTTAGGGACATGGATGAAGCTGGAAACCATCATTCTGAGCAAGCTATCACAAGGACAGAAACCAAACACTGCATGTTCTCACTCATAGGTGGGAATTGCACAATGAGAACACTTGGACACAGGGTGGGGAACATCACACACTGGGGCCTGTCGTGGGGTGGGTGGGAGGGGGAGGGATAGCATTAGGAGAAATACCTAATGTAAATGACGAGTTAATGGGTGCAGCACACCAACATGGCACATGTACACATATGTAACAAACCTGCACATTGTGCACATGTACCCTAGAACTTAAAGTATAATAATAAAAAACGGACCCACTCAAATCGGGATTAAGAAATAACCTTTGGCCTGCAGTGATGAAATCTGGAAAGTGCTAATCCACATTTAGCCAGGGATATGTTGTCTGGCATAAACCACTTCCCCACATTTTGTGAAATGAAACCCTAAAGAAACAGATACCCCCTCCACCTGATCTCCCTTGTAGGACAAGGTAGGCTGAATTAAGGCTTCTGGTCTTTCTGGATGGCATATCAAATAATATTGGATTCAAAACCAGAGAGAAAGCTGTTTCCTTATTAATTCTCTTTCAGTTCTTTTGAATAGCCTCAGATTCATGTAAATTGATCCTTAAAAACTTCAGTAATATTTGCCATTTCTTTTTCAAACAGAGGCTTGGACCTGTGGCTCAGAGCCCTCAGACAACAGTATTTAAATGTCGGTTTGAACTAAACATCAATATTTGGTTTTCATAGCATTTTTTTTTTATTGTTACTGCTATCTATTGTTTTTTTAAATGGCCATGCAGGAATTATTCCAGGGATGTGAGGGTGGTTCAATATTAAGAAATCATTAAGTTATAAGAAAATATCATATAATCAAATCAATAATGTATTTTACTTTGTTAAATTTAGAAAATACTAATAAAAACACTAGCTAAAATAAAAACAAAAATAACCTACTTTGCCAAGAACAGCATATATAATTTTTTAACTTTGTTAGTGTTTGAAATAATTTTGAACTTATGAGAGTTGAAAAATAGCATAAAGAATTCTTATATACTTTATATTCCAATTCCCCAAATGCTAACCTCTTACATATCCCTAGGACTTTTAACAATAATCAGGAAATTTACACGCATAAAATACTATTTTCTAGTTTATAAGCCTGATTCTAATCTCACCTATTGTCCCATTGGTATCCTTTTTCTGGTACAGGATCTAACCCAGGATCAAATGCCTCATTTACATGTGATGTTTCCTTATTCTCATTTAATCTAGAACATATTCTCAGTTTTTCTTTTTAAAAACTTTTTAAAACTTAAATACATTTTTTGCTAAAATGATACTTGCACACGTGAGTATGTGAGTATGCAAATTTATAGCGGGAGCAATGCACAATTGCAAAAATGTGGAATCAACCCAAATACCCATCAATCAATGAGTGGATAAAGAAAATGTCATAAATATATATATGATGGAATACGAGTCAGCCATAAAAATGAATGAATTAATGGCATTTGCAGCAACCTGGATGGGATTTGAGACTATTATTCTAGGTGAAGTAACTCAGGAATGGAAAACCAAACATTATGTGTTCTCCCTCATAAGTGGGAGCTAAGGTATGAGGATGCAAAGGCATAAGGATGACATAATGGACTTTGGGGACTTAGGGGGAAAGGGTGGGAAGGGGATGAGGAATAAAATACCACAAATTGGGTTCAATGTATACTGCTTGGGTAATGGGTGCACCAAAATCTCACCAGTCACCGCTAAAGAACTTACTCATGTAAACAAATACCTCCTGTTCCCCAAAACCTATGGAAATAAATTTTTTAAATTAAACATACTTTTTTGAGAGTAGTTTTAGGTTCACAGCAAAATTGATCAGAGAATTCTCATATATTCCCTGCCCCTCCCCAGACATAGTGTTCCCTGTTATCAACAGCCCCCACCAGAGTGGTCTATTTGTTGCAATAGATGAGGCTACATCAATTTGTACATCAGTAGCACCCAAAGTCCATAGTTTATATGAGGATTCACCCTTGGTGTTGTACGTTTCATGGGTTTGGACAAATAATGACATGTATTTATCACTATAGTATCATACAGAGCAGTTTCATTGCCCTAAAAATCCTCTGTGCTCCACCTCTACCCTCCCTCTAACCCCTGGCAACCACTGATGTTTTTACTATCTCCATAGTTTTGCCTTTTCCAGAACATCATGCAGCTGGAATCATACGGTATGTAGCCATTTCAGATTGGCTTCTTTCACTTAGTAATATGCATTTAAAATTCTTCCACATCTTTTCGTGGGCTGACAGCTCTTTTTTTAGTGCTGAATAGTATTCCATTGTTTGAATGTACCACAGTTTATCCATTCACTTACTAAAGGCCGCCTTGGTTGCTTCAAAGTTTTAGCAAATACCAAAGAGTGTAACTGCTGGATCACATGGTAAGAGTATGTTTACTTTTGTAAGAAACTGCCAAACTGTCCCAAACTGGCTGTACCATTTTGAATTCCCACTAGCAATGAATGAGAGTTCCTCTTGCTCCACATCCTTGCCAGCATTTGGTGGTGTCAATGTTCCAAATATTTGCAAAAGACATCTTCACTTTTTACTTATTTTCTTATTGTTGCACTTTAAGAGTTCTTCATATATTCAGAAAACAGTCTTTAATCAGATATGTCTTTTGTAAATATTATCTCCCAGTCTGCGGCTTATCTTCTCATTCTTTTGACATTGTCTTATGCAGAATAGAAGTCTTTATCTTTAATACCATTCAGCTAATTATTTCTTTCATGGACTGTGCCTTTAGTATCGTATCTAAAAAGCCATTGCCATGTCCAGTGTCCTCTAGATTTTCTCCTGTTCTTGTGCAAGAGTTTTATAGTTTTGCATTTCATAGCATAATATTTACTTTCACAGTTACCTCCAAAATAAATGTCAACATCTATTTTCTACGGACAGTTGCAACTTAGTTTTTTTCTTGTGCATGCCAATTTAAGAATAAATTTATTTTTAAAATATTAAGTAATTAATAGCAAAGGCAGCAAGTGGATATGTAAAAACATGACATGGAATAGAAATGACTCAAGTTTGGGGAAACATAATTACAGGATGTGGGATCTTCTGCCAATAGAATGAAAGCAGAGCATTATAAGAAAGGCTTAAATGGCTTCCTCCGACAGCCTGGGAGCTTCTGAGTTCTCTAGTCACCAAGGAGGGGGTTTTTACTTGTGCCAGGCATAGGAGGAAGATGGAGCTAGAAAAAGACTACATACTTTTTGGGGAATCAAAGAAGAACCTGAGCCAAGACCTAGGGTTCTTTCTTCACACAAGGTGTTGGGGGCCAACTTAAAGGAACAAAAAGGCTCTTGCAGATAAACTCAGCTCTGAACCAGAAATGTAAGCTGGACTTAGGTACCACTTACCCTTAAACCTAGCACACTGGGTCAGTGCACAACCTGAACAATCATACCAGGAGCCCTGTCAAAAGCAATCAGCATTCATTTAACTGTATAAAAAGATCACAAATGGAGGAAACAAAATAAGACTAAGCAAACTTGATTGCTCATGGGCTCAGCATAGCTGGAGCTGAGTATTCAGTCTATAACCTTGTAAATGTCATCCTTCTAAAAATTCTGTGGGAGACTTTTGCACCTGGGGCTGAAATGGGAAACATGTTTAATCAGCATACTCATGAACTGGCAATGGCTACTTGAAACTCTTTTTAATAAGGTCTGTGGGACCACATCTACATTTACAATTCTGATTGATTAGTTAAGTCTGCTCTAAGCATGGGATTAGGGAGAGGCAGTACCTGGGCCATGTACCTGTAGGGTCCTGCATAGGAGCGTCACTGCCTGCTCAGCACAGTAACAGGAAGCTATAAGACTAAGAGAAAAAGGGATTTGTTGGAAAAGGATTCTAGACCTACCATGCCTCTTCCTGACATACCTCTGGCCCCCACACTTCCATTTCTGAGGAGTTCTATCTATCTTTTGGCCCAAACACCATCTCCTCCACAAAGAGTTTCCTGACCCTCTCAGATGGGCAATCTCCTCTCATTCTGACTCCCATAATCCATATCAGAATCACTTGAGATGTGGTAGACGAAGTTCTGTCTATCCACCTTGATCTCAGCTTTAACCTGGATTGTAGGAATAGAATTCAAGGGTCCCTGAACTTAGATGCAAAACAAATCTACACCTCCACTTTCACTGACATCTAACAGAAGTTGAGCATATCCTTCAATTACAAATAAAGGCAACAAGTATCCGTGACTTCCCCATTAATAGAAATTGTATATTTTATACATCATAGGCATTATAGATATATAAAAATATTATTTATACAAATTTTTAATCTGAAATTAGCTATTAGCCCTAACATTAGCTGAGTTATTGAAGGCATTAAGAACCATATTCACTAATATATCAAATTTTTAAAAATCTTTTAATAATTGCCAGTATAATTGGTTTCCTTTGTGACTCTGCCATTTAATGCATTTTTCTCAGCTTTATTGAGGCATAATAGATGGAATGGTTTGAATCCGCATCCCCACCCAAATCTCATGTTCAATCGTCATTCCCAATGTTGGAGGTGGGGCCTAGTGCGAGGTGACTGGATCATTAGTGCAGTTTCTCATGAATGGCTTAATACCATCCCTATTGGTACTATCGTGGCAATAGTAAGCTCTCATGAGATCTGGTTGTTTAAAAGTGTGTAGCACCTCTCTGACTCTTTTGCTCCTGCTCCTGCCGTGTAAGATGCCTCACTCCCTCTTTGTCTTCCACCATGATTGTAAGCTTCCTGAGGCCTCCCCAAAAGCAGATGCTGCCATGTTTCCTAAACAGCCTGTAGAACTGTGAGCCAAATAAGCTTTTTTTTTTTTTTCAAATAAATTACCTAGTCTCAGGGATTTCTTTATAGCAATGCAAGAATGGACTAATAGACAAATAAAAATTGTATATATTTAGGGTGTAAAATGTGATGTTTTGATGTACATATACATTGTGCAATGATTACCACAATCAAGCTAATTAATGCATCCATCACCTCATGTGGTTACCTCTTTGTGGTAAGATCTACTCTTTGCAAATTTCAAGCACACATTATTGTTAACTACAGATCTCACTTATGTGTGGAATCTAAAAAAGTCAAACTCATAGAAATAGAGAGGGAGGAGGGCAATTGCCAGCAATGAGATGATGTTGGTCAAAGGGTACAAACTTTCAATTATAAGACAAATAAGCTCTGGAGACCTAATGAACAGCAGGGTGCCTATCATTACTTAATTTTTAAAACAGTGTTCTGAGAAGGGAGCCCAAGTCTTCATCAGATAGCTAAAGGGATCCATGGCATACAATAGGTTAAAAACCACCTCTCTCCTCCCCCTGTAGCCCAGAGGTTGAGCTCTCTGACTTGAGGACAAAGTCCAGGCCTCACTCACCTTTGAACTGCTGGCACCCAGCACAGTGCCTGGCACATAAGCGATGCTCAATAAGCAGTCCCTGATAGGCTGCTCATCGATTGAGGTAAGTACAAAAAGCTGCATTTTAGAGACAGGCTGGGTTTTCTTAGCCATTTCAGTCCTGGAGAGAACTGACCATTTCTACTGCCTCTCACTCTTCCTTACTGATCTGTGCCCACATGTACCCATTTTGATGTGGAAGTATCTGCTCTCCCACTAACAACAAGGCCGAATTTGATGTTTGATGTCTGTGTTAGAGATGGACAGTTGGACCCCTTTCCACAATCTACATGAGGACTCCACTTAGGAGCTGAAGTGAGAATCTGAGGGTGCTGACCAGCCAAGTGGGTATGTTTGGTGCCCTCCAGAAGGCATGTGAATCACTGCTGCCCCATAGCTGTCAGGTTGCAAATTTCTCCATACTCTTGGTAGTCTCTCCTTGATTTTTGGCTGTTTCATTATTTAACTCTAAGTCTCCTCTCAGAGCACAAGAACAACCAATAGTTAATGTCATGGCTCAGAAAACATGGCAAGAGCCAACCAGATACCTGAAACTCATTGTGCCAGGGGATGGTTTGTAACAAACTCATTTCTCCTGCAACAGGAGCAAGTGGGACTCGGGAGAAACTTCACTGTGGTGTGCAGCAGGCAGCAAGGCATGGCCTCACTGTGAATGTGCTCCGCTTCTTTCTACAAATTTCCTTCTTATTTTAGGATTACTCTGATTGGCTAATGAGATGTCAAAAGCATGAGATTAATCAATGCGAATCATAACCTCAGCTGTGCTTACCCTGCAATAGCCTTCACTGCCATCACCAAAAATATAGGCTCTCTCCACAATAAACACTTTTTATAATACCAATAAGACCACTCCAGGGAGTGTTGTTATCATGAAATAATCATGGCCCTGTGGGACTCAGCCTGGCTGTGTTTCATGCCTCATAATGCTGGGGAGGGGGATGGCGGAGGGAAGAAAGGAGGGCAGAGATAAGGGGTGATTATATCAAAATAATGGCACCCCCTATTGTGCCCTTTTGCTTAAAGCTTCAGATACCTCAGCTGAGAACATGTGCCTGTGAATTGTACCGGGTTGAACAGCTGTGACTTTTGTGCATACAGCCATCTGCATTCATGTATTTTTAATGGGCCACTTTGGGGCTGTCAACCTGCAAACAAAACTTAGGTTAGGTTTTGAATCCTGGTCAACAATATTGAATTCTAGCTCTTGGTTATTCCTCCTTACCAACTTACTTCTTCTGCAAGAATTATTAACAAAATTGAAGTTGTAAGAAAAACAAGAAGAAAATGCAGTATCTTGCATCTCACATTCACAAAAGGGGTCCTGACAATGGATGGGAGAGGTCTCCAGGGTTGGTGACTCAGCCCATTTGACTTGATTTGGACTCATTTTGATTACATGTGAATTTCCTTCCCTGATTGCCAATGTGAATTTTTGGATACTGTGGCAAATTAATCAGGTTTACATGGTAGATAGCTACTCGGGTGGTTCATATCTGTCCATAATAATGGAAAATGACAGCCAAAAGCAAAGACAGAGGCTTGTGAAAACTGCTGTTAAGATGTGTGATTTTAAGGAATATGGCATGTGTGTATAATCTATATTCTGCTAGTAATAATGACTTAGTGAATGAAAGCAATTGTTTACCAAAAATGACTTCTGAACTCACTTAGGTTTTCTCCACACATTCTGTGAGGCTGAGAATGCCATATTTCCTTCCAGATGCATTATAAATTTGAACATGTATAGAATCAAAGGTAAGTTTTTAAAGTTAAGGTAATATTATAGCCTAAATAGACCAAGAGTTTGCTTTCTCATAACAGCTAAACTATTTAAAGGGGTTAAGCTGACGGTTTGTTTTATGGTGATGGTTGTTTAATGTCAGTCTGTATTATAAGGAAGTCTAGATATGGCTCAGGTGCAAAGGTGATTATGTCCATTTCTCCTCCTGCCATAAAGGAACCACACAAAAAAACCCAAAGAAATCAATCGAAACCAACATTTATTTGAAGCAATTTTCCTCTTTTCAGTTCTTTAACATTAATTCAGAATGGTATCAAAGTTACAAGAGTCAAATTGGACTCTGAAACACCAAGAAAATTATTTTTCAAAAACATGCACACTCAGTGGGCAGGAAAGTAATGCCATCAAATGCTCCCATGCTGAGCCCTCAAATCCCCTCCTAAAATAAAACCATAACTTGGTGTCTTCCCCTGATAATTATTCTCACTAAGCAACTATCTTCTTTTTAAGCTCCTTAAAATCATTTCGTGGCCAAAGAAGAGAGGAGCAAGATGGTTTTGATCTTTTAGTGACAGTGATTCAACCACTTCAGCATTTGTTGGAGACTGGCTGTTCCTTTTTTAATTTCATCAAGCCAAAATTGTTATAAAATGTCCTCTGTGAAAGAATATTCCATTTTAATCATGATTTCTCTTAAGAAAAAGAAACATAAACATGTCAACATGACACTAGAGAACCACAATGTGTCTTCCTAATACAATAATAGCCATGGTTTTATGAACCATTCGATGAAACAGCCAAAGGAGAAATTAGATCCTTTGGCCCTGGTTGCTGAATGTAATAGATCTCCCCTCAGTTAGATAACTGGGAACAGGCTGAAATGATTAATAGGAAAGCTTGATGGGTGTAAAAACTGCTTAATGTAAGAGTGCAATATGGCATGCAAACCAAACTAAAACAGCCATAAATATTTTAGGCACCTTATAAAGATTTAAGAATATTTATTCCACATATAAATCCATTGTGTAGTATCAGTGAAAGCTAAGAGTCCAGAGGTCTGGCAGCCTGAAATACAATGCAGTGGATGAGGGCTGTGTGTCTTCTCTCTGTTTGCATTTTCCTGTGATGATTAAACCAAATTAGTTGGCTAACTGCTTCCAAAATGAGGCGAAACTCCCAAGTGCCAATCCTTTTACAGCTTTGTCAGCACTTACTGCTCAGAGAAATCTGATCTCCAAAGCTTTGCGACAAGAAGTAAGGTTGGGGCCAGAGCCTCCCCCTGGTAGTTTTATCTCACATTTCAGGTCTCTTACATCTGTGCTAACCAAAGTGTTATCTTGGGTCAGCTGCAATAGTATGGCCTGGATGCTGGTTAGAAATGCAGAATTCCAGGCCCCAGCCCGGACCTACTGAATCAGAGGCTACAGTGTACCAAAATCCCCTTGCATGCATGCTAAAGTTTGGAAAACCCTGGGTTACACCTTCAGCTCTCTCACATCTCCCATTCCTGCCTTTATCCCCAAGCACCAGATGGCTCCCAGAGTGTAGCTAGTGAGATGGCAGCTTTGTCACTGACAGGACATGGATTTTTGTAATCTTACTTAGCCTCTCTGAGCCTCCATTTTCCCATTTAAAAATAAAAGGAAATAACAATAACAATTTCACGGGGGTGGTGAAAAGACTAAGTGAAATAATGTATTCAAA
Organism: Pongo pygmaeus; assembly: GCF_028885625.2. NCBI lineage: Eukaryota > Metazoa > Chordata > Mammalia > Primates > Hominidae > Pongo > Pongo pygmaeus. The sequence goes on from NC_085930.1 coordinate 80,074,594, forward strand.
AGCTCACAGTGAGATGTCTGGTATATAGCTAATGCCCAATCAATGGTTGAAATTGAGGGTGATAAAAAGGCACAGATAGGACAAATTTCAGTTTTCACAAAACCGTTAAGAAATCCCTTATCAATTTCTTTATCTATTCGATGGGATCCATAAAACAAAGATGTCTGGAAGTTGGCATAAGAGCAGAGAAAAGTGTCAGTTACTAAGGGAGAGAAATAACAGCAATAAGAGTGTGAATGTGGATTAGTTATCTTGTCCTGTGTGTCAATTACCCTAAAACTTAGTGGCTTAAAACAAACATTTATTATCTTGTCATGTCTGTGGGTCAGGAATTCAAGACCATCTCAGATGGGTAGGTTCTATCTCAGGTTTTCTCATGAAGGTTAAATCAAGAAGTTGGCTGGGGCTGCAGTCAGCTGAAGGCTCAACTGGGGCAGGAGAATCTTTTCCAAGAGAGTTCATTCACATAGTACAGAATGTTAGCAGGAGGTCTCAATTCCTTCCCCTGTGGACTCTCCATGGGCTGAGTATCTTCATGGTATCATGCCTGGCTGACAGAGAGGACATGGAGGAATTCGTGGTGCCTTATATGACCTGGCCTCAGAAATCATGCACCAGACACCCTATCTGAGAAGCATCCATGGTTGTGGCACTAATAGGTGGCCAGAGGTAAGCTTTGGTCCTTAATCTCTTCAGACCCTAAACCCCTGCTAAAAACAAAAATTAGATCCACGTACAAATTGTTCTTCTTAGGCAAATACTACTTCAAAGCAATTCTCTCTTTCAACCAAATTGTTGCCCCCAAATCTCTACTATATAGAAATGCTGGAGTCCCCAATGTGTCTCTACTCAACTTGTAAAATAGCTTCTAAGGTGTCATAAATCCAGATAGTCATAAGAGTTTTCAGTGATTACATTTTCAGTTAAGTCTGAAACACTTCCCCACTCTCAATACACATTTTTATCCAGCTCAAGTCCCACAATCCTTCTAGTTATAGGTTAAATAACCCTTTCTCTGGGAGGCCCTAGGTTAGATACGACTGTTGCAATATCTCCCAGAACCCTCTCAAATTCCTTTATCATAATACTTTTCACATATTCGGGAATTTATGTGTTTGTGTCAGTACAAGCTTTTGTGATTGATCTTTTAATCAATCACAAAATTCAAGATGGCAGGGACCATGTCCAGTCTTGTTCAATCTGTATATACTGGAACCTGATACACGGCTGGCACAGAGTAGGTTCACAAAATCTGTTGCATAAATTTTTGTGTATCCATTTATTCAATAAATAGTATTGAGGGCCTACTGTGTGCTGGGCAGAATTCCATGCACCGCAGATATAGCTGTGAACAACATCAAACAAGTCCTAGATGGGTGAAGGCAGATAGATAAATAAATAAATAAATAAATAAATAAATAAAGAGGGGAACAACACATACTGGGGCCTGTCATGGGGTCGAGGGCTGGGGGAGGGAGAGCATCAGGAAGAATAGCTAATGGGTACTGGGCTTAATACCTGGGTGATGGGATGATCTGTGCAGCAAACTACCATGGTACACATTTACCTATGTAACAAACCTGTGCATCCTGCACACGTACCCTGGAACTGAAAATAAAAGTTGGAAATTTAAAAAAAACTAATAACCAAACAAAAATTCACCACATCAGGATACAAAAAAATTATTCAAAGAATAGCAAAGAGCAAGAAGACAGAGTGATGGAGTGGTTCCAATTTAGAAAAGGTGGTTAGGAGAGGCCTCCCCAAGATGGTGATATTTGAACAAAGCCCTGAATAAAGTGAAAACACAAGCCATGAAGATAGCCACAGGGAGAGTATTCTAGAAGGTGGGAACAGCTAGTGCAAAGACAAAGGGGGGAGAATATTTGTCATATCCAAGGACCTGCAAGGAGGCCGATATGCTAGAGTAGAATAGGACATGGTAGGTGGCAAGGTCAGAGGGGTACATGTGGGGACAGCAAATCACATAGGGCACTGAAGGCCATTCTATGGGAGGCTTGACCAGGGGACAATATGATCTGATGTGAAAGGTGTTATAAAGACCCATCTGGCCGTTTCGGTGGAGGAGACTATGGGAGCAAGGCTGGACATACAGAATGTGATGAAATTCAGCCCACTCTGTTGGACACTGAGAGGGATAGAAGATGAAGACAGCATTTGGTCTTCTTTGATGGAGGAAAGAAACAAGTAAACAAATAACTCAAACATGGCTAAGCCATGGTACGAACAAGAGCCATCAATTCTGACTCAGCGATAATGACTGCCACTTCTTACTCACTGAAAACATGCCTCATATTCCTCACAGTTTATCTGGCTCATTCCTCCAAAACACTCCACAGGGAGGAAGCATTAGCCACAGGCCATCAAATGGCAAATGCCCCCCCCCCCACCGCCCCGTTTCTCAGCACCGACGTTGTCAACAGCATACAATGACAAATGGAGGCCCCAAGAGGTCCATTTTTGTCCTTCCATTTTTGAGCAACTTGCTCAAAAATCAAGCTCATTGTAAATGGCAGAGCTGGAATTTAAACCCAGGCAGCCTGACTCCAAAGCACAGCTCTGAACCAGGCTACCACATTGCCACCAAATGTCTTCCCTGTAGGTATTTGGGCTTCTGGCCTCTGGTTTGGAGAAACAGAAAAATGAGCAATGAAAATACAAAGAGCTCTCAAAGTGATAAAGCAGAGTTTTATGATGGTGAGGATGGTTGTAAAAGCAGCAATAGGTTTTAATGAGCTAAGAATTATTTTAGCCCAGAAAAGTGATTTGTATCTTTCCCAGTGCTATACTCCCAAATGACAAAAATCATCATTTTTTCCCAGCCTCCTACAAGTTGCTGTATCTTATTTATGTTGTTCTCCACACAAATGGAGAAAACTCTTTTCTTCTTAAAATTCAAATCCATTCCTGCTTAATTTTCCTCTCCTTTTATTTTGGTTTTGTCCTTTCAGGGAAGTCCCCCTGCTAATTGTAAGGGCAGTTGTGATGGACATCCACTAACCCCAAGATGGCAAATGTCTGGCCATTGTGCCATCTGTCTCTCTCTCTCTCTCCTCTTGTGTCCACAGCAGACATCTCTAATTGATACTGGTGTCCTCCGCCTGTCCTTTCTGAGATTTCACAGTGCTTTTCACAGCACTCCAGAGCATCAGATGCTACCAATAGATCAACGTTAAACCCATGTGCCATCTTTGAAGTTATAGTCTTTCTCAAGGCCTTGGTTATGAAAACGGGGATCATCTCACTCAGGGATACTCTTTGAAATACCCATCAGGTTTCTTAGCTCAGAAGCCATGGTGAATGCAGATATCTGGTAAGAGGCAGCATATGCATAGTAAGGAGGGCTGGTGGGTTGTATTAAAGGGGGCCTGGAAAGGGGAGAGCCGAGAAGCATGAATAGCACTTGGGAGGCTACCATCTCATAACAATCCAGACAAGAGAGGAAGATGGCCAAATTGAGGTAATAGCAGCGGAAATGGGAGGCGGTTTTGCAGAGTTTTTTCAAGCTGTGGGTCATGAAATCAATTTGCCGGGTCATGACCACCACTTCTTAAAAATGAAGTAATAAAATAGAATAGGTATTGTTTAGTGAAGCTCATTTCAGCCCTTATATTACATGTGTGTATCGGGTTGCAACATAAAAGATATGTCTTACTATGGGTTGCAGTCTATGACAGGTTGAGTAACAGTCCCCAGGTCCCTCACCAAAGACCTCCATACCCTAAGCCCCTGAACCTGTGAATATGTTACATCACATGGCCAAAAGGACTTTGCAGATAGAATTAAGGTTACTAATTAGCTAATCTAGAAATAGGGAAATTTTCCTGGATTGTGGACCCAGTGATTTCAGACTGGTGGGACCTCAAACCAAGAAAACAGCCTGGCCTACAGGACTTTTGGCCTACAGAATTTTTAGATAATAAATAGGTATAGTTTCAATCCTCCAAATATGCGGCAATTTGTTATTGCAGCAGCAGAAAACTAAAAATGGCTTGAAAAAAGTTTGACAGTTTCTGGTATAGCAGTTTAGAATCAGATTACTGGGTTCTACTTACTAGTTATTCTTGTATTTAGTAAGCTGTGACCTTGGGCATGTTATCCAACATTTCCTTGGATATAAAACTGGGGTATAATAGAGCAAACTCACTGGGTGTTGGAGGGACCGGGACCAAAATCAATGGTGGTAATGCACATAAAATGTTCAGAGTAATAATTATTATTATGACCTTGATTTAGTAGAAAGGCAAGCTTCTTGACCTTCAGTTTCTTATCTGAAAAATGGAGATAATACGACTCCGTCATTTGGTTGGGGTCAAGAACTAATCAAGTATTATAAAATGAGGCCCAGAAAACTCCCTAAAAATTATAGATAAAAGATGACAAGAAACTACTAGTTCTTTACTTCAATATCTGCTCTCTCCTTCTTCCTTATTAATATAACCTCCAACTTTTAGCAGAGACATGTCTGCTCAGGATAAAGAGGATGTGACCCAGTCTCCCTGGGAGCTTGATGTAGCCATATGACTTAAGTGCTGGCTAGTCACGTGTAAGCAGAAGTGTTATATGCAGCTTCCAGAAAGTCTTCTTAAAAGGCTGTGAACAGACCCTTCTTCTACCGTCTTTTCTGTTCACAGGCATGAGGTCATGATGGCAGGAATTCAAGCAACCATTTGAGACTATGAGATTGAGAACTCCAGAGCAGCAGGATAGAAAAAAGCTGAGTCCTTGGGGATTTACGGGGCCACATTTGCAGCCTGAATTGCCTATCTCAGTGCTTTGTTTAGACAGGAGAGAAACAAACTTTATTAGTATGTTTTCATACTGTTGTAAAGAACTGCCTGAGACTGGGTAATTTATAAAGAAAAGAGGTTAATTGTAAGTTACACCTGAGGCTAGAGAGGCCTCAGGAAATGTACAATCATGGTGGAAGGTAAAGGGGAAGCAAGGTACCTACCTTCTTTGCAAGGCAGCAGGAAGGAGAAGTGCAAGCATATGGCAGATGCTTATAAAACCATCAGATCTCATGACACTATCAGATCTCATTCACTATCATGAGAACAGCATGGGGGATCCTGCCCACATGATCCAATTACCTCCACCTGGTCCTGCCCTTGACATATGGGGATTATGGGAATTACAATTCAAGATGATATTTGGGTGGGCACAAAGCCAAACCATACCACTTCTGACACTTGTGTTGTAGAACTTATAGGGCTCACAGCTTTACAATTTGCTACTCACAGCATCAAGCAACTCACCACAAGTTGAAGCTCTTTGATCAACCAGTTTATGATATTAATGACGCTTTAAAACTTTGCAAACTGCTATACACATATGCCAAGAGCTCTCCAAAGGATCCCAAATATTTATAAAACAAATATATAGATTCATTTAAGTGCTTAAAGTAAGGTGAAGTATTTACATGGAAATGTTTTAACTCAATAAGACATTTTTCAAATGGCTCAATTTGTCTCATGGATCAGTCATCAGGAAAAAATAAACTAACCTGGCATCTTTGTGTGGACTCATAAAGGAAATTAGCTTGCAGTCCAGAAGGAAGTTGCTTTTCATGCACCCAATTGTGTTGTGTCAAAAGAATCAATAAAGATGAACGATTTCAAGATGAACATCCCAATATAATCCATTAGAGTGCATGGGTCATTTGCATTTTCTAAAGATGCAAATAATGAAATCAGGATGAAGAGTAATCCAAAACAATTTTCTACCTTCCAGAGAAGCCAAAGTATACAAGCGGAATGAGAAGCTCTCTCTTATGTTATTCAGAGCAAGACTCTGGCCCAACCAGTTCATCTCACACATAACTCCGAGGTCCCCAAATCCAGAGGCATTTGAAATTTATTAAATGAACTGACCCTTCCTGACAGAAATCACGAACCAATTTTAATTCAAAACGAAGCCTCCAAAAAAATACATCATTGTGTGATTCGAGAAAAGAAGGGCATTTACCATGACTGGTACAACATACTTATGATCTTACTTAGTCCTTATAATATCCCAGGAGGCAAGTATTGTTCTGTCTTGCAGATGAGGAGTGTGAGATATGAAGCGACTTCTGCCAGATCACAGGGAGACGCCAGCAAAATGAAGGAAGAAACCAAACTCTGTTTGATGTAATAGCCTACAGCAGAGCTGTGTAGTAAACATCTAATATGACCCACATATGTGATTTAAACATTTTAGTAGCCACATTAAAAGAAGAAACAAGTGAAATTAAAGCTACCACTCTTTCTGATTTTGACCCAATAGATTCAAAACATTATCATTTCAACATGTAATCAATATAAAAATTGAGATATTTCACACATTCCTTTGTATTAAGTCTTCAAAAACTGGTGTGTATTTGACATTTATATCACATCTTCATTCTGACTAGCCACATTTCAAGTGCTCAATAGACATGACAGCATAGGCCTAGAGTAATACTCAGCATTGTTACCTACCATTTCATTTTTACATACAGTGAAAAGCCCCAAATGCCCGAATTTGTAGACTTATAAAATTGTAATAACCTGATGAGGCCCTACAGGGTTGCCTATATTTAATTTTGCCAAGTATATTGGTTTACTTAGGCTACGTCATGATGCACCAACAAGCAACCCCAAATCTCAATGGCTTGCAACAACAAAATTTTATTTCCGCGCTATGCAACATACCTATTATGAGTTGGCTGCCACTCTGCTCCTCGTCATCCTCAGTCCGAGACCCAGGCAGATGGAACAGGCAATACCCTGTGGAAGAAGGAAGAGAGATACTACAGAATGTTTCTCTCTAGATATATACTGTCTCTTAAAGACTCTGCTAGGAAAGGGTACATTTGACCAATGAAATAGCCAAAGCAAGTCTCATGGGCAACCCTTATATATTGGGGGACAGAGTAGGAAAGGATATGGGGTTCTCCTCTGCAGACGGGCAACAAATATTTTGAATAACAACCTAATCTCCAACTCCAAGGAAGGACTTAATAACACTAACATCTATTATCATTTCAAAAATGATCTTTTAAGACCACAAAAGTAGGAAGGAGAGAATACATTATTCTTATTTTCTCATCTCACCAGAAACTGGTGAAATCTATCCCTTGGACAGACAGTCAGGATTTGAGATCATTGATCTATGGAGTGACCACACCTACTCTGCTTTGCCCCATTTCCTAAATCGTATGGTTTCCAGACATTCTGAGTTTTCCAAGTCTTTTAAAATCCATGTAATGTGATATGCACGAAGTAATAATTTATTTCTAAAAGTGATTTACACAGATTTTCACTGTCTACTTTTTTACATTTCTGTACTATTTGATTTTTTAAAAATATATAGTTTGGCCATAAGAAAAAAATAAACATAAACATTTAGCTCAACTCACAGGGGACCAGTGATGGGGTTGAGGGTAGGTTTTGTCTCCAAGTATGAGTGAGGCAAACAGCCTCCTGTGTATCATAGGGGTGCCAGCCACTCAGGCTCATTTCCCCTCAAGTTTTGCTTTATAATGCAGTTTAAGACTTAGGAGATTGGACAGGTTTAAATTCCTCAAAGGAGCCATGTTGACCCATCCAAAGGAACCATTCAATAGCTTACAGAGTGAATTGAAAACCTGCCTTCTCCCTCCAAAGCAAATGTTTGCCACAAATAAAACACCCAGCAAATATTACACCAGTAATGCAAAGATGTCCATTTCTCTTAGATGGATGAATTACAAAGCCCCAAATTTCCAGTCACAGTTCAGTAAAGTCCTCATGAAATCACAAGGCATTTTCTTTTCTGGAAAAAAAAATGAGGTAAGTATGACCAAAAGTCATAGCACCTTGTATAGCCCCAGGAAACCAGCAGAACTTTATTAATCTTTAGATTAATATTTGGCCACGTTAATTTAAAAAAAAAAGCAGCTACCCTGGGTCTCTCAAGAAAATGTATTAGATCTTTAAAGTATATCTATTTTAAAAATAATAAATATCTAAACAAATAAATGCCACAGGCCCAAAGTCCCACAATTCACAGGAACAATTTCATTGCTCTTTTTATTGCTCCCAATATCACAAAAGTTTACAATTAACAGCCACCAACGTGAAAGAAGAAAAAGATAAAGAAAATGTTTATTGCTTTAGAAAAAGTGGTGCTCCCCTCTCAGCTCTGTAACCACCCTCCTTTCTGAGTGTTGCTGAGTAAAAGAGACAGAATAAAACATGTTCTTAATGTCGACACCACGCATTTCCACAGACAGAAGCTGAGACGTGGCAGGAAGCACGAGCTCCAGAGCAGGGGGCTGGAGGGAGGAGGGTATCGATGATGCTCCCTAACGCAATTACTGCCAATGACAGACAGTGTAAATTTCATATCGCCTCTGAGCAGGATAAAAAATGTGCCGAGGGGCGTCTGAGTTTGAATCAAGGTCATCAAAATGCCAAAGGGGGAAGAATATCTGAAGTTAAAAAGAAAAAAAGGGCTCATCTTGAGATTCGTGAGTTCTTTTCTTTTTTCCTTCTGCATTCTTGATTTCAATTATATATGTAGTTCATTCATTTATTCATTCAATAAACACATGCCAGGAACTGGAAACAGTAATAATAGTAAAATACAATATTTTTATGTTCCTAAGTATGAAATTGCATCAATTTATTATGAATTAAATTGGAAAAATGTTACAGATTTAAAAACAAAGTACAAAAGTGACTGATTCTTTTTAGTTCCACAAATACCTAGCATCCCGAAGTAACATGTAAACAAATTTCTATGCGCTCAATGCATCCTTCCAATTTTGATAATAACCTAAATAATATCAGATCTAGTATATGACTTTCACGTGTAAGTTATGGTTTTATCCATTACTTTGACAATATTATTGATGTAACAGAGAGAGAAAATTTTTCAACTATTGTAAAATACAATATTTTTAAAATCCAAATAACTTAGTATTTTTTAAAATAGTACACATTCTAATCTTGCCATCTGTTAATAGTATTGTTAAAAACAACAACAACAACAACTTTTAACTAGGTTTCTTGTTAATTTGATGTTCTTGATAACTGGACCAGGTAGAATAAAAGCTGATTTTTACTGCGTCTCCAATAAAATACACACACACACACACACACACACACACACCATGTTTCCTCTATATTGCAGGAAATAAGCAGCTTTTGCATGTGTCAAAAGGATATTTTACTAAGTATTTTTCCTTGTGATTTTTTTTTCTTTTTATTTTCCCTTCAGCCCTTTCACCACTAAGGCTAAGCCATGATGCTAACTGAGAAAGGAAAAGGCAGTTTCCCCCACAACAATGAAGTCCACAGAGCAGGGAGACATCAAGACACCAGAAGCAGCAGCTCAAGAGAGAAAGCAAGACAGAGACTTAACAGCCCAGAGCCCTCAATTTGCTCCTTCCTCTGCCCTTAGGGTTGAACCTTGAGAGAAGGAAATGGTAGAAACTTTGGGGCTGGCACCCTGCTTCCCCCTAGATCACCTGGGGGGACCCTTCACCCCTTTGAGAGAAGTATGGGAAGGGGACAGTCCCAGGTGAAGGTCTTGGCCTCAGGTCTGGCCTCCGATTCCCTCTACCTGCATGTGCTTAGATGAGACGTTCCTAAGGGACCCAGGAGGCGGTGGTGGAAGTTCTCAGAGGACTGGAAAGATCTCATGAACAGAGGTGTGGCCAAGTCTGCAGTCACCAGCAGCAGGGGACAGGTGCAAAACTCACAGACCGAGCATTCACCAGAACGACAGCCCAGCCCATCTCAGCCACACCACAGTAGGCACCAGTCCAGGCACAGAGGGTCTCCCACCACCCAGCTGTCCCATGAGGTGGTTAGCCTGCTCCTCAACCAGATACCACTCAGGGCTAATAGAAAGGGGAAGAAAGAAGAGAATCAACATTTATTCAAAGAAGACACAGTTACCCTGAGAGTAGCTGTTTGAAACCAGAAGAGGCACAGCAACATTTACTTGGCAAGTCTGTTTCTTCGGCCTAGTGGAATAAGCAGGTGGCAAACATTACTGTTTTTTCAACTTTCTCAGTAACAGAATCCTGGTTTTCAACTGGGTACGTTGCCTTCAAACCAGAAGATTGGACTTCCCAACCTCCCTTGCCACTAGGTATGACCAGGTAATTAAGTTTTGGCCAATAAGATGTAAATAGATCCCAATAGTTTGTTCTTTTTGCTTAGGATTGCAGTGGCTATTCGGGCTCTTTTTTGGTTTCATATGAATTTTAAAATTTTTTTTCTTGTTCTGCAAAGAATGTCAATGGTAGTTTAACAGGAGTAGCATTTCATCTATAAATTGCTTTGGGCAGTATGACCATTTTAACAAAATTGATTCTTGCTATCCATGAGCATGGAATGTTTTTCCATTTGTTTGTGTCATCTCTGATTTCTTTGAGCAGTGTTTTGTAGTTCTCCTTATAGAAATATTTTACTTCCCTGGTTAGCTGTATTCCTAGATATTTGTTTTCCTTTCTGGCAATTGTGAATGAGATTGCATTCCTGATTTGGCTCTCCGCTTCACTGTTGTTGGTGTGTAGAAATGTGAGTGATTTTTGCACACTGGTTTTGTATCCTGAGACTTTGCTGAAGTTGTTTATCAGCTTAAGAAGTTTTTGGGCTGAGATTATGGGATTTTCTAGATATTTCCTACAGCGCTACAGTAACCAAAACAGCATGCTACCGGTACAAAAAGAGGCACAGAGACAAATGAAACAGAATAGAGAACCCAGAAATAATGCTGCATACCTACAATTATCTGATTTTTGACAAACCTGACCAAAAAAAGCAATGGGGGAAGGATTCCCTATTCAATAAATGCTGCTGGGATAACTGGCTAGCCATATGCAGAAGATTGAAGCTGGACCCCTTCCTTGCACCATATACAAAAATAAATTCAACATGGATTAAAGACTTACATGTAAAACCCAAAACTACAAAAACCCTGGAAGACAATCTAGGCAACGCCATTCTGGACATAGGAATGGGCAAAAATTTCATGATGAAGATGCCAAAAGCAATTGCAACACAAGCAAAAATTGACAAATGGGGTCTAATCCAACTAAAGAGCTTCTGCACAGCCAAAAAAAATAAAAACTATCAACAGTAAACAACCTATAGAATAGGAGAAAATTTTTGCAAACTGTGCATCTGACAAAGGTCAGCATCTAGCATCTATAAGGAACTTAAACAAAATTACAAGAAAAAAACAATCCCATTAAAAGTGGGCAAAGGACATGAACACACACTTTTCAAAAGAAGACATACACGCAGGGCTGGGCATGGTGGCTCACACCTGTAATCCCAGCATTTTGGGAGGCCAAGGCGGGTGGATCATGAGGTCAGGAGATCAAGACCAGCCTAGCCAACAAGAAACCTAGAAACCCCGTCTCTACTAAAAATACAAAAATTACCCAGGCGTGATGGCAGGTGCCAGTAGTCCCAGCTACTTAATTGGGAGGCTGAGGCAGGAGAATCGCTTGAACCCGGGAGGCAGAGGTTGCAGATTGCAGTGAGCCGAGATTGCACCATTGCACTCCAGCCTGGGCGACAGGGCGAGACTCTGTCGCAAAAAAAAAAAAAAAAGAAGACGATGTACATGCAGCCAACAAGCATATGAAGAAAAAGCTCAAATTCACTGATCATTAGAGAAACACAAATCACAACCACAATGAGATACCATCTCATACCAGTCAGAATGGCTACTATTAAAAAGTCAAAAAATAACAGATGCTGGTGAGATTGCAGAGAAAAGGGAATACTTATACACTTGATGAGAGTGTAAGTTAATTCAACCATTGTTGAAGATAGTGTAGAGATTCCTCAAAGATCTAAAAACAGAACTACCATTTAACCCAGTAATCTCATTACTGAGTATATACCCAAAGGAATATAAATGATTCTGTTATAAAGACACATACACATATATGTTCATTGTAGAACTATTCAGAATAGCAAAGACATGGAATCAACATAAATGCCCATCAATGATTGACTAGATAAAGGAAATGTGGTACATGTATATCATGGTATACTATACGCAGCCATAAAAAGAATGAGATCATATCCTTTGTAAGAAAATGAATGGAGCTGCAGGCCACTCTGCAGGCCACTATCCTTAGTGAACTAACACAGGAACAGAAAAGCAAGTACCATGTGTTCTCACTTATCTGTGGAAGCTAAATGATGAGAACACACAGACATAGTTGGGAACAACACACACTGGGTCCTATCAAAGGGTGGAGGGTGGGAGGAGAGAGAGGATCACGAAAAATAACTAATGGGTACTAGGCTTAATGCCTGGGTGACAAAATAATTTGTACAACAAACCCCCATGACACAAGTTTACCTATGTAACAAAGCTGCACATGTACCCCTGAATTTAAAATAGAAGTTAAATAAATTTTTCAAAAAGATGTAAATAGAAATATTGTGTGAGACTCCCACAAAGTCTCCTTAAAAGATTGTGGGCAGAGACTTCTCTTCTTCCTCCCTCATGCTGCCTGGAATCTGGCTGTGATGCTTGGCACTCCAGCAACCATTCTGGGCCATGAGCCAATGATCACACATTCTAAGGATGGAGAACAAATGGCTAGAAGCAGCCAGGGTCTCCAATGCCTTTGTGGTACCATCATATTAGCCCTGAACTTCCATCTCTAGACTTAGTTTTTTAAACATAAAAGAGAAGTTAAGTTAATCTTATTTTTTCCTTTCATTTTTCTGTTACTACAATATACAGCTGAAACAGTCTTAATATAGTGGCATGTGAGCTATATGACATCAATAACAGCACATAAGAAAATAGAATTTTTAGATACCTAATAAATAATGTAATATTTCTCCTACAACAACAAATACATCTTTTTATATTTTGTACCATGTTGGAAGTAGTTAGATGTAACTACAGTAGGGGCCAAAATTTATTTTTAAAATAACTATTAAAAACTGTCAAAACAGGTTAATTCCAGTCTTTTGGAGGACAAACTGATTTGATCTTATTGTCTTAAGAGGATGACAAACTATTCAACTGATTGCTCTGGTATAATGGAAATGTAATTCAATTTTTAACAATTCTGTAAGTTTGTCAGCTGTGACCATCTTAAATAGAACCTGAAAACCCACACGCCACTCTGAAAGCATTTCTCTATGCCCACCTCCCCCAGCTTCTAAGATAAAGGTGTGCATAGGGTTCCAAGGAATTTCAGTCACGTCATGATTGTTTCAAAACTGCATTTTGACACTTCTGGATATATTAGTCAGACTCACATCACACATTTCAGAATTTGCCCTTGCCTTTCAAAACTCAAGAAAATGTGCATGGTAGAAAGTGGTTTAATAGTAAGCAAAATAGGAGCTATTTCCCCCAAAGCTACCAAATCAAATAGTGGCCAAGATATTGCTGGTTATTTGGAATTATTTATGTGCCTGTAAGAATAAAGAACCTAAGATGAGGGTATTTTTTTATCCTAATGATAAACACAGATAGACCATAAAACTGCCTGTTAGCTGGCATAGACAATTGTATTAAAGGAAACCTTAAATGTCAAAAGCCTATGAACAAGATGTAGAAAATTGCCTACGTTTATGGTGCCATTTATCAAAAGACTTCCATAATTGTTAGAAACTTATGTGTGTGCTCTTATGGGAAGAATTCACATGGACCCTAAAATGAAACAAAATTCTTTTTTTTTTTTTTTTTGAAAAAAAAAAATCACAGCATCAACTCTAGCCCATTAAGAGGGAGTTTAAATGGGCTAGATTCAAGCCTTTATTATTAAATGACTCGCAAGGACACCAAAACCCCATCATTTATCCAGGTAAGGAGAGAAAATGAGACAAAATTTAACTGATTGGATTTGAAAAAACGCTGAGCAGCTATTTTGCAATATTGCTTTAAAAATACTTGGGCTTTTTGATTCTGAGCTTTATTTCAATTCTACCAAAGCAGCATACAGTTTTTTTTTCAGTAGCAGAAATGCAATGTCCTGGAATTCAAAGTCTGGCTGGAGTAAAGCTCTTAAGCTGATATGGGTACTGACACAACAACAACAACAATAACAGTAATTATAATAGGAAGAAAAGAAAAATGTCAACATAACCTATCAACTGTTTGATAATGTGGTCTCACTGCCTTGTCACATATCCGGAGGACTCGGAATGTTATGCCATCTATTTGTACGTTCCAAACCCCATAAGGCAGGGATTTGTATCATTTGATTCATTTCAGCATCCCATCCAACATCGAAAACAGTGCCTGACATATCATAAGAGTTCAAAAAATATTTGCTGTACAAATGAACAAAGGAACAAGTCAGAAGCCTTCTCATCAATAGAAATTGCCCAGTTTGGCTAGGTGCAGTGGCTCACGCCTGTAGTCCCAGCACTTTGGGAGACCGAGGCAGGCAGATCACGAGGTCAGGAGTTCGAGACCAGCCTGGCCAACATGGTAAAACCCTGTCTCTACCACAGATAAAAAAAATTAGGTGGGCGTGGTGGCATGTGCCTGTAATCCCAGCTACTCAGGAGGCTGAGGCAGGAGAATCACTTGAACCCAGGAGGCGGAGGTTGCAGTGAGCCGAGATTACACCATTGCATTGTAGCCTGGGCAACAGGGTGAGACTCCATCTCAAAAAAAAGAAAGAAACAGCCCAGTTCAGGTATGCAACCTGGGCTTCTAAGCAGACCTTATCGTACTTCTCAGGGTGACAAGAGGGATTGCAATTTAAAACCTCAGCTCTGCGGATACGTTTCATCCTTGCTGCCATCTAGGGTGAGGACAATGGGTGTAACATCTAACTTCCCTGTGGCTCAGGCTCCAACTGTGCAGAGTAGGAAATAACTGCTGGTAGGCAGCTGAGTATTAAATGCTTTAATGTATATAAATCACTCAGCACAGTGACTTTCAACTGGGGCCATTTTGCCTCCCAGGGGATATTTGGTAATATCTTGAGGCATTTTTAGGTCTCACAACTGGGAGTAGGGTGCCACTGGCATCCAATGGATAGAGAAAAGGGATGCTGCTCAACTCCCTGCAATGCTTAGGATAGCTCCCTACAACACAGAATTATCTGTCTGATAATATGTTGTTAATGCCCAGGTTGCAAAACCCTTAGTGATGTGTCTTACTCAGAGAAAGGACTCAGTGGGTACTTAATATATTTAAGTAAGGAGTGACTAAAATGAGCAAGGAAAAAAATCCAAGGTGCTGTTTGTAAATTGATTTGTTTTTCCCCTGAAGTCTAGATCAGTTTCTTCTCAGTCCATCCTGGCCTAATCTCAACAACCCCCATCCCTAAGAAAGGTAGTCAGTCACACCCCAGCAGTCTAAACGGACCAGCATCTGGCTCCATGTTGTGGTATCCCTGTAGCTTCTGTTTAAAAATGCCTTCCTCCAAGTTTCCCCAGCTGATTTCAGAGAAAAATGTGCCTGGGACAGTGCTCTTGCCTGCAGAGCCACAGGGCAGGGTTTTAAACAGATTTATAGGAGGCTAACTACAGAGCAAGAAGTGCCAAGGAAACTAGGACCCTTCTGCAAAAAAGTCAGTGCAGTTTTCTTGTAGGAACCTTGAAGTTTTCCAATGTAGATACAAAGAAATTATAAAGAATATCTTGTTCCAACTCCTAAGATGGAACAGTGACATACAAATCCCTATGGGCTGAACTATGTTCTCCCTAAAATTCCTGTGTTGAAGTCTTAATACCCAGTAACTCAGAATGTGATTGTATTCAGAGACAGGGTCTTCAAACACATAATTAAGGTAATGAAGCCTTATGGGTGGGTTCTAATCCAATCTGACTGGTGTCTTTATGAAAAGAAGAGATTAGGACATACAGAGTGACATCAGATATGTGCATGCACAAAGACCACGTGAGGACATGGCAAGATGGTGGCCACCTCCCTCCCAGGAGAGAAGGCTCAGAAGAAACCAAACTTACCGGCACTTTGATATTGGACTTTGAGTCTCCAGAACTCTAAAAAAATCAATGTCTATTGTTTAAAGCCACCCAGTCTGGGGTATGTTGTTATGGCAGCCTATGTGTACCCATCATAGATGGTCCAGCATGACTGGTACATATTGTTGACCCAAGGTAGAATGGGCCACTATTTTATTTCTAAAAAATTTTCTAAAGGCTGATTTTCCCTCATTATAACTGTTAACTCTTACTTGGAGTAGACAAATGATTCAAGAGATCCTGGGTCCCCTGCCACCTTGGGCAAGTCACCTAATCTCTCTAGACTTCACTTACTGCGTCTTTAAAATACTGATTCATTCGTGGATTCACATTAATTTTTTGAATCCTCATTTGCTAGACACTGCGTTAGATACTAGCAACATATTGGTGAACCAGAAGAAATGATCTCTACCTTCATGAAGTTCAGATTCTTTTTTTTTTTTTTTTTTTGAGATGGAGTTTCACTCTCGTTGCCCAGGCTGGAGCGCAATGGTGCAATCTTGGCTCTCCGCAACCTCCGTCTCCCGGGTTCAAGCAATTCTCCTGCCTCAGCCTCCCGAGTAGCTGGGATTACAGTTGCCTGCCACCATGTCCAGCTAATTTCGTATTTTTAGTAGAGACGGGGTTTCTCCGTGTTCGTCAGGCTGGTCTCAAACTCCCAACCTCACGTGATCCGCCCGCCTCGGCCTCCCAAAGTGCTGAGATTACAGGCATGAGCCACCGCACCCGGCCTATGAAGTTCAGATTCTAATGGGGGTAAGGGGATCAAAACAAAAGTAAACAGACAAAATTGTTACAAATAGTAGGGACCGTGACAGTACCTCTTTCATTGGGTTGCTGTGGGGCTTAAATGAGATAACACATGTCAAGGCCTTAGTGCAAAAACTGTTCCCTAGTCCATGCTCAATTAACTCCAAGTATTATAATTTTTGTTATAATCTCACCCCAGGAAGATCTATCTTTCCAGCATTAAAAAGCAGCATACTGCTAACAAAAGGATGTCCACCCAGTATTTATTTACTGTCTCAAGGTAAGCATTATCTTCAAAACCAAAAGGCACATGTGAACAGCAGTTGGGGTTGGGGACATGGGGAAGGATTTAGGACTATCATCACTAAGAGCACAGGAGGCCTCTGGAGTCTGAGAGGACTGGGTTTCAATCACAGCTCACTGTGCATTAGCTGTGTGATCCTAGGCATATTATGTAGCTTCTCCCAGACTTGGCTTTCCCATCTGTAAAATGGGCTAATAATGATGCCACAGATGGGTTTTATGAGCAGCTAATGAAATGATGTATGTAAACCATTTAGCATAGTTCCTGTTGCATAGTAAACTCTGGGTACACATAATATGCTTTCTAAATTATAAAATTAGGGTAGTTCAATTCATCTCCAAACACATCTTGGAGTGCATTTTCAAGGGTCTGTCTGGATTCCCTTAGCCTGTTTCCCCTCCTTCACATCCTATAACACTCATTAAAAAAAAAAAACTTGCTAGCACCTCCTGTTTCCTCTCAAACTACCATATCTTGTGCCTATCTTGTGCCTACTAGGACCCACTGTCCTCTGGCTTCTCTGTCACTCCATTGCTTCAGTCACTGTTGTCTACAAGTTGAGGAACGGTTGTAATTGCAAACAAAGTCTGTCAGTCATTGCAATAATCTCAGAAAGAATCACAAGGAGTAAGAGTGAGTATGGGGACACTTAAAAATAGATATAGTTTTGTGTAAGGCTTTTTAAGAAGCTGTGCAACTGGACCCAGGTTAAACTCCTTTGATGATACAGAACTGTGCCTTACATGTATGTATATGGGTGCTCATGTGGGCGAGTGCATGTGTGCACACACATAGCCTTCCTGTCCCCTCCCTACAGAGTAGCCCTGCAGGCTCCAGAAACCAAAAGACAAACAAGCCAAGAATTAGACATCTACAGACATCCCAGGAGACAAAGATCTACTGGGGGACTGTCAATCCAGATGTCAGAACTGCCTGAGTTTTATAATCTGTCATGTGCAGGTGATCTGAAAGCAGCCTTTGGTGACATAAAGAATAATTCCAGCTTAAATAAAATGCCATGCATCAATTCCTCTATTTAATGCAGGAAGGACTTTAAAACAGGAATGCAGGGACATTTTCCTGGAGAGTAAAGGGCTGCTTGACTTGTCTCTTGTTTCTGTTTTGTTTGGTTTATGCGTGGCTTTAAGAGAGAAAAACCCCTGCCCACTCTGTTCAACATAAAATCCACCCTCTCCCCGCAGCCTCCTGGGCCACAGTGGGCCCACCTCCTGCTCCAGTTAGCACCCAGTTTGAGGCCAGAGGAGATCAGGCCATCTCACAAGCAAGATTTCAACCCAGATGTGGGAAGAGCAGAAATCTACAGCTAAATTGTAAACCAGACAGAAAAACTCATCAACTCTTAGTGATGAGGGTAGCGGCTTCATCACTGGATCTGTGCCTGCCGCTGCAGGAGAACAGGGCTCTAGGCTATAAATTGATATATGAGAGCAAAGGAAATCATGCCCAATAACATGAGCAGCCTGATGCAAACTCCTGCTGAGAGACAGCACCTATCTGGGGCCCAGGAAACTCATTCTCTCGGCTACTTGATGTTACTCATAAACAGATTTTCTCTCATTGTGTGTGCTTGGGGAGAAACTGTAGTTACCAGGCCACTACTAACCTATTCTCCTATCTTCCTATCTAAGGCAGAACACACCCTTTGACCTTGCAATTCTACTTCTAAAACTTCATAAAGATATGTGGATAAGAACAGTCATTAATTTATTGCTAATAATAACAAATATTTGAAAATAACCCAAAACATCTATGCATAGAAGGAGTAAATATAGCATGAAATGCCATGTAACTATTTTAAAAATTAGATGTAGATCTATACATATTAACATGAAATTTGGTATCAATAATATTTAAATTAAAAAGACAAAATATTACATACAACACTGCCCCATTTATGTTAACATGTGTGCATGCATTTGCATATACATACATTTGTTTTTAAATAACAAATAAGTCTGGAACAAATAACAAATATATCAAAGTGTTAACAGTGTCTATTTCTTTTTTTTTTTTTTGAGAGGAGTTTCGCTCTTGTTGCCCAGGCTAGAGTGCAGTGACGCGATCTTGGCTCACCGCAACCTCCGCCTCCTGAGTTCAAGTGATTCTCCTGCCTCAGCCTCCCAAGTAGCTGGGATTACAGGCACCTGCCACAGTGCTCAGCTAATTTTTGTATTTTTAGTAGAGATGGAGTTTCAGCATCTTGGCCAGGCTGGTCTTGAACTCCTGACCTCGTGATCTGCTCGCCTTGGCCTCCCAACGTGCTGGGATTACAGGCATGAGCCACCACGCCCAACCAACAGTGTCTACTTCAGGTAGGTGGGATTCGGGGTGCTTTATATTTGCTTCATATTTTGCGTTATCCAATTTTCTTAAAAAAAAAAAATAACAGTGATAACCTGAAACAAAGTTTGTTCCTTTCTTAGAGAAAACAAGAAAGGAGTACAACGATTTGTCTAAATGTAACATTTTGCCAAACATAAAGTCTGGGGAATGTGACCAGGTTCCCAGTTTGGTCAGGGCGAGCCTGAGTTTTGGTTACCAGATTGAAAGGGACCATGTCTTGCCAGCTCTGCAAAGTCATTGCTAAGGTGTCTGCCAATAATGACTGGCCACTTAGGGGCATTTGCAGTTTAGAAGTGGGTGGGGGAAGCCAATGTGCAAAGCTTCCAGAGCAGACTTTTTGTGGTTCTTGTAAATCTCCCCAATGCACAGGGATAGGTGTTCTTTCTCCCCACCCCTAACCCACCATGTTGATTTTGTTGGAGGTACATGCCTGTCGCTTGACTCAAAATAGGCAAGTCAGTTTCCATCTTCTGGAGGCTTGAAATTTCGACAGAGAAAGAATTGGTGTCACAGGTTGAACTGTGTCTCCTGAAAATCCATATGTTGGAATCCTAACCTCCAGTTCCTCAGAATGTGACCTTATTTGAAATAGGGTTGTTGCAGATATAACTAGTCTGGATGAGGCCATTAGGATGGGCCCTAATCCAATGACTGGTGTCCTTACACAAGGAGAAATTTGAACACAGACACATGTACTCAGGGAGAACATCATGTGAATGTAAGGGCAGAGATGGAGGCGATACTTCTACAGGCCATGGAATATAAAAGTTGCCAGAAAACCACTGGAGAGAGGGGCATGGAAGAGATTCCCACAGCTCTCAGAAAACCAACCCTGTGGACACCATGTTCTTGAGCTTCACACCTCCAGAACTGTGTGACAACAGATATCTGTTGTACTTTAAGCCACCCAGTCTGTGATACTTTATTATGGCCACTCTAGCAAACTAATACACTGGTCTCTGTAGGTGTCCACAACTATAATATATAAGCTCCAGAGGTGGATCAGCAGGGTACATGTGGCCACTGAGCCCAAGACGGAAGAAAACCCATAGGCAAAAGCAGGCACAAGAGGTGCACAAGAAATCCTCAATCCTTCCTAAGCCTATTTCTGGTTCCTTCCTGAGGTCTTGTTTCCAAGGTATGTTCATCACATCCCACATTCTGCTTGAGCTAGTGCTAGAGGATTTCTGTTTCTCCTAACTGATACCTCAGGGGACTGACTATTTATAGATCTTGAATCTCCAATCCACAATAATAGTAACAGAGCAGACCACTAGCATGTAGAATTCAATAACATCTTATTGGATAAGACAATCCATAAGTATGCAAATACGTTTATCTGACACAAACTGATCAGTAGCCACAAATCCAAGAAGGTGGTTGCTTTAAAATTCACAGGAACTTCTAGGCAGAATGAGACTGCCTAGAAATAAGAAGGGAAGAAGGAGACATTATTTGGTGCCAAAATTAGACAATATCAGACAAAATTAGATAATATCAGATTTGGCTGTAAGCCAAAGGGCAGAATAAAATGGGACCAGTTTGTACTTTTGCTCTCTGCCCCTATACCTTTCCTCCTCTCCTTTGATAAAAGTCACCCTCTCCCTACCCCTCCCCCTTCCAACCACATGATTTTGCTGTAACTTCCAATGACAATTCCTACTCACCCTCACCCTAGGGCCATTCACACGTCTCATGCCCCCCTTCCCTGGCCATAGTGATTATTTCAGTAAAAATCTATCATCCAAATCTGGCCTGTCAGAATCTTCCTCTTGGATTTTGTGCACTGTCAATTTGTCAGCTCACGTGGCCTGTTTCGGATTTGTGAAGTGGTAAAAAGAGAAGAAGAGAAAGAGAGAAGACAGACAGACCCTTGATGGTTTTGAAGCTCCTGAATCCTGGCATCCCCAGGCTAGTTAGACCTCTGCTCTTTATAACCTTCCTCTTGGCTGCAGTTAGTTCAAGTTGATTTTCTGTTGCTTACAGCCCAAAAGCTCTGATTTGTAGAGAGAGAATATAAGGCTTTATTCATGCCAAGAATGATGAACATTGCCCATACTCCAAGACAGCTGAGCAAACGGCCCCCGTCTGGGGAATCTCAGAGTGAAGGACCCCTCTCCTGTGGGTGGCTGCATCACAGAGGTTGGCTTGACTGAGGCTGCCAGTGGGGTGGGCAGCAGATCTACAAACAGGTTATGGCATTGGAAGCGGTCTTGCCTGAGAGCTCTGCCCACGAGGAGTGCTGCAGTGAATGGCTGCAGGCTGACTAATCAGTCTCTCCTTTAAAGCATTTGATCCCAAAAGCTGCAGAAAGGAGGTGTTAGTAGATAACGCTGGAGCAGTAACAACAGAGACAGACAAAAGCTGAGCCGCAATAACATGAGTTGGAGCAGAAAGTCAACTCCTGACTGAGCACCTTGTAGAATTGCTGTTGACAGAAGCAGTATAGCACAGTGGCCACTAGAGCAGACCCAGGCTCAAACCCGGGCAGCTCCACCTCTAGGGGCGTGATTTATGTGATATCTCTGAGCCTCAGTTTACTCATCTATATAATGGGAACCTGAGGCCAACCTCAAAGAATTGTCATGAAAATTAAATGAAATAATGGTGTATAAAGGCAACATCTCAAATCAGAGAGAAAACATGGGTTTTCGATAAATGGTATTAGGATAACAGGATAGCCACCAGAAACATACAAAGAAATACACACATCTTGTACCAGAATAAATGGCAATAGACCAAAAATGAAAATTCAAAAATGAAGCTTTAGATGTACTAGGAAAAAAACATGGGAGTATGTGTGGGTAACATCACAATGGGAGGCACCCTTTTGATACAGCACAAAACCTGGAAGAAAAAATTAAGTTACATCAAATGCTTTAAAATTAGTACAGCAAAACCACATGTATAAAGCTTAAAAACCAACTGACAAATGGGGGAATATCAGCAACTCACATCACGGACAAAAGATTCGCCTCTCTCATGAATAAGAACTTCTAGAACCAGTCGAAGAGATAAGCCAAAGCAGAGAGAAAATATAAATGCAAAATGCAAATCATCAAACACACAAAAAGATGTTCACTCACAATAAGAC
This sequence comes from Pongo pygmaeus, assembly GCF_028885625.2. Lineage (NCBI taxonomy): Eukaryota > Metazoa > Chordata > Mammalia > Primates > Hominidae > Pongo > Pongo pygmaeus. The sequence continues at coordinate 80,097,071 of NC_085930.1, forward strand.
CAGTGCCTGTTTTAACTAAACTAAGGCGGCAGTTTTTGCCTAGCTCCCTAACAATGACGCAGAAGTTGAAGAACTCAGTGTGTTGTGGGGAACAGAAATGTGTCCACTGCCATATAAATAAATAGACTGACCACCATGCAGAGCATATTGGCAATATCTACCCAAATTGATAAAGACATATACCTATTGACAGGCCAGGTGCGGTGGCTCATGCCTCAAATCCCAGCACTGGGAGGCTCAGGTGGGAAGATCACTTGAGGTCAGGAGTTTGAGACCAGCCTTGCCAACATGGTAAAACCCTGTCTCTACTAAAAATACAAAAATTAGCCAGGCGTGGTGGCAGGTGCCGGTAGTCCCAGTTACTTGGGAGGCTGAGGCAGGAGAATCACTTGAACATGGGAGGCAGAAGTTGCAGTGAGCCGAGATGTCGTCACTACACTCCAGCCTGGGCAACTACAGCAACTCCGAGAAAGGGAAGGGAAAGGGAAAAGGAGAAAAGAAAAGGAGGAAGGAAAGAAGGAAAGAAAAAAAAAGAAAAAAGACATACACCTATTGACTTGGCAATTCTGCTTCTAGGAGTATCCTACAGATCTACTGGTAATGGAAATATCTTCACACAAGAGGTTTTTCATTGCAGCACTATTTCCATTTGTAAACAAAAAATTTCAACAGTTATTAACAGAAGACTAAACAAATTATGTTAATCCAAACAATAGGATATAATGCTGCCCTCCCCAAAATAAAAATGAATGGGTTCTTTTATGTTCTTCCCTGGAAAGAACCACAAAATCACGACACATCGTTCAGTGAAAATGCTGAGTCTGGAGCCGGTATACCGAATGCCTTTGTTTGTGTTTAAAAAGCACAAGAGGCCGGGCATGGTGGCTCACACCTGTAATCTCACACTTTGAGAGGCTGAGGGAGGGGGGCAGATCACGAGGTCAGGAGATGGAGATTATCCTGCCCAACATGGTGAAACCCTGTCTCTATTAAAAATACAAAAATTACCTGGGTGTGGTGGTGCACGCCTATAATACCAGCTACTCAGGAGGCTGAGACAGGGGAATCGCTTGAACCAGGGAGTTGGAGGTTGCAGTGAGCCGAGATGGCACCACTGCACTCCAGCCTGGTGAAAGAGTGAGACTGTCTCAAAAAAAAAAAAAAAAAAAAAGTAAAAGATAGGGTATAGAATAGATACAGATATTTGTTTATGTATGCATAAGACATCTCTGCAGGGTTATACAAAAATAATAACACAGTTGTCCAGGGGACAGGAATATCCATTTATGCTTCTCTGAGTTGTGACTCTGTTATCTATTTTTAAAAAATAAAATTTAGAAATGAAATGAAACAACAACAAAAAAGAGGTAAGGATATACAGCTTAGTGCAGTGCCTGGAATGAAATAAGTTCTCAGCAAGTATTAGTGGTTTTTGTTACAATAATAATTACCATCATCATGGGAGCCTTTATCAGACACTCAGACTCCTGCTGTGTCCTTAGTAATAGCCCCGATATCATGGGATGTCCTGTATTCCTTACACGTTCTCCTTATGCTAACTTCCCTCTACCCTTCCCCATTATCACCTAAGGAAGCCGGTTCATCACTTTAATCCTTTCGATCTGAAGGAGCCTGCCATCTATGCAAGGTAGATGTAGGGATGTTGACAAGCACGAGACAATGAAATGCAAACTTCTGGGTTCTCTTCTTACCCAAACCCACCCAAGCCACCTCCGCCAGCACACCTGTGCACACAGAGGATTTCTTTAAGGGAAGTCCTGGCACAGTGCGGTGGGAGGGGAGAGCATACTGCTTCACATCTACTTTCCATCCATGGTCCCTGTTCCATCAGGTATAAAACTCTGCTAGCAAGAAAGAGGCGATTTTACAGATGGAAAGTAGACACATGGGCCACTTGTTGTGGTTTTGCTTCTGTTGCTACTCTGTCTCCACACCCCTATACCCACTCTGACAGGTGTGTTGCTGTTAGGCGCATAGGAAGAAAATGTATTCCGGAGCACTTTGTAATTTTAAAATACTGTCTTTGCAAGGTACTATTGTAAACCCATACAGAACAGGTGTTACATCATACATGTCTTCTGTATTCCTCCTAGAATTTAACTTAGTGCTAATCAGTGCACAGCAGTTCCTCAATAAATGCTACTTAGTTGAATGAAAGTGCAGCACAAATCAGTTATGCACATTACAGTCCAGTTGGAAGATTCAAAGATCTTTACATGGTGCTCTCTAACCCTGAGTAGAATATTTTTATGCAACATAAGCAATTTCCAGGTCTGGTTAGGAAAATGTTACATCTTTTTATGTATACACACTCATTCAGAGATATGTGCGGTAGAAATTGGGAGGAATGCATTCTCCACTCTGTTAAGAGATAGTTGCAGTGGAAGCATTGACAATGGATTCTTGGTGCCTCCTTCCTGTTGACTGGATCGTGCCTCAGAGGTGCTCAGGGAATCATTTCTGGAGGCCAGGACTTGAAGTATTCCTTCGATGCTTCCTGGGATTTTATAAGCCTCTTATTTCCAACATAAAATCTCTGCCTGCTTAAAATACCTGGAGTAGTTTCCTTCTCTTGCCCTGGTCCCTGATTGATCATTTGTCAATGGAATTGTCTTACTCATATTAGCACATTCGGTGGCCAGCACAGTATCTGGCAGCAGATGCTCAATAAATATTTCCTGAAAGCTAATGAAATTAAAATATATGTGTAATTTCTTGGCAACCAGAGATTTATTAGTACTACAGACAACCCAAGCATGTCTGGTCTCCTATGTTTAGCTTTCAAACCCAAGTCTTGGTACCAGATACCCTGCTGTTTGGGAAAACAATGTAACTACGTTTGACAAAAGATATCCAAAATCTCTGAGGGACAAAGGGCACCTTTCCTTATACAAACATTGACCCGTGGTTTATATAAGCACAGGCGCTGAAAACACACCGGCGTTATTAACAAAAGAAAATTCTATGATCCTGACATGGTCTGGTGATTTAGCACCTGCAGGTAACTTTTATTCTGAATCTTAATTTACTACCCACTGGTGACCCTTGTATAAAAATCAGGACAGGGGAGATTTGATCTTGCATGTAAATTTTATGTTTTGTCTGCTGGCAGATTTATGGTTTGGGCTGCGCCCAGCGCATTCAATGAGGGAGAGCCACATAATGGCCATACGTGTCATCACCCAGCACATTAAGCTGCCTTGCAATATCCCAGATTACAGTAGTACATTGCAAAGCATGGCCATTTGAAGGTAATTCATTCCAAATTCAACTTGGATTGCTTTTCCTCTCAAACTGACAGAGGGCTATGCCACAAGATCATCGGTGTGTGTCTCCATCCTAAAAATGAATTTCTTGTTTTTGGAGTGCTTACAACAAGAGGCCAGGATATTCAATCCATAAAGAGAGAGCAGGACAGGGTGAGAGAGAGATCGAGATATCTCGAGAGAGAGATCCTTGTAAGATCAGTTGCCCCAAACAAAAGAAAACAGAAATGCCACAGAGACAGCTGAAAAGAGTGAGTAAGAGAATGGACATTCGGGCCATTCAGATCTGGGGTCCTAACTCTAACTCAGCAGGGTGTGCCATGGACGGGTAACTCCACTCCCTGAAGCCTCAGTTGCCCAGGTGTGCGGTGTACTTGCCCTCAGGCTCATCGTGAACATTTATGGTGCTATGTACCCAATGCTTAACACAAGATAAGTACACAGTGTGAGGGATGATTACTTTTTTCCCTGCCTAGTCAGTTCTTCTGGAACTTTTTCCACTAAACAACTTTATGGCAAAGAAGATTCTGCATGTCTTCCTGGAGAAACAGACAGCAGCTTTTCCGGGGTCAGAACCTACAGTGACCCATGAAGAGCTCTGACTTATTTGAAGTCTGATATTTATTTTTAAACATCAGATATATTATTGTAATACATCTGTACTTGCTTTAAGTAGACTATGTGATTAAAATTGACACTCCAGGAGTGATTATGGGGCATGTGCATAGGTTGAAAATTTGAGTTGTGCAATTGTGATGTGTGCTTTTCTGTCTATGTGTGCGTATTATACTTCAACAAAAGTTATTTTAGGGCCAGGCGCGGTGGCTCACGCCTGTAATCCCAGCACTTTGGGAGGCCGAGGCGGGAGGATCACGAGGTCAGGAGATGGAGACCATCCTGACTAACATGGTGAAACCCGTCTCTACTAAAAATATAAAAAATTAGCCGGTCATGGTGACGGGAACCTGTGTCCCAGCTACTCGAGAGGCTGAGGCAGGAGAATGGCGTGAACCAGGGAGGCGGAGCTTGCAGTGAGCCGAGATTGCGCCACTGCACTCCAGCCTGGGCGACAGAGTAAGACTACACCTCAAAAAAAAAAAAAATCTTAAAAATGACTCTTCAGGAAAATACCCTGGGTTTATTCTGGAGCTCTGAGGCGACCCCTAGGGGAAGCCTCCCTTGTTCACAAAGCTTGCCACAAAGGAAGCAAAATCTGCATTGAAGTGACAGTATTACTGGGGAAAACAGAAAGACTTCTTCACATGATGGGGGACATGATGGAGTCAGGAGTTTATCACAGCAGATGTGGACTGGTGCTGACTGCCAATTTCCAAACACTCATTTGGAAGCTCGCAGTTCAGGCAATTAGGGCTGATTCTGTGCTGTATTTGAAATACAGGATTTTTTTTTTTAACCAAAACTCATCATCCACGACCATTGAGTCACTGCACTGGTTCATTTTTTCCAGTGGCTGACCTTTAAGTGTCAATTATAAAGTTTTATCATTTTTACCCCCTTTTCGACATTACCCCCTTGGGAAAGAAAGAATTCAGGGCTAAGAAGAGTACAGAATTTGAGGCCAGAATTTGATTAGAAACTGCAATTATAAAATCTTTAAACCCAAACACCATAAACAAATTTCCAAGAACAACATTAATATCAATAGCACAGATTCCCAGGCCTAAATGTGATTTTATAAAATTCGTGAAAAGATAATTCATAACATTATGATGAGGGCATGGGGTTGTATGACCTTTAAGATTCTGTCTAGCTCTAAATGTATATGGAATATATTGATCTTGAAATAATGCCTAGGCTACTGCGTCCCAAAATGTTTTATAAAAATAAGGGTGGCGGTGGGTGAAGCTCGTGTGAAATACATTTGAGAAATGCAACACCTTATCTTCTGCTCCCAGAGCTCTGTGAGTCATATTAAAGGCTCTGAGAAGTCCTGCAGTAAGTAAATACATTTAATTTTCTTTAACCCAGCATTTCCCTAACCTATCTGATATGTAATACCAAAGAATCATCTAGAAATTGGGGAAATGCTAAGTTCACCCTGGTGAGCTGCTCTACTAGTTGTCACATTTAGTGTGGAGCTTCTAAAGCAGGATGCTAATGCAGTGGCCTCCGGGCCCCATGTGGCACATATTCATGTATCCTATGGCTCTCTGGAGTTTTGAATTTTTACTTGTGAATTTTATATTACACTGAACTCTTCTGGGCAAGTTGTTATCATAGGTCTCCTTGGGCTGACAGTGATTATACTGTAACTCCATAGTCCCACAGAAAGTAGAGCTGTCAGGAACTGTGAATAACAGTCATTCCATACTTGGTTGAAAGTGGGAAACAGGCTGAACTGAAAAAAGAGCTCACATTTGCACAAACAAAATCTAAGAAGCTCTTGCCTTCTGCCTCTCCACTTACTTTTTCTCCTCATTCTTCTTCTAAACCTCGTTATTTTTCCCCATTTCCCTCCTTTTCTTCCCATCATATTTAGCCAGTACATCTTTATCAATGTCAAGGGGTGGTAAAGTTTCTCTGTAAAGGGATCAGATGGTAAATATTTTAGGTTTTGCAAGGCCATTTGGACCCTGCTGTAACTACTGATTCTACCACTGTAAGGTGAAAGCAACCATAAATAACACGCAAACAAATGAGTGTGGTTGCGCTCCATTCAACTTCATTTGCGAAAACGGGTTGTGGGCCAGATTTGGCCTACGTGCTGTAGATTGCCAATCCTGGATCTACGCTTTAACTGGCCATGCTAAGGAAGTCAAACATGTTTCTTCATGTTTTTTAACTTCTTGAATGATGTTACCCATTTTCCTGTTGCTAATCCATTCCCAATGCTCTTCTGTAAAACCGATTCTCATTTCAAAGCTGATTCCAAATCCCACCTCCATCAGAGAGCCTCCCAGAACTGCCCCCAGCCACCTACTCTCAATTAGTCTTTCCCCTCACACTCCTAAGTCAATGTAAATTGACATAAATCCTAGTACTTCATACTCTGCTTTTCCTTAGAATTTAAAATATTTTGTCTATTTCAAATGCAGTATCTCTCATGCTTGCAGCTCAAGCCTTACACACAGTTTTCTATCAGTAGATTCAAATGTCTGAAATTCTGATTTAATTTTTTAAGGAGAAAAATTTCTAGGAATAAAAATCAATCACAAAAAAAAACCTAAATAAGGATGCTTTTTGAACGAAGTGTTTGATGAGCATTTTCTTGGAATTGATGAGTGCTGCAAGGGAAAGTAGCATGAAATGGAAAATAATCTGGAAGAATGTAAGAAGTACCTTTCTCCTCTCATGCCTCCAAAACATATGCCCTACTTATGCCGCCGTAGCATGAGCACCAGGGCTTTTAAGACATACCAACTAAATTTATTCTAACAGGGACTCAGTCGTAACTCCTAAAAAGCAATGCCTTCAAAGGAAAAGCAAGGGACGCTCACCTTGCAAAACCATCAAAACTATTCCCACAGATGCCACGTGAGCCCCCATTTATCTGACTTAAAAGAAGCAGGGTCTGCTGGGATTCGAATCCTCTGGTTCCAGAGAGAGAACGTATTACCAAGACCTGCTTTAGCACGCGGCTTAAGAGGCACGCCACTGAAATGTGCCTTGGCCCACTAGGTTTTGAACTAAATCTTCTCCTCCCTCCCAGATGCAAATGAGGTCATTACTGAGGCTTGTTTCCCCAGGATGAACGGATGGGCTGCTGAGGAGGTAGGGGGCACCGAGGAAAGAAGGCGGGGAGCAAGCTCTCCAAAGATCAAAGACAGTTGTGGCCAGCCTGGATTAGGCTGTCAGAGTCACCATGGAGGGTGACAGCCTCACCTGTTGGTGACACTGCTTCTGTAAAAATGCTGTAGCCGCGGTGTGTTCTCAAAAGTGCTTGCTGGCTGGGCACGGTGGCTCACACCTGTAATCCCAGCACTTTGGGAGGCCGAGGCGGGTGGATCACCTGAGGTCAGGAGTTCAAGATCAGCCTGGCCAACATGGTGAAACCCCATCTCTACTAAAAATACAAAAATTAGCCGGGTGTGGTGGTGCACACCTGTAGTCCCAGCTACCCGGGAGGTAGAGGTTGCAGTGAGCCCAGATTACACCTCTGCACTCTAGCCTGGGTGACAGAGCAAGACCCCATCTCAAAAAAAAAAAAAAAAAAAAGTGTTTGCTTAGGGTAGGGCATGGTATTGAGGGGTGGGGGCCTGGAGTCTAGTTCCTGCTCACTGTGTAACCCTTGGAAAGTCATCTGACCTCTCCATCCACATTTTCCTCATCTATCAAATGCAAGGTGAGCACCTGTTCTCTAGGGTTGTATTCATAGATGTAAAAGTGCCTAGAATTGTGCCTCTTGATGTCTCAATTTCCTCACATGTAAAGAGGGGGTTAATGATGACATCTGATTCAAAGCCATTGTTGAATTAATATAAGTGCCTAGAACAGTGCCTGGTCCATGGAAAATGTGACATAAATGTTCACTATTATTAGTGATGATTAACAGGTAGGTAATCATGTAATGATCAAGAGCAGGGGTGGGCAGAATTTTTATGTAAATAGCCAAATAGTAAACATCTTAGGCTTTGCAAACCATATAGTTTCTGTTGTAATTAATTACTCTACTTTGCTGTTAAGTAGCGGAAGTAGTTCAGACAGAACATACATAACGAAGGCTTTGTTATAATAAAACTTTGTTTACGGACACTGACATTTGAATTTTATATCACTGTCACCTGTCACAAAATATCATTCTTTTGATTTTTGTTTGTTTGTTTTTTTGAGACAGACTCTCGCTCTATTGCCCAGGCTGGAGTGCAGTGGCGCAATCTCGACTCACTGCAAGCTCCGCCTCCCAGGTTCACGCCATTCTCCTACCTCACCCTCCCGAGTAGCTGGGACCACAGGAGCGTGCCACCACGCCTGGCTAATTTTTTTTGCATTTTTAGTAGAGACGGGGTTTCACCGTGTTAGCCAGGACGGTCTCGATCTCCTGACCTTGTGATCCGCCCACCTCAGCCTCCCAAAGTGCTGGGATTACAGGCATGAGCCACAGTGCCCAGCCCATTCTTTTGATTTTTCTAAAGCCATTTTTTTTACCATTCTTAGCTCGTGGGCCACACAATATAAGGCAGAGGCTGGATTTGGCCTGTGGGCCATGGCTTGCTGACTCATGATTAAGACTGAAGGTTCTAGAGTGATCCCTATTATGTGACCTTGAGTGACTTAACTCCAAGCCTCAGTTTTCTTAGCTCTGAAATGGGATAATAATATCCCCTACCTCCTAAAGTTACTATAAAAATTGACTGAATTAATGCGAAAAAGTCATCATGATTCCTGGCACATAATAAGTGTTCAATAAAAGTCAACTCTTATTATGAACAAACTTCAACCACGTTTAATGTGAGCTACATAGCCACTTTCTTAGTGGCAACACCAAAACACCAATCTCATCACAAGACCAGGACCAGGTTGTCACCATTTCCAATGTTGTTGGCATTGACCAGGCGGTGTTGGCAACTGACAATTTGATGTCTCCAAATGAAAAGTGATTCTCGGCATCCATGAATACTGTCCTTTAGACAGCCTGGAATTGGTCAGTTACAAACTACAGAGTGCACGTCCCCAACACTAAATCCCTGGGAATGTGAATGGTCTACAGGTGACAGAAATCACTTGAGAATGGACCCACACTCTTCCTCACTTTGGAGCAACTTGGAATTTCTAAAACACCAAACTCTGCATACTCCAGACAAAATATCAAAATATCAACTAGTCAAGCAGCCAGACCCCATTTTCCTGTCTTCTTGAGATCTAGTTTGAGTTGCTCCTTCAGGTGGGAACATTTTAGGCTGGTTTTGGTGGTGGTGGTTGTTATTGCTTTGGTTTTTGTTTTCTCTTTTACTCTCCCTTTGAAAACATCAAAGCAAAGCCCAGCCTACCGTACGATTTATGGGATAATTGGAAACTGATAGCCTGCCAAGTCTCCCTGAGTCTTTAGATGCTCAAGCAGACCCATTCTTTAATGTTCTGGCCTAAATTGAGTGTCGGGCAGAAAATTCATATTTTTTTTAAAGTACACATTTCAAGATTAAATCCTACTAATTCAAATTGAGCCAATATTAGCACACCTGAGAAGGTGAGAGGAGGGTCTAGTTTGTGGAAATCTTGACCATGAATCCTCCTCATCAGAAAAGGGTAGCAGAGAGATTACTTTCAAACAAATAAGCAAGGGTGAAGGGAAGAGCAGCACTAGGGAGGGACTATTTTAAGAAAGGCTTGAGGCTCATCCAATAGTCTGTCTCCCTACAGCACTCCAGGTAGTAGTAGTCAAGATAGTAACCACAGCAAGAGTAATAATAATACCCGACATGGACAACTGACATCATAAATCTTGCATAAAATGTGAATGAACACTTCTTTACAAACACTTGCTGTTTTATATTTTAATCCATCTGTAATATGCACTCCCCTTTGGAACAGTCCACGCCATGTACAATCAGCCCCTAACAGCAACACACAGCCACACTCCACTCAGAAGCCCTGCCAGTAGAGAAGTGCTGGAGAACCATTGCCCACAGGGAGCTCAGGGCTTCCAGTGCCTGGGATTCAGAGAACGGCGCCTCCCGGGGAGGTTAACTCTCTCATGCCCTCTCAGCCACTAAAGGGTTGCTGGGCTCTGCGTGTGGCTGCCAGCACCACCCCAGATGCGAACGGACTCCTGTGAATCCCAACAGTTGCGACGGTATGGACAGGTGTCTGATTACAAATCACACTGCCATTATTTACCAGGCCACATCTGAGCACCCCTCAAATTACGAAGGCAGGCAAACAAATGGGAGACAAAGCAGATTGCAGTTCTCTCCGGCGGGGCTTTATTTAAAAGGTATCTTGCCTCCATAATTCATTAAGCCAAAGCTCGGTTTGGGCCAGCTTGGAACCCGAGATGGTTATTGCAGAGCAACAGCAGATCAACTGCTCTCCCTTCTGCCAAGGCGGAAGGGACTGGTCTGCCTTAAAAGCAACAAGAAAATGTTGAAAAGTAGTGCTCTGACTCAATATGGTTCTGAATTGTGTTTCATTATTTAGCAGTAAAAGGAGAAAATACTTTAAAGACTCAGTTTCCCTGTAACAGCAAAAACTTGGAAGTAATTTAATGTCTACTAATATGGAAATGATTCAAAGAGCTATTTACAATACCATGAAACACCAGGCTGCGGTTAAGAGGAATGAGGAAAAGCTACATTAACGCTGAAGAGAAACCTCTAAGACCTGCTGTTAAGTGAAAATATACACATTAAAAGTGGAAGAAGACAATTTTAAGAACAAGATATTCTAGCACAATGTGAATGTACCTAATGCCATTGAACTGTGTGTATATTTAAAAATGGTTGATGGTAAATTTTGTTATGTGTATTTTATCTCAGTGTTTCATAATTTTAAAAGACAAGGTGTTCTTATAATATCATCTATAAAAAACTAAGCTATATTTTCTCATATGTATGGCTTAAGCATGTGAATGAGTGCCAACAAGGCCAGATATTGACCTCCAGAGAGAGGACTTGAATTGAGGATAGAAACAGCACAGAATTTAGCTTTGGCAGCATTATACAAATGTCTTATAACAAGAATATAGCCATAGATACTATACTTAATAAATAATTTAAATGAAACCTGCAAGTGAAGATCAAGTTTCTTCTCTAAGATGGGGGTATTGAACTAGGTCAGCATTTCAACCATTTCTTCCTTTAATAGTGATATCTATGGCATTGAAAGATTTGTGTCTATGGAATTACTATAATTACTAGGCATCAAATTGATCTCATGCAATTCTCCTTGGTCTAATTTCTTGAAAAATATTATTTAACAAATATTTATATGGTGCTTGCTATGTACCTGATACTGTTCCAAGTGCTTCACAACTGTCAGCTCATTTAATTATCACACCAACACAATGACGTAGGGCTATCATTGCCCCCACTTTACAGATGAGGAAGACAAAGCACAGAGAGGTTAATGAACTTATCCAAGGCCATAGAGCTAGTAAGCAAGGCAACTGGAACTCTAGTGCAGGCTCCTGAGTCCATGCTCTTCGAAACAACTCCATGCTGCCTCTCTTGTCATTGTCTACAATTCCTCTCTCCTAATCTCCTTACTGTTCTTCACAGATACCAAGTTGATTCCTACCATGCAGCCTTTGCACTTGCTGTTTCCTCTCCTTATAATGCTCTTCTCCAGACCTTTGTATGGCCCAATCTTTCTAATGGCTTAAGTCTTAGCTCCAGTGTTGACTCCCCAGGAAAATTTTCTCTGATCATCTTATCTACAGTGGCTCTCCCTCATCTCGTTCCCTCTACCACACTGTTTTACCTCTCTTATGGCAGTGACCACTATCTGAAATTATTTTGTTGCCTTTTAAAAATTATGATTAATATTTTGTTCACCTTTTTGTCATTCTCCAAATAAACTGTGAGGTTTGTGAAGTTAGGAAGCCTGTCTGCCTTGTTCACCACTGTGGCCCTGGCTCCTAGCACATAGCAGGTGTTCAAGAAGAATACTATTGTAGAAATGACTTTGAAATCATTAATTTACTTTTTAAAATAATATATAGTTAGATGGCTTTGATACTTTGCTTATTAGGATCAAATCACTTGCAACACAGCTCACAATGAGTAGAGACATCCGTTGATGGGACTAAAGAGTCTTTATGACAAATGTTTTCGTCTATTAAGAAAAACTACCCACCTTGAAAGGAAACAATACCATTAATGCACTGCAGCAACATAATTTCAGGCGGTAAGGACTCCTAGACCCTGTGCCAAAATCCTCAGCCACACAAGAGCACAGACGAGTGACGCAGCAGCACCCAGGATTCAGCTGTTTATCTGGTGTGGCTAAGTGCTATATTTGCATGCAATTTAAACACTGGTTTTCTCTGGTCTTCTAATCTCCTTTCATTAAGCACTTTTGAATTCTTTGCTTTAAAAGAAAATAAGAGAAAATATCCCATAGCATGTTCCAGATATTAGGAATCTAAACAAGTAATCTCCAAGAGTAAAGTATGAGATATTGAACTGGGTTCCCTGGAACAGCAGTCTACTACATGCAAGTAATTTTAGGAAGATGGAATTGATTTCTGACCTTATGCCTTGGTGTATTTGTAAGCATTTGTATTTGATGAAAAACAGTCAAAATAAAGGGCAGTTTGATTTTTCAAGAGTTGCGAAGTATAGACAAGGATAACAGGGGGTAACTTGCATATTATCTGGCAAGTGGACAAAGGAAAGTACTGACGACAGCAGGCAAAAAAATAGCAACAACCAAAACCAAACAAAATTTCCTTTTTCATTCTTTTTCCTTTTTATTTTAACCTTGGTTGGATGAACTCAAGACAGACAGCTTTGTTCAATAAGCACAGTTCTCCTCCCTTTCTTATTCCCTCACAAGCCCTTAGGCAGATCTGAACATTATGTAGCTCAGGAAAATTTCCTTGGTTTCATTGTGAGATGGGTCTCACGGACCCGAGGGAGTGAGATTTGAAGGTCCCAGACCCTATTGAAAGAGAAATCCTGATACCAACTCCCATACCGAACTCTCAGGTAGCACTTAAGTGATTTCAGGCCATGAGACTAGGTGATCATTCTGCAGAGCAAGTTTGGCTTGCAAGACTCACTTGTCCAGGGCTCACCCAGGAAAGAAACCCAAATTTAGACCTAAGTAATGCGGACATGCATCTAAAAAGATTAAATGAACATGTAGTATATGTAACAGGAGTCTATTATCCTTACACACACTTTTCTTTATAATTTCAACAAGTTTACAGTAGATCTAAGCTCTTCTAGCTCAATGACCTTACAGAAATTTAGATACCAAACTTGCTTTGCACAAGTAGAGAGAGAGAGAGTATCACTAACAATTTACAACTTGAAGACCCGTGATTAAACCTTTAATAAGATTTGGCTTCCATTTCAAAGGTCCATCTCAACGTTTCATAATTAAGGAGTGATGAGTCTGATAAACATGGTTCAAGTCAGACATAAACAGAATTGGGAATTTCATGCTATATCTACCCCATAGCAAATAAACTCAAGAATGGGACAAGGCAGGAGGCTGTACCAACGGAGCTGCCAGCCTAGAGAAAGCAATTGGTTCCTCAAACACTAGGGAACTTGTTTGAGAACTGTTCAATGATCCAATGAAACAGCAGCCCTCTTGGTTGCCAAGGCTTTGGAGACAGATTGGTACTCAAGGAGTACCAATCACATGATTTAGTTGAAACAGCCTAGAGGTAATTTCAGCATTCACACCTGAGATTTGGGGGAAATTCTAAAGCCCGTGTGACTTTGCCAAAATAGAAAACTCTCATTCCTGAAAGTTTGTGTTTTGTCTGAATATACAGTTTCTCATGGCATTTTCCAATCCCTTTTCTTGCAAATACTCTCCTGCCTCTCCTTTAACCATCCCACCCCACACAGTAGGCATGAGAGTAGCATCAATTATCTCCTCAATGCAGAAGCCAAAAATTGCAGCAACAGAATTTTATTGAGATACCTACTCTGGATAATCATTGTGATCAGAGGTAACTATCATTTGCAGAGAGGTGTTTGCAACTCTGCCTGGGAGAAAGATTCTCTTCCTTCCAAAGAATTCACCAAGGACCTCTATGTTTCATACCTCTCATTTCTTCTACAGTGAACAAGCACAAAGATGGTGGCTCACATAATATTTACTAAAGGGCCGCACTGCCCCGGGGCCTACACCTGGGCACCACAGTAGAAGTAGCCCTCATGCTTGGAAACCAGAGTAAAGGGTGCAAACCTTGCTAAGGCATTCTCTTGGCTGCCATTAGAAAATAATATGTAATTAGAAAAATATGCGATATGCATAATGAGTGGGTAGTAATAAATCACAAAAATAAGTGCAGCAGGTAACTGATGAACAGAAGCTGACTCCAAGGTTGAATCTAGTAAATTATCAAATTTAGTTGACACTCTCATGACGTGGCTCAAATTTGCTATTTTCTTAGCCCCAGAGCTCATTAGCACCTACGTGGACCCACCTGAAACATACATCATTCTCTGTGCTCCCAGAACTTTCTAAGACCCAGCTCCGTCAATACACCTTTAAGAACCCCCAACTGGCCATTCAATGGCCTCCTCTCCTCCAGCCCCACAAGTCTCCAGACGGTGTGCTCTCTGCCAGCCCCACTTCATTTCAGGCTCCCAGCAATGCTTTGAGGTGGGCATTATTACTGCCATCTTTACCAATGAGGAAACAGTCTGGGGAGGTTTAGTAACTGGCCCAGTTATACAGTCAGTAAGCAAAGGAACAAGAGTGTGAAATCAAGCCTGCCTGATCCAACACGTTTGTTCTTTCCCTTCCATTTCTCTAGCCAGATGGAGAACAATATTTTACTTCTTGAAAAGTGCTTATGGTATAAAGTGAAAACTCAGGAACTTTGTACAGAACTATTCTGTAGAAGGCACAAGAAGGATGTCTTTGGACTCCAGAAGGGAGGCAAATAGGAAGATAGAAAGAAACATGGTGGCACCAGGAGGTGGCAGAAAGAGCCACATGGATCCTAACATTGCTCCTGTCTGTGCGCACCCGCAAATTTTCAATAGTTCCTATGCTCACCAGTTGCTAGGGTGTGAGTTGGTGTTCTGTGGAAACCAGGGAAAGACCTGGGCTTTGTTCTTCATGTATTAACTAAAAAAGATCAAAGCAGCATGCCCAGATGAGGGCGGAGTAGAGGCAGAAAGACACAGGCAGAAATGAGCGGATGCTGGACTCACAGGGTCTGGTAAAAAATGGAGCTGAATCTCCAAGGGGCAAGGAAGTTTCTGACTTTTATCTAATGAAGCACTGAGCTCCAGTGTGTCCCCAGAACCACCTATGTATTTGGTGTTATCCTCACCCCTCTTTACTTCTCTCCCCCTGACCCTTTTACCGTCCCCCAGCCAAGGAGCACTCTCTTGTTCTCAGAGGTCCAAGATTTTCTGTCACCTCCCACCAAACCCCCATAGAGGGAAAAGGCTTAGAAAACATTCATTTACCTTAAGGAGTAAAAGTGATTCAGTGCTAACATTATCACCCCTCCAGGGCTAAGATTTTCATTTTTCAAGCAAAAAGGAAAGGAGCTGCTGAGGTGGAATTCCAGGCAATAAAGAACAAGTCAGGGCTTTCCTGAATGTTTAGGAAGCTCTACTTTCTTTTTTGCTGATGATGGCCAATCCTACACCTAATATGATATCTCTTGTTTTCTGGCTTTAAGAAAAAAAAAAAATCTATTTAATGAAATTAGGAGTTTGGGGATAGCCAAAGACACACAAACATGAAGATATAAATTGCCAAGGGCTCTGAGGTGGATGCTATATGATTGCATTTATTTAAATGGATCTTCCTTTGGCTAAATAGCATATGTAAGAAGACTATATAGTATTTAAAAAGAAAGCTATAAGAACACACACAGAGGTGTACACAAAGTGAAAAATGAAGCTACACAATAGCAAAGATTCTATAGAGCATTCCTCTTTTTTTTTAAATTAAAGTGTATGTGTGTGCACGTGTGTCTAACTAGCATTATTTCCTTTTTCTACTGCCAGCAACTCCCTCCCTTCAGTTCATGTGGTACTGTCATTTGCAACATCCAATGACAACCATTTGCAACATCCAATGATAACCACCACCCCACCTGGGCACAGAGATAAGAAGTAACCCAAGTCCAGCCTGTTAGAATCCCCACTAGCTGCAGAGATTGGTCTAAGCAGTAGGAACACGGCCCAAACAGAGCAAGAAGTCACTGTCCTTCCCAGGGATTGATCTACAGGGTTGTGGCTACAGACACTCCTCCTTCTACAGGAATCACTGAATAGGTGCATTGTGAGTCTGGGGGTGCGGGTGAGCATCTTTCCCACCAAGGGAGGGAAATCCATCTGCAGTTGATTGAAATGAAAAGAGAAGAACAACTAAATGAGGGAAAAGGCAAAAGGCAGAAAGAAGAGGGAAGACTTCAAATTAATCCCAGGATCGAATCATGCCAGAAGCCAGATCCATACCTGCACTTCCCAATAATATAAGCGATTGATTTCACTTTGGTGTAAGCTAGTCTGAGTTGGGTTTGTCTTGTGCAAGTAAAAGAACTCTCCCAGATACCATGAATGTACACATAGATACCTACGTATGACCCCTCCCCAAATTCAAAACATATCCAGGCAATTTAACAGTACTCACATCTGATTGAGATTTGAGTTAGGGAAAAAAAATTATCAACCTTATTCACTAATTTTAACTTTTTCCAATAAGCTATTATTTTACAATTTTTTAGTAAAAAATGTTTTTTTTTCATAAACAGAATCTGTATTCACTCTTAAGGTAGGAACCATGGCATACACTGTAGGCAGCAATATTTGAAACAGGCAAAACTGCAGATGCTGTGCAAAATCACACCTCTAGTCTGTTTGCTTGATTCAGTTCATTGTACAGTGAACGGCTGCAAACTAGAGTCTTCCAGAAACGTAATTTAGCCTCCCTTCATCTTTGCCATTTCTGCTAAAATGCTCTTCTTCCATGTAAATGTGACTCTGGGCACTAGGAAAACAAGATTTCTTACAGATTCCAGCTTGTCGCTCTATCATTCGAATAACCCCCAAATTATGCTCCATTTTCTCTCTTTATGCCAACTAAGAACAAGCAAGTTACCTCCGAGGAATACATAACAACATGGCCAGATTCTGTCAGATTAAAATATGAGACAAATTAACCCTCATTAAGAGAATGCACCTGCAACACTGCCTACCAACTGTGAAAAAACAACTGGCCACATCTCTGAGTCCATATTGTCTTCACCCCTCATTAAGCAAACCCCCCTGGATTTTGCTGAACAGCCACTGCCATGAGAGGCTCTGCAGTAGACAGCTCTGGCTGGACTTCACAGAGGCGGTTTTGCGGGCACATTGAGGCTTTTCAGTCTGTTCTAAAATACATTTTTCATGAGAAACAAAGGGAAGTTTGATTTTAGAAATGTATCTTTATTTTCTCAACGAGAAATAAAGTTAACATGTTTAAAGGATGCCAGTTACTGTCTGGTTTACTCCTTGATTTTTAAAGCAAAATATTTTTGGTAGATAGTTTCCTTTCTGATCCCTTATGTTGCTCAGAGCCCCAAGTGGCCACAGGATCGTGTTTTGCCAAGGTTAAAAGAAGGCCTAGTCTTCTGCTTTAAAATAGGATTTTTTTTCTCTCCTACTAAAGAGATTCCATTTCTAAGAAGAAGGTACACAATGTTCCTGATGTAATTTCTCTGAGTTGATAACAGCAATGTGAAGGCATGTGCATTTTCCTCATCAGAGCTCTTTGATTCCTCCAAACTCTAATAAGTTCAGGGGAGTCAGTGTCCTCCCCAAGGTCACAACACCAGAAAGCCGTGGAGGTGGCATCTGAAACCAGGTGCGTTTCATTCCAGAATTCACATTTGTAATTACAATGCTATAGTGCAGGGGCATGCAAACTACAGCTTGCAGGGGCCAGATCCAGACCACCTTCTGTTTCTACAAAGTTTTATTGGAGGCCAGGCACAGTGGCTCATGCTTGTAATCACAGCACTTTGGGAGACTGAGGCAGGCAGATCACTCGAAGCCAGGAGTTTGAGATCAGCCTAGCCAATATCATGAAACCCCAGCTATCTCTACAAAAAAAACACAAAAATTAGTGGGTATGGTGGTGCATGCCTGTAATCCCAGCTACTTGGGAGGCTAAGGCATGATAACCGCTTGAACCGGGGAGGTGGAGGTTGCAGTGAACTAAGATCACACCACTGCACTCCAGCTTAGGTAATAGAGCGAGACTCTGTCTCAAAAATAAATACATAAATAAAGTTTTATTGGAACACAGCCTCGCCATTTGTGAATGTACTGGCAAAGGCTGCTTTCAAGCTACAGCAGCAGAGCTAAGCACAATGAGCACTCACTTAACACCACTGATAGGTGTTTGGAAACTGTGGCACTAAGTGAAACAATGTATAACCAATTTTTTTCCTCATCAACATTATAATGAAATGACGTTATTTGAGGACCTGCTGTACGTTGTTTCATTTCGTTGCAGTTTCTAAGAACCTATTAATAACATTAAGTGAAGACTTACTGTATTTGTGACAAAGACCCCTTGGCCTGTAAAACCAAAAACATCTAC
The DNA here is from genome assembly GCF_028885625.2 of Pongo pygmaeus. Classification (NCBI taxonomy): domain Eukaryota; kingdom Metazoa; phylum Chordata; class Mammalia; order Primates; family Hominidae; genus Pongo; species Pongo pygmaeus. Next base: position 80,115,553 of record NC_085930.1, read on the forward strand.
TCTCTGGCCCTTTACCAAAAAGTTTGCTGACTGTTAGCACCATACAATTCCCTAGTTCACGTGAAAAGCGGAGCTTTACTCAACATCACAGGAGACCAAAAGATGTCACTGATAATGTTCATTGCCAAAAAGAACCCCACATTGTGGCAGATACCAAGCCCAGGGGGCTGCCTTTTATGCCATGATGACCCAGCCTTATCTGACCAACTCAGCTCTTTCATAGACTGCATTCTGGCCCACAAAACAAAGTTCCTGCTTACTGGAATCAAGAGGTCAAAGGTAAGAAGACCCAGAGGTCTTTCTGGATTGTGCACAAGCTCTTTCCCTCTTCAGCTACCCCCACCCCCAACCCTGTTACACATAAGGTCCACTCCAGATGTGGCAAGGACTCACAGGTGTTCCAAATACTATATGCCAGCTTTTCAGTGATGGCCTTTTATTGGGAGTGGGGAGACTTAAAGGATAAAGATGCTGAGCAAAAAAAAAAAAAAAAGGAGGCCAGGCACAGTGGCTCATGCCTATAATCCCAGCACTTTGGGAGGCTGAGGCAGATGGATCCCCTGAGGTCAGGAGTTTGAGACCAGCCTGGCCAACATGGCAAAACTCTGTCTCTACTAAAAATACAAAATTAGACAGGCATGGTGGCACGCACCTGTAGTCCCAGCTACTTGGGAGGCTGAGGCAGGAGAATTGCTTGAACCCAGGAGGTGGAGGTTGCAGTGAGCTGAGATGGTGCCACTGCACTCCAGCGTGGGTGACAAAGCGAGACTCTGTCTCAAAAAAAAAAAGAAAAAGGAAAAAAAAGAGAGAGAGGGCAAGACGAAACTACTCCCTCTATAGGACCTGCTTCCCAGAATTTTATTTGAGAGAATACCACCAAAAATTAGCACAACTTCAGTCTAATTGAGGCAAAAAGTCATATATGGTTCACATTTGTCATCATTTTTAACTATGTTAAAAATTTATATACCTTTCCAGGCCAACAAATTAGATTCTAGCAGCTCAGGTTTCTTTGATATAATATTGCTCTGGTATAGTTTTTCATTTATCAGATATTTATTATGCACTTACTATGTGCTCAGTGCATGAGATACAATGGTCCCTGTGCTCATGGAGCCTCCATTCTAATTGAGAAGAAATATAAATAATAAGAATATTTTAGATAGAGGTAGATGTTTATGAAGAAAATGAATAGGATGTTTAGTATGGAGTAATGGTGATTGGAGATAACTTTAGGCAGGAAACATACAGGCACCTATCTGCTCTGTGCCAGGAGTTGTGGTAGATGTTAGGGACACAGTTGGGAAACAGTAGCCAGAGAGAGAAAGATGGGGTCAAACATCAGATCTACATAAAGACGGCTCAGGAAATGAAGGTAGAGTTGTCCTACAAAGCTAGGCCTATGAACCATCTCTGGTGGTAGAACAACAAAACATTTTGTAGGGAGGCCTTTTGCCCCCTGTGATGTCACCACAAATATATTACTTCCTTACTTAGCTCTCTCTTGTTCCAGAAATAATTGTCGGTAACTCCATCAAGAACCTAGGAATGACAATATAAGTATCAAACAATGGTGAAACAGTTCATTAAAATGCGGTGTAATTTTTTTTTTTTTTTTGAGACAAAGTCTCGCTCTGTCGCCCAGGCTGAAGTGGCATGATCTTGGCTCACTGCAACCTCTGCCTCCTGAGTTCAAGCGATTCTTCTGCCTCAGCCTCCTGAGTAGCTGGGACTACAGGTGCCCGCCACCATGCCCAGCTAATTTTTTTTGTATTTTTAGTAGAGACAGGGTTTCACCATGTTAGCCAGGATGGTCTTGATCTCCTGACCTTGTGATCCGCCCTCCTCAGCCTCCCAAAGTGCTGGGATCACAGGCATGAGCGAGCCACCGCACCCAGCCTAAAATGTGGTATAATTTAAAAGGTGTTGCAGAAGACTATATAGTGAAATAGGGAAATGTTGCCAATATGTGATGTGGAAAAAGTAATTCTAAAACACTATTGTATTGTATAATGTCATTTTTGCTAACAATATGGGTGTATAAATACAAAAAACTACCCATTAAACATTAACTGAGTGGTTATAACTGCATAATGGGATTACAGATGATTTCTATTTTCTTTTTGGTGCTTCTCTGGATTTTCCGAATGCTAGTCTAACAAAATTTTTTTCTTTCTTTGTTAAAGGCAATTTGGAAAAATTTTAGGCAATAGATTTTGAGTCTTTTAGTCTCATGGATAAAGCTATCCCTGGACATCTGGGAAATGACAAAAACAGGCAACCTCTGCCTACAGCCTGTGGACTTACTTCATTCAACACCCTGATGTGAGTTCCCTGCTTCCTGAGCAGCCTTCTGGGTAGGGCGTGGCTTTCCACCTGGTTCTGCTAAGAGGGAGAGAAGCAGGTTGTCATCTGGGCGTGAGCATTTCTATCTCTTTGGCAGCTACAGTTTTCACTGGAAATGAATAAGTTAATAGTCTGGTCTTCAGGTCACAGGAGCCTGGTCAGCACAAGTGCTTCCCTGAAAGGCATAGCGGTGACGGTGCTGAGACAGGAGTCTGAGGCCTAATGGCTGACAGCCAGACCCCAAACCAAAGACAGCTTCTGTCCACACCCTAATTAAGTCTCTAAATTGACGCTTCCCATCATTAAGCTTTACCCAGTAACAGTTCCTAAGAATCACCTGCCAAATGGTGATGTTTCCTGCTCTCATTTCTAAAACTAACCCATTCAAAGGTCAAAGGGTGCTCTCCAATTTTAGTCTCTCCTCTCAGGATGTGGTCTTCAAGCCCTCCAATCACACTTGGAACTCACCTTCATTCAATCTTCCATGACTCAAAGCTGAAAAATACTAAATACAGAAGAAAATAATACTAAACATTACACTTCCCAATACAACTTCAAGTAATAAGAGAATGTGATCTGAGTCTTAGGACAAGCTTCCACGGCAGTAGGCATGGCAGGCAGGCATCAGCAGCCCTATTGTATGAGTGAGGACACTGAAGCTCAGGAAGCCCCAGCTAGACCAAGGTCGCACAGCTTGTTAATGGCACAGCCCGGCTTAGTCTTTGTTCTAACGAATGGCTCCAAACCAAGAGAACCATCTACTGGAGCCTGCCGGCCTTTGTTCTCTCTTCCCCACCCTCAAGTGTCCATCTTCATTCCCCTCCCACTCAGCAGTGACACCAGGTATTTGAAGGCATGACATATAAAGGATTTGAAGGATGATGTTATGCTTTGAGCTCATTCCTACAGCCTAGAAGGTGCAAACTTAATAACCTATAAAAGTCCAATAGGTCATGTAAATAAAGCAGCAGTCAGTTCATGGGAGGGAATGGTCTGTGGGAACCTGAAGAGAAGATGCCCTATCTACACAGTGAAGTCTCTACAACCACTATATCAGAGGTCAGCAAACTGCAACCCATAGGCCAAATCCAGCATGCTGTGAATTTTTGTATAGCCCATGAGCTAAGAATGGTTTTTGCATTTTTAAATGATTATATAAATCACCACATAATATCCTTGATTTTGTCTTTTGACCTACAAAACCTAAAATATTTACTATCTTGTCCTTTACAGAAAAAAAAAAAAGTTTGGCAACCCCTATACATTACAACCCATGTTGCCATGGATGAATGCAGGCCTGGTGTGGCCACATCTTCTAATTGTTCAAGAACTGTTATCTTAACTTTCCTATTAGTAAATGTTCATAATTAGCATTTGAACTCAATGCAACACAGGTCAACTATTTGCAAGCTTTCCTGTGACCTCAACAACTGAAAGGTAGAAAATAAACACTTATTTCAATTCATAACTATAAGTTCTTCATATACCATTTTCCATGATCTTATTTTTATTATCTGTAAGGTGGGAATGAGGTATGGGGTTGCTGGAACACTTCATTCTAATTTTGAAATTACTAATGAAAGTTCATAGGGTTAATATAATGAGATAATATATACAGAACACCTTACACCCTTCATAAAGAAAGCACACAGTAAATATTACTGACTGTTATTAATACTTATTATTTTCACTAACCATATTACCACTGTTTCCCTAAACATACTATGTTGTTTTCACTAAACATATCTACCATATACTATGAATTACACTAGATGTTGCAGACACTGAGATGAGAAAGAAAAGCCACTCAACCAACTTGGAACCTAACCAAAGAAAGTATGTAATCAGCTCATTTCAGTCAGGTGTTGAATGTGCCAACAGGGGCATATGTGAGGTGCCTTGGGAGCCCAGAGCAGGACCCATAACTCAACCTCAAAGGAAACAGGATGAGAATGGGTATAGACAAGCCCAGAAGTGGGTGGTTATGGACAGTTGAGGTGGCTTATAACACATAAACATTTTCAGTTTTTTAATGAGATAGTCTTGGGTTTTGTATCATTTTATTATAGGCCACAAAAAAAAATTAGTCTCTGTGAGGTATCTAAATCTGGTTCACATTATGTAAGTATTGAACAAACTCCAGAATCAACTATATAATTACAAACCAAAGGAGAAGTAGACACTTGGGCATAATCTCTGTTGCCCAAAAACCAAAGCTGTGATATCCTCCTCTTTTGTGTAAGAGCTGCCTGCAAACAAACTAGAGACCATGGGTCATCACTATAGAAGCTCCTCTACTTGTGAGTTTTCAACCTGTGAACACAAGTGTTCACCAAAACCACCTCATGCCAGAGTCGCAGTCCATCAACAATTCCCTCTACCAGAGGGCATCTGCAGTTACTTTGCAGCAGGCGTTGGCAAACCTATGACTCAAGGGCCAAATCTGGTCCACTGCCTGTTTTTTTAGATGAAGTTTTACTGAAAATCAGCCATGCCTTTTGTTTATATATGGTCTATGGCTGCTTTTGCGTGGCAGTGGCAGACTTGAATAGCTGGGACAAGCACTGAACAGCCTGCAAAGCCTAAAATATTTACTATCTGGCCCTTCATAGGAAAAGTTTGCCAACTTTTGCTTTACAGTCACTTTAGCCTTCAGAACAACTGGACACATATCTACCCACAGAACCTAAGCAAAGAGACCTATTTGTCTATTAAAACTCTCCAAATCAATCATTAAGAATGAGGCTATTTTCCAACCTATGTAATGGATTTGCATTGCATAGTACTTTTCTGGGATAGCACCTTAGCTCAACAGTAACTTGGTGACAGCCACTGCTTGATACACACAAAACCATCCTCCTCTCATCTTCACGGCAGACATCACTAATCAATTGTGGCACTCTTTCTTGCCAAGGCCAGGGATGACCTATGAATCCTTCTCAACACGGCGGTTCAGTCATCTACTACCAATAAATCAGAGTTATCCAAAGAAAGAAACCCAACTGTCATTATGGGTTGTGATATTGGAGCAAGACTTTGAGAGATGTTTTGAGTGTTGCTAGCTACTTTCTTCCCTTGAATCCCACAACTTGGGCCCATGTCCACACTTAAGGCCAAGAGCTGGCTTGATTTTCACAACGTTTGGTTCAGAGAAGGAGGAAAGAGGCTTTATTTGTCCCATAGTGCTTCCTCAAAGTCTGTATTTAGATTTGAGAACTGAAGCTCCATTCAAAAGCCTCTGATTACTGAACCTTTCTGTGGCTAAGATTTCAGCACTAAAACTGTATTTTTATTTTAAATCATTTTCTTTTCTTCCTGCATTTTCCATACTACTGAAGCTGCCTCAAAGAAAGCTATGTGAACATTGAGCACAGTGGATATCTATGATTTGTAATTACTTCTGGCTTCTCAAAGTCAGGAAAAAAAATAAAGGCATCCAAATGCATTGAATCATTTGCTAGGTTCCAGTTTTCCAGTTCTTCTTCCACTCTGCTGCTCCCCAGTGACAATCCCCTTCCCTCAGAATCCTGCAGAAACCCAATATGCCTTTACACTCCCTCAACCACACACTTTATTATCTTAAGGTCAATACCTTTATAAACGTGCTTTTGACTGGCTTTTCTTAGATAACTTGAGGGCACTTCTTCTTTGCAAGCAATAAAAATAACCTGACCTGGGATGTTATCAAGATGAAAGTAATTACAAAGTCCTGAGCTGAACTGCCTGAGAAAGCCAGCACCCCTTATTGTTAATTCTGTGAACAAGGAGGACCTAGCTTTATGTAATTATCAATCTCATGCCTGCCTTATTTCAAAGGGGCCTCACCCTTAAAACATAGGTCATAAGAAATTATATATTTGGTTTTGCTAGCAATTCTTCATCACATGTTAATATTTTTCCATAGTCATCTCATTGGAACTTTCCAACAGGCAAGTAGATACTGGGCCACCCTTACCTTTGTAAGTAACCTTGACAATTCAGTTTTCCACATAGTATCCTTTTTTCCCCTCTACCCCCCACTGAGATCTCAAGTTAGTTGGATGCTAAAGGCTATTCTAGCAGCACCAAGTTCAGTGTCAACAGTGTTAAACATAATGAAAGAAGCGGAGCATTCGAGGGAAATCAGCCTAACCTGTCCTTTTGGCATTTCCTCTATTCAGATTTTTCTGAATCATGCATCCATGGAGAAGAGCCCAATGGGGCCATTCCAGTAGACAGCAATAAGGATGTCTATGAGCTTTATGTCGTTGTTGGGAGCTGGGATTCTACTCTTCCAGAAGAATATGACCTCAAAAGGAGCCACCACAGGTAGAAATCATGTTCACTTGGGATGCTTTAGGACGAAGTTCCAGACATCTGTTAAGAACACAGACCTCTGGGTGTGAGCCACCCCTCTGCCGTTTTCCAGCTGTGTGACCTTAGCCAACATAGTCAAACTCTTTGAGCCACAGATATTTCACCTAAAAGTGGGGATAAGGAAGAGTGGTTGGAGGATGAAAGAGCTAAGACCAGTAAAGCATTCCATAATGATACAGCAGCCAGGAGTTACTACCAATGCCTTGGCTCCTTTACCTATAAAACAAGAGGGTTTCTTCTGAGTACATTCAAGATCCATCAGCACCAGCATTCTATTGGTCCAGTTATTGCAACAAGAGACTCAAGGAGCCCAGTTGGAAATAACTTTAGCTTAATGGACTTTGGAGACTCAGAAGGAGAAGAGTGGGAAGGGGATAAGGGACAAAAATCGCATATTGGGTACAATGTATACTATTTGGGTGACAGGTGCACTAAAATCTCAGATTCACCACTATACAATTCATCCATGTAACCAAAAACCACTTGTACTCCAAAAGCTATTAAAATATTTAAACTTTAGCTTAGAGTTCAGGAGATGTGGGGTCCAAACCAAAGCCAATTCACTACTCTTACAAGTGACTCCTGACAAGTTACCCCAGGGAACTTCTAAAACATTGTATCATCTCTTAAGCCAATACCTATGTGAGATGGGTTTAAGCCTTTAACTCACTTACTCTTCACAACAACTTAGTAACATTGGTGCTATTATCGTCCCCATTTTACAGATGAGGAAACTGAAGCAAAGAGAGAATGACTTTGCATATAAGTCACACAATGGAATACTATGCAGCCTTTAAAAAGAAGGGAACTTTGTCATCTGCAACAACATGGATGAGCCTGGAGAACATTATGTGAAATAAGCCCGGCACAGAAAGACGAACACCACATGATCTCTCGTATATGTGTGATATGATTTGGCTCCATGTCCCCACCCAAATCTCATCTTGAATTGTAATCCCCGCATGATGGGGGAGCCTGGTGGGAGGTGGTTGGATTATAGTGGTTTCTCCCATGCTGTTCTCATGATACTGAGTTCTTGTGAGATCTTATGGTTTGAAAGTGTGGCATTCCCCCGCCACCCTGCCACCATGTAAGATGTGCATTGCTTCCCTTTTGCCTTCTGCCATAATTATAAATTTCCTGAGGCCTCCCTATCCATGCAGAACTGTGAGTCAATTAAACTTTTCTTTATAAATTACCCGGTCTCAGGTAATTCTTTACAGCATTGTGAAAATGGACTAATACAATGTGGAATCTTACAAAGTCAAAACTTTAGAAGAGAGTAGGATGGTGATTACCAGCATCTGGGGTTAGGTGATAGGGAGATGTTGATCAAAGGGCAAAAAGTTTAGACAGGAGGATTAAGTTTTAGTGGTCTATAGTACAGCATGGTGACTATAGTTAATAATGTATTGTATGTGTCCAAATTCCTAGAAGAGTAGGTTTCACACATTCTCACCACACCACAAACAAGTTAAGTAGATGAGGTGTTGGATGTGTCAATTAGCTTGATTTAATCATTCTGCAATGCATACACGTATCAAAATGCCCCATTGCCCCCTATAAATATATACAATTATTTGTCAATTTGAAAAAAGGTGTTGAGAGAAATAGAGGGTGTGACATGCAAAATAAGAGTGAGATGATAGTATAGACTGGACAAGGAGGCATCTTTACACTGGTGTTCAAGGAAGGTCTTCCTGGAGGAGGGTCACTTGAGCTGAGGCCTGAAGGACAGAAAAAGCCAGGCACACAATGATCTGAGGAAAGCTAGTCCAGAGAGAAGTGAGTATGTGACAACCCCAAAGCATGGAGGAGCTGGATATGAGGTAGTGTTTCTCAGACCGCACATGTATCAGATGCACCTGGAGGACGTGTTAAACACAGATCGCCGGGCCTCATCCCCAGAGTGTCTGATTCAATGTGTCTAGGGTGGGGCCAGGAAATTTTCATGTCTAACAATTTCCCGGGGATGCTGATGCTACTGAGTTAGAAACAATTTGAGAACCACTAGTCTAGAAAAAGAGTCCACTAACTTTTTATGGAAAGGGCTAGTTAGTAAATATTTTTCATTTTAAATGACCAGAAGGTCTCTTGGTTGCAACTACTCAACCCTACCATTGTATCACAAAAGCGGATACAAATAGTGTGTAAACAAATGAGCACGGCTGTAACCCAATAAAACTGTATTTATAAAAAGAAACAGCAGGCTGGAGTTACTTCATGGGCCATAGTTTGCTGGCCCCTGGTCTAGGGGAAGCAGGGGCCAACTATAAACCCGCCTTAAACTCCCTTCAGGCTAGAAAGCAAAGCAAATCCCTATTGCCCCACATCATGGCCCCCACCAGAAACAACTGCATGTTTCTCTTCATTTTGATTACATTTTCGTGTCTCAGCCTAAAAGCCACTTCCCTGGGAAGCCTTTCCAACTCCCTAGGTCTGGGTTGGGTGTCCATCCTCTGTACGCCTATGGTGCCACTCACTTGCTCCATCACAGCACCAAGTCCAGTGTGACATGAGTGACTAGGTGGTCCTCTTTCTTGGAGAGGGGGACCAGTTCTGTCCCCTCCAGGCCCCATCCCTGGTACCTGGCACAGGGTCTGGTGTACAACAGGCCACTGAGAGCATTGCTTCCGTTTTTCCCATTTCCGCATCCATTTCAGTGGCCTTGAGCTGCTGTCTCCATGCACACAGTTGACCTGGGGGGTCTTGTTAAAATACAGAGTCTGATTTCTTCAGCCTGGGGTGAGACCTGAGACTCTGCATTTCTAAACAAACGGGATGAGACGTCAAGGCTGCCAGCCTGTGGACCACACTTTCTATGGCAAGAATTTAGAAAACAGAATAAAAGCATCCCTCTGAAGCTACCATAGAAGTGGAGGCCCTTGAATCACTTTCTCAAACACGATTGACGTAGAAACCCAGGACCCCGGGCCTGGCTTCCTAACTGATGTTGAAAGAAACCATACTTAACAACAAACAAGGGAATTATACTTCACAAGCCTCATTATATTTCCTGTTATTTTAACTATCATTGTAATTAAACTCAAAGATTTACCACACACAGCTCACTTTGGCACATTGTGCACATTTTGATTTTCAGCATATTCAATCTACTCTGGTGCCCTTGAAATTCATTTGTCAAACAAAGGGATGTCACTGGCTATAAATCATAAGAGCACTTTATTAGGCAAAGCTCCCAACTCTCTTGTGCCAGGTTTGTCAAGAAACAGAGCATTTCGATATGTTCTAAATTGTATGTTGTTCTCATGCTCCTGGCCACTGGCATCTGCCGCACAGAAGACTCTTAAAATCAACATGGAATGATAGTGCCTTGGAGCTAGCAGGGATCTTGTATTTCTTGGCTCCAAACCCATTTATTGACAGACAAAGAAGTTGAACTCAGAGAGGTTAAGTGAGCCACACAGCTCACTTTTTTGACAGCCACACAGCAAGATACATGCAGGAACTAGAATTGGTGATTCCTGAATTCTGAGCCTGAAAGCTTTCATTTTTCAGTAATGATTCTCAAACTGTGGCCCATCCTGGCACTGGTTCATGAACTATTTTTTACCTGTCTAAAATGAGATCAATAAAGAAATTGAGAATATGTTTACTAACTTTTACAGCAAGTTGACACTGCTGAGACATCTGAGCCTAGGGTCTGTGGCTTGTCTCACCACACCAGGTATAGATCATTTGGGGTGCTAGCTCTCTGATAAGTTTGGTGTGGCCCAAGCTGTGTCGGAAGTAAGGCCATGAACAGATCTACGATGAACTGGAAATAAAGCTAGTACTGGCCAGGCGGGGTGGCTCACACATGTAATCCCAGCACCCTGTGAGGCCGATGCAGGTGGACCACCTGAGGTCAGGGTTCAAGACTAACCTGGACAACATGGCAAAACCCGTCTCTACTAAAAATACAAAAATTAGCTAGGCATTGTGGCACACACCTGTAGTCCCAGCTACTTGAGAGGCTGAGGCATGAGAATCACTTGAATCCAGGAGGCAGAAGTTGCAGTGAGCTAAGATCACACCACTGCACTTCAGTCTGGGTGACAGAGCGAGACTGTCTCAAAACAAAATTAAACTAAAACCTAGTACTTCACCATGACTGCTAGTTTGAGAAGCATTGATTTATACCATGAATCTCTTCCACTCTATCACCACAAATCTGTAGTGCTGCCCTAATTCATAGTTTAATTCAAAAACATATTATTGTATTACTTATCAGTTGGAAATCCCTAAGAAGCAAAACTCTAGCTACTTCCCAAGACAAATCTTCAATCTGGTAGGGGAATGAATGCAGCCTCTTGCAGCTAAGAACTTCAGCTCTTGGAAGAGCTCATCTGTGGGCTCATCCTGGTCCACCACTTCCCTCCCATTTGACTTTAGTCAGTCTCCTTCAAGTCTATAAGCCTCAGTTTGCTCTTCTATAAATTGGGGGTAAGAGTAATATCCACAGCCTGTAAGATTGTTGTGAGAATTAAAAAAAAAAAACACACAAAAGAAAACTCTGATAATTCACATGAAGTACATAGCACAGTTTCTGGCACATAGAAAGTGGCCCCCAAGGCCGGGCGTAGTGGCTCATGCCTGTAATCCCAGCACTTTGGGAGGCTGAGGCGGGCGGATCACGAGGTCAGGAGATCAGGACCATCCTGGCTAACACGGTGAAACCCCAATCTCTACTAAAAAATACAAAAAAATTAGCCAGGCGTGGTGGTGGGCGCCTGTAATCCCAGCTACTGAGGAGGCTGAGACAGGAGAATGGCATGAACCCGGGAGGTGGAGCTTGCAGTGAGCCGAAATTGCGCCACTGCACTCCAGCCTGGGGCCACACAGAGCAAGACTCCGTCTCAAAAAAAAAAAAAAAAAGAAAGAAAATGGCCCCCAAATGTTCACTGTTGTAATTATTAGTACAAGAGGTAGCAATATAGACCCATGAAGTCAATTTGCTTGTATTGGAATCCCGGTTTCATCACTTACTAGCTGGGTGATATTAGGTAAGCCACTATCCTAGAAACCTCCTCACCTGCAAATGAGAATTAAAATGTCACTGCCTCTAGAAGAGTATTGTGAGTATTAAAGGGAATAATCCATACAAAGCATTGAGCATCATACCAGACACTCAGCAAACACATAGCCAACATCTAAGAGGGCTGTCTCTTATCATCTCAGTTATTTTGGAAAGAATTTGCCTTAGAGGGAATTCAGATATAACAGTTTATGTGGGTAAATTCCTGGCCTCTTCTTCCATTTGTGGAACTATAAGTTATGATTAAAAAATAAAAGGCAATGATAGTCAGACCACAGGGGACCAATGTAGGTTTACTCTTAGAACAGTTAGACAAGTTGCAATGTCCTCTTCAACCGAAGAGCAGATTCAAACATTTTTACCATTTCTTGTGGCCTGTTTCTTTTATGGGTTTGAAATGATTTGATCTATTTACAAATGAGATTATCCATAGCTTGGGCTTGCCAAGAATTAAGTAACTAGACAATACAGTATGACATTAATTTCTCTTCTGCTGTGGTCAGGAGTAGGCCACAGGGCATCTCCATGTCTGCCAAGAGCCATTTGGCAGCTGTTTCCTTGGGCAGTTTGGTCTCGTTCAATTCTGGCCCCACTGGTCAGGGATGAGCAGATGGAGCAACGCTTTGCAAAGGGACCTGGCTGACTCTCCATCAGAAGTATTGACCTCGGACCTGCAGTGAGCCATACTGTGTCACTAGTTACATGGACAGAACAAACAATACTGAATATGTTACAAGCTAAGCATTTGAGGAGTGAGAAACCGAAACCCTAGATTCTAAGCAAGGACTGTCATCTGTTGTTGAAGAGGCAGAAGGAAGCAAGCTTACCAATTTCCAAACAAACACACAAGCCAGGTGGCAAAGCAACAGAAACAGCTTTTCTGGGGCTTCTATAACGCCCTGGAAATAGGTCTAAATATAACAGGGTATGAGAAGCAGCAACCTTGGACAACAGAGAAAAGAATATAGTCAATTACTGGGTACACAACTTAAATCCCCTATAATGAAGAAGTGTCCCCAACACTCTGGGCTGGTGGCCTTCTGAGAATACTGCTGAGTGACACAAGAAGAAAAAGGAAGATTACTTCCCAATAATCATCCCTGGTGGTTGTCCTGCTGTGTCACCCAGCTCCCAGCACAGATAGAAGAGAGCCCTATATGAGCTCTAGAGCAGTAATGCACTCTGTGTTCATAGTAAAGAGAGTGCAGAGATGAACTGCCCAATACAGTAGCCACTAGCTGTATGTTGCTATTTAAATGTAAATTAAGTTAGAAATTCACTTCCTTGGTTTCACTAGCCATATTTCAAGGACTGGATAGCCCCATGTGTCTATTAGCTACCAGGTTAGGCAGTGCTGATACTGGACATTTCCGTCACTGCAGAAAGCTCTATTGGACATCACTGGGCTAGAGAAAAGAGTATTTACAAAAGTGAGTGAATGAAAAGAACACTGAATGTTGGTGAAGGTATGGTGAAATGAACACTGTTAAATCCAGCTGCTGAGAACATAGGATTGGTGCAACATTTCTAGAGCACAATTTAACAATATATTTGTTAAAAGACTTAAAAGCAATCATGCTCTGGGACCTAGTGTTTACACAGACAGGACTCTAGACAAAGGAAGTAACCAAAGAAATGGTCCAGAAATGTATGCCTAAAGCTATTTGTTAAAAATACTTGTCATAGAAAAAACTTAGACACCACGTAAATACACAATAGAGGAAGAAAAAATAAATTTCATCATATGACAGAACATAGTGCTAATAAAGAATGGGTTTCTAAAAACCAATGACATGGAGGAAATGGCTATGATGTAAGAAAAAGAATAACCAGGTGTCTAACAGAACATAACTATATTTTGAAAAGTTACATACAAAAATATTAATAAAATGAATACACTAAAATGTTAATAGTGGATGCCTCTGGAAAATGGAACCATAAACAGTAATTTCTTCATAGTTCCCTGAAAAATAAGACTATCTATATTTAACATTGATAGAGTGATCACTATGTGTTAGGCACAGTTCAAAGAGGCTTAATCCTCACACTTTAGGTAGTTCTATCCCCACTTTACAGATGGGGAAAACAGAAACAAAGTAGTACAGGAATTCCTCCAAGGTCACACAGTTCTGAGGTAGATGAACCAGGATGCAAAAGCAGACTCCTGGCTTTGTTATCGAAACACCAGGGTTCAGTCTAGGTCCTGCTGCTCACTGCACAGGAAACCAATGACTGAGACAATTATTGCCAAGGAAGATGGCTTTAATAAGGTACCGCAGCCAAGGAGATGGGAGCTCCTGGGAGCTCTGTCTCAAATCCATCTCCCTGACCAACTAAAACTAGGGGTTTACACAGCAGCGAAGAAATGTAACGATGTGTAAGAAAACAGGAACTAGGGAGGGGCAAGGAAGCAATCATGATGAATGAAAGGTCTGGCATCTCATTGTCTGGATGTGGTGATCTGGTGAGTTTCAATTCTTTGATACTTTTTTTTTTTTTTTTGAGACGGGGTCTCGCTCTGTCACCAGCCTGGAGTGCAGTGGCACGATCTCGGCTCACTGCAACCTCCATCTCCCGGGTTCAGGCAATTCTCCTGCCTCAGCCTCCCGAGTAGCTGGGACTACAGGCGCACGCCGCCACATTCAGCTGATTTTTGTATTTTTAGTAGAGACAGGGTTTCACCATGTTGGCCAGGATGGTCTTGATCTCTTGACCTTGTGATCCACCTGCCTCGGCCTCCCAAAGTGCTGGGATTACGGGTGTGAGCCACCGTGCTCGGCCTCTTTGATACTTTTTTTGAGAGGCCTTAAGGTCATTTCCTGAGGAAGAAAGTCAGAGAAATGTAAGTTTCAAGTTTTAAGACCAGAAGGCTCAATTTCTAGGTTTTATCCAAAAAACTGTCTCTGGCACTACTGGGTCAGTTTCAGCTTCAGAGCTCACAGTGTCAGACTTTATGCTATAATAACCAGTTCAACTTACAGAAGAGGACACTGAAAGAGGAACTGCAGAATAACCCGCATGAGGTAGCCCAGCTAGTAACTGGCAGGGCTAAGATTTGAGCAGACTGTGAGTATTGCCAGCCTCAAGAAATGAGGGAGTGGGGTGGGGGTTCTGAGCTGCAAATTAGATTGAGTTATAGAAAACAAGCCAATTTTTATTTCTTGCATAACAGAATTCACAAGATTCAAACTCACTGCATAATAGACTCAATTTTCATTGAATGCTTGACAGGTAGGCCCCTCATACTAAACCCTTCACATATATTATTGCCTTTAATCTTCAGAACAACCTTCAAAAATAGTAGCCATTATTCTTCCCATTTTAGAAATGAGGAAGCTGAAGCTCAGAAAGCTGGTTGTCAGGGCCCAGGAACATACACTGGGGAAAGGACAGTCTCGTTAATAAATGGTGCTAGAGGCCAGGCACGGTGGCTCACACCTGTAATCCCAACACTTTGGGAGGCTGAGGCAGGCAGATCACCTGAGGCCAGGATTTCAAGACCTGGCCAACATGGTGAAATCCCGTCTCTACTAAAAATACAAAATTTTGCCGTCATGGTGGTGTGTGCCTGTTGGGAGGCTGAGGCAGGAGAACAGCTTGAACCCAGGAGGTTGAGGTCGCAGCAAGCCAAGATGGTGCCACTGCACTCCAGCCTGGGCAACAGAGTGAGACTCCGTCTCAAAAAAATAAAATAAATGGTGCTAGGAAAACAAGATATCCATATGCAGAAGAATGAAGCTAGGTCCCCATCTTTCACCATATATTTAATCAACTCAAAATGGATTAAAGACTTAATTTTAAGATCCAAAACTATGAAACTACTACACTTTCTGCTACTTTCTGTAGAAGAAAATGCTACAGGACATTAGTCTGGGCAAAGACTTTTTGAGTTAAGACTTCAAAACCACAGACAACCAAAGCAAAACTGGACAAATAGGATCACATCAAGCTAAAAAGCTTCTGCACAGCAAAGGAAACAAAGTTAAGAGAAAAACCATGCAGTGGGAGAAAATATGTGCAAACTATCCATCTGAGAAGAGATTAATAACCAGAATATATACAGAACAAATGAAGACATACAAATGGCCAATGGGTGTATAGAAAAATGCCCAACATCATCAGGGAAATGCAAATCAAAACCACAATGAGATAGCTCCTCATCCCAATTAGAATGGCTGTTATCAAAAAGACAAAAAAATAGCAAATGCTGGCAAGAATGCAGAGAAAGCGGAACCTGCATGTGCTATTTGTGGAAGTGTAAATTAGGACAGCCATTATGGAGAACAGTATTGAGGTTCCTCAAAAACCTAAAAAACAAAACTACCACACGATCCGGCAATCCCATTGCTGGGTATATACCTGAAAGAGAGGAGATTGGTACATTGAAGAGATATGTGCACTCCCATGTTTATTACAGCACTAGTCATAGTAGCCAAGATATGAAATCCACCTAAATGCCCATTGATGAATGAATGGATAAAGAAATGTGGTACATATACACAATAGAAAACTGTTCACCCTTGAAGAATGAAATCAGCCAGTTGTGGTGGTACATGCCTGTAATCCCAGCACTTTGGGAGGCCAAGACTGGAGGATCACTTGAATTAAGGAGTTCGAGGCCAGCCTAGGCAACATGAAAAGACCCTGTTTCTACAAAAAAAAAAAAAAAAAAAAATAGCCAGCTACTTGAGAGGCTGAGATGAGAGAATTACTCGAACTTGGGAGATTGAGGCTGCAGTGAGCCGAGATCACACCACTGCCCTCCAGCCTAGAGGACAGAGTGAGACCCTGTCTCAAAAAAAGAATGAATTCTGTTATTTGCAGCAACATGAATGGAACTGGAGGGCATTCTGTTAAGTGAAATAAGCCAGACACAGGAAGACCAATGCCACATGTTCTCACTCTTATGTGAAAAGCTTAAAATGTGACTCTCGGGGAGGTAGAAAGTAGGATGGTGGATACCAGAGGCTGGAAAGGGAAGTGAGGAGGGGGAATGAGAGAAGGTGGTTAAGGAGTACAAAAATACAGTTAGAAGGAATAAGTTCTAATATTCAATAGCACAGTAGGGAAATTATAGTTAACAATAGTTTGTTATATATTTTAAAATAGCTAGATTTGTTTTGGGGAGATACTTTTAACTTTTATTTTAGGTTCAGGAGTATATCTGCAGTTTTGTTACATAGGTAAACTCGTATCACGGGGCTTGTTGTACAGACTATTTTGCCACCCAGGTACTAAGTCTAGAATCCAATAGTTATTTTTTCTGCTCCTCTCCCTCCTCCCACCCCCAACCCTCACGTAGGCCCCAGCATCTGTTGTTCCCCTTTGTGTCCATGAGTTGTCATCATTTAGCTCCCACTGATAGGCAAGAACATGTGGTATTTGGTTTTCTGATCCCGCATTAGTTTGCTAAGGATAATGGCCTCCAGCTCCATCCATATTCCCACAAAAGACATGATCTCATTCTTTTTTATGGCTATATAGTATTCCATGGTGTATATGTACCACATTTTCTTTATCCAGTCCATCATTGATGAACATTTAGGTTGATCCTATGTCTTTGCTATTGTGAATAGTGCTGCAGTGAACATATGTGTGCATGTGTCTTTAAAATATAATGATTTATATTCCTTTGGGAATATACCCAGTAATAAGATTGCTGGGTCAAATGGTAGTTCTGCTTTTAGCTCTGTGAGGATTCACACTGCTTTTCACAATAGATGAACTAATTTACACTCTTACCAACAGGATATAAGCATTCCCTTTTCTCTGCAACCTTGCCAGCATCTGTTATTTTTTTACTTTTTCATAATCACCATTCTGACTGGTGTGAGATGGTATCTCATTGTGGTTTTGATTTGCATTTCTCTAACGATAAGTGATACTGAGCTTTCTTTCATATGCTTGTTGGCTGCATGTATGTCTTCTTTTGAAAAGTGTCTGTTCATGTCCTTTGCCCACTTTTTAATTGTTTTTTTTTTCTTGTAAACTTAAGTTCCTTATGGATGCTGGATATTAGACCTTTGTCAGATGCTAGTTTGCAAAAATTTTCTCCCATTCTGTAGGTCGTCTGTTTACTCTGCTGATAGTTTCTTTTGATGTACAGAAGCTCTTTAATTAGATCCTATTTGTCAATTTTTGCTTTTGTTGTAATCGCTTTTGGCATCTTTGTCATGAAATCTTCGCCTATTCCTATGTTCCTATGTCCAGAATGGCATTCCCTAGGTTGTCTTCCAGGGTTTTTATAGTTTGAGGTTTTACATTTAAGTCTTTAATCCATCTTGAGTTTATTTTTGTATATGGTACAACGAAGGGGTCCAGTTTCAATCTTCTGCATATGGCTAGCCAGTTATCCCAGTAGCATTTATTGAATAGGGAGTCCTTTCTCCATTGCTTGTTTTTGTCAGCTTTGTCGAAGATCAGATGGTTGTAGGTGTTTGACCTTATTTCTGAGTTCTCTATTCTGTTCCATTGGTCTATATGTCTGTTTTTGTACCGGTACCATGCTGTTTTGGTTACTGTAGCCCTGTAGTATAAAGTAGGGTAGCGTGATGCCTCCAGCTTTGTTCTTTTACTTAAGATTGCATTGGCTATTAAGGCTTTTTGGTTCTATATGAATTTTTAAATAGTTTTTTTTCTAGTTCTGTAAAGAATGTCACTGGTAGTTTTATATGAGTAGCATAGAATCTACAAATTGCTTTGGGCAATGTGACCATTCTAATGATATTGATTCTTCCTATCCATGAACATGGGATGTCCTTCCATTTGTTTGTGTCATCTCTGATTTCTTTGAGCAGTGTCTTGTAATTTTCATTGTAGAGATCTTTCACCTCCCTTGTTAGCTGTATTCCTAGGCATTTCATTCTTTTTGTAGCAATTGTGAATGGGATTGCATTCCTGATGTGGCTCTTGGTTTGGCTGTTGTTGGTGTCTAGGAATACTAGTGATTTTTGTATGTTGATTTTATATACTAAAACTTTGCTGAGGTTGTTTATCAGCTGAAGGAGATTTTGGGCTGAGACTATGGGGTTTTCTCAATATAGAACCCACGTCATCTGCCAACAGGGAAGTTTGATTTCCTCTCTTCCTATTTGGATGCTGTTTATTTTTTTCTCTTGCCTGATTGCTCTGGCCAGAATTTCCAAGACTATGTTGAATAGGAGTGTTGAGAGAGAGCAACCTTGTCTTGTGCTGGTTTTCAAGGGGAATGCTTCCAGCTTTTCCCCATTCAGTATGATGTTGGCTGTGGTTCTGTCATATATGGCTCTTATTATTTTGAGGTATGTTTCTTCAATACCTAGTTTATTGAGAGTTTTTAACATGGAAGGCTGTTGAATTTTATGAAAGGCTGTTCTGCATCTATTGAGATGATCATATGGTTTTTGTCTTTAGTTCCATTTATGTGATAAATCACATTTATTGGTTTGCGTATGTTGAACCAACCTTGCATCCTAGGAATGAAGCCTGCTTGGTCATGGTGGATCAGCTCTTGGATATGCTGCTTGATTCAGTTTGCAAGTATTTTGTTGAGGATTTTTGCATCAATGTTCATCAAGGATATTGGCCTGAACTTTTCCTTTTTTGTTGTGTCTCTGCCAGAATGAGTTGGGGAGGAATCTCTTCTTCTCAATTTTTTGGAATAGTTTCAGTAGGAATGGTACCAGCTCTTCATTCTACATCTGGTAGAATTCGGCTGTGAATCCATCTGGTCCTGAGCATTTTTTGGTTGGTAGGCTATTTATTACTGATTCGATTTTGGAGTTCATTATTGGTCTGTTCAGGGATTCCATTTCTTCCTGGTTCAGTCTTGGGAGAACGCATTTGTCCAGGAATTTATCCATCTCTTCTAGGTTTTCTAGCTTGTGTGCACAGGGGTGTTTGTAGTAGTTTCTGTTGGTCATTTTTATTTCTGTTGGGTCAGTGGTAACATCCCTTTTCTTATTTCTAATTGTGTTTATTTGGAGCTGAAGATTTTAATGTTCTCAACACACACAAAAAAATGTTAGAGATGATGAATGTCCCAGTTACCTTGATTTGATCATTACACATTTTATGCAGGCATCAAAATATCACATATACCCCTAAAATGTGTACAACTATTATACATTAATTTTTAAAAGAAAGCTAATTGTCCAAGGTTACACAGCTGGTAACAGGAAAACCCAAGATTCACACTTCAGCTATGGACTCCAGCACCTGCATTCTTTACCATGTCATAAAATGACCATACATTTTCTCTTCCAACAGGACACTTTTAAGAGTGAAAGAAGAAGCTATTAATAAGTATTCCAGGACAATAAGTACAAACTGCAACTGTCCTAGGCAAATCAAGATGTCCCAGCCAAAGCTCTACCACTAGGCTATGCTGCCCCTTATAATGTTGCTAAGAGAGTCTGCTGGACCCTGGGAGCCATCAGGGGATCTCAGTATAGCTGAAAGGACAACATTGTTGTAGGTTCCCAGGTACCTGTTACATGACAAATTATAGACACTTGCATTTTGGTGCTCCCAAAATACATACCAGCATCTGACTGCCGAAACTAGCCTTGTGGGCTGACTTGGGGACCCCAGAGCAGGGAACGAATAAGACAAACCCAAGCTTATATTTCCATGGGATGAGGGTGGAAGGTTCCATCTTCAGCCACTGAGAACAAATTCTTGTCAATGAGAACAAAGACAAGTCTGGGTCAATTTCATGCCAATCATAATTCATCATCACAGGACTCCCTGCACAGTCCCTCACATATTATTTAGAGGAGGCAGACCGCATTAAGGGGAGAAGAGCCTGCTAATCAACAGATCTGAATCACTGCTCTGCCCCAGGAGCTGTGCTCTGTGGAGCTCACCCACTGCAGAATGAGCTCTGCACCCATCTATGAATGTATTGCTAAGGATCAGCGGGGATGGGGTGACCCAGAAGTGAACTGGCTTCATGATCCATTAAACAGTCACTCTGAAATCCACAGTGCCAGTCAACTAATGGGGCTTGGAGCCATCATTAGGTCACTGGAAAATGATATCTTCCTGGAGGCTGATACTGGCTTCACCATTCTGAGAGCAGAAGGCTTGAGGGAGGAACAGCCTACTGGGCCTGGAGGCACCTGCCATCCCACATCAAATCACAGAGCCGTGCTTAAAAGGTGGGTGGGGTGGGTGAGGAGAAGACAACAAATGAGGACAATGGGGCAGAAGGCCTGGCTCTACCATCATCTTGCTATGTGTCCCAGAGCCCTTCTCTTAAATCCTGTATACAAATGTCTTTTTGCCCATCTATAATGAGCAAAATGATTATACTCACCTACAGGTTTTATGAAGATTAGATGAGATGATAGATGAAAAGTATCCTTAGTATCCTCTTTAGCACAGCATCTGGCTCATATTAGGGGCTCAATACATGTTACTAGTGATAAAAATTATTATTATATCAGCAGTGATAAAGTATACCATGATATCAACTAGTATATTAATATTATGCAATATATTAATGATATAATAACAATGGTTATCATTATTGTATATTGTTATTACATGTTGAATCAGAGTTATTTGCTAAATGTGATACTTAAAATCAAAGACATACGGCCGGGTACAGTGGCTCACACCTGTAATCCCAGCACTTTGGGAGGCCAAGGCAGGCAGATCACCTGAGGTCAGGAGTTTGAGACCAGCCTGGCCAACAGGGTGAAACCCCTGTCTCTACAAAAATACAAAAAAATTAGCCAGGCGTGGTGGTGTGCACCTGTCATCTCAGCTACTTGGGAGGCTGAAGAAGGAGAATTGCTCGAGACCAGAAGGCAAAGGTTCCAGTGAGCCAAGATCACGCCACTGCACTACAGCCTGGGCAACAGAGTGAGAGTCCCTCTTGAAAAATAAAAAATAGGATAAAATAAAAGAGATAGAATGGAGTAAAACAAAACAGATTACAGTGAAAATATACAAAGAATGAGGCACCAAATTCCTAGGTCAAAGATCAAGGTCAAGATATCACTTATACAAAACACCTCCAGATTTCAAGATTCTCCCAAAAGTCACTCTTTGACGAAACCCAAGAGTGTGGGGAGGGCAGGGAAGGGAGTAGAATCAGTATTCCATGGCCATGTCTAAATGAACATTGATAATCAACAGAAGTCAGCTTCAGATCCCAAATCCTAGCTGAGCAGAGAGGGAAAAATGTACCCATGGCACTTAAGTACATGGTGTTGGGCAACATTAGATCTGCCCCACTAACACCCACCTGATCTACTGTCTCCATGAACAAATCTTCCTTTCCGGGACCAACTTTTCAGCAAAAGAAAAAAGAGACAGAGACAGAACGAATTAAATGCTTTATTTATTATTTATTTATTTATTGAGACAGAGTTTCACTCTTGCTGCCCAGGCGGGAGCACAGTGGCGTGATCTCGGCTCACTGCAACCTCCGCCTCCCAGCTTCAAGCGAATCTCCTGCCTCAGCCTTCCGAGTAGCTGGGATTATAGGCATGAGCCACCACGCCTGGCTAATTTTGTATTTTTAGTAGAGACAGGGTTTCGCCATGTTGGTCAGGCTGGTTTTGAACTCCTGACCCCAAGTGATCCACCCACCTCAGCCTCCCAAAGTGCTGGGATTACAAGAGTGAGAAATAACTGTATAATATGGAAATAGCAACATTCCAAACATTTACTTTCCCCTCTCTTCTTCCCCAGGGATGCCTCTGATTTCAAGGGTGAGAGCTACAGTCAGAATGGTTTCCTTCGATCCCTGATTGACAGATGTCACCTTACACCTTGCCTTATTTACGTCACCTCATGTTTGGTGATCTTCTCACTAATACTCCCCTCCCCAAATCCCAAGCAATCATCTACAAGCACAATAAGATTTCATGCTGGGCTATTGCTAAACTAGTGCAATTCACAAAAGACTTTTGAAAATCTGGAGCTAGAAAAAAAGGGAGGGGCTTCCATGAATCACTGCCACCCACACAAAATCAATACCATGCAAGTGGCAGTACAGCATGGAGAGCTGTTTCCCTTCTGAGCAGGATGCAGCAGTTATCAGTACAGCTAATATAACATGTGAGTGACAACTTAGTAAAATTGAAAAACTCGATGACTTCCAGCCATCATTCAAGGGCTGGGACTATAATTCATCATATTACTGCCCAGAGTTCAATCGTCATCTGTCCTTCTGTATCCACACCCTTCCACTAGCTCTCCGCTGCCCTACATTCTAATTCTCTCACTGTTTCTAAATTCCTTCTTTTTAAATAACTCATAAAGGGATGCCCCATGGTAGACAACTTTTACCTCCAATTCTGACCACAATAGACAACTCCTCCGGTCCAGAGCTCCTTGAAGGCTCTCCCTCCCTTCTCTACTGTCCTTCAAATTGGCCTATTTATGAGCAATGCCTAAGATTCCCCCAAAGCAAGGTCATAAACTCAAATCCCAATCAGGGCCAGTGGATGACTTACGTGGAAGAAGTAAGCCGGGTGAGGATTTCTACTTTGAGAAACCTTGCTCGAAGCACTTCTTCATGATTCTCTCCTACACAACAAACCCCAAACTCTTAGGAACAGCTCTTAGCACAGGAGCCTCCAACCTGTTTTTCAGCTGGCTTTCTCTCCTTGTTTCTCATTCCATGATCATAGAAAACAGCTCCATTAAGACTCTTTTCAGGTCTACCAAAGAGCTAGTGATTGGTACGTTCTGCTGAACCTCTAAATCTCAAAAACCAGTGACTTTGCCAGCCTCTACAATTAGGGCAACTAAGATAGGAATAGCAGCCAGTAAATTTTCCTGCATTATTGATTTTCACTAAGCGTGTGGCACATTGTATTTTTTCCAATCGAGTGGAGACACTTGTTTTCTTAGCACTCAATCAATGTTTCTTCGGCATTACTGCAAGGGCTGCAAGGGACGAGACCCATATAACAAAAACATCCAGAGTTTTCAACATCCACTTCTGACTTTTCTAGTTCAATCTCCTGACTCCACTTGGAGAAACTCCATAATAAATTTCCTTGTACCTTTAAGTCATCTCTTCTCTTATTCTCTTAAATATACTGTCTGCCAAAGAGAGCTAGCATTGCCTGTGGATTATTTCACTACCTTCAGGGAAAGGACATGATTTTTCCTTTTTGATTCATTGCATATTAACTCTCTCCAGAAATAGCAAGAATTCCTTTTAATTAGTAAACCCAAGATACACACGAAATTCATGTGGAGAAGCCAATCAACCCCAGATGGAGTAGTATGTTGACAAGAGGCATATCCTGAGGGGATGCATGTAAACTAAGAAATGGTGAGGGATGAGAAAATGGGAAAAAACCTTACTGGCTGCTGATCGTCTTCCCCACCCCAACACACCCACCCATGTACCCTACATCCCTCAGATTGGATGATCATCCTGGAAAATAGGCTGATTTGGTCCAAAGTTTCAAAAAGAATTCATTGATTCAGAACTGGCCAATGAACTTTTTCAGGAACAAATATTCCATATTTGTGCTATCCAATATGGTAGCTACTAGCTATATGATGCTATTAAGCATCTGAATGTGACTAGTGTAAATAAGAATTTTAAAGTGTGCTTTAAATTTTAAATGTAGGAAAAGATTGCCATTTGCTGAGCCTTGCCAACTTTGTCTTCCTGTCAGGGCCAAAGGATGCCAGAAAGAATTTCCAGGTTGTGTCCAGAGGCAGTGCAGATATTTGGAGGAAGCTAGCATCCTCTGATGGCAGCATCTGTCTTCTATCAATCGGAAAGCCAGAACTGATTAGGCTAATCCAGTTGATTAAGTAGAGTCTCCTTGCTTTTCTGTCCTCCTACCTGAACCTCCCTCAAGAAACATCCAGTCCATTCAAAGAATAAACAGGTGATCAAAGGTGCCAGTTAATCCCACTCTTCTCCTCAAATTTTTATGCTGAAGATGTGTAGCAAAGCAATTTTCCTCACAATTCCATCCATAAAACAAAGAAAAAAATGCTTAACCATTTGCTTAGGTCTGAATGCACTAATCCTAGTTCCTAGTAATTCTCAAGCCCCTATATAATTGTTGCTTTATCTCCTTACTTTATCTTGTTTGTTGTTTGTGTCCTTTAAAATCAACTCATACTTTTCTATCTAAATTTATTTGCGCAAGTGACTTTATACCACTATACAGAGGCAAACACACAGGTCTGATGTCCTAATGACATTTTCTAATTTACTATTATTTTTTATTTTTCAGACAGGATCTCTCTCTGTCAACCAGGCTGGAGTACAGTGGTGTTAGCTTACTCCAACCCCTAGCTCCCAGGCTCAGGTGATCCTCCCACCTCAGCCTCCCACATAGGTTGGGACTACATATATGCACTACCACGCCCAGCTAATTTTCTTTCTTTTTTTTTTTTTTTTGTAGAGATGACGTTCCACTATGTTGCCCAGGCTGGTCCTGAACTCCTGGGCTCAAGTGATCTGTCCACCTTGGCCTCCCAAAGTGCTGGGATTACAGGCGTGAGCCACCACGCTCCACCAAAATTTTTGAATAATATGTGCCTAATACACTCACTGACCTGATGAGTGTGGGTGGGTGGCTACATTTTGGACAATGTTGCCTATTATCCTGAAATTCAAGGATAATTATGAGTTGTTCATTTCTTTCACTTCAGTTTTGCATAGAAATTTGCATTATGCATTACTTTATCTGAATCCTAGGAGAAAATATTGCACCTGCAAAAAGTGTAGGGATATGTATAATTGTGAAAAACTTCTTTGTGCTTAAGAAGGAAAAAAATCTGAAGAGGACCTGCTTGCTTCTGATCACCAGATTTTCAGATCCGACCCTTTGCGACTCTACATCCCTTCTCTGCAGCACAGGATTCCTCTGAGCCTTTTCTTACACTAGAAGGGCAACCTTGCAATTGCCATTTAGGCTCCTTGAAAGACTATGCTTCAGCCAGGACCCCTCGTTCTGGGCGCGTGATGTCCTTCACATGCAGACAGCTCTGACCTCTGCGATGCTAATCGCCTGTCTGTGCAGTCACCCCTCACAAGTCATCATCGTGGATGGCCTCCTTGTCTAATTTTACTACTCTTTCAGAAACAATTAATTGAGATTAGCCTGTAAACCCTCCATATAAAATGGGCAATTATCAATTACTGACACTTCTCCAGCTCCACCCCTCTGTAAGAGAAGCACTCCAGGGCTCCTTAATCACCCGTCATGTCTCCCTGCCAAGCACAGTGTGGGTGCTGCTCTGCCAGCCCCTCCCACCACTGTCTGACCTAGGCTGTGATGGGCAAACACTGAGAAGTCAACTCAGAGCAAGGGGAAGCCAGCTTGGCCTCCAGTTTCCCCAAATGTAGCCCAATGGCCATAAAAATCTATCTTCAGGTTTGTCTGGAGTTGCTGATCCCTTGCAGCAGTTGTCACAGAACTATGTACCTGCAGCCCCTGATTTAAAGGATTCATTTATTCAACAAATATATCTGTGGACCTACTACCTGGCAGGGACCTTGAACAGCAGTGACTGAGGCAGACACAGTCCTTACCCTCTGGAAGCCAATTTCTAGTTAGGGAGACAGATTATACACTAGTAATTAAGTAAATAAACAAGACATTAAAATTTGATCAGGGCCACAAAGACGGTAGACAAAGAAATATGAGAGCGTAACCATGATATGAAGGGGGCCCCATCGAATTGTACAGCCCTTAAGCTGCACAAATCTGTGTGGTGTCCATGTAAACATGGATGGCCAAGGAAGGCCTCTCTAGAAAGGGAACATTTGAGCTGATGCTCAAAGAACAGAAGGAAGGAGCAGCCCAGCCAGAGAGGACAAGGGCCAAGACCTGGCATGGGGCGGGGCTCGACCTGTTGGAAGAACAGGAAGGAGGCCCACGTGCTGGTGCATGTGTGAGATGCGGAGACAGTGTGGCTGCAGTGTCAGGAGGGAGTAGGTTTAGCAGAGTCTAGAGGTCAGTACAGATCCTGAGCACATGGGAAAGTAAATGAAGTTGTTTGAAGCAGAGAAATGCCGTGATAATGGCCAATTCATATTTTAAAAATAACCTCTGCTGCTGAGCAGAGAATGAGTGATAGGGCACAATACTGGAAGCATGGAAATGTGATTTAGGCCAAGCCAGTGCTTCTCACCTCTGGCTGCACATTGAAACAACCCTTGGAACACAGCATTTAAAAAATAGTGATGCCCTGGCCCCACCTACAGACACCAATTCCATCAATGTGGGGTGAGTCCCAGAGGTCCGTATTTTTAAAAGCTCTCCAGGCAATTCTAAGGCAAAGCTAAGGATAAAAACACTGACCTAGAGGTTATGCTGTGACAACCTATAGAGAAAGTCTACACAGTGGTTCTCCATGTGGGCTCCCTGAACTAGCAGCATCAGCTTCACCTGGGAGCTTGTTAGAAATTCAAATTAATGGGCCCCACTCAAATCTACCCTATCAGAAACTCTGGGGTTGGGGCCCAGTCATCTGTTTTAACACAGCTTCCAGGTGATTCTGTTACTGCAAATATTTGAGAACCTCTGGTCTAGATGGTACCTTTCTAGAAAAATGAGAATATTCCAGGGCCAGAATTCCTGGTACTGGGAAGATGAACAATTATGCCAATAGAAAATGGTACTATTATAGAATATCTCAGAATTAAACAATAGTGATAAAGCCGCTCCCCATTTACAAAGATAAGGCATTAGGCATTAAGGTTTCATCACCAGGACATGTGCTTAGAATAGCTTTTTTTTTTTTTTTTTTTTAAGATGGAGTCTCACTCTGTCACCCAGGCTGGAGTGCAGTGGCACAATCTTGATCATTGTTCATCACTGCAACCTAAACCTCCCAGGTGCCAGCAATTCTCCTGCCTCAACCTCCCAAGTAGCTGAGATTACAGGCATATGCCACCATGCCGGGCTAATTTTTTTGTATTTTTATTAGAGATAGGGTTTCACCATGTTAGTCAGGGTGGTCTCAAACTCCTGACTTCAAATGATCAGCCTCCCAAAGTGCTGGGATTACAGGCATAGGCCACTGCACCCAGCCCAGAATAGCTTTTCCAATAGCGGTAATGAATTCATGGTGAATCAGTGATACTCACCGTATTAAGTTCAAGTCCCAGATCTACAAGACCACTTGGATAATAATCAAATAGCAAGGTGTTGCTTTTTCATACCGTCTTACTTATACAAAATGTTTTTGTATACATCACCCAATTTCTGCTCCATGAGGTACATACTGCTACAGCATTCCCACTTTACAGATAAGAAAACTGAGGTTCAGATAGTTTAAGTGATTGAAGGTCATACCGCCAGAAATGGATTCTGTGGCTATGTTAAGCCTTCCACTCCACATTTCTTCCCATCTGTAAAACACTGAGCCCACAGCTTCACATCAGATTTATCAGCAGAGAACAAAAGAAGTACTCGAAATTGCCACTTACAACATTTACGAGTAAACTGGAATCCAAAGTCTGGCCTCTAGCCAAGCAGATGAGTTATCACCAGTACCATGCAAAGGCAGACAGCTGTGTGGGAGGAGAGACCTGCAGGCATCTGGGACTGGAGATGAGGAGACAAGGAAGTAGCAACCCTCTGCCCTGCCCAGCCCAGCCAGAGGTCAGGTTCTGACCTACGTCTTGCAGAGCCATGGTGCTCAGCCCCCATGACCATTAGAGTCACCTGGGGAGCTTATAAATTACAACACCAAGGCCTACTCCATGGGATCCTAATTTCAGTGGTCTGGGGTGCAATCTAGACCTCAGTATCTACAGAAAGCTGGCTGTTGGGCTCCACTGTGACAACCCCAACTGCAGAGAGCAAGGTAGCCCGGGAGACATGCAGGGGCTCTTTTCAGGAAGAACCTCACGGAGCTCTGGGCACACACAAGGTTGCTTTATAGAAGGAATTGGAGAGGGAGCCTTAGGACCTTGCAGACTTAGGCAGACCATGGTGGGTAATAGGAGAGCAACTTTAGTGCTCAGAAGAGCAACTCAGAGTGTCAGTAGTGCCTGTTTGGCTGGACCAGGCTGCACCCTGGGATGCACAGGGTGGGATGCAATGAGGGGGCTGGTGCAGAGAAGCAAAGGAGGTATGCTTAGAGTGCTCACCAGATATGGCCCCTGGAGCCCCCAGAATTAGCTGCTTGCATGGGAAGGAGTCCACAGGTGTGGGTCATTGACATTTGGTTAGCAACGTTGCTCTGTTGTGCAAAATACTGTGAATGCGCTATTGTCTGCTTCTGCAAGTCCCCATCCAGTTGCTGGACTTGTTTCATCCTTCATCATCTCCTCGTTTCCACTTCTAACTCCCCCTGACTACAAGGTAATCAGTCCCCTAGTGCATAGCTGTGGGGGTGGGTGGCAGAGAATGAGACATCCTGATGAGGACCGCCTCAACACTGAAGTGGCAACAGAAATCCTTCAGCAACTTACAGCTCACAACAAAGCTTCCTCCCCCTTGGAAACCTGTTTTTCTTAATTGCAGGGGGAGTCCCTCAGCGGAGGTGTTCCTGGTGCTAAATGTCTTGACTGAGGTTTGAAAAACAACAACTCCTCATTGAAGAATTAGCTGAAAGCCTGTGACTCCAGATGCAATCAAAGGTGCTGATGGGAAACCTTTGGTTAGTGCCCTAGAATCAAGTAATAGACGCGGCCTTTCTCGTGGCCGTGTGTAGGAAAGGGGCCCAGGACAGCATTTCTAGGAGTTATGCTCTCATCCCAACCTTGCTACTAAGGGAACATGAACTTTACTGCAGTGTTCAGCACCGGTTTTCATTTTACGGCACAAGCAAACTTGTATTCCACCAGGAAAATGAAAGATTTCAGGTTCTGAGGCTGTCAGACATTTCCACTTATGAATTTAGTGAGACTCCTAAATCATGGCTGAGGCACAACTTCCGAAATCTCTCCCCTCATTTTCAGGTTTTCTAATAGTTCCCTGCTCTTGTGGTATCTTGGTGCAATCACGCTAATAGGAACAATTTAATGGAGTCCTGGGGAAGCAAAGGTTTGGAGGATTACATTTCAACACTCAGCTCCTTATCATAGAGGAACACCCTTCCTTAATAGACTCCCTGGATTCTAGACCTGCTTACTTCTCTCTCAGCAGATCCAGCTGCACCTGAGCAGGAGAGAAGAATTAGAAACTTGGTTACTGCTCCTTCTTGAATCTCAGTCCCAGACAAAAATGGGCTGAGGGCAGGTTAAATGCTAATCACAAATTAGGAGGATTCATCAACATGCAGAGACCAAATAATCATTTTTCTCGATGCTCAGAACATCCGGTCTCAAAGCACAGCCCTCTTGTACCTGTCCTATGTGTATTAACCATCCGCCAAGTAACTCCAACTAGAATCCTTGAGGCTTGCTGCTCCAGCTTCCTCACACCCCCCAGTCATCTAGCCAAGAAGTAAATTCCCTTAAAGCTCTCTCTGAAGTTTCTCTGAAACACATCCTGTTCTTTCTATGTTCAGTGCATTTGTCCTGACTTAGGCCTCGTCAGCTCCTGTTCATATTCATCTCAACAAATATTTAAGGGGCTGCCACTATGTACCAGGGCTAGGTGCTGGGATCACAGGATTCCATGCTCTCAAGGGAAAGACACGTTAAACAAATAAGTATGCAAATAGTTATTTAATAACAAATCCCCTAAGTGCTACCAAAAAAGTGCTATTGAAGTTTGTGGGTGTAACCTGCCTCAGAGATTCAACTGTTGGAAGATAAATTATATTACTTCCTTAGAACATATAAGAGTCCAGCTTCTGGTCTGGCTAAAGAGACTCCTACAGAAATCAGGGGTCCCAAACATAACAGCTATAAACTCTGGATAAAACACAAAATAAAAAAAAGAACAATGACCTGAAGGTACTGGAGAGTGAACAAAAACAGACGTTCAAGAGGATAGTCAAAACCTGGAAGAAAGGAAAGGCATAAAATGAGCCTGGGCAACATAGCAAGACCTCATCTCTATTAAAAATCAAAACAATTAGCCAGGCATGGTGGTGTGTGCCGTTAGTCCCAGCTACTCAGGAGGCTGAGGCAGGAGGATTGCTTGAACCTGGGAGATTGAGGCTGTGGTGAGCTATGATCGTGCCACGGTCTCTATGGCTTTAAGCCTGAAGGCAAGCTAAAGTCAGCTCCACATGGAGTAGATAAAACCCTGCAAGAGGAATTATGATTTTTCTGACATGAAAAACAGGAGAACAGAGTCTGGGGCCATCATAGCCACTAGAAAGTAAGGAGAGAATTTTTGAGAGGAGAAAGCCAAAAGGGAGAATTCCAATTTCTGCATATGTACGCTACCCAAGTGTGTGTCTGACCTGTGAACTAAGTACACACAGAGCAGATTTTGAAACAGCCTAGACAAGGATACAGAATTAAACTGAGATTTGAGCTGCTGCTCAAAAGACAGAGTGGTTTTTTTTTGTTTTTTTATTTTGAGACAGTATCACTCTGTCGCCCAGGCTGGAGTGCAGTGGCACCATCTCGGCTCACTGCAACCTCTGCCTGGGTTCAAATGATTCTTCTGCCTCAGCCTCCCGAGTAGCTGGGAGTACAGGCACATGCCACCACACCTGGCTAATTTTTGTGTTTTTAGTAGAGATGGGGGTTTCACCATATTGTCCAGGGTGGTCTCGAACTCCTGACCTCGTGATCCGCCCGCCTCGGCCTCCCAAAGTGCTGGAATTGCAGGCGTGAGCCACCACACCTGGCCCAGAGTTTATAATTTCAGTTCAACCAAGTTAATGACTTGATAAAACAAAAACACCAATGCTCTTCAGAGGAATATGATGGTGTCTAATGTGTATCCAGGATACAATCCAAAGTTACTCAGGTAAAGAATCAGAAACTGTGATCCAGTCTCAAGAGTAGAGACAATAAATGGAGACCAATCCTGAGATGACCCAGATGTTGGAATTGAAAAAAAATTTGAAGCAGCTATTCTAACTATTGCCAATGAAGAAAATTTTGCTTATAATGAATGAGAAGAAAAATGGAAATTATTTTTAACAAAAAGAACCAACACCAAGCATGGTGGCTCATGCCTGTAATCCCAGCACTTTGGGAGGCCAAGACAGGAGGATCTCTTGAGGCCAGGGGTCTGAAACCAGCCTTGGCAACATAGTGAGACTTAATCTCTATTTAAAAAAAAAATAGCCAGGTGTGGGGCACATGCCTGTAATCCCAGCTACTCAAGAAGGTGAGGCAGGATTGCTTGAGTCTGGGAGATTGAGGCTGCAGTGAACAATGATCGTACCACTGCACTCCAGCCTGGGGACAGAGTGAGACCCTGTCTCAAAAATAAATACAAAATAAATTTTAAAATTTTAAAAGAACCAAATGGAAATCCTCTAACTGAAAATTGCAAAATTAAAAGTAAGCATAGGCCAAGTGCAGTGGCTCACGCCTGTAATCTCTACATTTTGGGAGGCCAAGGCAGGCAGATCACTTGAGGTCAGGAGTTCAAGAACAGCCTGTCCAACATGGCAAAACCCCATCTCTACTAAAAATATAAAAATAAGCCAAACATGATGGTGTCCTCCTGTAATCACAGCTACTTGGGATGCTGAGGCACAAGAATCACTTGAATCCAGGAGGTGGAGGTTGCAGTGAGACGAGAATGTGCCACTGCACTCCAGACTGTCTCAAAAAAAATAAATAAATAAAATAAAAATAGAAGTCAGTACAGGGGCTTAACAGAAAATGGAGATGACAGAGGAAAGACTTTGTGAAATTTAAGATAGATCAAAAGAAATTATCAAATCTAAAGAAAAATATACAGAGCCTCAGAGAACTTTGGGATAATAACACATTGTCTAGCTTTTGTATAATTATAGTCTTAGAAGGAAATAAAAGAGAGGGAGGGAAAGAGAGAGAAAGAAACAGATGGGTAGAAAAATATTTTAATACATAAAATTCAAATTTTCCCTCATTTGGTTAAAATTATATATTTACATCTTTATAAAACTAAGCAAATCTGAAGCAGCATAAATACAAAGAAAATTATGCCTATCACATCATAACCAAACTGCTGAGAGCCAGAAATAAAGAGAAAATCTTGAAAGCAGCCAGAGGAAAATGACACATTACATACAAGGGAGCAACATTATCACAGACTCCTCATCAGCAACTGTGGAGACCAGAAGACAGTGGAACAACATCTGTAAAGTCCTGAATTTAAAACACACGCACACACACACACACACACACACACACACACACAAACAAACATAACTGTCCAAAGAAAGTTCTATATCCAACTAAAATATATTTCAAGAATGAAGACAAGTATTCGCTTTGGCACATATACTAAAAAAAAAAAATTTGAAGACAAAATAAAAACATTTTCAGATGTAAGGAAATTAAAAGAATTTGTCACCATCAGACCTGAACTCCAAGAAATGCTAAAGGAAAATTTTCAGACTGGGAAATAATTTTTCAAAATCAAAACGATTTTTTATTCCTAAAATTATCAATGATTAAAATACTGTCTAAAAATTACATTAAAGGAAGTATAAGGTATTAATAGTTATCAAAATGGGATATTAACTTTAAATTATTAACAGCACTCTAAATAGAAGTCATCAAACTGGAGCAAAATGGTTAAGTAAAGTACAGTAACTGTATACCTGCATATTATTCAAAGAGTAAAATGGTACTTGTGAATAGTTTTTAGTAAATTAGAAAAAATGACTATGTTGCAAGCTAACTAAAAGTTATATCTCTAAAGCCCTAAAATATTTATAGTATTTGACCTAATTATTTCTCTTCCAGGACTCTACCTTAATAGAAAGTCACACCAAGAATAATATACGAAGAGGTTCATCACTGTTTTTTCCAGCAAAAACCTAAACCTGGAAGTAACCTGTTTTAATAATTGGCTTGTTAAATACACCGTAACTCACCTTTATAATTCACTGTTCTGGCTGCAATAAAAAAATCTATAGTTTTAATGTCGATTTAATGTCAAAAATCATTTTCATTGCAAGAAGCATAGCAATTTTATATTTAATGTGTGTATATTTATACTTCCATAAAAAATACTGTAAAGCCTATTGGAAATATTAACGATTATCTCTGGATGGTTTATCATTAGAAATTTAATTTTTATCTTAGTTTCTAAATTATTTTTAATAAGGAAATTAATTATTTAATTTCCTTATTAAAATTATTTAATTTTAATATTTAAATATTAAATATTTAATATTTAAATAAATTAATATTTAAATTTAAATATTTAATATTTAAATAAATTAATTTAATATTTAATTAAATTATTTAATAAGGAAATTAATTATTTAATTATTTCCTTATTAAAAATTTGGATATTCAGTATAATCTTAATTATATTTTG
Source organism: Pongo pygmaeus (assembly GCF_028885625.2). Lineage (NCBI taxonomy): Eukaryota > Metazoa > Chordata > Mammalia > Primates > Hominidae > Pongo > Pongo pygmaeus. The sequence continues at coordinate 80,149,615 of NC_085930.1, forward strand.
ATGTGCATAGAAAAAGATCACTAAAACAAAAGAGAATATGTATATGTTGGTATACTCTTTCTGCCATGCAACTTGGTAGTTTTATATCCAAATTATGGTCCATGATGCTTCCTTGCTTCTTGAAGACAGGAAGAAGCTATATAAGTTGACGGTTAAGGAAAGACCCTGTAGTCAAAGTGCCCAGACTGTAATCCCAGCTCTGGCATTTATTCTGGTTACCCTCTCTGTGGCTCACGTACAGTATGAAGTTTGTAATAAATCCTGACTCCTAGCATTGTTATGAGAATTAAGTGAATTAATTTGTATAAAGTGCTTAGAGCAGTGTCAGGCATTTGGTGTTATTTAATAGTGTTTATTAAATAGAAACTAAGTAGAAAATTATCCTAAGGAAAAATGTTCACTGCAACATTTTTTTAAAAGAGAAAAAAAAAAAGACATTGCCAACAAGAGATTAATTAGAATTGCAGAGTAGTTAAAAACACAGACTCAGAAACCAGACTTCCCAGGTTCAAATCCTAGTCCTGCTACTCACTAGCTGGATGACTTTGAACAAGTGACTTAATTTCTGTATGTCTCATTTCTCCCCATCTATAAAATGGAGAAATAATAGTACCTACTACATAGTTGTTTAAGGACTTCTAAAACTCTCAGAACAGTACCCAGAGTGTGATAAGCACTATAATTAAGTGTTCCCTCTTGTAGTAGCGATGTGGATATGGTGGTGGCAGTGGTAGTACCTCCATATATGATAATAGATGTCTTCCACACATTGCTAACTGAAAAGATCAAATTATGAAACAGCAGAGGTGCCGACTGTATTTGAGCAGCTTGAATCTGGCACAAACCCAGGGAGGCAGATGAGAGCTGTATACACCAGGAAGAGGGCGCCTTTTTATAATTTGCACAAAAAGCACAGAGCACACGACAGCTGGCTGTCTAGAATAGTTAAGTCGAATCCCATTTCTGTAAAATCCAATAAATGGACATATATGTGTTTTTCAATGTGCACCATGTTAATGTGAATGGTGTGCCTGAGGTATTATTATTCTCTTTTCTGAACCTAGCTACATGTCCCCTCTCTTCCCACCTCCCCCAGCAGGCTTTTTCTCTTTTTCTTTTTTTTTTTTTTTTTTTTTTGAGATGGAGTCTCTCTTTGTCGCCCAGGCTGGAGTGCAGTGGCACCATCTCGGCTCACTGCAACCTCTGCCTCCCGGGTTCAATCCATTCTCCTGCCTCAGCCTCCCTAGTAGCTGGGATTACAGGCACCCGCCACCACACCCGGCTAATTTTTGTATTTTTAGTAGAGATGGGGTTTCGCCATGTTGGCCAGGCTGGTTTCCTGACCTCAAATGATCCACCCACCTCGTCCTCCCAAAGTGCTGGGACTACAGGCGTGAGCCACTGCACCCGGCCAACAGGCTTTTTTATATGAAAACAATAAAGCTTTGTTGTGCAACATAGACCTGACTATTGGCTTGGAAAGATATCCATGATAGAATATTAGGTGGACAACATCTCATTTACATATATGTATGTGTGCAACAGTCTTCAGGGAGAATAAACAGGAGCATTTATATTCAAAAATGAATGGTTACTATCTCTGTACCCAAGCGTTGCATGCTATTATCACAGCTTTCTGTATTAATAAAAAAAAAATTTAAGTTTTTTAGATTCTGGCACACATGAAAAGGAAATACATTGAGTAGTTGTCTTTTGGTGGTAATGTCCTAGAAAATTCTCATTTTCTTTTTTATATTTTTCTATAATAAATACATATAACTTTTATATTCAGAAAATATATATTTAAACTATATGTGGTTTATCTACATACATCCTTAGTTGTAGTATAGAATAACTAGAATTAAGACAATTTATAGGTGAAAAGGGGAGTTTTGTACATTCTCCCCCATCCCTCCCTCAAACCAATGCAAGCAACTGAAATATTTGTTTCCAGCAGACAACTCTATTTTGTCACTTAGCAAGATACATGTCCCTGGCAGATTCACTGCAATAAGCTTCTGCCATGGTAGAAAGTTCAGGAAACCTCATTTCCGAGTTCCACTTATGCCATGTTCCCAGCTTCCCCTAGGAGTGCTCAGGGAAGTGACTGTCTTATTTATAGATTATTTTTATTTCTTATATTCCCAGCTGTGCTGTACTCAAACATCTTCTGAGCTAGAGCTGAGCAGTGAATACCTACGTACATGTGCATATGCACGCGCGCGCACACACATACACACACACACACACACACACACACACGCCAGAGTGGAGAAATACAAACCAGATATTAAACACAGGTCAGAACCTACAGACTGTCAGGCTGAGGGATGACTAGGACACGTGCACTGGCCCACAATCTCCAACGTGTTAAAATAATTTAATTGGGTATTTCATGGCACATTTTGCATTATTATGGCTCCCTTTGGATGCAACAAATGATTTGCTTCAGTAATATAGAGTCCCAAGTAGTGGCATTATGTGATTAAGTAAGTGAGAACATCGACCATTAAATTCAGTTCAGTCAGGCTTACATCCATCTTCTTTCTTTTTTATAATTCAAATTTTCCTGCCAGTATATATTCACTTGAGACCATTTTTAAGTCATATGTTTATGAGAGTTTCTCTGCGTACTTTTCATCCAATTACTACTGCATTTAGAGTTTCAAAACTGCAATTTGATTCTCCTTTGTTAAGTGGATTGATTGTTAGGTTATAAGGCACAAGAATACCATCCTCAATTTCCATATTTATAGCAGCTCTCCAAAATATCAAAAGGCTTGTTTTGTGGGCCTCATAGCAATTCTAGTTTATTAGACTTGAACACTTGATTAAAACTTGCCTAGTCATTAAGCAGTGCTCTTAATCAGCCTCTCTGCCTATTAAGCTCAAGGTGTATAGGAGGTTAAAGGGAAACATGGTGAATAGTTGAAAAACAGCTTGAAAATTCTAGAGCAATGGCTCTTAACCTGGCTGAGCCATTGGCCTCCTTGAGAATATAATGAAAGTTGTAGGCACTCTCCCCAAAGCAATGCATGTATACATAACAACATTTTCACATTATTTTAGGGGGTGCACGCATACATATCCTACCCAATAGCTCATAGAACTCAACTTCAGAATCTCTTCTCTAGAACAGTAGTTCTCATCCAGGAGCAATTTTGCCACCCAGGAGACACCTGGCAATCTCTGGACACATTACTGTTTGTCACAAATGGAGAGGGGTGGGAGCGGTACTGGCATCTAGTAGGTAGTGACCAGAGATGCTGCTAGACATCGAACATTGCAGAGCACATTCCCTCACTCATGATGAAGAACTATCTGGCCCCAGGTGTCCATTAAGCCCAGGCTGAGAAACCTTGCTCTAAAGAGTATATCAAAAATTCTTATGGGATATCGAGACACCTCCCTCCCACCCCTCAGATGGGAAACATGCCTAAGGAGAATAAATATAAATCATGGAAAAATCCATACATTTTCACCTTGATTCATTTATCCAACCAATTATTTATTCAGCAAACTTTTACTAAACACCAATTTCCTGCCGAGTACTATTCCAGTCACTGGGAATACCACTCATCAGAAATAAAGTCAGTTAAGTAAACAGCCAGTTAAAAAGTTGTACTAGATTAGTTAGGAATGCGTTCAGCCCCGTGTAACACACTAATAAAATAGGAATTTAACAGAAACATGTCCATGTAAAAAGAAATCCGGCCAGGAGTGGTTGCACGTGCCTGTAGTCCCAGCTACTTGGGAGGCTGAGGTAGGAGGATGGCTTGAGCCTTGGAGTTAGAGGCCACAGTCAGCTATGAGTGCACCACTTCACTCCAGCCTGAGTGACAGAGCAAGGCTCCGTCTCAATAAAAATAAAAACAAATAAAAATTATTTTTAAAAAAGAGAGAAACAGAAATCCAAGGGTAGACAGCCCCAGACACTTAAGGCAGCTTCCTATTGTTGCTAAGACCACAGGCCCCTTCAATTTTCCTGCTCTGCCATCCTTGGTGTTTGCCTTCATTTCTGATTTCCTAAGATGTCTTCTGCTCCTTAAGGCTCAAATCCAAATTCCAAATGGGCAGAGGAGACAATGTGAAGGACAAAGGCAAAACAATGTACAGACTAGTTGAGCCTGCTTCTGCTTTAAATGGAGACAATGACTTTCTGGACATTCGACCCAGCAGGCTTCCCTTACATGTCATTGGCTATAACTAGGTCATATGACCACACACAGCTGCAAGAGAGTCTGGAAAGGTAAGTATTTTTTAACTGAGCACATTGCTACTCTGAGAAAAATCAGGGCTCTACTAATAAGGAAAAAATGTAGAATGGGTGTTGGGAAGGCAATTAGCAGTGCCTGCTGTAAGTGTGGTAAGTGCAAGAAAACAGGATGCAGGAAATACTAAAGGAGCACTTAACAGAGGTTTGTAACACACTGTTGAGCAATCAGGGGAGGCAGAAAAATGAGGAAGAGTTACCCTGCGTGTCTGCAGGTGTGTGTGTGTGTGTGTGTGTGTGTTTAAGGGCAGTGGGATGGGTGTGGGGTCAGTACCAAGGTGATTCAAACAGGGGGAGCCACATGTACAAAAGACTGGAATTGGAGGAGCAAGGAGTAGTGAACAATGAGGTAAGATGGGCAGGTAGGGCAGTGCAGGCCCTACTGTTGAGTTTGGCTATTATCCTAAGGGCAATGGGGGCCTTTCATAGGTTTAGAGCAGGAAAACACACTATCATAACAGTCATTTTAAAAGATCACTCCAATTTCAACGTGGAGTACCCACTGGACAAAGGGCAAGACTTAGCACAAGGAGGCCAGGACAGTGTCCCTGAAGACAGAAACACTGGGTGCTCACCTTTGTAAAATATAAGCATGCTGTCCCCACCCTCAGCCATTCAGCAGGGGTGACAGTTGGAAGGCTTTGTCAGACACAGGGATACTACCTGAATGTGCTACATGGAGGTGTTATAGAAAATCCCCATGGGGATACGTTCCTGAATCACGCAGTGACTTCCATTTTCTTCAGTCCTTGAAGATATAACTTTCTCAAGCTAGAGATATTTTTTCCAGAAATCCATCATTTAACTATTGATCACTCATCCAGGTTTGGGCAAGGTTTGTTCATGATAAGGTCAAAAGACTCCCACCTGTCTCCAAGTGTCTGCCGACTTTGACTGCATTTCCTCAAGCATTTCCCTGCAAGCACATCGACCATTAACTAAATGCAAGTCTTGCATCTACATCTAACTGGAGGCTGTCTCACTGATTCTCTGGAGTAAGCCCCGTACTATGACTTGTGTGCCTCCGATACCATTATAAGTCACAACTCTTCTCAATAACACACAATGGTAGAAAGTCTGTGGATGAATAAACACAAGTTGCTGAACACACTCAACTCAAAATAACATGGGAGAATACTCATGGGCTGAGAGCTTTTACTGTATGATACACACAGCAACACTCACCAGCAAATCGTACACTGCTACCTGCCAAACACCATTGGATGAGGGTATGTGATATAGCATGCAGATTATAAGGAAGAATTTATTTATAGTCTAACAATATACTATGAAGGAATGCTTTATATTAATATATCTTGAAAGTATTTCCCCAAAGTAGTACTATAAAAAATATGAGCTAGTTGGCATTTAACAGGGCATGTCCCTAAAGGAAGGTACTTATTCATCAGGAGATTTTTGGACCAATAATATCCCACAAAGGTGAATGACTGGGAAAATGGATTCATGGTATAGTTCTGTGTATGTATGAACTATAGGTCCAAAGTAAAATTAAGAAAAGTATTACAAATACTCACAAATACTCATTTCAAAAAGCTTCTCTCATATCTGACTATAAAGATGTCCAGAAATCCAAACATTGGAAGCATTTACCTGACTTGTTTAATGAAACTTTTAAAATAATTCAATATTTTATGATTTAATATTTTTACAAACAGCCTTATTGAGATATAATTTACATATTATAAAACCAATTCATTACCCCCACAAGTTCCCCCGTTTCTATGTGCACTTAATTCCCATTTTCTTTGCCAGCCTTAGGCAACCATTGTTCTCTACTAAATGTGTCTTTTCTGAACACTTCATATGAATGGAATTGTACAACATCTAGTCTTTTTCATCTGGCTTCTTTCACTTAGCAAAATGTGTTTGAGGATTATTCATGCTGTAGCATGTATAGGTTCATTTTAGTTTCTTAATAGTATTCCACTGCATGGATATACCACCTTTTGCTTATCCATCTACCAGGATGGACATTTGGATTGTTCCTGTTTGGGGCTGTTATGAATAATGCTGTTATGTGTACATGATTTTGTGTGGACATATGTTTTCATTTCTTTTGAGTATATTCCTGTGAGTAGAATTGCTGGGTGATATAGTAAATTACTTTCAACATTTTAAGAAACTCCCAAACTATGTTCCCAAGAGCCTTTACTATTCTACATTCCCATCAGCAATGTATGATACTTTATTTCTCCACATATTGCTAACATTTAGGATTGTCTGTCTTTTTGATTGTAGCCATGCTAAGGATGTGTTTTAATTTGAATTTTGGTAATGATTAAGATGTTGAACATCTGTTTATTTTTTATTTTTTTTTTATTTATTTATTTATTTTTTTTTGAGATGGAGTCTCTCTCTGTCGCCCAGGCTCGAGTGCAGTGGTGTGATCTCGGCTCACTGCAAGCTCCATCTCCCAGGTTCACGCCATTCTCCTGCCTCAGCCTCCTGAGTAGCTGGGACTACAGGCGTGTGCCACCATGCCCAGCTAATTTTTTTGTATTTTAGTGGAGAAGGGGTTTCACCGTGTTAGCCAGGATGGTCTCGATCTCCTGACCTCATGAGCCACCCCCCTCAGCCTCCCAAAGTGTTGGGATTACAGGCGTGAGCCACCACTCCTGGCCAAGATGTTGAACATCTTTTTATATATGTTTATCGGCCATTTATCTATTTTCTTTGTTGATTGTGCATTCAAATTGTTTTCTATTTTTTAATTGGGTTGTCTTCTTATTGAATGATAAGAGTTCTTCATATATTTTGTAAACAAGTCCTTCATCACATACATGATTTGTGAACATTTTATCTCGGTCTGTGGCTTGTCTTTTCATTTTCCTAATGGTGTCCTCTGAAACACAAATGTTTTTAATTTTGATTAAACCCGATTTATGAGTTTCTTTTGACAATTGTGTGCTTTGTTTTATATTTAAGACATTGTCTTGCTTTAAAAAAAAAATCTAGCTTGACAGTCTCTGCCTTTTTATTAGGGAACTTAGATCATTTCTAGTTAAAGTGAATTACTAATATGGCTGGTTTTACATTTGCTATTGTATTTGTTTTGTGTATGTTTATTTTCTCTTTAATTCCTCTGTTCTTCCTTGACAGCCTTCTGCTGAACTAAATAAATGGTTTATTTATTTATGTATCATTTTTAATTCCTTTGTTAACTATTTTAATTTTTTCGTTATCTTCTTAGTGGCTGCTCTAGAGATTACAACATGAATCTTAACTTATTGCCATCTACTTCAGATTAATACAACCTAATTCTAATAAAATATACAAACTTTGCTCCAGCATAATAGCTTCATTTCCTTCTCCTTGTGTGTGTTCAAATTACTGTTTTATCTTTCTTTCAAAGAGATTAAGAGACTATATAAAATATATATAAAAGAAATATATATTTGTAAAGTTTCCTATATTAGTGTATATATCACTTCTGGTGCTTTATATTTCTTCTGTGGATTCAAGTTATGTCTAGTGTCCTGCCCTTTCAACCTGAAGGATTCCTTTAGTATTTATTGACAGTCGGTTCTGCTAACAACAAATTCTCTCAACCTTTGTTTATTTTGAAATGTCTTTATTGCCTTTATTTTTGAAGGGTAGTTTTCCTGGATATAAATTCTTAGATATACAGTGGGGTATTTTTTCTTTTCTTTTAGCACTCTGACTATGCCATCCTGCTGCCTTCTGGCTGCCATTGTTTCACATGAGATGCCAGCCATCAATCACATTGGTGTTCCCATGTTTGTAATAAGTCACTTTTTTCTTGCTATTCTTCAGTTTTTCTGCCTTTCACTTTCAAGAGTTTGGCTGTACTGTGTTCAGATGACAATCTTGTCTTTATTCTATTTGGGTTTTGTTAACTGGTTACATGTGAGTTTTTAAAATCAAATTTGGGTGCTCACTTCAGTAGCACATATACTAAAATTTGGGATGATACAGGGAAGATTAGCATGGCCCCTATGCAAGCATGACACACAAATTTGTGAAGTGTTCCATATTTTTGAAGCCATAAAAAAAATCTTCCAGTCAAGAAAAGCCCAGGACCTGATGGTTTCACTTCTAAATTTTACCAAAGGTTTAAAGAAGAATTAATAGCTATCCTACTCAAACTATTCCAAAAAATAGAGGAGGAAGGAATACTTCCAAACTCAATCTAAGAGGCCAGTACTACACTGATACAAAACCAAAGACACATCAAAAAAATGCAAACTAGCTGTGCACGGTGGCTCACAGTGGCTCACATCTGTAATCTCAGCACTTTGGGAGGCTGAGGCAGGTGGATCACCTGAGGTCAGGAGTTCGAGACCAGCCTGGCCAACATGGTGAAACCCCATCTCTACTAAAAATACAAAAAAATTAACCAGGCATGGTGTCATGGGCCTGTAATCCCAACTATTCGGGAGGCTGAGGCAGGAGAATCCTTGAACCTGGGAGGCAGAGGTTGCAGTGAGCCAAGATTGCGCCAGTGCACTCCAGCCTAGGCGACAGAGTGAGACTACATCTCAAAAAACAACAACAACAACAATAACAACAACAACGACGATGACGAAGACTACAGGCCAATATCTCTGATGAATATTGATGCAAAAATCCTCAACAAAATACTAGCGAACTAAATTCAGTGATATGTTAGAAAGATCATTCATCAAGACCAAGTGGGATTTATCCCTGGGATGCAAATGTGGTTCAAAATGCTCAAATCAATCAATCTGATACATTATATCAAGAAAATGAAGGACAAAAACCATGTGATGATTTCAATTGATGCTGAAAAGCCATTTGATAAAAATTCAACATCCCTTCCTGATAAAAACTCTCAAAAGGCTGGGCACGGTGGCTCACACCTGTAATCCCAGCACTTTGGGAGGCCAAGGCGGGTGGATCAAGAGGTCAGGAGATCAAGACTGTCCTGGTTAACACGGTGAATCCCCGTCTCTACTAAAAATACAAAAACAAAATTAGCCGGGCATGGTGTCGGGCACCTGTAGTCCCAGCTACTTGGGAGGCTGAAGCAGGAGAATGGCGTGAACCCGGGAGGCAGAGCTTGCAGTGAGCTGAGATGGCGTCACTGCTCTCCAGCCTGGGTGACAGAGCGAGACTCCATCTCAAAAAAAAAAAAGAAAAAAAAAATCTCAAAAAACTGGGGATAGAAGAAACGTACCTCAACATAATCAAAGCCATATATGACATATTTCACAGCTAGTATCATACTGAATGGGGAAAAACTGAAAGCCTTTCCTCTAAGATCTGGAGCATGACAAGGATGCCCACTGTCACCACTGTTATTCAACGGAGTAATGGTAGTCTGAGCTAGAGCAATCAGACAAGAGAAAGACATAAAAGGCATGCAAACTGGAAATGGAGAAGTAAAATTACCTATGCTTGTAGATGATATAATCTTATATTTGGAAAAACCTAAAGACTCCAGAGGAAATCTATTATAACTGTTAAACACATTTAGTAAAGTTGCAGGATACAAAGTCAACCTACAAAAATCAGTAGTATTTGTATATGCCAACAGTGAACAAGGTGAAAAAGAAATTCAAAAAGTAATCCCTTTTACAACAGCCACACATAAAATGAAATACCTAGGAATTAACCAAAGAAGTAAAAGACCTCTATAAAGAAAACTATGATACTGATGAAAGAATTGAAGAGGGCGCCAAAAAATGAAAAAATATTCCAAGTTCATGGATTGGAAGAATCAATAGCTAAGATTTGGAAGCAACCTAAGTGTTCATCAACAGATGAGTGGATAAAGAAAACATGGTACATCTACACAATAGTACACCTACTATTCAGCCATAAAAAGAATGAGATATAGTCATTTGCAACAACATGGATGGAAATGGAGATCATTATGTTAAGTGAAATAAGCCAGGCACAGAAAGACAAACATTGCATGTTTTTATTTATTTGTGGGATCTAAAATCAAAACAACTAAACTCATGGACATAAAGAGTAGAAGGATTGTTGTTACCAGAGGCTGGGAAGGGTAGTGGGTAACTGAAGCAAGAGGTGGGCATGGTTAACGGGTACAAAAAAAATAGAAAAAATGAATAAGACCTACTATTTGATGGTACAATAGGGAGACTATAGTCAATAATAATTTGATTGATCAGGCATGGTTGCTCATGCCTGTAATCCCAGCACTTCCAAGATAGGCAGATCACTTGAGCCCAGGAGTTCAAGACCAACCTGGCCAACATGGAGAAACCTCATTTCTACAAAAAATACAAAAAGTAGTAGGGTGTGGTGGCATGTGCCTGTGGTCTCAGCTACTTAGGAAGCTGAGGTGGGAGGATCCCTTGAACCTGGGAGGCAGAGGTTATAGTGAACCAAAATTTACCACTAGACTCCAGCCTGCATGACAGAGTAAAACCCTGCCTCAGAATAATAACAATAAAATAATAACTTAATTGTACATTATTATAATAACTTAAAGAATGTAATTGTATTGTTTGTAACTCAAAGGATAAATGCTTGGGAAGATAGATACCCCATCTTCCATGATGTGCTTATTTCACTTTGCACACCTGTATCAAAACATTTCGTGTACCCATAAACACCTACTATGTACCCAGAAAAAATTTAAAAATAAATAAAATCAATTTTGGCAAGTTTTCAGTCATGACTCATTCAAATATCTTTTCCAACCCCTTCTCTGTATTCTTTACTTTGGGACTTTCATTAATTTCATTCTAAATATATGTCAGTATATTTAATGTTCCATGTTCTCTGAGGCTCTGTTCATATTTTCTTTATTCTTGTTTTCTCTCATTAATTTTTATTGATCTAGTTTTAAGTTCACTGATCCTTTCTTCTGACATCTTGAATCTGCTATTGAGCCCCTCCAATGAATTATTCATTTTATTTATTACACTCAACTTGAGAATTTCCATGTGACTCTTTTTGGTAATTTCCGTCCCATTATCGAGACTCCCTATTTGTGGATTCACTGATGTCATACCTTCCTTTAATTCTTTAAACATGGTTTCCTTTAGTTCTTTGAGTGTATTTATAATAGCTTCTTTGAAATTTTTGTGCACTAAATCCAACCCCTGGGGACACTGAGAGACAGTTTCTATTAACTGTGTTTCCTTCTAAAAATACTTTCCTGTTTCTTTGCATGTCTCATAATATTTTGTTGAAAACTGAACATTTCAGATAATAGGTGGTAACAACTCTGGATTCTGATTTTCCCCCTCTGATGGCTTTATTGTTGCCATTTTGTCTGTTCTAATTACTTAGAAACAGAAACTTAGAAACTATATACTTAGAAACTATATACTAAACTTATAAACTTTAGTATATAGTCACTGATGTCCCTGCTCAGGTTTCTGAGTTGCTCCTGCATGAGCACAGCTTAGTAGTCAGCTAATAGTTGGAAAGAGATTGTGCTCAAATGTCTGAACCAGTACATCTACTATCCTCTGATTATGGTAGAGAGTAGCAGTAGACATTGAAAGTTTAGGCTATTCTCAAATCTATTCCTACTTTTACTTCGTGCTAGACCCTTTTGAGTCTGTGGGTATGTGCAAAGTTTCAGGGTTGGCCAGGAGTACATGAACAGCTTAGGCTCTCTCCTGCCTCTGCTGTGAATGTGCACAGCCTCAGCCATGAACATCTTACCCCAAACATGAATGAAAACTCAGGCTACTAGAGCTATTTGCCCTCTCCCACTTGCTGGCCACCAAGAACATCACTTTCACAAATAACACCACTGCATCACCCACTGTTCCAAATCAAGCAGGCCTCTGTGATGGTCAGTTTCATGTGTCAACTTGACTTGGCCATGGGATGCCCAGATATCTGGTAAAATATTACTTCAAGGTATGTCTGTGAGGGTGTTTCTGGAAAAGATTAGCATCTGAATTGGTGAACTGAGTAGAGGAGATGACTCTCCCCAAAGTAGTGGGTGTCATCCAATCCACCAAAGGCCTGAATAGAACAAAAAGGCAGAAGGTTGAATTTCACTCTATCTGATGGCTTAAGCTGAGACATCAATATCTCCTGCCCACAGTGCTCCTTATTCTCGGGCCTTCAGATGCTGACTGGGATCTACACCATCAGCCATGGCTCTCAGGACTTCAAGTTGCACCACTGACTTTCCTGGGTCTGGAGCTTGCAGATAGCAAATCATAGAATTTCCTAACCTCTATACTTGTATAAGCCAGCTCCTTATCATAAATCTCATTCTAGATATACACTAATACCTAAATATACAAAAATAACCAATAGAATATGGCTCTGTGTGTGTGTGTGTGTGTGTGTGTGTGTGTGTGTGTGTGTGGCTGTTCCTCTGAAAATGCTAATACAGCCTCTCTTTGACTGTAGCAGCACATGCCAACCCAACTGAGCAGAGAAGGGGAGCAACTCTATTCCAGACCAGAACACCATAGACTACCACTGTTCTTACCTGAATTTCAGCAGTTGTTTAAGCATGAATGCTTCTCAGATTGTTGTATGCCATTCATTAATTTCCAGAACACTGAAAGGGTTGTTTTTGTCTATTTTTCCCATTTTTGGAAGAAAGAATTAACTGACTTCCTTACTCAGCCATATCTGGAAGTCCTGCCAATAATTCAATTTTAAAATTGCACCATTGTAATTTGCACACAGAACACAGTGATGGAATATTTGCAAAGCTGTGAATGCCTAGTGGGTGATGTCATGACAGACTGATCCATCAACTAGGACAAAAGGGGAGAGGTCAAAATAGCTGGTCATATTTGCATTACTATCAGTCCCACACATAATTTACAAGTCGAGAAAGTTGATGTAGGTCATTTATATGTCTTGGCAGCTGACAACTGTTTTTTTTGGTTTTTGTTTGTTTGTTTGTTTGTTTAAGACAGAATCTTGCTCTGTCGCCAGGCTGCAGTGCAGTGGCACGGATCTCAGCTCACGGTAACCTCCGCCTCACGATTTCAAGCAATTCTCCTGCCTCAGACTCCTGAGTAGCTGGGATTACAGGCACACGCCACCACGCCCAGCTAATTTTTGTATTTTTAGTAGAGACAGGGTTTCACCATGTTGGCCAAGATGGTCTCGATCTCTTGACCTCGTGATCTGCCCCCCTCAGCCTCCCAAAGTGCTGGGATTACAGGCGTGAGCCACTGCACCCAGCCAGTGACAACTGTTTTAAAGCATTGAGTTATAATTCTGCCTATAAATGTGTGTATGTGTATATATCCAGGTATATGCACATATATCATATTACATATGCACATATACACATTTCATGTAATCACAATATATACATGTGTAGATATATAGATTGATATATAAACATGCATGCTAAAACAGCTTTCCTCATCTTTTTATTCACATTATTGTGATTGTTATAAAGTTTTATAAATTGCAGATTTATTGTTAATCCAATAGAGAGCAAATCCCAGGAACTCTGGGAACACTCTTCTACAGAGGCAGGGAAAACACTCCAGGTACACTATCCTTTACTTCCAGGCAGAACATTTTGAACAGAAGAAGCAAATGCTAATGTGAGCCCAGTTCCATGAAAATTAAGCATAAAACCCTATTATTAAGTCTAAAAGTGATTTCCAAAACTATGTCAATAGTACTTAATTACCCAAAACAACTTGATTGGCTGTGATGACTGCCTTGGGGGTGAAAGAGGCTAGCACTTAGTTTAACAACATCCCCAAAGTGGTCCAGAATCTTAAACTTGCAAAAGAAAGTAAAAAGTGCAAATTAATTTCAAAGCCCAAAGTGGCTTCAGTACCAATTTTTCACACTAGATCACGAATAATGTCAGTTGGCTGAAACTCTCTGATGATGTGTGTCTCCAGGGAAATGTGTAAAGCACGTGTTAATCTTCATCCTCTACCCAAGAGTTTTTCTTCACAGTCATTTGCCACCTGTCACCATCCTCCCTGTGACAGGGTGAGCTTGGTCACTGCAGTTGCCATGAGCAAGAGCAAAAGAGATGGTGGTGACGAGGAGGTGGATCTGAGACTTGTTGGCAATGTCCTTTGACAAGGACTACTCAAGACGGCAGTGGGGGCTGCTGTTCCTTTTTCTATCACCCTCAGAAGTTGAGAACACACTTGCATTTTCCCTGAAGCCTTGGGTTGAGGCAAGCATAGAAGCATATTCATAAACCAATGTGAATGCACATTACCATAGCAGCCACTATTTATTCTGTACTTACCCACTGCCTGGCCTTGTATTGTAGCTATCTGACATTAATTTGAGCTTTTTATTTACAGTATAACACATGCCGCCAAGAAAAGCCATTGCTCTGACTGTCATTTTTACAGTCACCTTTGTCTATTTTATTAATGTTTCATTCAAATAGATAGCATTGATTCTTCACACCAACTCTATGAAGTAGGTACTATTAATATTCCCATTTTACAGATGAGGAACCAAGAATTCAAGTGGTAATAAGTCACTTGGCCAGTGGCTAGTTAGGATTCAAATAATTTTATTCTACTCTCAGTATTCCTACTTCAGCCATTGAATTAATTGGTTGGAGTCTTTCTATTAGAAAATGGCTCCTGCTGTACTATTTTTATTAGGCTAGTTGTAATGTAAAATAGGAAGAAAGATACCGCTGTAAAGGGACTGCCTTGAGCAACAGAGATGATGTGAAACCGAAGCTAATATTTGATCTTTAATGTATCTTTAACAAGGGTATGTCTTGGGTGAAGTTAAGGAAATATAGCAAGGGACTGGGAGAAAAATATTGACTTTTAATGATTTTGAATTCAAAAGCAAGCCCATAGGCTAACACTGGCTTTATTAATTTATCACTTCATTCATTCATTTATCTAACCATTGTTGAACACTGATAAGTTGTAGGGATTTTGCTAGACACAGAGGATACAGCTGTGAACACGATGGCTTGCTCTCAACCTCAGCAGAGTGAAGGGCAAACTAACAAGAAATCGGGCGAATAAAATCTGTTGCAACAAGTGCGTAGACAGAAGAATTACAGAGTCTTGTATGAGCATATGTAGATGGAAGAGGCCCCAATGTCATCTTGCATTTTGAAACAGAGCTTCCCAGAAGTTCTACATCAGCTCAGACCAGAAAGAGCAGTCTTGGTGAATTGGGGGTGGTGATCATTGTTTCAGGTAGAGGAGAATTTTCAGAAACAGCACCTCATGAGCAAATGAAGGAACAAGAGCAGGAATAAGGATTATTCAAGAAACAAAAATAGCATTAGGAGATATACCTAATGCTAAATGACGAGTTAATGGGTGCAGCACACCAGCATGGCACATGTATACATATGTAACTAACCCGCACATTGTGCACATGTACCCTAAAACTTAAAGTATAATAATAATAAAATAAAAAATTTAAAAAAAAAAGAAACAAAAAGAAGTTTGCTATAGTTTATGCTTGGCATGTCAGTAAGTAGCAAGAGATAAGAATAGACTGGATAAAACTGGAGCTGTTTTTAGAGCAATGAAAGTAGAAATGCAAACTTGTATAACCAGAGTCCTTGGCTTGGAACAACAAGCAAGGTTGATGCAGAAAGCTAAGGAAACCATCCCTTACTGATCAAGGTGCATGAAGACATGGACAGTGATTTTTTTTTCAAAGCCAATAAACAGGAACATATTAATACTCCCCATCATAATTCCAGCCTGGCTTCTGACATACTCTTCTCTACAAGGTACATTGTGGTGAACCATGGAGTAGACCCTTCTTTCAAAATGAGCCAAAAATATGCTATAAAGGGAAATGCCATCTAATAAAGCATTCAATCTGGTCTTACTGACCCCATCAAATAAGACTCTTTGGAGAAAAATAAAAACAGTAATCACATAGCACAATTAATTCTCATTTTAAGAACAAGGAAGTGTCTTTAAGAGATGAGGAAATGGTGAGTAATAGGCCAGTGGAGATGGAGAAATTGAGGCCTTGGAACCAAGGCTTATTTCTAGAAACCCAAGTATCCATAAAACTCGTACGGCTGCCAGGCAGTTTGGAAAAAGAATGGCCTTGGTTGTAATATAAAACAGGAAAAAAGATCACCACTATAAAAAGGACTGACTGAGACCTGGGAACGGATGAGACCCTTTGGTGGGTGCCATAAACCAAGCTTGCTTATGGGATGAGTTGACCTGCTCTGTGCATGGTGGTCAGTGTGAAATTCCTGACTAGAAGGGAGAGTAGGCTCATTGTCTAGAATATTGTTTCTCCCCTCTCCTCTTTGCCTGGGAAACACCTAAACATTTTTCAGGTCTCAGTTTACACATTTCTTGATGGTGTTGTTCTAGTCAATCTTTTTGATTTTCAAGGAAATATGAGGGCTGCTCATGAAACCCACCCAGAGTGCCAACCCCTCTCTCCCAGCGCTGCTACCACCCTGACACCAGGCATGTTTGTAAAATGTGCTTTGACTATCTCACAGCATCAAACCTTCATAAGCACAGGTCCCTGCCTGTCTTGTTCATCACGGATTACCTAGTTATCAGTTCATTTTTTTAAATGATTCTTTCTTAATTCAATAAAATGTTGCACTTCCAACTTAAAAACAAACATTTGTTTTACACCAACTACTTGCCAGACAGCACACTAGGAATTTTCTCAAGTGTTCTCTCATTGCATCTGTACAGCCGTCAGTGTTTATCAGCATTTGGTGGGAGAGGAAACCGAGGTTCAGCAAAAAGACAGATTTGACCAAGGCCAAGTGCACAAGAGGTGGCAAAGCCTGGATTCAAACCAGTCTGACTCTAATCCCCCATCCTACCCCTTGTCCTTGTAAATGACATCAGCCTGCCTACCATAGTCTCTGCTGACGCACACCTTAGCAGGGCATCCCAACCTTAGTCAGTGCCACCAGCTACATTATTTTACCATATCCAGGCACCACCCACCCTATATATTTATGTTCTATTACATATAACATTAAAAATAAAACTACTAAGATTTTAAAAAGAAACTAAATCAATTGCTATAAGTAGAAGATATCCTTAAAATATGATATTAAAATAAAGCAAAACCAAAAAGAGTTCTATAGTTCTAGCTAGATGTCAAAGCTTCTGAGCCTATAGCCTGCTCACTGTGGATTAAAGGAAGGAAATAATCAAGCCATGTCAGCACCTAGCTCAGATTTCTCTCCTTGATGCAATTAAGACTATCAATTTATAATTGGTGCTTAGAATAGTGTCTGGAACATAACAAGTAGCATAAAAATGTTTGTTAACATGAAAATATGTAACTGATGGGTGTCAGGTGTTACCATCTGGTGAGTATGAAAGAAGGGAAGGAAGGAAGGGAGGGAGGGAGGCAAGGAGGGAAGGAAGGAAACGAATAATAATGAAATAAGAAATGAAAGAAATTATAGACATGAGGCTGGGCGTGGTGGCTCACACCTATAATCCCTGCACTTTGGGAGGCTGAGGCAGGTAGATCACTTAAAGCCAGGAGTTCAAGACCAGCCTAGGCAACATGGCAAAACCCCGTCTCTACTAAAAATACAACAATTAGCTGGCCATGGTGGCACATGCCTGTAATCCCAGCTACTCGGGAGGCTGAGGCACAAGAATTGCTTGAACCTGAGAGGCGGAGGTTGCAGTGAGCCAAAATCACACTACTGCACTCCAACCTGGGTGATAGAGTGATACTCCATCTCAAAAAAAAAAGAAAAAAAAAGTCTGGGTGTGGTGGCTCACGCCTGTAATCCCAGCAGCATGGTGGCGGGCACCTGTAGTCCCAGCTACTTGGCAGGCTGAGGCGGGAGAATGGCGTGAACCCGGGAGGCAGAGCTAGCAGTGAGCTGAGATGGCGTCACTGCACTCCAGCCTGGGCAACAGAGCGAGACTCCATCTCAAAAAAAAAAAAAAAAAAAAACTATAGACATGATATATACATAGAAAGAAGAAATATCTACATCGCTATATGATGTGCTAGTTAATATTCTCCCAGGACCCACCTAAACACGTCTTTCACACCCTCACATTGGACATCCACACTTTTAAAAAGAAGAAAAAAAAACATTTAGAAAATGTTTCAGGAAGGAAAAATTGCAACTTAAAATAAAAAAAAATCCCAGATGTTTTCCCACAGAAGAATAGCCTGTTCATATAAGGGGCGACAGCACTTTTTTGGGGGATGTATCTTGATGGAGTCTTCGTGCAGGAAAGGTGAGAGTCCCAAACCCGGGACAGATCTAGAATGAGGCTGTCAAAACAAAAAAGAGACTAAAGACAGAAAAATGAATAGAGTGAGAGGGATTTGGAGTTTCCTAGGTGACCTGGGAAAAGAGGGAGGTATGCAGGAATATGAAGAAGCAGAAAGCTATTAATCTTGCTCACAGTACCCGGTTCTCTACTTCCTTGTCCTTATTACCATGTATCACAGTGAGTATGTGTGCACACGCGTGTGCTGTGCGATGGATCTCTCCTCTCCTCTTCACTCCTCCACTGAAGACTGAAAGCTCCATGGTGTCAGGGCTGGCATCTGTTTTGCATTTACTGCCCTATATCCAAGCATTTTCCAAGGTAGGAATATCTCCATTGCTCAAGGCAGTTCCTTCACAGTGCTCTCTTCCTGTTTTATATTACAACTAGCCTAATAAAGGTAGTACAGCAGGGCCGGGCGTGGTGGCTCACACCTGTAATCCCAGCACTTTGGGAGGCTGAGGCGGATGGGTCACGAGGTCAGGAGATCGAGACCATCCTGGCTAACATGGTGAAACCCCGTCTCTACCAAAAATACAAAAAAATTAGCCGGGAGTGGTGGTGGGCACTTGTAGTCCCAGCTACTCAGGAGGCTGAGGCAGGAGAATGGTGTGAACCCGGGAGGCCAAGCTTGCAGTGAGCCGAGATGGTGCCACTGCACTCCAGCCTGGGCGACAGAGCAAGACTCCATCTCAAAAAAAAAAAATAGTACAGCAGGAGCTATATTCTAATAGAAAGACTCGAACCAATTAATTCAGTGGCTGAGTAGGAATATGGAGAGTAGAATAAAATTATCCAAATCCTAAGTAGCCACTGGCCAAGTGACTTCTTATCTCTTGAATTCTTGGTTCCTTATCTGTAAAATGGGAATATTAATAGTACCTATTTCACAGAGTTGGTGTGAAGAATCAATGCCAAATATTAGCCCAGCTCCTGGCTCATAGTGGATACTCAATGTATATTTGTTGAATGAATGAATGAATGAATAACGAGAAGCGGGGGCCGCGCCATGGCAGGAGTCCAGAACCTAAGGAGCAAAGGCCACTAGCGAGGGCTCCCCTTGGTAAGGGAAACCAAGGCACGGTTCAGAAAAGTGATGTCCAGTGTTCAGGTGTAATGTGTCCTCTCTGCTCTCCTTTCTCCCTTATCCTCAGATTTAGTAAAATGTTGTTCTACATTCCATCCACGTGTTAGCGGGACTTCAGGAATGGGGATGGGCAAAAGGAATCAATTCCGATAGAAATGGTGAGAAGACAGTCGTTACCAGACTTCTACCAGCTTTGAAAAACCCAGCTGAAGTGTGGGGTGGCCTGGAGAACACAAGGCCCCTGTGACTTCTTAGAAGTCTAGGGAGGCGGCAGGGTGTGGGCTCCAGGCAATTTAGAAGGCTGGCAGGCATGGAGACACTCTTCATCCTGCTCCTCCCCGGCCAGCTGACTCTTGGAACAAACTAGAAGTTCAGCAAATCAAGTGGAAGAGCCACTGAAGTTCCAACCCCCACCAGGTTCCGGCAGACAGGAATGGCATTGCATGGGTAAACGTCACACCCAGCATAGATTCAAACAAAGACAATCTAGAAAGCAGCCCTTAGCCTCTTCTATAGAATAAAGCACAAGCTATAAATGCCTCTTTCCCTGTGGAGCCATCCAGGAAGTAGATGGGCCTATATTCCAATATCAGCAAAAGCTATTGATTGGTACTTATTAAGTACCCACATGCTCCTGGTGCTGGACAGAAGATTCAGTTTCACTTATAAAAGCACTCACTCACTAAGAGTATCAACACTAATATAAATACCGAATGACAGTCCCAAGATGACCCTTAGAGGCCACATCAGAGAAAACCCTGATGATTCAGAAAATAAGCTGTTGTTGGCACAATCCCCTCCCATATGACAGGCAAGAGCTTCAATGTGCTGGTTACAAAGGACGTTGAAAACAAATGCTGAGATACCTATTGAAATAAAATATTAATTCTTTAAGATACATACAATAGTGAGCAGTGGTCTGTTTCTGTCTTACAATGTAAGGGTTATATCTCCATGGTTTCCCCCAAAGGTAACAAGGAGGTTTACAAATTTCAAATTCTCCTGTAAAGGATTTCCAAAAGGAAGAAGCTGTTCCTCCAAAAGGTGGGGATAATTTAGTATTTCTAAAGCTATAAATGTTTGGCCCTAGGAAGTGGGAAAGTGGTGAAGGACAGGGATTGAGTAAATAGAAAACCTTTGCCATCTATGCTCCACTGCTTATCATGACATCTAGAGGAAAAATAAACAATACCTCAATTCAAAGATCGGTTCATTTGTAGGAATAAGTTCCCATTAATCCCAGGAAACATTTATATCTATGAAGTTTGAACAGCTCTTCTATCAATTTATTGGGGATTTATAATAAGGGGGCTGTCATTTTCCAACAAGGAGATGATACGCCCGTTGATTCCATTTCTTTTTCTGGCACATGAGAAAATGGTGAGTAATGCTTCTCACCCCGTGGGGAATGAATCAAGGGTGGCATAAACACACCCGGAGCCTTACAATGGAGAACTCTGGTGTTCTGCTTGTCATTCGTTCTCCGGCAGCTGATCAATGACAATATGGAAATGCAAATCCAAGACAACCCTCCCTGTCTGCCCGAATTCCAGGAGCCCCTCCCTCCAGGGTACCTTTGTGCATCTGTGACAGAGAGGCTTGATGAATGGTCTCCCTGATGCTGTCTATCTCATTAGAGGACAATCCTTTGCTCAATTCTTAATGGAGTTTACAAATTGGTCACCCTCCCTCTGGTACAAGATTATTATAATTTTATTATTCATTCCGGGAATTAGTTGCCAAAAATGACAACGTGATCAGTGCCACTGACAGATACAAGGAACATCTCCTATGGCATCTTAGGAGAAGGACTATCTGAAATCATGTTTGATCGTTAATTAGGAAGAAATGATTGGCTACCTTTCAGCAGGAGATGTGGGAAGCTGCAGCAGATGCACCCTCTGCTCTGAGAAGCCTGCAGACCCCGCAGCGCCAAAAGCAAAAATTAAGCAAGCTAATACATGCTGAACAAAGCCCTCACTATGCCAGCTGTAATATGCAAGTCAAATGTTAGTCATAGTCAACCTCAGTTCTATGTCGTGAGTCAAAAAACGTAGACATGTAGACTCAGACTTTGGATCTGACACCAAGCTGTGTGGGCAGGTCATTGATTCTCTTATGGTGCCAGTTTTTCATAAGTAAGACTACAGGGTAAAGCAGTGGTCATTAAGTCTTTTCAGTTTCAAAACTCTAGCTATGGCTGACACTGTTTATTACCAACACAGCAGCCTGGCACTTCTCCCTTCTGCCCTATAGGCAGCATCCACCTCCCACAACAGAAATGGAAAATGCTAGATACTCACTTCCCCAACCTTCCTTGCAACTAGGGACAGTCGTGTGATTCTGTTCCACCAATGAAACATAAGTGGACATGTGCAGCGGTAGGGAGGTATCTGGGATTTAAAGAGGAGAGGGAGCTAGAGAGAGAGAGAGAGAGAGCACAAGAGAGGAGGGAAGAGAGAGAGGGAGAAGGGAGAGAGAGAAGGAAAGGGGGGAAAGGGGAAGAGAGAGGAAGAGAGAGTGGGGGAGAGAGAGGAAGAGAGAGGAAGAGAGAGTGGGGGAGAGAGAGGAAGAGAGAGGAAGAGAGGGAGGAAGAGAGGGAGTGGGGAGAGGGGGAGAGAGAGGGAGTGGGGGGAGGGGGAGAGTGAGGGAGAAGGAGGCAGAGAGGGAGAGAGGGAGGGAGGGGAGGGGGAAGGAAGAGAGAGAGAGAAGTACAGAAAGAGAGAGAGAGGGAGGCGGGGAGAGAGAGGAAAAATGAAGGGGAGAGAAACAAAGAGAAAGAGAGAGAGATGAGCAAGTAGAGCATGTTTATCCTTTCCTCCTTCCTTCTATCTTTGGGCATTCCTGCATTAGGATATAAGCTTGGAGCTGCAGGAGCCATGTTTAAACCAGGGGTGGGGGCGGGGAGAAGGGTCAAAAACTGCAGAGACAATGCCCCAGGACCATGCCATTAAGGACCTGCTGAACCAACCTGGTAATTCCTAACTTCCCAATGTCTTGTTAGAAGAAACAGAAACGCAAATTAACATAGCCACTTTCAGATGCTATTTTCTTTCTGGTAGTCAAAAGTATCCCAAATAATTTGTCGTCCAAAGTCATCTCTGCCCCTTTTTTTCATATTTCGTGTCACAGATGACACCTGCCTACCCCACTATGATGGAAGTTAGACCAGCTCCAGTGGGAGGCCCACATAACCCCCAGGAAAGACTCAAGGGAAATACCCAGTCCTTCACAGCCACACTCCCAGCCTGAACTGGGATCAGGACGTTTCTTTTCTTTCCATTTCCCTTTAATTACTTCACTTCTGTGGTCTCAGTCTCTCAATACTTAGAACCTTCAACTGCTGAGATGCTCCTGAAGTCTTTGCCTCTGGATTCTAGTTAAATGTTTTTGTTAAAAAAAAAAATCCTTAAGGAAACATCTTTAGAGATGATGCTGGATCTTAATATATACAAAAGTTTTGCAAAACAATAGCAAATGTTACAAAAGATGGAAGTTTTAAGTCGATTTAAAGAAACGTTTTTAAATTATTTTTTCAACCATCTCACAATGTTTTAAAAAATAGTTTCAACTTTTATTTTAGATTTGGGGGTACTTGTGCAGGCTTGTTACCTGACTATACTGCTTGAAGCTGAGGTTTGGGGTACAATTGATCCTGTCAACCAGGTAGTGAGCATAGTACCCAGTAGGTTTTCAACCCTTACTCTCCTCTCCCCCCGAGTCGTCCCCCGTGTCTGTTGCTGCCATCTTTATATCCATGAGGACCCATTGTTTAGCTCCCACTTATAAGTAAGAACACGTAGTATTTGGCTTTCTGTTCCTACATTAGTTCGCTTAGGATAATGGCCTCCAGCTGTATCTATGTTGCTGCAAAGAACACAGTTTCATTCATCTTATGGCTGCATAGTATTCCATGGTGTATATGTACCACATTTTCTTTATCCAATCTACCGTTATTAGGCACCTAGGTTGATTCCATGCCTTTGCTCTTGTGAATAGTGCCGCGATGAACATGCGAGTGCATGTGTCTTTTGGTAGAATGATTTGTTTCCTTTTGGATATATATCTAGTAATGGGATTGCTGGGCTGAATGGCAGTTCTGTTTTAAGTTCTTTGCATCTCACAACTTTTAAGAATCTACTCAACACCCAAGATATCAGAGATTTTTAGAAGGAATTAAATGTCCACTTTCCTGCTAGATCCAAGAAATCATGACTTTTACTGGCTAAGTGCTCCTTGAAATGCCAAACTAACATACTTTTCTTCAAAAATAAACAATACCATTCTGAGTAACTCAGACAGAGTCTATTTTTTGCCTAATTTTGACATAATTTCCACTCATTTTGGAATAGCAGGAGCAGCCATAGCCGACCTCATATTTGATTAGTTTCAGGGAGTGAAGGGGACAGTTAAGACATGGATTTATGGTCACTGGATACTCTCTGAGCTCTCTGCTCCATACCAAAGCTAAGGAGGCTGGAAGGAAATGTCACTATGACAACCATTTATGTGGCTAAAATGGAAAAGCAAGATTTGATGGGAGGAAAGAAATGCATGCACCTATAACTCTAAAATATATGGCAAGTTTTATGTTTGTTTTTTTTTAAGACTAAATCACCACCTGCCCCCTCCCCTAGATGTGTGTGTGAATAAAAGGGACCGTAATGAAAGCATGAATAGTAAGTAAAGGGCTTCAGAAAGAATAGCACAGGGTCTCCAAATACTCTAATTCAACCCGCACGCGACATATGCACGTGCCCTAACTAGCCAGCGGTCATAGGAAATTCATTTGCCCTTCCCCACTGTTTGTTATTTTCTTTCCCCCATTTGAAATATGTTCGCCAAAACCCCCACAGCAAAATATTCAAAGTGTCTCAATGCTGCCTTTTTAAAACAACAGGTAGAACGAGTAATGAGTTATTTCAACGCATGCTTGGCCAAGTCTGCTGACGACAAACCCCAAACTGCCTTTGGGGGAGTTGACAGTCTCGAAAGCCCCTTGCCAGTCAACTTCATTCTCCTGGAAACCCTGAAAAGGTGTCACTGAAGCCTACAGTTCTGCATGTAAGTGAAAACCAGGGGATTAACAGCCAGGGCTTTTTGTTGTTGTTGTTGTTGTTACTTGGTTGGCCTGAGTTTTAAATGAGCCTTCAGGAAGATGAGAGGCTTCCATAGGTGAGTGATACGGAATAACTAAGCTGTTTCCATTAAAGAAAAAAAAAAGTTGTTGGGCAGGTTTGAATGTAATCTGAGCAATCCCAAACCTCACCAGTGCGAAAAGCACAAGCGAAATTACATCAATGTCTCAATTGCACTGGCTCTGTGGCCCCCACTTCAAAAGCTCCTATT
Organism: Pongo pygmaeus; assembly: GCF_028885625.2. Classification (NCBI taxonomy): domain Eukaryota; kingdom Metazoa; phylum Chordata; class Mammalia; order Primates; family Hominidae; genus Pongo; species Pongo pygmaeus. Next base: position 80,174,504 of record NC_085930.1, read on the forward strand.
ACTGAGGGGAGTTTTTTTCTATGTATCTTTCTTCTCTGGCATCCTGGTTGGCACCTGCTGGGTGGAGCAGCCCCAACATCATCTCCCTCCCCTATTGCCACTGCAGCCCAGCCCCGCAGAGAATGCTGTTTCTCTGTCCAGAATGCAATCTCACTAGTGCTCCCAAAGAAGAAAACCCCGCATGGCACTGAGCTCCCTTCAGTCCTTGCTGCACTAAAGCCATGCTTGATTTCCATGCAGGGGAAAAAAAAAAAATTGTCCCTTTTTCAAACTCTGAATCCTGCTCTGTTACCATGGTGCAGGGCAGCCAAGCTTGTGTCTTAAATCTCAGAAGTCCCTCAGGAAAACAATTTCTTTAGATATCTACCTGAGGCCCTCTGGATTTAAAGGTCAAACTTTGTCCTAGCGGCTGAGCTGGAGAATTCCTCTTGTCTCCTCCCACCCTCAAAATGACCAGACATTAGTCTTCCTCCTCTGGGCTGCTGTCCCTACTCCCACACGTATTCAGGAGACAACTGTGAGGATGTGGGATCTGCCCCCATCTATGGGAAGTGGCTGCCCACGGCTGGCAGTCATGTTTCCACCAAGTGGCATTTCCTGCCTGGCCATAGCTAACTGGACTTTTGAGCCAAGCTGGGTTTATTCAGATTCCCTCTCTCTCTCTCAAACCAGGGAGATACGATAATGATGAAGATAGCCATCTCTACCATTATCATCGCCAACTGTGGCTTTAGTAAGAAAGTATTATTTTTTTTTCCCGAGACAGAGTTTCACTCTGTCACCCAGGCTGGAGTGCAGTGGTGCAATCTCCGCTCACTGCAACCTCCGCCTTCCGGGTTCAAGCAATTCTCCTGCCTAAGCCTCCTGAGTAGCTGGGACTCCAGGCTCGCACCACCATGCCTGGCTAATTTTTGTATTTTGAGTAGAGATGGGGTTTCACCATGTTGGTCAGGCTGGTCTCAAAATCCTGACATTGTGATCCACCCACCCCAGCCTCCCAAAGTTCTGGGATTACAGGCATGAGCCACCACACCCAAGAAACAAAGTCTTTTAAGGTTGCCAGAGAATCTCTCTGGATCTCTGTTGACTTGAGCTGAGCGCTGGAAGGTCTGAGCCTGTCACTCCCTTTCGGTAACAGTGAGTACATTCAGGAGAACCTGCCTCACACCACAGTCCTAAGAGTCATCATTACTGCTACAGTGGTCAAAGGCAGCAAGCAGTCACTTGGTACCCCAAGTCCCTGGCTTCAGTAGGTATTTCCTCACAATCACCCAAATCTGACTGACCTTGATGCCATTGCACACCATGGATTACCAGCATTGCATTTCCCATGGGTGAGAGCTCAGTGTCACACTCGAGCCTGAGGACCCCAGGAAACAAATCCCTAAATCTACCTGTTTCCTGGGATTGACCCTGGTACCAACTTCCATATCATCCAGGGTTCAGATGGGAGACAGAAACACCAAGTTTGGGGGCTTTTTTTTTTTTTTGAGATGGAATCTCACTCTGTCACCGAGACTGGAGTACAGTGGCGCGATCTCAGCTTACTGCAACCTCTGCCTCCCAGGTTCAAGCTATTCTCCTGCCTCAGCCTCCCAAGTAGCTGGAACTACAGGCTCGTGCCACCACACCCAGCTAATTTTTTTGTATTTTTAGTAGAGACGGGGTTTCACCATGTTAACCAGGATGGTCTCACTCTCCTGACCTCATGATCTGCCCGCCTCGGCTTCCCAAAGTGATGGGATTATAGGTGTGAGCCACCGCACCTGGCCAAGGGTTTTTTTTTTTTAACAGAGGGAATGTAATAAAAAATAAGTGTCATTTAGAGATAAGGATATTAACTTTGTATAGGGCAAAAAGGGAACGTGAAGGTACCACACAGACAGCAACTGCAGGAAGTTGCTCCCACTCTTAGGGATACAGGAAACAAAGGAAGAAGTTGGAGTTATTAATTTAGAGAAGGTTCTCTCAAAGTAGACCTCTGAAGAAAGGGTACTATCCAGATGGTGCTGTTAACCCCGAGGTTAGAGGAGGGATTCCCATGGGGCTGAGACCCAAACCTCTATAAAGAGGTCACTGGCCAGCCGGTACTGGTATCGCTGGGCAGGCATACTGTGGTAGATATTGCCAGCACTCGGAAAACTGCAGATGAGTCCCAGTGCTGTTACGAGAAGGAAATGCTGCTGCCAAGGTGAAGATGCATTATGGGGCAGTCATTTCAGGAATAGAATATCTTCCAGTATCCTCTAGTTCCCCATATGGGCAGAGCCTCACACAAAGCAGTTGGCAAATGCAGAAATGTGGTTTGAACAGTCCAGTCCCAGCATCACAAAGCAGAGTATAGAAGCATAGAAACTGAGAGACCATAGCTTAATAACTGGCACAGAAAGTGTGAGATAATATTTATCAAAACAGAACAAGGGTTCTAAATGGTAGAGGTGAGAAAAGAAGAATGGTCCTGACTGAGAGAATTGCATAAGCAAAAACAAAGACCCAGTGAATGGTGGTTGTTATACACAGCTGAGAGATAGAATTCCTGGGAGTGGAGGGCAGAGGACAGGGGAAGTAGGAAAGAGATGGAAAAGTCAATTGCAGTCATATTGCAGAAGGTCTTGAGTGGCAAACCGGGAGGTTGGGACATTTTCCTGTAGTCATTTGGAACCAACCAAACGTTTTCAATCAGGAAAGTTACATGATCAAAGACGGGTTTTTACAGAGATGGCAGAATGGAGAAAGGAATTGTCACTGTTTTCACTATTTTCATTTTTTAAAACTGTCACTGAAACAGCCAAAAGATAGTTTTATTTTAGCCACATCAACCATTCTGCTTAAGTTTTCTAGGACAAACCATATTTTTCAAATGAAAGCTTTTTAAATGGAGGTTGGGAAGAAGGGGAAATTTTCTCCTTCTGTACAAAATTTTATTTTCCTCATTGCCATGCTACCAAGTTAAAAATCACAGATTAGGTTTTCAACTACAAAGGGAAATATAGTGACTTGACAGGAAAGAAATTTGGCAACCGCCAACTTAGCCAAGTGATCAAGGAAAACACCCTCTGTAATAAGACATATCAACATCACATACCCCTTCATGTGATTCACTGAGGACACTATATTTTTGTGGAATTCTTGCCAAAAATGCATAGCATCAGTCCAATTATGAAAAAACATTAGATAAACCCAAACTGAGGGCTATTCTATAAAATAACTGATCAGTACTCTTCAAAAGTGTGAATGCAGGTCATGGAAGACAAGTAAAGATTGATATACAGTACCAGACTGGAGGAAACTAAAGAGAAATGACCACTAAATGCAATATGGGGGCCTGGATGAGGTCCTGGGGCAGAAAATGGGCATTGGGAGAAAAATTGGTGAATTTTGAATAAGGGCTATAGTTCAGTTAATAGTACTGTACCAATGTTAATTTCTTCTTCTTGATAATTGCCCCACAATTACAAACATTTTGTTTTTGTTTTCTTTTGAGATGGAATCTCGCTTTTTCGCCCAAGCTGGAGTGCAGTGGCACGATCCTGGCTCACTGCAACCTCTGCCTCCAGGGCTCAAGCAATTCTCCTGCCTCAGCCTCCCAAGTAGCTGGGATTACTGGCGCACACCACCATGCCCAGTGGTGTGCATTAATTTTTTTATGTTTAGTAGAGACAGGGTTTCACCATGTTGGCCAGGCTGGCCTTGAACTCCTGACCTCAAGTCATCCACCCAACTTGGCCTCCCAAAGTGCTGTGAGCCACAGCGTATAGCAAAAGTTTTGAGGTTTGTTTTTATTTGAGACAGGAATTCAGTGTGTCACCTAGGCCAGAGTGCAGTGGTGTGATCTCAGCTCACTGCAGCAACCTCCCGGGCTCAAGTGATCCTCCCACCTTGGCCTCCTGAGTAGCTAGGACTACAGACACATGCCACCACACCCAGCTCATTTTTGTGTGTGTTTTTTGTTGTTGTTGTTTTTGTTGTTATTTTGTTTTTTTTAGAGTTGGGGTCTCACTGTGCTTCCCAGGTTGGTCTCAAACTCTGGGGCTCAAGCAATCCTCCTGCCTTGGCCTCCTAAGGTGCTAGGATTACAGGCGTGAGCCACAGGGCCCAGCCTAAGATCTTATCATTAAGGGCCGAGCGTGGTGGCTCACACCTGTAATCCCAGCACTTTGGGAGGTCAAAACAGGTGGATCACCTGAAGTCAGGAGTTCGAGACCAGCCTGGCCAACATGGTGAAACCCCATCTCTACTAAAAATACAAAACTTAGCCAGGTGTGGTGGTGGGTGCCTGTAATCCCAGCTACTTGAGAGGCTGAGGCAGAAGAATCACTTGAACGTGGGAGACGGAGGTTGCAGTGAGCCAAGATCACGTCACTTCACTCCTGCCTGGGTGACAGAACAAAACTCCATCTCAAAAAAAAAAAATAGATCTTATAATTAGGGATGTGGGTGAGATATAAGAAAATTCTCGGTGCTCATTTTGGAATTTTTCAGTAAATCTAAAATGAGTTCAAAATGTAAAGTTTTTTTCAAAAAAAAAAACCACATATTTATTTACATGGATTGGAGCCCCATAAGATTTCCAGCCATTATCATCCAATTTAGCTTGGGTAAGTAAACAATTCCATGGTGCTTTTTCTAGACAACAAAGACATGGGCAATAGTCTCGGCACACCAGACAGGTAGGATGTTACTCAGGACAGAGGCATGGGTAAGGTAGATTAGACAATGGGGCCTAGTGAAGGAGAGATGAGAGGTGAGCAAAGACCAACATTGTCTGCTTCCTAATGGAGCCAGGGACCAGCTGGGTTTACAAGACAGAATAATAAGCCTCCTTCAACCAAACCACACCTCGAAACCTGCTCCCAGGACCCACACCTCAGTCATCTTTGCCTCCTCCTTCACATCCCCATAAATCAGTCATCAAGTTCTGTTGACTCCAGCTCAATATTCTTCAACCCACCACCGCCTCTTCCCTTTATCCCGCCTTCAGCCATTGTCTGTTGCTCTCTTGTTGTAATATGACCAAAGCCAAGTGGCCATGGCCCGTCGTCAAGCTCTTTTGATGAATATGGGGGACCTCCAATGTTTGGAGGTGATTGAGAGTTACAGGATCCTCAGCCCTTCCTCTTACCCAGGTGGCATGTCACAATGCAAGCGAGCCTCAGATCGAGTCCTACCATACCGTCAATCATTTATGGGTAAGTACGTCCCCAGAGAATCAAACCACCTGGACCTAAGCAGGGCAAACTCTCTGTTCTCAGGGTTTTGAGGTACTTTGTAAAGCACAATTAATAGTGTTCTAAGGACAGATTTACTTCCCATCTAATTAAATTAGACAACAGAATTCACCCATGAGTGGGGGACTTGGATCTTTCAGTGTCCTAGACCTGTAATAGCCTTATTCTTGAACCCCATTTGTGCAAGAACAGATTTCTAACCAATTAGATATCTTGAACATCATTTATTTTACCAATAAAAATTATTTCTAACATCCTTTATGTTAATTAACAGACCAGATAGTACAGACTCAGACAGGGATATCAGATGGCAGGCCTGGAATGTGAATTCCTGACTAGATTAATCCAAATGTTAACTACTTCTAAATTAGAATTTAAAGTTAACTTACACCTACACAGAGAGATATATTAAACTGTCTATATTAATTTTTTTAGTAAATTACAGGAAATGTAACAATTTCTATATTCTGATAGGTGCTGGGGATAATGCTGAACTAGAACAGACGTGGACCCTGTCCACAAGGCGCCTATAGTCCAACAGGGACAGACACCACTCATACAATTCCACCAATCAATATACAATTAGCCAGAGATGTGTGCTCAGAAGAAACTGAACACTATTCTAGAAGAACCAATAACAAACAATATGGCCTTTCAGGAAGAATCAAGAAACATCACCATTTTCTGTGCTTTTTTTTTTTTTTTTTGAGACAGTCTCACTCTATCACCCAGGCTGGAGTGCAGTGGCGTGACCTCAGCTCACTGCAACCTCCATCTCCTGGGTCCAAGCAATTCTCCTGCTTCAGCCTCCCTGAGTAGCTGGGATTACAGGTGCACACCACCACACGCAGCTAATTTTTGTATTTTTAGTGGAGACAAGGTTTCATGATGTTTGCCAGGCCGGTCTCTAACTCCTAACCTCAAGTGATCTGCCCACCTTGGCCTCCCAAAATGCTGGGATTATAGGTGTGAGCCACCATGCCTAGCCGCAATTGAGCAGAAATCTGAAAAATAAAAAAACTCGGTAACGGGAAGTGGAAATGGGAACAAGAACTACAAGCAGAGAGGACAATCTAGCAGGATAGAAGGACAGAAGGAAGGCCAGTATGGCAAGAACAGAGAGAACCCTCTCCTAACTTGCTCCTAACTGGCTCCCCCATCACAGTGGTCTGTCTCCATTGACTCCATTGCCTACACCTGACCACTAGCAATTTGCAGGCTGCATTTCAAGGTCGTGACAGTATATTATTCCATTATGTATTTAGAATTTTTTCTTTAAATAGACTCACTTTTCACATTTACACAAAAATGAGAAAGGAAGTTTGTACCCTCTCTCTGAGTATAAAACAAGTATCACTCATCATAAAGGAAGGTAATTCTAAATATAATACAATGCAAATGACATTATTAATTTCAGGCTATAGACAGTCTCAACAGAAAGCTCTGAGTGGGTCTGTTCTCTTAGCTAATAAAGCAGTGTTAGACTTATTAGAGAAAAGAACTCTAAATTAAGACTTTATCCTTGAGTTAACAGAAAGATTCTAAGAAAAACAAGAGAAGACCATTTTATTCAATGCCTTGTCTGTAAAACTCCTAAAACCATGTAAACCTCCCAACAGTGGCATGTGTGTCACAATTCGAGAAACAGTCCTGTTAGAAATATTTCTAGAGTGCCAAAATGATAGGCATGAGGAAGGAGGCATTTTTCTCCCATATTGCTGATAAGGAAGCTGAAGTACAAAGAGTTTCAGTGTCCTGCACAAGGTGCACACTAATAGGATGTGATAGAACCAGAATTGGTACCAGGAAGTCCAACTCTGGAACATGTGTTTTTTGTAACTATGAACTCTGTCATGTTGTACAATTTGTCGGAGAAGGGGGAAGAGGAAAGGTATAAGGAGGAGGAGGGAAAAGAGAGAGACAAAGAGGAGATGGACAGGAAGGAAGAAAAGCAGGTAGGTAGGAAGAGAAAGAGGGAGGAGAGAAGGAAGGAATAAAGTAGGAAGGAAAAGAAAGGAAGGAAAGGGGAAAGAAAAGGAAGGGAAGGAGGGAGGAAGAAAAGGAAAGAACGAAGGAAGGAAGGAAGGAGGGAACGGAGGGAGGGAGGGAGAAAAGGGAGGGGAGGGGGAAAGAGGGATGGGGAGGGGAGGGGAGGGGAGTGGAGGAATGAGAGGAAGGAAAGGAGGAAGTCAGTCTTAATTAAAGTCCATCAGATATGTTTCCTCACCATGTTTTCTGACTCAGTCATATGAAAGGAATCAAAAGATAGTGATTTCCACAACCTGGTTCCAACACTGGTCTGCAAATTCGGAGCCACTCCTCCTACCCGGACTCCCAGCAGATAACTAATTGCCTATGGCATTCTTGCCACCAAGCCCAGCTGTAACTTCAGAATTCTTCTCAACACTGCACTCCAAGAAACCTCCAAGAAGAGTGAGGGTAGGTGCCTAAGATAAAGCCTATTGCCAATCCCTCTCCTAGCTTATCCTCCATCCTAATTCACCCATAGTTCTTGACTTTCATGAAGAATGAAATGAAGAAAGGAAGTAATAAACAGGTGATGAAAGGCTATTTTTATATTTTTCAACATTAATAGTCTGACATTAAGTTTCTAACATTCACCCTACAAAAATTGTTCAAATCTCCCATATAATCTTCCTAAATGGCCACTCTCCCTCATTAGGTCTGTATTATAGAAGAACAATGTCAGGTATAATGCCTTCCCAATTAAGAACAAAACAATTAATTTGCTGCTTCTTTCAGACAGGACTTTCAAAGAGAAGATAAGGGGTGGGGGATCACAAATGAAACAAGTAAGTCCCAGGTTTTGTCCTGAGATCATTAGAAATGCCACCTGCTGGCTTATACTTTCTTCATCTGTGGTCCAGTGGGTTAAAGACCCACCAAGAGGCTCCTGGACTTTCCAGATCAGACTTAGTTACACTGGTAAGGCATGCTTCGTAGCTTTCCAGCAAGTGAGTCAATGAATTTATGAACACCTTGGTATTTTTGTTGAAAATCTTCCTATCGTCAATGTTCTCCTTCCAGATCTCCGACCCCTTACTTGGCTTTATTTTTATTGCACTTTGCACAACCTGAAATTACATTATACACCTATTTGCTTCCTTGTTTATTGTCTGTGTCCTCCAGGAGACAATCTGCTCCTCGAAGACAGGCATCCTATCTGCCATAAACATGCCTGCTCCTGAGTGCCTATAGCAGAACACAGCATGCAGGGTGTCTACATGAGCACCTGAGGGAAAGAGGGAAGGGATCCATGTGATTTTCAATGCCTCCCACTAGAAGGACAGACAGGAGGTAGTGAAAACAAGCATAGTGATGAAGAATGTGGACTCTCTAGGTTGGCTGCCAAGATCTTACTCCCAGCTCCATTACTGGTCACAGTTTTCCCTAAATAGGGATAATGTGACCTACTTCAAATGACTTTCAGAAGGAAGAAAATGAACTCATGGATGTAAGACATTCAATGCCTGGTACAGAGTAAGAATTAAATAATAATTAAGTTATTAAGCAAGGCCTTTCCAAACCTCTTTTTTTAAATTAAAAAAAAAATCTAATCCAGGGAAAATCATAACAAGATCTCAGCAAACAATGAATTTGTTCTTCCTCCTACGGACATCTAGAATAACAACGTCTAAGCTGATGCCACTGATGTCGGTTTATAAGCTTGGAAGCCTTCTTGTGATTCTAATGCCTTCTTAAAAGAATTCCTGGGGATATGAGGTAGTGTGGGAGGTGAAATCCATTTGGATGCCTGGGAATTTTTATCTTCTGATCCTTTTTCTAAAGTATTCATTTCTAAGCTACAGAGATTTGCTCTGGATCATCTTCAACATGCATGGAGTCGCAATAAATGTTCTCATCAGTTAGGTGTTTATAAATCACACCTCAATTTTCTGATTTGGAATCTATTTGATTTTATCACCTTTCCTATAATTATATACTCCCCCTCCTATAAGCAGATCTCATTCAACTTGTAACAACAAGTTCAAAGGCATGCATTGTACTTCAAGCTCTCTGTAACAAATATTCAATAGCAATGGCAATGAGCATCTCAGAAATTCATTTCTAATTTTTAAAATTATAGCAACTGTTATAAATTATGAGCATCAGATGCAATAAGTGTCCAAGATGAAAAATAATAAACTTGTACACTGCCTATGATGCTTAGATTTGCAAAGTAGAAAGCAAAAAGTATTCTGATGTACAAAATAATAGGTAATAAAGCCTTTTTAAAAAATCTGGTGGAAAATTTGATTCCAATAGCCTTCTTGGCAAAGAGATTTCCTGTTGCTATTTAAATGTAAATGAGTCATGAAGGTTGTGGCAGAAATATTTAACTCAAAACCAGATCCAATACAGCAAAAGAAGCAGAGAATGAAGCCCAACCAACCATTTCCACAATAAAATGTTTGAGTTTCCAGATTTTGATAACTTTATATATCTAGAAACAGAGGGAAGTGATAAATGGGTACAATTAAGATACTCTACATGCCATTTATTAAATATTGTGTGACATGCAACTGTATAGATTTCTAGCCTAACCAATCACAAATCTAATCAGAACATTTAACACTTTGTCTTGATGGTGCTTTGGAGAATTCAACTATCGATTAAAACATATTTATGTGTCCTTTCACAACAATCCATTTTAAGAGTCTTTGATTTTTTTCAGAGGAAAAAAACCAGACATTTAATTGTGGCCTTAATGTCCTAACAAGAAACATAAGCTTGAAATCATATCTCTGTTTCGTTCCAGTGAAGCAGACACGCAATTTTAAAAAATTTAAAAGAATTAATCACAGCTGTGAGAATGTGGTCTACAGAGACTTTTACTTAACCAAATATTAATGCAATTCACCCAGCTAATTCTCCTTGTTTGAAGAGAAAATATCCATGTAGACTTGCAATAGAACATAAACACTAGAATTTGTTCAAGAATAAGAACAACAATAATAACAGCAACAACAACTTATCAAGCACTGACTAGGTACCAGACACTCAGCTAAATTTTTTTTTTTTTTTTTTTTTTTTTTTTTTTTGAAATGGAGTCTCACTCTGTCACCAGGCTGGGGTACAGTGGCACCATCTCGGCTCACTGCAACCTCCACCTCCCAGGTTCAAGTGATTCTCCTGCCTTAGCCTCCCAACTAGCTGGGATTACAGGTGTGCACCACCACATCCAGCTAATTTTTGTATTTTTAGTAGAGACGGGGTTTCACCATGTTGGCCAGGATGGTCTCAATCTCTTGATCTTGTGATCAGCCCACCTAGGCCTCCCAAAGTGCTGGGATTACAGGCATGAGCCACAGTGCCTGGCCTCTGCTAAAATTTTATATGCAAAATCTTATTTATTGAAGACAACCCTGTGATGTGTAGGTATTGGGGTCAGTTGTGTTATTGTCACCCTCTCCTGTTTCCATGTGATTGTCAATGCCTCCCACTAGAATAGATAGTGTGTTTCTGCCTATCAGGCTTGGCCAGGTGACTTGCTTTGGTCAGTGAGATCCAGCAGACATAATGTCATAAGAAACTTCCAGTGGGTTTGCAACATTTTCTTGACCTCTTTTTCTTCTGCCTTATTTCATGGCAAGAAAATGCCCCAGGTAGCTGCCAAGTACCAGAATGATAAAGGCACAAGGAGTAGATCTGAAGCCAATTGGCCTGAAGTCTGTACAAACCACAGTCAACCCACAGGCCACGAGCAGGAAAAATAAATGTTTTCTGCTGTAAGTCATTGAGATTTTTAGATTAATACATAGCATCATTATATATGAAGTTGGCTCATTCAGTGTATTAGTTTGCTAGGGCTGCCATAACAAAGTACCACAAACTGGGTGGCTTACACAAGAGAAATGTATTATCTCACAGTTCTGGAGCCTGGAATTCCAAAGTCAAAGAGTCAGCAGGGTTGGTTTCGTCTGAGGGCTGCAGGGGAAGGATCTGTTCTGGGCCTCTCTCCTTGGTTTGTAGACAGTCATCTTCTCCTTGCATCTCTTCCATCATCTTCCTTTCCTTCCTTCAGAAAATGTGTCTCCGTGTCCAAATTTCCCCTTTTTATAAGGGCACCAGTATTGACTAGGGCCCACCCTAATGACCTCCCTTTAACTTGATTGTTTCTGTAAAGTCTTTATTTTCAAATAAGGTCACATTCTGAAGTACTAAGAGTTGGGACTTCAACATACAAATTTTGGAGGGACATATTCCAACCCATAGCATTCGGGTACTATTTTTAACATCCAGTTTACTTCTGTAGAAATTGAGTTTCAGTCCGGGCACGGTGGCTCACGCCTGTAATCCCCGCACTTTGGGAGGCCGAGGCAGGCAGATCATGAGGTCAGAAGATCGAGACCATCCTGGCTAATGTGGTGAAACCCCGTCTCTACTAAAAATACAAAAAATTAGCTGGGCGTGGTGGCGGGCACGGTGGCAGGCGCCTGCAGTCCCAGCTACTCAGGAGGCTGAGGCAGGAGAATGGCGTGAACCTGGGAGGTGGAGCTTGCAGTGAGCCGAGATCGCGCCACCACACTCCAGCCTGGGAGACAGAGCGAGACTCCATCTCAAAAAAAAAAAAAAGAAAGAGAGTTTCAGATAAAGTAACTTTTTCAAGATCAGAGAGCAGAGACATGAGAAGCACTGAGCTTGAAGTCAGACATCTGACAGAGTCTTTGTTCTTAAAACGTCCGCTATCCTGCCTACTCACTACTTTGCACAAAATGCCCGTGGTGAATTTTTGGAAGCTGATGGGTTTATCTGTTATCTATTATTCTCATACAGACATATATAGACACTACTTATGAACATGGCTTTCTATTTTACTATTTTATCAGAAATACAGGGACTCTCATTAAAGCCTTAAAATATAAGGACTGGTATTGTGTAAGACTTCATTTATTAAATATTTCTGGAGCACCAACTGTGAGCTAGGTCCCCCAGAGGGCAATGATGAGCAAAATCATTCTCATTTCCTGCCCGTACCGAGCCCACAGTTAAATGAGGGTGACAGATGGATCAAACCATCACACAGCTTCCTCTGAAATCACAGCTGTGATCCATATTACAAAAGGAAGTTACATGGTTCTATGAGAGTGTAAAAGACTCAACAGTTGTAACCTAGTGAGAGATGCCAAGGGCAGCTAAGAAATCAAGAAACTAGCCGAGATCTCAAGTGTGAGGAGGAACCAAGTAGGCAAAGGCATGGGAGAAGAATATTCTGGAAAGTAGGGAGACAGCATATGCAGAGATTTAGTAGCAGAAGGGAGCTGATATGGTTTGGCCGTGTCCCCACCCACATCTCATCTTGAATTATAGTTCCCATAATCCCCACACGTCATGGGAGGGACCTGGTGGGAGGAAATTGAATCATGGGGGTGGCTACCTCCACGCCGTTCTCATGATACTGAGTTCTCAAGAGATCTGATGGTTTTATAAAAGGATTTTATTTTCCTTTTGCTTGGCACTTCTCCTTCCTGCCACCATGTGGAAGAAGACATGTTTGCTTCCCCTTCCACCGTAATTGTAAGTTTCCTGAGGCCTCCCCAGTCATGCAGAACTGTGAGTCAATTAAACCTATTTCCTCTAAAAATTACCCAGTCTTGGGTATGTCTTTTTCTTGGGTATGTCTTTATTAGCAGCATGAGAATGAACTAACACAGGAACACAGCATACCCAATGAAGGGAAAAGAAGTCCAAAAACAAACAAATAAAAACAAAAGAAGTCCAAATCATCTAGAGTATGAAAATTCCAAGGCAACATGGCAGGAGACACATCTGGCAAGGTAGGTGTTATCAAATGTGAGCACCTACTGCTCAGCAATCCTATGCAGTAGGTACCATCACCAGCCTCATTTTCAGATGGAAAAATGGGCTCAAAACCTTTCCCTAGGGCAACCAGCTGGTACACAGGAGAGCAGAGGCTCAAACCCAAGCATGACAGACTATGGGGCCAGGCACTAGCCACCACACTGTGTTGTCACACAAAGCAAAAGAAAAAAGGACCACTACTTAGTGGAATAGCTGCTACAATCACCACCCACACCATGGATGGCAACATCATCATGAAGCCTCTTTTGGGCCTATATATATCTTGTGACCACTGATATGTTTGATGGTATTGTCACAATCTTGTTTTATCATTTCCTGGGTAAAATATATTATATTGAATTTTACACAACTGCCATTTTTTATATATTAAAAAGTGGCCCACTCTTGGCAATTTCATGTTTTAACCTAATTAATATAGCAATGTAAATATAACATGTGAACTGTTGAACCAATGATCATGAAATGAACTGGTGTGGCACTCCCAACCGGATAAAGAGACAGAATGTCAACAGTGCCCCAGGAGAACTCTGCGTCCCGTTCGCAAGGACATGTGCCCATGGATGTGCCAAGGGCTGGGGAGACAGCAGTGGTCCACCCTCAGAGCAGATAAGAAGGAAAAGGGGTATTTCCATGACAAACGATCCACTTTTGAGGTCAGATATGCCGGGCATGTGTCTGCTCAGATTTGAGTCTCAACTCGAGGGCAAGAAGAGAGCCAGATGAAACATTTCTTCAGCAACTGCAACAGTGCTTAGCACCCACGTCACTTAGAGCAATTCATCACAGCTTTTCCACAGACAGTTCTGAGTCTTAATGAACTGCTGCTATCCAGCAGCCCTCCCTTCTTGAAGAAAACCCAACTTCCAGCCCCCACAGTAGAATGAATCACCTTGTTGACCATTGTCTGGGAGCCCAAGAAGGTCAAAAAGCAAGGCCCTGAGTTGGCCTCTTCCACAGTCACCCTCTTTGTGTGGCTGCACATCCTCTGTGTCAGGTAAATGCTCTGCCCTGGGCCCAGCCTGACAGCTGGGGCACCTGCGTGTTTAGCTTGGCTCTCAGCAAAGGCGCACTGGAGGCTGGTTTCCAACACAGCTTAAACACAATTAACTTTCATTTGATGTGGCCTGCCTCCCTCTGTTCCTAATGTTCCCTCAGGACCCGGGATCCAATAAAGTCCAGCATCTGACTAAGAAAGCCAGGCAGAGAAACTGACCAAATATTGTTCAATGTGATATTACAAACTTATGGGAAAGGAGTTTAATTAAAGACCACAACAATTCTTTGGGGAAATGTTTCTTTTATTAACCATTCCTGCCGAACAAAGCAGCTTTAAACAAACCCTGACTGCTTGGAAAGTGTGTGTGCCCGAGATTTCTTTTTTCTTCTTAATCTGTTCTGCTTTTTGGTTATTTGGTCATTAGGAAAATCAGAAGTGTCTTGGACCCAAGAAATCCAATTTAAGAAAGCTCATTCTACATTTATAAATATAAGCAGATGACATTTAAAACAGACAAACCAACAGGGACAGTTCTGAGTGTGAAATTGTAGTTCAGCATAAAGTATTACCATAAATATATAGAGGAGCTATTTGTGGATCAACTAACAAGTTCAGGGCATTTCCGTGAAATGTATGCACAGCCTGAATGTGGATAAGACATTTAAAAATGTAAAGGAAATGCAATTGTTTTACGCTGTAGTATAATAAAACCACTAGTTAGTGTCACTGATATGATAGCACCAATTGCAAAACAGTGAAAAAGCAGAAATCAAAATGGAAGACCCACATCTGATAGAGCAAAGAAATTGGATTTTTAGGTATTCTTGGAAAAGAGGAAATACCACTGAGGAGTTAAGACAGGAGTGTATGAATTTTTTAAAACTCAAGAAAAGTCAGAGGATATATAAATCTAAAATTGACTCATGAGTACATTCAAACATTCCAAGGCTATGCAATACGTTGGAGGCACTGATTATTGAAGTCTCGCTCATGAAGAAAGTATGTAGGACAAATGAAACAAATGTAAAAATGTGCATGTGATATGAGTTTGCTTTTCTCAAAAATGCCAAGAAAATATGCAAAGAAACAGAGTAAACATTCTGTAAAGATGGAATTCTATAATATTCTACCACCCACATTTCCATTACCAATAAATGCACTCGTTCCTAAATGATACATATAATATGACCCTCATATCTAGGTATATGTACCTTAGGAGACTGTTTCTTTGCCTAATCTTGAGTGAGTGACATGTGACAGATTGTATTTTCCAAAGATGGCTTTGGAAACCTCCCCAATCCCACATACTCTTTTTGAAATGAGACCTTACAATACCTCATCAAGTAGTGGAGTTTATTTCTATGCCCCTTTGAATCTGGGCAGGCACCATGACTCCTTTGAACAGTGTAATACAGCCGAAGTAACATTGTGCCAGTTACACATGTCACCCTTAACTGGCCTGGCAGCTTCCAGTTCCTGTTTCTTGAAAGTCAGTCACCATGCAAAAAGTACCACTGCCCTGAAACCATCTTGCTCTGAGAAGCTGAGCCACATGGAGAGGCTTTAGAAAAAATTAGATAAATAATGGATGGATGGATGGATGGATAGATAGACAGATAGATAGATAGATAGATAGATAGATAGATAGATAGATAGATAGATAGATAGATAGATAGATAATGTCAAGAAACACTGCAGTAACAGGTATGTGACTGTAAAGGCTGTCTTGGAAGTGGATCATCCAGCCCCATAGGCCCAGCTGATGGCCTGCAGGTCAGACTCAAACTGCCCCACCAAGCTCTTCCCAAATTCCTGACCCACTAAATCAAAAGCAGAACAAAATGGTTATCTTAAGCTACAAACTAGGTAGTTTGCTATGTAGCAATAGATAACTTCAACATTGTCTTCCATATTGGACTTTACCCGGAATACATGTGCATTCTACCCAGGTTGAAAATCCTAAGGTTTTCACCCTTTCTTGAAATTTTGAGCCATGTAACCTTTTAATAATTCTTCAGAAATCTCGATGCTACCAACAACTCTAATGTTCAGTTTTCTTTTGTTAATGAATTAGGAGGAAATATCAGGGTTTTGCAAACTGCTTTCTGAGGACCCTCTTCATCTGCACACCTGGGACCGTTTGTGAAATATGCAGATTCCTGGGCCTCATCTCAACCCACTGAATACTCTTTGAGGGGTACAGCTTAGAAGCCTGTATTTTTTAAACATTCCCACCATACCCAATACACATGCATTCTGCTTTCATGACCCTCCTAAATTCTGAGCCTGCTTATTTTCAAGGCGATTTCCAAAATAATCCTAGAGGCATTTTGGCAGCTGCAATAGTAAGACATTTGGACCTGTCAATACCGTGATTTCACCCGCTTCAACATACTATTTGGTACAATTGTACATGGCATAAGATGAGTCTGTTGTACTCACCCTCTTTGGTTAAGCAACCAATTTTCTGCAAAATAAACTTGGTATGTGAACACCAACAGCTCATCACAAATCTACCAGCCATTTTTTCTGGTGAAGGAAAATCAGTAGTAAAATTCAATTCAAACAAGCTGTCTTAGGTAATTACAATAGGATAGCTTGCAAGGTGGCATTGGTAATGGTATAAAGAAGAGAGGGGCCCCTGACCTCCGGCAACTCAATTTGGTAAGGAAAGCAGTCAGTTACATAAATAACACTTCCCATTATGCAGATGGCAACAGACAGCTATAAAAGAAGCATTCGGCTGTACTTGGCATCTAAGACCTACCGATCTTGAGCAAGACACCGGTCTATGTTTGCAAAGCAGATCTGAGAGGAGCCTTTTATTTTCAATAAGGAGAACTTCTTCCTCCAGGATAGAACTGCCACAGAGCACAGTCAAACCCTTTCACAATAGACGAGGGTGAAACAATAGTTAATTGAGAGGACCAGGGCCACTTATGAGCAAAGCAATGAGTTTGGTAGCAAACTATTAATGACACAGATTAATGATTCACTGAATCCTGTCAACATGATGACAACCCAAACTTTTCATGTAGGAGAAGTAAAATTCCACTGAGGAAAGAGATAGTCTCAGGCCACAAGAAACTAATAAGCAAATAAATGACTTCAATGTCCATGCAGTGATGTCATGGCTGTTTGTGGAGATTTTTAAGGACTGGAAGAGGTGAAGAATATGATCACCCAGGGATTGAAGCAAGTAAAGGCAGATCAGAGCAATTAGAAGAGTTCATTGTGTTATCTGTGTGGTGCCTATAACTCACTAAAGGCTTCCAGTATTTTCATCTAGTCCTAATCATCTTAGAGCGGTTGGTCAAGCCAGTGTTTTAGATTTTAATAATTTTAGATCAAGGGAGGTCAAGTGATTTGGCCAAGGTCACACAACAATAGCAGCATGAAAGCCAGACTTCCAGATGTTCTAACATTAATTCCACAGCTCTGTGCAGAGGGCATTCAAAAGTGCATCCCCTGTATGGTGAAGAGTTGGCTCCCACTGATGGAGAGGTACACAAACAGGTTGGGCTTTAGGTGGAAGAACCTAGGCCTAACCCAGCCTCTAGCAGTGTAATTTTGCCCAAATCCCTTCATCTCCACAGGCCTCAGTTTCCTCATCTGTAAAATCAGCATGCTGTGCCAGACTCAGAGAAATAAGAGAAAAAGGCAGAAGCAGGATGATGTCACCTCCTGCCCTGTGTTTTGTAAAAGTCCAAGGCCATGAAAGACATAGTGCAAGAAGAGCTGAGGAAGAAGAGAGGAGAGAAAGACAGCTTTGGGAAAAGAGCAGAGAAGGGAGGAGTAATTCCCCCAGACCAGAAAGGGGACAGGGGTCTCTGTGTCCTTGGAATGGCTGCAACACAGAACCTGCTTGCTGCCTAATCCCTGGCAGGTGGCCAGATCTCAGGAGAGATGGCTGTGTAGAGCAAGGGAAGGAAGACAAGAGGCCCAGGCCTCAGGTGTCCTAGCTTGGCCAAAGAGCCCCATCTCCTCAGATGGACAGAGCCACCAGAACCAAGGGTTCTATGCAATGGACACTTGCAAATAGCAAGTAATCTGTGTGGACCCATGCCTTATCACCCCAGATGTTTTATGGTCAGTGCAGATGTGGCAGGAGGGAACACGACTTAAAAACAACTGAGGTACCACATTGCTACTAAACTGTCTCACTCATTAATTCCTCCGCAACTAGTTTTTCCTTCAGCACATAACATATCACTCTGTCTTCTACTGAGCCCCAGAAGAACTAGCTCACTTGCCTTAAGGGACGATGTTTTATGAAAAGAAAAAAGCAAAATATTAGACTCACTGAGGGAAAAGTGGATCCATGACTCTGTCATCTCCCGCTTGCTTGAGGGCATCTGCTCATTGACTAAAATGACAAAGCCAGCGAAGACCACCATTATAACACTTCTCTGCTGTGTCATCTCCAATTCCTAAAGATAACTGAATTTAGTTGCATTGGTCTGGTTGCCTTTTGTGTTTCAAACTGCAATCAATATTAGCCGCCAAAAATTCTAATGTGGCTTCCCTGCTTGCCTAACAAGGAAGGTGAACAGGGCATACAGGGCTGCTTCACTAGGACCACCAAATAATTTTTATTAGCAACTCCATCACATTTAACTAGCTCCTTTAGAAACATTAAGGAAAATCTATGTCAGAGGTTTGTCAGCCTTTGATGGATGTTTTCATTCTTGGAGCGTTATTATTGCTCTCCTTATGTGGCCAGGCTGCAATGGGGGAGTGTACGCTGATTAGACACTGTACTCCATCTGCCGCCATGCCCTGGGGCTAGGATGTTGTCGCCGGAGCCCAACACCGGTCTTGACAATTACATAATCCCGCTGAACAGAAAGGACAGGCAATTGTTTCACGGAGGTTTCTCTATTTCTTTTACCTAGAAAATCCTGAGCCTTTCACTGGTGCTGGTCTGAAATATCAAGACGAATCGAGAAAAAATCAGTTCGCTTGTCATTTGGCCAGTCACGCTACCAATGCCTTGTTCTATGTTGAACAGGCTTACTGCAGTCATAGTCAGTGATCAGAGTGGCTAGATTAGGGCAAAAAACCACAATGTATACTGGCCACGGCTTTGTTCTAAGATCCTATACCAAGCATTGTTGTTGTTGTTTTAGCCAAAGTCTCTTGTAATTTTTCTGGTGGTGGTGGTGGTGGTTGTGGTGGTGGTGGTGTTTTTGATGGAGTCTCGCTCTGTCGCCAGGATGGAGTGCAGTGGCACGATCTAGCCTCACTGCAACCTCCGACTCCCTGGTTCAAGCTATTCTGTTGCCTCAGCCTCCCGAGTAGCTGGGATTACAGGCATGCACCACCACGCCCAGCTAATTTTTGTATTTTTAGTAGAGACAGGGTTTCACCATATTGGCCAGGATGGTCTCGATCTCCTGACCTCGTGATCCACCCACCTTGGCCTCCCAAATTGCTGGGATTACAGGCGTAAGCCACCGCACCCAGCCAATTTTTCTGGTGTTTAAAGGAATATGTTCTCTTCGAAAATCAGAAAGTTATATATTTTTTAAAGGCTATAAATGTCATCTTTAGTGTTTGTGGCAGTTTGTATTTTCTCAAAGATGGCTACATACACACACCCCTACCCCAATCCTCAAGTTCTTCTTACAATGGGATATTAACACTTCTCTACACTGAGAATCCATGTTCTCTTCCCTTGGAACTATGCGGGTCTTTGTAACTGCATTGACCAATTAAAATTCAGTGGAGATGATGCTATGTAACTACCAAGGTTAGGTCATAAAAGTTAATGTGGCTTCAGCTTGACACTTGCCTGCTCTCTCTCTTTTTTCCTCTTCCTCCTCCTCCTCTTCTTCAACCTTCTCTCTCTCTCTCTCTCTTTCTCTCTCTTTCTCACTCACTCTCTCAAAACATATGCTGTGGGGAGCCTTGAGCTGACATGTAGGCAGTCTCCATGCTGGAGAGATCACATGAAGAGATTAGATAGGAAAAGATGCCCAAAAGCCCTAGCCATTCCAACCTTCAGCTGTTTTAGTCTCCCCAGCTCAGGCACCAGACATATGAGTGAGCCTTCAGATGATTCCAGCCTCCTATTCATCCCAAATGACCCCAAGGAAAACAGAGATAAGCTGCCCTGACAACTTCTAGACTGCATCCAGACTGCATACTCAAGAATCAATTAAGTTTTGGAGAGTTGTTTGTCATACAGCATTAGATAACTAGAACAACCTCATCAACTGCAGATAGACCACTGTTACCACATTGGTGTCTATTACTATCAAATGATAAATGAATTTCTTATTCATTCCAAAGAAAGAAAAACTTGCTCAACCAAGCAGTTTTCGTTCCAGATGACTGTTTTTATAAATTATCAGTTTGAAATGTAGAAGCACTTCTCTTTGACAAAGCAAGTTATCTTGGTGGGCCAGGCCACAGAAGCCTGCTCAACCCCTAATCCAACAGGATAGTCCTCCAACATTAAAAGTAATGTTTCTTCCTTTATTTTAGCTTTATAAGGATGTATTTAACCTCAGGGATGCTTTCATGCCTGGATGTGTTACCACCATAAAAAATTTGATCGGTTTCATACAGTAAATGTTAAGGAGTTCAGTGAGGGATAGATTACTATTGATTGTAGTTATTGGCGAAAGTTTCATGGAAAATTTAGAAGCTGTGTTCATTGAACCAAAGAGATGAAAAAATGGGCTGACAGAAAGGAAATATAGTGGCCATCTGTGTTTTTTTCCATCCCCAGCATCATGACGCCTAATGGTAACTACACTAAAATGTTCCTTAAGACCTTTTTACTCAGCTGGGCATTTAAAGGCTCACGCCTTTAATCCCAGCACTTTGGGAGGTCAAGGTGGGCAGATGGATTGAGGCCAGGAGTTTGAGACCAGCCTGGCCAACATGGCGAAACCCAGTGTCTACTAAAAATACAAAAATTAGCCCAGTTTGGTGGTGCGCACCTATAATCCCAGCTACTCAGGAGGCTGAGGCAGGAGAATCGCTTGAACCCAGGAGGCAGAGCCTGCAGTGAGCCGAGATTGAGCCACTACACTCCAGCCTGGGCAACAGAGTAAGACTCCATCTCAAAAAAAAAAAAAAGAAAGTAGTAAATATCCAATTGGCAGACAAATTGCTTGACTCGGTTGTCCTTACTGTAATATAAAAGAGAAATAAAAAAGAAAATAATCCATAATGAGCCATGTATTTCAACATATAAATGTGTGAGATTATTATTGTAGGCCAGCAATCAGCAAACTTTTTCTGTAAAGGACAAGAAGGTAAATATTTTAGGCTTCGTGGGCCACATAGGATCTTTGTTGTATAGTCTTTTTTTTTTTTTAACAACCCTTTAAAAATGTAAAGACCATCCTTAGCTCATGGGCTGTGCAAAAGCAGGTCACAGGATGGATTTGGGCTACAGGCCCTAGTTTGCTGATTCCTGCCCTAGGCTAGACCATATAGCAAGACGTCAGGGGCTGGCGCCTTCTTATAACGAGTGAGTTTGCAGTTGACGTGTTGAAATAAGGGCTAAATAAGTACACTTGTGTATAACTGTGCATCAAACCACCCTGGATGCCACAGTCAGTGTGGATTCATACAGGCAAGCTGTATCAAGTGTTCAGTGTCACTAGCAGTGTTGCCATCCATGACAAAATTTCAAAGATAGCAAATAGTTCTTGAATAGGTTCCAGATGAAACAAACTATAATATTCCTTCTAATTTGACTGTACTTGCATTCCTGAAAGATGCTGTGTATATTAAAAGCATGCAAAAATATATCGTACTTATGTGGAAAATGGCATCAAGTTCCTGGCTTCTGTAAATGAAACCAGTGTTTACCTACAAGAAGATCTGACTGGGTCATTTGAATGTCATGTGGGATATCATGTGGGGACACAGGAAAATTCTGACATGAGGGACCATAGGGTGCATTGTGGCAGTCTAGCCTCTCTTACCTCTACCCACCAAGGGCCAGTATTGCCCTCTTCCAATTATCACGCACTGAAAACTTCCCATTAACTTCCAGAAAGTACTCCCTAACAGCACAGGTAGAGTCAAAGCTTAGACAATTTTGCATAAAAATTATTTTTAAATTTCTAGAGATCCACCCAAAGCCTTGAGAGATAACCTGCAAAGGAGAAGCCATGAGGCTTTAAGGTCATTGGCTTCTCAGTCCATCCACCTCTGTCTGCAGGTGAGAGCATCAGTGGCAAGAACCTCTATCCTGGACTAGAATTAGTGAGGCCAAAGAATGACCCAGGACCTCGAATTACACCTGCCTGGAGCAGGGGCCCAATAACAAAAACATCTGTGCAAAACAACCATGGGCCTGCAATCAAGACTGGCTACATAATTTGGGAGATCCAATGTAAGATGAAAATGCAGAGTCCACTATTCAAAAATTATTCGGAATATCAAGATGGTAACAGCAGAGTATTAAACCAATACAGGGCCCCTCTGAACACCTATCCTGTGTGACTGCATTAGAACACATGCCCAGGAAGCCAGCCCTGCCATCAATCAAGTTTATGTTAACTGATGTTTTCATATCCATCCGTTGGTTTTGTTTCACAACCTTGGACTTATCCTGACTTCCAAGATGAGAAAAGTGAAGCTTGTGGAGTATTAATATATATGGAGACCCGGCTGGGTGGCTCACGCCTGTAATCCCAGCACTTTGGGAGGCCGAGGTGGGCAGATCACTTGAGGCCAGGAGTTCGAGACCAGCCTGACCAACATGGTGAAACCCTGCCTCTACTAAAAATACAAAAATTAGCCGGGCATGGTGGCACACTCTCTTATTCCCAGCTACTCAGAAGGCTGAGGCAGGAGAATCACTTGAACCCAGGAGGCGGAGGTTGCAGTGAGCTGAGATTGTGCCACTGCACTCCAGCCTGAGCAAGAATGAGACTCCATCTCAAAAATAAATAAATAAATAAATAATAAAATACAAAGGGAGACATCTAGAACAGTGGGGAAGAAAAATCAGAACCAGAGATCCTGACTTGTTCCCCCATCCCTGGCTGCCATTCTGAAGCTGGGAAGGCTTCTTGCCCCTTGTCCTGCTTGCCAGGCTCAGCAGTAGTGGTTGGGGATTTAAATGAAAGCAAATAGTTTGGGCCTGTGCCCCAGCAGAGAGATTGTTGTCTTAAAATAACCATGAACATCACAACACCTTGATGCTGGCTTTGCTGAGTCCCTTTTCACTGGAATGCCTGCATTTAATTTCAGGAGACCTCCAGTTATTTCAGGAAATCTCCAGTTATAGCAATGGTACCTATGATCTGCAATGAGTTTTAAAACTATGGCCTGGCTAAAAAGGGAGATTTAACTAATTCTTGCCGAAAGCACTTTTGAAATTACTGGGGAAGTATTAGGACTAAGGCCAAGACAAAGGCTGTCTGGCATGACAGTGGAGGCCCTGGTGATTATATTGCTCCTAAAAAGACTTTGCCAAATCCCACCCCTACTGTTGTGTTGAAAGACAGAGCACGTCCACATTTGAAATGTGCTACAAAGCAAGCAGGAGAAAATAGGTGGAGGAAAAGCCTCTGTGAACTGACCTCTTGGGGTGAAAAACTGCTGAAAAATGTCCTTTACGATTCTTGGATTTCCAGAAAATGAATTTGTAGATATTGGCCAGTTTGATGGTGGGGAAACTGTACACTTCTCTATTCCTGATTATCTTAAGCCTCCTAAGTATGTTTCAATCTGTACATATCAATAAATTGCAGTATTTGCAACAAAAAAAATGCTAACAGAAATCTCAAATATACGCTATAATAGCCAGTTCCCACCCTGCAAAAGCAACAAAATTTAAAGTTTCTATACCTTAAACACACACACTCACTCACTCACACACACACACACACAAAGAAAATAGGGAATAAACAAGTTTATTCCAAGATGAAAACAAGAGATAAAGCAAACAAAGCATAGGTCGTAAGCAAGAGAAGTCAGGCTGAAGGGAACGGGGAGGGACAGAGAAAAGCAAGAATAGTTACCAAGCTGTCAGCAAAAGCCCAGCATGAGTTACAACTTGTGGAACAAAGAGAATACGATTGAAGCACCAGAGATATTTCATCATAATCTACATAGACCACTGAGTTTATTTGGTAGTTAAGGAGGTAATGGCTTTCTTTCAAACTCATTTTAAAAGTTCTTTTTTTTTAATGGTGGCAATCAATGTTTTTTAGTGCTGGGACTATATTCACTAGAGTGGCCACATGGCCACATTCAACCCTTGCTAAGGATGCTTAATGAAGTGACGCTGGTTTAGCAAAAATATTCTGTGCTGTTTCGACAATTTCATAGTTAAGAGAACTAACTCTCAAGGTATGAAGACAATGCAGGGGAGGAAGGAGCTATTTTACCCAGTGTGCAAGGCACCCCAGGGGTTTTTTAAAGTGTGATGCCAACTCTTTCTTTCCCATGAAGTACTAAGTGGCATGGAACTTTAACTGGGGCATAAAAACAAATTAACAGAAGTAATG
The DNA here is from genome assembly GCF_028885625.2 of Pongo pygmaeus. NCBI lineage: Eukaryota > Metazoa > Chordata > Mammalia > Primates > Hominidae > Pongo > Pongo pygmaeus. The sequence continues at coordinate 80,199,058 of NC_085930.1, forward strand.
TATGAAATAAGCTTTTGCCAGTATCCAATTATAGCATGAAGTTATGCTTAAAAGTTGATTGATGTATTTTAACATCAAATAGCATGGAGTTTCAGGACTATGTGTGTTACAGAGTCTCATCCACCCATCAACCCTAAAATTTAAGACCAACCACTAAGATAATAAGGAATTTGCTGCAGTCTCTCTTGCTTGAGAAGACCAGGTTGCCAGTCAGGAAGTGCAAAGCCAGATCAGGTTTTCTCTATTAACCAATTATCTTATGAAGAAATGCCATTGTTGAAAGCTCTTTCTCATCAATGCCTACACCATCAAGGCAAGCAGCATTGTTAAAATCATTATAATTGTGTGTGAAACAGCTCATGTTTCCGAGTCACCACAGCTCCTGGGAGCATTTAGCAGTTGGGTTTTGAAGAAAAATAGAAAAGGAGGTATCAGGGGGAAAAAAGGTGAAAATTCTATTAAAAAACTATTGTTTGGATAGCAATTGATGACATAAATACACACACATACATAATGTATATATATATGTATGTGTATATGAAATATTTTAGGTTTCTATTTGCTACAACTAAGTCTCCACATTAGTGTTATTATAATGCAATAGATTAAAAACAAAGATAATGCATTGAGGTTGAAAAACAAAGCCAAATCTTGAAAATCAAATTGCATCCAAAATTAAACAAATATGCCCAATATTGAAGAAATGAAAGTATTGCAGGTTGATGAATAATTAAACAACTCAAAATCAAACCAATGGGTGGGGGAAGTTGCTTTAAAAAATATCAGAGACTTAAGGGCATAAATCATGATTTATAACCCATCCCAACTTTGACCTCGTAGAAAGCAGGAAAGATCAAAGGTGATGTTTCATTATGTATTTATTGCTTGGCCAAACCATTTTTCATCAGTCTTCATTTTGAAAGATCTATATGGAGTATGTACAAATTCTTATACATAGAACCATTGCAGGGAAATTTTCATGTACAGAATTTACCATGAAATCTGCAGCTAATAGTACAATATGCCTAATTTGTAATTTCCCTGTCTCTTTCTAGATGTATAGCATTGCAGCTTTATAGCCAAAAGATGCAAGCTGCAATGTGTCATGGGAAGATGGCTGACAGTTCAAATACAGTCACTGTAATTCCGCAGAGACCTTATTCTTTAACGCTGTAATGAGGATATCACTAAATGACAACCACTGCCACCACCATTAACACACATATCCACACATGTGCAAGCTAGAAAATCCCATTTAGAAAGATTGCCATGTTATATCTAAAATGAGGTCAGGTATAAAAGATTTGAGGTGTGATTGCTTTTTTAATTGGGAATGCTTCAATCAAATTAGAGAATATGCTTTTCTACACCTTTCTGTGGGGAAAAGACTAGATGACATCACTAGTTTGCCTCTAACTCCAGAATATGATAATCCATTAATTAAGCACTGAAACCAGTACTGACCCCAAAGGTAGTTTTGAAATACTTAAGAGACCCCTAGTTACCTTGACTGGTGTTATAACTGTCCCAAAATCTATTTTAATGCATTTTAACATTTTAGAAGATGGCACACCAAGTTAGCGTGCCTGTGTATTTGAGGAAGAAAGGAAAGAGAAAGTCACTCAGAAAACATAAGCTATATCTTGCAATGCAGTCCGGTCTAAAGAGGAGCTGGAAATTCTGAACTAGCACCAAAAGGGCATGGCCTAGACTGCCCCCCACCATTGTGGCACAGCACCCCCAAATTACCAGGTTATTTTCCCCCATGCCTCAAAGCAGCCACAGCCCATGGGCAGATCATCTCTGGTTATGAACATCTTCATCAGTTTACCTAGTAGGAAAATGTTGGTACAGTAAAATTTTCCTAAATGATGCTCATTAGAAGAGATGTTAATGAGTATTGTGTGTTCCAAGGTCCAATTAGGTTAGTAAATTCCGAGTTAAACAAAGCTCAACAGGGTTTATTATCTTAAGGCTTTTTGGATCCTCTAATACACTATATGCTGTGAGTCCGTGGAGGGAGATAATCTCCTGTAGCTTTCTCCAGGTAGATGCAACCACAGGTATTTTTGTTTGCCTCTTCTTTGCAGAATGTCTCACATGACTGGAGTTCTCAGGAAAACACCCTGGGGAATGATAGAATGATGGAGAGTCATTGGATCTACAAAGACTAGGATACAGCTCCCAACACTTTCCAGCCATGTGCACCCTTGAGCAAGAGACTCTGCCAGAACCTTGTGAAATGGGATATCTGGGGAGGGTGAGCGGTCACCATAACCAGCTCCTCTGGAAGCAGGTTTTGTTGGTATTGAACCAGGTTCCTTCTGCTGCATGTAGCAAGCCAATTACTATGACGACAGGTTGGGTTTTTCTTTGTTGTTGTTGTTGTTTTTTGAGATGGAATCTTGCTCTGTTGCCAGGCTGGAGTGCAATGGTGCAATCTTGGCTCACTGCAACCTCTGCCTCCTGGGTTCAAGTGATTCTCCTGCCTCAGCCTCCCAAGTAGCTGGGACTGCAGGCACGTGCCACCATGCCCGGCTAATTTTTGTATTTTTAGTAGAGACAGGGTTTCACCATGTTGGCCAGAATGGTCTCAATCCCTTGACATCGTGATTCGCCCACCTCGACCTACCAAAGTGCTGATATTACAGGCGTGAGCCACCATGCCTGGCTGACAACAGGTTTTACAAAAAAGAAAGAGTTGATTCATGAGGCAGCCAAGAAAGGAGGTGGGAAAACAGGTGTCAAATCTGCCTCCCTGAAGATAGAGTTTTAGGGATATTTATGAGATAGAGGCTCAAAGCAGGCCAAGGTGTGGGGAAAGATGATTGGGCATAAGAAAGAGTGAGATACTGGGTGATCTGCACAAGGGTAGTCAAGATTCATGGATCTTCATAGAACACATGTTCAGAAAACAGCGGCATTAGCATGATCTTAGGGAGGAGTTTTCAGCTTTCTGATGCCAAAAAATCACCTCGCAGCCAACTGTGCAGGGCCTAGTTGAAGGACTGTGGTTTCAACCAGTTTGAACTGGGTAAGAGCTGTCCCCTAGTTCCTAAAAAACAACTTTAAGCAACTGTTACCATGGTGACCTATCTGTCAGAGATGTTCTCTCTAAGGAGCTAGTGGATTGCTTAGCGACGTGATGTTTAACTATATAGGTTTCAAGATCAACTAGAGGTGAGCAATTAAAAGCAAGCAAGGCAGGTTCCTTTTGGCAGCTCCATCGGGTTAGCCCTCAGCTTCAAATGGCACAGCGGTTACTATCCCAGGCCTTAGGGTCCGACCCACCTGAATTAAAACTCAGCTGTCTTGAGCACAGGAGGTGGAGGTTGCAGTGAGCCGAGATTCCACCACTGCACTCCAGCCTGGGCGACAGAGTGAGACTCTTTCTCTAAAGTAAAAATAAAAAAGAGAAATAAAACCCAGCTGTGCTACTTTTCCAGCTGTGTGAACTTTTGTGTTTCAGCTCCTTGGGCCACAGATGAGTCAGTTCATCTATAAACCAACTTAAATGAGATGCTGCTCTTAGCCAAGTGTCAATAAACAGCAGTTACTCTCAGACCCTCCCCGGAGAGACCAGAATAATAATTAACAAGGAGCCATGTTTCATGGAGCATGTGGTGAGTTCTTGTCCCCTGATGGCTGCTCAGCTTCCATGTCCCCTTCCCAACAGTGGCCTGATTCCCTCCAGGGAATCACCTCTTTGTGTGCAGTCTTAGTGGGATCGTTATTACAGAGACTCATGCCCATTATGGAATCCGAATCACAAAGCTCCTTCTTCCCATATCCACGTCCACTGGTACAGACAGAGGGGGCCGTGTGACTCAAGCTCAGCCTCTAGGATTCCCTCTGCTGGGACTCTGAGTTTTGGGGGTCACCATGCTGGAAGATGAGGTTAGAGTCAGCCATGTGGGGGTAGCAGGAGCATCCCTATTCCCAGGGGGCTTCCAGGCTTTCTACCTACTCCCAAGGCTGCAGCTCTAGTATCCAGTTTATTTACTAAGCCCCCTAAATCCATCGGATCAATTAACCTTATAAACGCGAACAATATTTGTTACCAATAGCACACAGAGCAGCAGAGACATAAGTCTGGAATAATTTAGGCCTGGTCCTTGCTGGAATCCAAGGAGGAGGATGAGAAGAAGAGGAATAGACATTCCTAGAAGTGAAGAATAAACTGAACAGCGGCCTCATGTATGGTTCTCCTTGGGGTGCGTCCTTCATGATCCTACCTGAAAACCAGAAACTTCTCTATATTTGAAACAGGAAATTTAAAGCAGGGAATTGGCCACCCAGTGGAGAAAGAGTTAAGAGGCCACCAGGGGCCAGTGAGGCAGTCCAAAGATGAGCAACAGCAGGACACCATCACAGCCTAGAGGTTAAAGAAACAGGTGGGGAGCCGGGCGCGGTGGCTCATGCCTGTAATCCCAGCACTTTTGGAGGCTGAGGCGGGCAGATCACGAGGTCAGGAGATCAAGACCATCATGGCTAACATGGAGAAACCCTGTCTCTACTAAAAATACAAAAAACTTGCCAGGCATGGTGGCAGACACCTATAGTCCCAGCTACTCAGGAGGCCGAGGCAGGAGAATGGCATGAACCCAGGAGGCAGAGCTTGCAGTGAGCTGAGATGGCACCACTGCACTGCAGCCTGGGCGACAGAGTGAGACTCTGTCTCAAAAAAAAAAAAAGAAAGAAAAAGAAACAGGTGGGAGCTAAACAATGAGAACACATGGACACACAGAGGGAAACAACACACACTGGAGCCTTTCACAGGGTGGCGAATGGGAGGAGGGAGAAAATCAAGAAAAATAACCAGTGGGTACTAGGCTTAATACCTGAATGAGGAAATAATCTGTACAACAAGCCACCATGATGCAAGTTTACCTATGTCACAAACCCGCACTTGTACCCCTGAACTTGAAAGTTAAAAAAAATTAAAATCCTAAGAAAGTTAGCTACAGTTCTTTGTCAACCATCTTAATTCTAAGTTAGTATAAATAATCTAGTTGTATGGGAATAGTCCACACTGTGGACTACTTGGAGGTGAGGGAGAAAGAGAGGGGTGGGTTGAAAAACTACCTCTGTGGTACTATATTCGCGACCTGAGTGCAATATACCCATGTAACGAACCTGCACATGTACCCTCTGTATCTAAAATAAAAGTTAAAAATTTATTTTTAATTTTCTAGCTGGGCATGGTGGCTCACGCCTGTAATCCCAGCACTTTGGAAGGCCAAGACGGCTGGATCACCTGAGGTCAGAAGTTCGAGACCAGCCTGGCCAACATGGTGAAACCCCCACCTCTACTAAAAATACAAAATTAGCCAGGCATGGTGGCACGCTATAGTCCCAGCTACCTGGGAGGCTGAGGCAGGAGAATCACTGGGACCCAGGAGGCAGAGGTTGCAGTGAGCCAAGATCATACCACTGCACTCCAGCCTGGGCAACAGAGCGAGACTCCATCTAAAAAAGAAAAAAAAATTAATTCAAGATGGATTAGAAACTTAAATATTAGACCTAAAACCATAAAAATCCTAGAAGAAAACCTAGGCAATACCATTCAGGACATAGGCATGGGCAAGGACTTCATGACTAAAACACCAAAAGCAATGGCAACAAAAGCCAAAATTGACTAATGGGATCTAATTAAACTAAAGAGCTTCTGCACGGCAAAAGAAACTACCATCAGAAGGAACAGGCAGAATGGGAGAAAATTTTTTCAATCTACCTATCTGACAAAGGGCTAATATCCAGAATCTACAAATAACTTAAATTTACAAGAAAAAAACAAACAACCCCATCAAAAAGTGGACAAAGGATATGAACAGACACTTCTCAAAAGAAGACATTTATGCAGCCAAAAAACACATGAAAAAATGCTCACCATCACTGGCCATCAGAGAAATGCAAATCAAAACCACAATGAGATACCATCTCACACCAGTTAGAATGGAGATCATTCAAAAGTCAGGAAACAACAGATGCTGGAGAGGATGTGGAGAAATGGGAACGCTTTTACACTGTTGGTGGGAGTATAAACTAGTTCAACCACTGTGAAAGACAGTGTGGTGATTCCTCAAGGATCTAGAGCTAGAAATACCATTTGACCCAGCAATCCTATTACTGGGTATATACCCAAAGGATTATAAACCATGCTGCTATAAAGACACATGCACACATATGTTTGTTGTGGCACTATTCACAATAGCAAAGACTTGGAACCAACCCAAATGTCCATCAATGATAGACTGGATTAAGAAAATGTTGCACATATACACAATGGAATACTATGCAGTCATAAAAAAGGATAAGTTCATGTCCTTTGCAGGAACATGGATGAAGCTGGAAACCATCATTCTGAGCAAACTATTGCAAGGACAGAAAACCAAACACCACATGTTCTCACTCATAGGTGGGAATTGAACAATGAGAACAGTTGGTCACAGGGCAGGGAACATCACACACTGGGGCCTGCCATGGGGTGGGGGAATGGGGGAGGGATAGCAATGAGAGAAACACCTAATGTAAATGATGGGTTGATGGGTGCAGCGGGCCAGCATGGCACATGTATACTTATGTAACGAGCCTGCACTTGTGCATATGTACCCTAGAACTTAAAGTATAATAATAAAAAAAAAGAAAAAAAAATTTCTAAAAAACAAATAGAAGAAGTGTGATATGGTTTGAATGCTTGCCATCTCCAAATCTCCTGTTGAAATGTGATTCCCAATGCTGGAGTTGGGGCCTGGTGGAAAGTGTTTGGGTCATGGGGGCAGATCCCTCATGAATGGCTTGGTGCCCTCCCCATAGTAATAAATTCACATGAGATCTGGTTGTTAGAAAAGAACCTGGGATATCCCCTCTCTTGCCCCACCTCTCACCGTGTGATGCACCAGCTCCCCCTTCACCTCCTGCCATTACTGGAAGCTTCCTGAGGCCCTCACCAGAAGCAGATGCCAGCACCATGCTTCTTGTACAGCCTGCAGAACGATGAGTCAAATAAACCTCTTTTCTTTATAAATTACCCAGTCTCAGATGTTCTTTTATAGCAACACAAAACGAACTAACTCAGGGTGGCTTTATCTAAGCCCGGGATCTGGGGCCACCAGCATAAGCTAGAACCATCACATGCCTTCAGGCATACAATGGAGACAGAGCTGCTGCCAGAAACACTGCCCAAGGCAGAAAGGTAGGGCTAGTGGGAAAGATTCCCTTGTTTATTCCTGCCTCCTGGCCTCTAACCTCCCACCCCCACATCCCATTGGCCCAACCCAGACAGGTGATAAAAGAACCTGAGAAACGCAGCCTGCGAGGGTCATTCCCCTCTTCCTTGAGCACAGTAGTAGAATGACAAAGAATGGATCAGAGGCAAATAGGCCCAGGACTGGCAAACAACCCCTCACACATTAAGTATGTGATGCCTAATAGGCTTTGGTTTGTATTATTCAGGGTTCCTTGGGAACCTCCTGGCCTAATCATGTTTCATCTTTCATGTGAAACAAAGCACTTTCAGTCGCCTACCTCCTACTCCCCAAGTCCCATTTGTTTCTCCCTAAAAATCCTGCAAGAAACATTTTATTTGCCTCTCTTCCAGATGTTCTGTGGACTTATTAGTCTCAGAGGCTTCCAATGCTCCTAATTTCAGTAAGGATTTTATCCCACACTGAAAATGGAAGACACTTGCTGTATTTATCATTTCTATGGTAAAAATAAAATCTCTAAGAAGTGAGCACTAGCAAAATAAGGATGAATGCCTGGGTCTTTTTGGTCTCATCACACAAAGGATATATTTTATAGGGGCTGTCTTTGCAGGTAATTAGGATTCCCTCAACCAAATTTAATACTAATTTTTCCTCCAGGGGAATTTCTGATGAGATTGTCCAGCAAAGGGGCCATCTCCTAATGGGATTAGCTGATCAAGATTGTCTCCTGATACATGGTGCCATTCAGCAGCCATTTTAGAAAAAAAAATGCAACTGGGGGAGGGGCGATAAGCACAGCTGATGAAAAACAAAAAAAAAGCAAAGACCAAAACAACTTGCTGACATGGCCGGAAGAGCTGGGTTGGCACTATTTCTGCCTCAGGTAGCAAAGGGGAGGGCTGGTATATTTAAGCACCTTGGTAAAGAGACCCAATCTTGATACCGACAATTACCTTTGCTCTATACTAGAGTTATAGGGCATTCTGACCACAGTGAGACACCTGCGGGTTGGGAGTGAGCATGACAGTGATTGAGACAAATTCACCCCCTCTGGTGGGCGACTTAGAGCTCCTATTTCCATGGGGGTAGAACAATGGCTCATACACTCAGACTGGACTACATCCTCCAAAAGACTGCATTTCCAAAGAATCCTAACCCTGGCCCAGATTCTGTTCTTGAGGGCCTCTCATTGGAGAAAAGTGGTGGAAAAAGAGAGTCTTGAAATGGGCTAGAAATAGCTCAAAACATCTGAAGCCAAAGCAATCCTTTCAATAGAGATCACCGAGGGCCAGGCAGGGTGTATGATCCTGAAAATAAAAAACAGGAAATAAAAAACGACAATAAAACTACAGTACCTAGGAGTTGGTCTCCTTTTCATAATCACTACGCACTGGCAATTCTAAAGAATGTTAATGAAAAAAATTATCCATAAAACAAAAACAACAAAAAACTGTCATTGGTCTAAGTCTAAACCATTGTGGTTACTCTGTTCAATTTCAATAATACATATATGTAAGCTTCAAATTAGCATGGCTTTCCGATTTATCCTTTAATAAACATCATATTCTACATGAAAGTAACTTCTGAGAATGTATTATAGTCATCTCTGAACACACAGGGACTCAACTGCCCGTGTTGGTATCAAAAGTAAGTTCCCAGGCTGGGTACAGTGGCTCATGGCTGTAATCCCAACACTTTGGGAGGCCAAGGAGGGTGGATCAATTGAGTTCAGGAGTTCAAGACCAGCCTGGCCAATATGGCGAGACCCAGTCTCTACTAAATATACAAAAATTAGCCAGGCATGGTGGCGCACACCTGTATTCCAGCTATTTGTGAGGCTGAGGCATGAGAATCGCTTGAACCTGGGAGGTGGAGGTTGTAGTGAGCCAAGATCGCGCCACTGCATTCCAGCTGGGTGAAACAGCAAGACTCTGTCTCAAAAAAAAAAAAAAAAGTTCCAAATAGTTTCAGCTTGCTGTGGTCACAGCTCCTATTTCCAATCCCCAGAGGACAACATATTTCTGTGTTTACACAGAAGCTCCAGAATAAAGACAAAGACAACACAGTGGTTCTAAAACCAAGAAACAGAATTCGAGTTCATTCAATTGTGTCATTCAGTGTGATCACTTGGAGTGTTTATGTTTAAATTTTTTCAAGTGCAAAGACATTTGAAACCCCCTAAAATCCAACCTGAATAAACAAAGACATGGGCAATGTTGTGAATTCTAGAACGTGCGGTGAAATAATATTTTTATGAATCACTGTCAAATTTAGCCTTATATTTAAGACTTTCCCCAGTATTTGTATATTTGTTGCTGTGTGTGAAATAAATGTTTTAAAATTAAAATTAATAACTGTTCTGTAACCAATCATGAGCAAGGATAGCTTCACAAAACTGGCTACCATCTGCTAAACCTGCATATGTGAAGATCCACTTTATTAAAGCAATTGACAGATTTGCAGAAGCTTTAAAAAGAAAAACTATATTTATTACTACAATAGAATATCTGTATAAAGATTCTCCCCATTTAAAAAAACACATTAATATAATCAAGTTTTAGTTCATTACTTGTTTCCATTTTGGTGCAGTAACATTTATTTTTTAATAGCATGACCATACATAAAGTTGATAAAAGAAAATATAGACTGAGTGTCCTTTTTGTCCATTACTATCCTTTGTTTCATTTCATAATTGTTCCTGAAAATAATTTTGTCGTATAGAGAAGGGAGGGGTCAAATATAGGAGGTCTCCCCTACAGGTAAATCTTTATTGAAGAGGAAAATCATCTTGTTTATTCCCCTTCATCGTCAGCCTCCAAACAACCAAAACAAGAGCTGAAATTCTTGATTTTATTTTCCTCAAGAAATTCTGTCCTAAATTTGACTAAAATTAAATTCAAATCTGACAGGTTGTTTTGTTTGTTTGTTTTTGTTTTTGTTTTTTGAGACGGAGTCTCTCTCTGTCACCCAGGCTAGAGTGCAGTGGCGCAATCTCAACTCACTGAAACCTCCGCCTCCCAGGTTGAAGCAATTCTCCTGCCTCAGCCTCCTGAGTTGCTGGGATTACAGGCAACCACCACCAAGCCCAGCTAATTTTTCATATTTTTTTAGTAGAGATGGGGTTTCACCACCTTGGCCAGGCTGGTCTTGAACTCCTGACCTCATGATCCACCCCCTCCACTGCCTCCCAAAGTGCTGGGATTACAGGCACGAGCCATGGTGCCCAGCCAGGGTCTGACAGGTTTCAAGGGTCATTAGTGGAGCTTACTCTGGGATGCCATTGGTGTCCACCTCCTCTCTTCTAGGATGGACTTCCCAGACTCCAAGCCAGATTTCCACCTTCTCTTTGCCTAAAGATTTATTCTCTTTCTATATGAGAAATACAGCAGGTCCCATTTCACCAGCTCTCATCCCATGGCCAGTCTCACCCCAAACAAATGGAGTATTTCCACAACCTACACCGTCTTGTCTGCTTCCTGGCTCAGTCAGACAACAGTTCCTAAGGAAGACTTCTTGTGGTTGTAACAAGAAGCCCTTCATTGTCTGAGTTCTCCAAGAACTTTGTGCAAGATGTCAAACTAGAGCCTTAGGCATCACTGAACATAGACAAAGCCTCCGGGATGGACCTAAAGTCTGGGATGCCTTGAGCATGAGAGACTGGGTTGGTAGGACCTTGAGAATAACTCCATTAGAACTTGGACCTCTTGAGATTCCATGGGAGTCTTTTCATTGCACTGACACTCCTGGCAGAATAAACCTATTCTGTTCTATGAGGTCACTCAACCAGCAGACATCTTCATGCCGTTTTCTAAAGCTCCTTCAGTTTTGGGGAGGACATTTTGTTAATTCACTGACTTTAGCATCCAGGCGACCAGGGGTGGAATCCCAGCTCTGCCACATTAAGGCAAATTCCTTAACCCTCTGAGCCTCAGTGTCTCACTTGTCAAATCATGATGCCCCCATTGACCTCAAAAAGAGATGCAAGGATTATGTGAGTAAATATATTTATTCACCCCAGCACCTGGCACACTGGAAGTCTTCAATAACTGGTGGATATATGCCACTTCTATTATTTGAACAAAATTGCCACCAAAAGAAGATAGATGGACTGCATAGGTTAAAGATTACTCATGTGACAAAGGATGTCAAATAAATGTCATTAACTAAAAGAAAACATGTGGTGGCTATTGGCATGGCAAATATCAAATTACAGCAGTCACAACAGAGAGAAAAATCCACATCACTAGTGTGTCACATGGGTATTGATGGATGAGAGTCCCATGGGAAGGTTTGCTTTCATCCAGACAGAGCCAGCTGAGAAAAGATGGGGTGGGGGGGCAGAAGAAGCAGGAGAAGGAGGAGGAAAGAGGAGGAAAAAGAAGAGGAGAGGGAGAGGGGAGGAGGAGGAAGAAGGAGGGGGAGAAGGAAAAAGAGGAAGGAGGAGGAGAAGGGGGAGGAAAGAGAAGAAAAAAGGGGGAGGGAAGAGAGGGAGAGAGAGGAGGGGGAGGAGATGATTTATTATACTAGTCCCAAATTGGATCTCATAAAACTTCCAAGAGGATGAGGAGAGAGAACCAAGTTGGAAAGGAGTCAGCAACAGAATTGTTATAAGGCCTTGGGGCCATCTCTAAGAACTCCGCAGTTCTTTCTCCTCTTAAGAGGTACTCCGAAAGAAAGGCAAAGTGTGGCTATATAGATCAGATGTTGTCAAAAACATTCTAACAGGGAGTGCTGTAAAATGTAAGCTCTTGAAGAAAATCTAAGTTTGGAAGTTTAAGAGTCAACTATGCCAAAATATTAACTGAATTATCCGAGGGAAGTAGAACTGAGCAATGTTCATTTTCTCCTTTGTATTTTCTTAATCTTTTAAGAATTAAAACTGCGTTACTTTTTGAATCAAAATGGAAACCTTAATTTTTGACCTCATAAGTACAATATAGGAATTATGTATGACCTCAGTGGTCCCCTTGGGTTAGATATGGTGGGAAAAACAGGACAACTTCATAGATTCTGGAATTGAAGTAGAAAAAAAAGTTCTGGTTTTGCAATCAGCTCATTTGAAAATAAATGAGGCACTATAGAACATTGAGAATTTTTAAATGGGGGTAGGGTACAGAGGGGAGCCAAGTACAGGGCAAAGGAAATGCTTTATGCTATTGGAAATAGATGCTAAATCCCAACTAAATCTTTAAACTTTATCTTTAATCAAATATCATTGTAAACACAGGCCCCAAATATTACAAGAAGAAGCCTACAAATTATGTTTTTGGAGCTGGGAACACAATCTTTCTTCAAATCTAGGCCCTAGAGTCTTTAGGCCCCCTACCTCAATTCAAGCCAGAGCTATGAAAAAGGTAGAGATACAGTTAGGTACTCAATGTATGAGTCACTTTTTGCAAACAGTTGTCATTCCATTTCTAGAATGATCTCTGGGATACTATAATATAAAGACTCTGAACACACTGGATGGCCAAGAAGAGGGAAATACATGCTTCTACATATAAGCAGACTTCAATATTTCAAATTTGGGCCCACCTGATTGGGGGTAGGAAAAATTAAATACTTTTATATAGTAGAAAAACAATAAAACAAAAAGAAGAGCAGCAATGCCAAGGGGAACATTTAATCTACCAAAAGAAACCAGCGTTTTCAAAATGTGTTTCCTTGTGTGTGGCAGTTATCAAATATCCCTGGACTCTACCCAAAACTACTGAATCACTATCACAGAGCAGAGCCCCCAAATCTGCATTTTACCTCATTTTCAGGACGTTTTTGGCACATTCTAGTTTGAAAATCTCTGCTTAGGAAATTATTAAGAGTGAGATATTTCAGTAACTCATTCGAGATCTACTAAACAGCTCTTCATTTTCCTATGTGAAGTAGTGAAACTACTACCTTTCTGAGACTATTTTCTGATTGGCCTTTTGCTAACCAGACATAGGCCAATATAAATTAGCAAGAAGTGAGTTTCTAAAACCAATTGAATTCCCTAAAGCCATACACACATCTTAAGAATCTTCAATACTCCTGGTATAACTGTGGCTACTTGCCTTGAGCCATATATTCCTCTCTGGGTATCTTCCTAAATTCAAGAACCTTTTATGATGAGGAATTAAATGTCTCCAGTGAACAGAGAGAAATTAATTAGCACCCACCAAATGAACAACTATTTCATTCCCTGCATGAATGTATATTTTGCTTTTGACACAGCCCGAAAAACACGGAGAAAATCTCTATAAGAATTAGTTATGCTCTATGGTTACTGGTGGAGCTGCAGAGACTCCCCCTTGGGCTGTTATTTGCAGTGTTTACTTTTTTTTTTTTTTTTAACTGAATTATCAAGTGAAAATCCAATTGTTCCTAATGGTGCTCACTCTGTGTGTTTCCCATTCTCATATATGAGAAAGGGTTTATTATCCATTTGTAGTAATTAAGACACTGATGTTATATAGATCCATAAAAATCCTTCATTAAGCCAGTAAAGAGCTTTTCATCAAAATCACGGTAACTAAATATTTATTTAAAAATAAAAACCAAATTAAAATGAAGGGCCCCCTCAAAAAAAAAACAACAAAAAATTGCTATGAGACTATTTTGAAAGTTGTTGTGGGTATCCTGAGCAGTTTCAAAGCATGTAACTATATTGTCTTACAAAGTAGGAAACAACCCTAACTGGCAATCCATCATGGCTGGCTATAAAGAAATGAAGTAATTAACCATAAGGAAATAATTCAGCAAGATGCTAACAGTTTAATAACATTTAAGTATTTGCATTTAAGCATTATTGTTTTTAAATGGTTTCATAATTGTTTTAGATTTGCAAAAGGTGCTAACACGTGAACAAAATAAAAAGCAACACAAGATTTTGTGTTAGATATGGTCAGTTGAATGTGTTATTAGATACAGGAATAAGGTTTGTATTGTCCTCATGGAATTTGGAATACAGCCCTTGGCAACGCAGGTCTGTACAGAGAAAACTCCTCAGCCTTTAGAAGCTTACACACCTCCCCAGCCAGGGGAAAAAGGAGGAAGCTAAATAAATCTTTCTCATGCAGAGAAAAACCTCATGTTGTTATCTTCCTTCCTATTACAAGGAAAGTTCATCTAGAGAGCCACAGCTGAGACAGGAAAACATGTTGATTGGAATACGTAAGAACCCCCTGCTGTGTACCACTTGGGGATAAAGATTTTATTAGAAAGACCTTTCTTTATCTTTGAAGCATCTAAAAAATTTACAGCCAAGAAGAAAGCTGTATTTGTCCATTATCAAAACCTTCTGTCCACAGTGGAAGCTTTCTGCATTTCCATAACCAACCATGGGGAGAAACTAGGGCTACTCCCATTTTCCATCAAACACCAGAACAGTGTTTCTCTCACAGGACTCCAAGGACAGATTCTAAAGGTTCTATGAGTCTTCTACATTTTATTTAAATATCCTGCCTTAATTTCTATGATAGCTTAAAAAATATCTGAAGGACTAAGTATTACCATAGGGCCATAGGGCCCTCCCTCCTTTGCAATTGCATTTACGAACATATTGGCACCAATGAACATAGCTTCAATCAATGCGGGTTAATGAGAAGAATAATAATGGCACACTTTAGATTAAAAATTATATTGGTGGCTGGGCACGGTGGCTCACGCCTGTAATCCCAGCACTTTGGGAGGCCGAGGCGGGCGGATCACGAGGTCAGGAGATCAAGACTATCCTGGCTAACATGGTGAAACCCCATCTCTACTAAAAATACAAAAACAAAATTAGCCGGGTGTGGTGGCGGGTGCCTGTAGTCCCAGCTACTCAGGAGGCTGAGGCAGGAGAATGGCATGAACCTGGGAGGCAGAGCTTGCAGTGAGCCAAGATTGTGCCACTGTACTCCAGCCTGGGTAACAGAGCGAGACCCCGTCACAAAAAACAAACAAAAAAAATTATATTGGTGCAAAGTAAAAGCCAACAAAACCTGTTGCATGCCCTACGAACAACCATTTTGTAATTGTCTGGAAGCTTTTGTAGACAGACATACTAAGAGAAGTGAGTTATCCTCCAGCTTATGGAGTTTAGATACAACAAACTGAAAAACAACTAGCACCAAAGCAGTCAGGGCCACCCTTGTATTGTGAGCAGCAATTTAATTTCAGCAAAATAACTCCATCCTTAACTTTCAGTTAACATTGAATTTCAATGTTAACTTTGAATTTCAGTGGTTCTTATTTATATGCAGTTTATAAATTTACAGTGTGTTGATTTACAGTTGTGCTGTGATAGCAGATGTGAGTGAAGATCTAAAGTGGGGTTTCTCAACCTCAACACTACTGACATTTGGGCTGGATAACTGTCTGATGTAGGGGACTGTTCTGTGCATTGCAGGATTTAGTAGCATCCCTGCCATCTACTCACTAGATGCCAGTAGCAAACATCCCCAAACCACCTCTAGTTGTGACCATCAACAGGGTCTCTACATGAACAGACACTTCACAAAAGATGACATACATGTGGCCAACAAGCACATGAAAAAATGTTCAATATCACAATCATTACAGAAATGCAAATCAAAACCACAGTGAGATACTAGCTCACACCAGTCAGAATGGTTAGTATTAACAAGTCAAAAAACAATAGACACTGGCAAGGTTTTGGAAAAAAAAGGAATGCTTATACACTACTGGTGGGAATGTAAATTAGTTCAACCACTGTGGAAAGCAGTTTGGTGATTTCTCAAAGAATTCAAAGCAGAATTACCATTCGATCCAGCAATCCCATTATTGGTTATATACTGAAAGGAATATAAATCATTTTACCATAAAGACAATTGCACTCATATGATCATTGCAGCACTGTTCACAATAGCAAAGATATGGAATCAACTTGGGTGCCCATCAATAGTAGACTAGATAAAGAAAATGTGGTACATATACACCATGGAACACCATGCAGTCATAAAAAAGAGCAAGATTATGCCCTTTGCAGCAACATAGGTGGAGGTGGAAGTCATTGTACTAAGTGAACTAACAGGAATAGAAAACGAAATACCACATGTTCTCACTTATAAGTGGGAGCTAAACATTGGGTACATATGGGCACAAAGAAGGGAACAGCAGACACCAGGGCCTACTTGAGGGTGGAGGGTAGAAGAGGGGAGAGGACCAAAAAACTACCTATAGGATAATATTCTTATTACCTCAGTGACAAAATGATCTGTATACCAAACCCATGCAACATGTAGTTTACCTGCCCATGTACCCCTGAACTTAAAATAAAATTTAAAACCAACAAAACAAAATAGTGTCTGTAGATACCACCAAATGTTTCCCAGTGGGTAAAATTGTCCCCAGTTTAAAACCAGTGACCTAAAGTATGTGTTGCGGTCCAGGCAGGAAAGAGATAACATACTCAGGTTGAATAATTTAAGGAGAATTTAAAATAGATACTAGTTATAAAAGTGTAGGGAGGGTATAAGGAAAGATAATTCCCAAAGTCCTAAAGGAGCAAAATAAGGATGAAGCATGCTGGGGGTCAAGGGAGAGACAGAGAGGGAAGGAGGAGAAGGGGGGTGCAGAGATGGAGATAGGGGCACAGATCCTATAGAAAGGACATCCTATTAGAAGCTGAGACCTGCAGGTAAAGGGTAAAGTGATAAATTAATGCCCTGACTTCACAGTCTGGGCTCCCCATGAGCTGAACCCAATCAGGTGCAAAAAGACGAGGGAGCCCACTGGTAAGGTTCAGACAGGTCAGCCTCCCAGGACACAGAGCAGAGTGGAAAGAGGGAAACTAGCGTAGGTTAGAGAGGCAAGCAGAAAACATCCACCACACCTAGTTCTCCAATTCTGAGAATTTAAGAAATGATTAAAGATGGTAGGGAGCCAAGGCCCTGAAGTCCAACGCTGGTCGGTGGGCGCTTGCGCAGCACGCACTCCCCGGAGCTGAACCAGGGCGAGTAGAGAGCTGTCAGATACCATAGCCATGTGAAGTTGAACATGGCAGAAGAAGAGGACTAACGTCTGATTCCTTCCTTAATGTCCAAGAAGATATCAGACCAGGCTTGCCAATGCTAAGGCAAATCCAGGAAGCCTGTGGAAAAGAAGAAAAGCAACAGGAAGCTAACTTGAAACACAGGCAGAAGAGTTTAAAAGAAGAAGAACAAAGAAGACATAACATTGGGTTGAAGAATGCACTAGGCTGTGAAAACAAAGGGTTTGCCTTCCTCCAAAAGATGGGCTATAAAAGTGGTCAGGCACTTGGCAAGAGTGGGGGTGGTATTGTTGAACTGATTCCTCTCAATATCAAAACAGGGAAAAGTGGCATTTGGTCATGAGGCATCATTAAAACGGAAAGCAGAGGAAAAATTAGAAAGCTACAGAAAAAAGATTCACATGAATAACCAAGCTGAAGAAAAAGCTGCAGACCAGTTTTGAATGCGACTTAAAAATAAGCAAGATGAAATAATGCTAGAAGGAGATCTCAGAAGAAGCCAGCAAGTCTGTCAACAATTGGACACCCAGAAAAATATTCAGGTTCCCAGGGAAGCATGGTACTGGTTGAGGCTTGAAGAGGAGACTGAAGAAGATGAAGAAGAAAAAGAACAGGATGAAGATGAATAAAAGAGTGAAGATTTAAGTGTACTGGAAAAATTACAAATATTGACTAGTTATTTAAGAGAAGAACTTCTTTATTGTATTTGGTGTGGAACATCCTACGAAGATAAAGAAGACCTATCTTCAAATTGTTCAGGACCAACTTCTGCAGATCATGACTAAGATTATTCCCAATAAACTGGAAACTTGAGAAATGTTATTACTTCCTAGGGGTAGACAATTTCAGCAGTTAGAAATCCCAAATTTTTTATGCCAGTAGAGAAAGAGGGACTTTATATAATGTTTTGTTCTTTTTGTACTTTAGAATGTGAGAGTTCACTGACTTGAAAAAAATAATGCAATGCCATTTCAGAACACAGTGTCATAGAGATGGACAGTTACACTTTATTGCTGTATTGTGATAGGTGAGGGGTTTAAGGACACCAGCAGGTAACTCTCTTATTCCCCTCTTCACTTTGGAACAAATTGAGAAATAAGAAACAGGAGTCAGAAGAAGAGAAAAATATCCACTTTATCAGTGAATAAGCTGAAATAGAGAAGGTTGAATTTTTCTCCAATCAGACACTGTAATATTTCTCCCTGATTGGAGAGAACTGTGGGCCTCTCCCTTATTGGGGCAGAGCTCATCTTTGCATTCTGAGACCAGTTAGCTTTCAAGGTCTACCAAGGGCTGGACCACACATGCTCAGTTCCTTCTTGTATCACCCATGGGATGAGACAGTTCTTTGTTGGGAAGGAATGAATGAGGGTTCAGAGAGATTTTTCCTACACTTCTCACTTTGGAGGAGCAAGGAGAAGTTCCCTTCCCTCCATCCAAGCATGAAGAGGAGGGGAAACATATTCCTCTCAATAAGACTGATGTCAGACGCAATGTTCCACCAGTACTACTAAATTCTAATCCATTTTACAGACAAAATAACTGTGATAATTTCTGGTAAAATCATGAGTTTTCATGACAATGTCTACATCCATTAAATGTGATCTGTTGGAAGTTTTGGCTATAGAAACTTAAGAATTGTGAGGAAACTCAAATATCATGTGATCCAAGTACTTACTGAATTTGGAAACCCCTTGATAGCATTCCCAGTGGGTGATAATTCAACCTTTGCTTTTATTCTTCTAGCCACAGAGAGCTCATTGCTTTAAAACCATTCCAGGCCGGGCGCAGTGGCTCATACCTATAATCCCAGCACTTTTGGAGGCAGAGGCGAGTGGATCATGAGGTCAAGAGATCGAGACCATCCTGGCCAACATGATGAAACCCCATCTCTACTAAAAATACAAAAATTAGCTGGGCATGCGGGCGCACGCCTGTTGTCCCAGCTACTAGGAAGGCTGAGGCAGGAGAATTGCTTGAACCCGGGAAAGCAGGTTGCAGTGAGCCGAGATCGTGCCACTGCACTCCAGCCTGGTGACAGAGCAAGACTCCATCTCAAAAAAAAAAAAATCCATTATTACTGGGTAGCCCTAAATTATTTTCATTGTTTTCTCTTAAACTGGAATCTGCTTCCCTGTAATTTTACTGAATACAGCTAAGGACATACCATGTGGCATACTATAAGAGCGCTCCATCCAGGGTGAGGCATCAAAATCATGAACCTTTTTAAAAGTTCATATGCTCAGGTGTCTCTCCTAGTGATCGATTTTGATTTATCTAGTCTAAAGCGGTTCCTGGATATCTATATCTATATTTATTTTGAAGTCCCAAGAATGAATGACAAGCACCTGAGGATAAGAACTAACGCTGGGATTAAGTATGGTGCATCACTATTCTTTGGATAGAGTTGTGATCACCTGTGTCATTTTAAAGCTCACCTTTTAGTTGCATTGAGCAAGAGATCAACCTCTTCTTTTATTAGAAACAGCATACATAAGAAAATCACAAAAACTAACCTGTACTTGCTAGGGTAAGATAATCAGTAGGACAACTTGTATTAATCTCTGACCTAATATGACCTAATTCACTTTTCAAGTTTAACTTAGGGAACTTTACAAAATAATAATAAAAGGATCCCACCCCAAGAGATTCTGATGCCACTGGTCACTATGACTTGGGCATCACTGCCCTTGATTCTAAAATGCAGCCTAGCTTGAGCCACTAACCTAGTTAACTTCTGGGCCTTAGTTCTTCATCCAGAAAACTAATCATTATTTTTATGAATGTAAATATATGTATATATAATATCTAAGTTTATACGGTTGGATGCTATTGTTTAATAATTTTTTGTTTTTGTTTAAAAAAATTATAAAATTGGCCCAGCACAGTGGCTCAACCCTGTAATCCCGGCACTTGAGGAGGCCAAGGCAGGCAGATCACTTTAAGCCAGCAGTTTGAGACTAGCCTGGCCAACATGGTGAAACCCCATCTCTACTAAAAATACAAAAACTAGCTGGGCATGGTGGCACACGCCTGTAATCCAGCTACTCAGAAGGCTGAGGCAAGAGAATTGCTTGAACCTGGGAGGCAGAGGTTGCAGTGAGCTGAGATCATGCTACTGCACTCTAGTCTGGGTGACAGAGCAAGACCCTGTCTCAAAAAATATATATATATATATAAAATTATATTAGTAGCTATTAATAAAACAGAGGAGTACATTTTACCCTTGCAATTACAGTCAATATTTTGGTGTCACTTCAGCCAACATACCTACGTTCAGTCAGATCCCAAAGCCAAATGGATAATTTCAGATGGAATCGAGATAGACAGGAACTGGCTTCCCTTTCTCCTCTTACTATGGGGACAACCCACACCTGCTCAGTGGCCTAAAATATTTTAAATATGTTCATGACAATTATGCTAAGAATGCCAGAATAACACTGATGGAACCCAGGATTGTGGTCTACATTTACAGGCCTAGGACTAGAACTAGACCAGCTTAGAGAGTGCGAGATATCCCTCCGTTCTTGTCCATCAAAGGATAAAAATATAGGCTTTTGGCCGGGTGCAGTGGCTCACTCCTGTAATCCTAGCACTTTGGGAGACCGAGGCAGGCAGATCACAAGGTCAAGAGAGCGAGACCATCCTGGTCAACATGGTGAAATCCCATCTCTACTAAAAATACAAAAACTAGCTGGGCAAGGTGGTGGGTGCCTGTAGTCGTAGCTACTCGGGAGGCCGAGGCAGGAGAACAGCTTTAACCAAGGAGGCGGAGGCTGCAGTGAGCCAAGATCATGCCACTGCACTCCAGCCTGGTGACAGAGCCAGACTCCGTCTCAAAAATAAATAAATAAATAAAAATACAGGCTTTCAGCTGGGTGCGGTGATGCAGGCCTATTGTCCTAGCTACTCAGGGGGCTGAGGTGGGGAGTCCCTTGAGCCCAGGAGTTTCAGACCAGCCTGGGCAACACAGTGAGAGACCCCTATCTTAAGGAAAAAAAAAATCAGGTTTTCAATATGAGTAAAAATTTATTTTTAGGCCTTTTATGACTTTATAAATAGGCAATAATGAACACTGAGGGAAGCAAAACATTGAAAAGAATTTTAAAATTTGTTTTAGAACACTCATATGAAATTTGAAACTGCAAAACAATGTAAAATTTAATGTCATGTCGTTTATTTTTGTGTATATTGTGCTATGTTTATTTTCAAAGTCCTATCTAGAAATTCTAAAATGTCTTTTCTTAATTAAAAATCAAAAATACTGTAGTTTCTGAAATTCAAAATAAATACATTAACATACAAAAAAAAAATTTAAATTTAAATGGTAAATCTACCCTAGAAGTCCACAAGTCAGCTTTCATTTAAAAGGAGGTTGCTTCTCTGAACATCATTCAGGTCTGTAAAATTACATCCCAAGAACCTTCCTAATGTTCATACCAGGCCTATTGCCTGCCCTGGCCTCTTATTGCTGGGCTCATTAACTCAACAGATACTTATTTATATCCCACCATGGTCAGAGAACTGTACTGGTGCAAAGTGGCTGAAGAAAGGGCAGTTCATAGGAAATGTCAGACCTGAGCCTCATGTCTCCATCAGGAAGCAACTAATGCACGTGGATAAAATAGCGCTCTCCTCAGCCATCACCAGTGTGAGGACAGTGTCACAATAATAGCCTCAATGTCAGTGGTTCATGTCCACCCTGCCCCTGCAGGATTCCACCATTGTCTCTGCAGCTGTATCTAGGATTATCAGCAAGAGTCTTAAGTACCTTTGCTTGGGTATCCCTTCCTCTATTCTCTTATTTCCAAGGGGAGGCTTCTTCCCTATTCCCTGAGTGACCCCCTTCAGCTCTTACCTGCTCCACCCCTTGGAAGGAGGAGTAATTAATATGATTGGTGAGATGGGCCCAGCTGACATCCCTTGGGCAGCCTTCGTCCTGGGCAGGGCCACTGCACTAAGCAAGGACAGCAGGAGCCACCTACTCTTGCCAAGCATGGTGGTTGCTTGTGCCATTTGCTCCTTCTGGTAATCAGATGAAGTAGGGCCTGCTGCAGGCCAGCCTAGCCAACCTTCCAATTTACCAGTTCCAGTTCTTCAGCCTGCAACTAAATATGCAAATCAAAGTCATGTAAATCCCAAGGTCTATGTGAGAGAGAGAAGCTCCGTTGCCAACTGACCTAAGCCCATAGGGCTGCTCAACATTATCAGATTTGGAACAAGGAGGCAATATTGGTCACAGCCAAACTTAAAAGGTAGTGGGGAGCTAAGTGGCTCCGCCCCCACAGCTCACTGCTATGTAGCATGTTAGAACAAAAACAAGTCTTAGACCAAATTTTCTGTTTGTGTAATCATTTCTTAGAGCATGTGGGCTCAAAATAATCATGCAACCTGTTCTGTAAACTCAGAGACATCTTGTTTTCTATACTTGGGCTCTCCAATAAGAAAACTTCAAGAGAATTTCATTCATTTGTAATCAGCTCCCTTCTAGTTGGATCAAACAACAGGTGCCTCTGAGAACTGGAGGACACAGAGCTAAGTGACCTTCTAACCTTCAGTTTGTGCTGTCTTATTATCCTGGCCGGGGTCTTAAACCTCCTTGACTCAAGGGTGGTGATGCCTGCAGAGTCTTTCTGGCAAGCAAATATTTTTAACCAATCACTCATCCGGTGAAAATTATTATTTCTACGCATCCTTTATGCAAATAAAAACCCTTCACTGGAGATTTCAGATCAAGATATTTGAAGCCACCTCAGAGAGGTGGATTCCTCATTAGGCTCTTTCAAATCCCAGCTAATTACCCAGAGAGTGGGAATTTCAGATGAGAATTATGATGGATTGGAGCTGGCTGAACATTTTTTTTTATGCTCCTCTGTTTGGAAATCTAATTCCCCTCCCTCTGAAACTAGGCCAATAGGATATAGAGAGATAGAAATAGAAGTAGGAATAGAGATAGAGAGACAGAGAGAGAGAGAAAGGCAGGGAGCGATTCTAAGGAATTGGCTCATGAAATTGGGGAGGCTGACAAGTCGAATCTGTGGGGCAGACCAGCAGGCTGGAGACTCAGGGGAGAAATGCTATCATTCATGTTCAAAGGCAGTCAATGGGCAGAATTCCCTCTTCCTCAAGGGAGAGCAGTCCTTTTTCTCTTAAGGCCTTCAACTAATTGGATGACTCCCACCATCACTAGAGAGGGCCATCTGCTTTACTCTGAAAGTCTGATGTAAATGTTAATCTCATCTTTAAAAGATACCTTCACAGAAACATCTAGAATAATGCTTGAACAACTATCTGGGTATTGCAGCCTAGCCAATTTGACACATAAAGTCCACCATCACAGTCAGCATTGGTGGCAGGAGATGTGATGTCACATGACTTCAAGGCTAAGTGATAAGAAGCCTTGAAACCTTGGCATGGGTCTCCTGGAATGCTCTCTTGGAAGTCTGGCTCCCTGAGATCACCATAATGTAAGGAAGCCCAAGCTAGCACCGTGGGGAGGCCATATGGAGAAAGAGATGCCCAGCTAGTCTCATTGTTCCAGCCATCGCAGCCCAAGCACTGGACACACGAGGAAATAAATCATCTTGGATGTCCAGGCAGATGAGACTTCAGATGCCTCCAGCCCCAACTGCCATCAGGCTGCAAGCACATGAAAGAATCTGAGAACTGCCCAGCTGATCCCATTCAACCACAGAATCATGAGAGAGATTCATATATTGCTTTCTAACTCACCAAATGTTAGGGTGGATTTCTATGTAAAAAATAGGTAAACAGACTACGAATACTTGAAATATTAACCTACACTCCCAAGGTACATATTAAACTTAACTTCACACATATGCACATCATCTACACCAAAGTATTTTAAGAAAATTACAGCCAGTATAACCGTCCTGCCACATGCTCTATATAATCTGAGCCCATTTGCCTCCTGTATCTGCTTCCAACAAGTTAAGGACATGGAAGCATGTGAGGGGGGTTAGATAGGACCCAAAACCATCAACAGGGGCCCACACATCTTCTCCAACAGCACTAAAGTGTCTGCCAGGCCCTGCCAATAACATAACAGGTGTGGTTATAGTGTGTAGAATAAAACACAGGTGGGTTGCCTGTGGGGTAATGAGAGAAGAATGTCTCTTTATCTCTTTTATGTCCAGCTCTGTCAGAGAGATACCCCAGAGTTTGGAGAGAAAAACTCTTCCTTCCCTACCTGTTGCTCTGTGCTCTAAGGCTACAGAGAAGCCAATAGGAGCTGGGAGAAATCAGGTGTCAGGCACCATGCCATTATCTGATAACTGAGCTTTCTCTAACAAGGCCAGGCTCTCTGTACCTGGTTCTCCTATTTCATCAGGATGAATTATCCCCCAGGAGGGGCCTCAGCCCTTATGCAAATTGGCTTTCCAGGGTGCCTACTCCATCAGCACAGACATGGTCAGACTTTCTGAATTCCTCTTAGACTCAGTCTAGAAGCTCTGCTTCCCATAAATGAAATGGTGGCAAATACTGACAATCTAACAGATTAATCAGTGCAACAGAGCGACCCTGGAGTCAGAATTTAAATCTATTTTTTAGCAAGAAGCTGACAGCTGCTTCTTTGTAGAGCAAGGTTAGCAACTCAAATGGCTCCAAGCAGAGGAGATATTAAAAATATTTAACAACTGGAACCACCTGGGCTCAGTAGGCTCAGAGCAGGCCCTGTCAGCCATAGATATCAGCCCTGCTCCTACAAACCAGGCAGGTAAGCGGGAGGAATGGACACATGGGGGCTATGGAAGAGGACAGCTCATGCTTCATGTAAAGAAGAAGCTGCTATCCAGCTCCAGGCAATGGAGGACATGGGAATGGAAGCCTAATGTTATCAAAAAAAAAATGGAATTTTTTTTCCCAGATAGGCTGCCATGAAATTTGTGAAATTTCCTGATTTAAATGTTAGCAACTAGTTTGAATATTTACAAAAATATCTTTGCAAGCTGCTACGGTCTGAATGTTTGTGTCATTCTCCCAAAATTCATATAGTGAAATTCTCACCCCCTAAGGTGATGATATTAAGAGGTGTGGCCTTTAGAGAGGTGGATTAGGGTCATGAGGGTGGAACCCTCACGCATGGGATTAGTGCCTTATCAAGGGGGCTGGGGGCAGGGCGGGTGGGGTGGCTCCTTCACTCCTTTCACTGTGTGAGGAACCAGAAGGCAGCCATCTGCAGCCTGGAAAAGGGTCCTCACCAGAACCTGACCATCCTCATCTGGACAGCCTCCAGAACTGTAAAAAAATAAATATCTTTCATTTAGAAGCCACCCTGTTTATGTATTTTGCTATGGCCAGAATGGAATAAGATACAGGCCAAACCACATATATGACCTTCATGCTATCATTGTTACTGCTTTTCCAAAGACAGGCCCAGAAAACTGTCATTATTCTATGTAGGGTCATGTAAGTAGCCTGCGCATTATGCAGAAAAGGTTAATAGGCATTTGCACTTTCAGGGGATGAGCCTACTGGTCCTCTGAGTTAGCAAAACTGTTCTCCACCTTGCTACATAGACCTCTAGAATGAGAAAAGTCAAATTAACATCAAGCTCTAGGAAACTCCTGGGTAAAAATATTGGGGATCCCTACTTCTATTCTCCCAAAATTAAAGTTGGAGCAACTCATCAGGATGAATTTTGATGGACTAGGTGAGTTCTGCCACCAAAGTTGCCCGAATGAATCTTCAAAACCGTGGGGACATCTGGGTGAGCATTCCACGCTCTACCAAGAGCTGGCCCTTTCATAGTGTTTGTGATTTGGGGAGAAGTCACTGGTCATGTGGTGGGAGCTCCAGGAATAGGAGCATGGCAACCTAGGAGGGGCCTGGGAAAGCAAAGGCACCACTGCACTGTGGCTAAGTAGCATCTATTGAAATGTACAGGCTTCACCTTCAACTACAACATCATTGGCCACCAGAAGCAACAGCTTTGTGGGCGCAGCCGATTCTCCCTTCTCTCCCAGCCTGGTGCTTAGAGGTGGTCTCTCAGACTGACTAACCCCAGAATTCAGGGCTGTCTTTGTAGGCATGTGACATGCGCAACCACAGAGGACCCATAGGTTTGGTTTAATGCTCACCTTGAAAGTCTTAATTTTAATTTTAATTTTATTTATTTATTATTTTTATTTATTTATTTTTTTGAGATGGAGTCTCGCTCTGGCTCCCAGGCTGGCACAATCTCAGCTCACAGCAAACTCTGCCTCCCAGATTCAAGTGATTCTCTTGCCTCACCCTCCCAAGTTGCTAGGATTACAGGCACCCACCACCACACCCAGCTAATTTTTGTATTTTTAGTGGAGACAGGTTTTCACCATGTTGGACCAGGCTGGTCTCAAATTCTTGACCTCAGGTGATCTGCCCGCCTCAGCCTCCCAAAGTGCTGAGATTACAGATGTAAGCCATAGCGCCCAGCAAAAGTCTTAATTTTCCAACAAGGGGTCTTGCATTTTCACTTAGCACTAAGCCCCACAAATTATGTAGCCAGTTCTGCCCTTGAGGTCATTGAACAATTGCAGAGGGACAGCATCGAAAAGAAGGCCTTAAGAAGTAAGTACAATTGATTCTCCTTATTCACTATAGTTATGTTCTGTAAAGCCGTTGCAAACACTGAATTAGTGAATACTGAACCATTGCTCCTAGGGAAAATATAGGGTTATGTTTATGCAAGCTTCTGCTCATAACATTTTCATCCACCAATCAATACCTAACCTTTTGTCAATGTGGTTTCTGTTTCAATACATGTTATTTAATATATACAGTTGATTAATTGACATTGAACTCACAGCCAAGAGCACTAAAATTCATGCTGGAATGAAACTTACCTAACACACATATTTTCTGTGTAAGACACATGGTAGCCTTCCTGCAGTTGGAAACACCAGACAGCATTTCAGCACTATGCTTGGGGACCATTGTAAATGGCGAAGTCACCAAGAAAAAACACAACAGTGTGAAAAACAGCTCTAAATAGACCATGAGAGGGACGTTGTTGACAATATGAGAGCTGAAGCGAGAAGGGAGAATGTCACGTCATTCCACCTCACCTGGGAACATGCATATCAGATGACTCAAATGTCACCACTCTGTGCAATGTCCACAAATGCCTGTGAAAACCCCTTGAGTACTGGTTTGGGGATTATGAATAAAATCTAGCAAGTAGATGAGTTCACAAATACACAATCCACAAATAATGAGGATCAATCGCACCAACTTCCTTTTGGTATGTTACATGGGAGACCAGATATTTGGTGGGAAAAATAACATGACCAGATAAGACCACATGCTCTTAAGATAGATCAAAGCACTTACAATAATAATGATACCACATACTTATATAGCACTTACAGTTAGATGATATTATGAACACATTACATAAAGTAACTCATGGGAACATCATAACAGCCCAAAGAGGTACTGGTACAAGGTCTGGAATTTACTTTCAAATGCTTTTATATACACAGTGTGATGCTAAGCATGTGCTGGCTAGTCCAACCTTTAACTCTAAGGCCAATTGGTTGTTTTCATAAAAAAGAACACTCAAGAGTGGTGGCTGGACACGGTGGCTCACACCTGTAATCCCAGCACTTTGAGAGATCTGAGGCGGGCAGATCACAAGGTCAGGAGTTCCAGACCAGCCTGGCCAACATAGCGAAACCCTGTCTTTACTAAAAATACAGAAATTAGCCGGGTATGGTGGCGTATGCCTGTAGTCCCAGCTACTCAGGAGGCTGAGGTGGGAGAATTGCTTGAACCCGGGAGGCGGAGGTTGCAGTGAGCCGAGACCGCGCCATTGCACTCCAGCCTGGGTAACAGAGTGAGACTTTGTCTCAAAAAAAAGAGTGGTTTAATGTCATATCAGAAGGGCCATTGCCCCAGAGGCATCTGCAACAAAGTTTCTGTTTTCTATATTGCCATCAACACTCAAGGTTGGGCTAATTAGCATAGTGAATGTCAGAACAGGTTCTTATTGGTGAAATGGTTGGCAAAACACCATCTCTACTAAAAATACAAAATTAGCCGGGCGTGGTGGCACATGCCTGTAATCCCAGTTACTCAGGAGGCTGAGGCAGGAGAATCACTTGAACCTGGGAGGCAGAGGTTGCAGTGAGCCAAGGTCATGCCATTGCATTCCAGTCTGGGCAACAAGAGCAAAACTCTGTCTCAAAAAAAAAAAAAAAAAATTTAATGGTATAATGAATGTTCAAGAAGTACTCTTGGCAGGCAACATTAAAGTAAAATATTTGGGGGACATCCTCCTCTCTTCAACAAGGTGTAAGAATCTAGCAAGACCTGTGATCTGCACCCTCTGGAATGGCACCCAAATCTCAATCCCTAAATGGTCCTGTGTCTGTCCACTGTGGTAGGAGGATTTCTGGCTGCCTGATGCTAACCGCAGGAGAGTCTCAAGTCAGCCTTGCATGAAAGGTGCTAGCCAAAACAGCTAAAAATTACAGAGCGCTGAGAGCGTCTCACACTTGCAGAAAAAATGGTACGCACTGTTATCTATCTGCTCGTGACTATTTGGCTAACGAATCTCTGTGTGAGTGATGGGATTTTATCTGAGGCCACTTTGTCATACAGTACACCCTAGTAGAGACAGTATAGGTAAGTAGCTAACCCTCACTCTCCTCCAACTTCTTCAGTGGGTTTTGTTATCCACTGATGGGGACAATGGTCCCCAAGTCACACAGCTACTAAGAGGTAGAGCCAGGATGTCCACCCAGGCCATGTGGCTGCAGCTTCTATATTCTTAACCATATGCCATACTGCCTCTCCACCTAAAAGCAACATGCGACCTAAATCCATTGCGGCTTAGATCAATTTGGCAAATCTACAGAGCCCTAAAAATACACATATTTGCAGGAAAGAGGAAAAAAAGAGTCTGAAATTTAAAAAAAGATGAAGACAATGAACAAGGCTAAACTATCAGGAACTTTAAAACGACACAAAGTCCACATTCATATCTATCCCTAACCCTAACACCATGGTTTCAGGTGGTATGTGAATTTTCTGTCACAGCATCTAAACATGCGCATCAGTTAGAAAACACGATGGTAAACTTATTGAAATACAAAGAAATGACCCTCTCGGAGTTGATGAATTAGGGTATTTTTGTCACTGTCCTTTCAGCCATGGTTGCAAACCCACACCTCCCTGAGCAAGCGTAAGCCCTGTTGACTTGTGGCTCTCCTTATAAAACCATGAGCTCTTTACCAGGCTGAAATGAAATTCATAGATAATATCTACCTATGTGTGTACTTTTTAAAAATTAATATAATAGCCTAACTGTAATATACACAATAAACAAAAGGACAGGAATTGAAAATATTACTTTAATATGTAGATATGGAGACAAGACACACTGAAAAACATAATGATGCAGACACGTGCTTGCACCTATATGTACAATCATAATAAATGTCATTGTTAAAAGTGCAGACTGAGGTGGGCATGTAGAATTGACAATCTAAATACAAGTAGCTTCCAAGAGCCAGGGAACTTCCTAAAATGCTAACTCTTGGTGGTTACATTATTGGAAAGCTCAGCATATACTCAAATGGTAAAAAAAGAAAGGTTTTATTATATAAAAAAGAGTTAGTGTCTGGCCAGCGCGGTGGCTCACGCCTGTAATCCCAGCACTTTGGGAAGCCGAGGCAGGCGGATCACGAGGTCAAGAGATCGAGACCATCCTGGCTAACATGGTGGAACCCCGCTTCTACTAAAAATACAAAAAAATTAGCCAGGTGTGGTGGCAGGCGCCTGTAGTCCCAGCTACTTGGGAGGCCGAGGCAGGAGAATGGCGTGAACCCAGGAGGCGGAGCTTGCAGTGAGCTGAGATCACGCCACTGCACTCCAGCCTGGGCGACAGAGCGAGTCTCTGTCTCTAAATAAATAAATAAATGAATAAATAAATAAATAAAAGAGTTAGTGTCTAGATAATTACACAGGTTTTTCTCCCATACGCACACCCAACAGGGCATTTCAGAGCTATACAGGGTTTCTGGCAATCACTCTTGAGTAGAACTATCCCGCACATGTCAGGGCATCAAAAATCCCTGGTATCCACCCATCACATGCCATTAGAGCCCCACAATCCTTGTGAGGACCCCACCAATTCCCAAAGCACCTCCCAGAAGGCAGCACTGCCCCACTGAGGACCTCTGCTGTAAGGTTTTTTCTGAAGCTTTGCACATCTCTAGGTCTATGGTCCCAGGAAGTAGTTGATGCTAGGGAGGAAACAGCCTGCCTATGGCCTCGGGAAAAAGGAAATTCCTTCAGCTCTCCACAACCTGGGCTTTGATGTGGGGGACTCAGGAGCAAGTTGGCCTGGAAGCAGACTGGGAATCAATGATGTTATTAAGCCCCTAACTCAGTTCCACTAGTGGTTGCTACAACTGCATGATTATAGCAGAACTGCACTCAGCCCACCACAAGTCAAAGTAACAGCCAATATCCAAATCTTTCCAAATTCAAAAAGGTGCTGCTGAGTTCTCTACCACTATCAAGAAATCAAAGGTATAAAGACTGACCATTTGTACACAAGAAGAACAGTGCAGCTTAAGCTGCTAAGAGTCCTGGTTTGAACCCAGGGTGTCTCAAAGGCTTGGGCTCCTACTCATTGCACCAAATCAAGGTTCTAATAGAATAAGGAGTGATCAGAGCCACAGAATCCTCACAGGAGGCTACTGCAAGAAGGCCAGTCATGAGTAACAGGGAGAGAAGACAGGAACAGAACTTTATTCATGGGGAGCATTGGCCAAGTCTATGCTGTATTACAAAAGGACTGTCATGATTCACACACAAGTCAAGGACTCTTTGCTTCAGGGAGAGATTGGTAACCACCAATAATGATGGAGAAACCGGAAAAACACCACCAGCTTTGCAGGAAAGAAAAGCTTCATTTTCATCAGGATCCAGGAATAGGCTAGACAATTAAAATGAGACTGAAAGAAGGGGAGAAAGAAAGGAAGAGAATAAGCATCTGACAGTCACTGAGCAGGGGCTGCCATCAAAGGGGCCTTGAAGAGAGGTAGAGGGCATGGATGCTCTGAATGCAGATAGAAAAAAGAAACAGACAAGAAAGAGAAGGTGGTAGAAAAGGCGAGAAAAAGCGAAGTCAGAGAGGTGATTAAGAGGGTCCAACGTCACTAAGTTGAGAAAAATGCAAGTTTCCAGGAAGAGGGGCAGCCAACAGTGTCAGAATATGTGAGGGACTGAGAAGCTGTGAAATCATCATATTTCAGAACGTGAGGTCAGTAATTCTGAGGATAAAAGTAAAAGCTGCAATGGAATGCAAGATGAGGCACGCAGGCAAGTGTAGAGGGATAAAAAAGTACTTTGCTAAGAAGAAACAAATGCAGATCCTCCTGGAGATAGTGAGCTACAAAAGATGAAAGAAAAAGAAGGTGTTTGCTAAAAGAAGACAGTAGGATAAAGAGGTTTCTTCCCACAATAAAGAAAACTAGCATCCATAGAAATGGAGAAGTGGCCGGGTACAGTGGCTCACACCTGTAATCCCAGCACTTTCGGAGGCCAAGGCGGGTGGATCACCTGAGGTCAGGAGTTCGAGACCAGCCTGGCCAACATAGTAAAACTCAGTCTCTACTAATAATACAAAAATTAGCTGGGCATGGTGGCGCATGCCTGTAATCCCAGCTACTCCAGAGGCTGTGGCAGCAGTATCACTTGAACCCGGGAGGCAGAGGTTGCAGTGAGCCAAGATCATGCCATTGCACTCCAGCCTGGGCAACAAGAATGAAATTCCATCTCAAAAAAAAAAAGAAAGAAAGAAATGGAGAAGCAAAGGAGAGAAACTTCAGCTGTAGAACGGGGGTGGCAGGGCTCTATGTGAGTTCCTGTAGGGAAGGACAAGGGATTGGCTTTTGAAGGTTGGACAACCTCTCCCTCCAAACTTCCCACAGAGAGGGTAGGCAATGAAAAGCCAAGAGTGTGGCTCTAGCTATCACCTTTCCTTTTCCAATGCGGGTGTCCTCATCTCAATTTGTGTGCAACCTCTGGTCTCCAAGTAACCCATTTCCACTCTGACGAGCTGAGAGAAACAGCCATGGGCCAAGACAAATTTGAGCTGTGGCTCAGCAAGTGTTCTGTGGTGGGAAGGCTGTGGCTAGGGAGCTTTAGCAAAGGGGAAACTTAATTCTCCCTAACAAAACTAGAGGTTCGTAGTAGTCCTGGAATTGAAGAAGTCCTGGAATTGAACATGTTTAAAGGGATCTACTTTAACAAACCTAGAAGCTCAGCATCTCAGAAAGGACAATTTTTAGCACTGAAGGCCATGCTGAGACAATGCAGCTGACAGAATCGCTACCCAGAGTCTGAAACCAGCTCAAGGCTGACAACCCAACCTGACTAAGACCAGCCAGGGCTTTGTCCAAAACACCACAGATGAGGAAAATAATCTTCTCTCCAGTAAAAGTTGGTGATGACAGAATCCCAAATGTCACTGCCAACTTGGGAAAAACCCCTCTAATAACAAGGTAAAGATGATTTTGTCAATCTGTGGAAAGGATAAAATTTTAAATTACATTCTATTTCCTAGGACAATTTTTTTGGGTCTAACTTACAAGGTTGGTGAGACTTAGCTCTTTACTATTTTAAGCACCTTAGGCACATACAAAAAAAATGTCTGGAACTTGTTATACATAATTCATTCTCTGGAGCTGAGAATAAGAAACTAAGAGATGAAGTTTGAAATAAAGGTTAATTGAGGGGGAGAAAAAAACGGGACTTATTGGAGTTAAAAAGGATAACAGCTGAGGCACTTCTCACCAAACTGAATAAAAAGAGCCGATATTTCCTTCTGGAGTATTTATGGAGAACCCAATATGTTCCTGTGGGGTGATTTTAAAGTATGGCCGCAATTTTTTTTGGTTTGTTTTTTACATTCCTCCCTTCAGAAAGTAGACCCTAATCCTCTTCATCTTGGATGTGTGCTGGACTCAGTGAACCACATGTAACAAATGGAACATGGCATGATGGCAGTATGTCACTTCTAAAGCTAAGTCATAAAAGACATCACCACTTCCATCATCTCTCCCTTGGATCACCTGCTCCGGGGGCAGCCAGCCACCATGTTGTGAAGAAACTCAAGCAGCCTGTGGAGAGGCCCATGTGGGGAAGAACAGAGGTCTCTCACCAACAGCTGGCACCAACTTGCCAGCCAAGTGAGTCAGCAACCTCTTTTAGCAAACATCTTTTCTTGCATCTTTTATAGCTCAATATCTCCAGGAGGCTCTGCATTTGTTTCTTCTTAGCAAAGTCCTTTTTTTCCCTCTACACTTGCCTGTGTGCCTCTTCTTGCATTCCATTGCAGCTGTTACTTTTATGCTCAGAATTACTGACCTCACATTCTGAAATACGATGATTTCACAGCTTCTCAGTCCCTCACATATTCTGACACTGTTGGCTGCCCCTCCTCCTCCAGCCCCAGTCAAACCTTCAGATGACGACATCCCCACCCAACATCTTTAATGCAGCCTCATGAGAGACACCGAGGCAGAACTATCCCCTGACAAGCTGCTCCCAAATTCCTGACCAACAGAAACCATGAGGATAATAAATGCTTATTATTTTTCTAAGCCACTAAATTCTGGGCTAATTTGTTACACATTGACAGATAACTAATACAGTTTGTCACTGTGCAAAGTTCTGGCAACACAGGAGCAAAAAGCTGATAGTCCCAACCATCAAGAACCTCACTGTCTACTGTGGAGATAGTCTGGTAAAGCCAACAGTAACAAAACCACATGGCTGGGCACAGTGGCTCATGCCTGTAATCTAGGCAATTTGGGAGGCCGAGGTGGCTGGATCACTTGAGCCCAGCAGTTCGACACCAGCCTGAGCAACATGGTGAAACCCTGTCTCTACCAAAAATACAAAAATGGCTGGGCACAGTGGCTCACGCCTGTAATCCCAGCAGTTTGGGAGGCCGAGGTGGGCAGATCATGAGGTCAGGAGATCAAGACCATCCTGGTTTACACGGCAAAACCCTGTCTCTAGCAAAAACACAAAAAAATTAGCCTGGCGTGGTGGCAGGTGCCTGTAGTCCCAACTACTCTGGAGGCTGAGGCAGGAGAATGGCATGAACCCAG
The DNA here is from genome assembly GCF_028885625.2 of Pongo pygmaeus. Lineage (NCBI taxonomy): Eukaryota > Metazoa > Chordata > Mammalia > Primates > Hominidae > Pongo > Pongo pygmaeus. The sequence goes on from NC_085930.1 coordinate 80,233,368, forward strand.
GAGGCAGAGCTTGCAGTGAGCCCAGACTGTGCCACTGCACTCCAGCCTGGGGGACAGAGCAAGACTCTGTCTCAAAAAAAAAAGAAAAGACAAAAATTAGCCAGGCATGGTGGCACACACCTATAATCCCAGCTACTTGAGAGGCGGAGGCAGGAGGATCACTTGAACCCAGGAGGTGGAGGTTGCAGTGGGCCAAGATCATGCCATTGGACTCCAACCTGGGTGACAGAGCAAGACCCTGTCTCAAAAAAAAAAAAAAAAAATCATGTGATAACTACTATAATAGAGGTATATCCATCAGGATGAGCATGAGTATACTGTACTAACAAGCAACCTAAAAATCTCAGTGGCAGTCGGGCACAGTGGCTCATGCCTGTAAACCTAGCACTTTGGGAGGCCAAGGTGGGTGGATCACTTGAGGTCAGAAGTTTGAGACCAGCCTGGCCAACATGGTAAAACCCCATCTCTACTGAAAATAAAAAAAATTAGCTGGGCGTAGTGGCAGGCACCTGTAATCCCAGCTACTCAGGAGGCTGAGGCAGGAGAATCACTTGAACCTAGGAGGCAGAGGTTGCAGTGAGCCAAGATCGCAACACTGCACTCCAGCCTGGGTGACAGAGCAAGACTCCATCTCAAAAAAATAAATAAAAATAAAAATCTCAGTGGCTTAAAACAACACAGCTCATCTCTTGTTCATGTTATACACCAGTTGTGTGTTGGCAGGGAGCTCCACTTACTCCAAGGCCTGGTATCACAGAGCAGCCATCGTCTGGCTTACCGTAGCAGAAATAAAGAAAAAATAGCAAATTGCGACTGCCTATTGAAGTTTTCGTCTGGAAGTTACGCATGTCAATTCCACTCATATTTCATTGCCCAAAGCAAGTCATTTGATAGTGCTGAAGTTTAAGGAAAAGCAGAGAAATATATGCTACCATGTTTCCAGAGAAGGGGAAATAAGAAGTTTGTGAACATCCCAGTGGTGACCAGATGTATGCTGGGTGCTACGAGAACACAGAAGAAAGACCAACTAATTCTCCCCAGAGGAGAGGTGTCAGAGATGGCTTCCAGAAGAATGAATACAAAGAAAGAAGAGTTTATTAACCAGTCAAAGATGGAAGAGCATTCCAGATAGAGGAAACAGCACATGAGAAGCTCATTTGCACAAGAATATTTCACATTCTAGAGAGCAGCAGGGAGCAGAAGTACAGGGTATTATGCTAGGTGGAAAACATAGTCAGGGACCAGGTGTGATGAGGTTCTACGTGCCTTGCTAAAGTTTGTGCTTTGATGACTAACAATGCTTCCCAATGAGGACACCTGGAGTGGGACAATTATGGAACTGTCTCATGTATTGCAGGATATTTAACACCATGGGCTCCAGATCACCCATAGTACCCACAGCCATTATGACATTACCAATCCCCATATCCATCCTAGGTAACCTCAGAGATGGGGAGAATACTGCGCCCTATTGAGAACAATTGGTAAGTAGGATAATCTGTTTTTCTAAGACACATGAAGCATAATCAAATTTTGACAAAACTCAAGAAATACAAACAAGACATAAATCATTGCAATAAACAATGATTGCCACAAAATAAATGCTGCAACAGTAACAGTTGGTTACTATGGTACAGAGACACTAGACTACAGATTATATGTAATTTATATCACATCCCTCTAACTCTGCCCCTCAAGGAAGGATTGCTTTTGCTCATTTCAAGAAGAATGCAAGTGATTGAGAGTAAAGGATTAGGAATGCCTATGATTCTGCTCTATTGTATTTTTTCTAAGTAGACAGCACTAAGTCTAGTACTTGAATAACATTCTTTTTTTTTTTTTTAAGACAGAGTCTTGCACTGTCGCCCACAACGGAGTGCAGTGGCGCAATCTCTGCTCACCGCAACTTCCGCCTCCCAGGTTCACACCATTCTCCTGTCTCAGCTTCCCGAGTAGCTGGGACCACAGCCCGCCACCCCGCCCAGCTAATTTTTTGTATTTTTAGTAGAGATGGGGTTTCACCGTGTTAGCCAAGATGGTCTCAATCTCTTGACCTCGTGATCTGCCCACCCCAGCCTCCCAAAGTGCTGGGATTACAGGCATGAGCCACCATACCTGGCCTTGAATAACATTTTCTAACACAGCTCAAAAGTTTGTGACACAACCACTGCTAACTGCTAATATGGAATTTAAATAGAGGTGTTATCAAATTTATATATTTAGAAGATTATTCTGGTAGTTTGGAGTCAAGCAAGACTGGTTCATACTTTCATAGAAGTTCAAGCAACCAATACTGAGGACTGGTAAACAGTAAAAGGGATGGATTTAAGATATGTCTGGGGAGGAAAAAAGATCAACAAGATTTGCTGGCCACTAAGAGAGGTGAGAAAAGGAAGAGAGGAGACCCAGGGAAAGCTGCTGGCCATAATAAGGAAACAGAGGACACGAAGAGACAACAAAATCAAGCCATAAGGTAAAAAAGGAAATTTCCAACAGCCAATTTAGTGAATAAAGGACAGAATTCCCCAGATCCTGGCCTGCCAAATACTAGACCTGCAAAAAAATCATACTGTAAAAGGGTTCTGTGGTCAAGTAAGTTTGAGAAATATTTTATACTCTCCCATCTTCGAGATTTAGTATACATATTTAGTGTATTAATATTCTAAGCTGTTTTACAGGAAAGAAACAAGTTTAAATTTTATTTAACCCACTGCATCCCATAAGTTTGGTCTCAGAACCCTTTTTCCTCCAAAAGCCATGAAGATCCTACCAAACCAATGTTCCAGGGAACACGTTTTGGGAAACACAATTTTAAAATGCATGTAGGAGAACTCCTACAAGTCAATACAAAAAGACAAACAGCTGAATTTTAAAATGGACCGAGGACTTCAATAGACAGTTCTTCAAAAAAGACATACAAATGGCCAAAAAGCACATGAAAAGACACTCAACATCACTAGTGATTAGGGAGGGAAATACAAATCAAAACCTCCATGAGGTATCTCTTAACATGAGATAGGGTAGGAAGGCTATTATCAAAAACAGAAAATCACAAGTGCTGGAGACGATGTGGACAAATTCAATCTTTGTGCATTGCTGGTGAGAATGTAAACTGGTGCAGCCACTGCAGGAAACAGTAGTTCCTCTAACAGTTTTTTGTTTGGTTTTTCTGTTTTTCTTTTTTTTAAGACAAGGTCTCACTCTATCACCTCAGCTGGAGTGCAGTGGCGTGATCTGAGCTCACTGCAGCCTCAACCTCCCAGGCTCAAGCAGTCCTCCCACATCAGCCTCCTGAGTAGCTGGGACTACAAGCACATGCCACCATGCCCAGCTAATTGAGTTTATATGTTCATGGAATACAAATACAGTTTTCCTACACTGATATACTGCATTGTGGTAAAGTCAGGACATTCAGTGCATCCATCTCTGGAGCAATGCACATTGTACCCGAGCAACCTCCCATCATCTACTCCCATCCCACAGTTCCTCAGAGAGTTAAACACAGAATTACCAGGTGATCCAGCAATTCCACCTCTGGGTATATCCCCAAAATAACTGGGACCAGGTGCGGTGGCTCACGCCTGTAATCCCAGCACTTTGGGAGGCCAAGGCGGGAGGATCATGAGGTCAAGAGATTGAGACAATCCTGGTCAACATGGTGAAACCCTGTCTCTACTAAAAATACAAAAATTAGCTAGCCATGGTGTCATAGGCCTGTAGTCCCAGCTACTTGGGAGGCTGAGGCAGGAGAATCACTTGAACCCAGAAGGCAGAGGTTGGAGTGAGCTGAGATCATGCCACTGCACTCCAGCCTGGAGACAGAGCGAGACTCTGTCTCAAAAAAAAAAAAGAAGAATTGGAAACAGGGATTCAAACAGAATTTGTACACCTATATTCAACAGTAGTATTATTTACAACAGCCAAAAGGTGGAAATAATCCAAATGACCATTGACAGATGAATGGATAAACAAAATGTGGTCTATACATGCAATGGAATATTGCTCAACTTTAAAACAAAAGGATATTCTGGCACATGCTGCAATATAGATAAACCTCGAAGACATTATGCTATATAAAATGTTGACATTTTAAACTTTGGTTGATTTGCATCTCTCGATCTTTCCACCCATTTCCCATAGACCCAGCTGCATTTATCTTCTTTTTCTTTTTTTTTTTTTTTTTTTTTTTAGACAGTACCCAGGTTGGAGTGCAGTGGCATGATCTTAGCTCACTGCAACCTCTGCCTCCCAGGTTCAAGCGATGCTCACACCTCAGCCTCCCAAGTAGCTGGGACTACAGGCACACGCCACCAGATCCCACTAATTTTTGTACTTTTTGTAGAGCCAAGTTTCACCATGTTAGCCAGACTGGTCTCAAACTCCTGAGTTCAAGTGATCTGCCCACCTCAGCCTCTCAAAGTGCTGGGATTATAGACGTCAGCCACTGTGCCTGGCCCATTTCATCTTCTATGCCAGTGTTTCTTAGCCTAGCTTCTTAGAATTACCTGGGAAGAGTTGGGTTTTGCTGTTTTTTCAGTTTGTCACAAAAAGACAAATACTATATGATTCCCATTATATGAGGTATCTAGAGTAGTTGAAATTGTAGAGACAGAAAGTAGAATGGTGGTTGCCAGGAGGGCAGGAGGGAGGAGAGAATGGGGAGTCCTTGTTTAATGCGTATCAAGTTTCAGCTTTGCAAGATTAAAAAGTTCCAGAGATTGGTTATACAACACTGTGAATATACTTAAAACCACTAAACTCTACACTTAAAAATGTAAGTGTATAGTTACATTTAGTTAATTAAGTGTTAAGTTACATGTAAGATGTAACTTGTAAATGTAACTATGCATTTACATTTTTTAAATGAAACTTTTTGGTATGGGTATTTTATAACTAAAACATAACTAGGATCAGGGAGCATCTGAGACCCCTGAAATTTGAATCATAGGCAAGTATTTGACTACTTTTGAATTCTGGTTTATTTGTGTCTCTCAATCTTTCCCTCCATTTCCCATAGACCCAGCTGCATTTCATCTTCCATTGCAGTGTTTCCCAGCCCGGCTCCTGAGAATCACCTGGGAAGAGTTTGGTGGGGGTGGGGGTGGGTAGGGTGGGGGGGTGCCTTTTTTTTTTAATGCTATTTTCCCTCAACCGTCCCCCCTCCACCTCAATAATGTTCTATTGTTCTATTTAGTTGGTCTGGCATTGGGCAGGGGTTTTTCTTCAAAGATACCCAGGTAATGTGCAGCCAGGATGAGAACCACTCTTGTCATTGGACACTGTAGCTCACTAATCCCATCCCATGTGCTAGGCAAGTCCTGTGCCAAGCTCCTGCTAATGCATTTTCTCTCTTGAATTCCACAATAGCCCTAGGAGGGTTCTCAGTGTACAGGTGAGGAAGCCAAGGTTTGGAAGTGTTATAAGCTGCACACATCAGCCTAGCAAGTAAATCATAAACACAAGATTTGAACTGGGCTTAACTATAAATCCAATGCTTCCTCCCCTGAGGTTGCTGCCCCGAAAAGAAAAGGCTGCTGTGATTCTGCGGACAATCAGGTAACTTTGTTTTGATGTCTTCTCTCTTGACAGCACAGTGATACCCATCTTCTGGCAGGACCCAGTATAACAGGAGCACCACGAATTTAGGATCAGCACACACTTTGGTCAGCAAGGAAAGATGTCATACAGGAATCCCTCTAAGAAGCATCTTAGCCACCCTATGGCAGAAGACAGTTCAGGTATCAAATGATTACATAATTTTCATTGTTCATAACAACTCAACATTTGCTACTTAATGTTAAAATGTGAGCAAGATCAAGTGCTCATATGTGGTGTACCTTAAATCCAATTGCTTTGTCAAAAAGGAAGATGTAACAGATTGATTAATTTGTCCATGCATGACTATTAAAATGGAGGAATTGGATGGACAGAAAGTCTCTTGACAATGGCTATAAACAAAAGTCCAGCTCTTCTAGGAAGTCCATCTTTGCTTAGCTACTACAGGAATGAACCAGCTAACATTACATTCATAGTCCCCATAACAGGTCTTTTATGAAATGCCCTAGTTCCTGGAGCTGCCTCTATGCTCTTGTTTTTTATAATCAAACCAAAGATATAAAAAGCAAAGTGAAAAATGTACCTTTTGAATGTGTTGTTTTATTGATTTTAAGTACTATACTCATTGCATGATTTTAATTTATACTTTCAGTCTTTATTTTTATAAAAGCCCTTTCTTAAAATATTTTAATTTGTATTAAAATAGTTCAAGCACATTATTTATTTTAAAAGAAAAGTCATAGTACAGAGATACAGTTAAAGTAATACTTTCATGTCACATTGAGAGGTGAAGCCGGCTGGGCTTCTGGGTCAGGTGGGAACTTGGAGAACTTTTCTGTCTAGCTAAAGGATTGTAAACACACCAATCAGTGCTCTGTGTCTAGCTAAAGGTTTGTAAACACACCAATCAGTACTCTGTAAAAATGCACCAATCAGCACTCTGTCTCTAGCTAAAGGTTTCTAAAAGCACCAGTCAGCACTCTGTAAAAATGCACCAATCAGCACTCTGTGTCTAGCTAAAAGTTTGTAAATCCACCAATCAGCACTCTGTAAAAATGGACCAATCAGCACTCTGTAAAAATGGACCAATCAGCACTCTGTAAAATGGATCAATCAGCAGGATGTGGGTGGGACCAAATAAGGGAATAAAATCTGGCCACCCAAGCCAGCAGCGGCAACCTGCTCGGGTCCCCTTCCACACTGTGGAAGCTTTGTTCTTTCTCTCTTCACAATAAATCTTGCTGCTGCTCACTCTTTGGGGCCACACTACCTTTATGAGCTGTAACACTCACTGCAAAGGTCTGCGGCTTCACTCCTGAGGTCAGCAAGACCACGAACGCACTGGGAGGAACAAACAACTCTGGACACACCACCTTTAAGAGCTATAACACTCACTCTGAAGTCTGCAGCTTCACTCCTGAAGTCAGCGAGACCACGAACCCACTGGGAGGAACAAACAATTCCGGATGTGCCACCTTTAAGAGCTGCAACACTCACTGCGAAAGTCTGCAGCTTCACTCCTGAAGTCAGTGAGACCAAGAACCCACTGGAAGGAACCAATTCCAGACACATTTTGGCGACCCAGATAGGATTATCGCCTATCACCAAGTGGTGAGTACCATCGGACCCCTTTGGCTTGCTATTCTGTCCTATTTTTCCTCAGAATTCGGGGGCTAAATACCGGGCACCTGTCGGCCAGTTAAAAGCAACTAGCGTGGCTGCCAGACTAAAGACACAGGTGTCAGGCTTTCTGGGAAAGGGCTAACAACCCCCAACTCTTGGAGTTGGGAGCGTTGGTTTGCCTGGAACCAGCTTCTGCTTTTCCTGTACTTCTGGGCTGAGCTGAAGGTTGACAGAAAGGAAAGCCATTGAGCTCCAGGGTCCCAACAACAAGTTAGTTGACCCTGCAGCCATGAGTGGAACTCTCAAAGTCATGTCATCCAAGTGAGATTCTCCCATCTATCCTATCTATCCTGACCCTTGCCTCCTGGGTACTAAAGCCTGTCAGACAAACTTCCTCTTGCCTCTCTTCTCCAAGGCTAGTCCCGCTTCTAAAAACCACTCCCTGTCTCTAGTGCTTTTCTACTTTCTCCTATAAGAATGATTTCTAGTATAAACTTCAGGACTCTGTTACCTTCTTTAGGCACCTGGGCTTACCAATCAGAAAGATATAATTTTTGCCCAAAGCCCTGTCGGGGCAGGGGACTATCTTATCTGGAATTTTAGGATCCCTTTTCAGATTAGCAGGCCTAACAAAAGCTATTCTGGAAGCTAGGATATGGGGAGCTTCAGAAATCATATCCTTCCTATTCATGTAAGTGAGAAAAAAGACAGCACTCTTCCAACTCTGGAGATCCCTCCCCTCCCTCAGGGTATGGCCCTCCACTTCATTTTTGGGGCATAACATCTTTATAGGACACAGGTAAAGTCCCAATACTAACAGGAGAATGCTTAGGACTCTAACAGGTTTTCAAGAATGCATCAGTAAGGGCCACTAAATCTGATTTTTCTCAGTCCCCTTTGTGGTCTAGGAGGACAGGCAAGGGTGCAGGTTTTCAAGAATGCATTGGTAAGGGCCACTAAATCTGACATTCCTCAGTCCTCCTTGTGGTCTAGGAGGAAAACTAGTGTTTCTGCTGCTGTGTTGGTAAGTGCAACTATTCCAGTCAGCAGGGTCCAGGGACCGTTGCAGGTTCTTGGGCAAGAGGTGTTTCTGCTGCTGCAATGGTGAGCACAACTATTCTGATCAGCAGGGTCCAGGGACCACTGCACGTTCTTGGGCAGGGGGAGAAACAAACAAACCAAAATCACAGGCAGTTTTGTCTTTTAGATGGGAAACACTCAGGCATCAACAGGCTCACCCTTGAAATGCATCCTAAGCCATTGGGACCAATTTGACCCACAAACCCTGAAAAAGAGGCAGTCATTTTTTTCTGCACTACAACTTGGCCCCAATATTCTCTTTCTGTTGGGGAAAAATGGCCACCTGAGGGAAGTATAAATTACATACTATCCTGCAGCTTGACCTTTTCTGTAAGAGGGTAGGCAAATGGAGTGAAATATCTTATGTCCAAGCTTTCTTTTCATTGAAGGAGAATCCACAACTAAGCAAAGCTTGCAATTTACATCCCACAGGAGGACCTCTCAGCTTACCCCCATATCCTAGCCTCCCTATAGCTCCCCTTCCTATTAGTGATAAGCCTCCTCTAATCTCCCCCACCCAGAAGGAAATAAGCAAAGAAATCTCCAAAGGACCACAGAAACCCCCAGGCTATCAGTTACGTCCCCTTCAAGCTGTAGGGGGAGGGGAATTTGGCCCAACTCGGATACATGTCCCTTTCTCCCTCTCTGATTTAAAGCACACCAAGGCAGACCTGGGGAAGTTTTCAGATGATCCCAATAGGTACATAGATGTCCTACAGGGTCTAGGGCAAACCTTCGATCTCACTTGGAGAGATGTCATGCTATTGTTAGATCAAACCCAAACCCTGGCCTTTAATGAAAAGAATGCAGCTTTAGCTGCAGCCTGAGAGTTTGGAGATACCTGGTATCTTAGTCAACTAAATGATGGAATGACAGCTGAAGAAAGGGATAAATTCCCTACTGGTCAGCAAACCATCCCCAGTATGGATCCCCACTGGGACCTCGACTCAGATCATGGGGACTGGAGTCGCAAAGATCTGTTGACCTGTGTTCTAGAAGGACTGAGGGGGATTAGGAAAAAGCACATGAATTCTTCAATAATGTCCACCATAACTCAGGGAAAGGAAGAATATCCTTCTGCCTTCTTCGAGCGGCTACGGGAGGCCTTACAAAAATATACTCCTCCGTCACCTGACTCACTCAAGGGACAGTTGATCCTAAAAGATAAGTTTATTACCCAATCAGCCACAGATATCAGGAGAAAGCTCCAAAAGCAAGCCCTGGGCCCTGAACAAAATCTGGAGGCATTATTAAACCTGACAACCTCAGTATTCTATAATAGGGACCAAGAGAAACAGGCCCAAAAGGAAAAGCAAGATCAGAGAAAGGCTGCAGCCTTAGTCATGGCCCTCAGACAAACAAACCTTGGTAGTTCAGAGAGGACAGAATGGAGCAGGCCAATCACCTGGTAGGGCTTGTTATCAAATGGAGCAGGCCAATCATCTGGTAGGGCTTGTTATCAGTGTGGTTTACAAGGACACTTTAAAAAAGATTGTCCAATGAGAAACAAGCTGCCCCCTCGTCCATGTCTGCTATGCCGAGGCAATCACTGGAAGGTGCACTGCCCCAGAGTGCAATGGTTCTCTGGGCCAGAAGCCCCCAACCAGATGATCCAACAACAGGACTGAGGGTGCCCAGCGCAAGTGCCAGCTCATGTCACCACCCTCACTGAGCCCCGGGTATGCTTAACCATTGAGGGCCAGGAAATTGACTTCCTCCTGGACACTGGCATGGCCTTCTCAGTGTTAATCTCCTGTCCTGGATGACTGTCCTCAAGATCTGTTACCATCTGAAGAATCCTGGGACAGCCTGTAACCAGGTATTTCTCCCACCTTAGTTATAATTGGGAGACTTTGCTCTTTTCACATGCCTTTCTTGTTATGCCTGAAAGTCCCACACCCTTATTAGGGAGGGATATATTAGCCAAACCTGGAGCTATTATCTACATGAATATGGGGAACAAGTTACCCATTTGTTGTCCCCTGCTTGAGGAGGGAATTAACCCTGAAGTCTGGGCATTAGAAAGAACAAACTCAAACTCCAGCCTTAAGCCTTCCCACAGGACAAAACTTCTCTTTATATGTCACAGGGAGAGGAGGAATAGCTCTTGGAGTCCTTACTCAGACTTGTGAGACAACCCCACATCAGTGGCATACCTAAGTAAGGAAATTGATGTAGTAGCAAAAGGCTGGCCTCACTGTTTATGGGTAGTTTTGGTGGTGGCTGTCTTAGTGTCACAGACTATCAAAATAATACAAGGAAAGGATCTTACTGTCTGGACTACTCATGATGTAATGGCTTACTAGGTGCCAAAGGAAGTTTATGGCTATCGGACAACTGCCTACTTAGATACCAGGTGCTACTCCTTGAGGGACCAGTGCTTCAAATACATACGTGCATGGCCCTCAACCGTGCCACTTTTCTCTCAGAGGATGGAGAACCAATCAAGCATGACTGCCAACAAATTATAGTCCAGACTTATGCCATCTGAGATGATCACTTAGCAGTCCTAAGGCTAATCCTGACTTTAACCTACATACCGATGGAAGTTCATTTGTGGAGAATGGGATATGAAGGGCAGGTTATGCCATAGTTAGTGATGTAACTGTACTTGAAAGTTACTCTTCCCCCAGGGACCAGCACCCAGTTAAGAGAACTAGTGGTACTTACTTGAGCCTTAGAACTGAGAAAGGGAAAAAGAATAAATGTATAGATAGATAGCAAGTATGCTTATCTAATCCTACATGACCATGCTGCAATATGGAAAGAAAGGGAGTTCCTAACCTCTGGGGGAACCCCCATTAAATACCACAAGGAAACCATGGAGTTGTTGCACGCAGTGCAAAAACCCAAGGAGGTGGCAGTCTTACACTGCCAAAGCCATCAAAAAGGGGAAGAGGAGGGGAGAACAGCAGCATAAGCAGCTGGCAGAGGCAGGGAAAGACCAGCAGAAAGGAAAGAGAGAAAGAGACAGAAAGTCAAAGAGAGAGAGGAAGAGACAGATAAAGAGGGAGTCAGAAAGACAGAGACAAAGAAGTCAAAGAGAAAGAAAGACAGAAGTAGTAAAGAAAAAACAGTGTCCCCTATTCCTTTAAAAGCCAGGGTAAATTTAAAACCTGTAATTGATAACTGAAGGTCTTCTCTGTAACCCTATAACACTCCAATACCACCTTGTTATCAGTGTAAACAAGGGCATAGCCCAAAAGCACTGAGGCCACTGACAAGCCGTAGCCTTCCTATCAAAAATCCTTAATGCAGCAGGTTTCCTAACAGGGGATCTAAATCTTAATTAATTACCATACAAAGGTCTGACCAGATCTAGGAGGAACTCCCCTCTGGACAGGACGATAAATGGTTCCTCCCGGGCAATTAAGGAAAAAAGACACAATGGGTATTCAGTAAATGATAAGGAAACCCTTGTAGAAGCAAAGTTAGGAAAATTGCCTAATAATTGGTCTGCTCCAATGTGCGAGCTGTTTGCACTCAGCCAAACCTTAAAGTATTTACAGAATCAGGAAGGAGCCATCTATACCAATTCTAAGTTAATATGGACTGAATGAGGTCTTATTAATAGCAAAGAATAATTGAAATCCCAAACTTACAAGGTTTTCAACAAAAGTAAAGTTTGCTGAAAGTTAACAGTGTAAACATATATTATCCTAACTTCTAATCTTGTGGAAATCAGACCCTATCAGTACCCCTCAAAGCTCAAGTCCATCAGCACAGAGCCATACAACTAATACCCCTACTTATAGGGTTAGGAATGGCTACTGCTACAGGAACCGGAATAGCCAGTTTATCTACTTCATTATCCTACCACCGCACACTCAAAGGATTTCTCAGACAGTTTGCAAGAAATAACGAAATCTATCCTTACTCTACAATCCCAAATAGACTCTTTGGCAGCAGTGACTCTCCAAAACCGCTGAGGCCTAGACCTCCTCACTGCTAAGAAAGGAGGACTCTGCACCTTCTTAGGGGAAGAGTGTTGTTTTTACACTAACCAGTCAGGGATAGCACAAGATACCACCCGGCATTTACAGGAAAAGGCTTCTGAAATCAGGCAACGCCTTTCAAACTCTTATACCAATCTCTGGAGTTGGGCAATATGGCTTCTCCCCTTTCTAGGTCCCGTGGCAGCCATCTTGCTATTACTTGCCTTTGGGCCCTGTATTTTTAACCTCCTTGTCAAATTTGTTTCCTCTAGAATTGAGGCCATCAAGCTACAGATGTTCTTACAAATGGAACCCCAAATGAGCTCAACTAACAACTTCTACCGAGGACCCCTGGACCGACCTGCTGGCCCTTTCACTGGCATAAATAGAGTTCCCCTCTAGAGGACACTACAACTGCAGGGTCCCTTATTCACCCCTATCCAGCAAGAAGTAGCTAGAGTGGTCATCACCTAATTCCCAACAGCAGTTGGGGTGTCTTGTTTAGAGGGGGGATTGAGAGGTGAAGCCGGCTGGGCTTCTGGGTCAGGTGGGGACTTGGAGAACTTTTCTTCCTAGCTAAAGGATTGTAAACACACCAATCAGCACTCTGTGTCTAGCTAAAGTTTGTAAACGCACCAATCAGCACTCTGTAAAAACGCACCAGTCAGCACTCTGTGTCTAGCTAAAGGTTTGTAAATGCACCAATCAGCACTCTGTAAAATGGACCAATAAGCGCTCTGTAAAATGAACCAATCAGCAGGATATGGGCAGGGCCAAAGAAGGGAATAAAAGCTGGCCACCTGAGCCAGCAGCGGCAACCCGCTCGGGTCCCCTTCCACGCTGTGGAAGCTTTGTTCCTTTGCTCTTCACAATAAATCTTGCTGCTGCTCACTCTTTGGGTCCACATTACCTTTATGAGCTATAACACTCACTGCGAAGGTCTGCAGCTTCAATCCTGAAGTCAGCAAGACCATGAACGCACCAGGAGGAATAAAAAACTCTGGATGCGCCACCTTTAAGACTGTAACACTCACTACAAAGGTCTGCGGCTTCACTCCTGAAATCAGCGAGACCATGAACCCACTGGGAGAAACAAACAATTCCGGACGTGCCACCTTTAAGAGCTGTAACACTCACTGTGAAGGTCTGCAGCTTCACTCCTGAAGCCAGCAAGACCACGAACCCACTGGAAGGAAGAAACTCCAGACACATCTGAACATCTGAAGGAACAAACTCCGGACACACCATCTTTAAGAACTGTAACACCCACCGTGAGTGTCTGCAGCTTCGTTCTTGAAGTCAGTGAGACCAAGAACCCACCAGAAGGAACTAATTCCGGACACAACATCTCTTTTACCCCCAGAGGCAACCAATTAAAACCATTTTATTTCTCATTCTTCTGGTGATCACCACCATATAATTTACTGAATTTTCTTCATTCTCCATATGTAGCCACTTTGTTCTCATCTTAAGGCATAAAAAGAAATTCACACATTAAAACAGAATATGGACTTAAACTTTTTTAAGAATACCATTTCTAGTATATACGTAAAATTTCTCATTCCCCTAAGATGTAAAGGCACACAGGAAGGTAACTTTTGCTATCATTTCTTTTTATTTTTAAAGTAAAATATGTGGCCAGGTGTGGTGCTTCATACCTATAATCCCAGCACTTTGAGAGGCCAAGGCAGGAGGGTCACCTGAGCCTGGGAGATGGAGGCTGCAGTGAGCCAAGATTGTGCCACTGCACTCCAGCCTGTGCATCAGAGTGAGACCTTGTCTTAATCAATCAAGTAAAAAATTTAAAAGGCAGTGTTTGGCTGGGTGCAGTGACTCACGCCTATAATCCCAGCACTTTGGGAGGCCGAGGGTGGTGGATCACGAAGTCAGGAGATCGAGACCATCCTAGCTAACATGGTGAAACCCTATCTCTACTGAAAATACAAAAAATTATCCAGGTGTGGTGGCAGGCACCTATAGTCCCAGCTACTTAGGAGGCTGAGGCAGGAGAACGGCGTGAACCCGGGAGGCGGAGCCTGCAGTGAGCCAAGATCATGCCACTGCACTCCAGCCTGGGCAACAGAGCAAGACCCTGTCTCATAAATACATAAATAAATAAATAAATAAATGGCAGTGTTTTGACACTCAAAATGTAATATTTTCCTACATTCCCTGTAGCAGAGTAGCTACCTGCTCAGTATCTATCCTCCCCCCCATCCTTTAATAGTTTTGGCTCAGCATGAGGCCACCTGTCTCAAAACTACATATCCCAGCCTCCCATGTACTTCATACAGTCATGTGGCTTTCTGACCAACAGGATGTAAGGGGAAAGTATGTGTGCCAATTCAAGTCATATTTTTAAAAGATATAAGGGAAACTGGCTAGATGCAGTGGCTCACGCCTGTAATTCCAGCACTTTGGGAGGCCGAGGCAGATGGATCATCTGAGGTCAGGAGTTGGAGACTAGCCTGCCTGGCCAACATGGTAATACCTAGTCCCTACTAAAAATACAAAAATTAGCTGTGCATGGTGGTGCATGCCTGTAATCCCAGCTACTTAGGAGGGTGGCGCAGGAGAATCACTTGAACCCAGGAGGCTGAGGTTGCAGTGAGCCGAGATCACGCCACTGCACTCTAGCCTGGGTGAGTCAGCAAGACTCTGTCTCAAAAAAAAAAAAAAAAAAAAAAAACACACACACACAAGAAAAACTCCCTGAGTCATTTTTTAAATGACTTAATAATTAAGGGTGGAACCTCAATCCTGTATGAGTGATATTTGAAGAGAAAGAGACACAGAGATCTCTATATGCAAGCACAGACAAAAGGCCATTTGAGGACACAGTGAGAAGGTGGCTTATCTACAAGCCAGAAGGAGAGCTCACACCAGAAACTGAATTTGCTGGCACTTTGATCATGGACTTCCAGCCTCTAGAACTGTGAAAAAATAAATAATTGTTATTTAAGCCACCCAAGTCTGTGGTACTTTGCTATGGCAGACCTAGGAGGTGAATACGGCCACACGTTGTTTAATGACAAAGATGATGGAAATATGTTCCAAGAAATGCATTGTTAGGCAATTTCACCATTGTGTGAACATCATAGCCTGTACTTACACAAACCTAGATGGTATAACTTACTGTTCACCTGTACAATAGGCTACAAGTTTATAGCCTATTGCTTCTAAGCTATAAATCTGTACTGAATATGTAGGCAACTGTAACACAACAGTAAGTATTTGTGTATCTAGATGTAGAAAAGGTACAGTAAAAATACAGTATTATAATCTCATAGGACCACAGTGACATAAGCAGTCTGTCCTTGATCAAAACATTGTTATATGCTGCTTGACTGTACATCTGTCAATCAAAGATTGATTATATAATTTGCCCCATATTTATACAACTAGAGTACTATGAAGACTTCTAAAGAAACAGGTGGGGCCGGGTGCAGTGGCTCACGCCTGCAATCCCAGCACCTTGGGAGGCCAAGGCAGAGGATTGCTTGAGCCCAGGAGATTGAGGTCATAGTGAGCTATGATCAAGCAATTGCACCCCAGCTTTGATGGCAGAGTAAGACCCTGTCTTAAAAAAGAAAAGAAAAAGATGGTACATTCACATGTAGTGCCATAGAAAGATGTCTCCACTATCTCGCATGATAAAAACAAATTGTCAGTGCATGCATAGCATAATCCTATTGAAAAGTAAAGTGCTATATTGGCTCATGCAGACTTTTCAAGTCTGGAGAGTTAGTGGCTACAAGGAGATAAAAAGAAATAATGGGAAGAAAGAGACACTGGGAGGGGTTTCATTTTTTAAGTTATATGTGATTGTAATTATTACATTTTGAGATAACATGGATTTTTATAGCAAATGAATTTATAAATATATACATTTTATTTATTTATTTATTTTGAGATGGAGTCTTGCTCTGTCACCCAGGCTGGAGTGCAGTGGCACAACCTCAACTTACTGCAATTTCCACCTCCCAGATTCAAGTAATTCTCCTGCCTCAGCCTCCCGAGTAGCTGAGATTACAGGTGTGCACCACCACACTCAGCTAATTTTTTGTATTTTTAGTAGAGATGCGGTTTTACCATGTTGGTCAGGCTGGTCTTGAACTCCTGACCGTAAGTGATCCACCCGCCTCAGCCTCCCAAAGATCTGAGATTACAGGCGCGAGCCACCACGCCCAGCCTATAAATATATACACTTTAAAAAACAAAGAAAGACAACAAATTCATGTTAACTGAGAATTTCCCAAACTTCAGAGTTCCTGAGTTTGCCTGTAAATCAGGACTTTTGTGGGTCTAAGAGTGATTTCTTTCCTAGAGCTTGGGTTTTATATAAGTGAGAATCCTATATGATAGAAACTTGACCTTTTTCTCTCCTAATATCTAATTATAAAAATTTTCATACATACAAAAAAGCCAAATTTGACAGTGAACATCTATATGCCCACTATATCGATTCTACAATTAATACTTTACTATCCTTGCTTTATGACATGATTATCCAACCCTCTGTTCCTCGATCCATCTTATTTTTCTATGTATTTAAAAGTTGCAGACATGAGTATACCTCCTCCTAAATATTTCCATATTTATAGCATGCAATGTACTTTTAAATGGATAAAAATAACAAAAAAACTTTCACATGCCAGAAGACCACACACTTAATGTTAGACAACAAAAGAGAGGGGCTTGGAAACAGAAGAAGTGGGGTGTACTTCAAACGGACTAATTAGATTTTGTTTGCCACCGTGGTCCAGCCTTCACCAAGAAAGAGCAGTAAAGCACCACACCTCACAAGCCAAACACCAATATGTTTGTCATTAGTCAACACTGCAGTTTAAAAAAAAAAAAAAATCAAAGGGAAAATGAAGATCTGGACATATTTGTTGCTGTGAGCATTTGCCAAGCGAAGTTTGTGTCTCAAACTGGGAGGTTTTGCCCAGGTTGGCTCTAAGCCTTTAGTTTCTGGGAAGATCATGCCCGCCAAACATCCTTTGAAGTGCTTGAGATATGGTCTGTTGCTGTTTTCCTACAAATATTTGCATGTTGATATCATTGAATATTCTCAATTTTTTCAAGTGTTAACTATAGAAACACCTAACTCCAGACAGCCCAAGAAGACTTTCATGTAACATAGTGTGTCAACTTTTTCACCCTACCTTCATTTTCAAGGTAGTTCCACATCTTCTCATTTCTAATTGGCAGGTAACTTAATAGGATTTAAAAACCATGCAAACCGGCTTCCCTTTGATAGATGGGCTCACAGGATAGCCTGGTTTATAGGAAGCAAAGCAACACAATCCTCTTCCTAAACCAGAGATAACATTTGCTCCTGCTTTAATGAGTGTGCCCAGCATGGCACTGCCCGTAATCATATTTAGAAACACAGCTGCTTGATTTATTTGCAATGATGGTGCCTTTCCATGGTTCCCACCAGAACAGGAATTACTGAATGTCTCAGTTCCCACTCAGAAGTCTGAAACTTAAAGGAAATTCCACAGAGATTTTTGTTTCCAAGGAAGTCAGTGCCTGCTTGATAAGGGAAACACATAAGATTCCAAATTTTAAGACTGCTAAAAAGAAAAAAAAAATCTGGAATAAAGCACTATTTATTAAAATAAAACACTACTAGAACATTTGTCACCAATATTAGAAAATCATTAGATTTTATTATTTTACTTCCTAGGTACAATGCTTCCTTCTCACCCCCAACTCAACTACAAACTACAGAAAATACATACAGGTGCGATGCAGGTAATGCATGATTTTTAAGTGCTTGCATGGTATGCTTGGTTCAGAAAGATTTGAGTCCGGCCAGTCGTGGTGGTCCATGCCTGTAATCCCAGCACTTTGGGAGGCTGGCAGATCACTTGAGGTCAGGAGTTCGAGACTGGCATGGCCAACATGCGAAACCCCATCTCTACTAAAAATACAAAAATGAGCCAGGCATGGTGGCACGTGCCTGTAGTCCAAGCTACTCAGGAAGCTGAGGCAGGTAAATTGCTTGAACCTGGGAGGTGGAGGGTGCAGTGAGCCGAGATTGCACCATTGCACTCCAGCCTGGGTGACAGAGTGAGACTTCATCTCAAAATAAAAATAAAAAAAAAAAAAAAAGATAAGGCCGGGCACGGTAATCCCAGCACTTTGGGAGGCCGAGGCAGGCAGATTACGAGGTCAGGAGATCGAGACCATCCTGGCCAATATGGTGAAACCCCGTCTATATTAAAAATACAAAAAAAAAAAAAAAAGATAAGAGTCCAAGGAGAAAAAGCAGCTTATATGTCTTTTTAAACATATCTGTTCTAACTTACATTCCTCTTTTTCTTCCCCTTGTTTAAAATTCAAGAATAAATCAAAAGCTAAATCCACTAAGACTTTAAATGGCCTTCATGGAAAGGAATAAATGACTTTACATTTATCTGTTAAGAACATCAAGGAAAAACTAATTTGAAAAAGAAAAGGCTAATTAATAAGAGCAGAAATGACTACTTAACTTCCTTTGATCTTAGAAATTATTAAATAGTAAAATAACCACTCCATTTTATTAGGTACAATAAACCCAAGAAGGAAAAGGAAGATGAAGCAAATAAAGTGCTGACCTTAAAAGACAAGGCAAGTTCTCTGCCATGGGAGCTCCAACCCACTTGGGTTTCTGCAGAGAACTCAGGATCCTTTGTGTGGTTTACTGACTTTGGAGCACACCATTTGCAGGTCTTACCTCAATAGCAGGGATGGAAAGCATGTGTTCTGAATATCCTACCTGCCCACTATGAATCGGTCAAGCTTCAGAGGGACTGTGAATAAAACACTGACCTGAGAACGGTGAGCAAATCTTAGAAGCAGCCATAGTCAGGCCGGGCGCGGTGGCTCACGCCTGTAATCCCAGCACTTTGGGAGGCCGAGGCAGGTGGATCACGAGGTCAAGAGATCAAAACCATCCTAGCCAACATGGTGAAACCCTGTCTCTACTGAAAACACAAAAATTAGGGGACTTCTGGTACATGCCTGTAGTCCCAGCTACTCAGGAGGCTGAGGCAGAAGAATCACTTGAACCCGGGAGGCGGAGGTTGCAGTGAGTTGAGATAGCACCACTGCACTCCAGCCTGGCGACAGAGCAAGACTCCGTCTCAAAAAAAAAAAAATGAAGAAGTAGCCGTAGTCCCTGCCCTCAAATTCCTTAGTCTCTTTGGAAAGCGCTAAATAAACTCCTGTATAAACCATAGCAGCACACTTGGAAAACAAAAACACAGGAGAGATGTAACACAAACAGAAGGTTCAGGAAGTTTTAGAACTCTGGGGAAGAGGGAATGCATCTCTGTACTCTCAGAAGGCTAAGGAATTAAGAATTTGGATCAAGTTTAGTCAGATCTCCATGGAGCAGGCAACTGACATCTGCAATGCACATCCGATGCCCCTGGCTTCCTTGGAATCAGTTTACCTATACTTACATAGACGGGACTGAAAAATATTATTACAGCATCTGAATCTCCAAAAAGTTGTATCCCCACAGAACATATTATCTGCATATCATAAAATTGCTTTGTAAACAGAAAGGCCTGCACACAATTACTGTAAATTCTGTAATGGCGCAATTATGTCTTGAACATTTTGTTGTTGTTGTTCCCAGGACTTAGCAAAATGCCTGGTACTTGGGAAGGTGCCAGATTAATAAGGTCAAATGGATTGTCTTTAAAGTGGTAAAAACAAACTATACTTGAACTTTAAAACCACAAAAAAAGACCGATTTTATATATATATATATGTGTGTGTGTGTGAAACTATACATATGTGAAACTATATATATATGTGAAACTATATATATATGTATGTAAAACTAGTTGTATTTCTAGGGTTATTTGATTTTGTTAATTTCTAAAAAGAAAGGAAAAACTGCACAAGGGCTGGGCGCAGTGGCTCACGCCTGTAATCCCAGCACTTTGGGAGGCTGAGGTAGGTGGATCATTTGAGGTCAGGAGTTGGAGACCAGCCTGGCCAACATGGTGAAATCCTGTCTCTACTTGAAATACAAATATTAGCCGGGTGTGGTAGTGGGCACCTGTAATCCCAGCTGCTTGGGAGGCTGAGGCAGAAGAATTGCTTGAACCAGGGAGGCGGAAGTTGCAGTGAGCCGAGATCGCGCCACTGTACTCCAGCCTGGGCGATGAAGTGAGACTGTCTAAAAGAAACAAAAAAACTGCACAAGAAATTTTGCTGATGTGAAATTTCTTTGTACAGGAACCTGACTTAGAGAAGGCATCTGTATACTCTAAGGCTCTTAGAGTATTAGCTCTGCGGAATTTCAATAACTCCATGTACTGAGAAGAGAAGCAGCAGGTACGAGGAACTATATTATAGTTCCCATTTCATAGACAGGAAGACTAAAGTTTAAAGAGCTTAAAGAGCTTGTCCAAGGACCTACAGCAACTGAAAGCCAAACTGCTTCCAAGCCCACACTCTTAATGCTCACACTAGATTGCTTTACCCAAAATCTTATCACAAACACACCCTTACCAATACCTTGAACTATAGAATTTATTCCAAGAATGGCCTTAAAGAAGCCCTTTGTAAGAATTATAATTCTCCTATCCTTGTCTTAGGTAGGATTCTTTTCAGCTGAGAGTGATATCAAATCCAAAATAACAGGGCTTAACTCACATAAATGAAGCCTAGAGGTGGACAGTGTAGGGCTGGTAGCACAGCTTCAGAAAAGTACGCAGGATCCTTCAATCTTGCCATCTACCATCCTCACAGCGCAAGACAGCTGCTGAGCTCCAGGCATCACATCCACAGTCCATTAGCAGGAAGTAAGAAGACAATAAAATGAAAGTTCCTGGAAATTACACATTTATATCCAGTATGTGACCATGCCTAGCTGCAAGGAAGACTGAGAAATACAGCCTTTATTCTAGGTGGCCATATGTCCAGCTAAAAACTGGATATTCTATTTTTAAGGGATAAAGATACTAGAGTAATATCTAGTATCTCTGTGACAGGCATATGATTAACTTGTAAGTAGCTATGAGGACAATGTGGCTACAAAGCTTGACACCATCCATCAACAGGATTGATATTACTGTACATAATCATCATTCTGTTCCTAATAGCTTGTCCTCCTGTTTAGAGCAAAAAGTTCTTTCTGAATGAAATCAAAAGTTTGTGTTTTTTTAAGTTTCATCTTCTACTGTATTTGGAAAAATGCCCATTAGATTCCATAAGAAGCACTTGTTTGCCTGCAGCATGCACATCTATCCAAGCTCGTATCAAGAGCTCATGATGTACCAGGCACATGCCTGGCACTGCGCACCACCGGGAACAAAACAGGGCCTGCTCCTCCCGGAGCTTCAGTCACACCCACATTACACAACAAGCATGCTACAAAGGATAGTCCAGGGGCAATACGGGCACAGGCTAGGGTCCTAGATTCATTCCTCTGGAGTGGTCTGAGAGGGGTCCCCCAAGGCGAGGTATTTACACCAAACCCTGGATGATCAAGGGGCTTCACTAGACCCAGAGTCATCAACCAAGTTCATCTGGAAAGACTTCTCAAACTGGGTTCCCATGCAATAAAGTATACGCATTTTTTTCTTCCACCGATAGTCTTCACACTTACAAGAACTTCCAAGTCCTTTCCCCTCAAACAGGCCTCTGAGATAACAGATGTCACCTCTATTCTGCAAGCTGAGACAAGCAGGAGGAGCCCCATAATCAGACACAAGCACACAGACGATGACACACACCCTGGCTTAGGACACGGATGCGGTCTGCCATTCCCATTAAGCGTAATACTCGGAGAAGGGAAAGCATTTGCATAAAGCCACAGAGAGAAAGAAACGATATCAGAACTGACAGCTTCACAGTGGGTGGCTTGATTCATAGGCTGCTCAGTGACATAAATTTAAAAGCCCAGGCCCTCAAGCAACATTTTAGCTTGGGTTCCTTTCCCCTTAATTACAAAATAAACTGAAGAAAAGAAGGTCTCCGCTCTCCTGAAGCTCCCCCTGAAACACAGGGAGCCTGCTGTTTCCGATTCAATACAATCTCCATTGCACCAGATCAATAGACCCTTTGGCTTGTGATGTCGCCTTCCTCACCGCAGGTTCAGGGGGATGGGGACAGAGCTGGGTCTCCCTCCCAGGGGTCTCAGGCTTTTTTTTCCCCCTTTCATCTACAAAAAGAATAAAAGCAGAGGGATTCTGAGTCGGCACAAGGATGCTCAGCCACGGGCAGGCAGCTGCATGAAACAGGCCGTAGGAAGGGTCCTTTAGTCAGAGACAGAAATCTACCCGATACAGAACTACTCAAAGTGTGGTCCCCAGACTGGCAGCACCAGCATCACATGGAAGCCTGTTACAAATGCAGAGTCTCAGGGCACCCCCCAGACCTACTGAGTCGGAATCTGCCTTTTAACAAGATTCTCCAGGCGATTCACAAGCATAGTGAAGTTTGAGAAATATCGTGCTAGAGAGCTACCAAACAGAAAAGGTACAAGCAGAAACAAGTTCTATAGTTAGGCAATTGCTATTGATCTGGTTTGGAAGGAGCCCTTGATTAAAATGACCAGAAAGCTAAGTTTCTAACTAGCTTCCATTCGCTGGCTTAACACAGTAAAACAGACCAAACACACGTGTGGGACATTAGCAACATGTTGGTGTGCGCATGGTGATGGTCACTGTGGACAAGGTGTTAAAAATCGAATTCACTGATTCAATGGGCTGTGGCAAGGCCCAGGAACCTGTATGGGTGAATCAGCACCACAAGTGATTCTGAGGCAGAGAGTCCCAAAACACACTATAATAAACTCCACACAGTTTATCAATTACAGTATGAAATCAAGAGGAAATGGTGCTTATGTTAGAAGTGCGCTCACAGCCGGTTGAGGGAGAGACCTCAGGACTACCGAGGTGAAGCTGGGTGAGAAGTAAACCTTGTCTGCTCCTAAATATATTACACATACACACACACACACACACACACTCATGTGTTAAGTTTTATAGCAAGGGGCCAGGAACATGTGATTCCCAGATGGTGATGGGGTGTTTATAAGTGGCTTACTTGGAATAGACCTATTCCTAATGAGAACAGGAGGGTGTCTGAACCACAGCTGGTGTAGTTAATTGGTGGGAATGTTTTGGATCCTGTGGTTCATGCGTTGGGGAGTTCTGTTTAGTCTAAGACAAATGACAACACTTATTCCATTGTAGATTCCACCAGAAGGTAAATAGTCAAATCGACATTAACTCCTAGTGGTCCAGGTGAGACAGGTTCTTATAGAGATTGATGAAACTTCTATTTAGAGTTGGCCAAGATTTCAGAAAGCCTCTGGTTCTTGCCGGCCTCTGGGCCATGGCGCACCTGCACCAGAATCGCCTGGATGACTTGTTAATAATGTGCTTTCCTGGACCCCATTGCCAAGGTGACTGCAGAACTTCCAGGAGCAGGACCCTGGACTTCATGGTTTTTAGAAGCCCCCATGCGGTTCTGGTGATCATCAGGTTTGTGAACCACAAAAACTGTATCTTCCGTATGAGAAAAAGAAAGTGGCATGCCCATAGACACGAGCCCTGAATTTCTATCCGGTGCCCACGGAAGGATGCTGTTAGCCATGCAGAAAACCACCTCTGCCCCAGGGGCTGGCCTTGGGAAAAAGAAAGCAGAAGCAGCAGTTTGAGGGGACTTTGTGCCAGTCATGAGCCAATCCCCCTCCACCACTGAGTCTTTGGTAGATACTCAAAATGTAGCACGTTGGCCGGGCGCGGTGGCTCATGCCTGTAATCCCAGCACTTTGGGAAGCCGAGGCGGGCGGATCACCTGAGGTTAGGAGTTCGACACCAGCCCGGCCAACATGGTAAAACCCCGTCTCTATTAAAAATACAAAAAATAGCCGGGTGTGGTGGTGGGCGCCTATAATCCCAGCTACTCGGGAGGCTGAGGCAGGATAATTGCTTGAACCCAGGAGACAGAGGTTGCAGTGAGCTGACATGGTGCCACTGCACTCCAGCCTGGGTGACAGAGTGACAAGTGTCTCAAAAAAAAAAAGAATGTAGCACATTACACAATCCCATGTCTCCAGCCTAACCCCAGTGCATGGCTCCAAACCAGCTCCAAATCTCGTTGAAGGAGCTGATGTTTGTACACATCTGTTTGGGATTATGCAGCGTTTAGTATGAGGGAAAAAGCAATAAAATTGACACAGGCATTGTCACATTCCCTTCCTAAATTCTGCCCTAGAAAGAAACACAAACATCTATTTAACAACGTTAAAAATCGGTGTATGTAGTATGCTACCATTTGTGTTAAAAGAATAATTCTATATATATACCTCTATCTGCTGTCATTTGCATAAAATTCCTTCTAAGTTATACAACAAACTAGAACCCTGGGATAAGAGAGGGCTTTTCACCATACCGTCTTTTATACTTTTAAAGTTTTGAATCATGAGATTGAATTGCTGATCTAAATCATTAAATTCACTCTTACTTTTGTTTTCAAAAAAGGATTGCATTAAACTTGCCAAGTTTGCAGTTGACCTTCCGCATCTGCCTGTTCTTGGTCCAGTGGGGCCCTGTGGCTCCGCAGGGTCAGACCAACACTCCCATTTGTCTCCTCTACTGGTTCCAAAGAGCTGGGTTGGTTCACAGGGTGTGGTCTCCCCACTGGGCACGGGGGTTAAACACTTCCACCCCAAGCACACCTCAAACCCTATTCACCATTCGCCAGCTTAAAGTGCACAGGATTTAGTTTTCCTAAATAATGCCAGAATTATGGCCAAATAAGTAATCTGCATAGTGAGAAAAGGATCTGATTGGAACATAGCAAGCCGCCCACTTGGCACCATTTACATCCAGACGCTAGCCGGCAGCCACCAAGTAAGTCCCAAAGGCCTCCAGCAGAATGAACAAACTGAGAGAACACTTGAGGTCCCACAAGGAGGCCTCGCATGGCAACCAAACAAAAAACTCCTGGGTATGTATCTGCTTAATTCCTCTTCCAGGTGAAACTGCTTACCCACCGCCATTAAAAAAAAAAAAAAAAAAGATGTATACTTTTGAGCAGATTCTCAAAAGGCTTTCTGACCCCTAGATGTTTAAGTGTCATGGCTTTGGAGCAGTTTCTCCATGTGTGGTCCTACAGCTTCCCGTGCAGAACCACCTGGAGCACTTTTCTCAAATGCACATCCCTGTGCCTTCAAGGAATAGGAAGTGCCTCCTTCAGAGTATCTGGAGGCCTAGGAATCCTCCTGTAAAATAAGCCATTCTCCCACTGACTTCACTAACCATTGAGAGTCACTGATCTCAGAAGCATTCAGAAGCTACAGTGTGAACTCAATGAGTAGTGTGTAAGTTGCCAGAATCAAAATGAGATTACTAAGGTTAAGAAAACTCTGACAAACAGAGCCAGGGCAGGTCGTGGAGAGAGAGTTCTCATGCTTGCAGGCCTGATAACGAAAAAGACTCTGCAAAAACCACAACCTTGCACAAAGGCCATGACAACCTTACACAAAAAAATACTTTGCGAGGATATCTGCCTGTTCACCCTTGGATTGGTGTCACCCTTGCTATTGATCACTGAAGGAAAGGATAATTATTTCAAAGCACTGATGTAATCCTCCTCATTTTTTCCTTTAAAAACCTTTGTCTTCCTTTACCTCTCTGAATGCACACATTGTTTACCAGGCACAACATTCTCATTGCAATGCTCTATTCCCAGATACACATCTTTTCTTTTAGAAAGCCTCTCTGTCTGTTATTTAGGTTGACAGTAGTATATATCCCCTTTTGAAAACTCATGGGGATGGGGAATGAACCAAAAACTCCCCAAAAAGGAAATAAAGTGCTGTGTGTTTGAACTTCCCCTGGAATTGCTTTTCCCTTAAAAATCAGTGTGTGACAGTCAAATGCAGATAATGCCACAATTGTAATAGCTTTTTCAATGCCATATTTAAACGGCTGAGTGTATAACTTTTAAGCCCTTCTCAAAAACTCATGCCTGGCTTCTATTTAAAGATTAAAAAAAAAGTCTGACTTGTTTATTGATCGTTCACTTAATTACCAAGTATAACAGTTTGCATTCTCAATATGATTTATTAATGACATAAACTTATTATTAACTCATGCTCAACTTGATACCATAATAGCCTTACACAGGAAGCTTCAAACATGTTACACTATGTTTACAGCCTTCTGGGGCTTAATTCCATCCTATCTCTTGATTGAAAACTTCCTCATCTGACCCAGAGAGTTTTCTCCCCAAGTTTTCTTACTGTGAGTCAAGATCTGTCCACGTAAAATTCTTTTTATGTTGGTATTTTAATTGAACACTAAAAAATAATAGTTCTTGGAATACAAGATTTAGTATAGCTCATAAAAAAATAAAATGACAATAATAAAAAAAATCTAGCTCACTCACATAAATTAAGGCAAAGCCCTAAAAATTCAACCCTCTGAATATCATATATTCTGCAGTTGATTTTCCATTTTCACCTCAAAATGCAATAAATTACAAAGTATTAGCATGTAGCAGTGCAACGTGGATACAGATCAGACACATAATTCTCCCTTAGAACATCGAGGCCATTTCTTATATTTGTCTTTCCAAATCTTTATTAACTCCACCAAAAGAGCTTATTGAAGCCCTACCTTCACTTTGACCTCAGGGGCTTTCAGCCAGTAAAAAAAAAAACAAAACAAATTAGAACTCTGATATTCACATACATATGGGGGAAAATCAATAGTTTTAATTTTCACATTGAGGCCCACAATTTTCAACTGACGGCCTCAGCAGGTTTTAATGGACACAAACAATTTACTTTTACTGTTTTAATTGTTTTTAGTCAATCACTTTTTATTGCGCCTCTACATCTGACTAAACAAATTAATCGAGCTATATTCATAAACGATGACTTGGTAAAATGGCCGGTTATGTGTATTTTACCATTTGAGTCTCAATTACAGGCGGCATTAGGAACAAGCTGGCCCAAAAGGTAGCACTGGTCATTAAAGCAGAAAGCGGAACAAGTCGGGAAGAAAATGACAGAGCAGTGGCCTTCTGTGGGTTAGGGCATCGAGGGCAGCTCCCAGCAGCTCCCTTTCCGCCATCTGAATACAAACGGCCCTCAAGTTGTTCCCTGGGGAGAAGCGCAGGGTCGTGGGTTTTGGGGATGGCAAAGGCCGTGGAAGCCAGAAGGCAGGTGAGAGCTGTTTGTGTCTAGCTAATTGGCAGACTCTATTACAGCCCAGGCCAGCCTGTAGTCAGACATGCAGACTGTTGTGTACACAACCCACTTTCTTTGGAATCAAATAAACCCTCTTCACTTTCCGAAAGCCCATAATATCCCGGAGCTGCAAGTTATCACCTCTAAATAGGCCATTTGGGAACCCTTTACAAACATCAGGAAAACCCCCTTCTCACTGAAAAAGCTTAAACACAATTTCTTCTAACTTAAAAATGTTTCTAAGAGTTGATCTGTAAGAGCCTCGCCAAAGATAAATATCTATGCCACCAACACAATGTTACATTTTAACTCCTAGAATCTGCTTTGATCATATGATCCAGCCCTGGGCTTGATTTCAATCATTAGTGAAAGTTAATCAATACCAGTTGTCATCATGGTTTATAGGACACGTTTTCCAGACCTGCCACCAAAGTGCTTTTTAACTTTGAAAAGTCATGGCGGTTTCTGGGTATCTCACTAGACAGCAACTGTATCACAGTGGGTTTGACTTTTGCAAATTCAGTTACGTGCACTGACCAAAAAAATAAGTGGGGGAGGGTGAAAAAGGAAATAATTCCAATAGTGCAAATGATTGTGCCATTCATCCACTTGATGAGCACGTGTCCCGGAGAGGGCATGAGATTGGAAATACGATTCAGCTGTCCCCATTGCTGCTTTAAGCTCTGTACCAATTCACACCTACTTGCTGCTCAGCTGAAGAAACTGCAATGAGTTCTAATTCATGAGAAGTTAACTGTGTTAGACTCACTGAGAAACAGAACCTTAACTTCCAAAAAGCAGTGCCTTCCTAAGGGAATGTCAAGGATAATTTGGGCTCCCCTAATGTGTTCCCAAACACCATCTTTTTTTTTTTTTTTTTTTTTTTTGGAGATGGAGTCTCTCTCTGTCCCCCAGGCTGGAGTGCAGTGGCGTGATCTCGGCTCACTGCAACCTCCGCCTCCCGGGCTCACGCCATTCTCCTGCCTCAGCCTCCTGAGTAGCTGGGACTACAGGCACTCGCCACCACGCTCGGCTAATTTTTTGTCTTTTTAGTAGAGACGGGGTTTCACCGTGTTAGCCAGGATGGTCTCGATCTCCTGACCTCATGATCCACCGGCCTTGGCCTCCCAAAGTTCTGGGATTACACGCACGAGCCACCGTGCCCGGCCCCAAACACCATCTTTAGCACTAACTCCTCTGGGCATCCCAATGTGAAAGTTCTGCTCCCTCAAACCAAAATCCAGGAAGATTCCTTCCTAGCTTGATTTATTTACAGGTTCCAGTAGTCAAACCCTCAAAATCCACGACTTGACCCAAAGAGCAAATAATTATTCCTTTTAATTGTGATAAATCACTCTGGAGTAGGCAAATATTTGATTCTCAATTAATTTCCCCCAGCACTCTCAGCAATTACAGTGCAGCTGCTCCACGACTCCCTCCACTTCCCCATTAGGACAGAGCATGGGTCTGATTGAAGGGACAGGTGACTGACAGTGACTTATAGGGGACAGGCTGTGCTCTGAGAGTATATTGCAAAAGCAAAAATTATGAGGAAATTAATATGCAGCTCTGAATTGGCATTCAGATGTAGCAGATGAATCGGAGGCCATAGTCTGATTTGGCTAAACTGCTGAAGAAGATAAAATGCTGACTACAGCTAGCACACATCCCTAGTGCCTAAAGGAGCAGTGATTTCTTCGAGAATTCAGTTATCTATTGCATTCTCCTCTCTAAAGACAGGGGTTTTATTTATCTATCTATCTATCTATTTATTTATTTATTTATTGAGAAGGAGACTCACTCTATCTCCCAGGCTGGAGTGCAGTGGTGCTATCTTGGCTCACTGCAACCTCCGCTTCCTGGGTTCAAACGATTCTCCTACCTTAGACTCCTGAGTAGCTGGGATTATAGGTGTGCACCACCATGCCCAGCTAATTTTTTAATTTTTAGTGGAGATGCAGTTCCACCATGTTGGCCAGGCTGGTCTCTGACTCCTGACCTCATGATCTGCCCGCCTCAGCCTCCCAAAGTGCTGGGATTACAGGTGTGAGCCACTGCACCCGATCAAGACTGGGGTTCTATAGAAGAGCAGAGAACTAGAACATTTTTCCAGGTTCCACTCCTTACTAGCTATGAGACTGTATTCAAGTTACATAAATGCTGTGTTCCTGTTTCCTCAACTTTAAAGTGGAAATAGGCGTAACACCTCCTACTCCTTAGGCTGGTTGCTAAACTCTAATAAGTTCATACACATATTTGTTACATGAATGAATAAATGTTAGTTGCTATTATTACTACTCATAACGATATCATCTTCATTACTATGAAAGTTTAAAAATACACAGAATAGGCTGGGCGCGGTGGCTCACGCCTGTAATCCCAGCACTTTGGTAGGCCAAGGCGGGTGGATCACGAGGTCAGGAGATCCAGACCATCCTGGCTAACACGGTGAAACCCCGTCTCTACTAAAAAGACAAAAAATTAGCCCGGCGTGGTGGCGGGCGCCTATAGTCCCAACTACTCAGGAGGCTGAGGCAGGAGAATGGTGTGAACCAGGGAGGCGGAGCTTGCAGCGAGCCGAGATCGCGCCACTGCACTCCAGCCTGGGTGACAGAGCGAGACTCTGTCTCAAAAAATATATATATATATACAGAATAAAACAATAATGTACGAAACTAACACATGGCAAAATTTCCTCCCACTACATTCCCTTTCCACAGTCGCAGCCACTTGGTCATTGTGTATTAGGAGGCTGTGCTTCAATTCTCTCTTCTGCCTTCTTTCTTTTTAAGAGACAGGGGTCTCACTATGTTGGCCAGGCTCAAGCAATCCTCCTGCCTCAGCCTTCCAAGTAGCTGAGACTACAGGAATGCACCACCATGCCTAGCTCTCTTCTGTCTTCTTTCTGTGCAGCTGACTGAAGATCTGTAAAATCCAAGTCTCGAGTACTGGGGAGATTAAATACAATAAAGTCTCAGAATCTTCTTTGGTCCAGGTCCAAATGACCTAAGAGAACTAGGGAACTACACGTGTACCAGTCCAGTTTACTAGACTCCTCCGCATGGGGGTTTGGGGTCTGTGGTCGTCATCCTAACAAAGTCCAAGGGTTACTTGCATCTCACTCAATCACATTACATAGTAAAAATTAAAACATAAATCTGGATCACAATTACTGCCAGGTCACTGAAGTGGCGCTAGATGGGATATTTGGCTTCAAGTCTGGGCTTAGGAAACCCCAGCAAGAGACCTACTGTGAAGAAAACTGAAGCCACATCATGTTGACTAAGCATCTGAAAAGAGAAGATAGAGGTCGCAACCCAAAGCTATTCAATCCAACACATTTTGCTGAATTGCCTCCCCTAGACACTAGGGCTATAATAACTAACTGGGGAACATGGTCTTAGCCCCCATGAGACTTATAACCCACAAACGAATTATCTTTTTACCTAACTATGGAATACAAAACTATACTATCCAGGTTCTTTGCTTATAAGCAAGAGAGATGGACTCTAAGAAAGAAAAGAGGACTTTACTAGAAGTATAACACTGTGGTAGTTTATAAAGATGGCCCTAATTTCTCACTCGTCCTGATCTCCACACCCTTTGCCATGTAACTTTGCAGTATCCACCCACCGTGGCGGGGCTGAGTTGTTGCTCCTTAGACACGAGGCTTACCTGTGTCACTTGCTTTGGCCAGTGGGATATTAGCAGGCATGACATAAGCAGAGGCTAAAAAAAGGATTTGAGGGTAGCAAGCTGTCATAGACTCAGTTTTTCTATTCCTCCCCTCTAAATACAACTAAATACCCTGGAAATAATTCAAAAGATGGTGATAAAAGGTGAAGAGAGAAACTGGACTGCCTAGGGACCTCAGGACTTGAAGAATGAAACAACAGTAAATTCCCTGGGTTTTCATTTTATCTCCCACGTATCCCAGACCGGGTACCAGAGAGCCTGCAACCCAGAACCGCCAACAGGCATGGACCAAAACAAAAAGAGAAAAATTAATAAAGAAACAGAAAAGGCCCAATCTGGCCAGAGTTCCCATCAGGGATTTAGAAAGGAGACCCATTCCCAGTGAGACCGGCAGCCTGATCTACCTTCACCATCAGCACCAGCTCCAGAAAACAACCATCCTAATCTACCCACAGCATCAGCAACAAAGAAACCCGGGCAGGGGAATCACCCCCCATCCCACATCCCACACCAGGCTGCACCAGCAGACCCAGCATCTCCCAGCCCTCTGCCCAAAAGGCAACCCAGGTCTAGCATTCCCAGCCTTCCACTCAGTAGCAGAAGGTAAACCAGGCCCAGGGCCTCCTGATTCCCACCTAGTGGCAGGGAACCACCAGACCTTGTAGCTCTTGGCTTTCCACCCAGCTGCAGAAGGTGGCCTACAAAGGCACTTTTCTTCCCTAGAAGCACCAACAGAGATAGAGTGAGAAGCTCACCTGTACCAGGTGGCAAAATAAAAGGCCAGGAGAAACATTCTCTGTCCTCCAGGTCCAGCAACCCTAGGTCCAACTTAGTAACACCAGATGGCACAGGAAAGCACTTTTGCCCTCTCCTATTCTCAAATTCTACTCCCCATTCCTGGGCAGCACCAGGAAGGACCCAGCAGAGGCTCAAAGGAGCCAGGATAACAAAGCAAAGCATAATAATATTGCAGGAACTTAAAAAACTAAATTGTCATTGGAACACAAGCCTATTAAAGTAGGCCAGAACCTACACACTAAACCTAAAAAGGGAGTTTTCCTGCTAAAATAAAGATGATTTAAATAGAATCAAGAACCAGGAAAATCTCAGCTTGAATAAGAAAAGACAATCAACTGGCACCAATACTGAGATGAATCAAATATTGTAACCTGACAAAGATTTTAAAGCAGCTGTCATAAAATTGCTTCAACAGGTAATTATGAATTCCCTTGAACAAATTAAATTATATAAAACTTCAGCAAATCAATAAAACTTATTTTAAAAATGAAAATTATAGAACTAAAAAATACAGTAACTGAAATAAAAAATTCATCAGATAGGCTCAAGAGTAGAGTGAAGATGATATAATATAGAATCAGAAAATTTGAAGACATATCAATAGAATTTGCTCAATCTGAACAAAAAAGAAAATTGACTGAAAAAAAATGAGCAGGGCCTTAGGGACCTATAGGACAATAATAAACACTTGTATCTTTGGGATTATTGAGGAAAAGGAGAAAGAATGTGGAGCTGAAAAAAATATGTGAAGAAATAATAGGTGAAACTTCCTAAATTTTATAAAATACCTTCCCAAATTTGATTTAAAACCTCTAGATTTAAGAAGCTGATGGAATCCCATGTAGGACAGATCCAAAGAAATCCATGCAAAGACATACTGTAAGTAAACTCCTGAAAACTAAAGACAAAGAAAAACCTTAAAAGCAACCAGAGAGAAATGATGCATTATAAGAGAACATCAAGTTAAACAACAGATTGTCATATGAAAACACAGAGATCAGAAGGAAGAGGCACAATATTTTTCAAGTACTGAAAGAAAATAACTATGAGTTCTGGATCTGATAAATCATCGTTCAAGAATAAAAGAGAAATAAAAACATCTCCAGGTGAAAAAGAACTACGAGAATTTCTCACTAGCAGATCTATCCTTAAAGTATAGCTAAAGGAATCTCTTCAAGCAGAATGAGAATGAGAAAAGAAAAGCATTAGAACTTCATAAAGGAAAGAAGATGCTATAAACCTGATATTTGTCTCCTCAAAATTCATATATTGAAATCCTAACCTGCAATGTGATGGTATTAGGAAGTGGAAGGCTTGGAGAGGTACTTAGGTCATGAGGACAGAGACCTCATGAATGGGATTTATGCATGTATTATATGATCCCAGAGACATCCCTTACCCTTTCTACCATTTGAGGACGCAGCAAAAAGATAGCCATCTATGAACAAGGAAGTGGGCCCTCACCAGACACTGACTCTGCCAGCACCTTGATCTTAGACTTTCCAGCCTCCAGAACTGCAAGGAATAAATTTCAGTTGTTTATAAGCCACCTGGTTTATGGCATTTTGTTATAGTAGTCCCAACACACTAAGACAGACTACATGAAATAGATAAAAATAAGGATTAAAATTATAGACTATTGGCTGGGTGCAGTGGCTCACGCCTGTAATCCCAGCACTTTGGGAGGCCAAGGTGGGTGGATCACAAGGTCAGGAGTTCAAGATCAGCCTGGCTAACCTGGTGAAACCCCATCTCTACTAAAAACAAAATACAAAAATTAGTTGGCCAGGGTGGTGCATGCCTGTAATCCCAGTTATTTAGGATGCTGAGGCAGGAGAATCACTTGAACCCAGGAGGTGGAGGTTGCAACGAGCTGAGGTTGCGCCACTGCACTCCAGCCTGGGTAACAGAGCGAGACTCCATCTCAAAAAACAAGACAGAAATTATACCTTTGCCCTCCTGAGTTTTAAAAATCATATTTTATGGTTGAAGTAAAATTTATAATACCAACTGATGTGGCACTTAATGTATGTAGAGGAAATGCTTGAGACAATTGTATTTAAAAACTATGGAGAGTAAAGAGACCTAAATAGAAGTAAGGCTTCAATGCTTCATACAATGTGATAAAACATTGATATAAGTAGGCTGTGGAAAAGTATATACATACATTGTAATATCTAGAGCAACCACTAAAAAATCTATGAATACTATATAAAAAATAATACAAACAATGTAAATATACTCAAAACCAGCGTAAATAAAATAATCCCTAAAAAATGTTCAAGTAATCTCTAGGAAAGCAAGAAAAGAGAAACAGAGAAATGAGAAACACAGGAACAAACAAAAAATAAAGAAATGTAGACTGAAGCCTGATATATTGATAGTTATGAATGTTAGTGATCTACATGTACCAACTAAAAGACAGGGATTGACAAAGTGGATAAAGACACATAGTCCAAAGGTACACTGTCTACAAGCAACTTACTTCAAACACAATGACAAAGTTTGAAAGTAAAAAAATGCAAATGAATATATCATGCTAACATCAATAATAATTAAAAAGCAAGAGTGGCTATAGTAACTCAAATAAAGCAGAGCTGAGAGCAAATAAAACTATAAAGAATAAAGAAGGATGTTACATAAAGATAAAACAATTCACCAAGAAGTCACAGCAATCCTAAATGCATATGCACCAAGCAACTGAGCTTCAAAACACATTGCTATCATCTGAATATATGCCCCAAAATTGACATGTTGGTAACTTAATCCCCTGTGCAACAGTGTTGAGAGGTAGGACCTTTTTGGAGGTGTTTAAATCATGAGGGACTCCTTCTCATGAATGGATTAATGTCACTATAAAAAGGGCTGGCACAAATGGGTTTGTTCTCTTGCCCTTCTGCCTTCCATCATCTGAGGACACAGCAAAAAGGATCTCATCAAATGCTAGTGCCTTGATTTTGGACTTCTCAGCTTCCAGAATTGTGAGAAATAAACTGTTCTTTATAAATTGGCAAGTATCAGGTATTCTATTATAGCAGTTCAAACAGAAAAACTGATAGAGCTGAAGGGAGAAATATACAAGTTTACAATTACTGTTGGGGACTTCAACACCACACTCTCAGCAACTGATAGAGTTGCTAGACAAAAAATAGGCAAAAATATAGAAGACTGAACAGTACCTTCAACTAACAGGAACTAATTGGCATTTATAGAAAAAAATGTGGAAAAGAATACCACAATAAACCATATTCTGAATCATAAGGCAACTCCCAACAAATTTTTAAAAATCAAATCATAGAGTTTTCCAGCAAGAATGAAATCAAACAAAAAATCAATAACAGAAAGAGAAAAGGAAAATCTTCAAACACTTGGAAATTAAATAACACCTATTTAAACAACCCAAAGTCAAAGAGGAAACCTCAATGGAAATTTGAAAAAAAAAAAACAGAATGAAAATTAAAATACAACATTTAAAAATATGTGTAACATAGCGAAAGCAATGTTGAGATGACAGTTTATAACACCAAGTGCTTACATTTAAAAAGATGAAAGATCTCAAGTCAACAATTTAAGTATTAAATCAAAAAACTAGAAAAAAAGAAAAATAAAGTAAGAGTAAAGAAAGAATGATAGTAATCAGAAATCAATGAAATTTAAAATAGGAAGAAAGTAGAGAAAATCAATGAAACCAAAACTGATTATTGGAAAAAAGTTAATAAAAGTAATAAACATCTAGCAAGACTAAAAAAATAAAAAGAGAGGAGACACAAATCACCAATATTAGGAATCAAACACAGGAGCCATCACTACAGATCCTGAAGCCATGTAAAGGAGGCTAATCAGGGAATACTAAATACAACTTTACACTCATAAATTTAACAATTAGAAGAAATGGGGCTGGGTGTGGTGGATCATGCCTGTAATCCCAGCCCTTTGGGAGTCCGAGGTGGGCGGATCACTTGAGGTCAGGAGATCAAGACCCCAGCCTGGCTAACAAGGTGAAACCCCATCTCCACTAAAAAATACAAAAATGAGCCGAGTGTAGTGGCATACCCCTCTAATCCCAGCTACTTGGGAAGCTGAGGCAGGAGAATCACTTGAACCCAGGAGGCAGAGGTTGCAGTGAGCCAAGATCCCACCACTGCACTCCAGCCTGGTGACAGAGTGAGACTCCATCTAGAAAAAAAGAAGGAAGAAGGAAGGAAGAAGAAGAAGAAGAAAGAGGAGGAGGAGGAGGAGGAGGAAAAGAAGAGGAAGAAGAAGAGGAGGAGGAAGGAGAAGAGGAGGAAGAAGAAGAAGGAGAAGGAGAAGGAGAAGAAAAGAAGAAAAGAAGAAGAAGAAGAAGAAGAAGAAGAAGGAAGAAGAAGGAAGAAGAAGAAGGAGGAGGAGGAGGAGGAGGAGGAGGAGGAGGAAGAGGAAGAGGAAGAGGAAGAGGAAGAAGAAGAAGAAGAAGAAGAAGAAGAAGAAGAAGAAGAAGAAGAAGAAGAAGAAGAAGAAGAAGAAGAAGAAGAAGAAGAAGAAGAAATGGACCAATTTCTTGCAGACTACAAACTACCAAAATTAACCAAGCTAAAATAGGTAGCCTGAATACTCCTATAATCATTAAAGAAATTGAATATATAATTTAAAAGCTACAAATAAGAAAAACCCTCTGGATCATATAGCTTCACTGGAGAATTTTACCAAACATTTAAAGAATAATTCATTCAAATTTTACACAATCTATTCTTCCAGAAAATAGAGGAAGAAATTAGTCTCAAGTCATTTTATGAAGCCAATATTACCTTGACACTAAAACCAGAGAACTACAATACTAAAAGAAAACAAACAAGCAAACAAAATACCACAGGCCAATTAGCTGTCATGCTACCTAGATGTAAAAATCTCAACAAAATAATACAAATAGAATCCAATGGTGTATTAAAAAAAAATCATACACCATAACCAAGTGGGATTTATTCCAGGCTTGAAAGGCTGGTTCAACATTTGAAAGCCAATCAATGTAATCCAACATATCAACAGCCTAAAGAAGAAAATTTATATAATCATTTCAATTGATGCAGCAAAATATTTGACAAAATCCAACACTAATTTATAATAAAAACTATCAGCAAGCTAGAAATAAAGGAGAACTACCTCAACTTGATAAAGTGCATCTACAAAAACCTATGGATAATACCATACTTAATAATGAAAAGCTGAATGCATTCCCACTAATGCTGGAAACAAGGAAAGATGTTCTCTCTCATGATTCTTCTTTAACATTGTTCTGGAAGGTCTAGCCACTGCAACAAAGTAAGGGGATAGGGGAAGACATACAGATTGTAAAGGGAGGAATAAAACTGTCACTATTTGTAGATGATAGAATTTTCTACATTAAAAAAAAAAAGCCCCAAGGTATCTACCAAAATAAACAAGCAAACAAAAAAACATTCCTAGGCTGGGCACGGTGGCTCACACCTGTAATCCCAGCACTTTGGGAGACCAAGGCAGACAGATCACCTGAAGTCAGGAGCTTGAGACCAGCCTGGCCAACATGGCAAACCCCGTTTCTACAAAAAACACAAAAATTAGCTAGGTGTGGTGGCACACGCCTGTAATCCCAGCTACTCGGGAGGCTGAGACATGAGAATCACTTGAACCCAGGAGGCAGAGGTTGCAGTGAGCCAAGATACTGCACTGCAGCCTGGATGAATGAGCAAGACTCCAACAACAACAAAAAAATTCCTAGAACTAATCATTGAATTCAGCATGGTTGCAGAAAACAAGATTACACAAAAATAGAAAATCAATTGCTTTTTTTTTTTTTGAGACAGAGTCTCACTCTATCACCAAGCTGGAGTGCAGTGGTGTGATTTTGGCTCACTCCAACCTCTACCTCCCGGGTTCAAGTGATTCTCCTGCCTCAGCCTCCCAAGTAGCTGGGACTACAGGCACACACAACCACACCCAGCTAATTTTTTTGGTATTTTTAGTAGAGACAGGGTTTCACCATGTTCACCAGGCTGGGGTCTTGATCTCTTGACCTCATGATCCACCTGCCTCGGCCTCCCAAAGTGTTAGGATTACAGGCATGAGCCACCGTGCCTGGCCCAATTGCATTGTCATATGCAGTCATATGCTGAATAGCAACGTTTCAGGCAATGGTGGAGCACATACATAAACGTGGTCCCATAAGATTATAATACCATATTTTTGCCTTACCTTTTCTATGTTTAGATACACAAATACTTAGCACTGTGTTATAATTGCCTACAGTATTCAGGACAGTCACGTGCTGTATAGGTTTGTAGCTTAGGAGCAATGGGCTACACCATCTAGCCTGGGTGTGTAGGAGGACAGACCATCTAGGTTTGTGTAAGTACACTCTGTGATGTTCCCACAACAATAAAATTGTGTAACACATTTCACAGAACATATCCCTGCCATTAAGCGATGCATGACTGTATTAAAACTTAACACATGATAGCTGAAATTAAAAACACAATACCATTTACAATCACACCTAAGAAAATGAAATGCCTATATACAAGTGTTACAAAATACATACAGGATCTGCATGCTAAAAATCACAAAACTCTTAGTAAAGAAATCAAATAAGACATAAATACATGGAGAGATACATGCCATGTTCATGAATTGACAAACTCAACATATTAAAGATATCAATTCTCCCCAAACTGATCTATAAGTTTAATGCCATTCCTATCAAAGCATCTAAGCAGTTTTTTGTAGACATAGACAAGCTTATTCTGAAATTTATACAGAAAGGCATAAGCCCTAGAACAGCCAAAATAATCTTGAAAAAAAGAATGAAGCATGAGGATTCACTGTACCTGATATTAAGACTTACTATATAGCTACATAATGTGGTATTGGTGGAGGGAGAGATACATAGAACAACAGAACAGAATAAATAACTCAGAAATATAGCTACACAATTACGGCCAACTGATTTTTCACAAAAGTGCAAAAGAATGGAGGAAGGATGACCTTTCTAACAAATGGTGCTGGAGCACATGGACATCTGTAGGCTAAAAATAAATTTTGACCTAAACTTTACACATTATATGAAAATCAACTCAAAATGGGTCCTGAACATATATGTAAAATACAAAACTGGAAAACATTCCGAATACACATAGGAGAAAATCTTTGAGATCTGGGGCTAGGCAAAGAGTTCTTAGACTTAAAACCAAAGGTATGATCCGTAAAAGGAAAAATTGGTAAATTGGACATCATCAAAATTAAAAACATCTCTTCAGAAGACCCTGTTTAGAGGCTGGATAGACAACTCACAGACTAGGAGACAATACATCTGACAAAGATATATAGAGCATTTAAAGAACTCTCAAAACCCAACAGTGAAAAAGCAAACAATCTAATTCAAAAATGGGCAAAACCGTGAACATAAGTTTCACTGAAGAAAGTACATAGATGGCAAATAATGACATTAAAATTTTTGTTCCACATTTGGATTTAATTTAAAAAGACATTAAAATATTTTCAACTTCACTAGCCATTAAGAAAAATGCAAATTAAAACTGTAATGAGATAATACTGCACACCTATCATAATGGCTAAAATTTTTTAAAA
This sequence comes from Pongo pygmaeus, assembly GCF_028885625.2. Lineage (NCBI taxonomy): Eukaryota > Metazoa > Chordata > Mammalia > Primates > Hominidae > Pongo > Pongo pygmaeus. The sequence goes on from NC_085930.1 coordinate 80,272,872, forward strand.
ATAGTGACCACCAAATACCGGCAAGGATAGAGAAACTAGATTATTCACACATTGCTAGTGGGAATGTGGAATGGCACAGCCACTCCGAGGTTGGCAGGTTTTTTTATAAAAACCAAACATGCAACTGCTATACAACCCAGTAATTGCACTTTTAGGCATTTATCCCAGAGAAATAACAATTTATATTCACACAAAAACCTATACACAACAGGAAAACCGCTGTTCATAACAGCTTTATTTGTAACAGCTAAAAACCAGAAATAATCCAGATATTTTTCAATCAGTGAATGGTTAAACAAACTATAGGACATCCATACGGTGGAATATTACTCAGCAATAAAGAGGAACAAACTACTGATTAGCAACTTGGATGAGCATCCAGAGAATGATGCTGTGAAAAAAAGCCAATCTCAAAAGGTTATCGACTGTATGATTGTATTTATATAACATTCTTGAAATAAAATTATAAAATTTGGCCAGGCGCAGTAAGTTCACGCCTATAATCCCAGCACTTTGGGAGGTCGAGGTGGGTGGATCACCTGAGGTCAGGAGTTTGAGACCAGCTTGGCAACATGGTGAACCCCACCTCTACTAAAAAATACAAAAATTAGCTGGGTGTGGTGGTGTGCGCCTGTAATCCCAGCTACTCGGGAGGCTGGGGCACAAGAATCACTTGAACCCGGGAGGTGGAGGTTGCAATGAGCCGAGATGGCACCGCTGCAGTCCAGGCAGGCCAACAGAGTAAGACTCTGTCTCAAAAAAAAATTATAAAATTGAATGCACACTCAAACATTATTGAAATGAAATTATAGAATTAAATACACACTCATACACATACATACACACACACACACACAAATGTGTACAAGTTAGCTGGGAAGACCTGAATAAGATCAGTGCATTGTACCAATGTCAATATCCCGGTTGTGATACTGTACTACAGTTTTGCAAGCTATCATCACTGACGGAAATTGGGTAAAGGATACATATATTACTTTTTCTTTTTTTTTGAGACAGAGTCTCGCTCTGTTGCCCAGGCTGGAGTGCAATGGCACAATCTTGGCTCACTGCAACCTCTGACTCCCGGGTTCAAGCAATTCTCCTGCTTCAGCCTCCCGAGTGGGATTAGAGGCATGTGCCACCATACCTGGCTAATTTTTGTATTTTTAGTAGAGACGGGGTTTCACCATGTTGGTCAGGCTGGTCATGAACTTCTGACCTCAAGCAATCCACCCACCTCAGCCTCCCAAAGTGCTGGGATTACAGGTGTTAGCCACCGCACCCAGCTGATCTCACTATATTTCTTACAACTTCATGTGAATCTATAATCATCTCAAATAAGTTTTTTTAGAAAAGGGAAAAAACAGAATTTCATTTTTTGTTTAAACGGGTTTGTGTATCAGAGCCTTCTCTTTTTTGCCTCTGCCGTTGCAGAGGCAAAACATGCCTGGATTAGTTGGCTTGGAGGATAAAAGATATGTGCACCAGAGCCCATCACCCTAGGTGCCTCAGCTGAGGCCACCTTAGATCTGTCAACAGCAAACCCATCCTCAGTCATGTGGAAACCCATGCAAAATCAGCAGAGCCAAGCACCAGCCGACCCCAAACACACAAGCAACTAATGCTTACTGCTGAATGCCACTGAAGGTTTTGTGGCTGTTTGTTATATACCATTATCATGGCAATAAATAACTGATACAACAGCCCAGTCTCAGAAAATACACAGCCAAGTTAGCTCCATGGAGGCAGGCAGACCAGCATCACTGGGTTTTCCATATAGGGATACAGCCGCTCCCACCATTTTTTGTACCTGAGTCTTGTGGCTCAAGTACAAAAAATTCAAAATCTCAGGAAGTGTCTGCTTGGCTTAGCTCAGATTCTGTCCTCAATGAATATGGGACCCCCTAAGGAAAACTGGAATACAATAAAAGAAGGGATAATATCCCCTAGCCAGGAAAAAATGAAAGATGTCCTCTGCCAAGACCAACACGTAGTATTTACTTATGCCAGAGAGAGGGATTCACTTCTAAAACAGATTTTAGAATTCACCATTGCCATTTTTAAATCATTTTAAGGGAGAATAGCTTTGGGAAAGTAGACCACATTGAGAGTCAGTGTAACAAAATAGTTCATAATAAATATGTTGACCCTAAAACTAGACTGTGTGGGTTTGAACTCAGCTTCTCTGCAAAATTACAAACTTCTTGAGTTTTGAGCAATTAATTAATTTGAAAAATGACATATCCTACACCCAGATATTAAGAGATTTTTTTAATGTCTATTACCACATTTAAAGCTCCAAAAGTCCTGAAGTACAGAAACCTGTGTATGTGGGACTAACCCAGCACATCACTCAGGTTACTGTGACAGAATGGTTTAGGGGCAGGCTCAATTTGTATCCTGGCTCTGTGTAACCTTGGATAAATCATTTAACCTCTCTGTGCCTCAGTGAACTTATCCGTAAAATGGTGATAGTAACTGCACCTATCTCACAGGGTGAAGACTTAGTTATTCTGTGTGTAAAGCATTTAGAACAATGTCTGAAGCATAACAATTTCCAGTACATGCTGATTATTATTAATTCTTTAATCCTTTGCTTGCATAAAGAAATTATTTGCTTTACCATTCCTCCTGGTGGATGAAAACAGAATTTACATTTGACCTGTGAGTTTCAACAACAGGAAAGGCCATATGTCAAATTTCATCCCTTGGCAATTGAGAGGGAATAACTAAAGAGCATCATAAATCCCTAAATCCTGATTTTAACAGCTACAGCGACTGATCCTTTGATACCTAACATCCTATTTCACGATTGTAAATGTCCAATTCCTTTCAAGGTTTCACAAGGATACTTTACGGCCACTCCTCCATTGATCACATGGCTTACTGACACACCACAGCTGAGCCAACCAAGTCTTTCAGTGCGTACAGAGCAGCTCTCTTCTCTGTTTGTGGGCATTGGATTAATAGTCAATGGTTGCCATGGCTGTGTGGTCATCACACATTTGGCCACACAGGATTAGATCAAGGGAAGCCTCCTGATAGAGTGGGCTAAATAAGTAATTTTTCATCTCTGAAGACCTAGGTTCAAACCTCACTGATGCCACAAGATAAAACAGGTTTTGTGGCCTCAGTCCATCCCACAATTTGTCAAAATCCAGCAGAAATAAAATCCTTCTTGAAGGCCATTAATCAAAGAACATGAAGTCATCATAGCCAAGGATTGATGGGATATAGGGAAGCTAAGAGCTACAGTGGGTATCATTGGCCTAATTAGAAATGGCTTCTTTTTGTTAAGAACTTCTCCAGGACATAGGCTCAGAAGTAGATAAAGGCACAGACAATAATACTACCAGTCCCCATCCCCTCCTCCCTACCCCTGGCAGATAGTCACTTACTTTCTGCCTCTAGAGAGTTGCCCATTCTGGACATTTCACATAAACGGAAGTAGATAATATGTAGTCTTCTGTGCCTGGCTCCTTTCACTTAGCATGTTTTTAAGATACATTCATGTCATAGTATGTACCAATACTGCATTCCTTTTTATGGCTACATAATATTCCAATGTAGAGATACACCACATTTTATTTATCTGCTCATTGGTAGACGGACATGTGTTTTGTTTCTACATGTTGGCTAATATGAATAGTGCTGCATGCTTTTTTTTTGTTTCTACATTTTAGCTCATATGAATAATGCTGCATGCAAGTTTTCATACACAAGCATGAAAACACATGTACAAGCTTTTGTGTGCACATACGTTTTCAATTCTCTTGGGTATATATATCTAGAAGTGGAATTGCAGGATCATATGTAACTCCATGCTTAACTTTTTGAGAAACTGACAGTTTTCCAGTGTGCACCATTTTACATTCCCAACAGCAGAGTATGAAAATTCCAATTTCTGTGCATCCTCACCAACACTTGTAATTGTTTTTCTTTTTTATTATAGCCATCCTTATGAGTATGAAGTAGTAGCTTATTATGGTTTTGACTCGTTAAATATATTTTGTGTGCTTATTGGCCATATATATATTTTTTTTATATATATAAATAATCTTTAGAGAAATATCTGTTCAAATTTTTTGTACATTTTTAAACTGGGTTATTTGTCTTTTATTGTTGAGTTGTAAGATTTCTTTATATATTCCAGATACTAGTTTTTTATCAGATATATAATTTGAAAATATTTTCTTCCATTTTATGAATTGTCTTTTCACTTTCTTGATGGTATCCTTTGAACCAACTTTTTTTTTAATGAACTTCAATTTATCTAATTTTTCTTTTGATGTATGTGCTTTTGGTTGGGGATTCCTTTTAAGTGGCAAAGCCATAAAGAAGATAGGAAATTTTGAATCACTCATAAATTCTATAAAGGCTGCCTACTTGATTTTATGAACAGTCACAAACCCTTCAACCCACAGTCTGGGGTGTGTATATCTTTTAGTTGGCCCACAAAGTGGCTTTGTTTTAATGGAGCTGAAGTAGGAGGTGGGGCTCAACTCCAGAGGTGGGGCTCAGACACAGGACCAAATTGAAGACTAGCTAAAACAGGGATGGGGGTAGAAGCAGCTTCCCATAAGACACACCCACCAGTGGGCCATGTCAGTTCACCATTGCCATGGCAACACCCAGATGCTGCCACCCCATTCCATGGCAACAACCCAACAACCTGGAAATTACCACACTTTTCCTAGAAATTTCTGCATAATCCACCTCTTAGTTTGCACATAAATAAAGTAGGTATAAATATGACTATAAAACTGCCTCTGAGCTGCTACCCTGGGCACACTGCCTATGGGGTAGCCCTGCTCCACAAGAAGTAGCGTCTCTGCTGCTTTGCACTGCCACTTCAATAAAAGTCGCTGTTTAACACCACTGGCTAGCCCCTGAATTCTTTCCTGGGCAAAGCCAAGAACCCTCCCAGGCTAAGCCCCAGTTCTGGAGCTTGCCTATCCTGCATCAGAGCCAAGGTTTAAAAATCTGGAATTTCAGCCTCTACAGAAATATTTGAAGAACTGGCCATATAAAGCCATCTATTCCCACACTCTACAGAAATCAAGAAGAGGCTACCACTTTAGCTGGGCCCTAGACAGTATTTACTATTCTCATTATTATTAGCAGCTGCCTCACAGCCTCAGAGGCCCAGTTCCTCTCTCTGTATCTTTACAATAAATCTTCTCCTTGTAGTAAACGGAATGTATTGCTTATAACCTACATACTCCCAATAAAATACACGGGAGTATTTTCTTTTAGCAGGCAGACCGTAAAAGACATTAACATGAGGGGAAGAGAGCCCTCTTCCTCTTTACTCTGGTATTTCCCAATAGAGCAGTAGCAGTATTCTCCACCTCCCCTTCATGTCCTACCCTGGGATGGTACAGATGAGGTCTTTGAGGGTGGATAGAAGGAACAGGCAGGGCAGTGGGCTCAGGACTAAATCCTTGGCCCAGCCCTGCCTCAACTTTTACATTAAATCCAGGAGTCTTATTTTTAAAATGGAAACACCAGCTGCCTAGGTACTCTATTAGTCAGCATTCTCTTGGTTATGGATGGCAAAAAACCTTGCTCAAAGCAGCTCAGGAGAAAGGGGGGATTTATTGGCTCACATTCCCAAATCAGGGTGTCAGCAGTGTGGGCATGGGCCCAGGAATGGCTAAGGCCATGAATTGGAGCTCTCTCGACTTCCCACCCATCTCCTGTCTCTGCATTTCTCTGTAGCACTTCTGTAGTCTCTCTTCCCACAGAACTGTCTGTCAGATGCCAGAGGTCACAGAGGCTTGACACAAGACAATTCCCAGACTCTCATCCCTACATCCTTGGCCAGAGAAAACAGGGCCTTTTTCTTCCCAGTCCAATTTGGGAAAGTCCAAGGGAAAACTCTGATTAGACCAGCTTGGGTGACCAATTGCATTCACTCATGGAGCAATCACAGCAGCCAGGGAATGAGATATTCTGATCGGTCCACCTGGGTAACAGACTAGCCCTTCCAACCATGACTCTGGTCAGAGAGATATGGTTCTGTCATTTAGATCAAATGGCCAGGCCAGGTGCAGTGGCTTTTGCCTATAATCCCAGCACTTTGGGAGGCCAAGGCAGCGGATCACTTGAGGTCAGGAGTTCCAAACCGGTCTGGTCAACATGGAGAAACTTCATTTCTACTAAAAATACAAAAATTAGCTGAGCGTGGTGGTGTGTGCCTGTAATTCCAGCTACTCAAGAGGCTGAGACATGAGAATCGCTTGAACCCAGGGGACGGAAGTTGCAGTGGGCCGAGATCGCACCATTGCCCTCCTATAGTCCAGCCTGGGTGACAGTGCGAGACTCTGTCTCAAAAAAAAAACAACAAAAACCAAACCAAACAAAACAAAACAGAAAGGCTAAAGTGTGGCAGGAGGAGGAGAGGATGAGATGGGCATGAGTTGATCACTGAAGTTGTGTAGACATCCCTGGGATGCATTTCTTAATATATAAGAACTATTAGGAATGAATTTTTTAAATGATGGTCAAAGGAAGAATATGTATCTGGCACTTGCATTGTTTCAAATAGCTTGCCATTTACTTTTTAATGTTTCTTATGGTCTTGTAGGGTATTCTTTTCCCTACTTTGCAAACAAGCAAATTAAATCCAAGATAAATTAGGTAACTTACCCAAAGTACCCAAATGGACAACTGGCTTCGCTTCTACTCAGGATAATGCTAAACTCTTCACTTGTGCCACCATTCCATGCTGTTTTGTTTTGTTTTGTTTTGTTTCCCCCTGGAAAGACGAAGGTTTAGAAACAGCAGGAGAATTCATCAAAGACTCTGCTAAGCCCCTCCACCCAGACCTCCGGCCCCTCATGTAGAAGAGATCTCTATAGACCTGGATAGCAAACAGTTACCTTGCTAGTCAGCTCTGACTAATTTAAATTGGCCTAAAACAATATAGAAAGAAGACGCGTGAAGCTGCCTCTGGGTTGAAAGATTTAAAAAAAAAAAAAAAAAGATGCTGTGATAAATTGACAATGTCTGTCATGGGCAAAGGAAAGATAATTTAATTTTACCCCCAAATTACTAGACAAGAGAGTATCGCCCTGATTATTTTGACCTCTAGATGATTTTTTTATTCTCTATCGCTATCCAACTTTCCTTTCAACATACTTTGGAATAACATTACTTTCTTTCCTAGCATCCTTCTTCCTGTACCCCCGAGTTCCTAAAATGCTGCCATGGTTAAAACATCATTTATTAAGATCCCCTGTTACTATACTTTGCTCTTCATTCTTAGGGCCTTGTGGCCACTCTGCTTCTCTTATGCAAGCGGGGGTCTTACATTATTCTGTGCACATCTAGCTCCCGCATAGCTCAAAGCATGGATCTGCAGCCTGCAGCCTCTTTCTTATTTATCAAGGCTTTCCAGGAAGAGTAGGGTCTTCACCACCTTCACCAGCACAGCTTTCTCATAACCCATGCAACATATATAATCATACATAAGTAATGCATATACAAAGAGATTCTTTTGCCATTGAAAAATGCACAAGTGTGCAGATCCTAGATGCACACACACACACACACACACACACACAGCTTCCTAAACCCTACAAAGAAGTGCTATAAACTCCAACTTTTTTAGGATGTGTGTGTATGGAGAGAGAGAGAAAGTTTCCAAATTTATACATTCTACTCCAGTCCATTAGTGAGAAATGGGTGAAAAAAACAGTTATACAGACATATAATAGGATAACACACAGCCACAGTCATCAAACAAAGCAAGCAGTGGATCTACAAGTCCCGGTATGGAAAAGTCTCCACCATAGGTCATTAAGCAAGCAAAGCAAATCGGCCTGTGGAAAATTGTCAAAACGTAACAAGAGTGTTCAAAGATAATGGGCAGTCACAGATACCAATATCCACCAACAGGGAGCAAAGCAAAGATGTATGAACAGTCCCATTTCTGATGACAATAATATATTAGCATGTACCTTACAAGTAAATCTGAAGGTCAGGCATGGTGGCTCACACCTCTAATCCCAGCACTTTGGGAGGCCAAGGCGAGCGGATGAGTTTGAACTCAGGAGTTCAAGACCAGCTTGGGTAAATGGTGAAACCCTGTCTCTACAAAAAGATAATAGTAATAAGGATAATAACTTTTTTTTTTTTTAGCCAGAGTCTCGTTCTGTCGCCCAGGCTGGAGTGCAGCAGCGCAATCTTGGCTCACTGCAACCTCCACCTCCCAGGTTCAAGCAATTCTCCTGCCTCAGCCTCCTGAGTAGCTGGGATTACAGGCAACTGCCACCATGCCCGGCTAATTTTTGTATTTTTAGTAGAGACAGGGTTTCACCTTGTTGGCCAGGCTGGTCTCGAACTCCTGACCTCGTGATCCACCCGCCTCGGCCTCCCAAAGTGCTGGGATTACAGGCATGAACCACCGCACCTGGCCATTATAATAATTTTTTTTTAAATTAGCTGGGCATGGTGGTGCACACCTGTAGTCCCAGCTACTAACGAGGCTGAGGTTGGAGGATTCTTGAGCCCAGGAAGCAGAGGTTACAGTAAGCCAAGACTGCGCCACTGCAGCCTGGGTGACAGAGTGAGATCCTGTCTCAATCAATCAATCAATCAATCAATATGTGAAAGACTATACGCCACCATAAAAAGTCATAATCCATGGGAAATGAGATCACGAGAGACATTTACTTTTAAGGTTATACATTTCTATAATGATTGAATGTTTATTAACAGAAATGGCTTAAGATTTTTTAAAATCTACTTCATAGAAATGTAGGTGTCATTTAGATTTAAAATTCCACCTGAGGCCTCCCTCAGAAAGAAGGAGGGAAGAGGGGAAAGAAGAGAGGGAAGGAGGGAGGGGAGGGGAAAGGAAACAGGGAGGAAGAGAGAAGGACTAAATTAAGCTCCTCCTTTAATGTAGAATCATAACCACTTTGACCCCTAGGATTATTTTCAACTACGTGCATAAACCAAAACTATCAAAGGCTAACTTTTTAAAGTTGGAGATGAAATGCAGCAATGTCCTGAAATATAAAAGGCCCTATATCCAGACACAGCCTCTCTCCCTAAGTGCCTGGGGGAATTGGATTCCTCCTACAGCCTCTCTTTCCCACCTCTCTGAGGTTCCTGAGCTCCACCTGTGTGTGTCAAGATACACTTTTCAGTGTCCCGGTGCAGCCCTGTGGCATAGCAGAGCTCACACAGCTTCAGTATTTCCATTTCCTGCCTCCCCGCCGGGATGACAGTGAATTCTCTCCCTACACCCCTGATATTTCCAACTGTTGTGTCTTGAAAGAGACACTCAGACTATCTGGCCCAACCATCATGGTCAATGGAAACGGGCTTCTTTGACATCTCTTCTCTCCAGATTACTTCTCCTCTGATCACTCCTCATGCCACTGGTTCCCTTCAGCCCTTGGACGACAATCAGGCCTCACCTTGAGCCCCTCAGGGAGCCATCCCGGGGCAATCTCCTCATGGCCATCTGTCACATCTTGAGATAGGGCAGAAAGTTGTTCTTCCATCAAGCGGACTATTCATTCCCCTCCACAAATTAACTCTCTGCTCCTCTCATCCAGGTTCCGCTGTGTTATTGTTGTGACACGCTCCATCCTTCCAGTCGAGGTGACTTTTCATGGTTTTCCTAGAAACTTTGGTTTGCTACCATGTACGCCTTGATTAAAAATGTGCTGTCGGGTGAAACATACCATTCAGGGGAGGGTTATTTGTTAATTAGTGAAACAAATCAGGTCAAATGTTTCTCATAAAGATTTTGCACATCTGCAATTCTGAAATGGCTTACATTTAGCTTCTTAAGTGATTTTTTTAATAAAGAATAAACACAAAAGGAAATCTACTTTTTTTAGACAAGTTCTCGAAGTAGTAACAACAGAGACCTTACTTGTTCCTGTATCAATATTTTTTCACACAATCATGCATCAAAAAAATCATTATTTTTAAACCATTGCTTTTGTTTTTGTTTGAATTTAAAAGTAGGGGCGGTAGAGTGTAATGGTTCATGCCTTTAATCCTAGCACTTTCGGAGGCTGAGACGGGTGGATCACTTGAGGTCAGGAGTTCAAGAGCAGCCTGGACAACATGGTGAAACCCCAACTCTACTAAAAATACAAAAATTAGCCTGGCATGACTCGGAGGCTAAGAATCGCTTCAACCCAGGAGGCGGAGGTTGCAGTGAGCTGAGATTGCACCACTGAACTCTAGCCTGAGTGACAGAGCAAGACTCTGTCTTGAAAAAAAAAAAAAAGTAGGGGCTACCTAGGTGAGAGAGGCCATTGGACCCATCCTGTTATTTGGGAAGGCTTTTTGCTTTGGACCATCCACCCAATATTTCACAAAATTCAGATGGTTTTTGGATAAGAGGTCTTCAAACACAGGGTTTACTCCATTTATACAATACCTCTTTACCTGCTCCTAAAATTATATGGGCAAGTTGCTCACCTCTCTCATGGGCCCTGGCTGAGAGCAGGAGCCTCCTATCTTTATTCACTGTAACTCTCTTAGCGTGGTGCCTGGCAGGCAGGAGCAGCTCAATGTGAGCTGCCTTAGTGAACTGCCATGTGTTATGTTCTATTTTCATTCTTTTTTTAATTTCTTATTTTTAGAGACAGAGTCTCACTTTGTCACCCAAGCTGGAGTGCAGTGATGCAATCATGGCTCACTGCAAGCTCGACCTCCTGGGCTCAAATGATTCTTCTGCCTCAGCCTCCTGAGTAGCTAGGACAGGGTGTGCTACCACACCTAGCTAATTTTTTTAGTTTTTATAGACACGGGGTCCCAATATGTTGCCCAGGCTGGTCTTGAACCCCTGGACTCAAGTGATCCTCCCTCCTCAGCCTCCCAAAGTACTGGGATTACAGGTATGAGCCACCTCACCCAGCCATATCTTTATTCTTGATTGGTCTTCAATCAGGCCATGGCTCCCCCTAGCCTTGAGGAACTGGAACGGACAGACTGTGTCTCACTTATCTTTTTATTCCCAGAAACTGGCACAAAAGCCCTTAACACTTTAAAATTTTTTCCAACCTCCAGTTATAAGCCAGGCATTGTGGAAGATACAAAGAGAAGAAAGATAGGATTGCTGCCTGTGATAACCTGCCTTTTATTTATAGTAACAGTGATAAAAATGACTCAAATGTGAATGTTTAATATGGAACTGTGTTAATGCCACACATACATTACTTCGTTTCATTCTCCCAACAGCCCCTTGATAGAGGGTGTCTTCCCCACCCCCACCCAACCCCGCAATTTTACAATCAAGGTAACTGCAGCTCTGAGCAATTAAGGAATTTGCCTTGGTTCTAACTTGCTGTCAGCTAGAGAGGGCAGAACAAGGATGCCCACCCAACACAATTAGGAATATTGAGCAAGACCAGGCAGTGTGCGGTTTCACACCCAGGATGATGGGAGGGCCAAGAAGGACACACCATAATCAAACAGCAGTGAGGGCCACTGTTCCAACAAAACTGCTGGGGTTGCAAGTGACAGAAATGGAAATCCAACTCAATGCGGCTTTAAAAAGAGAGAAAGGAAATTCATTGGCTCAGTACATGGAAAAGCCCAGGCATCTGAACATAGCTGGATCCCAGATGCTCAAACAATGTCAGGAAGGCTCATCTCTAAGCCTGGGTTCCACTTTCCTCTGGGTTCCTTGCCAGGCAGGCATCTGCTCTGATGATGGCACAGATGTCACCAGCTCCAGGAGCACATCTTGCAGCTTAGCATCCCCGGCCAAAAAAGAGGGCATCATTCCCAGGAACTCCAGCAAAGTCCTGAGTCTGACCCTTATCCCTAAGCAGACTGCTGTGTGTGTGACTGGCCTGGGTCATTTTCCCACCCCAGTTGGTGAGAACGATGTTGTGGATCAATCTCCCCGAGCGGACATGGACCTCAGGAGGAAAGGATTAACCCCAAGGCACTGGTCACCAACAGGCAAAGATAGCACGCTTCAACTCTGGCCACCATATTTGTTTAGCTTCTCTCCCAGCCTGATACAATAAAATAACATTTTAAAATTAGATGTTAAATTAGTAAAAGTAATTGTTATAAATTAAATAGTAAAAATTAAATTATTTCCGTTTAAAAGATGTAAATAAGGAATATAAAGGAAAATTTTAAATATATGACTGAAATAATTTTTTGAAACTATGAGCAGCTTTATGATAGACTGGCAGTGAGCTGTAGACTAGAAAGGGAGAGAAAGTTACCTGTAAATTTTTCTTTGTCCACAAAAATAAAGGCAGATGTCTGAGTGAGCACCAGCAAACACTACAGAGGCACTTCTTATTCCAATGGCTGGGAAGTGGTGAATTAATCAAGAATCTGTCCAGATGAGACACAAAAACAAAAAATATATGTACACAATATTTTTGAAAATAAACATTTTATTGTAGAGTGATTTTAGATTTACAGAAAAGTTTCAGTGATAGGACAGAGGGTCTCCTTATACCCCTCACTTGGTTCCCCCTTTTTTTTTTTTTTTTTTTTTTTTTAATTTGAGACAGGATCTCACTCTGTCACCTAGGCTGGAGTACAGTGCTGCAATCATAGCTCACTGCAACCTCAACCTCCTAGGCTCAAGTGATCCTCCCACCTCAGCCTCCTGAGTAACTGGGACTACAGGTGCATACCACCATCCCCAGCTAATTTTTTGGGATCTTTTTATAGAGATGAGATTTCGCCATGTTGCCCAGGTTGGTCTCTAACTCTTGAGCTTAAGTGATCCACCCACCTCGGCCTCCCAAAATGCCAGGATTGCAAGCATGAGCCACTGCCCCAGGCCAGTTTCCCCTGTTATTAACATCTTATCATGATTTGTCAAAACTAAACTGACATTGGTACATTTCACCAATTTTTTCATTCATATCCTTTTGTTTGTTCCAGGACCCAATCTAGTCTACCACATTGCATTGGGTTGTCATGTCCCCACAGTCTCCCATGTACTGTGAGATTTTCTCAGGGTTTCTTCATTTTTTATGACCCTGACAGTCTTAAGGAGTGCTGGCCAGGTATCCTGTAGAATATCTCCCATTGTGGGTTTGACTGATGCTATTCTCATCTCATCTGGGGCTACATACATAATAACATTTTGTTTTAACTTCAAACATATAGATTATCATCACTAGCCAATATTTTGATGAATGATGAATACCTTTGAGGATGGGTTCCCTAATTGGAGTTGCACATCTTCCTTGCATAAACCACAGCCATAATGCACCATCTCTGAATTCTGGATTCAAGTTCTTTGAAGAGGCTGTATCAATTAAGAATGCTTTGGGTTGCAATTAAGAATGGCTTAAGCAATGCAGATATTTAATAATCTTATATATCAAATAGTCTCTCTCTCTCTCTTTTTTTTTTTTTAAGACAGAGTCTTGCTCTGTTGCCCAGGCTGGAGTGCAGTGGTGTGATCTCGGCTCACTGCAACCTCTGCCTCCTGGGTTCAAGTGATTCTCCTGCCTCAGCCTCCTGAGTAGCTGGGATTACAGGCATGCACCACCACGCCCGGCTAATTTTTTTTTTGTATTTTTAGTAGAGACAGGGTTTCACCATGTTAGCCAGGATGGTCTTGAACTCCTGACCCCAAGTGATCTGCCCTCCTCAGCTTCCCAAAGTGTTGGGATTATAGGCGTGAGCCTGGCCCCAAGAAACATTTTTAGGGGAGTTAGGAAGTGAGATGGGGAAGGAAGGAGCCCGTCTAGATGGCGTTATCAGGCCAGCTACCACTGTGGGCACCTGGAGCTTAACCCTGCTGGGCAGCTCTGGGAAGCAGTGCAGAGCACAGCCCAGAGCCATCCCACCAAGGGCAAGGGGCTGGGGGGCTTATGCACTGGCTCCTGCCAGTCATCTGGGAGGCAGATCTGGGGGTGGGAGGGAGTGGTGCTAATTCTCCAGCACTTTGGATCAGAGTAAGGTGTGTTCGTTTACCTGAGTCAGAAAGCCCTCAGGTAAAAGGATGCCAGTGCTGGCCATTGCAATCAGGCCTGTGTGCACAGCAATGCAAGGCAGAGAGGATGTGGGCTGGGTCTGGGCAGTGTCCACTGTAGTCTTTTTCCCTGGACAGTCTGTTCTGTCCAGCACTCAGCACTCCTCTCTCCCCACCTTCTTGAATCATTCAGGCCCATCTAAACTTACTCCCTCCTTTACTCATATCCCTGATCAGCAGGTAGTGCTGTTAGGACAGCGTAAATCTCACTTCTTATCTGTATTTCTCACAGAGTCTAGCACGGTGCTTTGATGGGTAGAAGCTCTCTCAGTTGACCCCCATCTAGCTTACTTCCCGATCAGCTGCTGATGTAGAGTCCCTCAGCAAAACCCCTACCTGAGGCCCCTCGCTTACCCAGGGCACAGGCACCCCCTACACTTCCCTGCTGCTGACTCGGTGCTCCCCTTGAGTGTCCTGCATTTGTGCCTAAACCTGCTTATGTCAGCTGTGATATAATTTAGAATAAATCAACTAAATTAAGTGCATTGAATAATAAATGAATCAAATTGAACATTATGTCATCTAATTAGACACAAGTGCAAACATGGCCTTTTTTTTGACACATGGACACGTATGTTTATTGTAGCACTATTGACAATAACAAAGACTTGGGACCAATTCGAATGTCCATCAGTGATAGGCTGGATAAAGAAAATGTGGCACATATACATCATGGAATTACTATGCACCCATAAAAAAGAATGAGTTCATGTCGTTTGCAGGAACATGGATGAAACTGGAAGCCATCATTCTCAGCAAACCAACACAGGAACAGAAAACCAAACACCGCACGTTCTCACTCATAAGTGGGAGTTGAATAATGAGAACACATGCACACAGGAAGGGGAACATCACACACCGGGGCCTGATGGCGGGGTTGGGGGGCAAGGGGAGAGAGAGCATCAGAACAAATACCTAATGCATATGGGCTTAAAACCTAGATGACTGGTTGGTAGATGCAGCAAACCACCATGGCACATGTATACCTATGTAACAAACCTGCACGTTCTGCACATGTATCTAGAACTTGAAAGAAAAAAAGAGGAAGAAGTTCAAGTCCAGGCTGGGCAACACTGGTGGACCCCGTTCCTTTAAAAGGTCACCCCCACTTGACTGCCAAGCTGAGATCTAAGGACCTCCAGGAAACATTGAACACGCTCTCTCTGCATGCAGATACAGAAACGGGTAGTCTCGTTTCGGGTTCTAGCCTTCCTAAAGCGCTGTAGTCATAGTGAAAATGGGAGTGCTGAAAAGCCCACCTTATGTCCGCAGACCAGGAACCTTAAGGTAATTCAAGGAATAGGAAAACCAGCATATCACAGATACTAGGTGTGCAAGGTGTGCGAGCTACTCTGCAGTGCTCTTGCCTTTTAAAGGGGTGCACAGTTCCTGGAGGTACTGCAATACCACGTCAATGCGTGGAGCAGAGAGAGCAAGCTCCTATTCCACCTCCCTGCTCCAAAAACCCATTTAATATATTGTCCTCGGATAGAGAACGTATCAGATATTAAACTGATAAGAACAGATACTACACTTGATCTTAGCCCAAAGGCCGAAAAGCGATACTGTTGCTTTCGCCCCCGCCGTCCCACTCTCATCTACATTAAAGTCGCGGTGAGAGCCCCAGCCTCGCTCCTTGCCTCATTCCCTTTGTCTCGTCCACACCACTATTGACGCCATTACACGCTTGGGCTGATTTCTTATTCTCCACGTTTTAAAAGGGAAATTTTACACCCGTGCTTGTTCCGGCCTTCCCAGGCTTTCATTTCGAATTTGCATGCCCCGTGCTTTCCCAGAGGGCGTGGCCTCCAGGGTTGACTCCGCCCCCGGGGCCGCCTCCTCCCAGGGAGATGGGGCTCCACTGGGGTCGACCTCCTTGTTTGTATGAACCGAGAGAAAAGACAGAACTGAAACAGACTGAGGGCTAAAGCGAGAGGGGTCTGTGGAAGAGACCTGTTGGCGGAGAGCGGTCCACGCAAACATGGTCAATTTTAAGAAAACTAAGATAAGTGCTTTGGAAAGATAATTTGCTAACAAAATTTGCTGTTAAATGGCTTTGAAGTGCTTTTAGGTTCATTCTTCTTTGGCAGACACTGTTGACTGGGTAACTCCACACCTTTTTCCCACCCTTTTCTTCCTGATCTTCTTCTGCTATTGATGCTGGAAAGCTAAGTGCATGAATTCCCAAGCTGTCTTCGTGGCTGGTTATGTCTATGACCCACTTCTGACTAAAAAGTAGCTAAAAATCTGATGGGGGAAGGGGCAGTCTGAGAAAAATTGCTTTCCTGGTATAGTGGACAGATGTACTTCAGCTTTTTCCTGCCTTGAATATAGATGTAATACCCAGAGGTGCAGCAACTATTTTGTGATCATGAGGCTGCAAGCCAACATTGAAGACTAATAGAATGGAAAAAGAGACAATGCTTGGGTCTTTTGCGGAATCACGGAGCAACATTGATGTTGGAATGTCTCCCTTTAGACTAAGATGCCCTCGGCCAGGCGTGGTGGCTCACACCTGTAATGTTCCTAACTCCCGCAAAGATGTTTCTTGGGGCCGGGCACGGCGGTTCACGCCTATAATGTTCCTAACTCCCCCAAAGGTGTTTCTTGGGGCCAGGCGCGGTGGTGCACGCCTGTAATGTTCCTAACTCCCCCAAAGATGTTTCTTGGGGCCAGGCTCGGTAGCTGATACCTGTAACCCCAACACTTTGGGAGGCTGAGGAGGGCAGATCACTTGGGATCAGGAGTTCAAGACCATCCTGGCCAACATGGCAAAACCCCATTTCTACTAAAAATACAAAAATTAGTCGGGTGTCGTGGAGGGCACTTGTAATCCCAGCTGCTCAGGAGACTGAGGCAGGAGAATCGCTTGATACCAGAAGGTAGAGGCTGCAGTGAGCTAAGATCATGCCTCTGCACTCGAGCCTGCATGACAGAGCACAACACTCTGTCTCAAAAAAAAACGGTTTCTTAGGATTACCTCCCAAATAAACTATGTAGAGGCAAACCTGCATCACAGGATCTATTTATGAGAAATACTAAGTTAAGACAAAGCATATTAACAATAGTCACTTCCATTGATTGAGGCTTTAAATATGGGCCTGGTGTTGTGCCAGGCGGCTCACATGCATTATCTCACATTTACAACAATTCCACAAGGGAGCAGCTATGTTATTATGGTCAGGCAAAAAGTTGAGGTTGGCTGAGTGCAGTGGTTCATGCCTGTAATCTCAGCACTTTGGGAGGATGAGGCAGATGGATCAGTTGAGCTGAGGAGTTTGAGACCAGCCTGGGCAACATGGCAAAAAAAATCTCTACAAAAAAGTATAAAAACTAGCCAGAAGTGGTGGTATATGCGTGTGGTCCCAGCTACTTGGGAGGCTGAAGTAGGAAGATCACTTGAATCTGGAAAGCAGAGGTTATAGTGAGCCGTGATCATGTTACTGCACTTCAGCCTGGGTAACAGAACAAGACTCTGTCTTTTTAAAAAAAAAAAAAAAAAAGTTGAGGTTCAGAGAGGTTAAGTAATTTGTTCAACTACACACAGCTAAAAAATGGCAGACATCAACAGATGAATGGATAGGATAAACAAATTGTTTATACACACACACACATGCACACGCACACAGGAATATTATTAAAGTCTTGAAGGAATGAAGTACTGATACATGCTACAAAATGGATGAACCTCAAGAACATCATGCTAAGTGAAAAACCCAAACACAAGAGGCCACATGTTGTACAATTACATTTATATGAAATATCCAGACAGATGACTCGATGGAGACAGAACTGAAATAGGCAGTTGCCAGGGGCTTGGGGAGGGAGGGAATGGGGAGAACTTGCTTGATGAATGAGGTCACTTTGGGGTGATGGAAATGTTTTGGAACTGAGTAGAGGTGGTGCTTACAAACCATTGTGAGTACACTAAACACCACTGAATTGTTCACTTTAAAATGGTTAATTTTACGATATGTGAACTTCCTGCTCAATAATATTTTTATGGCAGAGCTGGGAGTTTAAGCTAGGTGACTCCAACCAAGAAATTCTGATGTCAGTGATCCTCAAAGTGCAATCCCAGACAAGGAGTGCAGCATCACCTGGGAAGCTGCTAGAAATTCTCATTCTTAGGCCTCACCTCAGATCTACAGAATCAGAAGCTCTGGAGGTGGGGCTCAGCCATCAGTGTTTTCACAGACCCTCCAGACGACTCAGATGAGCTGAAGTGTGAGGAGGACTGCCCAGAAATCAACATGAGTCTTATTCTCCGTCACACTCAGCCAATCTCAACCCATACGTTTCACGTGAAAATAAACTATTTGTGGGTTCCTTGATATTAGGACTTCAAGGGCTCGTGTGGGTGTGAGTTTGAGTGTGTTGAACTCATCACACGCACCCAAGTTTAGCAGCCAAGGTGGGATCAGGATGCCCTTTCTTTCAAGGTGTGTGGACGCTCCCCAAAGCACAGTGCAGAGAGCTGGGCTGCACCACCTTGGCAGGGGAGAGGCCTTGGCAGGCCTGATGCATCCATCTTCACCTGACTGTCAGGAGGCTTGGGTGGGGCGGGGCGCCTGTTCACCAGACCAGCTGAGCCCAAACCGGCAAATGTTTCCCCACGATAAAACAGGAGGAGATTCAGGGGCCGTGCCAAAAATAAATCTCCTAAATATCCCCAGGCTCCGCTGCCTTCCAAATCTGTCCCTTTTTCAGTACCCAATGAATTTACTAACAAAAGCAGTTAGATAGAGAATTGAAATTATGTTCCTTTTTATACTGGGTTTAGAGCTTTAGTTCAATTCCAGGGACAAAACTCTTGAAAGTAGCGGTTCATTTTAAAAACAAATTCCAATGAAACAGCCAAAATACCCCAACCTAGCACATGGGATTCCCTCTTCAGTGTTCCATGGAGCATTAGTTCCTGAAGATGTTACTAGGAATGTCTGGAAAAAGAGCATGGTGGACAATTGAACTTGAGAAATGGTGTTTCCTCGACCCACCTTTTGGAGAGTCACAGTGCACATTCGCATATTAAAGGCTCTGAGAGATCCTGCAGCACAAAACCCTGCTTAAGTGTGTCCAACTCAGGCTGTCACAAACTCCAAACTTATTTAAGAGGCAGCAGAGCCCAGCAGTTAAATGTGAGCTCTGGAACCAGCATCTGGGTTCATATCCTGACTCAGCCACTGGCTGTGTGACCGCAGGGAAGTTAGTTAGTCACTCTCTCTGTACTTCAGTTTCCTCATTGATAGATGAAGATGAAAACTGACCAAGTTCAGAGGAACCTTATGAGGACCAGCTGAGTTAACGCAGATACAGCAAATACAAGGCCTTACACCACTTAGCACATATTCAGTCCATGTTAGATGTGTGTTACATTTTTAAAAATCACTTAATCGGGGTGGGGCATGGTGGCTCATGCCTGTAATCCCAGCACTTTGGGAGGCCGAGGCAGGTTGATCATGAAGTCAGGAGTTAGAGACCAGCCTGGCCAACATAGTGAAAACCCATCTTTACTAAAACTACAAACATTAGCCGGGCATGGTGGTGCGTGCCTGCAGTCCCAGCTACTTGGGAGGCTGAGGCAGGAGAACCGCTTGAACCCGGGAGGTGGAGGTTGCAGTGAGCCGAGATTGCACCATTGCACTCCAGCTTGGGCGACAAAGCGAGACTTTGCCTCAAAAAAAAAAAAAATTAATCGGTTTATTACAACATCTTGCCAACTCTAGTCCACTGAGCACATTTTTGGAAATGTAAGAGATACGACCTTACCTTTGTCTGAAACACAAAGAAAAGGACAATGGGCTGTTCCTGATAAAAAGGAAAAAGTTTAGAACCAGTGTCCCTTTTAAAGCCTAACTGGATACGGACTGAGCAGCAAGTGTGGATTCATCATTCTGGTGGGAGCCCTCTACCTATATGCCTGCTCTTCCTTTTAGAAGATTTCCCCTGGATATAGATTCCCTTTGGAATGGTCTCCAAATATGTAGATAGAAACAACAGATAGGGGCTGGGCGCAGCGGCTCACGTCTGTAATCCCAGCACTTTGGGAGGCCAAGGCAGGCAGATCACTTGAGGTCAGGAGTTCGAGACCAGCCTGGTCAACATGGCAAAACCCCATCTCTACTAAAAATACAAAAATTAGCTGGGCATGGTGGTGTGCGCCTGTAATCTCAGCTATTGGGGAAGCTGAGGCAGGAGAATTGCTTGAACCCGGGAGGCAGAGGTTGCAGTGAGCCAAGATTACACTACTGCACTCCAGCCTGGGTGACAGAGCAAGACTCTGTCTCCAAAAATAAAATAAAATAGGCCAACCATGGTGGCTCACACCTGTAATCCCAGCACTTTGGGAGGCCAAGGCAGGCAGATCACCTGAGGTTGGGAGTTCAAGACCAGCCTGGCCAACATGGTGAAACCCCATCTCTACTAAAAATACAAAAAAAATTAGCTGGGCATAGTGGCAAGGGCCTGTAATCCCAGCTGCTCGGGAGGCTGAAGCAGAAACATCACTTGAACCCAGGAGGTGAAGGTAGCAGTGAGCCAAGATCACACCACTGCACTCCAGCCTGGGTGACACAGCAAGACTCCATCTCAAATAAATAAATAAATAATAAAATAAAATAAACAGGGGAAAAGACGTGTTCATGATTTTTTCCAATTCCTGTAGTCCCAGCTACTCGGGTGGCTGAGGCAGGAGAATCGCATGAACCCGGGAGGCAGAGCTTGCAGTGAGCCGAGATTTTGCCACTGCACTCCAGCCCGGGCAACAGAGCAAGACTCCGTCTCAAAAAAAAAAAGAAAAGAAAAATGAGTAATGCTGTCTAGGATCTTAAGAGATTCATCAATGTCTTCAAATGTATTCAAAACACACTTATTGAACTTTTATTATGTGCTAGGCACCATCCTACGACTGGGATTATGGTAGGGAGCAAAAGAGATGATGCCCCTGCTTACGTGGAACTGTCAAAATGATTGACTCTGGGCTCTGTATTAGCCAGAGAGAGAGAGGCGGATGTTTGTGTGAATATTCATTATTAAATGCTTATTATGCACTGGTCTTGTGTTAAGCATTTTATGTGTATTATCTTATTGAGTCTTCACAATAACCCTAGGCAGGCATGACTGTCTCCACCTAATAGATATGAATTGAGACTCAGAGAGTTAAAGCCTTTTGCCCAAAGTCACACAGCTGGTGGAGAGCAGTGCTGGACCAGGATTGATTGACTTTAGATAGTTTGACTCCAGAGCCATATCCCACCACACCACAGCTTTCAAGAAAAAAGAAGATATTGAAATGTCTTGCCTTCACTTCTTTCCTTTTTCTGCTTTAGTGTCCTGATTCCCACCCCCCCCCCAAAAAAAAGACATAATAGTGATAATTTAACATCCTCTGGATTATTTTACATTCTTGCAATGATCATGCATTGCCAGAAAAAATATTTTTGGTTTTTTCCCTCAAAGGAGGGATAAATGCCAGTTATAAAAATGCAGGCCAGGCCAGGTGCAGTGTCTCCTGCCTGTAATCCCAGCACTTTGGCGGATGGATCACTTGAGGTCAGGAGTTCAGGACCAGCCTGGCCAACATGGTGAAACACCATCTCTACTACAATTACAAAAATTAGCCAGGCATGGTGGCAGGCACCTGTAATCCCAGCTACTTGGGAGGCTGAAGTGGGAGGATTTGCTTGAGCTCGGGAGGTGGAGGCTGCAGTGAGCCGAGATCGCGCCACTGCACTCCAGCCTGGGCAACAGAGTGAGACTCCAAATCACACACACACACACACACACACACACACACACAAAATGCAGGCTATCTAGAAAGGTATTCATGTCATTCACTCAGTAAAGCTCTGTGCTGCTGTTTGGTGGCACACACAGCAGAAACAGAGGGAGACTGGCATCGTCCCTGCCTTCTTGGAACTGAGAACTGGACAGGGGAGAAGGACTGGGCATTTCATCTCAATGGGGTCGGGGACCTCCAGGAGAGACATTTGAGGCTGGGAGAGTCTGGCCTTGGGGAGTCAGGGCAGGTTTTCTAAAGAAGTGAAGACTGAGCTGATAAAAGGAGAGGCAGCCAGGTGCGGTGGCTCACGCCTGTATTCCCAGCACTATGGGAGGCCGAGGCAGGCAGATCACAAGGTCAGGAGTTCGAGACCAGCCTGGCCAACATGGTGAAACCCCGTCTCTACTAAAAATACAAAAAATTAGCCAGGCGTGGTGGCAAATGCCCGTAGTCCCAGCTACTCAGGATGCTGAAGCAGAAGAATCACTTGAACCTGGGAGGTGGAGGTTGCAGAGAGCCGAGATTGTGCCACTGTGCTCCAGCCTGTGCGACAGAGTGAGACTCTGTCTCAAAAAAAAAAAAAAAAAAAAAGAAGAGGCAGCAAAGGGAAAGTGGGCTGTCAGGGAAGAGGCTTCCCGGTGTAGGAAAGAGCCTGTGCAAAGGTCCTGAGACTACCAGGGCCGAGGCTGGAGGAAAGGAGAGATGGCCTGTGGGACCAGAGAGAGAGGGAGCAGCTCAGGTTGGCAAGGCAGGCATGGGTCAGACAACATGAGGCCTCATGAGCATATCTTGTGTGGTCCACGAGGCTTCATCCTTAGAACAATGGGCCCCACTGAAGAGTTACAAGCAAGAGAATGAATCTCTTAGAATCACCCAAATGCCACCACCCAGAGTAATAACTGTACATGCCTTGCTGTGTGTCCTTTGCAACCTGGGTCCAGGCACTCACATTCACAAGCATAGAGCTATTGCCTTTTTGAATGCAGACCCGCATGACACAGTCTTTTTTCCAGACTGCTTTTTCCTCTTAGCCATACATGGTGGACATCACTTCAGGTCAATGCATGTGGCTCTGTGTCATTATTTTAATGGCTGCTTATTGTTGCATGACATTAAGGGATCAAAACTTGGCTCTCCAGCCTCCGTCTATGGACATCGGGGTTGTCTTGTTCTCCCTCCCTTTGTGGACACCACGACAGTGCCATCCTCACACATGCACCACTGCAGTTTTTCTTCAACCTCAGCGTGGCTGAATTCCCTTTTCCTCAAATGTGGTCATCCCAAGGCCTAGCCTGCCCTTGATCTGAAGGTTTAGCATCTGAGTGCCAGTGGGGCTAAACAAGACGTATGGCTTTATTTGGCAGGGGTGAAGATGGCAGTTTCTACCCCGGTCCAAAGCAGATGGAGGGACCCGGAGAGAGATTAGAATAAAGAGGGAATTGGCAGCTGGGTCTTCCTTTGGGAGTGAGGGAGGCCAGCGAGGATGAATTAAATGTTTAAAAAAAAAAAAGGTGAAATGAGCTGGAATCCAGCCACGGGCTCATCTTGCATCTGACAGCAGCACATATGTCCGAGGAAGCTGGACTCTGTCATGTACACTTTTCAGGGGAGCCCATGGTAGAGTGGAGAGGGGTACAGAGTCAACGAGGCCCAGCCCATCTCACCCATCCTCATCCACCATGCCCCAGCCTCAGCAGCCCTCCAATCTCGTATCCTGCCTTGTACGGCCTGCCCCACCTCGGGACCTTTGCATGGGCTGGGCCCTCCACCTGGACTGCTCTTTCCACATCTTTCCATGGATGGAGACTTCTCATCCTCAGGTCTCATTCATCTGTCCCATCTCCATGATGCCTTCACCAAACATCCTATTTAAAGCAGTCCTTCTGGCCAGGCATGGTGGCTCACGCCTGTAATCCCAACACTTTAAGAAGTGGAGGCAGGCAGATCATTTGAGGTCACAAGTTTGAGACCAGCCTTGCCAACATGGTGAAACCCTGTCTCTACTAAAAAATACAAAAATTCACCAGGTGTGGTGGCGGGTGCCTGTAATCCCAGCTACTTGGGAGGCTGAGACACAAGAATCACTTGAATCCAGGAGGCGGAGGTTGCAGTGAGCCAAGATGGCTCCTTTGCACTCCAGCCTGGGAGACAGAGCGAGACTCCATCTCAAAAAAAAAAAAGCCGTCCTTCTTCCCTGCAGCACCCCCACACTGTCTGTCAAATCACCCTCTTTATTCTCCTTAGAGCACCCATCAAAAGCATCTTGATTTTTACTTTACCTGCTCTGAGTCCACCATCCCTTCCTAGGATGAAGACTCTGTGAGGACTGGGGTCTTGTCTTTCTTATTTCTTATTCCCCATTGCCTAGCACACTGCCTGGGACAAGGAGCCCACAATATATGTTTGATGAATGAAAGAATGAATGAATGGAGTCACACAGACCTGGGTTCACATTCCAGCTCTGCCATTATATGACCTTGGGTAAATATTTAACAACTTTAAGCTAGCTCCTTATTTTTAAAATGAGTATGATCAAAGCTCCCACCTCACTAGATGGTCATGAGAATTAAGCAAGATGATGCCTGTCATGCCCCAATCCCAGTGCCAGCTGCAGGAAGTGTTTTGTGCAGAACAACAGGGAACAGAGGTCTTTCCAGAGGAAACCTGGCCTTTTTATGAACCAGTGCCACATTCAGTTCTTCCCTAGGCTTCCAAATCCATAATTCTACCCAGAGCAGGTACAGCGCAAGTCTCTTTATGGCTGCTGTAGACAGTTGAAGATAATTATCAAACAGGTTCTGCGGACCAAAAATCCACCAGGTGTGGTGGCGGGTGCCTGTAATCCCAGCTACTTGGGAGGCTGAGACACAAGAATCACTTGAACCCAGGAGGCGGAGGTTGCAGTGAGCCAAGATGGCTCCTTTGCACTCCAGCCTGGGAGACAGAGCAAGACTCCATCTCAAAACAACAACAACAAAAAAAAGCCGTTCTTCTTCTTCTTTACAACCCTGCTCAAAGATCAGTTTTTAACAATTAACAGGGCCTCCGAGGCAGGTTCTGACTTACTCAGTAAGGCAGGAAACAAGCCTCTCTCCACCATCCACTTACAGATTTAAATGCCAATGATTACAGCCAACTAGGGCCACACCCATGAGCTGACCAGCAGGATTAATTTTTACAGAATTTAACCATTGTTGGATGCATCT
Source organism: Pongo pygmaeus (assembly GCF_028885625.2). Taxonomy (NCBI): domain Eukaryota; kingdom Metazoa; phylum Chordata; class Mammalia; order Primates; family Hominidae; genus Pongo; species Pongo pygmaeus. The sequence goes on from NC_085930.1 coordinate 80,297,854, forward strand.
ATCCTTGAATTCTCAAATTCCCAGCGAGAAAACTTTGGATTTCTTTCATTAGCTGCTGCACATGCAGAGAAGACAACTCCTACATGAATGGGGTTGGCAGCAAACAGGCTTTCCTCTTCCAGAACAGCCAGGAGCCAGGTTGTTCTCAAAGCATCGTGCTCCCTCTGCTGGACATTGCCTAAACTGCAACTCCAGTATCCACATCAGCCCCCTCCTGAGCGCCTGCTACTTACCAGGGACAATGGGGACACACGACGACCTTTTACTCCACTGAATGAAAGATAATCCCCTGTCACATGTGACTTTTATTAAGTTATACATGTGAGGTGGGAGTGCAGACTCTTAATGGGAATTAAGGCTTTTGCCAAAATGAAGCCACACCTCGAAATCCTTTGCTGTGGGTTTCAAAGCAAACTGGCACCTTGAGGGGAAGGGACGATGGGGGAGTGTTTGGGCCTGTTTATGTTGAGCAAGAAAGGGCTTCCTGTTGCTAAGAAGGCCGGATCTGAAGCTCCCAGAGCCTCCATGGGCTGCCAACATTTCTTACACAACCCCCTTTGATGGCCTTGGTGCAAATTAATGAAACTGCACAGAGGTGATTTCCCTGGAAATCCACCGGGCTGAGAATTGAGGGAAGTTGAGGCTTGAGGCAGAAAGCTGGGGCTGGGGTGCCGCCAAGCCTGGGACAGAGGGCAGCAGGCGGACGCTTTCCCTGGGGTGCAGAGGTGGGTCCCCGGTCACTCGAATATAGGGGTGGGAGGGTGGGCCAATGAGGCCCAGAATGAGGTCACTAGCGAGACCCCATCAAGCTCACTCCTTTCAACCATACCTTTAGTTGTAGACATTGCCTACTAGAAACAATGTCTTCTCGTCATTCTTGATAAAAGTGGATTTTCTGCTGCTAAATTGAAAAGTCCCCGACTTTCCTTCTTGTCCTCTTCTGAACAGCTCTTTCCAACCTCCCTCCCTCCTTCCCTATGGAGATTACCCCTTGTTCACCATAAATGGCCAAAACCCAGACACAAGGCTGAAGCCCGTCCATGGGAGGACAGTTGAGAGGGTGACGGCATTCCACACCACGGAGTGGGCCCAGGATGGGAAAGAAGTTGTGTAAGCCTCGACCCCGGGCCTGGAGGGATGGCCAGGTATACTGAGTGAGAAAAAACCACACAGAAAAGTTGTACAGTTCCATGTCAGACACCCTGTAAGTGGCCAGCAAGGTGTCTAACTTATCTGTATGAACAAGAGGACACACCCCAAATAGTCAGCACTTGCTACTTCAAGGGAGCCAGGTTGTTTGACAGGGAGGGGAGACTGGTATGTCCTTTCTACACCTGGGTGTCATGAGTCTGGTAAGAAGAGGACTCAGCTCTTGCCAGGTGGGTCCCAGATGTGCCTCCGTGGAGCCTTTCCCTCCCTCCCACCTTGATTTCCCCTTTGAGCTATGTTGTCAGCTTTCACTGGAACGTGGCTCATGGCTCGTGGCATATTTTAGCACTCATACATCAGTCCTATTTGCCCTATGTTTTGAACTTTGCAACGCATGGACATGTCTCTGTAGCCCCTATATCTAGGCCAGCCTGGCCTACAATAGATGCTCAATAAATTCTTTCAAACTCCCTGGAATGAGAAGAAACATTTAGTAAATGTTTCCTAGCAACTGGGAGAAGTGAATGACTTGGAAGCACACCACAAATGGAACTCCAATTGAATTAAAGAACTGAATAGAGAGAACCAAATATTCAGTGCATCGCTGTGGTTCTTAAATTTCAGCAGGCAGCAGCATCACCAGGAGGGTTTGTTAGTTTCTGATTGCATAGGTCTGTGATGGGATCTGAGGTGTGCTCTTTCCAGTAGCTTCCCAGGTGACGTTGATGCTCCTGGGCCAGGGACCATCTGCTGAGAACCGCTGTCCTACGGTCTTAGGGTAAATTACTCCATTTCAAGCAAAGGAATAAATTAAAACAGAAAAGGGAGATTGGACCAACAGTTCTGGGACTTGGTTTCCCATCAGAATTAGGGCCACCCAGCGTGCTGAAATGTAGATTCCAAGGAGGTCACCCTCCGAAGCTGACGGTGGAGCCCAGGAGTCTATTTTTAAAACAAATTCCCCCAAGTGAGTCTAAGTCACTGCCAGGTTTGGGAACTACTGATTCACCTACACATATTTCAAACTTCAGAGAATGGAAAACACCACCAGAATGGAAGATAAAGAGAAAAACAAGGGTGGATTTGCATGGAATAGAGTAGAAGGCTGAGCGGCTCACTCCTTCACTTCCTTCCAATCTCTGCTCAAATGTCACCCTTTGAGAGGCCTTCCCAGTCACCTCATACCTAATTGCAGCCTGACCCAGCACTTCCTGTCTTCTCTACCCTGCTCTACTTTTTGTCTCTGTAATAGTAATTGCCACCTAACGTTAGGTATTTACCCACTTTGCTGCTTGTCTTCTGTCTCCCTCTAGAATGAAGATGACAGGAGGTGGAGAATTTGATCTCTTTGGCTCATTGCTATTCCTTGGGTGCCTGGACCATACCAAGCCTCAAGAACAATTTGTGGAGTGACAGAATGAACTATGATTTCAGTAATTTGGGGTTCATTGAGTCTTGTTTTATGGCTCGGTAATGGTCCAGTTTTATAACTGTTTCCTGAATATCAATAAGGATGTGTCTTTGCTAACTGTTGAGTACAGAATTCCACAAATGCCCCGTAAGTCAAGCTTATTGCTGATATTATTGAAACTTTCTACATTCCTATTACAGTTTTGCCTACTTGTTTGTGGCAAAATCTCCCACTATAATAGTAGACATTGTGTGACTAATAGTAGAAAAATGTGTGACAATTAGGCACATTACATACATTATCTCTCTTATCATAGTAATCGTTCCAGTTACTATCACTATGTAGTAAATTACCCCAAATTTCATGGCCAAAAAAACCCACCATTTTCTCATGCTCACAGATTCTATGGGTCAGGAATTCTTGTCCAGCAGAGTAGGGACAGCTCATCTCTGTTCCACAGTACCTGGGGCCTCAACCTGGCGATGCCAAGGCTGGGGCAACTGAGGGCTGCAGGATCGCCTGCAGGTGTCTTCATCACAGGTGTGATGTTGATGCTGGCTGTCAGCTGGGAACTGCAGTGGGGATGTCACTCCCTGAGGTCTTTTGACACATGTTGGCTTGGGCTTCCTCACAACATGGCAGCTGGGGTCCAGGAGTGAGCATCCCAGGAGAAAGCACATGGCCTTTTTATGATCTAGCCTCAGAAGTCACTCAGCATCACTCTGCCATACCACAGCCAAGGCCACATTCAAGGGGAGGGGACGTGAACCCCACCTCTTGATGGCAGGACTGTCAAGGTCACATTATATGAAGAACATGTGGGAGGGGAGCTAGTACTGCAGCCATCATTGGAAAATACAATCTGCCCCAGCACCCCTCTGAAATCGATTTTATTGATCTCAATTTTAAATTTATGAGAACTAAGACACAGAAAGGTTAAGTAACTTGCCCAAGAGCACTCAGCTAGTTAGTGGCAAAGTGAAGACTTAATCCTAGGTCTCCCTGACTCTAAATTACATGACTGATTGATAGATAGATAATCTATATGTGTATGTTATGTGTGTGTGTGTGTGTGTGTGTGTACATATATATATAATTCATTTATACTCAAACTTATTTTTAAAAATAATTTAAAGTGGCTAAATGCAAAAAAAATCATAATGTTTCATATTCAGAAAGTAATTCCCATAACTTATTCATCCACTACGAGTTTTTTTGGGTTCTCAGAAAGAGACATTCTTACTTTACGTTTCCCAAGCATAAGGCTAGTTTTTATTTCTGCCTAATGCAGTTATGAGAAAGAAGGTGAAATAACAAGCAAGAATCAATCAACTTTCCAGGACCTTGGGAAGACACAAAGCTCCCCTCTGCTGCCTGCCCAGCTAAAAGAGCTTCTCTCAGACTTTCAGCATGGAGACAGCCCAGAGGTCGTGGGACTTGGATCCCAGGAGGACCAGATGAGCCCGACTTTCTCCTTCTCTTCCCCTCCACCTGAAGAGCAGAAATAATTACCCTTCCCCTTCCCTACTTCACATGAATACGCCAACCACGTGAGCACGTGAGATCCAAGTCACTGGAGTCCAAGCACAGAGCATCTTCCTTTTTTTTTTTTTTTTTTTTTTGAGATGGAGTCTCACTCTGTCGCCCAGGCTGGAGTGCAGTGGTGCGATCTTGGCTCACCACAACCTCTGCCACCGGGGTTCAAGCGATTCTCCTGCCTCAGCCTCCCGAGTAGCTGGGATTACAGGCGCCTGCCACTGCACCCGGCTAATTTCTGTAGTTTTTAGTAGAGACGGGGTTTCACCATCTTGGCCAGGCTGGTCTTGAACTCCTGACCTTGTGATCCACCCACCTTGGCCTCCCAAAGTGCTGGGATTACAGGCATGAGCCACCGCACCCGGCCCTGCACAGAGCATTTTCAAGATTTCCCTGAATTGCTGGATAGAAAAGTGAACGGGACCCTGGAGACCTCGGGCTGTTGTGGGCATCAGAATCCTGGGAACCCTTTTTTGAAATACAAATTCCCAGGACCCCCAACCAGAGCTTCAGAATCTGCAGGCTGGGGCCTGGCACGTGTTTAAAGCTCCCCACGTGACTCTATTGACCACCCTGGATGTAAACCAATGATCCAGTCTGAGGCCCATTATGCAGCTGGTAAACAGAAAACCAGGCGTGCAAGTGGCCCCCACATAGTGACCCAGAAGGTCAGTGCCAAGCTGGGACCCCAGCTCCAGCAGCCTCCCTAAGATTTCCTTAAAGTACATTTTCCCTGCTCCAACGTGTGCCATGAGCTTGTTGGTTTATCAGGCTGAGCTGCTTAAAATAAATGAATGGCAACAACAAATTTCCAGGACAGAGTCACAAAGGTCACCAGACCTTGGTGCAGGACAAGCTGTTCCAATCATACACTTTGCCTATTTCATCCTCACTACAGGCCAAGAGGCAAAACTACAGTCATGCCCATTTCACAGATTGGGACACAGAGAACTTGAGAAGACATCTGTTTTAGCTGGGCTCAAATAGAACTAAGTCACCACATCACTGCTGCCTCCACTTCCCTAATAGCTAAGCTCACCTCCCAGGCACCGGTTTAAGCCTTTTACAAAGTCTAGAGTTGTGTCAGATCTATGTCACACTAAATATACTCTTATTATTCCTATTTAACTGATGATCCACTGACACTAACATATATTGAGGCCTATTATGCAGCAGGTGCTTTGTCAGGTGCTATTCATTCTTCGTGGTATTTAATTATTTCAACAGAAGGTCCATTGCTCTACCCATTTTAGAGATCAGGAAACCAAGGTTTGGAGAAGTGAGTAATTTGACCAAATTTGCACAGCTGCTAAATGGCATAGGCACCTATGTTTTGATGCTCTTGTCATAGTATATGGACAGGCTGGGTGCAGTGGCTCACACCTGTAATCCCAGCACTTTGGGATGCTGAGGTGGGAGGATCGCTTGAGGCCAGGAGTTTGAGACTAGCCTGGCCAACATGGTAAAACCCCATCTCTACTAAAAAGTACAAAAAAAAAAAAATTACCTGGGCATGGTGGCTCATGCCTGTAATCCCGGCTACCCGGAAGGCTGAGGCACAAGAATCAGTTGAACCCAGGAGGCAGAGGTTGCCATGAGCCAAGATCACGGGCTCTGGCCTGGGTGACAGAGTGAGACTTTGTGTCCAAAAGAAAACAGTATATGGACAGTGTACTGCCTTCATCTGGAGAATGTAAGCTCCCTATGGGCAACTTACATTCTTTATGTAACTTATATACTAATAGATAACTTATAAGCTACGTATCATAAGTAACTTATATATAGTATAAGTGTGGTTTTGCCCACCATTTTTCCTCAATGCCAGACACATGCATAGCGGCTGGCACGCTGTAGGTCTTCCAATAATCCAGTTCAATGCAATTAAATCCAACTCAACATGACAAAGACTGAAACGTTCAGCCTCTCTTGGAAACAGATAGTACCTGCGGTCCACACCTCACCTTTGTAGCTCCTGGCACTGGGCCTGGCACCCAGCAGGGACTCGGAAGACAGCTGTGAATGGTGAATACGGCTTCGGCTTGGAGGGGAGCTGTTTCCTCCTGAGCATCCTTGGAGAGGATCTACAAAGAGGCCTTTTTGTTTGCGGCTGCGCAGCAAGCCCCCAGCAGGCCTTTGGGGAAAGCTGAGCAGAAAGCAGGCAGGTGGTTGTGCAATGGTGGAGGTGGGGACTGCTCCCCCTGGATCACCCTCCAGCACTACCAGTTCCCTCTTCAGAGCCAGCAACCCCGAGGGCGTCCAGCAGCCCCTCACTCCTGCCAAGCCAGGCAGGAAGCATGGCTTATGCTTACTCCCAGTCCAGTCCCCTGAAGGGACTTGGTCTAAACCAGTGAGGTGTTTTCCAGCGAAACTCTTCAATCAGCTATTGGCATTCGCTGGCTTCTTCCCTGTTTGACAGTGAGGCTTTGCCTTTGGAAAGGTTTTGTTCTGCCCCTCAGGGAGACCCAAGCTGGTCCTGAGATAGTGAGTACAGCTTAGCATTTCTGAGGGTGTGCCCTGCAGCTGGGAGGTGCAGGTTCAAGTCTCTACTCCCACGCATAGAGCTGGGTAAGCTCGCTGAGTCTTGTCGTCTCTCTGGTCGTCAGTTTCCTCATTTGTAAAATGAAGGTGGTGCAGCACTGGCCTTGCGCAGTGTCAGTGCTGTGCCCAGGAGCGGGCACATAAAGAAGGCCACAATCAGTGGTAGTGATCGTCTCATCTTCCTTGGGTTGTGGTTGTAGCTGACACTATAGCAACGTGCACCTGAGTGGCCTTGAGCTTGAGGCTTCAACAAATAGGTGTTGGATTTTACCTGGCTGTGTATTGTCAGTACCACAGGGGCTAGCACTTTCTCACTCACTGGAAATCAGGTTTAGCAAGGACCTACTGTCACCAGCAAGGAGCAAGACGCACCCTCCGTGCCCTCGAGAATGGTGCAGACGAGCGGGAAGCAAAATACGATATAATCGATGCTAAAAGACGATTTATGGATTTGGGCGTATACCCCTTTTAACCAAAATGGTTAAAACAACAAACAGAAAAATAAAAATGATAGTTCTTATTTTTTTTTTCAAAAAGGTAGGGCAAAGGGCAAATGAAGATCAGAAACCATGATGGGCAGGGTGAGCTGGAGGCACTTAGCACACCAGTGCAATGGTGGAGGTGGGGACTGCTCCCCCTGGATCACCCTCCAGCGCTACCAGTTCCCTCTCCAGAGCCAGCAACCCCGAGGGCATCCAGCAGCCCCTCACTCCTGCCAAGCCAGGCAGGAAGCATGGCCTCCGGTTACTCCCAGTCCAGTCCCCTGAAGGGACTTGGTCTAAACCAGTGAGGTGTTTTCCACCGAAACTCTTCAATCAGCTATTGTTATTCGCTGGCCTCTTCCCTGTTTGATAGTGAGGCTTTGCCTTTGGAAAGGTTTTGTTCTGCCCTTCGGGAAGACCCAAGCTGGTCCTGAGATAGTGAGTGCAGCGTAGCTTTTCCGAGGATGTGCTCTACTATAGAGGGTCTCTACTAAAAATACAAAAATTAGCCGGGCGTGGTGGTGCACGCCTGTAATCCCAGCACTTTGGGAGGCCAAGGCTGGGGGATCCCTTGGGGTCAGGAGTTCAAAACCAGTCTGGCCAACATGGTGAAACCGCATTTCTACTAAAAATACAAAAATTAGCTGTGCATGGTGGTGGGCGCCTGTAATCCCAGCTACTCAGGGGCTGAGGCAGGAGAATCCCCACAGGCAGGTGGAGGTTGCAGTGAGCCGAGATCTGGGTGACAGAACAAGACACTGTCTCAAAAGGAAAAGAAAAGGCAGGAAGCACAGGAAATGACTCATGGGCATCTGGGAGGAAGCAGGGCACACTTGAGTGGAGAGGAGGGGTCACCAGAAGGGGAAGACAGGGAGTGCACCCCAGCAGCAGGGGCGTTGCAGCAGGAAATGGGATTTCACCGGGAGAGAGAAAATGATTGCCCTGGGTCCTTGTTAATTGAAATACCAAAATTCCCCGGCAGCTGGAAAACAAAGGCTTCTAAGAGATTCACTGTGCATCTCATTGGGTTGTATCTGAGAATACAGCGACAGGTGTGGCCACCATCAGCACACTCTTCCCTGATTATTGCAAATCCCATTAACGGTCTACACAAGCACAAATTCACATGGTCCATTCAGTCATAGACTAAACATCCAAATATGTAAGCCTGGCTGGGCACGGTGGCTCACACCTGTAATCCCAGCACTTTGGGAGGCTGAGGCGGGCGGATCACTTGAGGCCAGGATTTCGAGACCAGCCTGGCCAACATGGCAAAACCCCGTCTCTACTAAAAATACAAAAATTAGCTGGGCGTGGTGGTGCACGCCTTAATCCCAGCTACTTGGGAGGCTGAGGCAGTGGAATTGCTTAAACTTGGGAGGCTGAGGCAGGAGAATTGCTTGAACCTGGGAAGCGGAGGTTGCAGTGAATCGAGATTACGCCACTGCACTGCAGCCTGGACAACTCAGTTGAGACTCCGTCTCAAAAAAAAAAAAAAAAGTAAGCCTATGCTATGGGTTCTTTCTCATCCATTCTTGATGTCATAAAATATGGGACAAAAAAATAATGTTGTAGCATACTGAAACTTTATCATAAATGTAAACAACAGGAACTGACTAGAACTCTGTCAGAGGAGACAAACATATATTTCCTTGACCAACAAGACATAGAAAAAGTTAGCAAAATTTTGATTAAGCCAAATATTTTCTGAATTCCAGGAATTTTTACATAAATATAAAACTGTAAGTATAAGAGCATTTTTATTTTAATTTTTTAAAATTTTAAGCCCATCCTTTAATATTTTAGAGTAGAATTGGGAAAGTACCCCTCAGTAACAAGGAAACCTTGTGCAATTGAGTTAATTCAAGTCCTGCTTTTGTGTTCGTCACTGAAGAATTCTGTGGCACACTGAAAATTTCGCTTTTATAAGCTTTTTAAAGGAGAGAGAAAGAGAGAGACGGATGACTCCAGCTCCATCACCCAGGGTGGAATGCAGTGTCATGATCACGGCTTACTGCAGCCTCCACCTCCTGGACCCAAATGATCCTCCCGCCTTGGCCTCCTGAATAGCTAGGACCACACACAGGCTTGCACCACCATATCCACCTAACTAAAAACAAAAATTGTAGAGATGGGGGCCTCTTGCTGTGTTGCTCAGGCTAGTCTTGAACTCCTGGCCTCAAGCAATCCTCCCTTCTTGGCCTCCCAAAGGGCTGGGATTACAATCGTGAGCCACCATGCCTGGTCTCAAAACTATGTTTTCTTCTATGTTTTTCATTTTATGATAATATCCTGGTATGTTTCCAGTTCATCTAGAGAATGGCTCCTCCAAAAAACTATTAAGTACTTATGTTTTGTCTATTTTCTGAAGAAAGTGAGGGTGAATATTGTTCCTGGTATAAACCTTTGGAAACATAACTTTCGGGATCCCGCAGGCCCTTTAAATTATAATCCTGTGTTCAAGGCTTGTCTTCTCCAAAAGCAGATGGAAGTTGGCCATGACTTACAATCATCATTGAAATCATGAACCTGAATCTTACACTTTCCACACTCCTTATGCCCCCTCCAAATGTCCCATAAGAGCTCTCAGCTCCTACTTCAGGAAGGAGGGAGGGAGGGAAGAACAAAAGAGGAAGGGAGAGAGGGATATGGGGAATGGGAGAAAGAAGCAGTTTAGGTTACTTCAAAAGCAGGGCTGGGTGCGGTGGCTCATGCCTGTAATCCCAGTACTGTGGGAGGCCAAGGCCAACGGATCAACTGAAATCAGGAGGTCAAGACCAGCCTGGTCAACGTAGTGAAATCCCATCTCTACTAAAAATACAAAAATTAGTTAGGCGTGGTGGCGGCCGCCTGCAATCCCGGCTACTTGGGAGACTGAGGCAAGAGACTCTCTTGAACCCGGGAGGTGGAGTTTGCCGTGAGCCGAGATCGCGCTGTTGCACTCCAACCTGGGCGACAAGAAGGAAACTCCATCTCAAAAATGAATAAATAAAAATAAATTTAAAAAGCAGATAGCATGCTTGCTTCGGCAGTATATATACTAAAATTGGAACAATATAGACAAGATTAGCATGGCCCCTGCATTTAAAAATAAAAAATAGGCCAGGCGCAGTGGCTCACACCTGTAATCCCCGCACTTTGGGAGGCCGAGGCAGGCGGATCACCTGAGGTCGGGAGTTTGTGACCAGCCTGACCAACAGGGAGAAATCTCGTCTCCACAAAAATACAAAATTAGCCGGGCATGGTGGCACATGCCTATAATCCCAGCTACTCAGGAGGCTGAGGCAGGAGAATCGCTTGAACCCAGGAGGCAGGGGTTGCGGTGAACCAAGATTGTGCCATTACACTCCAGCCTGGACAACAAGAGCAAAACACTGTCTCAAAAAAATAATAATAAAATAAAAAATAAAAAATATTTTTTTTTTAAAAAAAAAAAAGCAAGTAACATATACTCATTAAACCAGGATTCCTATTTCTAGGAACTCATCTTACATACACACTTGTCCACTTGTGAAATGATACATATACAAGATTAAAAGACTCTTTGTATTAGCAAAAAATAAAAATTGACAAGAACCTAAAATTTCATCTGGAAGGGATAAATTAATTATGGATTAAATCTGTAGTATTAGGAGTTAAGCAGGTACAATGGAATACACTGCAGCTGTAAGAAAGAAAAAAGAGGGTCCGTATTAACTGTTGTGTAATCATCTTGAAAATACACTGTTAGACGTGAGGGGTATAAAAAAGGGGCCGGGCATGGTGGCTCACGCCTGTAATCCCACCAATTTAGGAGGCCAAGGTGGGTGGATCACTTGAGGTCAGGAGTTCGAGACCAGCCCGGCCAACCTGGTGAAACCTCGTCTCTACTAAAAACACAAAAATTAGCTGGGCATGGTGGCACAAGCCTGTAATCCCAGCTACTCGAGAGGCTGAGGCAGGAGAATCGCTTGAACCTGGGAAGTGGAGGTTGAACCCGGGAAACAGAGATCATGCCACTGTACTCCAGCCTGAGAGATAGAGCAAGACTCTGTCTCAAAAAAAAAAAAAAAAAAAGACACAGCTCAGAACAATTCTATTGGATGCTTCCACTGTGTAAACAAGAATGAGATAAGACATAGGTCCAGGTATTTGATTACATTTGCATGCAATGTATCTGGAAGGACCTGTACGAGCTGGGAACCCCGGACACCCTCACAGAGGAGAACTGGGTGGGCAAGGGACGGAATCTTTTTGGTGTCTTTAACATTTTGAATCATATGATTGCATTCACCTTTCAATATAAACATTAAGGTCAGTTTTGTTTTTTTTTTAGACGGAGTCTCGCTCTGTCTCCCAGGCTGGAGCGCAGTGGCGTGATCTCGGCTCACTACAAGCTCTGCTTCCCTGGTTCACGCCATTCTCCTGCCTCAGCCTCCCGAGTAGCTGGGACTACAGGCACCTGCCACCACACCCAGCTAATTTTTTGTATTTTTAGTAGAGACGGGGTTTCACCGTTTTAGCCAGGACGGTCCCGATCTCCTGACCTAGTGATCTGCCCGCCTCAGCTTCCCAAAGTGCTAGGATTACAGGCGTGAGCCCCCGCGCCCAGCTAAGGGCAACTTTTTTAATTAAATAGGCAAAAGAAATCCAGGATCACTCCATGTCTGGGTTTGGCCAATATTTTCCTAAGGGACCAGAGAGTAAATATTTAAGTTTTTCAGGCTAGTAAGAGCTCAATCACCACCACCCTCAGCAATGTCTTTGAAATTCAAAAGCAGCCATGGACAGTAAGTAAAGGAATGGGTGTGGACACGTTGCAAGAAAACTTTATTGAAGATACTGAAACTTTAATTTCATGGAAGTTTCACATGTCATGAAGCATTCTTCACTTGATTTTCCCCCCAATTGTTTAAAAATGTAAACCCATTCTTAGCTCACAGGGCTGTAATCGGCCAACTCCTGGTCTACAGTGATGGCCTCTTCATTTCTGCAGTGATCTCACTATAGCTTAGGGGTGTGTCCAGCTCGGGGCACCTGTGTTAAGAGGAACATTAACCAGCGAACTGGTATGCCATCAGTCTGGTGCCAGGATGGGAGGAATGTTGAAAAACTTGGGGCCATAGATCCCTGAGGAAAGAAAATTTGGGATTAGAGGGCAAGAGCAAAGTGGAATGAAAGCTGCCATCAAATAGGTGATGGGCAGCGGGAGGGGGATCCTGGTCTCAGATGCAGCGTGGCCAGGTAGGACAAGGTAGCTTTGGTGCTTCACCCAAAGAAGAAATATTAACCATGCCTAGAGCTTCCGTGGAGAAGGAAGCCCTGGAGCAGCAGCCAAGATGCACTTAGGGCACCAGTGGATCAGTGGATGGGATGCCCTCGGTGTCCCCACCCCATCCCTGTCCTCACCACCTCAGGGCACAGGCACCCTCCACGGCCAGAACCTGCATTTCTTTCTTCTTGCTTGCTTGCTTGCTTTCCTTCTTTCTTTCTCTCTTTCTTTCTCTTTGTTCTTTTTTTTTTTCTCGCTCTGTCACCCAGGCTGGAGTGCAGTGGCACTATCTTGGCTCACTACAACCTCTGCCTCCTGGGTTCAAGAGATTCTACAGCCTCAGCCTCCTGAGTAGCTGGGACTACAGGCACCCACCACCATGCCCGACTAATTTTTGTATTTTTAGTTAGCGACAGGGTTTCACCATGTTGACCAGGCTGGTCTCGAACTCCTGAACTCAAGTGATCCACCTGCCTTGGCCTCCCAAAGTACTGGGATTACAGGAGTGACCCACCGCGCCCGGGCGTCCTGCATTTCTTTACCTGGGAGCTTCCTTGGCTGCCACTGTCTGCTCTGCCCACCCACAAGGCAGGTCAGAAGCACAGGGAATTAAACCCCCTCAGAAGCAGCGCTTCACCCGTATTGGTGGGTAAATGTCCCAGTTGTGTTCCCACTGGGAGAATAGCTCTGTGGGGTGCAGTCTACACCAAAGATCTCCTCAGCAGGGCCAAGCAAGGGTGAGCCAAGAGAAGCACTCACTCCCAGGCCCTGCAAATTTTTAAACTTTAATAATTATACATGGCCAGGCACAGTGGCTCACGCCTATAATCACACTTTGGGAGGCCAAGGGAGGCAGATCACTTAAGGCCAGCTGTTCAAGACCAGCATGGGCAACATGGCAAAACCCCGTCTCTACTACAAATGCAAAAATTCGCTGGCTGTGGTGGTGCACATCTGTGGTCCCAGCTACTGGGGAGGCTGAAGTGGGAGGATCACTTGAGCCCAGGAGGTCGAGGCTGCAGTGAGCCAAGATAGCACCACTGCACTCCAGCCTGGGCAACAGAGTGAGACACTGTCTCAGACAAAAAAATATATATATATTATATAGGCTCGCAATCAAGTGTGTAATAATTTTTTTCTTTGCATTTTTTGAGGGGAAATTTATCTTCCAAGCCTGACTCCCCTATGCCACCTGAAAGAAGATGTAACCTCATCTCATTCCAATTCCCTCCATGATTTCTGGGGATTTCTCCATCTCTCTGAGTTGAGTCCAGTGATTCAGATGGTTTCCCTCAGCCTCCTTCTCCTTCCCTGGGGTTGCTCGGGGTCTCAGTCCAGACTGACACATCCACTTTCTCTCTCTTCTCTCAGCTCCCTTCTGAGCGGCGATCACCTGTTCTGCGTGTTTCCATGTCTTCTCTTGAACCCTGACCCAATCTTGCGCTTACAAGTTTAGAACGTTCCTCCCTTTGTTTCTCCTCTTCACCAGGGCCCTTAAAGTGAGGAGCTCCCACCTGTAGCAGGCCAACAGGTAAGCCTGAAGACAGGAGGTTGCTCATGTCAGTTACCTGTATGTCCCCTGTCTATGCAACAGCTCAGGTATGTGTCCAGCAGGCATTTCCGATATTTTCAAGACCCAGCTCCCAAACGTGGCCCCATGTGGACCCGTCCCCACCTCAATATAGGGCAGTGACTTTGGCCAAAATCTTGCTTGGTTCATGTTTCTTGGCTTATGTTTCTGTCATAGTCCATATTCAATCGGTCAACAAGTCTTGTCAGGTCCATCTGCAAAATGTATCCAATACATAATAAAATAAAAACAAAAAAATATTTTATGCTGTAGAATATTATTCAGCCATAAGAAAGAATGAAATCCTGTCCTTTGCAGCAACATGGATGGAAGTGGAAGTCATTATGTCAAGTAAGCCAGGCACACAAAGAGAAATATCACATGTTCTCACTCATATGCGGGAACTAAGAAAAAGTAGATTTCACGGAGGTAGAGAGTAGAATGATGGTTATCAGTCTGAGAAGAAAATCAGGGGATGAAGAGAGATTGACTACTGGGCACAAAAATGCAATTAGAAGGAATAAGATCTGGCCAGGTGCGGTGGCTCACGCCTGTAATCCCAGCACTTTGAGAGGCCAAGGCAGGCAGATCATGAGATCAGGAGTTCGAGACCAGCCTGGCCAATATGGTGACAGAGTAAGACTCTGTCTCAAAAAAAAAAAAAAAAAAAAAAAAAAAAGAAGAAGAAGGAATAAGATCTAATGTTCAAAAGCACAGTAGGGTTACTATAGTTAAAAATAATATTTTGTGAGTGTGTGTGTGTGTTTTAATACAGAGATGGGGTCTCACTATGTTGCCCAGGCTGGTCTGAAACTCCTGGGCTCAAGCAGTTCTCCCATCTTGGCCTCCCAAAGTCCTGGGATTACAGGCATGAGCAATTACACCTGGCCAATAATGTACTATATATCTCAAAATAGCTGGAAGAAACTTGGAAAGTTCCCAAACACAGAGAAATGACAAATGTTCAAGGTGATTGATACAAGGTGATTGATATGCTAATTACCCCGATTTGATCATTACACATTGTGTGCATGGATCAAAATATCACACTTACACCATAAGTGTGTGCAAACATTATGTATACATAAAAATTAAAATTAGCTGGGTGCATCTGTAGTCCCAGGTACTTGGGAGGCTGGGCCTGTAGTCCCAGGTAAAGACTGAGGCAGGAGGACTGCTGAGCCCAGGAGCTCAAGACCAGCTGGACAACATAAACTCTGCCTCAATTTCCAAAAAAAAAAAAAGAAAAAAAAAATCCCGGTACAGCAACTCACGCCTGTAATCCTAGCACTTTGTGAGGCCGAAGCGGGTGGATCATTTGAAATCAGCAGTTCGTGACCAGTCTGACCAACATGGCAAAACCCCATCTCCACTAAAAAAAAAAAAAAAATTAGCCAGACGTTGTTGCACATGCCGTGTAGTCCCAGCTACTCTGGAGGCTGAGGCAGGAGAATCACTTGAACCCAGGAGGCAGAGGTTTCAGCGTGCTGAGAATGCACCACTGCACTCCAGCCTGGGCAACAGAGAACGATTCTGTCTCAAAAAAAAAAAAAATGAAATTTCAGAAATAATTTATTTTAATGTAGCCATAATTTAACCACTTCTTTCATTGAGACCTTCTCGCTTCTCTCTCCCTCTCCCTTTCCTCCTCATGGCTCTTAATTTCTATCTATTGCCATCTCAGGACATCGTTTGATTTTCTCCACGGTGCATTTTGCTTTCTGAAAGTATCTTGTTTGTTCAATTCCTTGTGTGACGATTTTCTGTCTCTCCTTCCTCTAAAATGTAAGCTCCCTGAAGACAGAGACACTGTCTGGTTCACACCTGCCTAGATGAATACAAGTGAAGGCATTGCAGAACTTGCCTTCTTCAAACATGGGCAGCTAACAGCTTCCAGCACCAGAAAATTGAAATTCTCTTTTGCCTTTTCTTTAATGCTCTGCCTCCATTTCTAAGCTGGTTTTCTTCTGGGTCTCTGTTCTGATTCTCACACACCTGAGTGTGACTTACCCTGCTTCCCTTGCAGATGTCACTGTTCGTCCCTCAAAATGTTTGTGGCACATTTCACGGTAAGGCTCTGAGACAGCGCTCCAAATTGTGTCTACATATCTTCTGTTGTGGTTACTTTGAAGTTTGTTGAATTATATTGTTTTGACAGAACTGTCACATCTCAAAACGTGTTGCTGACTAAAAACATATGCAGGACCTTTTTTCCTTCTTTTTCTTTCTTTCCTTTTTTTTTTAAAAAAAAGATAAAACTCTACCATCATCTTGCAACTAAATGTATGGCCACAGGAGGGCACCATGAGGCCACACTTCTGCTCTACGCAAAGTGGGTGGAAAATTGAGACCTGACGGTGGGGACGGTGCAAAACTCTGGGACTTTTATTCTTAATCTCTTTCTTCATTCCAAGATCTACCTGTCAGGCCTCTGAGCCCAAGCCAAGCCATCGCATCCCCTGTGACCTGCACGTATACGCCCAGATGGCCTGAAGTAACTGAAGAATCACAAAACAAGTGAAAATGCCCTGCCCTGCCTTAACTGATGACATTCCACCACAAAAGAAGTGTAAATGGCCGGTCCTTGCCTTAAGTGATGACATTACCTTGTGAAAGTCCTTTTCCTGGCTCATCTTGGCTCAAAAAGCTCCCCCACTGAGCACCCTGCGACCCCCACTCCTGCCCGCCAGAGAACAAACTCCCTTTGACTATAATTTTCCTTTACCTATCGAAATCCCATAAAACGGCCCCACCCTTATCTCCCTTCGCTGACTCTCTTTTTGGACTCAGCCTGCCTGCACCCAGGTGAAATAAACAGCCATGTTGCTCACACAAAGCCTGTTTGGTGGTCTCTTCACACAGACGCGCATGAAATTTGGTCCCGAAATTTGGTGCCGTGACTTGGATCAGGGGACCTCCCTTGGGAGATCAATCCCCCGTCTTCCTGCTCTTTGCTCTGTGAGAAAAATCCACCTATGACCTCAGGTCCTCAGACCAACCAGCCCAAGAAACATCTCACCAATTTCAAATCCGGTAAGCTGCCTCTTTTTACTCTCTTCTCCAACCTCTCTCACTATCCCTCAACCTCTTTCTCCTTTCAATCTTGGCGTCACACTTCAATCTCTCCCTTCTCTTAATTTCAATTCCTTTCATTTTCTGGTAAAGACAAAGGAGACATGTTTTATCCGTGGACCCAAAACTCCGGCGCCGGTCACGACTGGGAAGGCAGCCTTCCCTTGGTGTTTAATCATTGCAGGGACGCCTCTCTGATTATACATCCACGTTTCAAGGGTGTCAGACCACGCAGGGACGCCTGCCTTGGTCCTTCACCCTTAGCGGCAAGTCCCACTTTTCTGGGGAAGGGGCAAGTACCCCAACCCCTTCTCTCCTTGTCTCTACCCCTTCTCTGCTTTTCCGGGGACAGGGCAAGTACCCCAACCCCTTCTCTCCTTGTCTCTACCCCTTCTCTGCTTTTCTGGGAGCGGGGCAAGTACCCCTCAACCCCTTCTCCTTCACCCTTAGCGGCAAGTCCCGCTTTTCTAGGGGGCAAGAACCCCCAATCCCTTATTTCCGCACCCCGACCTCTTATCTCTGCACCCCAATCCCTTATTTCCATGGCCCAACCCCTTATCTCTGCAACCCAATCCCTTATTTCCACACCCCAACCTCTTATCTCTGTGCCCCAAATCCCTTATTTCCGTGCCCCAACCTCTCATCTCTGCACCCCAATCCCTTATTTCCGTGCCCCAGCCCTTTCTCTGCTTTTCTGGAGGGCAAGAAACCCCCATCCCTTCTCCATGTCTCTACTCTCTTTTCTCTGGGCTTGCCTCCTTCACTATGGGCAAGCTTCCACCTTCCATTCCTCCTTCTTCTCCCTTAGCCTGTATTCTTAAGAACTTAAAACCTCTTCAACTCTCACCTGACCTAAAATCTAAGCGTCTTATTTTCTTCTGCAATGCCTCTTGACCCCAATACAAACTCGACAGTAGCTCCAAATGGCTGGAAAATGGCACTTTCAATTTTTCCATCCTACAAGATCTAAATAATTCTTGTCGTAAAATAGGCAAATGGTCTGAGGTGCCTGACGTCCAGGCATTCTTTTACACATCAGTCCCTTCCTAGTCTGGGTGCCCAGTGCAACTCGTCCCAAATCTTCCTTCTTTCCCTCCCGCCTGTCCCCTCAGTCCCAACCCCAAGCGTTGCTGAGTCTTTCTAATCTTCCTTTTCTACAGACCCATCTGACCTCTCCCCTCCTCGCCAGGCCAAGCTAGGTCCCAATTCTTCCTCAGCCTCCGCTCCTCCACCCTATAATCTTTTTATCACCTCCCCTCCTCACACCTGGTCTGGCTTACAGTTTCATTCCATAACTAGCCCTTCCCCACCTGCCCAGCAATTTATTCTTAAAAAGGTGGCTGGAGCTAAGCATAGTCAAGGTTAATGCTCCTTTTTCTTTATCCCAAATCAGAAGCGTTTAGGCTCTTTTTCATCAAATATAAAAATCCAGCCCAGTTCATGGCTCGTTTGGCAGCAACCCTGAGACGCTTTACAGCCCTAGACCCTAAAAGGTCAAAAGGCCGTCTTATTCTCAATATACATTTTATTACCCAATCTGCTTCCGACATTAAATAAAACTCCAAGCTCTCCCTCTCCCTCTCCCTCATCTCCCTCTCCCTCTCCCTCTCCCTCTCCTTCTCCCTCTCCCCTTTCTTCGGTCTCCCTCTACTTCTTTTTCTAGTCTCCCTCTGTTGCCGAAGCTTGACTGTACTGCCGTGATCTCGGCTCACTGCAACCTCCCTGCCTCGGGCTCCTGTGATTCTCCTGCCTCGGCCTGCCCAGTGCCTGGGATTGCAGGCGCGCGCCGCCACACCTGACTGGTTTTTGTGTTTTTGGTGGAGACGGGGTTTCACTGTGTTGACCCGGCTGGTCTCCAGCTCCTGGCCTGGAGTGATCTGCCCACCTCGGCCTCCCGAGGTGCTGGGATTGCAGACAAAGTCTCGCTCACTCAATGCTCAATGTTGCTCAGGCTGGAGTGCAGTAGCGTGATCTCGGCTCGCTACAACCTCCACCTCCCAGCCGCCTGCCTTGGCTTCCTAAAGTGCTAAGATTACAGCCTCTGCCCCGCCGCCACCCAGTCTAGGAAGTGAGGAGCGTCTCTGCCTGGCCGTCCATCGTCTGGGATGTGAGGAGCCCCTCTGCCCGGCCGCCATCCCGTATAGGAAGTGAGGAGCGTCTCTGCCCGGCTGCCCATCGTCTGGGATGTGAGGATCGCCTCTGCCCGGCCGCCCCGTCTGGGAGGTGAAGAGCACCTCTACCCGGCCCCCACCCCGTCTGGGAGATGAGGAGCGCCTCTGCCCGGCCGCCCCGTCTGGGAAGTGAGGAGCGCCTCTGCCAGGCCACCACCCCGTCTGGGAGGAAGTGAGGAGCACCTCTGCCCGGCAGCCCCGTCTGGGAGTGAGGAGCGCCTCTGCCCGGCCGCCCCGCCTGGGAAGTGAGGAGCGCCTCTGCCTGGCTGCCACCCCGTCTGGGAGGAAGTGAGGAGCGCCTCTGCCTGGCCGCCCCGTCTGGGAAGTGAGGAGCGCCTCTGCCCTGCCGCCCCGTCTGGGAAGTGAGGAGCGCCTCTGCCCGGCCTCCCCGTCTGGGAAGTGAGGAGCGCCTCTGCCCGGCCTCCCCGTCTGGGAGGTGAGGAGCGCCTCTGCCTGGCTGCCACCCCGTCTAGGAGGAAGTGAGGAACGCCTCTGCCCGGCCGCCCCGTCTGGGAGGTGAGGAGCGCCTCTGCCTGGCTGCCACCCCGTCTAGGAGGAAGTGAGGAACGCCTCTGCCCGGCCGCCCCGTCTGGGAGGTGAGGAGCGCCTCTGCCCGGCCTCCCCGTCTGGGAAGTGAGGAGCGCCTCTGCCCGGCCGCCCTGTCTGGGAGGTGAGGAGCGCCTCTGCCCGGCCGCCATGTCTGGGAGGTGTACCCAACAGCTCCAAAGAGACAGCGACCATCGGGAGCAGGCCATGAGGACGATGGCAGTTTTGTTGAAAAGAAGGGGGGGAAGTGTGGGGAAAGGAAGGAGAGATCAGATTGTTGCTGTGTCTGTGTAGAAAGAGGTGGGCATAGGAGACTCCATTTTGTTCTGACTAGGAGAAATTCTTCTGCCTTGGAATGCTGTTGATCTATGGCCTTTCCCCCAGCCTCCTGCTCTCTGAAACATGTGCTGTGTCAACTCAGGGTTAAATGGATTAAGGGCGGTGCAAGATGTGCTTTGTTAAACAGATGCTTGAAGGCAGCATGCTCTTTAAGAGTCATCACCACTCCCTAATCTCAAGTACCCAGGGACACAAACACTGCAGAAGGCCGCAGGGTCCTCTGCCTAGGAAAACCAGAGACATTTGTTCATGTGTTTATCTCCTGACCTTCTCTCCACTATTATCCTATGACCCTCCCATATCGCCCTCTCCGAGAAACACCCAAGAATCATCAATAAATACTAAATAAATAAATAAATAAATAAATAAATAAATAAATAAATAAAACTCCAAAAATTAGAATCTGGCCCTCAAACCCCACAACAGGGCTTAAATAACCTCGCCTTTAAGGTGTACAATAATAGAAAAAAGTTGCAATTCCTTGCCTCCATTGTGAGACAAACCCCAGCCACATTTCCAGCACACAAGAACTTCCAAATGCCTGAACTGCAGCAGCCAGGCGTTCTTCCAGAACCTCCTCCCACAGGAGCTTGCTACAAGTGCCAGAAATCTGGCCACCAGGCCAAGGAATGCCCGCAGCCCGGGATTCCTCCTAAGCCGCATCCCACCTGTATGGGACCCCACCGGAAATCGGACTGTTCAACTCACCTGGCAGCCACTCCCAGAACCCCTGGAACTCTGGCCCAAGGCTCTCTGACTGACTCCTTCCCACATCTTCTCGGCTTAGCGGCTGAAGACTGACACTGCGCGATCACCTCGGAAGCCCCCTAGACCATCACAGACGCCGAGCTTCGGGTAACTCTCACAGTGGAAGGTAAGCCCGTCCCCTTCTTAATCAATACAGAGGCTACCCACTCCACATTACCTTCTTTTCAAGGGCCTGTTTCCCTTGCCTCCATAACTGTTGTGGGTATTGACGGCCAGGCTTTTAAACCTCTTAAAACTCCCCAACTCTGGTGTCAACTTAGACAATACTCTTTTAAGCACTCCTTTTTAGTTATCCCCACCTGCCCAGTTCCCTTATTAGGCTGAGACACTTTAACTAAATTATCTGCTTCCCTGACTATTCCTGAACTACAGCTATATCTCATTGCTGCCCTTCTTCCCAATCCAAAGCCTCCTTTACGTCCTCCTCTTGTATCCCCCCACCTTAACCCACAAGTATAAGATACCTCTACGCCCTCCTTGGCGACCGATCATGCACCCCTTACCATCTCATTAACACCTAATCACCCTTACCCCACTCAACGCCAATATCCCATCCCGCAGCACGCTTTAAAAAGATTAAAGCCTGTTATCACTCGCCTGCTACAGCATGGCCTTTTAAAGCCTATAAACTCTCCTTACAATTCCCCCATTTTACCTGTCCTAAAACCAGACAAGCCTTACAAGTTAGTTCAGGATCTATGCCTTATCAACCAAATTGTTTTGCCTATCCACCCCGTGGTGCCAAACCCATATACTCTCCTATCCTCAATACCTCCCTCCACAATCCATTATTCTGTTCTGGATCTCAAACATGCTTTCTTTACTATTCCTTTGCACCCGTCATCCCAGCCTCTCTTCACTTTCACTTGGACTGACCCTGACACCCATCAGGCTCAGCAAATTACCTGGGCTGTACTACTGCAAGGCTTCACAGACAGACCCCATTACTTCAGTCAAGCCCAAATTTCATCCTCATCTGTTACCTATCTCGGCATAATTCTCATAAAAACACACGTGCTTTCCCTGCTGATCGTGTCCGATTAATCTCCCAAACCCCAATCCCTTACAAAACAACAACTCCTTTCCTTCCTAGGCGTGGTTAGTGCGGTCAGAATTCTTACACAAGAGTCAGGACCGCACCCTGTAGCCTTTCTGTCCAAACAACTTGACCTTACTGTTTTAGCCTAGCCCTCATATCTGCGTGCAGTGGCTGCCACTGCTTTAATACTTTTAGAGGACCTCAAAATCACAAACTGTGCTCAATTCACTCTCTACATTTCTCATAACTTCCAAAATCTATTTTCTTCCTCATACCTGATGCATATACTTTCTGCTCCCTGGCTCCTTCAGCTGTACTCACTCTTCGTTAAGTCCCACAATTACCATTGTTCCTGGCCCGGACTTCAATCCAGCCTCCCACATTATTCCAGATACCACACCTGACCCTCATGACTGCATCTCTCTGATCCACCTGATGTTCATCCCATTTCCCCACATTTCCTTCTTCCCTGTTTCTCACCCTGATCATGCTTGATTTATTGATGGCAGTTCCACCAGGCCTAATCGCCACTCACCAGCAAAGGCAGGCTATGCTATAGTACAAGCCACTAGCCCGCCTCTTAGAACCTCTCTTTTCCTTTCCATCGTGGAAATCTATTCTCAAGGAAATAACTTCTCAGTGTTCCATCTGCTATTCTATCTGCTATTCTACTACTCCTCAAGGATTATTCAGGCCCCCTCCCTTCCCTACACATCAAGCTCGAGGATTTGCCCCCACCCAGGACTGGCAAATTAGCTTTACTCAACATGTCCCGAGTCAGGAAACTAAAATACCTCTTAGTCTAAATAGACACTTTCACTGAATAAGTAAAGGCCTTTCCTACAGGGTCTGAGAAGGCCACCACAGTCATTTCTTCCCTTCTGTCAGACACAATTCCTCAGTTTAGCCTTCCTACCTCTATACAGTCTGATAACAGACCAGCCTTTATTAGTCAAATCAGCCAAGCAGTTTTTCAGGCTCTTAGTATTCAGTGAAACTTTATATCCCTTACGGTCCTCCGTCTTCAAGAAAAGTAGAACAGACTAATGGTCTTTTAAAAACACCTCACCAAGCTCAGCCACCAACTTAAAAACGAGTGGACAATACTTTTACCACTTTCGCTTCTCAGAATTCAGGCCTGTCCTCAGAATGCTACAAGGTACAGCCCATTTAAGCTCCTGTATAGACGCTCCTTTTTATTAGGCCCCAGTCTCATTCGACACCAGACCAACTTAGACTGTGCCCCCAAAAAAACTTCTCATCCCTACTATCTTCTGTCTAGTCATACTCCTATTCGCCATTCTCAACTACTCATACATGCCCTGCTCTTGTTTACACTGCCGGTTTACACTGTTTCTCCAAGCCATCACAGCTGATATCTCCTCCTGCTATCCCCAAACCGCCACTCTTAACTCTTGAAATAAATAAATAATCTTTGCTGGCAGGACTATGCTGAACCTCCATAGGCATTCTCTAATCAGATGTCCTAGGTCCTCCCAATTCTTAGTCCTTTTATACCTGTTTTTCTCCTTCAATTAGTCCATTAAGTTTTTCAATTCATCCAAAACCGTATCCAGGCCATCACCAATCATTCTATATGACAAATGTTTCTTCTAACATCCCCACAATATCACCCCTTACCACAAGACCTCCCTTCAGCTTAATCTCTCCCACTCTAGGTTCCCACGCCGCCCCTAATCCCGCTTGAAGCAGCCCTGAGAAACATCGCCCATTCTCTCTCCATACCACCCCCCAAAAAATTTTCGCCGTCCCAACACTTCAACACTATTTTATTTTTCTTATTAATATAAAAAGGCAGGAATGTCAGACCTCTAAGCCCAAGCCAAGCCATCGCATCCCCTGTGACCTGCACGTATATGCCCAGATGGCCTGAAGTAACTGAAGAATCACAAAAGAAGTGAAAATGCCCTGCCCCGCCTTAACTGATGACATTCCACCACAAAAGAAGTGTAAATGGCCGGTCCTTGCCTTAAGTGATGACATTACCTTGTGAAAGTCCTTTTCCTGGCTCATCCTGGCTCAAAAAGCTCCCCCACTGAGCACCTTGCGACCCCCACTCCTGCCCGCCAGAGAACAAACCCCCTTTGACTATAATTTTCCTTTACCTACCGAAATCCTATAAAATGTCCCCACCCTTATCTCCCTTCGCTGACTCTCTTTTTGGACTCAGCCCGCCTGCACCCAGGTGAAATAAACAGCCATGTTGCTCACACAAAGCCTGTTTGGTGGTCTCTTCACACAGACGCGCATGAAACTACTGCCCAGTGGTAACACACCCTTTGGGGAGCAGGCTGAGAAAATCAAATACTGATACAACATTAACAAATAATAATTAATAATAAGCTGTGAAGGTCTTCCAGTTCGTAGAAACTGTAAAAGCACATTTACTCAGATATACTTTGTTTTAAGTTATTTTTATCAGGGTTGAGTAAAAGTGTATGGATCAACAGCTATGAGCAAAAATGGAAGAAATCTGAAACTCCTGTAATGACAGACTTCAGGAAAATGTCCTCTATTGAAGTAAAAAAAAAAAAAAAATTAGCAAAGTGACAGGATTGGGGTGCAAATCCTGGCTGTGTATACAGTGTCTGTGTTCTGCTATTACACTCCATGTTCAGCATAGCCTAATATGGGAGTCACGAGTCACATGTGCACATATTTAAATTTTAAGTTAACTTAATTAAAAGTAAATAAAATTAGGCCGAGCGAGGTGGCTCACACCTGTAATCGCAGCACTTTGGGATGCCAAGGCAGGTGGATCACCTGAGGTCAGGAGTTCGAGACCAGCCTGATCAACATGGTGAAACCCCATCTGTACTAAATACAAAAAATTAGCTGGGCTTGCTGGTGCATGCCTGTAATCCTAGCTACTTGGGAGGCTGAGACAGGAGGATCACTTGAAGCTGGGAGGCAGAGGCTGCAGTAAGCCGAGATTGCACCATTGCACTCCAGCATGGGCAACAAAATCGGAATTCCATCTCAAATAAATTAATAAATAAATAAAATTACAAATTCAGTTCTTCAGTTGCACTAGCCACAGGTTCAAGAGGTCAACAGCAAAATGACGCCTGTGGCTTCTGTTGTATAGTACAGATATAGAACATTTCCATCATCATGGAGAATTCTATTGAATGGCAGTGGCATAGACAAAGCCTTGCAGTTTGTGCTCCTAACCATGACACTTTACTGCCTCATGGATTCTAGCAGTCTATCTACTTTGCCTATCGTCATAGTTTCCCTTGAATTCAAAACAAAGTTTAAAAATATTTCATTCTTCTACTAAACAAGAAGTTTACTTAGTACCTACATTTTACCCACCTATTCAATATAACACCAAAGGTAGCAAAGCAAATAGAAAATATGCTCCCTGCTATTAAAAATTTAGAATCTAGGCTGGGCATGGTAGCTCATGCCTGTAATCCCAGCATTTTGGGAGGCCAAGGTTGGCGGATCATTTGAGGTCAGGGGTTCGAGACCAGCCTGGCCAAAATGGTGAAACCCCATCTCTACTAAAAATACAACATTAGCTGGGTGTGGTGGTGCACGCCTATAATCCCAGCTACTCGGGAGGCTGAGGCAGGAGAATCCCTTGAACCCGGGAGGCGGAGGTTGCAGTGATCCGAGATAGCGCCACTGCACTCCAGCCTGGGCACAACAGAGTGAGACTCCATCTCAAAAAAAAAAAAAAATAGAATCTACTTAAATAATGTGAGTGAATTATCTGATGCCTACCACAGTTGGGCAATACTGTATTCCAGTGGAACAAATGCACAAGATCGTGGAAAAGCATTATATTATAGGCAAATTTAACTAATAAAACATTATTCACCAAATATTTTCTTGCACTCTTGTGGCTTACAACATTACATTTCTTCCACAGAATCATTGACTCACACAGTGGTTCAATCTATTTCATCTTACCAAAGCCTGTGTAAGTCATCTGCAATTCACCTGAAGCAGTGTATTGTTGGCTATATTACAGGACCTTTTCACTTGATGTGAAATGAAATCAGAAAACCCAAAGACATCTTGGCTCTGACATGCTCTGTAACAGTGGCTTTTCTGGGACAATGATTTTGCATCAGAGTAAGCCCAAAATTAAACTTAGGTAGAAGTCATGGAGTCATGGTAGAGCAACATGCACAGGTGTGAGGCAGAGGGCAGAGAACTTGAGTGTGGGCAAGCCAGACCTTGAAAAAAAAGTCATTCATCTCTGTCAATTTTTTTTTTTTTTTTTTTGAGACAGAGTCTCATTCTGTTGCCCAGGCTGGAGTGCAACGGCGTGATCTCAGCTCACTGCAACTTCCACCTCCCAGGTTCAAGCGATTCTCCTGCCTCAGCATCCCAAGGGACTATAGGCATGTGGCACCAAGCCCAGCTAATTTTTGTATTTTTAGTAGAGACGGGGTTTCACCAGGTTGCCCAGGATGGTCTGGAACTCCTGGCCTCAAGTGATCCACTCGCCTCGGCCTACAAAGTGCTGAGATTACAGGCGTGAGCCACCACCCCCAGCCTCTCCATCAATTTTATCAATGACAACCTCAAAGAGAACACTTGACCTTCAGTAATACTGTAAATGAGATGGTCTGATGGATTTGGAAGAAGTGGGGAGACAAGAAGTGGGGAGACCCGGCTTTCAAGGCCGGGTGCAGTGGCTCACACCTGTAATCTCAGCACTTTGGGAGGCCGAGGCAGGTGGATCACCTGAGGTCAGGAGTTCGAAACCAGTCTGGCCAACATGGCGAAAACCATCTCTACTAAAAATACAAAAAATTAGCCAGAAGTGGTGGCACGCGCCTGTAATCCCAGTTACTTGGGAGGCTAAGGCAGGAGAATCGCTTGAACCCGGGAGGCAGAGGTTGCAGTGAACAGAGATGGCACCATTGCACTCCAGCCTGGGTGACAGAACGAGACTCCATTTCAAAAAGAAAAAAAGGAAGAAGAAAAAGCCTTTCAATATGCACTTATTGACAGTTTTCACATAAAAGGGGATGAAAAACAGAAAGTTAAATAAATAAGTTGCACATAAACTTTGTAAATCGCCCTTACACAGGGTTCAGGCAAAGGGGAGGCTGAGACTTTGGCATCAGAGAATCCTACTCAACTGTTAACTGGCTGTGTGTCATTAGAGAGATTAATTTCCCTCTCTGAGCCACCATCTTGCTTATCTCTACAATGGAGATAATAACAGTCCCCACTTCTGGGAGTGTAAGGATTAGGAAATTAAATCTTTTTTTTTCTTTTTTCTTTTTTTTTTTTTTTTTTTGAGACGGGGTCTCACTCTCGCCCAGGCTGTAGTGCAGTGCTGCCATCTTGGCTCACTGCAGCCTCTGGCTCCTGGGCTCAAGCGATTCTCCTGCCTCAGCCTCCCAAGTAGCTGGGGTTACAGGTGCCCACCAACACACCTGGCTAATTTTTGTAATTTTAGTAGAGACGGGGTTTCACCATGTTAGCCATGCTGGTCTCGAACTCCTGGCCTCAAGTGATCTGCCTGCCTTCGCCTCCCAAAGTGCTGGGATTACAGGCATGAGCCACCGTGCCAGGCCAGGAAATTAAATCTAAATCACCTGGTGCATAAAATGCCAAAATGGCTCCACTAATGACCATCTATTTCACATCCCCAGCTGTATGACTTGAGAAGCGCCACTCTCTGGTGTCAATTTTAAAAGAAATGTCTCTATGTTATTAAGGATTACCAACTGGGTCCCCTTTGAAGTTCCTCAAGAGATACCAGGAAAGCTTTCAATAGCTTTTAACTCAAATAAATTTATGAAAATGATTATAACACCTCCATCATTGCCATTTGCCCCAGACATTGCTACCATAGGGACTAAGATGTTGTCAAGGACCTGCTTTTAGACTTTGTTGACATCAATGTCAGATCAATGGCTGAAATAAAAGCATCTTCAAAATATTTCACAAAGCAATTGAATGACATGAGTTGCACAGAACATCCAAGCCTGCTTGGAGTGCCATGTTTGGGCAAGGAAAGGGTGGAAGAGGGAAACTCAAGACCCACCGCCTGCTTTCAAAAAGTCTTTCTCCATAAATAATACAGGAGTTTTAAAAATATAACAGATACCTCAAGCATTCACTGGAAGAATCACATCCACAAATTCTAATTTTGGGTTTGTATCAACCACAAGAGTCTGTGTCCAACACGTGTAAAAGGCTTTTTGGCAAATTCATCACTTTATATACCAGTTTGATTTTGGATACCTTTTTCATTTTACTTTTCTTTTTTCACATCAAATGGGGAATGTGCCAACATCGTAACAAAGTCTGAGGGAGGCACATCTCACATATGAGCGTGAAAACCCAATCATCACACTTATGAACTATAAAAGGATCCTGGATTTTATTAACGAACACATTTCTGGGTTTTGCTCTGCCAAGCTTCATGCTTTCATCCTCAGGCTAGTCTCCTCAGAGACAGAAAGCAGCTGTTCACTTCAAGACCTGAGTCTGAGTTCCGTGTAGGAAGAAGAGGTCAGAGAAGGGAAAAGGTAAAGGGGCCAAGGGCGCAGAACTTTCTCCCAGCAAGAAAACATCACTCCGGACTTCTGCTTTCATCTTGTCGGCCAGGGCTGTATCACACGGCTATTCCTAGGAAGCTGGCTGGCCAGCAGGTCGCCTTTCCACCTTTTATAGAAAAGGTAGGCAATGGCCAGGCACGGTGTCTCACACCTGTAATTCCAGCACTTTGGGATGCTGAGGCAGGCGGATCATTTGAGACCAGCCTGGCCAACATGACAAAATCGCATCTTTATCAAAAATACAAAAATTAGCTGGGCGTGGAGGTGCATGTCTGTAATCCCAGCTACCAGGAGGCTGGGGTGGGAGAATCATTTGAGCCCAGGAGGCGGAGATTGCAGTGAGTCAAGATGGCACCACTGCACTCCAGCCTGGGCGACAGAGTGAGACCCTGTTAGAAAAAAAAAAAAAAAAAACTAGGCAAGTGGAGAGTGACAGATAATGGCTTTGGGATATCAATCAATGGTCTATCAAGGGACCCAGCCAAGAGTTTTCACTGTTTTCCTTTGCCAGTTAAAGACACTAAAACACTACCAGCAACTCTCACCTATTACCCCTATCATTTCCTAAAAGAAAGGGTATTTGAACACTGCCAAGGCCAGGCACAGATGCCTGTAATTGCAACAATTGGGGAGGCCAAGGCAGGCAGATCTCTTGAAGCCAGGAGTTTAAGACAAGCCTGGCCAACATAGCAAAACCCCATCTCTACTAAAAATACAAAAAAAAAAAAAAAAAAAATTAGCCAGACATGGTGGTGGGCGCCTGTGGTCCCAGCTACTCAGGAGGCTGAGGTGGAAGGATCACTTGAACCTGGGAGGAGGAGGTTGCAGTGAGCCAAGATTGCGCCACCGCATTCCATCCTGGGTGACAGAGGGAGCTTGTCTCAAAAAAAAAAAAAAAAGAAAGAAAGAAAGAAAAAAAACCGCACAAAACCTGCCAAAAGAGGAGGAAAGACAATCTCAGAATAATGATCTGCTCACACAGTGCACCATCACTTTCGTTTTGTGCAAAATTCCCCCCATTGCTCTTAGTTTCTGAGACATTTTCAGTGAAACGTCAGTCCTGGGAGTGGTGCTGAGCGATGGTGGCCCTGCATTCGCAGCGAGATGCGTAAACCACAACACTGAAGGGCCTATGGCTTTCGGAGACAGAAACTGGAAAAATAATGTTTTTTGGATTTCTTCATACAAACGACCGTGGAAGTAAGTCTTATTACAAACTTATATGAGTTGTCATAAATGGAATGAGAAGTAGAAGGTGGAGGGGAGGGGAAATGTCTTCAGGAAGGATACATGAGGAGCAGCTGTCAGCCACAGAAGGCCTTCACAAAGGCGGCAGCAGGTTGGGCAGGTCTTGACAGAAAGTGCAGACAGCTGGCCCTCCCAGGACGGGAACGCTGACTCCACTCAAGGCATCTGGTTCATGCAAACTCCGACGCAAACCGTGGTGGGATGGTAGCTTCAAGGGGTCATACTGTCATTTCTCTTCAGTGAGTAGGTCACGTGGCTAGGGAGTTTGAATCTTTCCCTCCTTTTCCCAAAGAAGATTTTGTACCTTTCACAAACAAACCATCCCATTTAAAGGAAGAACGCAAATTTTGCCTGGAAGAGCAGACTTGAAATCGGTCATTAATAGTATTAAAGGTCATTTCTTCACTGAGAACACTCTAGGCATTCCGATTATTGGCAGCAGCCCTTCAAAACTGTTTTTCTGCTAATTTTCCCTCAACCTCTTCTGTTGCGTTCTGAATTTTCAAAAGTAGGACCAAGCTAGTTATGAGTGACTGTAAATTTGGAGGACAGAAATACGCATGAAAATAATCACTACTGGCCGGGTGCAGTGGCTCACACCTGTAATCCCAGCACTTTGGGAGGCCGAGGTGGGCAGATCACAAGGTCAGGAGATGGAGACCATCCTGGCCAACATGGTGAAACCCCATCTCTACTAAAAATATAAAAATTATCTGGGCATGGTGGTGCATGCCTGTAATCCCAGCTACTCAAGAGGCTGAGGCAGGAGAATCACTTGAACCAGGGAGTCGGAGGTTGCAGTGAGCCGAGATCGCGCCGCTACACTCCAGCCTGGTGATAGAGCAAGACTCTGTCTCAAAAACAAACAAACAAAAACCACTACTTAGAACAGAGATCACCAGGTGCGGTGGCTCACAATTGTAATCCCAGCACTTTGGAAGGCCGAGGTGGGCAGATCCCTTGAGCCCAGGAGTTCAAGACCAGCCTGGGCAACATGGCGAAACCCCATCTCTACTAAAAATATAAAAAATTAGCCAGTAGTGATGGTGCACTCCTGTAGTCCCAGCTACTCGGGAGGCTGAGATGGGAGGATTGCTTGAGTCCGGGAGTGGGAGGTTGCAGTGAGCTGAGATCATACCACTGTACTCCAGCCTGGGCGACAGAGACGCCATCTCAAAAAATAAAAAATAAATAAAAAATAAAAAAAGAACAGAGGCCAGTAAACTTTTCCGTCAAGGCACAAATCGTAAACACTTCAGGCTCTGTGGGCCACATGGTCACAGCTCTACTGCAGTCCTAGCAAGAAAGGAGCCACAGACAATACATAAAGAAATGGCAGTGGCTGTGTTCAGTAAAACTTTGTTATGGATACTGACATTTGAATTTCAAGTAATTTTTACACAAGTCACAAAATACTACTTTTCTTTGTGTTTTTTCCAATCATTAAAATATAAAAACTGTTCTTACTTGACAGGCCATAAGAAAACAGGCAGTGGTCCCACGGGCTGTAGTTTGCTGATGATCCCTGAACTAGAGAATAAAATAGATAAAGCACTCAGGAACAAATTGAACAAGAAATATGCAAACCTCCATGAGGAAATTTAAACATTTTTGAAGTCACAAAAGTTAACTTGAATAAAAAGATATACCATGTTTTTGGTTAGAGAGATTCAACATCCTGAAGACGCAAATTCTTCCACAATTAATTTTAAAATGTATTACGAGGCCGGAAATGGTGGCTCACGCATGTAATCCCAGCACTTCAGGAGGCTGAGGCAGGTGGATCACCTGAGTTCAGGAGTTTGAGACCAGCCTAGCCAACATGGCGAAATCCTGTCTCTACTAAAAATATAAAAAATTAGCCAGGCATGGTGGCAGGTGCCTGTAATCCCAGCTACTCAGGAGGCAGAGGCAGAAGAATTGCTGGAACCCGGGAGGTGGAGGTTGCAGTGAGCCAAGATCGCACCACTGCACTCCAGTATGGGTGACACAGCGAGACTCTGTCTTAAATAAATAAATAAATAAAGTATTATGATCCAAATTAAGGTAGCAAGAGATCATTTTTTTCTGGAATCACACAGCTGACTCTGAAGTTGATATGAAAAGATAAATTAGCAAGATTAGGTCTGGAAAATTCAGAAAAAGAAGAACAAAAAGGAAGCAACTGTACTAGAATGTAAAACACTATACACATCAGCAGCTAAGCCAGTGTGGTATTAGCACACG
This sequence comes from Pongo pygmaeus, assembly GCF_028885625.2. NCBI lineage: Eukaryota > Metazoa > Chordata > Mammalia > Primates > Hominidae > Pongo > Pongo pygmaeus. The sequence continues at coordinate 80,329,757 of NC_085930.1, forward strand.
AATGGACAGACAGAACACATCCAGAAATATTAATACATCCGAATGAACCCAGGACTTACTGTGTGATGAAGGCAGCATATCAAATCAGGGTGCTAAAGATGAAGTTTTTAATAAATGGTACTGGGCCATAAAGACAAACAGATCCAAACCTCATAGTATGCATCAGGATAAAAAGCACTCCAAGTAAACCAAATATTAAATGTAAGAAATGAAACCATATAAGTTAAAATGGGAGGAGCCAGATGGTGCACAGTGGCTAATGCCTGTAATCCCAGCACTTTAGGAGGCTGAGGTGGGAGGATCACTTGAGCCCCAGAAGTCAAGGCTACAGTGAGCTGTGATCACACATTGTCCCTGTCCAGGCTGGGTGACAGAGTGAGACCCTGTCTCAAAATAAAATAAAATAAAATGGGAAAAGCCATTCTAAAACTAATTTAAAATCCAGAACCGTTAAAAAGAAAAAACTCATGAATTCAAATATATAAAAATAATTTGCTTATGATTTTTTTGTTATGCAAAGATCAAAGGAAAAAGACAAACTGGAAAAACAACATGATTGTAACATCACAAAGATTAATTTCCATAATCTATCAAAGAAATTCTAAAGAAAATTCTGAAATGTTCTAGAAATTCTAAAGAAAAAGACCAACAACCCAATCTGGAAAATGGTCAAAGGACGTGAACTGAGAGGTCACAGAAAAATACCAATAGCCCTTCAACCTGGGGAAAGACCCACACTATTGGTGAGGCCATGAGAAACAGGCACCCCCATACACAGCTGGTGGGAGAATAGAACAGCATAAACCCCAAGGAAAGGGAACTCGATGGGAACTACACAAATTACTGAAGCAGTTACCCTTGACAGGACCCACTTCTGGGAATCCTGATTGGAAACAAGTGGAGTGTACATCCACTCTAGAGACTACAGGAAAGAAAGAACAAGAGTGATCTCTACATGGAGTATGGTGTGAGCAGCAGGATATATTAAGTGAAAAAAGGCCGGGCACGGTGGCTCAGGCCTGTAATCCCAGCACTTTGGGAGGCTGAGGTGGGTGGATCACCTGAGGTCAGGAGTTTGAGGCTAGCCTGGCCAACATGGTGAAACCCTGTCTCTACTAAAAATACTAAGAAAATGAGCCGAGCGTGGTGGTACACACCTATAATCCCAGCTACTCGGGAGGCTGAGGCACAAGAATCGTTTGAACCCAGGAGGCAGAGGTTGCAGTGAGCTGAGATTGCGCCACTGCACTCCAGCCTGGGTGACAGAGAGAGACAATGTCTCAAAAAAAAAAAAAAAAAAATGTAAAAAGCAAGGTGTATGCTACTTTTGTGTAAGGAAGAGAAATAAGACTATAGATAGATAGATAGATAGATAGATAGATAGATAGACCTGGATAGATGATAGAGATATAAACAGATGCTAGAGATATAGATGATAGAGATATAGACAGATGATAGAGAAATAGATAGATGATAGAGATAGATGATAGAGATATAGACAGATGATAGAGATATAGACAGATGATAGAGATATAGACAGATGATAGAGATAGAGATGATAGATGATAGATAGATAGATAGATAGATAGATAGATAGATAGATAGACAGATAGAGACTAGACATTTTCTTTTTACTGTTTTGGGTGTTTTTGAGACCAGGGTTTTTGCTGTGTCACACAGGCTGGAGTGCAGTGGCTATTCACAGGCAAGATTGTTGCACATCACACCTTCCAACTCCTGAGCTCCAGTGATCCTCCCACCTCAGCTTCCCAAGTAGGTGGGACTACGGGTGCATGCCACCATGCCCAGCTAATTTTTATTTTTTGTAGAGATGGGAGTCTTGCTATATTGGTCAGGTTGGCCCTCAAGTGATCCTCCTGCCCCAGCCTCCCAAAGTGCTAGTATTACAGGTATGAGCCGCCAAACTCAGCTCTAAGATAATATGTTTTAATTCTTTTTTTTGAGACAGGGTCTTGCCCAGCCACCCAATGGCACAATCATGGCTCACTGCAACCTCAATCTCTTGGGCTCAAGCAATCCTCCTGCCTTGGCCTCCCAAAGTGCTGGAATTACAGGCATAAGCCACGGCACCCAGCCACTATATATTTTAATTTGCTTGTATTTGCATCAGGAAATACTAAAAGCAAGAAACTAATAAAAATGGTTACCTATAGATTGGGAGCAAGGGGGATAAGGACAAGAGTGGGAAGGAGAATTTTGTGTCATTTTGACATTTTAACCATTTAAAATTGTCTAATTTTCTTTTAATGACTTCACTTATTTAACAAACTTTAATTGAGCAAGGCCCCAGGCATTCATGAATACCTGGGTGTCGATGAGGAGTGGAGGAAGATAGAGAATGTGACAGTTGGCCAGGTGCAGTGGCTCATACCTATAATCCCAGCATGTTGGGAGGCCAAGATAGGTGGATCATTTAAGGTCAGGAGTTTGAAAACAGCCTGACCAACATGGTGAAACCCCGTCTCTACTAAAAACACACACAAAAAATTAGCCGGGCGTGGTGGTGGGTGCCTGTAATCCCAGCTACTCAGGAGGCTGAGGCAGAAGATTGCTTGAGCCCAGGAGGCGGAGGTTGCAGTAAGCAGAGACTGCGCCATTGCACTCCAGCCTGGGCAATAGAGCAAGACTCTGTCTCCAAAAAAAAAGAATGTGACAGTATGCTCATAAATATGTATACTTCTACATGTTAAAAATATATCTCTGAATATCTGCTTTGGTGCAATGGAAAATAATTCAGTTACATGATTAAGAAACCAAATCTAGTTAGTAATTAAAAGTGCATGTGTATGAGAAAGAGAGGTGGAAGAATTAGAAACCTTATTCGAGACGAAAGTGCGTTCTCAGAGATGGCAGTTGCTGCATTCAAGGGAACCGAGCCCCTCTGTGGGGGACAACCACTGTACTCAACATAAAATGTCATTTCAGAGACACTATGTTTGAAATAGAACTACCTCCTCCCACAACCCTTCCTTCTTTCTTGCTTTATTTAGGATCATTGAACTTATCACCATCTTACATATATTTTTACTTATCTTGTTTGTCTGTCTTCATTAACTACCCCAGGGCCATACTCGTAAGAAATCCCTTAATAAACATCTGTGGATGAACAAATGAGCAGATCGCTGCCTGGATTGATTGATGGCTCTTTCTGAGATGTTTGACTCCAGAACGCTGGTTTTGTTGTCTCAGAAATCTCGATGCATGAATCCCTGTGGCTGCTGCTGTTGCAAGAACGTATGCAAAGTTGGTCATCGCCGTTGATCCAATCGAGGTTATATGCGTTGCTGGCGTAGCACACATACTGAAATTAATCACCACTGGAAATGTCTTTAGGAGGACTATACTGACTCCACAGCGAGACAAAAAGTTAGCATGTCCTTCGAAAAGTCAAGGAAACAGAGCAGCAAAGAGTAACTTTGACATTAGGAGAGCATGTATTTGTCATTGTGGGGATGACTGAAATTCCGCATTTTCTTGCCAAGCCAAAACCAAGAGCTATGCAGAGCTTAAAAGAGGAAAATACCCACAAAATTCCTCGGAAGAAATGAAAATGTCAAGCCAGGAGAGGCTGTTGTGACCGGTCCATGCATTGTGCAGGCACATGTCCTGTTTCAGTGGGTGGCTTATTTCCTTACTTTACATAAAATAATGGTGTATGTTACCATCTTAGATGACTGGGAATATAGCATGTGGTTTGCCTGCCAGATAAGGTTCCATTCTCACCTCCAACCACATCCCTAGGTGCGAGGATGTCTATTTCACATTACCTAATAATTCGACAAAGAACACTTAAAAGTTTAATGACGTTTTTTTCTTTCCAGAGGGCGCTGATTTTAAATGTCTCCATCTCAAACTGCTTGAACCGAGCCAGTAATAATCACAAGTCAAAATACTATGAGATCACTTAGAAGGGGACTGGTTAAATTAATTATGAAAGACTATGAAGCTGCTAAGGTGACTAGAGCACTTTCTAGGTACTGATTTGGAATATCACAAAACTCTAGTAAATGGGGAAGGAGAAAAAAGACCAGGTGCATCTATCTCAATGGGTTCAGTGTGCACTCACTATGAAAAGGGGAGTGGGGTAGGCTGGGCATGTTGGCTTACACCTGTAATCCCAGCACTTTGGGAGGCCAAGGCGGGTGGATCACCTGAGGTCAGGAGTTCGAGACCAGCCTGACCAACCTGGTGAAACCTGTCTCTACTAAAAAGACAAAAATTAGCCAGGTGTGGTGACAGGTGCCTGTAGTCACAGCTACTCGGGAGCCTGAGGAAGGAGAATTGCTTGGAGCCGGGAGGCGGAGGTTGCAGTGAGCCGAGATCATGCACTCCAGCCTGGGCAACAAGAATGAAACTCCGCCTCAAAAAAAAAAAAAGAAAAAAAAGAGGAGTAGGGGAGAGGGAGTGATGGCCACCTTGTCCTTGCCAGAGTATGCAGTTATCCCTAGAAAGATACAGCACATTTCTTTTCTTTTTTTTTTTTTTTTTTTTTTTTTTTTTTGGTGAGACGGAGGCTTGCTGTCACCCAGGCTGAAGGATACAGGACATTTCTGCAAAATGCTTTTTTTTCCTTTTGAGACAGGGTCTCATTCTGTCACCCAGACTGAAGTACAGTGGCGTGATCTCAGCTCACTGCAACCTCCACCTCCTGGGTTCAAGTGATTCTTTGTGCCATTCCTGGCTCATGTTTTTGTATTTTTAGTAGAGAGGGTTTCATCATGTTGGCCAGGCTGGTCTTGAACTCCTGACCTCAAATGATACACCCACTTTGGCCTCTCAAAGTGCTGTGATTACAGGCATTAGCCACCACTCCTGGCCTGCAAAATGCTGTTTTTTGAACTCATTTGTAGGTAGGGCTTACTATCTACCAGTTAGTAATTGAAAGTGCGTAAGTATGTTTTTTTTCTAGTAGTTAACGGTTAATCCTTTTCTAACGGTTAATCCTCTTAACAGCCCTGTGAGGTAAGGGCCTCATCCCCCTTATTCTACAGATGCACAGAGATCACACAGCCAGAAAATGGCAGAGCTGGGATTAAAACCCAGGGAATCTGGCTCCTTGTCCTGGAGCATTCTGCCCCACTGTTAAGACTGGCCTGGGGCATGGGGGAGAGGGGTGTAACCAAGGGATCTGGAAGCAAGGGTAGGTGGATGGAAATAGTATATACTATTTTGTTATATTTGAATTTTTGTCAGGTGTAAACATTACCTATTTTTAAAATAATTTTTAAATTTTATTTTTAAAATAGATAATGCATTCAAAATGTCTAGCTGGAAAAACATGGGTGATCCATTTAGAAGGATCAGGTGAAAACAGATGGTGAAATACATGGAACGTGAAACCAAGAGCTTGGGTTTGTTGTGAATGATGAAGCTTTTTGATGTTCTGAATGTGGGCAACTGGAAGTGGCTCTGAGAATCTTCAGCCACCAGGAATGGCTTCCTCTCTGCTGTTCACCTCCTCAGGGTCACCCTCCCCCTAATTCTACAAGCCCTCCAAGACTAGCCAGCACCTAAGCATAATGGATAACAACCACTGGGCTTTGGAGTCAGAGCCACTGATTCTCATTCTGACCCTCCACTTTTAAAGGGTCTCTGGGCAAGTTGCCTTTCTTCACCTTAAATATCTCATCCATAAAATGGGCATAAGATTAAGCACCTCACAGGGTTGATAGTATGGTTAAATTACATGATATGTGCTAAGGATAATGTCATGCATAAAGTAAGTGTTCAATTAGTGCTTGCTATTATTATCCTAGCATTGACCAGGATTGAAATCTCAACTTTGATTCCAAAAAAACTGTTGTCTTCCCCAGGGACAAACAGTATCTTCCTCTCTTCCCTTCATGTTTCTCCTTTCTCCCTTAAAAGAAACATCAGGTGCTGGACCAGATCTAGTTTATACCCATAGTCACTTAATGTTTCCAACAATCCTACCAGGTAGATTTAATTATACCCATTTTCCAGATGAGAAAACTAGGCTCAAAGAAATATTGTAACTTACACAAGATGCCTCAGCTGGGAATGGTGAAGTTGTGACTTAACCCATATCATGCGACTCCCATGCCGCTCTCCTCTGCCCATTACACCATGCTACCTGATGGTCCTGCTCACCTAAGGCCAAGCAGAACCTGCCTCAACTGAGAAGCCTTCCCAGACTGCCACAGCTGCACCAATATGGTTCTCCTGTGCACCTATGCAAGTCACACACCAATTTGTTAAAATCTTGCATCGCTTATTTTCTTCAGGGTGATTGAATTCCTCAAATATGAAATTGGACTAAATCTACTTTTAGCCCCCCGAATACACAACTCATAAAAGTTGCTACCTAACAAGAGACATGCTTTTCTCCATCTGTATGTTGTGTGTACCTCTTCTTAACTCCCTTTGTTGGGATAAGTGAAATCTGATAGTCATCATTTCATGAAATTCCAAATGAATACTCAAAACACCTGGAATTCTTTCTGTGCTCTGTTGTTTTTTAGAGGGAACTTATGAAAATATACTTGAAAATTTTCCCTACCTCCTATATCTGGATACACTTCTAATATTCAAAACAAAACCATCATTATAATGATCCCAAGACACTGCAAATTCTATTGCAGTTTGAATCACCGAATATTGAGATATATTTAGTTTATGCTAAATCCCTGACTTTAAAATAACTGAGATATTTGGCGAGCTGCTGGATCTTAACACACTTCCACCTTCAGAGTCTTTACTTGCACTGCCAGAGCTGTGGGAGAGGCATTTTTGACCAACCCACAGTGGAAACTGACCCACATATTTCAATAGAAATGTTACAATTGCTACAGTTAACCACAGTAATACACTCAACATTAAGGCCTAAACAGCTTCTTGTATAATAGCCTGAAAGTTAGCCACATTTTAAATAACTTACATGAGAAACTGTATTCTGAATTCCAATCAAGTAACAACGTTTTCAGGTTGAAAGTGGGAAATTGCATGCATTCTTAAATACACATGGGAATTGTTAGTCACCAACTAAGCTTACCCTTCCATTCTGTAGCATTGCATGAAATGCAAAGAAAAACAGTATCATCCAAAATGAAGACAGAATACTGAACCCATATTTATCTCTCAAATTCTCAGCGACTATAGGCAGCATCAAGTCTCACAAGCCTACTCAACTGCAAAAATTTCTTGCTGCAAGTATTACTGAATATCAAGTCCCATTATACCATGTCTAAAGCAGGACTTGGGGTAATTTAACGATACGTCCTCCTGCAGCAGCACCTATCCCCTATAAGAGGTGGGTGTGCTGTTGTGCTTTCTATAGGTAGGGTGTAGCTGGCCTCATTCACAGAAATTTCCTTTGTTAAGATGCTCACTTTCTGGTGATACCGTCCAACTGCCCACTGATTTCCTGGCAAGGGCATTCAACAGAACGTACTGCTCCCAATCCCACAAACCTAGTAGCAAAGTTGCAGGCGTGACCTTAGCACGCTTGAAGTGGGCAAAGTAGACACAGAATTGGTAAAACATAGGAATCTAAGTGCGCTGTGGATCTACCACTTGCTTTCAATTTTGTTATCACTTGTCAAGCATGGGGCTAGCCTGTGAGGTTACAAAGATGAGTAAAACAGTGGAGTTGGCAGAATAGTATACAGGGAATTGCTGGCATTTTGGAATATTCATTACTTTTAGTTATGGGAAGAAAAACTCTGAAAATGTACAAATAAAACCTAAAGACGACAAACTCTACTGCTAAAGTTTAAACTTAAAACATTCGGAAGAATAAAAGGGAATTACATACTCTTCATTTTAAATAGGGAAGAGTTCACGCAGTTTATTCCTAGCCAGTGGAAAAATCAGTCTTCCCATCATTTGCCCTGAACTAGGTACTAGTTATACTATTTAGTAAATAAAATTAAGTGGGGGTAAGAGATCAAATATGAGAAGCTGAAAACTAAGGAATTCTTAAGGTTAGAAACACATTGACTAGTACTCTCCTTAGTTCAGAGCCACAGATCTTACCCTCTACTGTAGCTACTGTGCGATAATATGCCTAGAGGGCCAGGCATAATGGCTCACGTCTGTAATCCCAGCACTGTGGGAAGCTGAGGCGGGCAGATCACCTGAGGTCAGGAGTTCAAGACCACCCTGGCCAACATGGTGAAACCCCATCTCTATGAAAAAAATATATATATACAAAAATGAGATGGGTATGGGTGGTGCATGCCTGTAGTTCTAGCTACTCAGGAGGCTGAGGCAGAAGAATTGTTTGAACCCGGGAGGCAGAGGTTCCAGTGAGCCGAGACCGAGATCATGCCACTGCACTACAGCCTGGGCAACAGAGGAAGATTCCGTCCCAAAAACAAAAACAAAAAAAAGCATAGGAAAGGAGACCCAGAGTTGAAAATAGAACCCTCCTCTCCACTTCAGGTAATTCTACACTTCTTGCCATGTAGTTGCCTGAAGGTGGGATTTCGAAAATGATTTTATTTTTAAAGACGGAGTCTCGATCTGTCGCCCAGGCTGGAGTGCAGTGGTGCGATCTCGGCTCGCTGCAACCTCTGCCTCCCAGATTCAAGCAATTCTCCTGCCTCAGCCTCCTGAGTAGCCGGGATTACAGATGCCCAACACCACACACGGCTAATTTTTGTATTTTTAGTAGAGACGGGGTTTCATCATGTTGGCCAGGCTGGTCTCGAACTTCTGGCCTCAAGAGGTCAACCTGCCTTGGCCTAAAGTGCTGGGATTACAGGCGTGAGCCACTGCGCCCAGCCTTTAAAATGATTAACACAAATATTGTAAATATATACATGCAAGCTAGTGCCAAATTATACCAATGAAGACTTTTATTTAAATCTGGATTTTGTTGACAATCAGCATGACTTGCCTGGCAAAGAACCCCAACTGTCAAGTCAGGTGCACCCCCTGCTGGAACACCTTGTCACCACGTAAGAAACAGGGCTGTAACAAAGTCATGCATTAAGTTTCCTCAGTTGAGGATTTGAGGTGGGTGGTGGCGCAGGGTGGGGGGGGTGGGGGAGTCGGGAGTGGCAGCAGGGCAAATAAACCATTATGGCACATAAAATAATTACACACATAAAAATATTCTAATTTATATTTTATTGCATTATGAAAATAATACATTTGGCAAAGTAATCCAGGCTCCAAGTTGAAATAAAAGAAAATCCTGAAGAGTGTACTGATTTTTAAAATGTGAAATAGTAAGATGTATTCTAACCAATACATACTAGCACTCTTATTAGACCAAAACCCAGTAAACCTAATTTTTATAATTCCATATGAAATTACAAGGTGTTTTGCATTCATTCATTTTATGATTAGCACAAATCTTGAGAACTGACCCTCATTTTATCAAAACCAATGTTAAATTCCTGTTCAGAAGACAATTTGAAACACTACCGAAAATTTTTAATTCCTTTGGTTTTGTAAGTTGCATTTTCATCCTTACCATGTTACATTTTTTTCATAATCAAACATTGTAGCAGCTTTAGATTCTGCCCAAGTACCTTTAAGTAAACTAGTATATTACATTTACATTATTTGAAAAGTTGATTTTACAAATGCAAAAATGCATAAATACATGCCTATCTACACCGGCAAAACAAAATACTCTGAATCTCAATGCTTTAACAGGCCACACCTTCTGGCCAAGGATTTCTGGGATGCCTTTCCAAGCCACAGGGCCTGGCTGGCAATTCCACTACTCCAAAACACACTTCTGAAAGGTGTAGTTACAATAAACCCTAAGCAGGTTAAATTTATCTAATAATCAACATTTAAAATATGACATTTTCACTACTTCTGCTACATTTTTCAGAACTGAAAATATATTTTTCAAAAATGTACAAGGATATTTTCACTTTTTAAAAGGGAAAAGTGCTAAAAACATAATACATATATATATATCTCACTTTCCTCATCACCATCTTCAAATTTTTTTTACATGTTGGGTTATAGTCTAGAGAACAGGTAAGCAATCTGCTCAAGGTCAGAAACAAAATATCTTTAATCACTGAGGTCTCCATTCTTCATTTACATCTTTTAACAGGACTTTGCTTGATATATGTTAAGAAATATGCCTAAAATCACTTCTGTTCAGAAGTGAATCAGTTACTATTAGAATTGATTCATAAATGAATCAGTTACTATTAGAACTGACATTTTCATTAAGCAAAGTCTGTGTTAAGTGCACCTATGAATACCTGCAGAAATTTACTTCCAAATAGCCATCAATATCTAAAACCAGCTGAACAAGGTTTCCCAATTTAACTACAGAAGTATTCCACCTACCCTAAAGATATTCCATCAGCATTCTACAATTATCTGTATAAACAGCAACAAGTTTGATCTATGATCAACATATGAATATCTAATAAATATTAAAACTATTAAACTATAGATTAAAATGCAGATCTCTCATAGAGTTAAGTGATGTCATTTTGGTACATTCACCATTATTGTACTTTATTTAATAAAGAAATACATTTGCCCTTGCAAATATAGCAATTGCAAGTTTACAAATAAAACCACAGACCTCAAAGTCATAATGCTAAATCTTCAACTTATAACCAACAAAAGTAAATCAATTTGTTTACAAATGGTCCATGGCACTACAATTAAAATAAAAAATATCAAAGGTCACAGGATCTTAGGTAGGTTTACTGACAATTTCATAAATATTCAAAAGAAAATTTCAAAATTTGTAAACTTAAATTTGCTTCATTTTAACATTTTTGAAAAAATTTTTAAAAATTTACAATGTTTAATTTTTCTCCCCTCTTGGATATAGTAAATCAATATTCAGATTTTATTTCAACTATCAGACATAGTCATAAACATATCATCTAGCTGTTGTGAACCTGACAGTCAAGTCAGTCAGTAGTATATTATCCTACAAACATAAATGGATCCAAATCGTTTTGGTATTCATAGTCATGATGATTTAAGTAGTCAAAACGCAAAACTTGTGGTTGCCCCCCAAATCACCCAAAAGCATATTATACAGTGTCAGAAACTGTTTGCATCAGTTTTAGAAGCTCATCTGTGTAGTTCAGGTATCTGAAACTAAAAAAAAGGGGGATTCTTTCATATTTTGATAAAAATGTACTCGAATATTTCATAACATTAATATTTATTGCTTTATATGAATACTGTATTGAAAGCCCAAGCATTCAGTTTACACACAGAAATTATACAATTATATACCGCTTCACAAAGGCAGTGAACACATTACATTCTACAAAATCTACTTTACAGAAATTTAAAAACTCTAAATATCAAAAGGTACAGCTGAAGAAACAGGTATAAATTTGGCAGCCAGTAATTTTGACAGGGAAGTTGCAGCTTGCATGACTTTAAATATGTAAATTTGAAAATATTGAATTTAGAGTAATCATTGTGCTTTGTGTTGATCTGAAAAATATAACACTGGCTGTCGAAGAAGCATGTTCAAAAATATTTAATTCACTTCAAAATGTCATACAAATTATGGTGGTTTCTATGCACCTCTAAAGCTTCAGTCATTTAGCTCAGGTACATACTAAAGTAATATATTAATTCTTCCAGTACAGTGGTGTTTCATACCATTGACATTTGCATACCCTAGAATAATTTAGAAAGACATGTGTAATATTCACAATGTTCAGAAAAGCAAGCAAAAGGTCAAGGAACCTGCTTGGTTCTTCTGAGATGGTCTCATATCAGCTTCATAAACATTCATTCTACAAAATAGTAAGCTAACATTTGAACACAATTTCCAAGATAAAGCATATTTTCTCATAAATAATGAAGTCTGTTTTCTTTTTCTCAGGCACCTCAGAAGTATACAAAAGAATTTGAGTTTGAACAGATCTCTTGGAATGTGTTTAACCTGGTATTTCAACAGACTTAAGATTTCCAGGGTTTCACAAGGGCCAGATTTCAATTACTCAGAAGAGAAAGAAAATGTCTTCTGAAAGAGGTGAACTCAATCATTACCAATAGAAAAAGTATCCACTGTATTCATCTCTTATAGAAACAGAAAAATATAACATTTCCCCCCTTAGAATTATATATATATATATGTATGTATATATGACTTAAAGTTCCATTGTACGTAGCCAAACAATAAAATCTGAAAACCAGCATGAAACCCTATAATTCACATGTTAAAATGTTGAAACTATGACCAAAATATGAAAACTGCTAGAGCTATCAGAAAGAGACAAGACAAAAAGCTTCTTGCATATGTATAAACTAAATGTGATAATCTCAAAAAACTTTTCAAAATTATAATTACCTTCCAGTTTAAAAACTTTAATCCTAAATTTAAAAAAAAAAAAAAAAAAAAAATCTATACACAAACCACTGATTTGCCCAGACCAAAAAAAGAAAGAAAGAAAAGTCAGCGGTAAGGTAAGCAGGACCCAGAGGAGCTGATATTCACAGTTCTTACATGTACAACTCTTTCAGGAATTATCCATAAAGTACTTTATTTTACAACCTGCTTCTCTTGTAAAACTAAAGGTCCACTTTATTACATAAAAGTTTTATACAGTGTTAAAACCAGAACTGTATGTAAAATACTGCATCTAAATGTTTCTAAATAGTTAGTCTTGTTCCATTGGTTCATCGGTGACTTCTGTGGCTTCGTCATCATTTTCCATGGATGATTCTGAAAGAATCTCTCCAGTTTTACTGGAATTGGATCCTACTAATTCTTCTGTTTCATGGCAGTCAGAAGAATCATTACTTACAGGGCCTTCGTTTTCACTACCTTCAGAATGTAGCAAATCTTTTTCAGCTTGAGACACATCAGATTCCTCCATTTGATTATTTTCCTCAGAAGTCTCTTCATTCACAGTTAAGGCATCATCAGATTCTTTTTCTTGATTTTTTCTTTCTGGGATCATTTCTCTTGATGTCATAAAAGACTCTAAAAATAAGCAAATGTTGTTGTAGTTAAATTTTATTTTCAAAATACCTCCACAGTTAAGTTTCATGAATTCTGATATTCTATAGTTCAAATCACATCCCCTGAAATTCAGCAGCAACTACATACAGGTGGGAGAAAAGCCCAACATCAGCATTATAAGGAGTTCCATTATGTAAAATTCTTTCACGAAAAAAATGAAGTACAAGAATTTGAGATCTCCTTACTCCACCCTTTTACAGATGGTCTCTAAATACCTTCTTCTTCCTCTTCATCCTCTTCTTCATCCTCTTCTGTACAGTGCTGCCGGGTACAACGGCTATCTTTGTCTTTATCCTGAGATGAAGATGATGTTTCTGTTTCTCCTACCACAGCTGAAGAAATTTCGCTGGAAGTCGTTTGACTGGCTGTTTCTCTGACTTCACCTTCTTTGTCAAACCTGAGTCTTTTTACCTCATGCCCCTCAGCTTCCACAGCATCTTCATCTGGATGTTTATTTTTCAAAGGGCTCACTGAGGAAACTTCTGATTCAGATGTCGAAGAGTCACTGTAAATGTTTTTTTAAAGTGTCATTAATAAGATTATTTTCCCCATCTTGTACATCCCCATTTTTAAGGTTAAATAATGTTTTAAATTGTATTTCAGTGTCAAAGTTAAATTATAACACCTGAGCAAAGAAAAACACAAGAGAATAATTTCAAGGTAACCTAAACTGTTTGATGAATAATTCCCAGTAGGACTCAGAAAAGCTATATGACCTTTCTGCGCAATTCTCCAGTAAGTTAAATATTCTCCTACAATAAACCCGCAAGTCTTCCATACAGACATACTCTCTTAAGTCCTCTCCCTCATTTAGTCTTCCTTCCCTTAACGTGATACAGAAAATTTTAAGATATAAATAAAAGGTGTCCTTTTATAAACTACAACGAGTAACGAGTCACAAAATCAACTTATTTATAAAGATCATTTCTCTTTTCAAGTAACTTTCAGAAACAACAAATGAAATGGATCATCATATCTACTTTACTTTTAGACCCTACATAAACAGTCTCCACAAATTAGCAGTTTTAAGTCGTCTATGTCCACCTTCAACATTTGCTACAGCTGCAAAGAGAAGCCAGTGCTCCTATAAAATGCATGAAACCCTTGTTCTGTCCCTCAGAACTTATAAATAGTAAGTGATAAGTACTGATTAAATGTTAACTGTAACTTTTAATAAAAACACTGTTTTTAAATATAAAACATACAAACCTGTGACTTTTCTCTTCATTTTGCTGCAAATTTGCCTCTTTGCTGTCTGTGCTCTCAGGCAACCCATTTGTTGTCATGGGGGCTGACAAAGAAACCTTTGGTCGATTAAGTGGCCTGGGTGTCCCAGGCCCATTTATATTAGACCTATAATAAGATAAATGAACATCATTTCCTAGTTTTATAAAAAGTCATCCCTCTTAAGGTATGTTGATGTGAATACATCACAGAAGTATTTGCTGCAATTTTGTTTTCAGGCCCATGCCTTACCAAATTAACTAATTCTCTGTAGTTCATCCTATAGTGTCCATAAAATGCCCAATTTTAAAAAAGTACACTCGGCCTGCTACTCAAAATCAGGACAATGCAAACTCTATAGGTATTAAAAATGTAGAATCTCACCTCTCAGTATAGCTTGGTGAATTTCCAGGAAACATAACACCATTCATTCGATTTAAACTACTGGAATTGTTTTTCCTATAAGAAAAGAAAATATACTAGTGGATGACTTAATTTTTTTTTTTTTTTTTTAAGACGGAGTCTGGCTCTGTCACCCAAGGTGGAGTGCAGTGGCGCAATCTCGGCTCACTGCAACCTCCACTTCCCAGGTTCAAGCAATTCTTGTGCCTCAGCCTCCCAAGTAGCTGGATTACAGACGTGCGATGCCATGCGCAGCTATTTTTTGTATTTTTAGTAGAGACGGGGTTTTGCCATGTTGGCCGGGCTAGCCTCGAACTCATGACCTCAAGTGATCGGCCCACCTCAGCCTCCCAAAGTGCTGGGATTACAGGCGTTAAGTCACCACACCTGGACTTTTTTTTTTTTTTTTAAAATAATGAGAATTAGTTCATGTTAGGAGTGCATGGATCTATGATTCTACCCAACACTCCCCCCTCAAGATCTTACGTGGTAGATGCCACCTGAAGCAAAGGGAGTGTGATGGTTGATCCTGGTATAACATCAGGAGCTTTAAATCCCAAAAATGTGGGGTTGCTCATCTTGGCCCAGTAGTTTGCCACTGTTGCTATGTTTGGGAACATTCATGGTGATAGATCCCCAATAATGGGGTGGCAAAGTAGACCCCCAAACTCAAAATATTTCCCCAATGCCTTTTTAACCATTGTTTTTTTTCTCCCCAAAGACTGGGATCTCCGACACAATGGCCCGCAGAGCAATGGAGCCATCCATGCACTGATCTAGAAACATTCTCACAGCATAATAGGTTGTCATCTGTGCTTTCTTGGCAACTAACTTGACTTGTGTAGCTTGCGTAGAGGGGATTCAAAGTCTCCAAATAGAAATGTGAACATTAATTCTCCAACCCACTGTCTTGAGCTGATCCAATCTATGGCTGATTCTGCATTGTAGCTGATTAGCAGATCAGCACTCTCACCATGTGAAAGTCTTCCAACAGATGCCATCATTGCCTTGAATCGTCTCTGAACTTGGAGACTGCTGGTGCAAATCTTATCACTTGATCCAGCGGCAACGCCTATCAAAAGGTCATAGCAGTGGCGCAGAACTGATGACTTCTCAAGGGCAATAAAGTTAGGCATATCTTTGAATCCGCTAGTATAAGGAGTACCCATTTCCTTGTTCTCGTTCCCAACCACAATATTAGACCTCTTGCTCACACCAACACTCAGTAATGCCTCGTGTAACCCATCAAATATGAAATACAAGAATACTAAACTTGGGGTCACAGGGTGGAAATGAGATTTGTGTGCTGGGTCTAGCATAGACTTGGCTGCTTTTTTAATGTCCTTAATATCCCCAATGCTGGGTTGGGGTTCCAATGCATCCAGTGGATACTGTCTGTTTTTCCCAGATAGCTCAAATCTTCCTTGAAGGTCAGTGAGCCCACTCCTGTCCATTGCGTCATCTGCTGGGCTGCTGGGCTGTGAGTCCTTTCTCAGATGAGACATTGTGGGTAATTGGTTCTGACTTAATTCTTTAATTTTGGTAAGAATCATGGGTCTAAAAGATCTTTTGTAAGATCTGTCACAGACCCAAACAAAAAGACTGTGAGAATTAACATAAGCATACAATTTAAGAAAAGAATCCCTTATTAGTCGCTATGACTTGACTCTGCACTTCTTTACCATTTTTCCAAAATACCTCACGTTCATTAGCAAAACAAAACATATTTCGGTTCATAAAAGAAATTTTTATCATATATAATTTTAATAGTTTTTCTGTCAAGAAATACAGTATGGGATTATTTTAGTATCTTATTTAGCAACATAAGTATATTCTTGAGAACATTCTAAAAACAAATTGACTGGGCTGGGTGTTGCGGTTCACACCTGTAATCTCAGCACTTTGGAAGGCCAAGGCCGGAGGATCACTAGAGTTTAAGGCTGCAGTGAGCTATGATCACTCAACACCGCACTCTAGCCTGGGTAACAGAGTAGTCTATGAAAGCAGAGCCAGATTAACCTTAAACCAATGGTTCTCAGCAGGGGACAACCTCACCTCCCCGCCTTTCACATCTCCAAGGGACATTTGGCAATGTCTAAAGATATCTGGAGGGGGGAACACTACTGGCATAAGTGGGTAGAGGTCAAGGACACTGCTAAACCTCTTATAATCCCCAGGACACCCACTCACAACAGAATTATCTGGTACAAAATGTCCATAGTTCCAAGGTTGAGAAATTGTAT
The DNA here is from genome assembly GCF_028885625.2 of Pongo pygmaeus. Classification (NCBI taxonomy): domain Eukaryota; kingdom Metazoa; phylum Chordata; class Mammalia; order Primates; family Hominidae; genus Pongo; species Pongo pygmaeus. Next base: position 80,346,593 of record NC_085930.1, read on the forward strand.
CCAAATTTAATTCTTACTTTGCTATATCTGAATCTTGACAACTGGAAATATTTTCCATCATAAAGACAAAAGCCATCAAGTAGTTATTCCAAACATGGGAATTATGCCCTAGAGACACCCTGGAAAGGCATCTAGAATGGCATCTCAGGGCAATGAGTGCCACCACAGTATGTAAATCCAACAATATTAAAATTACAATAAATGACCAATCTCTTTAATCCAAATCTCTTTACTGGAAAAAACATATAGATAATGTTATCAATAATATTCTACTTTGGGGACTGTATGGTAGGTTCACAAGTATGTTATCACACTCAATTACATATAAAATAAATTCAGTCTATTTTAAGAATAATATATTAGAAGCAATAAAATGATTAAATATAGTAAATAATATACTAGAAATAGAAAAAATATACTTACTCTGAAGAAGGATAAACACAGCTAACAACCATCACATTCTGCAATAACAAAAATCAGTGATTTAGTATGAAGAAAAGTACTACAACATAAAGTTTAATCATTTTGTTTCTAAAATCACTCTGGTGGGTTAAATTTCCACTGATTCTAATTTTGCTAGTAAAGGAAAATGGTTAAAAATGAAAACTGGTAAAACAATAAAAACTAAAACAATAACAAAGGACCAAAAGAGAATATCCTACTTAGCCACTGATTTTTTTCCCTATACTTATTTTTTTACCCTAATCTAGTTATTCTAGACCCCTAACATCATATACTATATGTAGTAGAGGAACTAAGCTCAGATGGAATCAACAAAGATGTTGAGAGATTGAAATACTTAGGACCTATGTAATTGATTTTCCTTACAAAGCAACACCCAATCCACGGCTTGTTGTGTTGCATCATATATCCCACAGAAAGAGATTCAAACCTTTATTGTAATATATTTATGATCTTCCCAGTAAAAATAACTTTACTAATATTCAGTGTCCACTGAAAGTTTACTATGAGTCACAGTAAGTGTTCTGCATTTAATCCCCCTCACAGCCCTATTATTAACCACATTTTACAGAGGAGAAAACTTAACTGGCCCAAGGTCACACAACTATGAAGCACTGCAACCCTGATTTAAAGGCAGGGCACCTGGTATGACTACTTTAACATATTGCTTCTTTATCTGAAAATCTCAAAAATGTAATTATTACAACTCCTGGAGCTGAAAAATAACTACTGATGAGCCATCTCAGTTTCCTGGACTTTGGGGATATTATTCAATTCAGTGTACAGAGGATCAACAAAATACATTAATCCAGTATGGCCACAAGAACTACTGTAAATCACTATGTAATGGTTTTTGATTCCTGTTCCCAGGGTAAAATGAAGTGGATTTGAACCAGATCCTTAAATGAACACTGGAGTGTTTTCGAACCAATCATCAACTGAAAATTAGAACTCATTAGTCCAATCTCGGTTCTCACAGGGCTCCTTCATTTTTCACTCAAGACAAGTCAATTTCTTACTTTTCATTCCCTTAAACACGTTGAGTCTTTGTTCTTTACACCATTTCCTTTTTTTTTTTTTTTTTCCTGAGACAGAGTCTCACTTTGTCGTCCAGGCTGGAGTGCAATGGTGCCATCTCAGCTCACTGCAACCTCCGTCTCCCAGGTTCAAGCAATTCTCCTGCCTCAGCCTCCTGAGTAGCTAGGATTACAGGCGTGCACCACCACGCCCGGCTAGTTTTTGTATATTTTGCAGAGACGGGGTTTCACCATGTTAGCCAGGCTGGTCTCAAACTCCTGACCATGATGATCCACCCACCTCAGCCTCCCAAAGTGCTGGGATTATAAGCATGAGCCACCACACCCAGCCCACACCATTTCCTTTATTCAGAATACCCTTCCCTTATTCTAACACTCCCTCAACCCCCTCCACACACAAACACTAATGTTTAAATCTGACCTGCATCTTTCTACTCAATACCTCATTTACATGCTTGGCACCAATAAGTTTCCAAAGTTATGTACCTTTGAACTCCAGAATTGAGAAAATGAATTCCATGGGTAAGTTTATAAAGTTAAAATAGCAATTATAACTTCTCAGAACCTTTAATAAGTTGATATACACTATGAATTTCCAAGAAATAATATGCTGCTTTCCCCAAACTTCAATGATCAACACACAAACCCTCCTCTACCCGCTCCTATTAAATCTCTCTGTAAAACAGAATGCAATTTGGAAAACAATTTGGGAAACTCAAGGTAGGCTGAAAAACATATTTCAAGAAGTGGTACCTGAAACAGATCTTACTCAATGTTCTTTTCTAAAATAAAAGCTATTACACCACAGCATAATATAATTCCAATAATAAAATAAATACCTTTTCCACTCCTCTGAGAAATTTGTCTGTTCCTGTATAGTTTCTCCTTGGATCTGTTAACAATTCACATAGTCGCTGAATAGTAAAAGGGATACTGCAAAAAAATATAATTTTATAGTGTGAGATCACTGTTAAGAGAACGAGGAACATTATTTCTTTTGCTAGGTAAAGCTGTATCTAGTCACCCATGTATTAAGCTACAAAAGAAAATGCTATAATAGGGAAATAAATGGATGAGTCATTTAAAAAAAGACAATAAAATAAGCATACCTTTCTATTTAACAAAAAACCCATTCTCCTTTCCTTTAAAAAGCAATAAAGGTGGAGGGGGGGGGAGAGGGGGAATGGTTAACGGGTACAAAAATATAGTTAGAATAAATAAGATCTAGCATTTGACAGCACAACAGGTTGACTACAATAACTTATCGTACATTTTAAAATAAGAGTATAAGTGGACTGTTTGTAACACAAAGCATAAACGCTTGAGGTGATGGATACGCCATTTACTCTGATGTGATTATTATGCATTGTATGCCTGTATCAAAATATCTCATGTACCCCATAAATATGTAAAGTTACTATTTACCCACAGAAATTCCTGTTTTTTTTTTTAAAAAAACTTAGAACACCCAAAATCAACAGAAAGCTTCAAAACTGAGGAAAAAATTTTTATACAATAGAAAATTCTAGATCCTGATAATTTGATTTTTAAGTTTACAAGAGAGGTAACACAAATAATAATCAAGTTGGGGGTTAATGTATATATTTTTCCTCAAGTATTCTTCTGCACTCAAAGGTTTCTTTAAAATGTTCAAACAAAACTACAAATAAAGTATTTTAAATGTGGTTCCGCTCCATTATTACAATTTCATATATAATCTACGTTTAATCCAACTTAAAATATACACAACAATATATAACTTTACCTAATAATTTCACTATACTTCAATTTTTCCTTGATCATAGTAAATACAAAACTGATATAAGTTGGAACTAAAATCATTTTATAAATATTTTTAAGTTTTGAGCTCATGTAGCTATTAGCATTCATAAGAATTACAAGCTGAACAGAACAGCAGAGTTAGGAGCACGAGGTACGACAAACGCAGCTAAGAAGTACAAACATAAACCTTCAGACTTCAGTGTCTGCCATACCAATCTATTTATTCTCTTTAATGAAAAGAATTACAAAGCCTCAAATTAATAGTTAACATTCACAAAGGTCTTCATTTTTTATAGGCAGTGTGATACAGAATTTTATTCCACCACAAGATATAGCAGCTAGTGAGTTACAATGCCAGGACTCAAACCCAGTCTCCCTAACTTCAAATCTCATGTCCTTTCCATTGCACCACACATATTTTACAAAATTATAGTTGTTTATTTTCTAATTGGATAAACTACATTTGGTTCTCATATTCTTTGTGTCAATACTATTCTTATGTTCAAAGTATAAGATGTGCAAAAAATTCTGAAAGTGCTTGAAGTGAATGTTATTCATATGAGAACAAATGTTTTTAGATAAATTTGAGAGTCTAAGAATCAATCTTTTGTCTCAAACCTAAAATCGAATCCAAACCTAAAAGTGAGAAAACTGTTCTATCAAAAGACAAGGCACAGAATAAAAGATTAAATGTTTGCCTGATATCCCAAACATTCAGAACCAACTAGAAATTCCTCTGGGTTTCTGAGGAAGAATACTTTTTTGCTTTTGAAAATCTACTCAGAGTGAAGTACACGGTCAAAACGAAGAATCCTTTTAAATGGGGAAGTACAAAGCACACCAACAGCATTACTAATTATGAAACAATAAGCTTACACATCTTTTGTTTCATTCCTATAAAGACAACACATTAGAAATCTATAGCTAATACACAAAACTAACTCCACATTAAAAATGTTTAAGCATTTTCCACATGTATAACAACAGTATCAGTTTCTCAATTGTCTGTCCGTGAAACCCAGTATTATCGTGGATTTCAGATTAGTGGTATAACTCACCTTAGCTCCTCTTCTAGTTCACGGCTCTTCAAACCTTACGCACACAACACATCTAAGCTATTTCCTCATTAATCACCCCATAGTGATACTGTCATTATAAGTTTATTATTCAAAATATACAAAATAGCACCAACAGTTTTGGTATTCAACAAGTGTTTGGGTATTCAAATAGTACTTAACTGAAAAATACTGTCTAGTCATTACGTTTTTTCTTCCAACTAAAATTCTTTCCCACATTAAAACCTAATGTTTTCTCACTAATTAAAATTAGTTTTAACAGATGAATATTTTAAAACTTCTTGTTTAACAACATTTACACTGAATGTTTTGGCTAATTTTCTTTAGAAATGTAAGTTAAATTGTAGCCAATTATTAATACTTTATATGTTGGTTAATATTAATACTGCTTTGGAGGGGGGTATGTGTTTACACAGCAATGCCAGCAATAACAGCCTATGATAAAACGAATTTAAGTTCTTAGACAATTTCAGAAGCTTTTTTCAAAAGATCCTTATTTCACAAAGTAAAAGAAGCTTTTAAAAGTCATTTTACCAAGTATCCAATAGATGGCACTAAAATGTCACACAACACTTCCTTTTCTCACATGACAGGCTAAAATCCAACCAAACACTTCCTGCAAATCACTGTATCCACTGGAAATATTAGTATGATAAATGAACGTAACAACAGCATTGAAAGGTCTCTTTACATACAGACTGTACTTTTAAACTTATTCCATAAATATAAGAGCCTATTATAAACTAGAAATACCAACCTTGCTCAACAGCACAGTCAAAAGACATGTAAATAATTACAATTACGATAATAAATAACAACATTGTATAAAAAGTGCTATGGAGACAGAATAAACTGTATGCCAAGCTTAGTAAGCATGACACTGGGAAAACTTAATTTGAGGTAGGCCTCTAAAAGGAGGCACAAGAATAAACCAGATAAACCAGTACAAAATGAATGCATTTGGTACAAGTATATGAAAGCTCTGCTCTCTGATACTCATCCATTAGACATAGCATACAAAATAGGTTATTCTAACTTCTGAAAATATTAAAGCTTTTCCCACACATACTAAGAAAAGCAAATATAGGGAGAGGAGCGTTAAACACACATGCCACTCATTCTCAATGAAAAGTCTATTCAGAAATCCTTAAATTTGGTAGGGAGTGGTGACCAGATGTTCATTAGCAAAGTTATACTGTAAAATAAAAAACTCTGGGCCAGGCACGGTGGCTCACGCCTGTAATCCCAGGACTTTGGGAGGCCGAAGCAGGCGATCCCCTGAGGTCAGGAGTTCAAGAACCAGCCTGGCCTGTAATCCTAGCTACTCGGGAGGCTGAGGCAAAAGAATTGCTTGAACCTGGGCGGTGGAGGTTGCACGTTGCAGTGAGCCAAGATCGAGCCACTGCACTCCAGCCTGGGTGATAAGAGTAAGACTGTCTCCAAAAAAAAAAAAAAAAAAAAAAAGCATTTGGTTTACTCTGCAATGATATATCATCTGATTTATTCATATTGTACAATGGAAAACTAAGATGATACAAGGAACTGAAAAAAGGACATGACTAGCTAGCATCTCAAATTTTTTAAAACAGTGCCTACAACATCCAGTAACATTTTTTTAAACCCCCCGCCCCACACATTAAGGATCCACCTTTGCTAAATATATATATATATTTTAATACACACACACGCTACCCCACTAGGAGACCTTACTCAAACTGAATTTACCTAAATCTTCATGGGTCTCATGGGTCTTGTCTGAAAACAAGGGTTCTACAAGTACACCTCAAAGATTATCATGACAACTAAATACGTCATGTATATGGTATATTAAATCACCTAACAGTGCCTAAAATATTTTAGAAAGTTCACCATAAACCTTAGTTCTTATTGTCATCATTCCATCTACTCTTTGACAGAGATTGTGGGAAGGCACACATGGTCCAAAGACCAACAAAATCAAAAGTATAGCTCTGTCTTTAAAAATATTCCCTTTAATTCCAAGGAAAATAACTAACCCTAATTAATAGGATCACACATTTTACCTTATATATCTTAATTTAAATGCAAGCTGTCCCTATTTACTTTTTTTTTTTTTTAAAGCAGAAGTCTTGTACACCTAAAAGCTATGGAAATTCAAATACCAAGAAAGTTGCTGAATATCAGGGAAAGACATCTCAACATAAAGTAGCAATTCAATGCTATTTTTTAAAAGATAAATTTTAAGTCATAAGGCTAAACACTAAAGAAATGTCTTAAGCATGTATTTTAACCTAAATTTCTATAAAAGTACTAAGTTGAAAAGAAGGCACTCAAAAAATAAGTACACACTTCATTCAGACTCTAAGAAAATCAGTTTAACTACCTTAACTTTAAATTATATAAGCAACTTTTCCACATGAAAGACAAAGCAATGTAACATGTAGCACAGAGGCTACTGGAGTAAAAAGCTAAAGAAATGACCATATAATCTGACATCCTACTAAAAAAAAAGTCAAAACAATCATTCACTTTTGTTTTACCCATGTATATGTGGATTTTACTGTCTTTTCTGACTAAATGACCACATTAGTGGTGTCTTAGTTAACAGAAATACTGAGTTAAACTTAACTGTCAACATGGAAACTAACAATATCTCTGTTATCAAAGACTGAGTAATTTCATAATTTTGTTTACACCTACAAAGTCTTACAAAAGTCAGAAATACCATTAGAATCCTGTGATACTAGCTTTACTTGAAGCAATATGTTCTTTCTGTACTCAGGCTTTAATATTTACATAAACATACACATTCATAAATACTTATATTTATGAATTTTGGGTTAAGGAGTGGTGCAGACACTAGTTTACTTACATCATTGGGGTTTCCTTATCATTATTAAAAGAGGCGAAATTAGCTGAGCACGGTGGCTCACACCTGTAATCCCAGCACTTTGGGTGACCGAGGCGGGTGGATCACCTGAGGTCAGAAGTTCGAGACCAGCCTGGCCAACGTCGCGAAACACTGTCTCTACTAAAAATACAAAAATTAGCCAGGCATGGTTGATGCATGCCTGTAATCCCAGCTATTCAGGTGCTTGAGGCAGGAGAATTGCTTAAACCCAGTAATAGAGCAACACTCGGTCCTCACCAAAAAAAAATTCATACACATATAATCTTATGTCTCAAATCAAATGACAGATTTCGCTTTTTTTTTTTTTTTTGAGACGGTGTCTCGCTCTGTCACCCACGCTGGAGTGCAGTGGCACGATCTTGGCTCATTGCAACCTCTGCCTCCTGGGTTCAAGCAATTCTCTTGCCTCAGCCTCCGGAGTAGCTGGTACTACAGGCGCCCGCCACCACGCCCAGCTAATTTTTTGTATTTTTAGTAGAGACGGGGTTTCACAGTGTTAGCCAGGATGGTCTCAATTTCCTGACCTTGTGATCCGCCTGCCTGGACCTCCCAAAGTGCTGAGATTACAGGTGTGAGCCACCACGCCCGGCTAATTTCGCCTCTTTTAATAATGATAAGGAACCCCAATGATGTAAGTAAACTAATGTCTGCACCACTCCTTGACCCAAAATTAATCTATAGCAACTGTCAAAGCTTTTAATAAAGTTAATCATCTCTTGGAGTTCCTATAGTCTGAACTGTTATTTTATTTGCATCAAATATAACTAGCAATAAAAAGTTAATTAGGCTTTCTGTTATTTTCCATTTTTAAGTTTATTAAAGAGAATATCACATCAAGCCATATTACCACTAGACAAGACCAGGTGGGGAATAGTAAGGAGGGATGGTTACAAAATCACGCCAATTCTCAAGTAATTATTCTAAGAGAAAGAAAGGGGATAAAGAAAAAACAAGCAGGGGTGGGTGGGTGTGGGTTTGTGTGTGTGAGACATAAATCTGCCACAAATAAGTACATTTTAACTAATACACTCAACAAACACTGACACAAATAATTAACAGCACAAAAACCTATTTTCCCCAGCCAACTGGGGAGCACAAAAAATCAGGAAGCAATAAAGTGGATCAACAGTGTCAGAGAACAATGTAATAAATGGCTAAGGACCCATTCTCTCAGTCCCTGAAACATCTGGAGCTAATCGTAAAGCAAACAACACAACTGAAAATCAAATTGGGGGTTGTTTTATTCTACAATGCAGATTTTGGAGTATAAAAGTCTCATATATAACTTTAAAAGATCATGAGCAGTACTCTCAGCTGTGACTGACTGTACCTGCTTAACAGATGATATAAAAATTATTAGGTATCAAAAGTTCTCCACTTTTTCCAGACCTCCTCATAAATATATAGGAATGCTATTTTAGTCTACTATTCACAGAGTGAGGAGGCCAACTGCCTACTTTAGAGAGGTCTTAGAGGTAACAGCAATGACAAGAAAGGGTCAAGACTTGAGAGATTAATTTACTTTTATATTCATTATTCTTTCATTTTGAAAAATTCAGAGAACATAAAATGGTATCTTTTAAAACTGCCAGGAATGTAACTCACATGCTCTCTATCCCTCAAAATGCCTCTTTGTGTATACCACTATAGGAATGAACCATTACCTATTAGCAATTCCTAAATTATATTCATGGTCTCTGTAATAGGAGGAGGATTTTCATAAATGGCCCTGGTTTGAGTAAACCCATATACTCTTTTTTATTATAATTCCAGAGGGCATAAAATGGTCTTTTAATTGACCATTTCATTAAAATTTTTAGTTTTGTTCATTTTAATTTTTGGTGTTTCTCACCTGACAAACTGTAACTTCACTTTTGGAGAGTAGCTATAATCCATCTTCTATGAAATTTTAAAGTTCCAAAGTAATTTTAAAAGACAAGAAAATGACCAAAAAAAAAAAAAAGAAAAAAAAAAAAGAAAGAAAAGAAATTAAGCATTCCACTGTGATTCTTCTATGCCTCAACAGACAAAATACAGATATAAATATACTTTTATTCTTTTTTTTCTAGTCCCCAGTTACTCAATATTTATTATTTTCTTTACTCATTCATTCATCTATCCATCCATGCACGTAGTCATTCCATACTTGTCTGTTTGAGAACCTACTATATTCAGGCACTCACTCTTCTAGGCCTTGTTTGGAAAAGACTGTTACCCCAGCTCTCCAGACGCTTATAGTTCAGGAAATCAAGTAAACAAGCGCATGGACAATTTCCACTTCAAAGAGGGAAAAATCTGTACTTTGGCCAGGTGCGGTGGCTCACGCCTGTAATCCCAGCACTTTGGGAGGCCGAGGCGGGTGGATCACAAAGTCAGGAGATCGAGACCATCCTGGCTAACAGGGTGAAACCCCGTCTCTACTAAAAATACAAAAAATTAGCTGGGTGTGGTGGCAGGTGCCTGTAGTCCCAGCTACTGGGGAGGCTGAGGCAGGAGAATGGCATGAACCCGGGAGGCGGAGGTTGCAATGAGCTGAGATTGAGCCATTGCACTCCAGCCTGGGCAACAGAGCGAGACTCCGTCTCGAAAAACAAACAAACTTGTACTTTGGTAATAAACTAAAATAATTCTAGAAAACGGATAATCTTTCTTATGGCAAAATACTAGGAAGCATTCAATATAAAACTTTTACAAATTAAAAACAAAAACTTACCAGTAAGAAAATTAGCAAAAGAAAGCCAAAAGAGGTTATAAAGGGCAATTCACAGAAAGGCTGTAAGTACATAAAAAGATGTTCCATTTCACTTGCAATCAAAGAAACACAAATAGAGACACATATACAGTACTGAAGAATTACAATATCTGCACTTATTACAAACGAAAGCATCAACAACCACATTTTGCTAAGTCAATTTTGCAGCACTGATAAACTGAAAATTAAGTGTTCATAAGCTAACCTAGCAATCACATTTCTATAAATTAAAAAAAGCAACAATCTGGCCGGGCGCGGTGGCTCATGCCTGTAATCCCAGCACTTTGGGAGGCCGAGGTGGGTGGATCACCTGAGGTCAGGAATTCGAGACCAGCTTGACCAACATGGAGAAACCCCATCTCTACTAAAAATACAAAAATTAGCCGGGTGTGGTGGCGCATGCCGGTAATCCCAGCTACTCGGGAGGCTGAGGCAGGAGAATCACTTGAACCCAAGAGGGGGAGGATGCGGTGAGCCCAGATCGTTCCACTGCACTCCAGCCTGAGCAACAAGAGCGAAACTCTGTCTCCAGGAAAAAAAAAAAAAAAAAAAAAGGCAACAATCTATACATATATTCAAAACATGACATTCATCAACAAAAGATATGTGGAAGGATGCTCACTACAAGCACTGCTCGTTAACAGCCAAAAAAATAAATGCCTACCATCAACCAGGACAGGCAAATACAAACTTATAATCTATTCACATAATAGAAAACAATGCAGCCATTTCAAATAAATAAAAAGATAGCTTTAAATGTACTAATACAGACATGTTGAAGCTTCTCTAAAAGGAAAATACAACTAGCATATAGCATGATTCTACTTTCATTCTTTATGTACTTCTGTAACAGTGGGGATCTTTTTAAAAAAGCATGAACATAAACCACTTTTGTAAACTACTACAAATCGGGGGGAGGAGTGTATAAGAATGGACAAACCCTCAAACTGCTGGAAAACCAAGAAAGTGTTACTTCTTAGTAAGTATTTTTAAAAACTATATATATAATAAAAAACACAAAAATTGAACATTTTGTAGACATGTTTCAACATACCAATATATTAAAATACAGACAAAAAAAGAGTAAATTAAAAATAGAAAAATCTTGATGTATCACTGATTAAGACTTAGATTCTGCCTGCTCAGAGAAAGTGTAAACTGAAAAATCAAATTTAAAAAATATAAGTTCGAGCCAGGCGCGGTGGCTCAAGCTTGTAATCCCAGCACTTTGGGAGGCTGAGGCAGGTAGATTACTTGAGGTCAGGAGTTCCAGACCAGCCTGGCCAACATGGTAAAACCTCATCAATACTAAAACTACAAAACAAATAAACAAACAAACAAAAAAACCATAGCTGGGTGTGGTGACACACACCTGTAATGCCAGCTACTCGAGAGGCTGAGGCTGGAGAATAGCTTGAACTCGGGAGGCAGAAGTTGCAGTGAGCCCAGATGGCGCCACTGCACTTCAGCCTGGGTGACAAAGACTCCATCTCTAAATAAAATAAAATAAAATAAAATAAAACAAAACAGAATTTCAAAATACGGTTAAAAAATAAAGTTTTAAAAGAAGAATGCTCAGGCATTTAATGACTGTTCAAATCATTTTCTGAAGTATGTGAATTACCTCTTTTACAGATTAAGAAATTACAAATATTTAGATTTATGTAATAAATATATAATACACAATTATATTTATTATAATATATATATAATACATGTATTTGTTTCTAGCCCAACTTAATGTGAAACAACTGAAAATGGTATTTGCTATCACTAATTCAGAATCAGAAGTAAATCTGCTTACAAAGCAGCAGTATAATTTGACCTGTTTCACCTTAACTTTTATTTTTGAATGATGGCCATAATTTATTGAAATAAAAGATGAGCCACTATGTCTAAGTACTATTTATATATATGTACAATTTACAAATAACCATGAGAAGTATTCTCTTTTTTTTTGAGATGGAGTCTCACTCTGTCGCCCAGGCTGGAGTGCAGTGGCGAGATCTTGGCTCACTGCAGGCTCCGCCTCCTGGGTTCACCCCATTCTCCTGCCTCAGTCTCCCGAGTAGCTGGGATTACAGGCACCCGCCACCACGCCCAGCTGATTTTTTTGTATTTTTAGTAGAGACGGGGTTTCACCGTGTTAGCCAGGATGGACTCAATCTCCTGACCTAGTGATCTGCGCCCACCTCGGCCTCCCAAAGTGCTGGGATTACAGGTGTGAGCCACCACGCCTGGCCCCGAGAAGTATTCTTATCTTGAATGTACTCATTTAGTTCAATAGTAAATCTTATGCAACATGCTTCTAAAATGTATCATGTGGCTATTTCTTGGATAAGTGCCTTTAAAATGTTTTTTACTTTTTTTCCTTTTTCTGAAAATTTTAAAAATTGATATGGAAATATACACATATTGGTTAAATAATTTCAACAGTCCAACAGGGTGCACAGTGAAAACAGGTCTCCTTCCCATCCCAGGCCCCCAGGGGTTACTATAACTGATGAACCTCAAAGACAAAAGCTATGATTTCTCCCCCCAAAATATTTTTGTAACAGACCCAAAGTCAAGGCATAAGCGTTTGACATTTCAAGCAAAATTCTTAAACCTAAAAACAGTGCAATATGATATAAAGCAAGTCGTTAACTGGATTACACTATCTTATTTCAAAATCCCATGTAATTAAATACCTAAAGAATCAAGCCATTTATGCCATCTAAAAATACAACTGAAACCCTTCAAATACTAACTAATTCTAACTATGAATTCACTGGTTAGAAAAACTACAATTCATTATATTTGGTATTGTTGTTGTTCCACACCCCAAACTGACGCCAAACTAAATATCGAATAATTCAACTCCACAAACATTTCTTCCCTTCAATAAAGGAAACCGTAAAAATACAAAGTCCTGGCTGGGTGCAGGGGCTCATGCCTATAATCCCAACACTGCGGGAGGCTGAGGTGGGCGGATCACGAGGTCAGGAGTTGGAGACCAGCCTGGCCAGCATGGTGAAACCCCACCTCCATTAAAAAATAAAAAAAATTAGCCGAGTATGGTGGCGCGCACCTGTAGTTCTAGCCTAGCTACCCAGGGGGCTAAGGCAGAATTGCTTGAACCTGACAGGCGAAGGTTGCGGTGAGCCGAGATCATGCCACTGCACTCCACCCTGGGTGACAGCAAGACTCTGTCTCAAAACAAAACACAACAAAAATCAAAGTCCTAAAAAAAATAGAATTTAAAATGACAGAATATGAGACACAGTAACATTTCTTTAAAAATGAGTACTGCCGGGCGTGGTGACTCACGCCTGTAATTCCAGCACTTTGGGAGGCCGAGGCAGGAGGATCATGAGGTCAGGAGATCGAGACCATCCTGGCTAACATGGTGAAACCCCGCCTCTACTAAAAATACAAAAAATTAGCCGGGTGTGGTGGCATGCGCCTGCAGTCCCAGTTACTCGCGAAGCTGAGGGAGGAGAATTGCTTGAACCCGGGAGACAGAGGTTGCAGCGAGCCAAGATCGCGCCATTGCATTCCAGCCTAGGTGACAGAGCAAGACACCTTCTCAAAAACAAACAAAACAAAACAAAAAAACCAGGGAGTTTTACTTTTGTATAGAATATCTTTTTAGTGTTTTTAATGTTTTACAAGCGGCCAAAAATGGTTACTTGTAACTAACAAGCAAGCCGTTACTTGGGAGAGAAATGAGGACTCCAAAAAAGAGTCTAAACAAAAACTCACTAAAATACTTCCATAAATTAGTATTTCGTTTTAAAAGAAATGTGATTTCTCAATCATATAAAGATTCTATATAAAGTATGAAGACACAACACCAAATATAAAACAGGAAAGAAAAACCATTAAAATGTTTCCTGATAAATGACTGTTTCCACTGATACCTATAAAAAGGTGGTTCAAGTTTTTTAAGAGGCTGTAAATATTTTAAATAGTTGTAAGCTAAAAATCATCAAGTACTACATGTCACTAGAAACAAAGAATTTATTCTAATGGATAATCAATCAATTATCAACCAGACACATCAAAACTAAAAGAAAAATCTATTGATCTTCTGCTAAAAATTAAATCTTTAAAACAGTATTAAGTGCATACCCATTAAATCCAGTGACAATTTTCAGTATTCTTTCCTTCATTTCATCAAAGGGAATATATTCGACATTAGGGTTGGGAGGACCTCTTGGCTCAGGAGCTGAAGTTCTGAAATCATCCATCACTTTCTCCAGTTTGAAAATAAAATAGCCTTTAAATTGGGACCACTGAATCCTATAAGCAAAAAATTAAAAAATATATAATACCATGTAGCTTTACAATTCTTGAACACAAAACACAAATACAGAATATACTATGACACTAATACTAACAAAATTAAGATGTCAACAATTAGTAATGAGAATGCCGTCATTGAAGAGCACGCATCATACCTCGTTTATCACAAGCTCCATCCTGATGCTATCCAACTCCCAACCCAAACAAAACCCAGATCTCTGATTTACATCTTTTAAATGAACTACCTCTGCTTGAAAGTCCATGGTGTGTTAGGTCCTATTCTTAGTATGTTTAAAATAGTATTTTGACTCTTTCCCTCATAACAAGCCTAATTAGGGGGGCATTAGTTACACTATCCTATTAAGTCAGAATGAATCCATACCTTAATCATTCAAGTTACAATGTTTGCATGGACTAGTAAAATTTGTCTATTATCTACTAAATAACAAAATAAACTTTACTTTCTCCTTTTTCTTTCCCTTTCAGTTAATATCTTCAGGCTCTTTTGTCACTTAAGAGACAAAAGGCATGTACCTATGATTAAGGCACATAATCACAGGTTCTAGCCAACCAGTACCTGCACAATAAAAATACATAATTTGCTTATGTACTTTTCACATCTATTCATTTATCAAATTAACATAAACACCTTTTTATCCCTCTTTCCTCACATTTTACCACTAATATAAAAGCGAATTTTGTGAGGATACCTGCCTGAATAGTGTAAATTCCAGGAGACACAGGAGTCAGGAATGCTAACCATTTCCTCAGGCAGACAGTACTACCATTAGTGACAGCAGATCAATCTCTTTACACAGGTTGACTACTTAAACAAATTTACACAAATTAACGGGAGCCAATCTGTAATCACCTTCCATCCTATCCAGCAACCCTATAAACTAGGGTGGCGGTTTTCAAACTGTGGTCCAAGAGGTCAAAGCTATTGTCAAAAGAATAAGGGCTGACTAGTTCACTATTAATATGTGCACTGATGGTATAAAAGCAAGATGGATAAAACTGATAATCCATGTAGCAAGAGTCAAGACAGTAGCACCAAACTGTACTACTAGCTGTAGTAGAAGCCATAATTTTCACAAACTCGTAATTTAAAAAATCTGTTTCACTTAAAGTGTAAAAGATATAAAAATTACTAATTTCATTAAATCCCAACCCTTGAATACATCTTTTAAATATTCCATGTAACAAAATGAGAAATAGATATTAAAAAAATCATGCTGCATATCAAAGAGGTATGGGATTCTGAAAGAACAATACCTTTATTTAGACTGTTGCCAGCTGAACTAGCTATTTTTCATAGAACAGCATTTTTACCTGAAAGGGCTGCCACACAAATAAAGCTTATTTAGATTAGCAGACTGGGTGTGATGGCTCACACCTATAATCCCAGCAGGCGGATCACCTGAGGTCAGGAGTTCGAGATCAGCCTGGCCAACATGGTGAAACCCTGTCTTTACTAAAAATACAAAAATTAGCCAGGCGTGGTGGTGCATGCCTGTAATCCCAGCTACACAGGAGGCTGAGGCAAGGAGAATCACTTGAACTGAGGAGGCGGAGGTTGTAGTGAGCTGAGGATTGCGTCACTGCACGCCAGCCTGGGCGATGAGCAAGACTCCATTTCCCAAAAAAAAAAAAAAAAATTAGGAGAATGTGGTAGACATTTTCTCAAAAATAAATAAAGCGAACCTGTCATTTCAAGATAAATAACTGACAGTATTTGTTACCAATGATAAAAATTTGAACTTCTAAGCAAAGAACTAAAAGCCTGGAAAATTTTTATTCTTCACTGTGAGCTTGAAAGCTTCCTGATGTATTCCCAAAATATTCTGAAGGCAACCAGTGTCGACACAAAAATATTATACAAGGCCAGGTGTGGTGGCTCATGCCTGTAATCCCAGCACTTTGGGAAGCTGAGACAGGAAGATCACTTGGGCCCAGGAGATGGAAGCCAGCCTGGGCAAACAGCAATATCCCGTCTCCACAAAATAATTAATTACTAATTAATTTAAATTAGGCATGGTGGTATGCACCTGTAGTCCCAGCTACTCAAGAGGCTGAGGCAGCAGGATTGCTTGAGCCCAGGAGGTAGAGGCTGCAGTAAGCCAAGATCACACCACTGCACTCCAGCCTGAGCGACAGAGCAAGACCCTGTCTCTTAAAGATATTGTGTGATACCAAAAGCACAAGCAACAAAACAGATCAATTGAATTACATCAAAATTTAAAATTTTGTGCATCAAACGACACTATCAACAGAGCAAAAAGTCAAATCGTGAAATGGAAGAAAATATTTGCAAATCTTTTATCTGATAAGGGGTTAATATCCAGAATATATAAAGAACTCCTACAACTTAACAAAAAAGACAACCCAATTTAAAAATGGGCAAAGTACTTAAATACACACTTCTCCAAAGAAGATATACAAATAGTCAGCAAACACACAAGATGCTTAACACCATTAATCTTGGGGAAATGTAAATCCAAATCACAATACCACTTTACACCCATTAGGGTTGGCTATTATCCAAAAAACAAGTGAACAAGTATTGGCTGGCCAAGGATGTAGAGAAACTGAAACTTTTTTTTTTTTTTGAGACAAAGTGTCACTCTGTTGCCAGGGCTGGAGTGTGGTGGTGCAACCTGGGCTCACTGCAACCTCCGCCTCCCGGGTTCAAGCAATTCTCCTGCTTCAGCCTCCCAAGTAGCTAGGATTACAGGCGCCTGCCACTATGTCTAGCTAACTTTTTGTACTTTTAGTAGAGACGGGGTTTCACCATGTTGGCCAGGCTGGTCTCAAACTCCTGACCTCGTGATCAGCCCACCTTGACCTCCCAAAGTGCGTGAGGCACTGCGCCTGGCCAAGAAACAAACTCTTGTGCACAGTGGTGCGATGCAGTCAGTCACTGTGGAAAGCAGTTTGGTTCCTCCCAAAAAAAAAAAAAAAAAAAAAAAACCAATTATGAAACCACCCTATGATTCAGGAATCCCATTTCTCCGTAGATCCCCAAAAGGTGAAAACAAACCAAAATGTGCCATCAGCCCATGAATGGATAACCAAAATGTGAGAGATAAACACACACACACACGAATATTATCCAGTCTTTAATCTGAAAGAAATTCTGACATGGACTAAGCTTGATGGCATTATGCAAAGTGAAATAAGCCAGACACAAAAACAACGACTACTGTATGATTCTGCTTATATGAGCTATCAAGAATAGTCAATTTAGAGTCGTCTGGCACTGTAGGGAGGAAGGTGCAGGGACTTACTCTTTAATGTGTACAATGTTTCAGTTTGGGTAAATGAAAAGTTCTGCAGATGGATGATAGTGATGGTAACATACATCGTGAGTGTACTTAATGCCAATAAATTGTACACTTCAAATAGTTAAAATGGTAAGGTTTACATTACGTATATTTCAATAGGTATTTCCCCACAAAGATACATAAATGGCCAATAAGCATATGAAAAGATGCTCAGCATTATTATCTATTAGAGAAATGCAAATCAAAACCACCCATTTCACACCCACTAGGGTGGCTATAATCAAAAAGATGAATAATAAACGAGTGCTGGGTTGATGTGGGGAAACTGGTAATGTCATACATTACTGGTGGGAAAGTAAAATAGTGTAGCTGCTTTGGAAAGTACTTGGGCAGATCCTCAGAAAGGTAAATGCAGATTTGAAATCCAACAATTCCATTCTATTAAATGAGTAAATTATGTATTTTACCACTATTATTTTTAAAAATGGTGAAGATAATTAAAAGCTATTTGCATGATTACTTTTTTCCACCTTTCCCTATCCTATTTTAGAAAGGGGAATTTGAGGTTTAACAAGCAGAATTTTCTATTTTTAATTTCACAGAATTTTTGATATGCCTAATATTAATCCTTATTAATGTACAATTGCTTTTGGTTCCTAAAATTTATCTTTAAATTTTATGAGACTCTCCACACGCACTTCATACTTAAACATACCAGAGAAAGCTATACTGAAATAGGACGCTTATACTTTTCATTTCTTAAATTAATAATTTTTTGTACTTTTAATAATCACCCACTAATTCATAGCATGAGTTCAGATTTCCATATGCACAGAGTCTTGTGGTGTGTTTTAATCTCATCTTTCCATTAACCATCTGACATGACATGTTTGAGGTCCAAAAAAAGCACATTAATGGGAACAGCCAGACAAGAGGTATGGGACCCCAGGTAATGGAAATTCTGAAGAGATTCAAAGACTCTATGGCACTAACTCAAGAGACAGAAATTAAGCCCCATAAATTGACATGAATTATGAACACACTGTAGTCTTAACTTTCAAATAAATCAAGCAGTTACTCTAAATTAGATCAATACGATGCAATTCAAGTGATACTATTCCACATATATCTATGGGGAGGGCATTCATAAAATGTGAAAGATACAGCTTTTTGATGGAGGACAACTATTTGATAAAAACAAAAACAGAAAATGCTTCCCTAAAAGTTATATAATTCAGGGGCCAGGCGTGGTGGCTCACGCATGTAATCCCAGCACTTTGGGAGGCCGAGGCGGGCTTACCACAAGGTCAAGAGACCAAGACCATCCTGGCCAACATGGTGAAATTCTGTCTCTACTAAAAATACAAAAATTAGCTGGGTGTGGTGGCACACACCTGTATTCCCAGCTACTCGGGAGGCTGAGGCAGGAGAATTGTTTGAACCTGGGAGGCGGAGGTTGCAGTGAGCCAAGATTGCACCACCGCACTCCAGCCTGGGCGACACAGCGAGACTCCATCTCAAAAAAAAAAAGAAGTTATATTCAGGCACAAAAAACAGGCCACAAGCAAATCAACTAAAAACTTGGCAACAAAAACAATTTCTTAGGAATGTACATTCACTGGATGAGTAGAAATGAGAACAAAAAAACCCCTTAGTTTTCAATATGAAAATCAAATTATTCTAAAAAGATGCTCATAAAACATAAACACATTTTCAGCTTCAGAACAAATTTCTCCACATAAAATCCCCTCCAATAAAATACATACTCAAAATTTAAATCTACTTTGCTGAAATTAACTCAATAATGTACTGAAATTAATCACCCATTAACTTTAAGTAGTTTCACCTCCCTTCATTTCCTTTTTCTTCTCCCCTTCCATTTTCCCATTTTTGCAGTTTCTCCTGTAGGAAAGTACAATTCATATCTCTAATAAATACATCCTGGTGCTAGATTCTACATTGACCTTTTTTCTCCATAGGAACTCACAAGTTCATATTCAAACATGTTTCTCTCACAATTCTCTAAAGGCTAAAGGTATTTTCCAGAGGCTTAAGGAGAGAAAATCCATCTTTTCTTTTCCCAAGTGGTGCTACAACAATTTAGTGGCCAGCGGCCAACCACCTTAACGTACTGCTTCCTACCATTTCCAATTCTACTAAGACTACTCTTTACTCAGCCTATCTGCATTGCACACAAAGTGTGAGGAACACTAAGAACACAACAAAGCTCAGTAGAGTCCTACTACTATTAGCTACTCCAAAGGATAGCAAATACTGCACCATTTATAAACATCAAACGGGAATCTGAGAAAAATGAATAAATAAAATCTAATGGAGATGATCATTCATTAAAGGTGACAGGCTTAAAATACACTTAATGTTTAAAAGGCAGATATTTCAATCAGATGACTTAAAATGTCAAATAATTCAGTCTTAATTATATGACTGAGGCAAACAAAACAAGTATATTTAATCTGAATATTGAATTAAGTAAGTGAAAGATCTGCAAAAGTAAGAAAACCCTGTGAGTTGCTTACATAAAATTATGACATTTTTAAGGACTAATTTTAAAACACAAATTACTATCTCTATAAATGGGGCACGAAACAAGAGATTCTTTTACATTATCATTCCACATCATATTACATCTTGTCGACTAACTGAACATTAAAACAGATCAGTGGAACAGAAGAGAGCGGAGAAGCAGACCCACAAATATATGAAAATCTGATATATGGTAAAGGACAGATTAGTCAGTAAACTGAAAAATATTGAGACTACTCCAAAATGTTAATAGGATTTAAAAACTAAATAATGTGTTTTTTCTGATTACATCAATAGTACAGCCATTGTAAGAAATAATAAAGACATAAAGGTAAAATGTATCCATAATCTGCAGTCAATCATCATCACTAAAGTAACATTTTAATATATTTTTCAAATTTGACATCCTGATATTCTTTTTCCCCCCTCCTTACTCACTATGGGTATTTGCATGGGACAAATAGTCTTTGAAAGCAAGATTTTTAACTGCACCACATATTTGTGCCATAATTTATTAATCACAGTTTAAAAAAATATTTAGGGCTGGGTGCGGTGGCTCACGCCTGTAATGCAAGCACTCTGGGGGGCTGAGGCAGGCAGATCACCTGAGATCAGGAGTTCGAGACCAGCCTGGCCAACATGGTAAAATCCCATCTCTACTAAAAATACAAAAATTAGCCAGGCATGGTGGTGAGCACCTGTAATTCCAGCTACTGGAATTACAGAGAGGCTGAGACAGAAGAATCGCTTGAACCCAGGAGGCAGAGGTTGCAGTGAGCCGAGGTTATGCCACTGCACTGCACTCCAGCCTGAGTGACAGAGCAAGACTGTCTCAAAAAAAAAAAAAAAAAAAAAAAAAAATCGGTCACATCTACTTCATTACAATTAAAAATAATTATGTAGTTATGTGATTAACAGCCTAATAATAAACTCTGTAGGCATCTATTTATCACCTGAGGATAGATTTCTGTAAGTGAAATTATTGAGTCCAAAGTATGAAGTACATATATCAAGACTTTTGATTCGACCTTCAAAAACTCCCCAGACACGATGTACCACACTTTATAGTGTCATCAGTAATATAAAGCAACATGTTTCATTTGAGTATGATAACCTTTCAAAAATTCTGTCAATATGCTAGTAGAGAAACAGTTTAATTTACATTTCCTTCATTGCTAGTGAAATGGAATATTTTTACCTGATTTTGACCACAAGACACTTGTTTTGTGTGTTAATAGGTCCTTTGCAATCCCTCATCCCAGGGCTTCTTCAATTTTGGCACTACTGACATTTTCTTTCCTTTTTTCTTTCTTTTTTTTTTTTGGAGACAGAGTTTCACTCTTGTCACCCAGGCTGGAGTGCAATGGCGATCTCAGCTCACTGCAACCTCCGCCTCCTGGGTTCAAGCAATTCTCCTGCCTCAGCCTCCTAAGTAGCTGGGATTACAGGCACCTGCCACCATGCCTGGCTAATTTTTGTATTTTTAGTAGAGACGGTGTTTCACCATGTTGGCCAGGCTGGTCTCAAACTCCTGACTTCAGGTGATCCACCACCTTGGCCTCCCAAAGTGCTGGGATTACAGGCGTGAGCCACCAGGCCCGGCCACTGCTGACATTTTCAAGTTGGATAGAATTCTTTGTCACAGAAGGATGTCCTTTTTATTGTAGAATGTGGAGCTACATCCCTGGCCTCTACCCACTAGAAGCCTGTAGCACACCACCCACTCCAGTTGTGACAATCATAAATGTCTCCCAACATTATCAAATGTTCCCTGGGAGTCAAAAATTATCCCCAGTTAAGAACCATGGGCCCATCCATTCCCCACCTCTCTAAAATTATTTGTCTTTTGCTTATTTTTGTGTTATGGAAAAGATAAATTATGTGATACAAGTATGAACATAATTTTTGGATTCTCATTTTGTACTGACTGCTTCAAAGGTAAAAAGTATTGTTTTTGGCCAGGCATGGTGGCTCACACCTGTAATCCCTGCACTTTGGGAGGCCCAGGCAGGTGGATCACCTGAGGTCAGGAGTTTGAGACCAGCCTGGCCAACATGGTGAAACCCCATCTCCACTAAAAATACAAAAATGAGCTGGCGTGGTGGTGCATGCCTGTAATCCCAGCTACTCAGGAGGCTGAGGCAGGAGAATCACTTGAACCCGGGAGGCCGAGGTTGCAGTGAGCCAAGATGGCACCACTGCACTCCAGCCTGGGCAACAAAAGCAAAACTCAGCCTCATTAAAAAAAGTATTGTTTTTTATATAAATGAAATGACACTAAAATATTTCTCATGTCTCCTATTTTGAAATTATCCTTGAAGTGTTACATATTTTCTTGCTCATAAACTTCTATCTGAAGATGGCATAGTACCTTCTTTGAAACAATAAAGTTTTGACAAAAATTCTGAAGGGAAAGTATTTGCCACTGAAAGTGAATTTTTCAAATTAGAGTGCTAAATGGTTGTACACATAAAGGATCTAATCAGATGAAAAAAAAGCTTCAGAAGGTAACACAAACTTTCAGACAATAGCTCAGTGTAAACTTGGGTTTCTTTCTTGGCAACTTACATATTCATGATAAGGATTCTAAAAATGCCTAAAGATTCAAATTACTATCTATTCACCCATCTCTCCCTACCAATGAAAACAAAAAGTCCAACCAACAGTATGTTCTGGTTAGCCTGACTTGTGCTTAATTTTTAGCCTTTGAACCCTTATTGAAAATGTCCCTGGCTGGGTGGATCACGAGGTCAGGATTTTGAAACCAACCTGGCCAGAATGGTGAAACCCTGTCTCTACTAAAAATACAAAAATTAGCCAGGCATGGTGGCATGCACCTGTAGTCCCAGCTACTCAGGAGTCTGAGGCAGGAGAATTGCTTGAACCTGGGAGGTGGAGGTTGCTGTGAGCCAAGATCATGCCACTGCACTCCAGCCTGGGTGATACTGCACTCCACTGGGTGATAGAGTGAGACTCTGTCTCAAAAAAAAAAAAAGAAAAGAAAAAAAAATGTCCCTAGAATCTATTACTATACCAACACAGACTCCTCCCTTCTACATAAGTGCTGTACCAAAGATGACTCTTCTAACAGCATGGCTCACAATGACCACAGCCAACAAAGAGATGTTGAGTTTTTTAACTTGTATTAGCTTAATGGCTGAAGTGGATCTACCTTCCTCCCTGCAACTAGGGAGTCACTTTTCTCACCACTTTTGCTACTGCTTTTTACCACCTCCTCTACAATCTAGTTGATAACCAATTCCAATCTGCCATCAACAGGGACTGATCTATCCCTTCACCCCCACATGTGTCAGATAGGACCGGGTAGGTAGGACCTGGGCCCTTTTTTTCATTCTACCAACTCAGCCCTAACATGAAGGTCAACAGCAGTTAGCAAGTCCTGAAGAAATATGCGACAATCCTTGACTAACAAAATCACTTTGTTACTGCCGGCAGGTGTGCTTAAAGTAATAAAACAAAATTCATTTGGAAAACCAGACTTACAGATATTAAATAGAAAATAAGACATCATAAACACTTAATTGCAGAGATTTCAGTGATGGTACAAGAGAACCTAAAGATCACAATGTAGGTTTAGGGCTCATCAAGGAAAGGCCTCAGGACAAAGCTGGAACTTTAACCTGAACCTTACAGAAAAAGGAACTGGAAATATATTGACTAAAGTAAAGCAAGGAGCAGGTGTTTAATATAAACAATAAATGAGTTTCTCAAACTCAGCACTATGGACATCTTGAGCCAAAGGGTTTTAGCTTGTGATGAGCTGCTGTGTGCACTGTAGGATATTTGCATCCCTGACCTCTATACAGCAGCAATCCTCACTCCAAGTGGTAAAAAAATGTCTCTAGTCATTGCCAAATGAACCATGGGAGGGAAGTAGTTCCTGGTGGAGAACACTGCAATACACAATCCCTTTTGTTAACATCTTACTGGTTACCTTAAAATAATAAGGCTGGGGAAATCAGAACTGCCAAGATCAAAGTCACAAAATTTGAGGAATAAAATTTGTGGCACATGTATATACATCTTTTTAAAGAAAGAGGGAAAGAGAAATCTAAATAATCTAAACCTAATATACAGATGATTCATTTAAACAAATAAATACTCATTAGCATTAAAATCTATCTCATGAATCACTTTCAGTTGTACAGGACAATGTGCTATGAAGATCTAATCTAGAATTTTTTTCTTGGGTGCAGTCGTCTGCGTATTGAGTGGAGGGGGAAAAAAATCCCCCTTCCATCCAACCCAAAGACCAATCCATGCGATATACAGCAAAGAAGACAATAATCATTCCATTTTTAAATTTAGGGAGACTGAAAGACATATGTAAATGATTAAAGCTTAAAATATCTGTTACTGAAATATAAAAATGAGCTGGCACTGCCACAAGTGGTGAGAGATTACTGTATATTTTAATACAAAGGTTTTATCCTGAAGAATCTTGAGTTTGAAAGTAAAACAAAAGTATCTTAACAATGTCTGCTATGTTAGCTTTTAATATTTTGGTATTTGTTTATTTTGTGTAATTTTATATACAGATTACTTTCACTGCTACTTTAAAGTATACCCCAGAGTTATGTGCTACTTTAAAACTGCCAATCAAGCAAGTAATAATTATCTGGAATGCATTTTTCTGTATCTCATACTTTCAAAAAAAAAAGAAAAAAATCATTAAAAGCCAAGTACCTATCACAAGAACAATTTGTACTTTGGTTTAAGGACTGAATACATGGAAAATGAACATGTCAACGCTACTAAATGAATTAACCCTTCCTTCCTGGGAATCTCCATCTACATATGACAAAACTAAAAAGATAAACTGGAAATTTGTACTGATACATAATTATACATATTTATGGGATACATGTGATACTTTTGATACACGTATGCAATGTGTATTGGTCAAATTGATATTTGGGATATCCATTTCAAACATTTATCATTTGTGCTGGGAACATTTCAAATGTTCTCTAGCTATTTTGAAATATACAATAAATTATTAACTATAGTCATCCTACTGTGCTATCAAATACTAAAACTTATTCCTTTTATTTGACTGTACTTTTGTACCCAGTCACCAATTTCTATTCATCCCTGGCCCCCCACCCTTCTCAGCCTCTGATAACCCTCATTCTACTCTCTACCTCCGTTAAGATCAACTTTTTTAGCTCCAACATAAGGCACGAGAGCATGTGATACTTGTCTTTCTGTGCCTGGCTTATTTCACTTAACATAAGGACCTCTAGTTCCATCCACATTGGTGCAAAGGATGGGACTTCACTCATTCTTTTTATATCTGAACTGGACTGTATTCCACTGTGTGTGTGCGTATATATACACCATTTTCTTTATCCATGCATCCATTTATAGATACTTAGATTGATTCTCTATCTTGGCTACTGTAAATAATACTGCAATAAATATTAAAGTGCAGGTATCGGCCGGGCGCAGTGGCTCATGCCTGTAATCCCAGCACTTTGGGAGGCAGAGGTGGGCGGATCAGGAGTTCAAGACCAGCCTGGCCAACAAGGTGAAACCCCGTCTCTACTAAAAATACAAAAATTAGCCAGGCATTGTGGTGTGTGCCTGTAGTCCCAGCTACTTGGGGAGGCTGAAGCAGAAGAATCACTTGAACTCGGGAGGCAGAGGTTGCAGTGAGCCGAGAATGCACCACTGCACTCCAGCCTGGGCAACAGAGCGAAACTCCATCTCAAAAATGGAGAAAAAAGAAAGTGCAGGTATCTCTTTGACATACTGATTTCTTTTCTTTTGGACATTCATCCAGCAGTGGGGATTGCTAGGTCAGATGGTAGACCTATTTTTAGGTTTCTGAGGAATCTCTACACTGTTTCCCATAGTGGCTGTACCAATCTACATTTCCACTAGCAGTGTACTAGTGTTTCCCTTTTTCTGCACCCTTGCCAGAATCTGCTATTTCTTTTTCTTTCCTTTTTTAGACAGGGTCTCACTCTGTCACCCAGGCTGGAGTGCAGTGGTGCAATCTCACCTCTCTGCAACCCCTGCCTCCTCGGCTCAAGTGAGGCTCCCACCTCAGCTTCCTGAGTAGCTGGGACTACAGGTGTGTGCCACCATGCCTGGCTTGTCTTTTTGATAATGGCCATTTAACTGGGGTGTATAAAATCTCATCGTGGTTGCGATTTACATTTTCCTGATGATTAGTAATGTTGAACATATGTTCATATACCTGTATGTCTTCTGAAAAATATTCAGATAATTTGCCCATTTTAATTGGATAATTTGGTGTTTTTGTTTTTGAGTTGAGTTCCTTACATATTCTAGTTATTAATCCCTTGTCAGAAAGATAGTTTGCAAATATTTTCTCCCATTTCATTTTCTTCACTCTACTGACTTTTCCCTCGTGCGGAAGCTTTTTAAGCTTGATGTAATCCCATTCGTCTATTTTTGCTTTCGTTGTCTGTGCTTTTGAGGTCTCACCTACCTTTGCCCAGACCAATGATCTGAACTGTTGGAAATGTTTAAGAACAAAACTAGGGCCAGGCAGAGTGGCCAATGCCTGTAACCCCAACACTTTGGAAGGCTGAGGCAGGAAGACTGCTTGAGCCCAGGAGTTTGAGACCAGCCTGGGCAACATGGCGAGATCTCATCTCTACAAAAAATTAAAAAGTTACCCAGGCATGGTGGCATGTACCTGTAATCCTAGCTACCCGGGAGGCTGAGGTAGGAGGACTGCTTGAACCCAGAAGTTCAAGGCTGCAGTGAGCTATGATTGTGCCACTGCACTGCAGCCTGGACAAAAGAGGAACAGTCTCTAAAAAACAAAACAAAACTATAGCTTGCTGCGGTCTCACCCCTCCAAAAGAAGTTATTCAAAAAGCACTACTCATAGTTATCAAATGGAGCTAGGATTCTTGAAGACTAAGAAATTGGAGGAAAATATGGGTCCACTAACTGGTAGGAATCTCCATATCCTGAGTAGTAATAGTCAGCAAGTGTTCTGAGTTACCTGGAAAATTCTACACAAAAAAAACTATAGATTCGGAGGGAAGAGGAGGAGTTAAAATAAAACAAAACTACTGACTCAATGATGGCATACCATTTGACACTCTTTTTTAAAGGTGCATTGTTTAAAGACATTTATAAAGAGGGAAGTAATCAGAAAATTATAATAGTAGTACAAGAGGTCTAAAGTCTAAATGACCAGTTTAAAAAGAAAAAAATACACACACAGAAATGTGGAGAAGAAACCAATAATTATTTTAAATCAAAAACATTTTCTAAAATGAAAAATAACAAGCACTGGTGAGGATATGGAGAAACTGGGACCACTGGGCACTGCAGATGGGAACGTAAAATGGTGCGGCCATTGTGGAAAACAGTTCCTCGAAAAGTTAAACACAGAACTACCGTATGATCCAGCAATTCTACTTCTAGGTGTATACCCAAAAGAAGTGAAAGTAGAGACTTAGACACTCGCACACCAACATTCACGGCAGTGTTATTCACAATGGCTAAAAGGTGAAAACAACCCTGAACCCTGAAAGCATTACGTGAAGTAAAACAAGCCAGACCCGAAATATTTTATAATGTCACTTAAGTGAGGCACCTAAAATCCATCAAACTCAAAGACACAAAAGCTAGACAGGGATGGGAATGAAGGAGGAATGGTCATTTTTGTTTAATGGGTACAGAATTTATATTTGGGACAATAAAAAGGTTCTGGAAATGAATAGTGATGATGGCTCTACAACACTGTGAATGTACTTAATGCCACTGAACTGTACATTTAGCAATGGTTAAAAAGTGGTAAATTTCATTTTATGCATGTTTTGCCTCAACCAACCAATCCATAAATAATTCCCAGAATTAAAAAATACTAGCTTTCAAATTAAGAGAACTCACAAGAGTTGCTGAAGAGTGACCAACACAAGAGTTGACAAATAAACTCACAGCAAAGCACACTGTAGTAAAACTGTGTAATTCTGGAATCAAAGAGAAGACTCTACGGAACTCCAGGGACATAAACCAGGTCACATACAAAGAGTGTTCCAGATTTATCAACAGGTGTCAAAGAAAGCAATGAAAAAATTCCTTCAAAATTCAGAGACAATAATTTTTCAACCTAGAATAACCAGACTATCAAATAAGTAGAATAAACACATTTTCAGACACTGAAAGTACAAATCAAAAAAAATTGTTATTGTGCCTCCTGTCATTCCACCAAAACAATGATGTAAACCAAGAAACAGCATGATATGGCATCTAGAATACTGAGACTCCAACACAAAAGGTTAATTACAGGATGATAAAAACGGGTCTCCCACCATAAGATGGTAGGATTTCCATCTTCATCATAACACGGTAGGATTAAGGCATGTCTAGAGAGCAACCAGTCCAAAATGGAGCAGTTAAGAAGTCTCGACAAGAGATTTTTTTTTAAACATGAAATTGATATATAAACAAACTAAAATTTGGGGTTGAATTAGTCATAAGCATGCAGAAAATTAAATGAAAAAAATAGCGTTCACAGAGACAATGTATATATTGAAAGCTAATGTGACCAAAATTTCAATGTAATTATCTTGGAAAAAATGAGCAGTTAAAGTGGGAAGTTTGTGTGTATGCTTGGAGAAGGAGTACGTAAAAGAAACTAAATCTTAACTTTCATTAGTAAGAAATCAGACATTAAGGGAAAAAGTAACTAGACTGTAAGATTAACAGAAAAAGTAACTAGTAAAAAGACTGTACCTTAGAAATACGAAGGTAGGCTGGGCACGGTGGCTCACGCCTGTAATCCCAGCACTTTGGGAGGCCAAGGCGGGCAGATCACGAGGTCAGGAGATCAAGACCATCCTGGCCAACATGGTAAAACCCCGCCTCTACTAAAAATACAAAAATTAGCTGGGCATGGTGGTGCATGCCTGTAATCCCAGCTACTCAGGAGGGTGAGGCAGGAGAATCGCTTGAACCAGGGAGTTGGAGTTTGCAATAAGCCGAGATCATGCTACTCTACTGCACTCCAGCCTGGCAGCAGAGCGAGACTCCGTCTCAAAAAAAAAAAAAAAAAAAAAAGAAATAGGAAGGTAAACACCAAAAGAAACAACCAAATGATTTTAAAGCAGTTTTACTTGCAGCTCAAAAAATAAAAAACAAAGAAAATTTAAAGTGGTTGTCTCTCAGGAGTAAAAGAAATAAGAGAAAGTACACAGACTTTTTTGTGACCTCTGTCGTATTAATAAATTCACTAATGCATGTGCATATAACTTTAATAAAAGTAAAAACTAAATAATAAAAAAAATCAATTTAAAAAGAGTCAGGTGGTGCTCTGGAGTCTGGAAGCCTGACCAGGTATTTCAACCACTTTCTCATTTGTAGGGCCTAAGGCAGATAACCCTAGCCTCTCTGTTTCCCCCATCTGTGAAACAGGGATAATAATATTTACTTCTGTTGCTGTAAGGATTAACATTAGTGTAAGCAAAGTGCTTAGCAAAATGGCTGACACCTAGTAAGCACCCAATGGTTGTTTTTCCTCAAGAAACTCAGGATGGGAAGAACATCTGAGTAATACGGCAGATATATGCAGACAGCTTTGGGGATGAGGGTAGTGTTCTGAGATGGCATTAGTAAGGAAGACTGTAACAGTGAGAAAGACCTGTGTTAGACCATAATAAGATGCTTGGGCTTATACTGGCATTCTCTCTGGCCTAGAAATACTTCTAAAGGCACTTTAAATATCCTCTTTCATCAGAGAGGATAAAACCTCTACCCAACGTTGCTTTTCCACCCATTCACAAAACTGCTTGTTTTTTAAAAATAAATGAAATATTTCTTTCTTTTTTCTTTTTTGAGACACAGTTTCACTCTGTTGCCCAGGGTGGAGTGCCATGGCACAATCTCGGCTCACTACAACCTCCACCTCCTGGTTCAAGTGATTCTCCTGCCTCAGCCTCCCGAGTAGCTGGGATTACAGGTGCATGCCACCATGTCCAGCTAATTTTTTTTGTATTATTAGCAGAGACAGGGTTTCACCATGTTGGCCAGGCTGGTCTTGAACTCCTGGCCTCAGGTGATCCACCCGCCTCGGCCTCCCAAAGTGCCGGGATTACAGGCGTGAACCACTGCGCCGAGCCATAAAAATAAATGAAATATTTCAACTAACAGAAAAGTATAGAGAAGAGGTATATCACTTAGCTTTGTCAAACCTTAGCTACATTTTTATAGTTCTTGATGAGCTAAAAGACATTTACATATGTTATACTTACTCCAAAAATTCTTTGACTCCACCAGGATTTCCTATCCATTGATTCTATTACCTTTTTACTGTCCCTCAATCCTCTGACAACCTCTCTCCCTTCATTACCCAGCTTCAATTGTAAAAATTATAATCTGGCCCAGTGCGGTGGCTCACACATGTAACCCCAGCATTTTGGGAGGCCGAGGTAGGCAGATCACCTGAGGTCAGGAGTTCGAGACCAGCCTGCTCAATACGGTAAAACCCCGTCTCTACTAAAAATACAAAAATTAGCCAGGCATGGTGGCACGTGCTTGTAATCCCAGCTACTCAGGAGGCTGAGGCAGGATAATTGCTTGAACCCGGGAGGCGGAGGTTGCAGTGAGCCGAGATCACGCCACTGCACTCCGGCCTGGGCAACAGAGTGAGACTCCGTCTCAAAAAAAAAGAGAAAAGAGGAAAAAAAAATTATAATCACTCCCTCAGATATAGTTGGTTCTCTAGCCCTTCTCTGGATTCACTGTAATTAAAAAAAAAAAAAAAAAAAAAAATCAACGTAATCCCCACCAAATCTGTGCCTACACAAACATAGGGAAGAAAGCAAAGAAAAATCCACAATCATGCTGGCTGATCTTGAGTACACTATAAATGCTACCAGACATTATCCCCAGTCTATTTCATTCTCTGACTCTCCCAGTAACTATTTCACATCTTCTCACCTCAACCCTACATTGAGTTTTCCCTCCCTCACACTCAATGACCTTGCTTCTTGTTGCACTTATAAAACTGAAAACAATAGGGAATTTCCAGAGTCCCACCAGTTACCTACTATCATGTACATGTACACACCCTGAATTTCCACCTGTTATCACAGATGGAACTATCCATGCTCTGGTCTATTTATATACCAGATTTGCCATTTGATCACCTACTCAAGACTATCACTTGAGCAATTATCCCCTTTCTCCTATCATCTACGTCAACTTTTTATTTGCTAATAATGGATTCATTCCCACCAGCATACAAATATAAATACACTGATATTTCTCCCTTTTAAAATTTACTCTTTATTCCACTTACCCTCCCAGTTCCGATACCATTTAAAAATTTGCTGTGCTTTGTAATAAAAGTCCTTAAAACAGCCGTCTCCCTCCCATTATCTCTCAAATCTACTCCAAGCTTTCTGTCCCACCACTAAACCTAATCTGCATTTATCAAGATCACAAATGATCTGCATTTATCAAGATAACCAATGACCACCAACTGCTAAATCCACTGGTCAGTGGACAATTTTCTTAAATGTCCCACTAACAATATTTTACACAGTTGATCACTCCTCCTTAATTACTTTCCTGGGTTTGCTTTTATCTTTCTTGTTCATTTTCCTTTTCTGGTTTCCCAAACTGCTTAACGCTGGAGCACTCACAATTCAGTCTCTCTTTTCTATCTACACTTGGTGATCTCATCCAGTCTGGAGTTTTTAATACTATCCGCATGCCAATTTTATCAGGATGACTCCTGATCCCCAGTCATCCACCCAACCATTTGGCCAACTAATATTTGGCATGTCCAGAACTGAACTTCTGATCTTTCCCACATACTGCTCCTTCTACAGCCTTTCACCTCTCAGATGTGATGAAATTCCACACTTCGGCTGCTCAGACAAATTCCTCAGTCACTACTGACTCCTTTCTTTTTCACATTACACTCTACCTTGCCTGAAACTCCTGTTGGTTGTACCTTCAAAATACATATACAATGTGACTAATTCTTAACACCTCCTGCTACCACTTAATTCAAACCACGAACATCTCTTAGCCTGATTTCAATACCCCTGCTTCCAGCTTACTTTACCTCAAATATATTTTCAGCACAGCCACTCACTGGACAATTCTTTTAACGCTTAAGTCTGATAGTGTCACTTCTCTGCTCAAAACTCTGTAATCCTAGCCAGGCACAGTGGCTCACGCCTGTAATCCCAACACTTTGGGAGGACAATCTGGGAGGATAGTTTGCATCCAGGAGTTCAAAATCAGCCTGGGCAACAAGATCCTGTCTCTACAAAAAAATTAAAAATTTGCCAGGCATGGTGGCGCAAGCCTGTAGTCTCAGCTACTCAAGAGACTGAGGTAGGAGGACTGCTTGAGCCCAGGAGTTCGAGGCTGCAGTGAGCCATGATCACATCACTGCACTCACACTGCATGACAGAGTGAGACTGTCTCAAAAAAACAACAACAAAAAACTGCAACTGCTCTGGATTTCACTCAAAGGCCAAAGCCTTTACAGTGCTCCACATTGCCCTACATTGTATTTCCCCCATTCCCTTTACCTCCTCCTCTCCTTGATCAGTCTACTTCAGCTACAGTGGCCTCCTTGTTGTCTGTGAAAGGGCTAGACACACTAGTCCTACTTAAGGCTTTTGCACTGAAAGATTCTTCTACCTTGGCCGGGCGCAGTGGCTCACAAAAGTGCCTGTAATCCCAGCACTTTGGGAGGCCTAGGCAGGCGGATCACAAGGTCAGGAGATCAAAACCATCCTGGCCAACATGGTGAAACTCCGTCTCTACTAAAAATACAATAATTAGCTGGGCATGGTGGCGCGTATCTGTAGTCCCAGCTACTTGGGAGGCTGAGGCAGGGGAATTGCTTGAAATTGGGAGGCACAGATTGCACCACTGCACTAGAGTCTGGTGAAAGAGACTCCATCTCAAAAAAAAAAAAAAGTCTTCTACCTGGATTTATCTTCTATATATTGCATGGCTGACTCCCTTATTCTTGGGCCTCAATCAAATGTCGCCTTTGAACTGAGACTTCCTCTGACCATCTTATTCAAAATTCCAACTACCTGTGCCAGGCATGGTGGCTCACACCTGTAATCCCAGCCTTTGGAAGGCTGAGTAAGACCCCGCCTCTTTTTTTTTTTTTTTTTTGAGACGGAGTCTTGCTCTGACACCCAGGCTGGAGTGTGGTGGTGCGATCTCAGCTCACTGCAACCTCCGCCTCCGGGGTTCAATCTATTCTCCTGCCTCAGCTTCCTGAGTAGCTAGGATGACAGACGTGTGCCACCACGCCTGGCTAATTTTTGTATTTTTAGTAGAGACGGGGTTTCACCATGTTGGTCAGGCTGGTCTCAAACTCCTGACCTCAGGTGATCCACCTGCCTCAGCCTCCCAAAGTGCTGGGATTAGAGGCGTGACCCACTAGTGCCCAGCCCACCCTGTCTCTTAAAAAAAAAAAAAAAAAATCCAACTACCTATTCACTCTTTTTTAAAAAAAAAAAAAAAAAAGTTTTTTTTAACATGGGAGTTTGAGGGGAGCGGTGGGGAGGCTTTCTAGTAAAGACCTCCCAGAAAGCCTACTAGACAAATTCTAAAAGAGCTGTGACATTCTCCACTCTTAACTCTCATTTCCCTTACCCTTTTTCTTATTTTTGCATTGCCCTTACTATCCAGTAACATAATATATAATTTATTTAATTATCTACTGTCTGCCCACATATTTATTCTCTCTCTCTCTCTCTCTCTCACACACACACACACACACATCTTATAAGTACCAAGAATTTATTCATATGTATAAAACAAATACAAAGTCTGGCAAATAGTAGGCACTCAATAATTATCTGGTGATTGAATAAATGAATATCCTGAAGCCCACTCTGTGGGAATAATGTCTACAAACCATCTACAGTAGAAAAAAGAAATCAGGTAGAAAAAATGCCACCTTCCAAGCAGATCTGGGAATTATGTGTAGAACTGCTTTGGCAATTAATAGGGGAATAGCGGGGAGCAGTGGCTCACGCCTGTAATCCCAGCACTTTGGGAGGCCAAGGTGGACGGATCATGAGGTCAGGAGATCGAGACCATCCTGGCCAACATGGTGAAGCCCCGTCTCTACTAAAATGCAAAAAATTAGCCAGGCAATGGTGGCGCGTGCCTGTAGTCCCAGCTACTCGGGAGGCTGAGGCAGGGGAAGAGCTTCAACCTGGGAGGTGGAGGTTCAGTGAGCTGAGATCACGCCACTGCACGCCAACCTGGCGACAGAGCAAGACTCTGTCTCAAAAACAAAAAAAAACAGGGGAATAGATTCATATTTGAACTGTAATGCATAATAAAAATAGCAAGCACATACATAATCACAAATGCCAGGTACTGTTCTAAGCACTGTGGACATATTAACTCAATCTTCAGAAGCATATGTATGAGTTAGGTGGTACTACTCTCCCCATTTTATTATCAATAAGACAACTTCGAAACAGGTTAAATAAACTGCCCATAATTGCACGGGTAATAAGCAATGGCTAGGATTTCAACCCAGCCATTATGGCTTCAGAATCCATACTCTAATTACATCACGACATCTAGTTACAGGAACAGTATAGGCCAGGAGTATCCAATGTTTTGGCTTCCCTGGGTCACACTGTAAGAGAAATTGTCTTGGGCTGCACATCAAATACACTAACACTAATGATAGCTGATGTGCTTTTTTTTAAAAAAAAAATCGCAAAAATCTCATAATGTTTCAAGAAAGTTTATGAATTTGTGTTGGGTCACATTCAAAGCTGCCCTGGGCTGCATGCAGCCTGCGGGCTGTATAAGCTCAGTATAGGCCAAAAAACAGTTAATGCAAATATGCATCCCTAAGCTATTATGTGGTAAGAAAAGATATATAAAGAATTTAGTTGTCCTCAGGGAGCTCACAATCTAAACAAAAAATAATGGCACAACAAATTTTATATATGATGATAGAAGTGGGCTGAGTCACATCTAATTCAGGGTCAATGGAGGTTTTCTAGAAGAGACGACCCCTAGCATGTATCTTTTAAAATGACCACAAAGTCAAGAGCTACACAGAAGAGGGAGAAAAAATGTGCACAAAGGAAAAGTAAGGTCTTTGTTCCAGCAAAGGGAACAATACATACAAAGTCACTGGGATGAGACAGTACGGATTTACTAGAGAATTGAGTAATTTAGGAGAAAAGAAAAACACAGGGAACAAACAGAAAAATATCAAATTAAGTAGAGCCACAATTATTTATTTATGCCTTAAATCTCATAAGAACCTTAAGTTTTAACTTGAGCAAGGGAGAAGGTGCAGAAAGATTTTAATCATGGGAATAACATACTTACACTGTAGCATGACTACTATTAATAGCATATATTAGACAAGACTGGAAAGGGCAAGCAAAATCAAGTTAGGAAACCTATACAAAACCCAGGCAAAGTGAGAATGACGAACAGATATTATCTACAGAACCATAACCCAATGTTGTCTGTGAACCTTCATGTTCATTCCCACTAATGCTGCACCATTACAAATTCTCATCTCCTCTAGCTTAAATACCATAATAGTCTCCTGAGTGATTTCCCTAATTCCTTTGAATTAGACTCAATTTCTCCAGGGCAAAGCTCTGATTTATCTTTTCTCTGCTCAAAAGCCTTCATTAATTTCTAATGTCTTTCTAAAGCCAAAATTCTATGCATTAGCAAGACCCTTTCTAATCTATCCTAATTCTTCCTCCACAGCTCTGAACTTTACTATTCCTTTGCTCACTGTTCCCTCTGCCCAGACTAAGTTGAAATGCCTCCTTGCACCATGATGCACTGCTAAATATTCCTTGCCAGAAATAAACTTAAGTTACTGCTCCCAAAGCACTCTGTTTATAACTTCCTTAAAGCAACTATTATATTCTTCCCCAGACCATAATCACCAGTTCCATGTCTTTTTTTCCTTATAAGATCAGGTTCCATGATACTAGGCTAACAGAAGCTACAGTATCAAGAAATATAAGCATTTCAACAATTCAAAGATCTTAGTAGGAACAATAAACGTTTCACAATAATAGAACAAGGGTCAGTGCTAAATTTATCTGGACCCTTAAAGGTCAGAAGGTGATTCCCACTGACACAGTTAAGTTGCCATTATTACCTTCACAACAGTTTTAAGATAATAATTTTAACACATTTTACCAATATGATGAATTGCAGGTACTGTATACACATATATGGTGATTATAGCACATACTAATGAGTCAGCTCCCCAGCTCATGGTTCCCATTTTCTTTAAAAGGTACTAAATACACAAGGATGGGCCTCCAGTAGCCAGCTCTGTTTCTCTCATCACCCCACCTGACCAGGGCCAGGCCAATCAGATATTTTCCTCCAAAAATGTGAAATACGGAAGATACCAAGACTGGAACCCAGTCCTTTGCTAGAACCTGAAGAACAAGTCTAACAACTTCTGCTGCTGAGGTCCCTGGGCTCCATCCTCACACTCTTTGGCTTGGTAGTGTAGCTCAACCCTTGTTTCTAAGTGCTACTTCAATATCCTTCTAATAAATATTTCTTTCCCTTCTTTTCTGGTTTTCTTTTGGGCTTACGTGAACCAAAATCAGTTGTGCTGCTTGGAAGCAAAAATTTTTAAATGAATTTGATGCTTTCAAAAAGCCAAGTACTATTTTGGGACTAAATCTGAAATGCTTGAGCTTAAAAGCAGAAATCTGAGCTGCGAAGAAAGAAAAAGAAAAAGGAAAAGGAAAGGAAAGGAGAAGGAGGGAGGGAGGGAGGAAGGGAGGAAGGAAGGAAGGAAGGAGAGAGAAAAGAAACTCCTTTGTGCTTTCAAATTATAATTTAGAAGTTTATTTCCTATTTAATATTTAAAACGCTATGAGACTACTAAATTAATTCAAATCTGGGTGGACATTCCCAAATGAACCATTTAAGACACTCAGTCCAGCAGACTACCCAACACCTTAAAGTCCACCAAAATATTCAGAGAATTTAGGTTTTAGTTTGGTTCTCTGCAGGTAACCCTACAGAATGTAAAAGATCCTCTATGTTGTTATACACATTGACAATCCTCCTAAGACAGATCACTACCAATAAAGTAACTTTATTGCTATTTTCCTTTCTTCCTAGAAATTTATCCCTTGATTTTAGTTTGATAAATTTTCCTTTCTACCTTTGATTATAAATTGGTGAATTTTACCTTCTTCCAACATAAGTATCCTAGATCTTCAAAATATATAAATGTTCCTGCATCAGACCCAAACACTGATTTTCCTACATTAGAAATTAGATCTGAATTTATTATGTATACATTTATGAATTTAAGTTTCTAGTCTGAAAAAGGCTGTTCATTTCAGCCAATCATAGCTACAAAAACTATTTTATTTTTAATGTTTTTTACCTTTTAAAAGTATTAAAAAGGTAAATGCTTAGTGAAAATACAAATTAAGAAAAATTAAGCTACTAATGATGAAACTTTGTAATTCAGAAACAAAAACATTCAAACTGAATACCAAAAAGCAAAGGTAATCCAAATTATTCTTTTAAGTGGCTTCTGGCATTTCTCTTTCAAGTATATTACACCTGAAAAATCTGAATTTAATTCCTTAACATACAAAGGTTTGCCCAACTACACACTTTCATTTTTCATGGTGACTTTTTAAAAAGCAACTTACTAAATGGTCCACTTCCATTTTTTATTTTACTGAATGCACATAAATATTAAGTATATTCTAAATTAATATGCTATATTACATGGGATAGAAATGGAGGGACTGTCATGTCTTCCTTTGATGAAGTACTGCACTGTTTAAATTGTTTTAAACAAGGTCTCCTACTTTTGTAATAAAAAACATATTTTAAATATCCAGCCGTGTTTTTTAACACCCTATGCCTCATCTTAATACCAAATTCAGTGATTTTTAAAAAGGGCACATTAAAGAAATCTTATTCTGGCCAGGCACTGTGGCTCACGCCTCTAATCCCAGCACTTTGTGAGGCCAAGGCGGGCGGATCACCTGAGGTCAGGAGTTCCAGACCAGCCTGACCAACATGGAGAAACCCTGTCTCTACTAAAAATACAAAATTAGCCAGGCATGGTGGCGCATGCCTGTAATCTGAGCTACTCGGGAGGCTGAGGCAGGAGAATTGCTTGAACCCAGGAGGCGGAGGTTGCAGTGAGCGGAGGCTGAGACCGTGCCATTGCACTCCAGCCAGGGCAACAAGAGCGAAATTCCATCTCAAAAAAAAAAGAAAAGAAAAGAAAAGAAAAGAAACCTCATTCCATAATGATTCCATAATTTAAAGTTTTTATACTGTTCCATTAACAATTTTAAAAAGGCAAAATCTCTTAAACAGTCACAAAGTAAGGATGCAATTTTACCCACAAATCCTCATAATGACCTGAACTTCAGAGAGCAAACAATACCAACTAAATATAAAAGCAACATACTAAAATGTTTCTTAAAACATTTTCTTACCTGAAACACACCATTATTTAAATCAGCCTATTTACACTGAATACTCAGAAGTCTTTCCTTCAAGAGTGAATGTCTCTTCCAAGTTGCTTGTACTATCCAATATCCTAAGCCTTCCAAGAGTTATTAATATTGTATCCATTAAATCTAAGTCAGTATCAACTGTAAGACTGCATTGTTTTAAAAAAATAAAGAAATGGGGCAAGCTGCAATTCTAGGTCACTACTGATGTTTCAAAGACTTTCCAATTTCAGAGATATTAAAATGCAGAGAAAAACATGATGATATTTGAAGTTCTTAAACTTGGTAGCAACGATATTATAGCATTAAACTTCATTTTACGGAAGTTTGTAATTATGTCAAAATCTTTGGAATTTACACATATAGCAGAAAAAATTCTAAAGGCAAAAATTTAAATTTCAATTTTACTCCCATCTAATCTAACCAAGCTCTCTCACATTATGCACTAAGCACTTCACACATTATGAGGCTACTATCACTTGACACTACAACTTTCACCTCATAACTAAAATTTTTCAATGCATAACAAAAGTAATAATTGTTTGTTGACCTTCTATACCTCACCAGTCTTAGGCCCCTAACCTAAGCTTATCTAAAACTCAATTGAAAAAAATTACTCTCTTAAAGGGCTACATTTATAAAAGATTTCCTCCAGGCCTAATTTTTAAAATGAAGTTAATGTATTTCGTACAGGCCAATGCTGATAAAAGCAATAAGCAAAATATTACAAGAAACAGGCTGGGCGCAGTGGCTCATGCCTGTAATCACAGCACTTTAGGAGGCCAAGGAGAGCAAACCACTTGAAGTCAGGAGTTCGAGACCAGCCTGGCCAACATGGTGAAACTCCATCTCCACCAAAAATACAAAAATTAGCCAGGAGTGGTGGCAGGCACCTCTAGACCCAGCTACTTGGGAAGCTGAGGCAGGAGAATCACTTGAACCTGGGAAGCGGAGGCTGCAGTGAGCCAAGACTGTGCCACTGCACTCCAACCTGACCAACAGAGCGAGACTGTCTCCAAAAAAAAAAAACAACAAAAAACATATATATATATACACACACACATATACAGAGAGAAATGTAATACTTCACTGTTAAAATAATTTTTAAAATTCCTACCAGATACTGTGGTTTGCTGACCACAGCACCCCCGATACCTAGCGCAGTATTTGGAACAGAATATATACTCAATAAATATTTGTTGACTTAAGTGATACCTTAATAAACATGAGAAGGAATGTGAGCAAACAATGCAAAATCAAGAATTACACAAACACTGTGATAAACAGAGCTTCCCCTTTGAGAAAATTCACACCAGTATTTTTTTCCTAATTTATGTTGAAAGTATCTAACCTGTCACATGGTATACATTTAATAAATTCCAGGCTGGGCGTGACGGCTTATGCTTGTAATCCTAGCACTCTGGAGTCAGATGTGGGAGGAAAGCTTCAGCCCAGGAATTTGAGACCAGCCTGGGCAAAAGGGCAAAACCCTATCTCCACAAAAAAATATATAAAAATTAGCCAGGCATGGTGGTGCAAATCTGTAGTCCCAGCTGCTCAGGAGACTGAGGTGGGAGGATCACCTGAGCCAGAGAGACTGAGGCTACAGTGAGTAGTGATCTTGCCACTGCACCCCCAGCCTGGGTGAAACAGTAAGATCCTGTTCCAAAAAACAAAAAAAAATTTTTTTATATGAAATAAAATGAATCCCAGCCCCTTCTCCTTCCCACTCTTTTTAAGTGAGCTATATAAGTTCACTTAAAACATTTACTACGCACAACTTAGTTAACATAATTTTCAAAAACCTATCTGCATAAAGCAATCCATACCTGAATTTAACCAGTAAACATTAAACAAGATAGACTAACGCACAAATCTTTGACAAGTGTTATATACTAAATGTGTGCCCTTACCCGCCTGCCTCACACCACTAAAACTCATGTGCTGAAACCCCAACTCCTAATATGATAGTATTTGGAGCCCAGGCCTTTTGGAGGAGCACTCATAATCGGATTAGCACCCTTACAAAAAGAGACCTGAGAACTTATACTCTCTCCACCATGTGAGGACACACCAATTATGCCAGAAACACCAGGCATGGTAGCTCATACCTATAATCCCAGCACTTCAGGAGGCCAAGGTGGGAGGACTGTTTCAGCACAAGAGCTCAAGACCAGCCTGGACAACATAGCAACACCCTGTCTCTACAAAAAAAGTCTTTTAACTTTTCTTTTCTGTTTTTTTTTTTTTTTTAAAGAGACAGGGTCTCACTCTGTGGCCCAGGCTGGAGTGCAGTGGTGCCATCTTGGCTCACTGCATCCCTGACCTTCCAGGCTCAAGTGATCCTCCCACCTCAGCCTCCTGAGTAGCTGAGACTACAGGCACACACCACCACACCCAGCTAATTTTTGCATTTCTTTGTAGTGATAGGGTTTCAGCATGTTATGTTACCCAGGCTGGTCTCAAAACTCCTGGGCTCAAGCGATCCGCCTGATTCTGCCTCCCAAAGTGTTGGGATTACAGGCATGAGCCACCCACCACAACTGGCCAAAATAATGTTTTAAAATATAAGCCAGGCGTGGGGACGTGTGCTTGTAGTCTCAGCTACTCAGGAGGCTAAGGACAGGAGGACTGCTTGAGTCTAGGACTACAGTGAGCTACTGTCCCACCACTACACTCCAACCTGGGTGATGGAACAAGACCCTGTCTCAAAAACAAACGAAACAAAAAAACAGGGCCAGGAAGAAAGCCTTACCACATAACCTGACTATGCTGGCACACTTATCTTAGACTGCCAGCCTCCAAAACCATGAGGAAATAAATTTCTATTAAGTCACCCGGTGAATGGTATTTTGTTATAGCATCCCAAGCTAAGACAGTAAATCTGTATTTTGAAGGAATAGTGACATATGATGCAGAAGGAAATAATGATAAAACAACCAAATTATGCCCTCTAGAAGAAGCCTACAACTTGGCAGAATATTTTTAACAAAATACCCCTAACATAGAGCAGAAAGTAAGACAAAATTTTAAATGGCAAGGCTATTATATTCTAGGAAAATCTGGGAAGCTCTCAGACAAGAGCCAAGTGGACAAAGAATAGACAGAATCTGGACATACGGAAATTGGGAGAGAAGAGAGAGAGCAAGTATACTTCACTCAGAATACCCTTTCACCCACTCACACTCATGACTCCAATCCCAATAATAATTTCTATTATTTTCTAAAGTTAGAAATAATAGCTTCTAGGGGCTGGGCATGGTGGCTCATACCTGTAATCCCAGCACTTTGGGAAGCCAAGGGGAGCGGATCATCTGAGGTCAGGAGTTCGAGACCAGCCTAGCCAACATGGCAAAACCCCATCTCTACTAAAAATACAAAAATTAGCCAGGTGTGGTGGCACATGCCTATAATCCCAGCTACTAGGGAGGCTGAGGCAGGAGAATCACTTGAACCCAAGAGGGGGAGGTTGCAGTGAGCTGAGATCGCACCACTGCACTCCAGCCTGGGCAACAGAGTGAGACTCCGTCCCCCCCAAAAAAATAAAATAAAATAATAGTTCCTTTGTAGATGAAGACAGGGTTTTATTTTTCATCTACAGTGATGTATCTTTTAATGACGGGGGTATGTTCTGAGAAATGTGTCATCAGATGATTCCAATGTGTGAACATCACAGAGTGCACTTACACAAACCCACATGGTATAGTCTACTATACACCTAGACTATATGGTATATAGCTTATTGCTCCTAGCCTGCAAACCTGTAATGGTAAGTACTCGTATGTCTGAACATAGGTAAAATAGAAAAAGTACAGTAAAAATACGGCATTATACTATGATAGGACCACCATCATATATGTGGTCCATCGATGACTAAAATGTCATTATATGGTACATACCTCTATTCATTTATCTAACCCAGCTCCTACTGTGTGACACATTCTGAGTAAGGGAAGTTCGGCCCCCTCAAAACTTACAGAACCACAAGTAGAAACAGACTAGTAAGCAAACAACTATAACAGAAAATGCAACAGATGCATGTCAGAAATATGGCAGTTTTTATTGAGAAAAGGAGACCCAAGAAAACTTCTCAGTAAATAATATATATTTCAATGAGGGCCATCTGAACAGTCTTAAAAGACAAGTTGAAGGTATCCCATAAGGAAGAACATATGAGGCAATTAACAAAGGGCTATGAGAATTTAACACCAGCACAGTAGAACACTGCATATTCAGTGAACTTCAAGTAATGTGAAAAAGTTACGAATGGTGGCAAGAGAAGACTGGAAAGGTAAAAAGAACCCAGGTGAAGAAAAAATTTTAAAGTCCAAGACACTACATGGGAGGCTGGGGTGGGAGAACTGCTTGTGCCCGGGTGGTTAAGGCTGCCAGGAGCCGTGGACACACCACTGCACTCCAGCCTGGGCAACAGAGCAAGGCCCTGTTTCGGATAAATAATAAAACAAAATAAAATAAAGACTATGACAGCACAGTCATTCCTTGGTATACTTCAGGAACTGGTTCCAAGACTGCTGTGTATACCAAAATCTGCACATACTTAAATCCCGCTGTCAACCCTGTAGAACCCACGAGTACAAAAAAAGCAGTCCATTGTGTAGGCGGGTTTCACACATCCTACAAATATTGTATTTCAATCTACGTTTAAGTTGACCCCCACAGTTGAAACCTGTGTTGCGTAAGGGTCAAGTGTATCTGCCTGGCTAAAAGTATAAGAAAGATAGGATAAAAATATAAGAAAGATATTAACTAGCAATGATGTACAAAGGAAACAAAATAGAGTGACCATACCTCCTAGTTTCCCCAAAACCAACGTGGTCTATATCTGCACACCTGGTGTCCCAGCCACTTTACCATCTCTACCACACATTAACAAAATATTGTTAATAGTTGCATTAAAACATGCTGGTATGAGCCTGGCCAACATGGTGAAACCCTGTCTCTACTAAAAATACAAAAATTAGCCAGGTATGGTGGTGGTCGCCTGTAATCCCAGCTACACAGAAGGCTGAAGCAGGGAGAATTGCTAGAACCCACGAGGTGGAGATTACAGTAAGCCAAGATTGAGCCACTACACTCCAGCCTGGGCGACAGAGCAAGACTCCATCTCAAAAAAAAAAAAAAGCTGGTATGGATTTAGTAGACTTCTCCACCTTATACTTCCAGGTTCTTCCAACTTTGTCAAGAGTTTCCGAAATGCATATATATGATGCATATATAAGGAACAGAGTCCTCACTTTAACATACACTTAATTCTGAAAGATGACAGAAATAACCAATCTCTCTCTCTTTCTAGACTCAATATATCTAACTCTTCCCTTTCAAGGACAGCATGCGGGGGACCCACCAGTGGCTAGGGCAGCTAGCTCCTTTGGGTGCTAATTGGGGGTGGGGGAAGTGGTCAGCACTGCTGTCACTGAAGACTGGTTGGTGTATCAGCAGTGGCCTGTGACCTGGACTGTAAAATACACACAGCTTCCAGGCTAACAACAGGCAGAGTTTATGGGAAACTAAAGGTTAGGTATACCTCTAGGGTTACCTGTGGTTAATGAAGCCATGAGGCTACTAATCCATCAAGAAAGTGAGGAATTAAAGGCTCTCTCCCCACAGGTACAAAGAATGACCTGGCTGAGCACAGTGGCTGATGTCTGTAATCCCAGCACTTTGTGAGGCTGAGGTGGTAAATAGCTTGTGCCCAGAGTTCGGGACCAGCCTAAGCAACATAGGCCATACCCCATTCTCTATTAATCCCAGCACTGGGAGGCCAAGGCAAGCAGATCACTTGAGCTCAGGAGTTCAAGACCAGCCTGGGCAACATGACAAAACCCTATCTGTACTAAAAATACAAAAATTAGCCAGGTGTGGTGACACACGCCTGTAATCCCAGCTACTCGGGTGGCTGAAGCATGAAAATCTCTGGAACCCGGGAGGTGGAGGTTTCAGTGTGCCACTGCACTCCAGTCTGGGCAACAGAGTGAGACTCTGTATTTAAAAAAAAAAAAAAAAAAAAACAATGAACCAATGAAGCCAGTTAACAGACATCTAGGACATTCATATTATTTATTTCTCAAAATTAGACTTCAGCATCTCAAATAGAATTCTGATAGGTAAAACTAAAAGACTTAGTTAAAGACCTTAATTGGTGGTCTTACCATTTTTTTAAATTTCAGAGGTCCTAGAAGAAAACTTCGAGACACTTTTAAAACCTTAAGGTATGCTTTCTCCTACAAAGCAGTCTCTCAACCTTGACACTACTGACATTTGGGGCCAGACAATTCTTCATTGCTGGGGAGTGTCCTGAGCAATATAGGATGTTTGGCGGCATCCCTGCCCTCTACCCCACTAGATGCC
Source organism: Pongo pygmaeus (assembly GCF_028885625.2). Taxonomy (NCBI): domain Eukaryota; kingdom Metazoa; phylum Chordata; class Mammalia; order Primates; family Hominidae; genus Pongo; species Pongo pygmaeus. Next base: position 80,391,591 of record NC_085930.1, read on the forward strand.
GGCAACATGCCCCCAAACTGTAACAACCAAAAAGATTTCTAGACATTGTCAGCCCTGGTTTAGAACCACTGCTATAAGGCATTGGGAAAAAAAAAAGTGAACGAGAATACTATAGAATTAAAGGAAAATGTGGAAAAAAAAACCCCACATCTCAAAGAATCTCATACATCTTCAAATAATTTCAGATCTAATTTATTGTTAAGGGTTATTATTAGCTTAAACAGCATATGTCAAATTAAATGTTTTATTTTTATTTAGATTAAAATATGTCATTTAAAACTATTTTTAAAATAGTAGAGGCCAAGCATGGTGGCTCACGCCTGTATTCCCAGCACTTTGGGAGGCCGAGGCAGGCAGATCACTTGAGGTCAGGAGTTCCGAGACCAGCCTGGATAACATGGTGAAACCCTGTCTCTACTCAAAAAAACATGGCAGGCGTAGTAGTTCACGTCTGTAATCCCAGCACTTTGGGAGGCCGAGGCAGGTGGATCACGAGGTCAGGAGATCGAGACCATCCTGGCTAACACGGTGAAACCCCGTCTCTACTAAACATACAAAAAAATTAACCGGGTGTGGTGGTGGGAGCCTGTAGTCCCAGCTACTCAGGAGGATAAGGCAGGAGAATGGCGTGAACCCAGGAGGTGGAGCTTGTAGTGAGCCGAGATTGCACCACAGCACCCCAGTCTGGGCGACAGAGCGAAACTCCGTCACCAAAAAAAAAAAAAAAAAAAAAAAAAAAAAGCTAGGCATGGTGGCACACGCCTGTAGTGCCAGCTACTTGGGAGGCTGAGGTACAAGAATCACTTGAACCCGTGAGGCAGAGGTTGCAGTGAGCCAAGAGCCACTGCACTCCAGCCTGGGTAACAGAGAGAGACTCTAAAAAAAAAAAAAAAAAACAGACAGTAGACTGGGCGTGGTGGCTCATGCCTGTAATCCCAACTTTGGGAGGCCAACGCGGGCGGATCACTTGAGGCCAGGAGTTCAAGACCAGCGTGGCCAACATGGCGAAACCCTGTCTCTACTAAAAATGTAAAAATTAGCTGGGCATGATACACACCTGTAATCCCAGCTACGCGGGAGGCTGAGGCAGGAGAACTGCTTGAACCAGGGAGGCAGAGGTTGCAGTGAGCTGAGATCAAGTCACTGCACTCTAGCCTGGGCAACAGAGAGAGACTCTGTCTCAAAAAAAGATAGTAGAGAGCAATCTTAAATCTTGTGGGTAGTGTTTTCATTCCTTCTGTTTTATAGGACTTTATGACATTTCTGAGATCTCAGAATGCTCTCAGTATTTATTTTCTTCCTATATCCTAAATGGCTTGCTTTGGCATGTTTATTAATGAACAGGCCAGGAGTGTATTTCGAGGAAAAAAAATTACAACTGGGTGAGGCTGCTTACATCTGCAATCCCTGCAGTTTGGGAGGCTGAGGCAGGTGGATCACTTGAGGCCAGGGTTTCAAGGCCAGCCTGGGCAACACAGCAAGACCCCATCTCATTAAAATGAATAAATAAACAAGGATTCCAACTAATAAATGATAAAGCAATGCTAGATTTAGAATATTACCACTTTCAAATCTCCAATGAAAGAAATGATACAGGCAATTTTTTTAGTCTAGCCAAAAAATCTGAAAAAGGAACAACTGTATCAATGAAGAATCAGACAGAAAATTACAAGTGGCAATAAAAAAAAACTGTAAGACGTTAGCACAAAATAAAACAACGCAAATTAAATAAAGCATTTTTCACCTACCAGATTTTCAGATTTAAAAGCCTAATAACGGGCTCTGCACAATGGCTCACGCCTGTAATCCCAGCACTTTGGGAGGCCAAGGTGGGAGAATTGCTTGAGTTCAGCAATTCTCAGCTGAGACCAGCCTGGCAACCAGCCTGAGCAAGACCCCATCTCTACAAAAAAATTAATAAATTAGCTGGGTGTGGTGGTGCATACCTGTGGTCCTAGCTACTGGGGAAGCTCAGGTGGGAGAAACACTTGAGCCTAGGCGTCTGAGGTTGCAGTAAGCTATGATCATGCCACTGCACTGAAGCCTGGGCCAGAGTGAGACCCGGTCTCAAAAATATATATAAAAATAAAAATAATTTTAAAAGCTGAATAACGCCTGGTGTTCACATGGATATAGAGATAACTTTCATACACTGCTAGTAGAAGCACCTACTGAACAAGTTTTTTGGAAAGCCAGCTGGCAGTATCTGTCAAACATAGTAATGTACATAATCATGAACCCATAAATCCCACTCTTACATCTGTGCCAGTATATTAACTTAAGCACTGTTTGAATTGGTTGGTAACTGTAAACCGCCCAAAAAACCATCAAAGACGACAGGTTAAATAAAGAACACCCAAAACTATAAAATATTATGCAGCCCATGAAGACAATGAGGTAAATTTTTGTATTTTGGTAAGATATCTAAATACAAGCCCAGGCGCATTGGTTCACGCCTGAAATCCCAGCATTTTGGGAGGCCAAGGCAGGCGGATCACCTGGGATCAAGAGTTCGAGACCAGCCTGGCCAACATGGCAAAACCCCGTCTCTACTAAAAATACAAAAAAATTAGCTGGGCATGGTGGCACGTGCCCGTAATCCCAGCTACTCGGGAGGCTGAGGCAGAAAAATTGCTTGAAACCAGAAGGTGGAGGTTGCAGTGAGCTGAGGTTGTGCCACTGCACTCCAGCCTAGGCAACAGAGCAAGACTGTCTCAAAAAAAAAAAAAAGAAAAGAAAAAGAAAAAAGGTATCTAAATAAAGAAAATAACAAAAGGCAAACTGAAGTTCCATGGCATTTAACAAGAGGATTAACGCACATATACTTACGTGTACAGAAAATTCTGTTAAGAATATACAAGAAACAGGTAACAGTATAGTTTTTCTTTTTTCTTATATTTTTGTAAAATGAGACAGAAACATCTAAAGCAGTATTAATTTCAATCATCTCTGCACATGAGTTTTCCACATTTATAGGCACAAGAATTACCTAATTCGTGGGATCCATTACACTCAAAATGCAGTTATTCTCACCGAATTCCTCCTTAACCAAAATGAAGATGTAAATAGAAAAAGCATGTATCAAGATATTCTCCATATTTTAAATCCAAGTTTTTAAAACTACTTTTAAAATCTTACCTGTTCATCTAACCATCTAATATTTTGTCAGAAATAATTTTTAAAGTAACCACATGCTGGCGATGGCACTGATTTTAGCCATATCCTACCAAAAGCAACATAGCAAAACCAAAGACCACACACAGTATTTACAAGAAAACTGGATGACAACTTAACAAGGTATCATCCCCAAAAACTCTCTACTATGAAAAGCAAGCAGGGCAAGACTAGAAAAGTATCAGTATCTACAGAAGAGGAAAAGAAACACGACTTATCTTGCAATGACCCTACAAACATGAAAATCTCAAATTCAACACTAGTATTCACTGGTAAGGGTGGTTTAAAAAAAAAAAAGCCTACTTTCTACCTACATTTAAGATTGCTCCTTACAGCAAGATACACTCTAGTATGCAAAAGCCCTAGAAAAGGTGGACCAGTCTCCAGTTAACAAATCACTTTGAAACAAAAATGGCCACCACCTCAAAAGCCACCCTGGAAGTCACCATAGACAACCGTATCCCTAATAAAACAATCTCCAAAAATATTAAATTCCCTTTAGTTGCACAATTTTAAATAGAAATATAGTGCGTCCTCTGTATCTACGAGTTCCACATTCACAAATCCAATCAACCTCAGATTGAAAATATTTGAGAAAGGGCTGGGCGCAGTGGCTCACGCCTGTAGTCCCAGCACTTTGGAGGGCCGAGGGGGGCAGACCACGAGGTCAGGAGATCGAGACCATCCTGGCTAACATGGTGAAACCCCGTTTCTACTAAAACTATTAAAAAAAATTAGCCAGGTGTGGTGGCGGGTGCCTGTAGTTCCAGCTACTTGGGAGGCTGAGGCAGGAGAATGGCGTGAACCCGGGAGGCAGAGGTTGCAGTGAGCCGAGATCGCGCAGCGGCACTCGAGCCTGAGCGACAGAGCGAGACTCCGTCTCAAAAAAAAAGAAGAAAATATTTGAGAAAAATTGTACTGAAATGTGGAGACATTTCTCGTCATTACTTCCTAAACAATATAAGGTATAAAAACTATTTACGTATCATTTTTATTGTATTAGGTATTATAAGTAATCTAGAGATGCACCAAGGATGTGCAAAGGTTATATGCAAATATTATGCCATTTTACATCAGGGACTGAGCATCCACAGATTTTATGTCCAAAGGAGGTCCTGGAACCAATCCCCCACATGTAACGAGGGACAACCGTACTTTGCCATTAGTTGACGGAAAGCTACCTCACCCTCCCCCTTCCTCCCATATACACAATAGTGCAAAAATTACAGATGTTCTTTAAGACCTCGCACTTTCCTTATATTTCAAATACTTCTATAGCATATATTTTTCTCCAGTTTCATCACCTACAAATGGGAATATTAGAACTACCCCCCAATATTGGTGTGGTAAGATTTTTACTTAACTGAGAATAACAAATCCAAGATGCATATATTAAATAGAAAGCTTAGAGTCACTTCAAGCTAAAATACATGTATCAGTCTCGTCACCTGTATGTTTCAAATTTTGTCTCTACAAAATTACAATTACTTAAAAGTTTTTTTCCTTGAAGTGACTGGAAAATAGTCAAAATTACAAATGTTAAGGGTACATCAGTCATCTATCTTATTGACCCTTCCACACTCAACCTTCTCATAATTGCCCCAAAATCCCCCACAGTACATGAGGTCAAGCTTAGGTAAGCCACTTGAAAAATCTCAGAAATTACAGAAATAACGATTTTAAGAGTCCTAACAAAAGCAAAAAGCTCCCAATTCTTTTTTTTTTTTTTTTCTGAGACAGAGTCTCACCCTTTCGCCCAAGATGGAGTGCAGTGGTGCAAACTTGGCTCACTGCAACCTCTGCCTCCCGCTTTCCAGCGATTCTCCTGCCTCAGCCTCCCGAGTAGCTGGGACTACAAGCGCCCGCCACCACACCCAGCTAATTTTTTCTGTTTTCAGTAGAGGCAGGGTTTCACCATGTTAGCCAGGCTAGTCTCGAACTCCTGACCTCAGATGATCCACCCGCCTCGGCCTCCCAAAGTGCTGCGACTACAGGAGTGAGCCACCGCACCTGGCCTAAAAGCTCCGAATTCTAACAGTGGTTTTGAAAAGATTCTGGCACTGTTACAGTAGGGGAGGAGGATGTAAGACAACTGAACAAGGAGCAAGTGGTATATATTAATAAAATGCAAATTACAAGAGGATTTGGAGCCAGAATGCCTGAGTATAAAACCCAGTTCCATTACTTATCAGCTGTACAACCTTGGACAAATTATTTAAGCCTTCTAAGACTCAACAGCCTCATTTTTAAAAAAGACAAAGACCTACTTCAGATAGTAGTTGTAAAGACTAAATCAGGTTATGCATATGAAATATTTGATAATGTCTGACACAAAATAAATGTTCATTAAATATTTGCCATTTAGGAATAAAAGAAAGGCTGGGCCCAGTGGCTCACGCCTGTAATCCAAGCACTCTGGGAGGCCAAGGCAGGTGGATCACCTGAGGTCAGGAGTTGAAGACCAGCCTGGCCAACATGGTGAAACCCTGTCTCTACTAAAACTACAAAAATTAGCCAGGTGTGGTGGTGGGCACCTGTAATCCCAGCTACTTAGGAGGCTGAGGCAAGAGAATCGCTCAAAACTGGGAGGCAGAGGCTGCAGTGAGCTGAGATTGCGCCACTGCACTCCAGCCTGGGAGACAGAGTGAGACTCTGTCTTAAAAAAAAAAAGAAAAGAGAGAGACAAGTAAATTATACTGAAAGAAGTAGAGTTTTAACCACGACTGTCTTCTAAGCAACGGTCAAACAGATTACAAGAATAGAGACAAGAGAGATACTATGACACTTATAGCTCCAAATGGCTCTTCACTCTACAGAGCCCCTTAATAAAGCTTTTTATTTTTCTAGCCAGGCATGGTGGCGCATGCCTCTGGCAGCTACTGGGGGCGGGGGCTGAGGCAGGAGGATCATTTAAGCCTGGGAGGTCGAGGCTGCAGTGGGCCGTGATGGCACCACTGTACTCCAGCCTGGATGACAGAGCAAGACCTTGTCTCAAAAAAAAAACAAACAAAAAATTTTTTTACTTTTTTGCGTTAAGTGGTAAGTGATAACAAAAAAGCCCTACTTCCATGCCACATTTTTTAAAAAACCACTAAAGGCATTATTACTATTGTTTTATATCATTACTAATTTGAGACTTAAATGAGCTATTATTCACTTTATAGTCAATGGTGTGAGTTCTCAAAAATATTTAATATTCAGGTAATAGGTTACCCAAGGTATCCGATAGGGATGGAATGTGCAAGTGGTTACAAGTAGATTGCCACACACATGTATTACGAGCAATGCAAAACCTGGGCAGCCTGACACATCAACAGGACTGCTATTGGGTGAAACCAGAGAGAAGACAAGCAAACGAACACATCAGAGAGCTAGTGAAAATGAAGATCTAAAATACATTTCTCAACATATAATGTTTTCCATAGGCACATGTAATTAAACAGTAAACACTCTCCTCAATTATCTACAGTTATGTTTTAGTCAGCGATTCAGTTTTTTGCTATGGATCCTGAATAATAAACTTCTACATCAAAAAGGGAAAAGACTTTCAGTCTACAAGCAGAGAGAAAGCATGGTGTTCTGTGGACTATAAATTCCTTTTCTTCTTACTAATGAGATCTGAAGCTTACTAATGATGTTTTGAAGCAACGTGAAGTTTTTGACAGGTGTCCAGTAATGTCATATACAGTAATAGTCCATAAACATTACGAACCCATACATTCACTGGCAGACACAAAGTGGATCCGTAGATATAGATACACATGTGCATACAGGTAAAACTAACAGATATTTTGAGAACCTCTTTGTGACTTTAAAGAGTTTAGTAGTAGTGGTGACTGCTCTTTGTCATGCAATATAGACAACTGCTTCTCAACTTTTTAATGTCTCCACACCATTCACCAATTATTAATTACTCCCTAACAGTTAACATCTCACATTATTATCAGACACTTTAACACTAAGCACTATCACCATGTCCCATTCCCCACTTCTAGTCGCTACTGCTACAATACCACTCTCAGACAAACAGTGCTGCAGCACAGAGATTCCTCTAAGCTTTCAAGCTGGAAGGAACCCTGGAGATCATCTATTACAAGCCTCTCATTTAGTTCTGAGGAAACTGTGACCAATAGTAACTTAAGTGATGAAAATCACTAAAAGTAGAATAATTAGTTACAGTAACTCCCACTTATGGGACACTCACTATATGCCTGTCGCTGCATTAAGCACCTTATAAATATAAACTCATTTTATCCCCACAACATCCCTTTAAATAGACCTACTTTATTACCTATATTTACACATCTGGAAATTAAGGGAGAGAAGTCAGCCTTGGTCATATAGTAACTACGTGATGAAATTCAGAATTCAAACCTAAATCTGTTTAGTGCTCTCCTGACTGTCCAATCAGAGTTCATTCCACAAGATTAAGTACTTTAGACTTGTTTCTTGAGCCATATTCAATTTATGCCCAGCATACAGATAATTTTTACTGTCCCCGAAGTTTTCGTATCTATAGCTATATACTTTATTATTCAAGTCCTCACAACAGCTGAAACAACTAAAGGTACAAACCCCATTTTTTTAAGTGAGGAAACAAGCTCACAAATAATTTGTCCAAAGTCTCACCAAGAAGTAGAAAAGCTAAGTTTGGAACTCAAGCAATGTTCTCTCCAAGACACGACATTACTCCACCATCACCACATGCTAACTCACATGCAATTAGGAAACTAGCCAACAACTAGTAAAAACTAAACTGACCATGGAAAACATGAGCTTATTTGGGCACCCAAAAGAATGAAGATAAGAAAAATTAACTCTACTCAGAAAGTTGGTGTGCCTGACTTCCAGTGTACCATTCAGGTTTACCTGATGTGATGAAAAAGAAACTATAATTTCATTCATGTTCATACCTTAATAACTTCACTCACTGGACTATTTAGAAGCAAAAGGGCATCTATTCAACTAATATTTACTGAAAATCTATTGGGCTTCCTCTGTGTACCACTGTGATGATAGCACATGAGAAGACTTTAGGTGACACGTGGATAATTCATATTTTAGTAATTTTAGTATTTATAGATTGTAAAGTGACTCAGAAAACGTAACCACTATACCAAGCCAATGGCTTCAGATCTTATTTCCCAAAGCAAGATTAAGGGAAAAAAATTAACACAGTGGTTATGGGACGGGGGGCAGGGGCCAGAGGTTGAGGGCTTGACCTTTATCTGTAATATTTTTTCCACTTAAAAAAACTTTTGAGGAAAAAAAACTCAGCTGACCTGAAGAAAAGCATTAAAGAAGTAATTGTACAGATGTTACAAGAATGTGGAAAAATTCATAAAGGTAGTACTTGGCTGACATTTTAGAAACAATTTTCAAAGTGTCCAAGAAATACTATGTTAGACAAAATAAAACAAAATTCCCTCTTAAGAAACCCCCCAGAGGCCGGATGCAGTGGCTCGCACCTGTTATCCCAGCACTTTGGGAGGCCGAGACGGGTCAATCACTTGAGGTCAGGAGTTCGAGACCAGCCTGGCCAACATGGTGAAACCCCATCTCTACTAAAAATACAAAAATTAACTGGGCGTAGTGGTGTGCACATGTAGTTCCAGCTACCTGGGAGGCTGAGGCAGGAGAATCACTTGAACACAGGAGCCAGAAGTTCAAAGGAGCCAAGATACCACTGCACTCCAGCCTGGGTGACAGAGTGAGACTCTGTATCATAAAAAAACAAACAAACAAACAAAAAACAGAAAAGAAAAAGATAAAAGAAACCCCACAAAAAAAAGGATCTAACAGCCTCATGGGCTTAAGGAGAATTTCTTTATAATAATGCGGGTATTAGTTGTCGATAACTACTTTTAAACAAACTTTTATTTTCTTACTGTTATGTCAAAATACCTGAACACAAAGAACTTCAAACTGTAGAGGGGTAAAAAAAAAGCAGAATCAAAATATGCATTATCAACAACATAACAACGAGTATTATTTATCGAGCATTTACTCTGCGTACCAAGCACTGTGCTGAGTTTCCTATGTATTGCCTGCCCACACTTCAAGGTACTATTATTATCCCATTTTATAAATGAGGGAAGTGACTTAACAGGGATGTAAAAGTTTTTCTAAAAAGCAGAATTCTAAGAAGATGGCAGTGGTGCTACAGTTTTTCATCTCTCTAAAACCTTATGGCCGACCAAACTAGAGAGCAGAACCAAAAACCAGTGGACCATATTTACAACAAAACTAGCTGACACAGTATTCCCACAGACCCCAAAAAGTGGATGAGGAAAAACTGAGAGTCACATGACCTCAACATTACTGGGATCTGTGACAGAGAGAAGTCAAGGTGTATCTCAAAGGCCTAGGAACAGGAGAATCATAAAATAGCCAACAGGTATTCACTGGAAATCACTGCAGACCAATTTGAGAACAGCAGCTGAAACTGAGATGGATTTTGCCAACTCTAGCAATGAGTGAATAAACTGCTCTGAGTTCGAAAAGACGAAGCAGGTCTTGCTCACTTGAGCTCTTGAAAGTGACCCAACAATGCTCCAATCTAGAGGTAAGCCCCACAATGAGAAGAGAGTCAAGAGAAATGAAGACAAGGTTCAAAAAAGAGCAGGAGTGGTGAACACAGCCTGGAATTTCAGAATGCAAACTGCCATGTTCTTAAAACACTTCACAAAAGCAACGAGAGTACTCCATATAGTTAGAAAAGCTACTCTGGGCCGACTGTGGTGGCTCACGCCTGTAATCCCAGCACTTTGGGAGGCCGAGGCAGATGGATTACGAGGTCAGGAGTCAGCCTGGCCCATGTGGTGAAACCCCATCTCTACTAAAAATACAAAAACTAGCCAGGCATGGTGGTGCGTGCCTGTGGTCCCAGCTACCAGGGAGGCTGAGACAGAAGAATAGCTTGAACCTGCAGGCGGAGGTTGCAGTGAGCCGAGATCACACCACTGTATTCCAGCCTGGGCAACAGGGCGAGACTCCGTCTCAAAAAAAAAAAAAAAAAAAAAAAATTGTGGCATATTCATACGACATATCTACTCAGAAATAAAAAGAAATACAAACTATGTTGAATAGAAGAAGCCAAAGAATACATACTGTATGGTTCCATTTACATAAAATTCTAGAACTCACAAACTAATCTACATTGACAAAAAGTTTCTTGGAGGGAAGGAAGCACACACAGGGAGGGAAGATTACAATGAGGCATGAGCAAACTTCTGGGAGTAATGAATGAACATGTTCACAGTCTTGACTGTTGTGATGGTTTCCTGAGTGTAGATATTATAACTTAGCAACTTGTACATTTTGAATAAATACAGTGTATTGTATGTCAATTATACCTCAAAAACACTGCTTTTTTTTTTTTTTGAGACAGAGTTTCACTCTTGTTGCCCAGGCTGGAGCACAACGTCGTGAGCTCGGCTCACTGCAACCTCTGCCTCCCTGGATCAGGTGATTTCCCGAGTAGCTGGGATTACAAGCATGCACCGCACCCGGCAAATTTTGTATTTTTAGTAGAGATGGGGTTTCTCCATGTTGGTCAGGCTGGTCTTGAACTCCCGACCTCAGGTGATCCGCCCGCCTCAGCCTCCCAAACTGCTGGGATTACAGGCGTGAGCCACCGCACCCAGCCAGTAACACTACTTTTTAAAAAAGGACTCAAAAGAAGAATTCAAGACAAAATGATAAGTACTGAAGATATGCAAAGATGCAGCAATATAGTCTCCCTCCCCTCCCCAACAAAAAAACCAAAGACAACAATCCAATCACTTTCTTGAAATATTTAATATTTTTTAAAAATTTAAAAATTCATATTGAAAGACTATACCACCAGTGTGTAGATAAGTGGATTAAAAAAAAAAAAGACCACACCATACACCTGAGTACAATGACTCCAAAATATCCAACATTGATTTTCAAAATGCTTTTAAAGATCTAGTCTAGAAAAACCACTGTATTTTAGCCGGGCGCAGTGGCTCACACCTGTAATCCCGACACTCTGAGAGGCAAAGGCAGGGAGATCACGAGGTCAAGAGTTTGAGACCAGCCTGGCCAACATGGTGAAACCCTGTCTCTACTAAAAATACAAAAATTAGCCAGGCATAGTGGTGGGCACCTGTAATCCCAGCTACTGGGAGGCGGAGGTTGCCGTGAGCCGAGATGGCGCCACTGCACTCCACCTTGGGCAACAGAGCAAGACTCCGACTCCACACACACACACACACCACACACCCCACACACACACGCGCACACACACACACCCCACACTGTATTTTAAAGAAAAAAAATCTTTTAGGAAGGTAGGCAAAAAGAGTGGGCAGTTTATAAGGTAAAAAAAAATTATCAGATGTTAACAGCTGGCCAGGCACGGTGACACCTCTGCAATCCCTGCACTTTAAGAGGCCAACGTAGTGGGCAGATCACTTGAGCTCGGGAGTTCGAGCTCAGGAGACCAGCCTAAAAACATGGTGAAACCCCATCTCTACAGAAAACACAAAAATTAGCCAGGTGTGGTGGCATGTACCTGTAGTCCCAGCTACTGGGAAGGCTGAGGTGAGAAGACAGAGTTTACAGTGAACCAAGATTGCATCACTGCACTCCAACCGGGGCAAAAGAGCAAGACTCTGTCTCAAAAATAAATAGATTTTAACAGTTTTATTGAGGGAAACAATAGAATAAACAAACTTAAGACACTCAAGGATAGAAAATGTGAACCAAAGATTTTATCTCCAGTCAAAGTGACCTTCAAGATTAAAGGGCACATGCCAGGCATGGTGGCTCATGCCTGTAATTCCAGCTCTTAGGGAGGCACAGATGAGAGGATAGCCTGAGTCCAGGAGTTTGAGACCTGCCTGGGCAATATAGCGAGACCCCATGCTCAACAAAAAGGGGAAATAAAAAGGGGGGCAAAAAAAAAAAAAAGAATAAAAGGCACAGACAACATACAACACATACACATAAGAACTCCAGGCCGGGCACGGTGGCTCATGCCTGTAATCCCAGCACTTTGGAAGGCCGAGACGGGCAGATCACTTGAAGTCAGGAAATCGAGACCAACCTGGCCAACATGATGAAACCCCATCTCTACTAAAAATACAAAAGTTAGGCCAGGCACAGTGGCTCATGCCTGTAATCCCAGCACTTTGGGAGGCCAAAGCAGGCAGATCACCTGAGGTCAGGAGTTCAGGACCAGCCCAGCCAACATAGCGAAACTCCGTCTCAACTGAAAATACAAAAAAGTAGCCGGGTGTGGTGGCATGCACCTGTAATCCCAGATACTCAGGAGGCTGTGGCAGAAAAATCGCTTGAACCCAGGAAGTGGAGGTTGCAGTGAGTCAAGATTGGCGCCATTGCACTCCAGCCTGGGCAACAGAGCAAGACTCTGTCTAAAAAAAAAAAAACTCCAGAAATATTGTTTCAATTAGCCCCTTTTCAATAATCTATTAAAGAATAAGCTTCATTCAGACAACCAAACTAACTAGAGACAGAGACAATACAATGACAATGACATAAAGACTGGTTGTAGGCATGAGATATATACCTACTGTAAAACTAAGATTGACAGTTAAAAGGGAAAGTCGGCCGGGGCAGTGACTATGTCTGTAATCCCAGCACCTTTGGAGGCAAAGGCAGGCGGAGGATCATTTGAGGCCAGGAGTTCGAGAACAGCCTGGTCAACATGGCAAAACCCCGTCTCTACTAAAAACACAAAAATTAGCCAGGGAATGGTGGCACGTGCCAGTAACCCCAGCTACTCAGGAGGCTGAGGCACAAGAATCACTTGAACCCAAGAGGCAGAGGTTGCAGTGAGCTGTGATCGCACCACCGCACTCCAGCCTGGGCAACAGAATGAGACTCTGTCTCAAAAAAAACAAAAGGGAAAATTATGTAACAGCAATATGCTCAGACAATGCAGACAGAAAAACTTTTAAATGGGGGCTAGAAATAGAGAATATGTAAAAAAAATTTTAACATTCCTAGTAATTATATTGGTGGCAGTAATATTCGCATTATTATTTTAGACTTTCTGATGTGTAATGTTGGTTACAGTCAGTAATTACAAGACATCCTGATTCTATCATACCCTGCCTGTGTTCTTGAGAGAACCAGGATTTTTGGTATGCAAAAAGTTATAAAAACTCTGGGCCGGGCACAGTGGTTCACACCTGTAATCCCAGCACTTTGGGAGGCCAAGGTGGATGGATCACGAGGTCAGGAGATCGAGACCATCCTGGCTAACACAGTGAAACCCCATCTCTACTAAAAATACAAAAAAATTAGCCAGGCATGGTGGCGCATGCCTGTAATTCCAGCTACTCAAGAGGCTGAGGCAGGAAAACTGCTTGAACCCAGGAGGCGGAGGTTGTAGCGAGCCGAGATCGCGCCACTGCACTCCAGCCTGGGTGACAGAGCGAGACTCCGTCTCAAAAAAAAAAAGAGGAAAACCTCTATGCACTCCCATGTTTACTGCAGCACTATTCACAACAGCCAAAATATGAAACAAGCTCAGTGCAATGGCTCATGCCTTGTAATCTTTGCACTTTGGGAGGACTGCTTGAGGCCAGGAGTTGGAGATCAGTCTAGGCAACATAGCAAGACCTTGTCTCTACAAAAAAAATTATAAGTTAGCCAGGCATCGTGGCATGTACCCTATCTGTAAGTCCTAGCTATTTAGGAGGCTGACGCAAGAGGATCCCTTGAGCCTAGGAGTTTGAGGTTGCAGTGAGCTATGACTGAGTTGCTGCACTAAAGCCTGGGCAACAGCAAGACCTTGCCTCAAAAATACATTTTTTTTAAAACAAGGAACCTACCTGAGTTCCCATCAACGGATAAGAAAATGTGGTATACTATTCAGCAATAAAAAAGAATTAGATCATGTCATTTGCAACAACACGGAGGGAACTGTAGGCCATTATGTTAAGTGAAGTTAAGTCAAGCACAGAAAGACAAACATCACGTTTTCACATATGTGGGAGCTACAACAGTGGATCTCACAAAGGTAAGAGTCTAAAGACTGGTGATTACTAGAGACTGAGCAAGGAACAGGAGAGATAAAAGGGGGGAAAAAAGAATATACATGTATTTATTACCACCAAACTGTACACTTAAAATGGTAAAGATGGGGCCGGGGGCGGTGGCTCACGCCTGTAATCCCAGCACTTTTGAGAGGCCAAGGCGGGTGGATCACGAGGTCAAAAGATCGAGATCATCCTGGCCAACATGGTGAAACCCTGTCTCTACTAAAAATACAAAAATTAGCTACTCGGGAGGCTGAGGCAGGAGAATCGCTTGAACCCGGGAGGTGGGGGTTAAAGTGAGCCAAGATCGTGCCACTACAATCCAGTGTGGTGTAGAGCGAGACTCCATCTCAAAAAAAAAAAAAAAACAAAACAAACAAAAATGGTAAAGATGGTAAATTATATAAGTGTGCAAGTGTGCGTGTGTGTGTTTGAGACAAGGTCTTACTCTGTTGCCCAGACTGCAGTGTGGTGGCACAATCACAGCTCACTGCAGCCTCAACCTCCCAGGCTCAGGTGATCCTCCTACCTCCTCCTCCCAAGTAGCTGGGAGTAGCTGGGACTAAGGCACATGCCACCACGTTAGGCTAATTTTTTGTATTTTTTGTAAAGACAGGTTTCACCATGTTGCCCAGGCTGGTCTCGAACTCCTGGGCTCAAGTGACCCTGGGCCACCTGCCTCGGCCTCTCAAAGTTCTGGGATTACAGGCATGAATCACCGCACCTGGCCAGTAAATTATATAAATATATTTTACCTAAACAAAAAAAAAACTTTTGAAAACACTGTATTCCTGATTCTGAATTGCAAGTTTTAGTATTTTATCTAGCTGAGTAATAATAAACATCTCTACCACTAGGATTGTAGTCTTGAAACACCATTTCCCACTAAAAGGCAGGTCTTCTTGAGAATTATCTGATTCACATCTGGGGCAGGAAATGAGCTTGGAAAATATTCTTATACCAGAGAATAAGGATACCATCAAAGACTACTAAGGTCATGTCAAAAGGACTCTGGAGCCAACTGGAAAAGGCTACTACTGGCCAAATGGGAGACAACTTGACCGTCAAAAAAGATAATAATTGCAACTCAAACCCATCAAATACCTTTAAATCCATGACTGAAATGCATCAAGTGTTTAAATTCATGATTGAAACACGCCATATGTTCCTGTTTATTCAGCGCATACTATGTATTTAACATGATGTCAGAAACTACGTCAACCTTCAGAAGAGTGTATTCTTTCCAACATAAAAACAATTTTTTGAAGTGGCCAGAAACAATTCACTTGGGGATTAATTATTTTAGTTATATACATATATAGTTTCCCTCTTCACATCAATTTAGTATGTCTTGGCATCTTTCCTAACTTCCTACATCAGATGTTTACAGGTAATTTTAATAGACTAAGAAGTAAAAATGTTCAAATTTTTCCTACAACCTCCTCCATTGTAAAAGCCTACACTTACAATTCTAAAACATCTCTAAAGCTGAAAACAAGTGTCAAATCAATTGTCTTTTAAAAAGAAAACTAAGTAGCCTGTTGGGGGGGGGGGTCACTGATTTTAATCCATAAACAGTTTCACATGCTACTTCTGTTAATGCTTTCTTACTATAATGCATCAGTGAAAATAAAAACAACTATGAAATTTTTTTTTGAGACAGGCTCTCACTCTGTCACTCAGGCTGCAGTACAGTGGCACCAACCATCATGGCTCACTGCAGCCTCAACCTCCCAGGTTCCAACAATTCTTCTGCCTCAGCCTCTGGAGAAGCTGGGACTATAGGCATGTACCAACACACTCAGGTAACTTTTAAATTTTTTGTCCTGAGCTCAAGTGATCCACCGTTTCCCAAAGTGCTGAAATACAGGCATGAGCCACCACATCCGGTGGAAATGCTTATCTTAAGCAATCCACCCATCCTAAAACATCAGAAAAGTCTAAATTGCTGTTCTTTAAATTTTCATTCTCATTCTCTTGTTACAATCTCACATACTAGACAAAGCTTAGTTTAGCCATAAATGGGTAACAGAAATTCTGCAAATGTCAGTATCAAAGATATGCCATGTTGATAAAAAGAAATCAAAGCTTAAAGCTAAATGCATAAACACTGGCTGCTATTTACATAATAAAATAAAAAATATTTTCCAAATTCCATTGAATATAAGAATCTAAGTACACCAATCATTTCAGTATAAAACATGCTTAGTGAATATATAGACACCTAATAAAGGGTGGGGGATTGGGAATTTTAAGTCCTCTTCTACCAGGATAAAATAACTGTCCAAAAAAAATCAGATAACTTCCCCAACCACTTGGTGTTCCAGTAAGACAGGATATTGAAAAGCTATCTTTTAGAAGCTTTCAACTATTTATACATTTATAGGCAATGTACTTTATCAAAAAGGGAAAGCAGTGTGTACAAACCTGATAAACTGAATAAGAGGTTTTAAGTACTCATCTCCAAAGTTTGATAAAATCTTGTATATCAAAAAACAGCCAAAAGTAAAATGCTATTTGGCTTGACATTGTTGACAGGGCTAAGTCTGTGCCGACTAGCAATTCAAGAGGAATAGTGGCAGTCTAAGCATTTGTTTTAGGGATTAATTTATTTTTGAAAGATGGCACGTGGTCATTTTTAGGCTTATCTATATAAGCACAAATTAACAGTTTTATATTGTTCTAAATCAAGACGTTCTATATGAAACCCTAACGCGAAGGTAAACATGGCTCCCCCACGAGAGGGTCCCATTTTTTAATGTAATAAATAGAAATACAAGATTGAACACATCACAGTGTCGTTCTCAAAATGACTGGTATATTTTAATAGAATACTAAGGAGATTCAGCTTGCAGGCATGACCATTAAATCAAGCACTGAGGCAGCAAAGGTTTTTTCTTTCTAAAATTAGGCCAGTTGTTAAAAGACTAGGCTACAGCCATAAGCAAATATTGTGAGAAATGAACACTTGCTAATAATAAAGCCAGAGAAATTATACAATACTTGCTGAAAGCTACACTCATACTGGGCAGATAACCCACTTATTAACACTGAAACCATAGAAACCTACCCCTTTCCTGCTGCCCCAGCCCCCACCCAAAGACTACAAAAAGAAGTCATCAAAGATGCACTGTCCTCTACAAATAAACTTAGCCAGATTGTGTCTACCACACAAACTGCAAAACAATGACCTGGAATGTTCCTTCTGAACACAGCCCTAACTTTATAGTGTAAGTTTCAGATTCAGAACATTTGGAAACGAGCTTAATAAAATGTTGAGCATATGTAACAAGTTAGCTATCTTAGAAAGTCTACAGGTCAAAACTGTAGCATCTGGAATTTGTCAGATAATCACAGAGTCCTCAAGACGATAAACAGAAGTGACACTTTAAACACCTACATATGCAAATACGACCAAAAAAAGGCTGGACACACAACAGTATGAGAAAATACCACCAAGACTCTGAAAGAGAATCAAAGCCACAAAATTCTAGGAATAAGCCTATTTGTTATGGCCAAAAAGGGTCATAATGGAATAGGCATTCTTCCTTTCTCTGGCTCGTTAAGACTAATACATTCTCTAAGCGTGCCAAAGCCTAGCTATAAAGAAAATTTTAACATACACAAGTTTTTAAAATCCATTAGAGACCATGTATAGGGTAAATAAGTGTATACGTTCTTTAAATGTAAATTTATATACAAATTATTTAAATGACCAGGACTTCTACAATTTAGAATGAATTATTTAATTATCCCAAAATACACTTTTTTCCCTTTCCTGAGCAACTCTGAATAATGCACTGGTCTATAACGACAAATGCATGTTTTCAACTCACATTGTTTCTCCAGTCTTGGCTACATGACAAAGAAACTGATCCAGGACAGGACAAACTTCCTTTTTCCCCCTCTTCTCAAAATCTAGATAAAGGAAGAAAAAAAATGTTATCAGTTTTCTCAAAAGCGCTCTAAAAACAAACTTTCCTCCTAGTCCTTTCCCTTATTAAGAATCAATTAAATACAAAATTAAAAAAATAAGGCCTCTCAACCAAATAACTAACCACCTCAATCCTCCAAGTTCTACTTCCAACATGTCACCCTCTTTACAGATAACAAGAATCCTCCTAAAGGGGGCACTCAACTTCACAAACCATTTTTAACGCAGTGCTTCTCGAAGTGTGGTCCGGGGATACACCAGCATTATATTAAGCTGGGAATCCAGTGAAAATAAAAATCCCCAGGCCCCGACTCCCACCAATTGTTTATCTAAGTCCATAAATCTGCCTTTTTAAGAAACACCAACTATCCCAAGTAGCCGTCCCCAAATGATTCTGTATGTCAAAGAATAATTCTCAAAACGCTGAAATCCCTCTATTCGAAGTTTGAAAGCCACTGTTCTCAAGCCTGTTGCGTGGAAGGCATGCAATCAAGAACAGTGAAGACAACCACCTTGAAATTAGGGCGCGGAAGGATGACTTCAAAAGCCCTGAAAAAGGCATCCTGAGACAACTTAAAAGTTGCGATGCCACCCCCTACCCCCGCCCCCACCAACCTTTTACTTTTTCTCCCACCCCAACGCCTAGCGTGCGGGTAGCCTGGTGGAGAAAGGAGGATGTCTGGGAGGGAGGGGGTCTGCGGGTCCACGACTCGTCCCCTGAACGGGTGGGAGAAAGACTGGGGCCCCCGCAAGAGCTTCCCCGGCTCCCCTCCCCCAGCCCAGACGCCGGCGGCCGACACAAAGCCAGAGCGGGGCGGGAGGGAGCTGCCCACAGGGCTCCCCGCCCCTGGGGAGGTGGAGGGGGATGGGAGCCCGGGAAGCACTCTCCCCACGCCGCGCCCGGCCCCGGTCCTCGGAACCATCCGCCCTGAAAGGAGAGAAGAGCGAGCCGGAGAAGGTGAGGGGGAATGGAGAGGGGGCAGCTACCCCCACCTTTCAGCGCCTCCTGGAGCCTCTCGACGTCCATGGCTTCCCGGAGTCCCTCACAGCCTCCGCCTCCCTCCGCGGGTCTCTTGGGGACCGGAACGCCTCCCCCCACCCCCCCGACGCCCTCCCCCTCCCTCGCACACACTCCGGCACGCAGGCGACCGGGGGGGGGAAACGAAGGGAGCCGGGGGAAGCGTGCGAGAGAGCGAGACCGACAGAGCGAGCACCTCCCCAAGCCGCTACCACCAACCCTCCAACATGGCGCCCGGCACGTCACCGCGCGCACGCTCCCTGCCGCCGTCCTCGCTCCCGCCGCGCGCTCCGGCCCGGAACCCGAGAGCGCGTGCGCGGCAGAGGTGTGACGCTGGGGCCCCAGTGGCGGCTGCGTCCCGGCGGCTGCCCGAGCCCCGGCCCTGTGCCCACGCTCCGCGGAGCTGAAGACTGGACGGTCAGGCGAGAGGGTTGCAGGCGGACTCCTAGGCTTTGAATCCCTGCCATTTGCTCTCTGTGTGAACTTAAGCTACTTACTTCGCCTCTGTGAGCCTCATTTTCCCCATCTGTACAGTGAGGGCACTGGTACCGATGCCCTATGCAGTTGTTGTGAGAATTCAACGAGAAGTATACACTTCACGTTCAGAATGCGCCTAAAAAACGTTCAACGAGGCCGGGCAGGGGGCTCAGGCCGGTGATCCCAACACTTTGGGAGGGAGGCCGAGGCGAGAGGATCGCTTGAGCCCAGGAGTTCGAGACCAGCCTGGGCAACAAAATGAGCCCGCTCCCTCGCCCTTCTCTATATAAAAATAAATACAGGCCGGGCGCGGTGACTCAAGCCTGTAATCCCAGCACTTTGGGAGGCTGGGGCGGGCGGAGCACCTGATGTTAGGAGTTGAAAACCAACCTGGCCAACATGGCGAAACCCCGTCTCTACTAAAAATACAAAATTTAGTTGGGCGTGGTCGCTCGTGCCTGTAATCCCAGTTACTTGGGAGGCTGAGGCACGGGAATCGCTTGAATCCAGGAGGCGGAGGTTGCAGTGAGCCGATATCGCGCCACTGCACTCCAGCCTAGGCGACAAAGCGAGACTCTGTTTCAAAAAATAATAATAAAATTAAAAATACATACATACACTAAGCATTGTTAATAATCCTAACAAGAATACCTCCCTGCTTAACCCAACGTTCGTTCGTCACTGGCCCACCTGTGGCAAGAAGTAATGTATACAGCAAAGTCATTAAGAGCTCAAGGTTTGGAATCAATATTCAAATCCCACCTCAACTACTTACTCCTTGTGTGGCCCTGAAGTAGTTACCTAAACTCAGGCAGCTTCAGGGTTCTTATTTATAAAATGGGGGTTGTAAAATGGCCACGAGGATTGAGTGAAATGGCAAATGTGAAACATTTGGCACAGTGCGTGAAACCTGGAACACTCAATGTGGCTGGGTTTTTATTACCACTGTTATCATTATATGACATAATCTCCCAGGCGGTAGGAGAGGGTGGAAACCTCAGAAGTCCTCTGCAGCCCTGACATTTTACAAATGGGAAAGCTGTGTCACAGACAGCAAGTCTGGGGAGACAGAACTAGAACCCAGAACCCAAATCATCTGGCTCCCAGCCAGTGCGTGGACATTTTTATACTCATCTGTGAGCTTTTAAAAGAAAAGGTACTGCCCGGGCACGGTGACTCACACCTGTAATCCCAACACTTCGGGAGTCTGAGGCAGGCGGATCACCTGAGGTCAGGAGTTTGATACCAGGTGGGGCCAACATGGCAAAACCCTGTCTCTGCTAAAAATACAAAAAAAAAAAAAAAAAATTAGCTGGGCGTGGTGGCGGGCACCTGTAATCGCAGCTACTCGGGAGGCTGAAGCAGGAGAATCCCTTGAACCTGGGAGGCTGAGGTTGCAGTGAGCCGAGATAGCACCACTGTACTCCAGCCTGGGCACGACAGAGTAGGACTCCGTCTCATAAAAAAAAAAAAAAAAAAAAAAGAGAGAAAGAAAAGAAAAGGTATTGAGTTGTTCCACCTCCTCTTCCCAAAACCCAGCATAGCACAAAGTCATGGAAGGAAGGAGGGGAGAGAAGGACCAAGGGAGGGAGGGAAGGTTATTGTTTGGTCTAAGAAGATGCAAGTTTGGAAACAGCCTTTACACTGTTGACCCTCTTAAAAGACAGTGGGTCTGACCCTGATCCTAGGTGGTAGATGTAGGCAAAAGACACTCACACCCAAAATAGCTCTCAAATTGTGCCATCAGAGAACCAGTCCCCTGTGTCTTTAGACCTTCATTGTTCAGAGCATCTAGCTCAATTACAAATATCCTTGCAGAGAGAGGGAATAGGGTAGCATCATCAAGCACTTGGCCAGCACTTACCAGGCACCAGGTTTAGTTTATCCAGGTCCCTTCCAGTCTGAAAGGGCCTACTGCCTACATGGCAAAGCTTAGCCTCCCCTTCTGTCTGCCACTCTACTATTCAGAAGGGTCTCTTACTGTAAGAGCTCTGCTGTACAGTAGATATTAGCCATGTGTGAATATTGAAATTTAAATTAATTAAAATTAAATAAAATTTAAAATTCAGTTCCTGAGTTCTTCAATAAAAATCCAATTCTTTTTTTCTTCTTTTTTTTTTTTTTTTTTTTGAGACGGAGTCTTGCTCTGTCGTGCAGGCTGGAGTGCAGTGGCGTGATTTCAGCTCACTGCAACCTCTGCCTCCAGGGTTCAAGCAGTTCTCTGCCTCAGCCTCTCGAATAGCTGGGATTACAGGCTCCCACCACCACGCCTGGATAATTTTTGTATTTTTAGTAGAGACGGGGTTTCACCATATTGTCCATGCTGGTCTTGAACTTTGGACCTCGTGATCCACCCACCTCAGCCTCCCAAAGTGCTGGGATTACAAGTGTGAGCCACCGCCCCGGCCTAAAAATCCAATTCTTTAGTCACACCAGCCACATTTTAAGTGCTCCGTAGCTACATGTGGCTAGTGGCTCCTGTATTGGACAGTGCAGATAAAGAAAATTTCATTATTACAAAAAGTTCTATTGGAACTTTGTGTTGGAGAACACGTTATGCTAATTTCTAACACTTTGTTTTGTCCCTTTCATTGCTGTCCGCTTAACTGAATTTCTTATGGTGTTTCAGATCCCACCTGGTCTTCAGATAATCAAGGCCTGTGCCTCTCTGGTTAGCTCCTCCTCTCCAATGCACTTTGCTACGTTCCTCTGCAAATTCAGATCTCCACTTAAACACCACTTCCTCTGGTATACTTTCCACGATTCCCTTAGGTTGTCATTGCTGTGTGCACTTTGTCACCTGTCATAGACCTTATCCAGTGTCTGGAAGTCAAGATTACAAGGGGAGAAGAGGCAAAAGATGAGGCCGAAAAAATAACTTTGTTTGGTTCATTCCTTCCTTCTTCCTTGAATTCTTCTCCAGCTGGCCTGTATCGCAATATCTGCAATTACTAGAGCCTCCTACTGGCTGGGCATAGTGGCTCACACCTGTAATCTCGGCACTCTGGGAAGCCAAGGCTGGAGGATCACTTGAGACCAGCCCGGCAACATGTCTCTACAAAAAATAAAAAATTACCAGGGGTAGTGGCACACACCTGTAGTCCTAGCTACTTGGGAGGCTAGGAGGATTACTTGAGCCCAGGAATTTAAGTCTGCAGTGAGCCGGGATCATGCCACTGTAATCCATCCTGGGCCACAAACATAGTGAGACCCTGACTCAAAAATAAAAAATAAAAAGCGTCCTACTGATGCCAATTTCCTGGGAAGAAAACAGAATACAAATGTGGCAGCCAGCCCCCAGTTACCCCTCACGATCCTCACTTGCTGAGATTCATGCCCTAGTATAATCCGGCACACTGAGTCACAGCTGTCTGTGTGAAGGCACTAGGGCTTCTGCCTTGGCCTCTTGAATTGGTGAATGGGGCCTCAGTGGGGGAAGCCAGCTGCCATGTCATGAGAACATTAGACAGTCTTGTGGAAAGGCCCCACAGAGAGAAGAACTGTCCTTGGAGGTGGATCCTTCAGCCTCAGGAATTCCTTCAGGTAACTGCAGCCCCAGCTGACATCTGGATCACAACCTTAGCAGACATCCCACACTAGAGCGGCCCATCTAAGTCACTTCCCAATACATCATCCACAGAAACTGTAAAAGGTGACAATGTCTATAACTGTTCTAAGCCTCTAAATTTTAGAAACTACTGCAACAAATAAGAAATTTAATAGTAACAGCTAATATTTATTAAATACTTTCATGTGTCTGGCATTCTCCTAAGCAGTTTACAAAACTATCAAAAAGTGTCTCCTAAGCAGTTTACAAAACTATCAAAAAGTGTCTCCTAAGCAGTTTACAAAAGTATTTAATTGAATCCTCACAAAATCCTATGAGGATCCTCCTCACTTAACAGAAAAGAAAACTGAAATATAGAGGCCTGGCACAGTGGTTCACGCCTGTAATTCCAGCACTTTGAAAGGCCGAGGCGGGTGAATCACCTGAGGTCAGAAGCTGGAGACCAACCTGGCCAACATGATGAAACCCCATCTCTACTAAAAATACAAAAATTAGCTGGGCATGGTGGTGGGCGCCTGTAATCCGAGCTACTTGGGAGGCTGAGGCAGGAGAATTGCTTGAACCCAAGAGGCAGAGCTTGCAGTGAGCCAAGATCACGCCACTGCACTCCAGCCTGGGTGACAAGAGCGAAACTCAAGAAAGAGAGAGAGAGAGAGAAAGAAGGGAGGGAGGGAAGGAAGGGAGGGAGGGAGGGAGAAAGGAAGGAAGGAAGGAAGAGAAAAGAAAAGAAAGAAAAAGAAAGAAAACAAATATAAAGAGGTGAAATTGCTTGCACAAAATCACACAACTACATAGGCAGGTGACTGACCCATGATTCAAACCTAGACTGGCTTCAGAGCCCCCAAACACTTTCTTGTCCTCAAGAAGTTTGCAAAATACTAGGAAAGATAAGATGTAAGTGTAGGCCCTCATGCAAGGTAGAAGGCAAAGCTGTGTATCAGATATTCAGAGGCCTGGAAAATTTCTTCCAGGAAGAGATGGAAGGGTCTCACTTAAAGACTGGAAAAGATTTGTACTGACAGAGAAGAGCCCTCCAGGCAGAGGGAATGGTGTTAACAAGGTAAACAGTCTGTGAGGGTCTCCAAGGTGCTCGGGAAAAGTTGGTGCATAGTCTCTTTTCCCCCACAGAGCTCATAGTCTAATAGGGGAGGTAGACCTTAAATAAATATGAACATTCAGGAAGACTGGCAAGATGAAGGCCCATGTTCTGGGTGTGCACAAGAGGGAAAAGGCCTGAACATGGAGGAGACACAGAGTAGGCTGTAGAACATGGAGACAGAAAGAGATGGGAGGGAGAAAACAGCCAGAACTATGTCAGAGAACATGTGGGTGGATCTTTTTTTAACCCCAGGGAAAAGTACTGGAGCTTGGCTGTCCTTCTGAGATGGGTCTGTGGGAAGGGACAAGAAGAGATTGAAGAAAAATCTGGAAAAACCAATATCCAGTCTAAACAAGCTGGAGAACAGAGGACAGATTGGGTTACAATACCGCTACACAAAGCTTTAGACGTTCTTTGATTCTCGTGGCTTTTTATTCATGCCCTGAAGTCCTTATTTGTATATATAATAGGTACCAAATGAAGTTGAGATAGGAAGAGGAACTAAACTGAATACACTTTTCTAAACAAGTATGAGGGCAGTTTCACAAACCATCAGGCTTCACTTTTTTCCCAGAGACTTTCCACTCTTTTAGTGGAAACAAGGGTAACAAAGGGTCTATGCAAAAAACCCTGGGTTGTTTTCTCTGGAGTCACCACAGGCATGATGGCTGCTGGTGGCCATGTTGGGTGTTTAAGAGCAGTGTCAGAGAAGGGAACTGGCAGAGTGAAGCTGCCTAGGTGGCCATCTTGATTAGGTCTGACTGTAGTAGTGGAAGTTGACTTCAAGTTGTGTGAAAGAAAATGGGAATTTATGAGGAGAGTAGGGTATTCCACAGATCAAGGACGCTCACTGAACCCAACAGCCATTCTCTTCTTCAACTCTGCACACTTTGTCTCTTTCTCTCTCTGTCTCTCTCTCTCCCTTTCTCCACACCCACACCCACACCCACACATCCTATAGGTTCTGTTTCTTTGAAGAACCCTGATTATACATATACAGTCATGTGTCACATAATAACAGAGATAGATTCTGAGAAACGTGCTATTGGGCAATTTCATTGTTGTGCAAGCATCGTAGAGTGTACTTACACAAACCTAGATGGTATAGCCTCCTACACACCTAGGCTATGGTACTTTCTATTGCTTCTAGGCTACAAACCGATACAGCATGTTACTGTCCTGAATATTGTAAGCAACTGTAACACAATAGTAAATGTTTGTTTATCTAAACATACCTAAACATAGAAAGGCATAGTAAAAATACAGTATTATAATCTTATGAGACCATTGTCATTTATGTGATCTGTTGTCGAATGAAACATTGTTATGTGGTGCATGACTGTATATACACAAATACACACATATACATATATTCAATAATTGAATATGATAAAATCGAATAGTGTATTAAGAGAAAAAGGTCTAAAATCAGATATCTAGTTTAATTCCTGGCTTATTACTTCCTAGCTGTTTGAATTCAGGTAAATGATTAATATCAAAATGCCTCAGTTTCCTTATGTATAAATTGAAGTTAATAGTGGTGACTTACTCATTGGTTTGCTGAGAGAATTAAGCCAGTGATCTGACTCAATCAATATTAGGTATTGTTCATACTTACATAGGTTGAGAATTACAAAAATAATTTATGGTTTTTCTTTCTCTTTTGAAATGATTTCAATCTCACATAAAAGTTGCAAGTACAGGCCAGGCATGGTGACTCAAGCCTGTAATCCCAGCACTTCGGGAGGCTGAGGAGGGCAGATCACTTGAGGTCAGGAATTCAAGACCAACCTGGCCAACACGGTGAAACCCCGTCTCTACTAAAAATACAAAAAATTCACCAGGCATAGTGGCACATGCCTGTAGTCCCAGCTACTCGGGAGGCTGAGGCACGAGAATTGCTTGAACCCAGGTGCTGGAGGTTGCAGTGAGCCAAGATCTTGCCACTGCACTCCAGCCTGGGTGATGGAGCAAGACTCCATCTCAAAACCCAACCAACAAACAAACAAGTTGCAAGTGCAATACGAACATTTGTTTTCCTGAACTATTTGAGAGTAAGTTGCTGAAGAGATACCTCCAACCCCCCAAAAACTTTAGTAGATAATTGCTAAACATAATGGTGCAACAATTATTATTATACAACAATAGAGGCCGGGCGCAGTGGCTCACGCCTGTAATCCCAGCACTTTGGGAGGTCGAGGCGGGCGGATCACGAGGTCAGGAGATTGAGACCATCCTGGCTAACACGGTGAAACCCTGTCTTTACTAAAAATACAAAAAATTAGCCGGGTGTGGTGGCGGGCGCCTGTGGTCCCAGCTACTCGGGAGGCTGAGGCAGGAGAATGGCGTGAACCCAGGAGGCGCAGCTTGCAGTGAGCCAAGATCGCACCACTGCACTCCAGCCTGGGCGACAGAGTGAGACTCCATCTCAAAAAAAAAAAAGCAATATATGTAGTTTATTCTATATCAATTATATCTTAAAAGAGTTGTACAAAAATACTGACTCCCTAAACACAAGTCAGAAATTAAAAAAAAAAAACTAGTTTAGAATACAATGCATTTAAAGTACATACCTTAAAAGGGGAAATAGGGATAATAAAAGCATTGGGGGATTTTTGGAGTTAAAAATAAATCACCCAACTATGTTATCATTCATAATAAAATTAAAGTAATACCTATGCTACAAACTGGAGGAGAAATGTTATAAACCTTGAATATGTAACATCATAATAGCTAGTAAAATCCAATGATGAGAGAAAAATAAGAGAATATATAAGAATGCTAAATTCTAAATACTTTGTGCACAGTTAATTCAAACTTTCCAAAATAGAAACAGAGATTGGCCAGGCACAGTGGTTCATGCCTGTAATCCCAGCACTTTGGAAGGCTGAGGTGGATGGATCACTTGAGGTCAGGAGTTCGAGACCAGCCTGGCCAACATGATGAAACCCTGTCTCTTCTAAAAATACAAAAACTAGCCAGGCATAGTGGCAAGCACATGTAATCCCAGCTACTCGGGAGGCTGAGGCAGGAGAATCACTTGAACCCAGGAGACGGAGGTTGCAGTGAGCTGAGATCGTGCCATTGCACTCCAGCCTGGGCGGCAGAGCCAAAGCTCCATCTCAAAAAAATAAATAAATAAAAATAAAAATAGAAACAGAGATGAAGGGCCAGGCGCAGTAGCTCATGCCTGTAGTCCCAGCACTTCGGGAGGCCGAGGTGGGCAGATCACCTGAGGTCGGGAGTTCAAGACCAGCCCGGCCAACATGGTGAAACCCCATCTCTACTAAAAATACAAAAATTAGCTGGGCATAGTGGCTCACGCCTGTAGTCCCAGCTACTTGGGAGGCTGAGGCAGGAGACTCGCTTGAACTTAGGAGGTGGAGGTTGCAGTGAGCCAAGATCACACCACTGCACTCCAGCCTGGGCAACAGAGTGAGACTTGGTCTCAAAAACAAAACAACAACAACAACAACAAACAGAAACAGACGTGAAGAAGCAGTAGAGTGGGGAGGAGGATAATTATTTTTACGGTTAGTAAACTTAGATACAATATAGGTATTATTATTTAAATTCTTTTTTTGTTTTTTTTTTTTTTTGAGACTGAGTTTCACTCTGTTGTCCAGGCTGGAGTACAGTGGCGGGATCTCGGCTCACTGCAACCTCCGCCTCCCGGGTTTAAGCAATTCTCCTGCCTCAGTCTCCCAAGTAGCAGGGATTACAGGCATGTGCCACCACGCTCGGCTAATTTTTGTGTTTTTAGTAGAGATGGGGGTTTCAACATGTTGGCCAGGCTGGTCTCAAACTCCTGACCTCAGGTGATCCTCCTGCCTTGGCATCCCAAAGTGCTGGGATTACAGGCGTGAGCCATCTGCACCCGACCAAAATTCCATTTTTTATTCACATGAAAAAAAATTACCAATTGCAAATGACAAGACAAAGATTTGAGTTCAAGTGGTCTATTTGGGGGCCAAATCCAAGAAAACACTGGTAGGAGTGGGGAGTGAGATGGGGATGGCAAGAAGGCCAATAAAGAATATATATTATTAAAGAAGTTACTACTGTGGGCAATTTGAGCTTCTTCACACTGGGAAATTCTGGGATGCAATTCTGGAACAGACCAGAGTTACCCTTCCAGAGAAGATGAGAAGCTGAGGTACTTATCTACCAACTCCTGTCAGTCAGTGATTGTTACTACTCCCAGAGGTGTTAATTTCCCAATACTTTGAGCCTGCCTGTAGGCAAGCAGAGCAGGCTGCAGTGGCAGAAGGGAGCCTTCAGGCAGAGTCACAGGTTGGGAATCAGAATTTTGAGCTGGCATGCATGGAAATAATGTATGTTAAGGGAATAAGACAGGGCATGCTATGCTGGTCATCTATTATGTGCCAGAAATTGTGGGTTCTAAATAGGCAGATGGCAACCTCAGGAAGCTTAAATTCTGACACACAATACACCAACTATTTTCTTAATTAGTTATTGACTTTATTTGAATTTCCTCTCATTTGAGCACATATTGGTTTTATGTTTTAAAACCTCCATACACATACAAACAATAGACTATCAGAGAAGCTGTTATAAACAGTGATCAAGTTTTAAACATTTATTTTTTTTTTAAAAGCTAGTATCGGCCGGGCGCGGTGGCTCAAGCCTGTAATCCCAGCACTTTGGGAGGCCGAGGCGGGCGGATCACGAGGTCAGGAGATCGAGACCATCCTGGCTAACACGGTGAAACCCCGTCTCTACTAAAAATACAAAAAACTTAGCTGGGTGCGGTGGCAGGCGCCTGTAGTCCCAGCTGTTCGGGAGGCTGAGGCAGGAGAATGGCGTGAACCCAGGAGGCGGAGCTTGCAGTGAGCTGAGATCGCACCACTGCACTCCAGCTTGGGTGACAGACCGAGACTCCGTCTCAAAAACAAACAAACAAACAAACAAACAAAAAGCTAGTATCAGTCCTTTTACTTTTCTTTCAACTGTGTGCTTGCAATCTTTTCTTTTCTTTTTTTTTTGAGATGGAGTTTCACTCTGTCACCCAGGCTGGTGTGCAGTGGCGTGATCTTGTCTCACTGCAACCTCCACCTCCTGGGTTAAAGCAATTCTCCTGCCTCAGCCTCCCGAGTAGCTGAGATTACAGGTGTCCGCTATCACTTCTGGCTATTTTTTTTTTTTGTAATTTTAGTAGAGACTGGCATTCTGCCATGTTGGCCAGGCTGTTCTTAAACTCCTGACCTCAGGTGATTCACCCACTTTGGCCTCCCGGAGTGCTGGGATGGATACAGGCATGAGCCACTGCGCCTTGCCGCTTGCAATCTTTTATAATAACAATAATTTAGAAGAATTCAATTTCCTAATATGACATTTAGACTTGCATTGTCACTTGACCCAGAAGAGCAATCCTGAAAAAAGAAATGCTATTGTTTTGATAAACTCTAAGTGCTCCGTAATGAGACAGGCATAGGTGTTCCCAGGTGTCTCTTTATAGTTACAGCCTATATGCATATACATGACATAGAGCCTATGTAAGTATAGTGGATACATCAACATTTATGATTTTGACTGTCACCTCTGGGAGTCTATGGGGACTGTGGAACTGAGGAATTGTTGAAGTACTCTTGTCCAACAGATCAAATTTATGATAAGGAACCACCCCCTCCCAAATCATTCATTCATTTTAGATTATTGAATTGTTTCTGGTATGAGGGGTTTATTTGGTTAATGATAGTTTTCAATGAGGGGAAAAAGATATATTATAGTTGTATTAAGTTAAACACCAGGAGAACAATTTTCTTGATATTTTGACCAAGGTTGGCAATACCACTTTTCATCTGAACATGGAGACAAGGTATTTTTCCAAAGATGGAATGATTCTATTAAAATGACATGAAAATTTTATGGCCAGAATCCTAGAAGGATGTGTGGTTTTCAATAAAATATTAATGAAAAAAGCATTGTTAAAATGATACATTTCCCTTGGCATCTTTTGAGCCTTTGAATATAGAGCTATTTCCGGATTTTTCACTTACGCAAGACCTTTTTTTTTTCTCTGTACTAGTTTGAGTTGTGTTTGCTGTCACTTACAATTTAAAGGGTTTTAATGACTAAAGAAATTGGTACCAGGAGTGGGGTGGTTTCCAGGCAGCCAAAATCCCACAAATGTCTATTATAGAGCTATAAAAAACAGATTATGGAAATAGAGAGCATTTACACAAAAAGGAACTTTAACCTCATCTGACCTAACCATGTCATTTTATGAATAAGTAAATAAGCTGACTCAATCAATATATTCTCTTTCTTTTTTTTTTTTTTTTTTAGGGACAAGGTCTTATTCTCTCAACCAGGCTGCAATATAGTGGTACAATTATAGCTCATTACAGCCTTGATCTCCTGGGTTCAAGTGATCCTCCTGACTCAGCCTCCCAAGTACCTAGGACTACAAGCATGCACCATCACTCCCAGCAAATTGAAGTGTTTTTTTTTTTTTTGAGATGGAGTCTTGCCATGTTGCCCAGGCTGGTCTTGAACTCCTGGCCTCATGATCCTCCTTCCTAGCCTCCCAAAGTGCTGGGATTACAGGCATCAGGCACCACACCTGGCCTCAATATACTTTCACTGACTGAGACTTTATTTATTTATTTATTTGAGACAGAGTCTTACTTTGTTGCCCAGGCTGGAGTGCACCTGGCCTCAACATATTTCCACTGAATGAGACTTTATTTATTTATTTATTTATTTATTTATTTATGTAAGACAGAGTCTCGCTCTGTTGCCCAAGCTGGAGTGCAATGGTGCGATCTCGGCTCACTGCAACCTCCACTTCCTGGTTCAAGCAATTCTCCCACCTCAGCTTCCCAAGTAGCTAGGACTACAGGTGTGCACCACCATGCCCGGCTAATTTTTGTATTTTTAGTAGAGACAGAGTTTCACTCCCACAGTGCTGGGATTACAGGTGTGAGCCACCATGCCTGGCTGAGACTTTATAGTATGGGTTATTATAGTCCAGCACCAACATTTACAGGAAAAGTAGTTTCTGAAAACACTCAAAATCAATACAGGGTATTGTGAAGCTTTGCCAATAGGAATTGGTCCCAATTCATGATGCAGATGAATAACTTCATTTATTATTCCTTAAAGTTTTTTTTTTTGAGACGGAATTTTGTTCTTGTCACTCAAGCTGGAGTGCAATAGCACGATCTCGGCTCACTGCAACCTCTGCCTCCCTGGTTCAAGCGATACTCCCGCCTTGGCCTCCTAAGTAGCGAGGATTACAGGTGCCAACCACCATGCCCAGCTAATTTTTTTTTTTTTTTTGAGACCGCGTCTCGCTCGGTCGCCCAGGCTGGAGTGCAGTGGCGCGATCTCGGCTCACTGCAACCTCCACCTTCCGGGTTCAAGCAATTCTCCTGCCTCAGCCTCCTGAGTAGCTGGGATTACAGGCACATGCCACCATGCCTGGCTAATTTTTTTATATTTTTAGTAAAGACGGGCTTTCACTGTGTTAGCCAGGATGATCTCGATCTCCTGACCTCATGATCCGCCTGCCTCGGCCTCCCAAAGTGCTGGGATTATAGGCATGAGCCACCGCGCCTGGCCTAATTTTTGTATTTTTAGTAGAGGCGGGGTTTTGCCGTGTTAGCCAGGCTAGTCTCAAACTCCTGACCTCAGGTGATCGCCTGCCTTGGCCTCCCAAAGTGCTGGGATTACAGGCATGAGCCACCACGCCCGGCCTTCAAATATTTTTTGAGCATGAGAAATGTGTTAGCCATTGAGTTGATGATGGGCATAGAGCAGAGAACAGGATCAGCAAAGACCATACTCTCAAGGAACTATGTGTCTACTGGGGCAGGTATTCAATAAACTAGTATTTTAATACAAATAAGTATTATTATTGTTATAATAGATAATGCAAATAAAAAGTGCAGGGTGATATGAGTCAATATAAAACGAGGACCTGCCCTTATATGGCATAATAAGAGGAGGCTTCCATGAGGAAACGGCATTTAAATTCAGACCTGAAGGACAGTGGAAATTTGCCAGGTGAAATAAGGTGCGAGGCAAGGTGTAGGATTCCAGGTACGTACAAAACCCCTGTGGGAGGAAAAAAGCTTGTATACTTAAAGAGAAAACAAACCAGCATAAATGGAAATTAGTGTAGTGGGGGAGAATAACTCAAGATGAGAATAGGGAGATAGGAGACAGATTATACAGGAACTTTCTGAAACATTTGTTTTTCTTCTGTTTTGTTTTGTTTTTGAGACAGAGTCTCACCCTGTCGCCCAGGCTGGAGTGCAGTGGCACAATATCGGCTCACTGCAGCCTCCATCTCCCGGGTTCAAGTGATTCTCCTGTCTCAGCCTCCTGAGTAGCTGGGACTACAGGTGTGCACACCATGCCCAGCTAATTTTTATATTTTTAGTAGAGATGGGGTTTCACCGTGTTGGCCAGGCTGGTCTCAAACTCCTGACCTCAGAGGATCCACCTGCCTTGGCCTCCCAAAGTGCTGGGATTACAGGCGTGAGCCACTATGCCTGGCCTCTGAGACATTTGGAAAGGAGCTTAGGCATTATCCTAAGAGCAAAGGGGAATATGGGGTAGGGGTGGATTATGGTTTAGAGGAAACCAGAGGGAATGTAGAGAGAGAAGAGAGACATAGGGCACAATGCAGGCTGGAGATGACAGGGACTCAAAGGGTTTTGAGCAGAGATAGCAGTAAAGATAAAAAGAGGAAGCTGACTCAGTTAATATTCAGGAGGTAGACATAGTCCATTCTCTTCTTTTCTGTGCTAGTTTGAGCTGTGTTTGCTGTCACTGGAAATTCAAAGGGCTTTAACTTACCACAGAAATTGGTACTGGGAGTGGGGTGGTTTAGTGGCGAAGTAATGATTTAGTGATGACAATGATGCAAAACCAGGGGGAGGAAAGAGACAAGGATAATGCCCAGGTTTCTGGGAAAAGGCAGGGAGTAGGTGTTAGTGACATTTATGACTTAATGAAACAATGAAGAAGGAGAAGGAAGAGAAATATGAGATTGTGATGAAAGAGGGTGAGGCTGCTTCTGAGCTGTGTTCCAACTAAAGGACTTGATTAGGAAGCAAACAGAAACAGGATTGCAGTGAGAATTGTAAAGTGCAGCCAGAGAGTCACGCTTTTCTAGCTAAGTTCCTCTAAAAAGATAAGGAAGGCAGAACTTCTGCATATGAACTCCCTGGTGAGTAAACATAGGACACCATGGTAGACTGGTAAATTGTCATTCCTTAAATCTGATATTTAAAAAAATCTATTAGCCATTTATTTAGTGGAGGCAGGGAGCACAAATAAGATATTTTTAATATTCTGAAATTTCATGTTTTGCTTTATTTATTGTTTTTGAGAAAGGGCTCACTGCAGCCTTAACCTCCTGGGCTCAAATGATCAATCCCCCCAAGTAGCTGGGACTGTAGGCGCACGCCACCATGTCCAGCTAATTTTTTGTATTTTCGGTAGAGACGGGGTTTCACCATGTTGCCCAGGCTGGTCTTGAACTCCTGCTCAAGCGATACACCTGCCTCAATCTCCCAAGGTGCTAGGATTACAAGCATAAGCCAGTGTGCCCGGCCTCATGTTTTACTCAAATGCACCCAGACTTTACTTTTCTACAGTAACAATGTAGACGTGATAATAAAGCATGCTTTTAAAATTAGCAAGTGCTTTGAATCAGCATTATGCTAAAAGTCTTATTTTTATATCTCTTGTCACAATAACCCTTATAAGGTAGATATTTTAATGTCTATTGTTTAAGGCACAGAGAGGTTAAGCTACTTCTACAAGGTTACATGACTAATAATTTATAAGCTAGGATTTGAGTCCAAGTTTATCTGAATATAGAACGTTTTTTGTTTGTTTTTTGAGATGGAGTCTTGCTCTGTTGCCCAGGCTGGAGTGCAGTGGTGCAATCTTGGCTCACTGCAACCTCCACCTTCTGGGTTCAAGCAATTCTCCTGCTTCAGCCTACCGAGTAGCTAGGATTACAAGTGCTTGCTACCACGCCTGGCTAATTTTTGTATTTTTAGTATAGACTAAACATGGTTTCACCATGTTGGGCAGGCTGGTCTTGAACTCCTGACCTCGTGATCTGCTTGCCTCAGCCTCCCAAAGTGCTGGGATTACAAGCATGGGCCACCATGCCTGACCTTTTTTTTTTTTTTTTTTTTTTAGACAGGGTCTCACTCTGTTGCACAGGCTGGAATGTAGTGGTATAATCATGGCTCACTGCAGCCTTGACTCCCCTGGCTCATGATCCTTCCACCTCAGCTTTCTGAGTAGCTGGACTACAGGTGTGCACCACCGCACCCACCTAATTTTAAAAAAAGATTTTTTCTTGAGAGATGGGGGCTTGCTTTGTTGCTCAGGTTGGTCTTGAACTCCTGGCCTCAAGCAATTCTCCAGCCTCAGTCTCCCAAAGTTTGGGATTACAGGCATGAGCCACAGCATCTGGCTTAGTCAGTTATTTTTGATGTGTGTACTAGCTAGCAAGTTAGGCTCAATTTTGTTAAATAAAATGTAGGAACATAGATAACTAATTTTCACATTCTTCAAATGCTATTTATTTTGTCTTAAACACAAAACACCATTAAAACCAAATAACATCATTTGTAGTATGGCATTTTTAAAAACAAAGCAACTTTTAATGATTTTTAAAAATAGACTAAGCTAATTACTAAACCAAATATTTCATTACTTGTTGTAAGAATTTAAATATTATTACTTATTGTAAATGTTTCAACTTGAAATCTTATATAAAAGAAACATACCTCCAAAATAATACCCAAAGACATGTTTTTTAAAGCTTTTATTTAAAAAAAGGGTAAAACGAGATGACATTTTAAAAAGACAAGACAGTAATTAAATCATAGTACCGTGTCCCTTTTAATTTGCCGTAATAATTCCTTTTCTTTGGAGTATTCTTTTTTATGCTCATTTCTTTGCAAAGAAAAATTACAAAAAAAATGTTTTCCAACATAAAAAATGAATACAGGGCCAGGAGCGGTGGCTCACTCCTGTAATCCCAGCACTTTGGGAGGCCGGGTGGGTGGATCACCTGAGGTCAGGAGTTTGAGATCAGCCTGGCCAACATGGTGAAATCCTGTCTCTACTAAAAATACAAAAATTAGCCAGGCATGGTAGCGGGCACCTGTAAATCCTAGCTACTGGGGAGGCTGAGGCAGGAGAATCACTTGAACCCAGGAGGCGGGGGTTGCAGTGAGCTGAGATCGCGCTACTGCTCTCCAGCCTGGGCAACAAGAGCGAGACTCCATCTCAAAAGAAAAAAAAAAAAAGAATTTGGGGTCTCCTTGGGAGCTATAAACAGTGAATGCATTTTTTCAGTGACAACGTGAACATGTGAAACTGATGAAGCAGAAATTGTATCTGATTCTTACATGTTCATGCATATGGCGATAGAAGCACAAACACTTTATCTTGCAGACAAGAGAATATTGCCAGTTTTGACCTATGAAGAACAAAAACTAGGACAAAGCTCTCTGTCAGAGAAATCTCATCAGTTTTCAATACCACCAATGCAATTGTGAAATGATTTGACCTAAGGTTTATCTATAATTCCTTAGTTCACAGTTACAACAAATATTGGCTCCTCCTTTTAAAGGCAGTGTGTGTGTTTGTGTGTGTGTGTGTGTGTGTTGTGTTGATTGATTTTTTTTTTTTAATTCTGGAAAACTCTCAACATAAAGATTTGGTCTAAGGGTTAGAACTTCGTTCTAGCCTGCAAGGGATCCCTAAATTCTGTCATTCTGCCACTAAAGCCAAGCTTCTTGGTTCTACTCAGAAGCTTACATCATAGACAGAAACGGAAAGGCAAAAATGAAAAAGAGGAATATGAAAAAGTGGGAAACAAAAAGAAAAACATGAAAAATTTCTCTATAATTCTATTAAGTGAGAATATGTCAGCTGGGTACAGTGGCTCACGCCTGTAATCCCAGCACTTTGGGAGGCCAAGGCAGGTGGATCACTTGAGCTCAGGAGTTCGACACCAGCCTGGCCAACATGGTGAAACCCTATCTCTACTAAACATTCAAAAATTAGCTGGGCATGGTGGTGCACACCTGTAGTCCCAGCTACTCGGAAGCCTGAGGCATGAGAATCGTTTGAACCTGGGAGGCGGAGGCTGCAGTGAGCTGAGATTGTGCCACTGCACTCCAGCCTAGGTGACAGACGGAGACTCCATCTCAAAAAAAAAAAAAAAAAAAAGAGAATATGTCCTGTGTTAGCTTGCTTAGGAAAGAAAGAGAGAGAGAGAGAGAGGGAGGGAGGGAGGGAGGGAAAGAGAGAAAGAGAGAGAGAGAGAGAGCAAGAGAGCAAGAGTAAGAAAGAAAGAAAAAGAAAAAGAAAGAAAAGAGGCCGGGCGCGGTGGCTCACGCCTGTAATCCCAGCACTTTGGGAGGCTGAGGCGGGTGGATCATGAGGTCAGGAGATCAAGACCATCCTGGCTAACACGGTGAAACCCCTTCTCTACTAAAAATACAAAAAATTAGCTGGGCGTGGTGGCGCCTGTGGTCCCAGCTACTCGGGAGGCTGAGGCAGGAGAATGGCGTGAACCCGGGAGGCGGAGCTTTCAGTGAGCCGAGATCATGCGACTGCACTCCAGGCTGGGTGACAGAGCGAGACTCCGTCTCAAAAAAAAAAAAAAAAAAAAGAGAGAAAGAAAGAAAGGAAATATGATTTGTGCTGTCATAGAACTCAACATATTTCTGATTTCAGTGATGAAATCATGTTTATGTTGGTTTATCAAACACATGTAATTTATCTTTTATATGTATAAATATCAGATAATATTTATACATGAATCTAAATTTGTATGAATGTCCTGCGTTCAGGCTGGGCTGGAGTGATTATTTTGTTATTGGATCATTATTTTGTTTTCAATCACTGTGAATAATAATATTTTGTATGATTTGGTTTATTTGTTTGTTTTTGCTCATGAACACCATAACTGCAAATGAAAGAAATACTCTCAAACGTCTGAGTCCATATAAATACCCATTTCAATATCAAATTTGGTAAAAGTCACAATAATTTGCAATGGAAGCACTGAATATGAACTAGACATATCCCATAAATAGTAAAGCTTGGAGCTTTGTATCCAAAGTGCTAAATTGCTATTTTGGAAGTTGAAGAAAAACTTAAATTGCTTTTCTAGCCAGTTAATTGTTTAAATATTAGAATTTTCAATGTAAGCCATGATTACTGAGATTTATATTGGAGAAACACTCAGCAAGAAAAATACTGTCAGCATTTCCAGTGACACTGCTGTTGAAAAACCTCAATCTCGATGCATATAAAAATACTGTCACCTTTTGCTATCAGGAAGTGCTCTTTCCTTCTTTAATGGAACTCCATAGTTATATGCATTAAACAGAAATTAAAAAGAAATGAGTAAAGAAGAAAAGAGAGGGAAGAGAGAAAAGGCAGGGCAGGAGGAGAGGAGAGAACTGGCCCACCTTCTTTCTAGTATTCTTTTTTTTTTTTTGAGACGGAGTCTCACTCTGTCGCTCAGCCTGGAGTGCAGGGGCGCAATCTCAGCTCCCTGCAAGCTCTGCCTCCTGGGTTCAAGCCATTCTCCTGCCTCAGCCTCCCGAGTAGCTGGGACCACAGGCGCCACCACACCCGGCTAATTTTTTGTATTTTTAGTAGATAGTGGGTTTCACCGTGTTAGCCAGGATGGTCTTGATCTCCTGACCTCGTGATCCGCCCGCCTCGGTCTCCCAAAGTGCTGGGATTACAGGTGTGAGCCACCGTGCCCGGCCCTTCCCAGTACTCGATGTGGCATATGGGGCAGCACCACCTTTGGCAAACTTTAGACCAGAGTGTGCATGTTTTAGCAGGCCACTGAATTAAAATTTGTGGCTCCTGGATTTCAAAGGCAGTTAATGTAGTAATTTGCTGGGAGTTATCAAAGGCAGAGAAAATATTGCTCCATGGTAATATCCTAGCTATGGAAAATAATTAGCACTTTCAGGCAGCAAGGATTAGAAAAGCAAATTTTCTCTAAATTCTCTGCCAAATTCAGCTAAAATTTCAGGATACAGCACAGGAATTCCAAGGCAGACAACCACACGAGGTTCTAAGGTTTCACATTCTCAAAATTCATCATTCTAGAATGTTCTAGGGTGATATCATCGACCTTTGCGGGCAACCCTTTTCTGCACAGTCAGACCAGTACTGGTAGTTGAGAGTTGTGGGTAAACTTGGCTCTCATAAAAAAGAAAGGCATTGTATTTCAAGTCTTTACAGTAGATGTTTTTGTGGGACTTACCAAAGGAGGGAAGGAACCTCTTTGAGTTGGTGAGCCATCAACAAATCTGAGTGCCATTTGTGTGTTTCACTGGCCATTCTGAACAAGTAGAAAGGAAACTGGGATGGAAGTTAGGAAATTATGTTCCATCCTGGCTCTTTCACTAAAACCCAATTTATGGGTATATAAGATGCAATTTCCCCTATGTGAAAGACAATTCAAAAATTGCTCCATATCATACCTGTCCATACCACAAATGGAAAGCCTAGTACTAAAGTTACAAAATAATGATGTCACCTCTAGTGGTGAAATAAGGAAACAAAATATAACAGCAAAAATAAGAGTTTCCCATCATAATGGTAGATTCCTTAACAAAAATAACCCACAGGGCAACTGATCAGAAGGAAAGTATTACCCTAAAATTTTAGATCTAAATTTGTTACTACTATAATACTGCTGCATACCAAAACTGATTGACATCCAAACATTTCTGTGTAGTGCTGAGATTTTCATATCTATTTTTTTTTCAGGGTAAGACTGACTTTTTTTTGCTAATATTGCGCCCATGATATCTTATTGGATTCTAATATATATAAGGGTATCATATTTACATCAACAAGATAATATTTTTCATTTTATACTTTCAGATCATTGTCTCTATATAACAAAAGGTATTTAATATTTTAATTTTCAAAAATGTCTCTGTAAATAAGATGCATCTTACACAGACTGTATGTCTTACAGAATAGCAATCACATTCAATATGTTTATTTCTTTGTGTTACAATTTCCTTGTTTACCTTATAGAGATGATTCAGGACCCTACTAAATCCACTAGGCTGTTGCCAAGGTCATTTATGCAATAGTCATTTGAGAAAAATAAAGCATTATGCAAAATATTGCTATGCTGATACCAACTATATGAGCAACTAGGGATTAAGCCAGATCCCCGAGGGGAACAGAATATTCAACTTCCTCCTTGCAGTGAGGTGATAAAACCTGTATGGACCAGCTGGGTAACCCTAAGGGGAAAGAAATTGTTTAAAGAGACCTTTCTAAGGCTGGTAGGAAGTTGAATTTTCTTACCAATAGAAGCAGCTGAACTATTTGTTTTTTACACATTAAATTTGAAGTTGGTCTCTGATTTCCACCCGTTGCCCAAGAGTTTAAGAAAGAGAGATGACCACAGCTACTGATGATTAACAGATCAAATGTTTTTGTCTGTGGTAAACACAAAAATTCCTGAATTTCCTCTCAGAAGCTATTGTTGCATAGAAATGTATTACGATTTAGTCCTCCACAAATCAAAACAATTTTTTTCTTTAGAAATACTCCCAGATTGGCTGGGTGCAGTGGCTCACACTTGTAATCCCAACACTTTGGGAGGCTGAGGCAGGCAGATCACTTGAGGTCAGGAGATCAAGACCAGCCTGGCCAACATGGTAAAACCGCGTCTCTACTAAAAATACAAAAATTAGCCGGGTATGGTGGTGCACACTTGTAATCCCAGCTACTGGGGAGGCTGAGGCATAAGAATCACTTGAACCCGGGAGGTGGAAGTTGCAGTGAGCTGAGATTGTGCCACTGCACTCCAGCCTGGGCTATAGGGTGAGATTCTGTCTCAAAAAAAAAAAAAAAAAAGAAAGAAAAAGAAGAAGAAATACCCCCAGATATATGCTTCATCCTTTAACACTGCCCAAGTATCTGAATGCTTCTCTCAGATGTATTTTAAATAAAATTCTGTACACATAATCATCTCGTCTAATATTTTAGTCTCCCACATAAAAATCTCAGCAAAAAGGCCAGCTTTTACTGAGATTACCTGTTTTATATGTGTGTTAGAGTGGAAAATGCAAAAGTAGAGAAAAAAGGTTGTAAGGAACTGCTTTAAAATGGAAACAATCTTTTCCACTGGTCAATAGGATTATGGCTAATCTAATCTTGATGTTGAGCCCTTGACCCATATGCTCTACAAGTGTGTCTCTGTTTCACAAGTGTGTATTACTTTTCTAACACGGGTGTGGGGGAGTCAGTTGCATAGAAAGAGTCTCAGGAATGCTAGATCAATGTAACACCTCAGGTGCCACTGAAATGGTCTCAGACATTTAGGAATTGGAAGGCTCATGAAAGCTATTTTCACAGCTAGCTCAACCTGCTTAAACAATGTTAAATGCATAATAGTCTTTTTTTTTTTTTTCCTTAGAGATAAATAGCATTTTAGAAAAAAAATAAGGAAAAGCATATTCCCTTTTGGGGGCAACTGATTTGGCAAAATTTAATGAGGTTTTTAAAACTCAACAGTCATGGAGCACCATTAAATACTCACACAAAAAGACCCAGGCAGCTTAGAGATTAATATTTCCTTGGTCACAAGACGCCTAATTGACTTGCAACAAAACAAAATATTCAGTGCATCTGGTTGGGGCCAACATGGATGATGACGTGTTTCTCATAAGCCCTTTTCATTGTTTTCTCAATTTGCTTCAGAAAAACTTGCGGGATGCGTCCACATAAAGTGTGCACAGTCTCCAAAAACTTCAGCTGAAGGGGGTAATACATGGATTGAAAGAGATTGTCTTGAAAGGGAAACTGAAAGATGACAAAAAAAAAGTTTATTTAGTAACAGAAATGCCATTTTAAATGCAGATCACTTTTACTAAGAAATGACACAGGAATTATCATAAGCCCACAGGCACAGGTTTGGACAAGTGAAAAGACCTTTGAAGATCTAACTTAAAATCCTGTCTCAGCTGTGCAACCCCAGGTAATCATTTAAACTCGCTGAACCTCAGTTTCTTTACCTCTTAAAAAAGAAAAAGGCCAGGCATGGTGGCTTACACCTGTAACCCCAGCACTTTGAGAGGCCGAGGTGGGAGGACCACTTGAGCCCAGGAGTTTGAGACCAGCCTGAGCAACATGGCAAGACCCCATCTCATTAAAAAAGAATAGTAATAAAATTTTTAAAAAAATTTGGGTCCTTAAGGGTCTTACAATCTAAAAATGATGCATGTCTCTAAGGACAGGAAAGTCCATATATCATAGCATGTTTATGCTGAGTAGAAGGAAGGCTCAAGATACTCACTTGAAATCTACTACAACAAAACAATGAATTCTTCATCTTTTTTGCCCTTAATCTTAATGAAGAAACTTTAGGGTATGTCTATGGTAATCTCGTGAAGTTCAGGGTTTAACAATTCCTAGTAAAATTTATTGGCAATAAACCATATTTTAATAATTCAGGTACCAAATATTAGTGGTTGTTTACTTCCCTCTTAATATTGGGCTTTTGAGATCATCACTGCCATTTTTAAAACTTCTTTTGTTTTTTTCATGGAATACGTCTATGAGCAGTATATCCCAAAATAAATCTTTCAGACCACTTAGCTATGCACATGTGTCAAAGTTTTATTACAATCTTGTTGAAAAGGAAAAGGCTGGTAGTAGATCAAGTCAAAGATCCACTCTTGGTCAGGACATTTTATATGGAAAGACTAGCAAGAAATGAAAGAAGAATGGTTAAAGATCAGTACACTCTTGCCTAACAGGAGAGGTGGGTGTCTGGTTTCCTAGAACAAATGTTAATCCTTTAAAATTAATCAGAAATACTGCTTACACAGGTTTATCAGAGATGCCAATTTCTTCTCAGAAGGAGATTATGCATTATGTAACGCAAGAAGGTTCTCTCCCAGACCAGGTTTGGGATACTTTTTCTCTAATCACGAAATTTAAACCATTGATAAACCCCTTGAGGCCAGTCCTGAATCTGTCCTTTTCACCACTGTAGCTCCAGTAATGGGAACAGGATAGGTCAAAATCTTGGAATCACCCTCAATTCCTCTCTTTCCCCCCACAACCCTCATCCAATTCATCAGCAAGTCCTGTAAACTCTATCTCAACAACATATCCCAAATATGGCGACTTCTTCCCATTTTCCTGCCACCACGCAGGCCCATGCTGGCCCCGTTGCTCACCCAGGTGGCTGCGATTAGTCTCACAAATAAATAGCCTTTTTGTTTTCACTATTGCATCCCTTCCACCACGTTACCAAGGTGATATTTTTAAATCATAAATCAGAGCCTATCACTTTCCTGAAGGGGCTTTCCACTGCCATTAGAATGAGATTCCAACTCCTCCCTTGTTCTGAAGGTTCAAGGTGACCTGGAAACTCTCCCCTCTCAGTTCCTCCTCTCTCCTCTTATCTGGCCAGTCCTGTCTTTCCAGCACACCAAATTCATTCCCGCCTCCGGGACTTTCCCCTGGTTATTCCTTCTGTTTCATGGGATTTTCCCCAGATTTCCCCTGGGCTGCCTCCATCTGATAAGTCTAGAACTTACAAGCAGCCTTCCTGGTGCCCCTCCCCCCAGCTGGTAGAACACTCCTCTCCAGCCCAGGACTTTGGACCGATTAGCCCACTCTTTTTACACCTTTTGAACTCCTTTCACTATCTCAGAGGATTTTTTTTTTCTTTTGAGATAGGGTCTTGCTGTGTCACCCAGGCTGGAGTGCAGAGGGGCAATCATGGCTCACTGCAGCCTTGAACTCCTGGGCTCAAGTGATCCTCCATCTCAGCCTCACAATTATCTGGGACCACAGGCACTCGCCACGACGCCCAGTTGTTATTATTTTTTTTTCTAAAGAGGCAAAGTCTTGCTCTGGCTGGAGTACAGTGGTGCCATCCTAGCTCACTGTAGCCTTGGCCTCCTAAGCTCAAGGGATCTTCCACCCCAGCCCCAACCCCTCCCCGCCCAGTAGCTGGGACTACCGGCATGTGCCACCAGGCTAATTTTTTTTTTTTTTTTTTTTAATTTTTGTAGAGACGCATCTCACTATGTTGCCCCGGCTGAATTTTTCTTTCTTTCTTTTTCTCAATGAGTATTGTCTGGCTTCCCCCACCAGAATATATGCTTCTTTTTTTTTTTCCTCCGAGACAAGAGTCTTGCTCTGTCACCCAGGCTGGAGTGCAGTGGTGCATTCTCAGCTCACTGCAACTTCCGCCTCCTGGGTTCAAGCAATTCTCCTGCCTCAGCCTCCTGAGTAGCTGGGATTACAGGTGCCTGCCACCACGCCTGGCTTATTTTTGTATTTTTAGTAGAGATGGGGTTTCACCATGTTGGCCAGGCTGGTCTCGAACTCATGACCTCAGGTGATCCACCTGCCTCGGTCTCCCAAAGTGCTGGGATTACAGGCGTGACCCACTGCGCCCAGCTCAGAATATATGCTTCTTAAAGGCTAGGGCTTTGTTCATCTTATTACCTTCCAAATTCCTAGAAACTAGAATTGTTCCTACAAAAAATAGATGCTTCATAAATGATTGTCAAGAGAATTACTGCAAAAATGTCTATCTGATAGATGCCTTCTTGTGGGGAGGCTGCACTGCCCTTTCACACAAACACGTACCACACAGGTTAGGATGTCTATGAGCACCTGAAACAGAGAAATAGAGAGAAAGAGAGATAATATTTTCAGAGACAGATGAAGGGAGAAAAAGAAAAAAATATATATAGAGAAAATGTTTATAAGCAAGAAGAGAGAGAGAAATGTGAAAAAGCTAGAGGAAGTGTGAAATTGTTATCATCAAAACAACTTCTTTTTATCTTTTTTTTTTTTTTTTTTAGATGGAGTGTCACTCTGTCACCCAGGCTGGAGTGCAGTGGCACGATCCTGGCTTGCTGTAACCTCTGCCTCCCGGTTTCAAGCCATTCTCCTACCTCAGCCTCCCAAGTAGCTGGGATTACAGGCACGTGCCACCATGCCAGCTAATTTTCATGTTTTTAGTAGAGACAGGGTTTCGCCATTTTGGCCAGGCTGGTCTCGAACTCCTGACCTCAAGTGATCCACCTGCCTCAGCCTTCCAAAGTGCTGGGATTACAGGTGTGAGCCACCGCACCTGGCCAAAACAACTTCTAATTATTGCA
This sequence comes from Pongo pygmaeus, assembly GCF_028885625.2. Lineage (NCBI taxonomy): Eukaryota > Metazoa > Chordata > Mammalia > Primates > Hominidae > Pongo > Pongo pygmaeus. The sequence goes on from NC_085930.1 coordinate 80,436,089, forward strand.
CAAGCTGTAAGTGAGGCTCTGTACTAAAAGTGTAAAGACTATCATTTTGTTGAATTTTCATAACACTTGTTTGAGGTAGATAATCTTATTATCTACACTTGACAGATGAAAAAACTGAGGCCCAGTAAGGTAAGGGCACAGTTAATGGCAAATCACCAGAAAGTGGCAAAATTGGGATTTGAACCCATCTGTCCAGGCCCAAAGCCAAGCTCTGACCCACTACACAATGGTTCACAGCATTGTAGAGAATGGGGAAATACATCTTTTATGATGGAGTCTCTTTATATTTACTCACATTTTGGGTCAGGGTTAGTGATTTTTCTGATTGAAATGCCTGAATGAAAACTGTATTTTTAGGCCCAACTGAGGAAAATCATGGAGTGTACTAAGCAGAATCATTTATGAAACAAAGCTGTTCAGCCCTCTTTCTGATCCCCCAGAAAACAAACCAGATGAGTTGTAACTCAAGAACCACAATTGCTCAACTCCAAACCAGGGGTGACAGATCACAAAAGAAACCCAAGAGTGGCTCTGATAGACACATGGCTGCTGTGTACTTATTTAACTTCTGCTTGTACTCCTGAATGAGTTTGCCCCTGGAGTCAGTGTTTGAATATTTAAATGTGAGGATATCATTAAGCACAGAACAAATTTTCTGCGTAATTAAATCACCCAGCCTTTGAAAACCAAACAGCAGGAAATGCAGAAGAAAATGCTTGGATGCATGCTAAACACTTTCCCTGTACAGAAGTCAACTCTAGGAATTTCTTTTTTGTTTTTTTGAGATGGAGTTTCACTCTTGTTGCCCAGGCTGGAGTGCAATGGCATGATCTTGGCTCACTGCAACCTCTGCTTCCCAGGTTCAAGTGATTCCCTGCCTTAGCCACCCGAGTAGCTGGGATTACAGGCATGCGCCACCACGCCCGGCTAATTTTGTATTTTTAGTAGAGACGGGGTTTCTCCATGTTGGTCAGGCTGGTCTCGAACTCCCGACCTCAGGTGATCCACCTACCTTGGCCTCCCAAAGTGCTGGGATTACAGACGTGAGCCACCGTGCTCAGCCAACTCTGGGAATTTCAGAGTTGGAATTCTCCAGGACTCTCCCTAGCAAATGCATACTTTTTAATTTGTTTTCTCAGAGACAGGGTCTTACTATGTTGCCCAGGCTGGTCTTGAACTCCTCACCTCAGCCTCCAAAGTGATGGGATTATAGGTGTGAGCTACTGTACCGGGCCTATTTAATTAATTAATTAATTGTTTTTTTTGAGATGGAGTGTCACTCTGTCACCCAGGCTGGAGTGCAGTAGTGCAATCAAGACTCACTGCAACCTCCGCCTCCCAGGTTCAAGCAATTCTTCTGTCTCAGCCTCCCGAATAGCTGGGATTATAGGCGTGCACCACCATACCCGGCTAATTTTTGTATTTTTAGTAGAGATGGGGTTTTACCATGTTGGCCAGGCTGGTCTTGAATTCCTAACCTCAAGTGATCTGCCTGTCTCAGCCTCCCAGTGTGCTAGGATTACAGCCATAAGCCACCACACTGGGCCGATTTTATTTTTTATAGAGATGGGGTCTCACTATGTTGGCTGCGCTGACCTCAAACTCCTGACCTCAAGCAATCCTCTCACTTCTTAGCCTCTTAAAGTGCTGGGATTACAGGCATGAGCCACTGTGCTTGGCCTTAAATGTTTTATTTATTTTTTTTTTGCAAATGCACATTTTCATACACAAAAAAATGTTACTATGTTACAGGATTTACCCCCTACCTCACTTCTACCAAAGCCTGTTCATGAAACTTAGAGAATTCCATCTTTAACAACAAAGCCTAATAAATTCTACATGTTTTATGTCAGGGGTTGGCAAACTTTTTCTGTAAAGGAGTAGATGGTAAATATTTTAGACTCTGTAGACCATATGTCCTTTGTCACAACTAATCATCCTGTTATTATAGTGCCAATATAGCCATAGATAATACATAAATGGCCAGGCACGATGGCTCAGACCTGTAGTCCTAGCACTTTGTGGGGCTGGGATGGGAAGATCACTTGAGGCCAGGAGTTTGAAATCAGCCTGGGCAACAAAGCAAAATCCCATCTCCACCAAAAGAAAAATGACAATATATAAATGAATAGGTGTCACTGGTTCCCAATATGATTTTATTTACCAGTGCTGACATCTGAATTTCATATAGTTTTCTTGTGTCATGAAATTTTTTTTTTTTTTTTGAGACAGGTCTTGCTCTGTTGCCCAAGCTGGAGTGAAGTGGTGTAATCATAGCTCACTGTAGCCTTGAACTCCTGGGGTCAAGTGATCCTCCTGCCTCAGCCTCCCAAGTCACTGAGATTACAGGCATGAGGCTTGCCTTATTTTTTAAATTTTTTGTACAGATGTCTTACTATGTTGCAGTTTTCTTGAGAAAGTTGCTTAAAGGGCTCCAGACAGCCATGTTCATACACATACCTGCATTCCTACCCTATTTTCTCCTCTCTTCTCCCATCCCTAGCCCACGAGTCCATAAAGAGGCAAGAACCTTCTTTTTTTTTTTTTTTTTTTTTTTTTTGAGATGGAGTCTTGTTCTGTCACCCAGGCTGGAGTGCAGTGGTGCCATCTCAGCTCCCTGCAAGCTCCACCTCCTGGGTTCATGCCATTCTCCTGCCTCAGCCTCCAGAGTAGCTGGGACTACAGGCGCCACGCCCACCACCATGCCCGGCACCAAAAAAATTTTTTTTTGTATTTTTTAGTAGAGACGGGGTTTCAGCATGTTAGGAAAGTCTCGATCTCCTGACCTCATGTTCCGCCCACCTTGGCCTCCCAAAGTGCTGGGGTTACAGGCATGAGCCACTGCGCCAAGCCTAATTTTTGTATTTTTAGTAGAGACAGGGTTTCACCATATTGGCCAGGCTGGTCTCGAACTCCTAACCTCGTGATCCACCCACCTTGGCCTCCCAAAGTGCTGGGATTACAGGTGTGAGCCACTGCACCCAGCCAAGAACCTTTTCTTCAGTGCTCCTTGGCAGTGAGAAGATTCCTGCCATCTGTGCTGTATGCACTTGACTCTTATCTTGTACCCTTTGGTGGGGAAAAATGGAAGACTGGGGAGTCAGGGCCTCTTTCTGCTGCTTGCATGCACTTCTGCAGTTAAGCAAATAAAGCCTTGATTGTTACTTTTAGTTTGGCTCCTTGTCCTAACTGAACACCTTGACCCCTGATTGAGTAACAGATTGGAGCTGGCAACCAGGCAATGTATTTAGCTAGAACTGAATAATATCATTTTCTTTTTATTGTCTAATCTTGATCCTATGTGTTACCTTCCACTATGGCAAAAGGCACAGAAGTTGTCTTTGTGACATGAAATTTCCTCCTAAAGTAGGTGGCTCACACCTGTAATCCCAACATTTTGGGAGGCTAAGGCGAGTGGATCACTTGAGGTCAGGAGTTTCAGACCAGCCCGGCCAACATGGTGAAACCCCATCTCTACTAAAAATACAAAAATTTGCCAGGCATGGCGGCGCGTGCCTGTAGTCCCAGCTACTTGGGAGGCTGAGGCAGGAAAATCACTTAAACCCAGGAGGTGGAGGTTGCAGTAAGCCAAAATCCCACCACTGCACTCCAGCCTGGGTAACACAGCAAGACTCCATCTCAAAAAACAAAAACAAAAAACAGAAATTTCCTCCTAAAGTAAATTTAGTTAAGTAAAAGATAATGAATGGTGTACGTGGAAATAAGTCAAGTAGATATGACATAGTACAAGGTGGCAAGAGGATATAATGACAGAGCGTGACTGAGGTCGAGAATAACTGGTATAACTCTATGCTTTGGGAATATTTGGCCTTCAAAGGGACAGGTGACTAAAGTGCCAATATTGCTTCATGCTGATAAGCACATCTGCTAACAGCAGCAAGGGCACACTTACATCCCGTATTGCTTCATAGAGTGCTCTGAACGTTGGTTGCTTATCGTCATGGTAGACGCCTCGGTTTCCATGCAGAACAGACACACCTTCATGCTCAGCCTCTCTGCAGTTGCTTCCGTACATGCAGTGATCGGGACGGTAGTTCCACTGGCAGGGGAATACATAGAGACACTCTGGTGGTAAAAAGAGAAAGACATATATGTCCACAGTTAGTGCCAGCTCTCATGCACATGTCCCGCGATTAAACTGTTTCCACTAACTGTACACAGCATGTAATTTCAAAGTACAGGAGTGTGATTTTTTACTCATAGATCAAATTTTGCCCCATTTGTCAAAATTCTGAGATCAAGAATTGAAGGGGCACACAGTGATGATGTAGGTTTCATCTAAAAAAAGAAGAGAGTATTGCATCTTAAAGAAGAAAGCAAACACAGGCATCAGGCAGCCTGGGTCCAAATCTCAACTCTCTCACTCAAAACCACTGAAATCCATGTCTAGTCACTTAACTTCCTGTACTTCTGTTTTCTCATCTGTAAATGGGAATAATACAACCTCTATCTTATTTTGATGATTAAACTTTAAACATACATGTAAAATGCTTAGCAGGGTATCAAACATACAGTAGTGGTTCAATAATGTTAGCAGTTGCACTGGCTGGGTATGGTGGCTCACACCTGTAATCCCAGAGTCTGGGAGACCAAGGTGGAAGGATCACTTGAGGTCAGGAGTTTGAGGCCAGCTTGGGCAACATAGCAAGACCCCTGTCTCTATACAAATTTTAAAAATTAGCAGCTGGGCCAGGCATGGTGGCTCACGCCTTTAATCCCAGCACTTTGGGAGGCCAAGGCAGGCAAATCACCTGAGGTCAGGAGTTTGAGATCAGCCTGGCCAACATGGCGAAACCTGTCTCTACTAAAAATACAAAAATTAGCCAGCCATGGTGGCACCCACCTGTAATTCCACCTACTTGGGAGGCTGAGGCGGGAGAATAGCCAGGAGGTGGCAGAGGTTGCAGTGATCCAAGATCGCACCATTACACTCCACCCTGAGCAACAAAATGAGACTCTGTCTCAAAACAAAACAAACAAACAAACCGAAAAAATTACAAAAATAAATTAGCCAGGCATGGTGGCACACTTGAAGCTACTTGGAAGGCTGAGATGGGAGGATTCCTTGAGCCCAGGAGTTAGAGGTTACAGTGAGCTATGATCACGCTACTGCACTCTAGCCTGTGACGGAGTAAGATCCTGTATCAAAAAAAAAAAGATACACACAAAAAAATGTCAAAAATAGTGTTAGCAGTTGTAATCAACTCTTTGGAAAGGTTTCATAAAATGGACAGAGCTAAAAAAGAGGAGTCAAGATTAAAGTAAAGATTCTGCTTCAGATTAAGAACAAACAAAAAACAAAACAAAACAAAAAACCAGCAAAAACCCCCACCTTCGGCTGGGTACAGTGGCTCACACCTGTAATCCCAGCACTTTGGAAGGCTGAGGTTGGTGGATAACTTGAGGTCAGAAGTTCGAGACCAGCCTGACCAACATGATGAAACCCTGTCTCTACTAAAAATACAAACATTAGCCAGGCATGGAGGCAGGAGCCTGTAATCCCAGCTACTCAGGAGGCCGAGGCACGAGAATATAGAACCCGGAAGGCAGAGGTTGCAGTGAGCTGAGATCACACCACTGCACTCCAGCCTGGGTGACGGAGTGAGACTCCATCTCAAAAACAAAAACCAACAACAACAAAAAAACCCCACCTACAACAGGAAAGAGAAAAACCCCAAAGCAATAAGCAAAGAAAAAAAAGCCCTGTGCCAAGGTAACTATATGCACCATGGCCATATGTGCACATATGTACACAGGTGTGTTTGTATCTCTAAACCCTGGTTGGTTCTCAACCAGGGGCAATTTTGCCTCCTCCCCACTCCTCTACCCCAGGGCCATTTGGCAATATTTGGAGGGAGACACTGTTGACTGTTATACATGGGGGAGGCTGCTACTGGCATCTAGTGGGTGCTCTGAACATCCTATAATGAACAGAACGGTCCTCAACAATAGCAATAGTGCTGATGTTGAGAAACTCTGCCCTAATCCTATTGGATTCAGAAAGTTTCCTCTTGGTGACCAGAATTATACAATTAGCAATAAATTCATGACCCCCTAGCTTCCTGGCTTCTCAGCTTGATGCTTTTCAGGGTTGGGGGCAGAGGAATATGGATCAAAGCTCTCTGCAAATGTGTGTTGCTGATCATGAGAAAGACCCTGTGAGAGAGCACAAGAGAGGATTACAGTAAATCAGTAACACCACCACCATTGGAAAAGCAACTTCAAGATGTGCTTGTTCATTGGGTTGATGGCATTCCTGTCTCACGGAAAAAAATCATTGCTTAGTGATTACTTACAGAAAGCTTCAAGATGGAAAGCAAATAATGAAGTGATTGTCACACATCCCGTCTGGCAGGCTGTGTATGTTTTCATGGCTCAGTCTTTTATAGGACAGTGACATTTAGGCATCCTTTATCAAATTCCTAATTGCTCATAACATACTGTGACATTTCTCTTTTCTCAGGAGAACTCCATTCCACCATGACATTCCCTTACTTGCATTTACCTGAACATTTGCACATACATAGTCCCTAAGTGGGACAGAGTAGTGGCCATCCTCAAGTCACCCTATAGATTTGAACCACAACTCCTCTATTAGCTGCCTGACCTTTCTGCAATTTAATGCAGAGGTTGGATGTGAGGATTAAATAAAGGAAAATATCTAAAAGTGCTTTTGAACTGTGCCTGGCCACACCCAACTGCTTCCTTTTGTCACCCAATGGGTCACATCACTCATTAATGATGCTCACCCAAGCATTTACATTGTCTTGTTTAAGCACCTTCTAAAGTTTCCAGTTGAATAAACTGTGCTTGAGTCTGTTTTTGTAAATACACTGATTGATTGAATCAATGAATATTTGTTTAGTGTCTGCTGTGTGCACTGTGGTCAAATAAGAGAAAAATCCAGTCCCTGCCTTCACGGAGTTTAGATTAGTGATGAGTTTTTTTGCCTCTTTCCAAGTAGTTTAGGGCTCTACTACAAAAAGAAACCTTTTCTCGGCTGGGTGCAATGGCTCACGCCTGTAATCCCAGCACTTTGGGAGGCCAAGGTGGGCGGATCATGAGGTCAGGAGTTCGAGACCAGCCTGGCCAACATGGTGAAACCCCACCTCTACTAAAAATACAAAAATTAGCCAGGCATGATGGCGTGTGCCTGTAGTCCCAGCTACTCTGGAGGCTGAGGCAGGAGAATTGCTTGAACCCGGGAGGTGGAGGTTGTGGTGAGCCGAGATCACACCACTGCACTCCAGCCGGAATGACAAAGCAAGACTCTGTCTCAAAAAAAAAAGAGAGAAACCTTTTCTCTCTTTGCAACCTCCTTAGAGGACTGAGCCCAGTGAGGGGCACTCCAAGGCAGAAAACAAATAGAAAGAGCAAAGACTCTGGAATCAGAAGTACAGAGGTGCAAATCTGGCTTCCACCCCCATCTAGCTCTATAATCGTGGTAAGTTAGAAAAACATTTCACCTCAATTTAACAGCAGTAAAGAGAAGCCAAGGCCAGGCATGGTGGCTCACACCTATAATCCCAGCACTTTGGGAAGCCAAGGTGGGGGGATTGCTTGAGTTCAGGAGTTCGAGACCAGCCTGGGCAACACAGCGAGACTCCCGTCTCTACAAAATTAAAAAATCTGTCCGGGTGTGGTGGCTCACACCTGTAATCCCAGCACTTTGGGAGGCCAAGGCGGGTAGATCACCTGAGGTTGGGAGTTCGAGACCAGCCTGACCAACATGGAGAAACCCCATCCCTACTAAAAATACAAAAAAATTAGCTGAGCGTGGTGGCACATGACTGTAATCGCAGCTACTCGGGAGGGTGAGGCAGGAAAATTGCTTGGACCTGGGAGGCAGAGGTTGCGGTGAGCCAAGATCACGCCATTGCACTCCAGCCTGGGCAACAACAGGGAAACTCTGTCTCAAAAAAAAAAAAAAAATTAGCCAGGCATGGTGGTACGCACCTGTAATCCCAGCTACTCAGGAGGCTGAGGCAGGAGAATCACTTGAGCCCAGGATGTGGAGGTTGCATTGAGCCAAGATCATGCCACTGCACTCCAGCCTGGGCAACAGGGTGAGACTCTGTCTCAAAAAAAAAAAAAAAAAAAAAAAACTCCCGACCTCAGGTGATCTGCCCACCTTGGCCTCCTAAAGAGCTGGTATTACAGGCATCAGCTACCGTGCCCGGCCAGAGTTTTGTATTTTTAGTAGAGACAGGGTTTCGCCATGTTGGCCAGGCTGGTCTCGAACTCCTCATCTCAAGTAATCTGCCCGCCTCAGCCTCCCAGTGCTGGGATTACAGGTGTCAGCCACTGTGCCCAGCCTACTCCTCTCCTTATATTTCCAATTATTTCATACTCTTAGGATCTCTAAGACTATGAACTAGTTTATGCCTGATCATTTTAACTTCATGGTAATACAGGCTTGCTACATTTTTATTTTTATTTTTTATATATTTTTATTTTTTAGTAGAGATGGGGTCTTGCCACATTGCCCAGGCTGGTCTTGGACTCCTGGCCTCAAGCAATACTCCCTGCTCAGCCTCCTAAAGTGTTGGGATTACAGGCATGAGCTCCCACACCCGGCCTCGCTTAATACTCTGTATCAATAGAATGGAGGCTGTTCAACTGCACTGTTAATAGTTTTTTTGTTTTTTTTTTCTTAATGTCCCATCCTGGAACTGAGCTTTCCCAGCATTCTCTTTTTCCTTATTTCAGAATGCTCCTTGTTCCAAAAAAGGCAATTACTTTTTTTGAGAAGACTTTTCTGATCACACAATCTAAGGAAGCTCTTCTCTCTCCAGCCTTGAGGGTCTCTCTCTCAACCCCTCATTTGTTTCCTCCATCTATCTCATTTATCACAATTTGTGATTTTGAACAACTAGTTATTCTTTAGGAGTCTACCTTCTACCTCCTCCAACAAAAGGTAGGTTTCATGAAACCAGCAACTTTGTTTAACTCATCTGTTGCCATATTCCTGGCACCAAGCCCTGTGGCTGGCACATAGTGCTCAAAAAAACTAGTGGCTGAATGAATGAATGAAATGCAACTTATACCTCCTTTCACCAAATGCATCTTTTCCCTTTCTCCAGCTTTCTATCTCCTTTCTCTCCCAAACTTCTCTTTTCTCTCATTTTCCTTGCTGTGGCTCTTTCTCTTCCATTTATTAATACTTTGCACCTTCACTCCCTTCTCTTAATTCCATTCATTCAACCAAACAACACTTCTGAACACCAACTCCATTTAAAGCACTGAGCCTTGCACTGTGAAAGACACAAAGTTGACACAACCCCTTCTCACACAGACCATACAATTTTTATCCTTTTCTCTTGTGTTTCACATCAGGGCTCATGAACTTCCCAGACTCCTGAAACAGTGATTTGTTACCAGTTTCCTAGAACAGTCCCAATACGAAATAACTGGGCTTGTCAACCCCACAATGCAGCACTCATAACCGCCTGTTGCTGGGTGCTTTGGTGTGGTGAATATAGAATGTGGTTGCACACTCAAGGGCACGGCTCCAGTGACCCCAGGCAGGATGAGAATAAGGCCCTCCTGGAGCCATTGAAGAGACTTGTCCCATGTGAGTGAGTCCTGCTCCTTGAGGTTCCCATGAACTCCTCCTGCTTCCCTAGTATCACACACTCAACTCACAATCTACGTGTACTCCATGGGCATTTCAGCTCTTCTGTCTCCCGTCAGGCAGAATTCTGCCTCTACTCTAGCCTGATGCCCTGCCTTATCATTTATACTTGGCTGGTTTCATTTTCTTCCCTACCCACATCTCAGTTTTCTAGAAATTGCCCTTGAAGAAGGAGCAGACCTATGTGGTCACGTTTGAGAGAGGAAAATGCCACATGACTTTGCTCTTCTAGAGCCTGATCAAGGGTGGTCTGCCAAATTAAAGAGAATTCAGTCGCAGCTGGGCTGGGCCAGTCTCTCTCTCTCTTTTTTTTTGGCTAAGAATTAGAATTAGGAAACAGAGGAGATCCATCATCATTGATTGTGGACTTGTGAAGATGTATTCGCTTGGGGTTAAAAATCAGGTTGGGCCATGGGCAAACAGAGAATGTGGTCTGAGAGACAGAACAGAATCAGACTGGCATGGAGAGAAGCAAAGATCACAGAAACCATGAGGCCTCTGAGAGATGAAGAAACTACTTTGGTCCTTGGCAACTTCCCAAGGCCAGTTCTCATGAAGCCTGGCTTGACTCGTGTGGTCATGAGACTGCCCCTGGCCTCTTACAATATCTGCCCCCACTTAGCTGGCCTGAGTGGAGCTGTGTTCCCTGAAACCTAAGTGCATTCATCTAAACACATCTTCCTATATAGAATTCTCTTTTGGTTCCTGTCAGATTTACCCCTTCCATAGAACTCTGCTCTTGACTCAGACTCACCTTTAAGGGTGTGAACTCAGTTTTCCACCCCTTGATGAAGCTGCCTTGGCTCACCTGCCAGGAAATGTCCTGTGAACTGTCCTGCACACCCCCACGGGTTTCAGCTATCTCAGGTCAGTCTATTACCCAGCACTGCAATTATGCACCCACAGGCATTTACTATCTAATTATAGCAAGAGTTTTAAAACACTTTCTAGCTAATGACTTTTAAACACATTTTAAAAAGCGGTGTTATCAGATACAAGACACTATAATAATGACAACATTCCTGATGTGTGCTACAGGTTTTATGTGCATAGGTTCACCCATGGCAACCTGAAGAACCATAACAATAAACATGTTTATCTGCTGTGCCGTGGCCAATACTGTCTCCCTCTCTCCTTTCCAGGGATAAAGGTGACAAATCTTTTTTTCAAATACAGTTTGTTCTGGTTTGTGGAAAGTACTCTGCAATCAATATACATGAACAGAAACCTTACAATGTGATGGATATTGCTGGATCTCAGTTCAAAGATCCCATGTTTAATCAAGTACTTGGGTAAAGTATGAAATAGGAAGATCAAATGCAGGCTGTATGAAGAACAATCAGGGAGTTAACCTAACAATCACTCATCTAAAACCAGAAAACTTGGTTATTTACTTGATACTGTGCAGAACCAGGATTTAGAACAACGTCACGATTATTTTCCAATATCCTGTTTTACTCAATGGATCTCAGATGGAGAGTGAAGAAGCAATTAAACTCCTCTGGTTTCAGCCCCAATTAAAGACAAGGGACTCCTGTTTAATTGCAAAGCTGCTTACGTCTGCCTTCGGGTATTATTTATTTACTCACTAATCACATCCTCAAATAATCAGCAACAGGCTAAGAGGAACTGGGGAGGCAACTGTGTGAATCTTTTGGATTCCTCAGTTTGGGAACATTGACAGGAAGACTTACATTAGATCATTTCGGCCACACGACAAAGAGGAAAATGCAGTATTTAAAGAAAAGGGCCGGGTGTGGTGGCTCACGCCTGTAATCCCTCAAGTGATCCACCAGGGGGATCAAAAAATTACCCGGGCATGGTGGCGGATGCCTGTAATACAAAAATTACAAAAATTAGCTGGGTGTGTTGGCAGGTGCCTGTAATCCCAGCTACTCGGGAGGCTGAGGCAGAAGAATTGCTTGAACCCAGGAGGCAGAGGTTGCAGTGAGCCAAGATCGTGCCACCACACTCCAGCCTGGGTGACAGAGCGAGACTCTGTCTCAAAACAAACAAACAAACACAAAACCGGTCATGGCGGCTCATGCCTGTAATCCCAACATTTTAGGAGGCCGAGGAGGGTGGATCACCTGAGGTCAGGAGTTCGAGACCAGCCTGGCCAACATGGCGAAACCCTGTCTCTACTAAAAGTACAAAAATTAGCTAGGGGTGATGGTGCATGCCTGTAGTCCCAGCTACTTGGGAGGCTGAGATAGGAGAATTGCTTGAACCTGGGGGGCAGAGATTGCAGTGAGCTGAGATCGTGCCACTGCACTCCAGCCTGGGCGACAGAGTCAGACTCTGTCTCCCAAAAAAAAAAAAAAAAAAAAAAAAAGCCACAAGTGAACAGCTAAGACATTCCCCTTTCCTCTACTAAATTAGTATTGGGAATCTTTCCAAGAAACTCTGTATCAACCTGCTTTTTTTTCTTTTCGAGGATTTGATCCTTTTTGATCCAAAGACATATGAAATTGAGTTTTATTCCAGAATTTTTTTTAAAAAGGTACAAAAGGGTGACATACAAACAAACACAGGCAAAGTCTTTCTGAACAGCAGTCTCTACTTCAGGATTTTTAAATCAAAAGGAAAGGCCTGAAAAGGGTAGGGTAAGGATTGCTTTTTTTGCCCAAAGATCTCTCTCAAGAAGAAAACATAGTTTTAATTTTTATTAATTTTTTTTTTTTTTATTTTTTAAGATGGAGTCTCGCTCTGTTGACCAGGCTGGAGTGCAGTGGAGCAATCTTGGCTCACTGCAACCTCCACCTCCGGGGTTCAAGTGATTCTCCTGCCTCAGCCTCCCAGTAGCTGGGATTACAGGCGCCTACCACCACATCCAGCTAATTTTTTTGTATTTTTAGTAGAGACGGGGTTTCACCATATTGGGTAGGCTGGTCTCAAACTCTCGACCTCAAGTGATCCGCCCACCTCGGCCTCGCAAAGTGCTGGGATTACAGGTGTGGGCCACCGTGCCTGGGAGTTTTAATTTTTAATAACAATAAAGTTTTAACAAGGAAGAGGAAAAAAGAATTTTGTTAGCTTTACGAGTTACTATAAACACACAGACCAGAAATTTTCATCTCCCTTTTTCCCTCTACCCCACCAAATCATCCACCTAACAATATAAGAAGAATTTCTTTTGCCCCAGATGAAAAGCAAAAGGGATTTGGGGATCTGAGTTCTTTTTCTAGGATGTTTTGACCCTGAATATGTTCCTTAACTCCAAGGACCCTGAGAATCAATTCCCTTCAATCCAGCAATTGTTCAGGCTACAGTCTCCTGCCTAGATTATAATATTTCCATTTAGTTTCGTGCCTCACATCAATTTTAACTGCACTTCTTAGATGAATGGTATAGCAAAATCTAAAAGATACCCTCTAAAAATGAGTCCACTGTTGGAAGTTTCAACATTTGGCCTTTTGTGTCAGTAGTGCAAGGCCCCGCCTCCATCAGATACCCAGGGGGGCGGATGAAAGGGCAAACTTCGCTGGGGAACACAGGCTCCTCTGTGCACAATTCAAGCCTAGTCAATAGCAACCCGGGCATGGAATGTGCTCCGTGGGGTGTGCTGAGTGTACTCCTACACAAACGGCATTCTCCAAAGATAACCTACCTGGATTGAAATAAAAAATAATATTTAATAAATCCTGGTCTCCCCACGTGATGGCATTCTTGTACTTCTGGTACAGAGGGTACAACATGTCCTCCCAAGCCAGGCCTGTTGGAATCATGCTGTTCTGGAAAAAAGAAAACCATCAGAACAGCTGAAGCAAAGCAAATACATTTTGTTCACTGAGAAACAATGTAAAGGGACTGGTTTTCTTCCCTTCAGAGGACGGAAACAAATACAGGAGGGGTCCTGCTATTCTCAGGTCACAGAACAAAGCAAAATTTGGGCTATTGCATCGCTTTTGTCAGCTGTACACAAGGATACTAGATGGACCAGGGACTGACAGTTGAACCTATAGTTTCTACTCAGAAAACCATGCCTGGAATTGAACCCCTTCCTTTCTTCTCTTCCCTCCCTCCCTCCCTCCCTCCCTTCCTTCTTGTGTTTGTGTTTTGGTTTTGAGACAGAGTCTTGCTCTGTCGCCCAGGCTGGAGTGCAGTGGCTCGATCTTGGCTTACTGCAACCTCCACCTCCCGGGTTCAAGCGAGTCTCGTGCCTCAGCCTCCCAAGTAGCTGAGACTACGGGTGCACGCCATCATGCCCGGCTAACTTTTTGTATTTTTAGTAGAGATGGGGTTTCCCCCTGTTGGCCAGGCTGTTGTCAAACTCCTGACTTCAAGTGACCCATTTCCCTCCCAAAGTGCTGGGATTACAGGCGTGAGTCACCACACCTAAGAAAGAGGCAAAGTCTTTCTGAACAGCAGTCTCTACTTCAGGATTCTCTACTCCACCTTTCTTAGGTGAACATCTTTCTTAGGCTTATTTCCTCACTGTGAGGTGAAGGAACAAAATACAGATAACAGAGTTCAGGTATCTTAAGGAAAAACACCTTTCCTTGTCTTAAACAATGATTTACTTTTAAAATAAAAGTAACATATTCACAGACTGAATTATTCAAACAGCACACAAAAATACAAAATAAAAAAGTAAAAATATTCTTCTTCCATATCCCATTATTCCCACTTTCCCCAGAAGTATCCACAATTAACAATTAATGGTCTCTTAGGTATTCTTCTGGACATTTCTTTTTCTTTCTTTCTTTCTTTTTTTAGAGACAGGGTCTCACTCTGTTGTTTAGGGTGAAGTGCAGTGGCTTAATGCAGCCTCGACCTCCTGGGCTCAAGCAATCCTCCCATCTCAGCTTCCCAAGTAGCTGAGACTACAGCACGTGCCACCATGCCCCATTACTTCTTCTGGAAATTTCTAAGGCATACAAATAATCACGGTCTCTGTCGCCAGGCTGGAGTACAGTGGCGTGATCTTGGCTCACTGCAACCTCTGCTGTCCAGGTTCACACGATTCTCCTGCCTTAGCCTCCTGAATAGCTGGGACTACAGGTGTGCGCCATCATTCCTGGCTAATTTTTGTGTTTTTAGTAGAGACGGGGTTTCGCCATGTTGGTCAGGCTGGTCTCAAACTCCTGGCCTCAAGTGATCCACCTGCCTTGGTCTTCCAAAGTGCTGGGATTACAAATGTGAGCCACCACCCCTGGCCAGGAGGATAATTTTTTTGACTAGTTCTCTAGTGATGTTCTTTTAGGTTCTTTCCAGGTCTTTGCTAGGATAAAAGATGAGATCATGAACATCCTTACACAAATATCGTCATGGACTTATATAAATATATCCCTAGGGTAATTTGAAGAAATTTTACATAGTCTTTGAAGCATTGGGTATGAAGAGTTCAAACGTTATGGAATTCAGAAATGCAACATAGTATTCCTGAATGGTAACTTTGCTGAAGCTTTAAATTCCATTGCCATCTGAGCTTTTCCTCAATAAACAAATATTCTATAATTTTCTAAATACTTTTCTCTGGTTCCTTTTATCCTCACCTATAGGCCACCCAATTTCCAAAATCAGCATATTGACACTCTGGGAATACCACTGTTGACAAGACCAACTCCCAGTCTTTAAACAAGGAATTTTAAAGCACTCGTTTACCTTGAACTGGGTACTTCTTATCCGAGTTAAATTCATTAACATGACTCCTGAATTAACTCCTGCAGAGCCATAGAAAGGATGCCTAGCAAAGCGGCTGTACCAGCCAATCTTGGGGATTTCGTGCTCAGGGGCCATGGCTGCAAGCTGGGTGGAATTAAACAGCCTCAGAAGCTTCCAGATGTCATCGACAGGTCTCAGAAAGAGAACATCGGTGTCCACGTAGAGAAGTGAGTCCACATCCTTTAAAATCACCTTTGTGTGTGAGGAGTGGGCGTAAAGGGGAGAGGAGGGAAGAAAACAAAACAAAAACAGGTCAGAAACAAAGGAAGTAGCCTGATAGGTAAATAACGCTACCAACTTTTGTTGATTTGTATTCAATTCTGGAAAGGTACCACTCTTAGCTTCCATTCCTTCCTTCTCCTTTGACTTGAGGAATGAGTGTCGATCAAGAGTAGAGACTTACAAGAAGATAAATCTTGGTCTGGATTAGCCCAATTCTGGGACTCTGGACTATATTTGATAGGGGTTGAACTTACAAAAAAATAAAAACATCAGCAAATTACTGTGGCTCTCACTTCTTCCATCTTCCAATAAGGCCACTTGTTTTTCTCTCTTAGGTTTTCCTTGGAACATCCAGTGTGGCATTAGAAAACTTGACGTGGACAATCTCTACTCATTTATTTACTTATTTTTGAGATGGAGTCTCACTCTGTCGCCCAGGCTGGAGTGCAGTGGCCTGATCTTGGCTCATTGCAACCTGAAGTGGACAATCTCTAAAGCAGCTCATACCAAGTCTTGGGGGTAAATACTCTCTGTCTCTGGATCCATTTCTTCTAGTGTTAATGGGGGGCCCTGCACCTTTTAAAATATATATAAATATATAAATATATATAAATATAAATACACACACACACACACACACACACACACACAGGCCGGGAGCAGTGGCTCATGCCTGTAATTCCAGCACTTTGGGAGGCCAAGGCAGGCGGATCACGAGGTCAAGAGATTAAGACCATCCTGGCCAACGTGGTGAAACCCCGTCTCTACTAAAAATACAAAAATTAGCTGGGCATGGTGGTGTATGCCTGTAGTCCCACATACTCAGGAGGCGGAGGCAGAAGAATCGCTTGAATCCGGGGGGGGCGGAGGTAGCAGTGAACCAAGATAGCACCACTACACTCCAGCCTGGCAACAGAGTGAGACTCCATTTCAAAATAAAAAACTTAAAAAATATATAGTTTACAGATGAGGGTCTTGCTCTGTTGTCCAGGTTGCAGTGCAGTGGCATGCTCTTGGCTCACTGCACTCTCAATCTCCTGGACTCAAGTGGTCCTCCCACCTCAGCCTCCCGAGTAGCTAGGACCACAGCTACGCACCACCACGCCTGGCTTTTTAAATTATTTGTGGAGACAAGGTGTTGTTATGTTGTCTGGGCTGGTCTTAAACTTCTGGACTCAAGTGATCCTCCCACCTTGGCCTCCCAAAGTGCTGGGATCACAGGTGTGAGTCACTGTGACCCGCCTAAAATGTATTTTTAGCTAAGATTTGGTCTTGGGATTAGGCAATGCAAGTCATTGGCTAGCTTTGTTTGTATATCAGTATGTGGCAACCTTTTTCCCCTAAAGGGCCAGATAGTAAATATTTCAGGCTCTGTTGCAACTCCTCAAATCTGCTGTTGTAACATGAAAGCAGCCATTGATAACAGATAAACAATGAGAGTGGGCCGGGCGCAGTTTCTTCAAAACAACAGAATTTGAAGATTCTAATTTCAATCCTAGCACTTTGGGAGGCCGAGGCCGGCAGATAGCTTGAGCCCAGGAGTTCAAGACCAGCCTAGGCAAATGGTGAAACCCCATCTTTATCAAAAAATAGAAAAATTAGCCAGGCATGGTGGCATGCGTCTATAGTCCCATCTACTCAGGGAGCTAAGTTGGGAGGATTGCTTGAACCTGGGAGGCAGAGGTTGCAGTGAGCCAAGATCACACCACTGCACTCCAGCCTGTGTGACAGAGAGAGACTCTGTCTCAAAATAATAATAATAATGATAATAATAATAATGAGAGTGGCTGTGTGTCCTAATAAAAGTTTATTTCAGGACACGGAAGTTTGAATTTCATATAATTTTCAGATATCACAAAATATCCTTCTTTTGATTTTTCAACCCCTTGAAATGTAAAAGCCACTCCTGCCTCACAGGCTGTGGTTTGCTAACCTCTGGATGATTCAAGCCACCTTAGGTAAATTAGTTCTCCTGTGCGAACTGCTTAGCTTTCCAGAGCTTTGCTGGGTGATTTGAGACTTCAAAGCCTTAGTTAGTAGTAGCATTATTTGCTTTGTTTTGCCATTGTTCCCCAAACTTTGGGGTAGCTTAACCAAGGAAAGATTTGAATCTTCCTGGATCCTTGGTCTAACATCATCCCAACACCATAACACTTAGGGACTGAATGTCTGTGTCCCCAACATTCATATGTTGAAGTCCTAACCCACAATGCGATGGCTTTTGGAAAGGGGCCTTTGGGAGATAATTGGGTTTAGCTGAGGTCAGAAGGATAGGGCCCTCAAGATGGGATCAGTGCCCTTATAAGAAGAGACACCAGAGAGTGCTCTCTCTCTGCCATGTGAGGACAGAGGGAGAAGGTGGCCATTTGCAAGCCAGGAAGAGGCTCCATCACCACAACCTGACCACGCTGACACCCTGATCTCAGACTTGCAGCCTCCAGAACCGTGAGAAAATAAATTTCTGTTGTTTCAGCCACCCAGTCTTGTATTTTGTTACGGCAGCCCAAGCAGAATAGTATAACATGCCATTGGTATCCCCAATATTTAAAATTGATGAACATGGGTGCTACATGATACAAGTATCAAAGGAATTTCAGACTTGAGTAATTCTGAAGCCCACAGAATTAGCCACAGGATTTATCTTTTGTTCTTCATCTACTAGAGGAATGGATGTTACAAACCAATAAAATGAAATTAAAATACTGATCATCTACCATTTCATAAATGAAGATTATCTTAACATCTATTTTAAGAATTTGAAGATTCTAAGCCAGGCACGGTGCCTGGGAGGCTGAGGCAGGCAGATCACTTTAGGTCAGGAGTTTGAGACCAGCCTGGCCAATATGCTGAAACTCTGTCTCTACTAAAAACACAAAAATTAGCCGGGGGTTGTGGTGCGTGCCTGTAATTCCAGATACTCGAGAGGCTGAGGTACAAGAATTGCTTGAGCCCGGGAGGTGAGGGTTGCAGTGAGCCGAAATGATGGCACTGCACTCCAGCCTGGGTGACAGAGTGAGACTCTGTATTAAAAAAAAAAAAAAAAAAAAAAAAAAAAAAAAAAAAAAAGCTGGGCATGGTGTCACATGCCTGTAATTCCAGCTATTCAGGAGGCTGAGGCAGGAGAATCCCTTGAACCCGGGAGGCAGAGGTTACAGTGAGCCGAGATCGTGCCACTGCACTGCAGCCTGGGAGACAGAGTGAGTAAGACTCTGTCTCAAAAACAAACAAAACAAAACAAAAAAATAAACAAAACAAAACAAAAAAACAATTTGAAGACTCTAATTTCAAAATTAGGAAGAATTCTGTATATTGACTGCTTCTTAAACTAAGCATTTAAAGTTTCAGCATGCTCATTTTGGTATGTAGATCATATTTCAAAGGAACACACAAAAGTAACCCTAATGTTACATCTCAGAGAAATGTGAGAAAACAGCACTTAAGAATCGTGGGTCTGGTATTCCTGAGTTCAAGTCTTGGCAGCCTGAGGTACTACCCTTGTGACTTCAGACAAGTTCCTCAGTTTACCACCCACCCAGGTTGTTACAAGGATGCAGTGAAATGAAACCCATAAAGTACTCAGTACAGTGGCTGGCACATAGTAAGTACACAATAAATAGCAGTTTTGTAAGAAGTCTCTGTGTTTTCGCTTTTAAAATGTCAAGTATAATTAGTTACCATTCGCATCAATGCTCACAGCACTTCAAAACATGTGTCAACCACAAAAAGCCTTTCATGTAGTCAGAGTCAAGCAGTGCAACGAAGTTTTTGAACCTTCCTAATATGATCCACTCAGTACCTTGACTGAAAATAAGTACATAAGGACTTTTTACTCTTTATCTGAAAAAACAAAAGACCAAAAAAAAAAATCACTTTTTGATAACATTGCATCTCTGGAGGCTAATTCTGCAGCAATTACTGCTGGTATTAATTTGAAGAGGATCATTGTTGGCCATGTTATAATGGAATGTGGGATATTTACCAAAAGGATATAAAATTAGCCATTCTAATTCCTTTACGGAAAATAGCCAGCACTAGCAATGAGGCCTTTGTTTTTTTAGAGTAAGGGGCGGGGTTAAAAGGCAGCACACAATAGCACTCTGTACCCGATGCTGCTGGCTATAATGTAATGGATCTTCCTGCTCCTGCTCCATGCACCACCCTAACCTGGGCACCCACCTCCAGTGAACCCTGCTCAGCCATCTGCACCAAGTGTGAGCCAAAGCCTGGCCACGGGCAGCAAGATGATCAGGGGCTCACCAGTGCACCTTCAAATTCATTTTCAATTTGTTGTAATTCTAGTCTGAATTTGACAGTATGACTTGGCGTTTAAAAGTTTTAGGTTTGAAATCTGACTACCTACGTTCAAATTCCATTTCCACCACTAACTATGTGATCTTGAACAAGCTCTTTTGGCCCACTTTTTTTTTAGACAGGGTTTCACTCTGTCACCCAGGTTGGAGTGCAGTGGTGCAATCATAGCTCACTGAGCCTTGACCTCCTGGGCTCAAGTGATCCTCTCATATCAGCCTCCTGTGTAGCTGGGACCACAGGCATGAGTTACCACGGCCAGCTAATTTTTTATTCTCTTTTCTTTTTTTGAGATGAAGTCTCACACTGTCGCCTGGGCTGGAGTGCAATGGCGTGATCTCGGCTCACTGCAACCTCCGCCTCCTGGGTTCAAGTGATTCTCCTGCCTCAACCTCTGGAGTAGCTGGGATTACAGGTGTGTGCCATCATACCTGGCTAATTTTTGTATTTTTATTAGAGACGAGGTTTCACCATGTTGGCCAGGCTGGTCTCGAACTCCTGACCTCAAGTGATCCGCCCGCCTCAGCCTTCCCAAGTCCTGGGATTACAGGTGTAAGCCACGGTGCCCAGCCGCTAATTTTTTTGTTTTTTTGTAGAGACAAGCTCTTGGTTTGTTGCCAGGTTGGTCTTGAACTCCTGGGCTCAAGTTATCCTCCTGCCTTAGCCTCCCAAAGGGCTGGGATTACAGGCATAAGCCACCATGCCTGGCTGCTTAAGCCATCTAAGTCTCAGTTTCCTCTTCCTGTAAATGGGATTGATAATCCATTTCATAATGCTGCCAGGATGATTAAATGAGATCGTGTGTGAAGCCCCTGGCACACACACAGCAAGGACTCAATAAATACTATGTGATCTTATTCTCATCCCACTCTCATGAGGGCTAGGTTTCCTGACTGACAGCCCAGGTAACCAGCAACTGGCTATGCTAGTAGTAATGAAAGAATGAGCCCGGGCACTGCGGCTCACGCCTGTAGTCCCAGCACTTTGGGGGGCTAAGGTGGGCGGATCACGAGGTCAAGACATCAAGACCATCCTGGCCAACGTGGTGAGACCCCATCTCTACTAAAAATACAAAAATACAAAAAAAGTTGGCTGGGCATGGTGTCGCGTGCCTGTGGTCTCAGCTACTCTGGAGGCTGAGGCAGGAGAATCGCTTGAACCCAGGAGGCGGAGGTTGCAGTCAGCCGAGATCACCCCATGGCACTCCAGCCTGGTGATGGAGCAAGACTCCATCTCAAAAAAAAAAAAAAAAAAGAAAAAGAAAGAAAGAATGACACATATTCCCTGTTCACAGGAGCTTTAATGGGGGAGACAGAAAAGGGGCAAAGCAAGGTGATGATGAGAAGGTTAGCACAGAAGCACAAAGCAGAGCCCCTAAGCCAGGCTGGAGGAAAAGTAAGGAAAGCTTCCCAGCAGAAGTGACATCTAAGCTAAGAGATAAATAAATGGAGAGCAGGGCAAACATGGAAGAGCATGTGAAAACAGAGGGCATGGCAAAGGGAGGACTGCCAGTTGCTCCGGGGCTGGAGTTTACAGTGGGAGGAGGGGTGAGAGATCAGGCTGTCCAAGTGGGCAGGTGCCCGATCAGGAACTGTGTTGACAAATTTGGACTTAATCCTGAGAGCAACAGGGAGATATGTTCAACGACTTGACCCAGACACCTCTAGGTCATCCCTGCTTCCACGCCTACCCATACTGCCCGCATTCAATCCTCAGCAAGTCACATAGGCTCTACCTCCAAAATGTCTGAGTCTGTCCATTTCTCTCCTTCTCTGCTTCCTCACCTGAAGTCCAAGGCACCATGACAGTTCTCCTAGAATTCTGTAAAGTTCTGTTCCCTGGGCTCCCTGTGTCTGCACTTGCCCCCTCCAATCCACTCCTCACAGAGCAGTCAAAGGGATTTTTTTTTTTTTTTGACAGAATCTTGCTCTGTCGCCAGGCTGGAGTGCAGTGGCGTGATCTTGGCTCACTGCAACCTCTGCCTCCCGGGTTCAAGCGATTCTCCTGCCTCAGCCTCCCAAGCAGCTGGGATTACAGGCGCCTACCACCATGCCCAGCTAATTTTTGTATTTTCAGTAGAGACGGAGTGTCACCATGTTGGCCAGGATGGTCTCGATCTCCTGACCTTGTGATCTACCCACCTCGGCCTCCCAAAGTGCTGGGATTACAGGCGTGAGCCACTGCGCCTGGCCCGGGATTTTTAATTTCCATTGTGACTTGTTCTTCAACCCATCAGTTATGTACAAGTGTCTTGTTTAACTTCCAAATATTTGGAATTTTCCAGATATCTTTTTGTTATCCACTTCCAAGTTAACTCCCTTGTAGTCAGGGAGCACACTGCAGGATTGCCATCTTTTCGAATTGACTGAGACTTGTTTTATGGCCCAGGATATGGCCTATCTTGGTGAATGTTCCCTGTACATTTGATAAAAAAATGTTTATGCTGCAGTTGCTGGGTGTAGTAGTCTATAAATGCTATAGCTGTTGATGAGGTCACTTGGTTGATAGTGTTGTCAAGGTCTTCTATATCCTCACTGGTTTTCACGAGCTCCATGGAGCTTTACATCCAGACACAAAGAAAAAGGGATGGAGAAATGTGGAGTTACTGCAAATTCATTTATATCAACAGGTATATTTAGAGAATCATTATTCATTTTCCCATTAATGATAGTTAGTTATTAAAGGAGGAATGCTGGAATCTCCAACTCTGTGAATTTATCTTTTTCTCTATTTGTCTAGGAATGTTTTTGCTTCGTGGAACTGGAAGCTTTGTTATGAGGTGTACACTCATTTGAGATGGTTACGCCTTCCTGATGGGTTGATCCTTATATCGTTATGCAACATCCAGAGGGCTTTGAAACAAAAACAAAAACCTACAATAGATCATCCTACTTTCATCCTCAAACCCCTCCAAGGCCTTTCACTGCATTTCCTTCTTTTTTTTTAGAGACGGAGTTTTGCTCCCGTTGCCCAGGCTGGAAGTGCGATGGTGTGACCTTGGCTCACTGCAACCTCCGCCTCCTGGGTTCAAGTGATTCTCCTGCCTCAGCTTCCTGAGTAGCTGGGCACACAGGTGCCCACCACCACGCTTGGCTACTTTTTTGCATTTTTAGTAGAGGTGAAGTTTCACCATGTTGGCTAGGCTGGTCTAGAACTCTCGACCTCAAGTGATCCACCCATCTCCACCTCCCAAAGTGCTGGGATTACAGGCGTGAACCACCTGCCCGGCCTTCACTGCATTTCAAATAGTCACACCTGTACCACAGTCTATGAAAGGCTCCATAGGATATACACACTCCGTCTACCTCTCCAACTTAGTCGGCTGTCACCAGTGTTCCTCCACTGTGTAGCACAATCCATTTTTTTTGTTTGTTTGTTTTTTGGTTTTTTTTGGCTCCAGGGCCTTACACCTTTCATTATTGCTCTATTACTGTCAAAGTCAGCAGTGGATAGGGAGCTAAATAATCCTAATAGAAAGCCAATGAGCTCCTAATTCTCTCCCCGTTTACAGCCAGGGTCTTCTCTATCTGAGATACTCTTAAATATTTGTTTCTATCTTTGTCTTTTCTTAGATAGAAACAAATATTTAAGTCTCCTCTGTCAGAAAGAAAACACAAAATCGAAACAATAGGCCAGGTGTGGTAGCTCACCGGGCACTTTGGGAGAAGGAGATGGGAGGATCACTGAGGCCAGGAGTTTGAAAACAGCCTGGGCCATGTAGCAAGGCATCATCTCTGCAATAATATTAATAATAGTAATAATAATAATAAAGTAGCTGGGTGTGGTAGTGTGCACCTGTAGTCCTAGCTACTTGGGAGGCTGAAGTGAGCTGTGATCACACGACTGCACAGAGGCCTAGGCAACAGATGGAGAACTGTCTCTTAAACAAATAAAAACAAAATTAAAGCTATAAATTTCTAATTTAACAAAGGAATCATCTTATCATGGACTAAATGTTTATGTTTCCCCCAAGTTCATATGTTAAAATCCTAACCCACAAGGTGATGGTATTAAGAGGTAGAGTCCTAAAAGGTGATAAGGTATAAGGGTGGAGCCCTCACGAATAGGATTAGCATCCTTATAAAGGAGGCCTCGGAGAGCTCTCTCACCCCTTCCACCACAGGAGGACACGGTGAGAAGCCACCATCTATGAATCAGGAGGCAGGTCCTCACCAGACAGAT
The DNA here is from genome assembly GCF_028885625.2 of Pongo pygmaeus. NCBI lineage: Eukaryota > Metazoa > Chordata > Mammalia > Primates > Hominidae > Pongo > Pongo pygmaeus. Next base: position 80,460,123 of record NC_085930.1, read on the forward strand.
GCTGAATCAATCTTTTGATGCCTTTATCTTAGACTTCCCAGCCTCTGGAACTGAGAAGTAAATTGCTGTTGTTTATAAGCTACCTGACTTATGGTCTTGTGTTTTTGCAGCCTGAACTAAGATACGCCTTCTGGAATGGCTTAGTCTTCTCTACGACTGGGATGTCTTCTCTCTCACTTCATTTCCTAAGTTCATGAAGATGATAAAACCCTCAAATGCACTTAAAAATGACATCTTTTTTTTTTTTTTTCCAGACAGGGTCTTGCTCTGTCACCCAGGCTGGAGTGCAGTGTCACAATCATGGCTCACTGCAGCCTCAACTTTCTGGGTTCAAGTGACCCTCCCATCTCAGCCTCTCGATTAGCTGGGACCGCAGGCACGTATCACCACACCTAGCTAATTTTTAAATTTTTTTTGTAGAGACAAGGTCTCGCTATGTTGCCCAGATTGATCTCAAACTCCTGAGCTCAAACAACCCTCCCATCTTGGCCTCCAAAAGTGCTGGTATTACAGGTGTGAGCCACCATGCCCAGTCAAAAGAAATGGCATCTTTATTGATTATGAAATACATGTACTGCCCCGATGCTTTAGTCAGTTTCTAGGTTTGTGAACTCTTGTTTCTGATCATTGCCTAAAGTATTAAAACTGTGATTAGTGTAGTATTAAAACTGTGATTAGTGTGAAAATTAATGCTTCCCAATCATATCCGCTGATGTAGGTGAATTAGCAGTCACTGAGCATTCTGCCCTCTTTCCCTGAGTCTGCAGGTAAAGCCCCATGGAGCTCCTGCTGTTCATGATAAGCAACTTCCCAGACCTGCTGGTGAAGTGTCACCAAATGCTTCCCAAATGCCAGGCAGAACATTTCACTCGTTATTCTTGAACACTCAGGTCTGACTCATCCCTTCTTAGAAAGATTTTCCCAGAGGGCTCCCCCTTCCTTCCTACCATTTTCTCTTCATCCTACCACCCGACTTCCTTCCTTCCGTCATGTCTCACAGTCAATGGCCTTTGGTTAAATTATTTTCTCATTTGTTGCTTGCCTCCTCTAACTAGAATAGAAACCCCTTGAGGGCTGGGACCTTCCGTATCTAGGTAACATGTAAAGTCTGTGTGCCTGGCCCATGCCTGACATAATATATGCTAGGCATCCAATAAATATTTACACAAGCTAAGGAATTCAACTGTTGAGCTTGCTCAGAACCACTATAATTTTATTTTATTTTATTGTATTTTTATTTTTTTATTTTTTGAGATGGAGTCTTGCTCAGTCGCCCAGGCTGGAGTGCAGTGGCGTGATCTCAGCTCACTGCAAGCTCCGCCTCCCGGGTTCACGCCATTCTCCTGCCTCAGCCTCCAGAGTAGCTGGGACTACAGGCGCCTGCCACCACACCCAGCTGATTTTTTTTTTTTTGTAGTTTTGGTAGAGACAGGGTTTTACCATGTTAGCCAGGATGGATAACCACTATAATTTTAAATATGCTTCGAGGCTGATTGTAGAAGAGAAGGACAGGTTCTGAGTGATGAGAAGATCTGTGAACAAATGAAGTGCAGAAAACTCAAGTTCATGAAGGAAAACCACCACATTGCCAATCACAGGAATATCCTGCTTTTGCTTGCATGTCTGGGACGTCACCCTCTAGGCCTCTGTTGACAAGACAGCTAGGTTGCTACGCACATCATTCCACTTCCTTACCTCTCACGCATTTCGAAAATGCCCTACAAACTGAAGGGCTAGAAAGGGAGCTAGGGGAGGAAAAGAATAGAAGCAAAGACAAAGTTGTCATTCAGATTCAAGCAGAAGTGAATTTCAGAGAGGGAACCTTTGGGAAATGAGCCTGCTGATAATCAAAAGAGAGAAGAAATATTAAAGCGGATTAAATCAGGAGGTGGAAACAGAGAAGAGCAAAGAACAGTTTCAGAAGAAAAAGAGAAACACTCTTTTTGTGCCAAGAGAAGATATCACCTACATACATAAAAAACAAACAGCTGGGGCCAGGTGCGGTGTACTCCCAGCACTTTTGGAGGCTGAGGTGGGTGGATCACTCGAGGTCAGGAGTTCAAGACCAGCCTGGCCAAGATGGTGAAACCCCATCTCCACTAAAAATGCAAAAATTAGCTGGGCATGGTGGCACACGCCTGTAAACCCAGCTACTCGGGAGGCTGAGGCAGGAGAATCACTTGAACCCGGGAGTTGGAGGTTGCAGTGAATTGAGATTGTGTCACTGCACTCCAGCCTGGGCAACAGAGCCAGACAGCCTCAAAAGAAAAAAGAAAAAAAAAAGAGCCGGGTGTGGTGACATGTGCCTGTGGTCCTAGCTACTTGGGAGGCTGAGGCAGGAGGATTGCTTGAACCCAGGAGGTCGAGGCTGCAGTGAACTATGATCACACTACTGCACTCCAGCCTGGGTGACAGAAAGAGACCCTGTCTTTAAACAAACAAACAAAAAAGACTTGAATATAATGAAAATATCAACCATTAATCTACACAGAATCAGAAAGTCAGTCTTGATGTATAAAAAATCAAATTATAACTAAAGAAATGATGCTCCCAGCCAGGCATGGTGGCTCACGCCTGTAATCCCAGCACTTTGGAAGGCCAAAATGGGAGGACAGCTTGAGCCCAGGAGTTTGAGACTAGCCTGGGCAACATAGCAAGACTCCACCTCTAAAAAAAACAAAATGATGCTCTCAATGGAAAGGTGCAAGCAATACAGACACTACTTTCAGTTCGGGAAGATGCAAACATTGTAGCACAACAGTGTGTCTGTCCTTAATGCCACAGAACTGGACACTTAGATATGGTTAGATATGGTTAAAATGGTACATTTTATGTGATTTCTATGTATCATAATAAAGAATAGGAAAAAGAGGCTGGGTGCTGTAATCACGTCTGCAATCCCAGCACTTTGGGAGGCCAAGGCAGGAGGATCACTTGAGGCCAGGAGTTCCAGACCAGCCTGGGCAACATGGTGAAACCCCATCTCTACAAGAAAATAAAAAGTTAGCCAGGCGTGGTGGGGTGTGCCTGTGGTCCCAGCTACTCGGGAGGCTGAGGAGGGAGGCTCACTTGAGCCCAGGAGATCAAGTCTAGAGTGAGCCATGTTCATGCCACTGCACTCCAGCCTGGGCAACAGAGGGAGACCCTGTCTCAAAAAAAAAAAAAAAAAAAAAAAAAGGAAAAAGAGAAATACAGATACCATTACTGCATTTTTTCAGTTAAAATAAAGATTGCTTTATGTGTACTCTATTGTATTTATTCACGCATTTTTATCTTTGTAAATTTTCACTTCCCTAAGCCAAATACATTTTGAGAAGTTATTCCAAGATAATACTTAATTTCTGTAATTATATCAGGTCCCTGTCCTCCTTTTGCCCCTTTTCCTTTTTGAAGCATCCATCATTTCTGAAACACACACAAACACACATATCTTTGGGTAAAATGTGTTGTCAAAGCTGCTTGACTGTGCTGATTTTCACCCACTGCGTCTGGCTGTGTTTTTAAATTTTTTATTGTGAGATCATTTTAAATTTACAGAAGAGGTGTGAAAAGTTCAGAGAGTTCCCATATATTCTTCACTCAGCTTTCTCTTGTGTTAACATCTTACCTAACAAGAGAACAGTAATCAAATCTAAGAAATTAACCCTGGTATAAATACTATTAACTAAACTAAAGAACTTATTCAGATGTCACCAGTTTTTCCACAAATCTCCTCTTTCAGTTCCAAGATCCAAACATTGAATTTATTTGTCACATCTCCTTAGTCTCCTCCAATCTGTAACAATTTCTCAGCCTTTCCTTGTTTTTTCATAACCTGGACAGCTTTGAAAAGCACTGTCCGGTTATTTAGAACAAAGTCCCTCAATTTGGGTGTCTGATGTTTTCTCATGTTTAGATTGAGGTTATGCTTTATTGGGAAGATCAGAGGTGAAACACGCCTGGGCATATAGGATGTTGACCGGGCCAAGTGATATCAGCCTTGATTGCTTGGCAAAGGTGGAGTCTGACAATATTCTCCACAGTAAACTAAGGATTTCCCCTTTTTCTTTACTAAATATTTTGGAGGAGATGCTTTAAAAATCATACAAATATCATGTTTCTGGTTAAACTTTCACTCCTTAATTTTAGCATTCACAGGTAGATCTTACCTGCAGTAATTATTACTATGGTGCTCTAACAATGATTTTCTATTTCCCTCATTCTTTCTACATGCCTTAACTGGAATTTTCTATAAGGAAGAGGTGTGATTTTTCTCCATTTATTTATTTATTTATTCAGTTATGTATTTATTTTTTAAATTCAGTTATTTATTTAGATTAGACTTATGAAAAATTATTTTAAGTGTTATAATTAAATAGTATCATTATTTTGTTGCTCAAGTTGCTCCAGCTCAAGTCATTTGGAGCTCTTTCAGGTTGGCTCCTACCCCTTCCAATATGAACCCCCTCCTTTTAAAAATTATTTTTATTATTAAAAAATATTTTTTAACACATCCTTACTTTCTGGCACCATAAGGTTAACTCCAGGGGCATCTTGCATTTTCCCTGCCTTCAGCCAGGAATGAACAGTTCTCCCAGGAGCCCTAGGTTCCTTTGGAGGATGGAATTCAGAAACCAATATCTAGGTGCTAGGTGTGTTCACTGCTACTCAGGTGTCACTGCTTCTAGCCTCCTAACAGTAGACACAGCTAGGAAATACATGTATGTATACAAACCCACGTATACATACATATCCATAATTACTTCTATTTCTTACTTTTATCTTTTCCTTTTTTCACAGGTGTTGAGTATCCATAATTACTTCTTTACTTATCTGTACCTATATATTTATTTAAAAAAACATGAGTCCACATTGACACTGATCTCAGGACTGTGCGGGCGTGTGTGTGTGTGTGTGTGTCTGCCTGTGAGAAATAATTTGTTAAAGGCAAAGAGAATTCTGAGCTTAGATTACTAGGGTGTTGGGCTAAGTTTTGAAGAACTAGGTGTGACTTTAATAAGTGAGGCTGGAGGTAGGGGAGTAGAATGACCAGGTTATTGTCTCCAGGCAACAGTATGGCAGAGGGTAATGTGCAGAGCATCTGGGAAAGAGTGACACACACCAGAGCGGCTGGAATGGGAAATTCATGACTTGGAATAATGCTGAAAGTTAGTACGTAAACTCAGAATGCAAAGGGCCCTGAACACCAGGCCCAGAGGCCTGGACTTGACTCTGCAACAGGGACTCTAGGAAGATTCTGGGCTAGAATCCATCTGATGAGAATAGCATTCAAAAACCAAAAATGCAGGAGTGGTACACAGGAGAAAAGAGACACATGTAGCAGGGAGATGAGTAAACAGGATAATATAATAACCCTTTTCTCTATTATTATTGCCACCTTTATTTTTTGTCTTAATTGTAAATACATGCAGACCCAGAACACGTGGTCAGAAAAAGGCCTATACCTTCATGGCTCTGTACTTGTGGTGCATGTGAATGTCTTTGCAAATGTGAACAGATAGCTTGCATACATTACGTAAAGCTCTGATGCTCTTTGTCTTTTTTCTCTTTCTTACTGGTTTACTATTTTTAAAAATTGGGCTAGCGCGGTGGCTCATGCCTGTAATCCCAGGACTTTGGGAGACCGAGGTGGGAGTATTGCTTGAGGCCTAGTCAACACAGAGATCCAATCTCTACAAAAAATTAAAAAATTAGCCAGGCGTGGTAGTTTGGGTGGGTAATTCCAGCTACTCCGGAGGCTGAGGCAGGAGAGTCCCTTGAGCCCAGGAGGTGGAGGCTGCAATGAGCCATGATTGCACCACTGCACTCTAGCCTGGGTGACAGAGGGAGACCCTGTCTCAGAAAAAAAAAACAAACAAAAAAACAAACAAAAAAAACCACAAGTTGTCTAAATTCCACAATACACAAATTCCTCATGCATGTGTGTTGTAAAAACATACAAACAATTCAGCAATCCACAGATTAAGTTCAAGTTGCTCTTTACCTGTCCCTATCCTCACCACACCACCACTCCAAACCCCCATAACCAACCCCTTCTGTTTTCAGAATTAACCAACATTAACAGTGAACCTCATCCCAGTCTGTTCCATGGGGTCTTTGTATGGCCAGGAAGTCAGATCTCAACTCAATCCATCACTCTTTAAACTCTTTTTTCTGTAATTCTTATTACTGCCTGAAATTAACTAATTTACTTGTTTTTTTGTCATTCTTTTCTGACTTGGATATAAGCTCCATGAGATTAGGATATTTGGATATCTTATTCACAGTCATACCTCCAGGGCCAGTCACATAATTGAGGCTCAATAAATATTACTGAATAAATGGTTGTATGTGTAAATGTTTATAAACACACATGAACACATACAATTTTGCATTTTCATTTTATTTACTTTTTTGAGACAAGGTCTTGTTCTGTCACCCAGGCTGGAGTACAGTGACACAATCATGGCTCATTGCAGCCTCCACCTCCTGGGCTTAGGCAATCCTCCTGCCTCAGCCTCCCAAGCAGCTGGGATTAAAGGCGTGAGCGACAGCACCTGGCCATTTCTTTGCATTTAAAAAATACTGGCTGAGTGCAGCGGCTCAAGTCTATAATCCTAGCACTCTGGGAGGCCAAGGCAGGCAGAACGGATTGCTTGAGCCCAGGAGTTCAAGAATAGCCTGGGCAACATAGCAAAACCTCGTCTCTACAAAAAATATAAAAATTAGCCGGGTGTGGTGGTGCATGCCTGTAGTCTCAGCTACTCAGGAGGCTGAGGTGAGAGAATCACCTGAGCCTGGGGAGGCTGAGGCTGCAGTGAGCCATGACAGCACTACTGCACTCCAGCCTGGGTGACAGACTGAGACCCATGTCAAAAAAAACAAAAACAAAAGAAAGAAAAGATTACCAACAGAATCATACTATACACGCCATACTTTCTAATTGTCTACTTTGGGATACTTCCCTTTAATTTTATGTGTGCAGACAACAAAGAACATTCTGTTTGATGCTGCATATTCTCAAGTATCCTCTTTGATATTCTTGAAATAGTTTAAGATAGTGGAGAGAATAATGAATACTTGGAAAATAATGTTGCTATATAATGCTTTCTTTTCTGATTTGTTGTTGTTGTTGTTTTTGAGAGAGTCTTGCTCTGTCGCCCAGGCTGGAGTGCAGTGGTGTGATCTCGGCTCACTGCAACCTCTGCCTCCTGGGTTCAAATAATTCTCCTGCCTCAGCCTCCCAGGTAGCTGGATGCCATCACGCCCGGCTAATTTTTGTATTTTTAGTAGAGACAGGGTTTCGCCATGTTGGCCAGGCTGGTCATGATCTTTTCTGTTTTAAAATATATATATAATTGGGAGTTTGTAATAAAATAAATACGCATTCTTAAGTAGTGTTCCACACTGTTTTAATCTGAGATTTTAAGATTGTTCTTTTTGTTAAATTATTACCTTAAACTGGGTTGGCACAGGAGAAAATTAAAGCCTATCAATTTTTATTTTTGTTTCTATTGTGCCCCCTTGTGGAATTACATAGAACTTACATATTCATTTTTGTAACGTTCTAACAAAGAGCAGGGTGTACCAATATCATGGCTGCATTCAGGCAGCGCCAATCAATGAAGTAGACTCTTCTGATCGGTTTAGTCTTTGCAAACAAGATTCTGATTGCTTCTGAGTTGAGCAAAGCAATGATGGCTTTGTTCAAGATGGTTCTTCTAAAATTCTGGCTCATTAAACTTGTGTTTGGTCTTTGATTTCATCATTTCAGCTGTGTGGCCAACTGTTAGAACTGCATGCAGGACGTTTTCCACAGGCCTTGCGTAACTGAAAGTATCTGGTTTCTCCGGCATGTTCTGAGATAATGGCTCTCTAAGATCTTCCATCTGCTTCCATGCTTGCTTTTGGCTTGCTTCCTCCTCTTATCAGGTGTTGCAATCCCAGCCAGCAAGCACACAGTATCTTTCCTTGTTGGCTGTAGACATTCCGTTAGCCATGGCAACTGTCATTTAAAGCAGAGTCTAGTTTCTTAGTCAGATGGTGCCTCCCCAGAGAATGTGTTGCTGAAAACAGGATCACTGGATCACAAGGAACTGTAGCTCTTCACTCAAATTAGACTGATTTTCAAAGAAGCTTTTCCCTTTTCTTACATTTGAGACTCTAATACAGCCATCATTTACTGAGTAGACAGTGGGTTCAGGGCTCGGCACTTTTATAAGTTATATTTTTAAATCCTCTCTGTCACTTTTTGAAGCAGTGGTTAAAGCCCTTTTTATAAGACCATCCATCCATTTGTCTGTCTTTCCATCCACTGTCCATCCCCCTATCCATCTATACATCCATCTTTCCTTCCACCCATTCATCCATCAAAACAGTTTTACAGAGTGCCTTCTGTTAGTATGTACCAGATATTTCTGTAGGTGCAGAAGATCAAAGACCTTTTACATTTTTTTCTTTTTTTTAAATTGAATTTTTGTAGAGAAGATCTCACTGTGTTGCCCAGGCCAGTCTTGAACTACTGGCCTCAAGCATCCTCCCACCTCTGCCTCCCAAAATGCTGGGATTGTAGGCATGAGCCACCGTGCCTGGCCAAGATTAAAGATCCTTGCCCTGAGAGGGCTTACATGCTCCTGAGAAAAGCCAAAAAATAAATGAGTAAAGTGTGTAGTATTCCAACTTTGAAGATGGTAGGATATGGAAAACTAAAGCAGGGATGAGGAGCAATTATAAATACAAACACCTCACTAAACTGGCGAGTCTGAGCAAAGACATATATTCTACTTCTTTTTTCTTTACCCATTTAACAGTTAAAGAGTGGAAGGTTCAGGTGAATTTTCCTAAGGAGGTATTTTGGGAACACTTTAGGAATGTCTTCTACAAGTAGAGGAGAAAACGCCGTCACTAATATTCTAAGAAGTAGGGCAGAATGACTATTCTTTAGGAGAATCTTGGGCTTCAATCCAGACTCCAAGATTTACCCCAGGAAAAGGATTTAGTTTTCCTCAATTTCAGTTTCCTCATTTGTAAAGAGGATGCAAATGAGCATATTCCTCAAAGAGTTGGGGAAAAGTTAATGAAATCATAAATCTAAAGATCGCAGCCTGGGTTAAGTGCAGTAGGCATTGGGTGGTCATTGGCCACCTACCATTCATTCCTCTTTTTTCAGTGTTATGTCCTGAAGACATATTTTAAAGCAGCATTTCTTAAACTATTTTCAACTGTACCTCATAGTAAAAAATGCATTTTCATCACAATTCTAGTTTATGCATACATAAATATGTAAGACAGAAATGTCAAGAAAAATACTTGTTTTTACTAAATGCAATGCATATTTATTCTATTCTATTTCACTTTTTTTTTAAAAAGCTGATAATAATCCACTAAACTTGTTTCAAGAGTCACTGGTGGGTTATTCCTCACAATTAGGGGAAACTCGGAATAGTCAAATAGTTAACTAAAACTTAGTAAATAATATACACAGACAGGTAGGCAGACATATGGACAAAGAAGTAAAAATGGTCCTTCCTCTATGTCCTCCACCAAATTCTCTACTATTTTCTTTCCAGAGAAAACCACCAATTCCAATTATTTAAATTGATTCTGTAGGTATATACCTCTGTGTGTCTAAATAATATACCTTATCTATTAACTTCCTACCCTGGAAGAATAGGTTTTAGCTCTCTTTCACACAAATTCCCAACCCCACACATATACCTTCCCATCCCCCAATACAATTATATCAAAATATCATTTAGATCAATATACAGTATTATGATGGCCATGAAAACATTATTTCCAGTGAAGCCACAAAATGAGTAGCAATACTTTCCCTCTCTGTACAAGTGTTTTTCCTGGAATTAATGACTCTTTTTGCTGTTGTTAATTCGTTTCGGGTTTTTTTTTTGTTTTTTTTTTGCTTTTTTTTTTTTGAGATGGAGTCTCACTCTGTCACCCAGACTGGAGTGCAATGATGCGATCTCAGCTCACTACATCTTCTGCCTCCTGGGTTCAGGTGATTCTCCTGCCTCAGCCTCCCGAGTAGCTGGGACTACAGGCATAGTCTACCACACTTGGCTAATTTTTGTATTTTTAGTAGAGACAGAGTTTCACCATGTTGGTCAGGCTAGTCTCAAGTGATTCATCTGCCTCGGCCTCCCAAAGTGCTGGGATTATAGGCATGAGCCACTGTTCTGGCCAGTTTTCTATATGTTTATTAAAGTTTCTTCCATGACTTCCTGATTTTCTCTTCTTTTTTATTTTTTATTTATTTTTTTTGAGACGAAGTCTTGCTCTGTCACCCAGGCTGGAGTGCAATGGCGCGATCTTGGCTCACTGCAACCTCCGCCTCCCGTGTTCAAGCAATTCTCCTGCCTCAGCCTCGGAAATAGCTGGGGCTACAGGCACGTGCCACCACACCCAGCTAATTTTTTGTATTTTTAGAAGAGATGGAGTTTCACTGTGTTAGCCAGGATGGTCTTGATCTCCTGACCTCGTGATCCACCCACTTTGGCCTCCCAAAGTGCTGGGATTACAGGCATGAGACACCGCGCCCAGTCGGCTTCCTGATTTTCTCCAACCAGGATGCTGTGCAGCTATCATCTCCTTTCCCCTGATACTCCTTTCACGCCCCCTTTGAGTAGTATTCCCTGCTTCTAGGATCTCACATCTTCATCTTTCTTAATGTACTCCATTTCAGTGGAGTACATTAGACTCACAGGAGGAATTACAGAAGACTCACGGGAGGTAAATATTTTGAAGTGGTGCACATCTGAAAATGTCTTGCGACCTAGACACTTAATTCGTAGTTTGGCTGGGTATAGAATTCTAGATTGAAAATAATGTTGCCTGTGAATTTTAAAGGTATTGCTCCAATATTTTGGCACTTTGCCCACTACTGTTGAAGAGTTTGAAGCCCTTTTGATTTCTGATTTGGGGAATGTGACTTTTTCTTCCCTTTCTGATAGCTAATATTATCTTCTATTTCACCTGTTGTTCTGAAAGTCAGTCAATATGCCTGATATGGTATGGTTTCTTCCATCATATGTGATGTCTTCTGATGGATTCTCTCAATCTGGGAATTTATGTCTGCTTGTTCTGGGAAATTTTCTTGAATTAATTTCACTGTTGATTCCCTATCCTGTGGGTTCTCTGATTTTTCTTTCCGGAGCTCCTATTGTTCAGATGTTGGACCAGTCCTCTGAGTTTCTGATCATTTTATTGCTATTCTCCTTCTATTTAGTTTTTGTTTTTTGCTGTACTTTCAGAAAGAGTTCCTCAATTTTCCCAATTCTTCTGTTGAGTTCTATTTCTTTCTGCTGTACTTTTAATGTACAAGAGGTTTTTTTAATCCTCTAAATATTTCATTTTTGACATAGAATCCCATGCTTCTTTAATACATATTGTGTCTTATTTTATTCCTCTAGGATCCTAATAATAATTTCTTTAGAAGTTTTATTCCTCTTCCATATATGATTTTCTGTAGGTTGATAAGCTCCCTTTGTTTGTTTTGAACCCTGTCTTTCCTATTAGAGGGTTTCTTCAAATGTCTAGCAATCACTGGATCTCTATTCATATTCCAGCTATTTGGAAGTAGGTGGAGTAAGCCTGTCAGCTATGCACATCATTGGAGGAAGATCTGGTGGCCACTCTAATGGGGAATCCTCCCATGTCAATGTTCTTAAATCTCCATAGATATGCTTCCAAATCTCTGTAATTTTCTTTGCAAGGTTCTGGGCTCTACATGGTAGAAATAGGCCTGGGGTCTTAACATTCATGTGTAAGTTTTTTACTGAATCTCATGTTTTCAACATAATATCCTTAACTGTACCTGGATTCTCCTAGTCCAGAGACCCCCTGTTTTACTTTCTTTAGAAACTAAACTTCCAATATTTTGCCCAAGGGAGAATCAAATTCCAAGTTAAACAGTATGAAACAGGCAATCTGAAGGCATAACTGCTTTTCAAACATAAATGTAACTACACCTCCTGATTTTAGGTTCATCTTCATTGCCATCTCCAGACATAGCTGATGCCACTAATTCATTGGCTTTGGGGATCTTTTTGCCATATATATCATTTGCTTCTGCGTTTTCCCCATTGCTGGTTAAAGATTTAGCTGTCTCAAGTTAAGGTTGGTAAATACTATTCTGGTTGTCCTAGAATATATTTATGCTATTTAAAAAAATTAATTATCAGCTAGGCACGGTGGCTCATGCCTATAATCCCAGCACTTTGGGAGACTGAGGCGGGCAGACTGCTTGAGCCCAGGAGTTTAAGACCAGCCAGGGCAATACAGCAAGACCCGTCTCTACAAAAAAATACAAAAATTAGCCTGGCATGGTGGTGCACACCTGCAGTCCCAGCTACTCAGGAGGCTGAGATGGAAGGATCACTTGAACCCAGGAGGAGGCTGAGGCTTCAGTAAGCCGTGATCACACCACTATACTCTAGCCTGGGTGACAGACCAAGACCATGTCTCAAAAAAAAAGCAAATAAAATAAAACTAAAATTAACTATCAATTTTTGTATAGTTTTAGGAAAGAATGAACACAAATACAAATAATTTCCTTGCCATCTTTAATCAAACACAAGCCCAGCTGGCTAAGCTCCTCTTTCATTCTGAGAACTCCCAACATCCTTTCCTTTCTTTATTATTATTATTCTTAATTTTTGAGACAGGATCTCACTCTGTTGCCTGAGTTGGAGTGCAGTGGGGCCATCACAGCTCAACTGCAGCCTCGATCTCCTGGGGCTCAAGTGATCCTTCAAGCTCAGCCCCCCAAGCTGCTGGGACTACAGACCTGTGCCACCACACCCGGTTAATTCTTTGTAGAGACAGGGTGTCACTTTGTTGCTCAGGCTGGTCTTGAACTCCTGGGCTCAAGTCATCTTCCCATCTTGGCGTTCTAAAGTGTTGGGGTTACAAGTACGAGCCACTGTGCCTAGCCCCAACATCCTTTCAATCAAATTCTCTTCTGATTAACTCAGCCTGAATCAATTATGATCACGTTCATTCATTTTTCTTTTTTCTTAATATTTGTACTTACTATAGCCAACATCATATATGATCACTTTCAACCAAAGAACTATGTTACAGTAAGTAATCAACATATATTATTATGATTCTTATACTAGGCTTCTTAAGAAATATAACGACTCTTCAGTTGTAGAATTATGGCATCTATTAGCATTTACTAGCAACTATTGCAACTATTAGCATCTAATACTATGATGCTAATTATGCTGGAGTCAAAAATACAATTCCCTACAATGTGACTGATGTTATAATAGGAGTGTTACCTGCTAGGACATGTTTATGATTGTTCTTGGTTAGTTACGGCTTGGCCAACTGGGCCAAAAAAAATGATGTTGCTATTAATCAAGATAAAGTCCTTTTTGGAAAGAGAATTAACTATCTCAGTAGTTTCACGCCACATATCAGTCCTAAAAAAATAGGTATAATAATAAAAATAGCATCTAACACTTACTATGTGCCAGGCATTGTTTCCAAGGGTGTTAAATGTATTAACTAATTTGAATTTTCACAACACTATGAGATAAGCAATATTATTATTCTCTTTTTACAGATGAGTAAATGGAGGCAAGGAAAGTTGAAATTATTTCTTCTGGTTACAAAGTGGTTAAGTGGTAGAAACAAGATTTAAATGTATTTGGGCTGCTTCCAGAGCCTGGGGTCTTAACAACTATACCATACTCTCTCTATATAATAATATCTCAAATTAATTTGTCTCCATTAAATGCTTCCTAATACTGTGGCTATTACATTTTCTAAAGGCCACACTTTGTATATTATCTCATATTCCTCACCTTAACAAAGTAACTGGACCTCTCTGAAGGCCTGAGAAGAAATGTTATATAACTATTCATTGTTAAGTCAAACAGATGTTTATTGTTTGCCCTCCCCTTCATATCTTCTTCCATCTCCTGACAAGATCCACTCTCCTTGGTAAAACCCAATCCATGTGGCTTAAATGCTGTTGGCCCCTGTGGTCCATGGAAGAGAATGTGACTCAAGTCAAGCCAATCTGAGTATCCTGTCTTCGTGGACATAATGATTGGTTCAGAAATAAGCACGACTTTGGATTAGACAATGGTTTATTAGATATGACACCAAAAGCACAACAAAAATGGAAATAGATAACTTTGAATTAAACAAAATTAAATACTTTCGTGTTGCCAATGACACTATTAAAGTGGGCCGCGTGCAGTGGCTCATGCCTGTAATCTCAGCACTTTGGGAGGCTGAGGCAGGTGGATCAACTGAAGTTAGGAGTTTGAGACCAGCCTGGCCAACATGGTGAAACCCCATCTCTACTAAAAATACACACAAAAAATTAGCTGGGTGTGGTGGTGGGCACCTGTAATCACAGCTACTGGGGAGGCTGAGGCAAGAGAACTGCTTGAACCCAGAAAGCAGAGGTTGCTGTGAGCCAAGATCGTGCCATTGCACTCCAGAAAACTCTATCTCAAAAAAAAAAGAAGTTAAAAGACAATCCACAGAATTCAAATTTGTCCATTTCACCTAAATTACCTAATTTATTGACATACAATTATTCATAGTATTGCTTTATAATCCTCTTATTTTGGTAATGTTGGTAGTTATGTTCCCTCTTTCCTTCCTGATTTTAGTAGTTTGAGTCTTCCTTTGTTTTCTAGCTCAGTCTACCTAAAGGTTTGTCAATTTTGTTGATCTTTTCAAAGTACCAATTTTTAGTTTTGGTGTTACTCCTCTACTGTTTTTTCTCTTCTCTGTATCATTAATTTTCAGTCGAATCTTTATTATTTCCATCCTTCTGCTTGCTTGGATTTAGTTTGTTCTTCTGAGGTGCTGTAAAGTGGAAGGTTAGGCTATTGACTTGAGGCCTTTCCTCATTTGTACTGCTGAAGTTTATAAATTTCCCTCTAAACCCTGTGTTAGGTGTCTGCCATAAGTACTGGTATGTTGTATCTTCATTTTCATTGTAGTTTCCCTTGTAGTTTCTTCATAAAGCCATTGGCTATTTAGAAGTATGTTACTTAGGCTGGGCGTGGTGGCTCACGCCGTAATCCCAGCACTTTGGGAGGCTGAGGTGGGCGGATCACGAGGTCAGGAGATCGAGACCATCCTGGCTAACATGGTGAAACCCTGTCTCTACTAAAAATACAAAAAATTAGCCATGCGTGGTGGCAGACACCTGTAGTCCCAGCTACTCTGGAGGCTGAGGCAGGAGAATGGGGTGAACTCGGGAGGTGAAGCTTGCAGTTAGCTGAGATTGCGCCACTGCACTCCAGCCTGGGGACAGTGCAAGACTCCGTCTCAAAAATAAAAAAAAATAAAAAAATAAAAAATAAAGAAGTATGTTACTTAATTTCTACATTTTTGTTAACTTCCCAAATTTCTTTCTGTTACTGACTTCTAATTCCATTCCACTGTGGTCAGAGAACATACTTTGTATGACTTCAATCCTTTAAGTTTTTTACAGCTTCTTTTATGGTACAACATATGGTCCATTCTGGAGAAAGTTTCATGTGCACTCACAAGAACGTATTCTACTGGTGTTGGGTGGAGGGTCCTAAAGAAGTCTGTTGGTTCAGCTGGTTTATAGTGTTGTTCTTCTATTTCCATGTTGACATTCAGCCTAGTTGTTCAATCCATTATTGAAAGTAAGGCAGCTGGGTGCAGTGGCTCATGCCTGTAATCCTAGCACTTTGGGAGGCTGAGGCAGGTGGATCACTTGAGCCCAGGGGTTTGAGACCAGCCTGGGCAACAGGGTGAAACCCCATCTCTAAAAAAAGTATGAAAATTAGTTGGGTTTGTTGGTGCACACCTGTAGTCCCAGCTACTTGAGAGGCTGAGGTGGGAGGATCACCTGAGCCTGGGAGGTCAAAGCTGCAGTGAGCCATGATCATACCACTGTACTCTAGCCTGGGTGACAGAGTGAAACCCTGTGTCAAAAAAAAAAAAAAGAAAAGAAAAAAAAAGAAAAAGAAAAGAGGGGCACTTATATCTCCTACTACTGTTGGTGAATTGCTTATTTATATCTTTTTTTTTTGAGACTGGGTTTCACTCCTGTTACCCAGGCTGGAGTGCAGTGGCATGATCTTGGCTCATTGCAATCTCCACCTCCCCGGCTCAAGCAATTCTCCTGCCTCAGTCTCCTGAGTAGCTGGGACTATAGGCACATGCCACCACGCCCAGCTAATTTTTGTATTTTTAGGAGAGATGAGGTTTCACCATGTTGGCCAGGCTGGTCTTGAACTCCTGAGCTCAAGTGATCTGCCCACCTCAGCTAGAATTACAGGCATGAACCATCTCCTATAGAGAGCACACAGTTTGACTGTATTCTTTATCAACTATAACTGCAACTCTGTTTTTTGTTTTGTTTTTTTTTTTGAGATGCAGTTTTGCCCTTTTTGCCCAAGCTAGAGTGCAATGACGCAATCTCAACTCACTGCACCCTCTGCTTCCCGGGTTCAAGTGATTCTCCTGGCTCAGCCTCTCAAGTAGCTGGGATTACAGGTGCACGCCACCACGCCCAGCTAATTTTGTATTTTTAGTAGAGATGGCATTTCACCATGTTGGCCAGGCTGGTCTTGAACTTCTGACCTCAGGTGATCCGCCTGCCTCGGCCTCCCAAAGTGCTGGGATTACAGGCATGAGCCACTGCACCTGGCCTGCAACTCTGCGTTTTTATTTGCTTGTTGAATCCATTCACATTCAATGCTATTATTTATATAGTAGAATTTATGTCTGCCATTTTGCTTTTTGTTTTCTGTATGTCTCATATTTTTGTTGTTCCTCTATTTTTTCTTTTCTGCTTTATTTTGCATTAAGTGAATATTTTCTTTTTTCTTTTTTTTTGAGGGGGTACCAAATTTCTTTATTTGAAGGAATGGGACAAATCAAAGAACTTAAGTGGATGTTTTGGTACGACTTATAGAAAAAGTAAAGGAAACCCCAACATGCATGCACTGCCTTGGTGACCAGGGAAGTCACCCCATGGCTATGGGGAAATTAGCCTGAGGCGTAACTTTCCTTATCACCGTCTCCCAGGGTGTGCTTGTCAAAGAGATATTCTGCCGAGCCAGATTCTGGTGCTCCCATCTTGCACAAGTTGGTCACGTGGCCACCCAATTCTTTGATGGCTTTCACCTGCTCATTCAGGTAATGTGTCTCAATGAAGTTACACAAATAGGGGTCATTTTTGTCAGTGGCCAGTTTGTGCAGTTCCAGTAGTGACTGACTCACATTTTTTTTTCCCCCAAATGTAATGCACACTCCATCGCATTCAGCCCGCTCTCCCAGTCGTCACAGTCTGGTTTCTTGATATCCTGAAGGAAGATTCGGCCACCTCGTTGGTTCTGCAGCTTCATCAGTTTCTCGGCATGTTCCCTCTCCTCATCAGATTGGTGAAGAAAGTATTTGGCAAAGTTCTTCAAAGCCACATCATCGCGGTCAAAGTAGTAAGACATGGACAGGTAAACGTAGGAGGCGTAGAGCTCCAGGTTGATCTGGCGGTTGATGGCGGCCTCTGAGTCCTGGTGGTAGTTCTGGCGCACCTGCGAGGTGGACGTGGTCGTCATGGCTGCGGCTAAGGAGAGGCGGCGGTGGCTGCACGGCGCTGGAGCGGCGGCGGGCCTTGGGGCGGTACCGGGGGCGCGGTGAAGAGGTGACGGAGGACTGGCTATGGGCGGCCGGCCGGGATGGGGGACGAACGCCGGGTTCCGTCCAAGCACTGTTGAAGCAGGCAACCCCGACGACTCTCGGCGAAGAACGTCTGGCAAAGTGAATATTTTCTAATAGAGCATTTTGATTTATTTTTTTCATTTATTTATTTATTTTTTTTTAAGAGTTATTTCCTCAGTGGAGCACAAACTGCCCCCACAGTCTGATCCAATTAAATTAAGGACCATTTGAATTTTTGAGGCCAGTCTGTGATGTCTGTTATGACACCAGGAGGCCACTTTTTACCTGCATTGTCCTCTGGCTCTCCCTTGTAAACTAACTGGCCTGTGGTTTAGCTTGCTGTTCTCATGAAGCTGCAAGCCTCCTCTTAATTAAGAAACACCCTGGCTTCCAGGCCACACCTCCATGGAATTTAGGCTCTGCAACACATAGCTAGCTAGTAGCAATGAGAAATGCTGATGGCTTGCGCCTCCCAAGGAGATACCATGTTCCTCAACTGGGAGCTGGAGAGAGAGGAATACCTGTGTTCTTGAATGGACTACCTGAAGGTGCATTTTTATCACACTGGACTGGAAGGGGGAAGGAGGGAGGTTGTGGTTCAAATGTCACAGATTCTCACTCTTCTTACCAAGTTTTAGTAGATGTTCTTGAATAAATGTTCCTTCATTTGCCTAAGTTCTTAGGACAATTTCTGAAGTATTTAGATAGTTATTTTAAAAATAATTTTCACAAGTTATGCTTGTTTCACTGGGGAGCAATTCCACAGGGCTCCTAATGCCACCATTTTGGAAGTTGCTACCTTGCCATGCTCTTTTTCTGCCGTAGTTGCTAAGCTGCTAGAATTTGGATTTCAGGCTGCTTCGAGCAATCATCAGGCTTATGGAGTAGCCTTGCAAGGGACTGAAAGAGAGAGACAGAGTCCTGATGACATTATGTGAGCCTCTGGATCTAGCTGTGCTTGGAATCAGCCCTACAGTGTGGACTTTGCAGTTAGATAAGCCAACAAATTAATTTCCTTCTTTGCTAGTTGGAGTTGAGTTTCTCTCACATATAACTAAGAGTTGTAGCTAATATCCTGAATGTCAAACTTTTAATAGTGTATGAGTAAATGATAAGTACTGTGGAAAGCTTGTTCAACAAAATTGGTATCTAGGGTCATTTCATGTAATCATTTAGGTAGCTATCTCATCCAAATAATTTATGGCCTCTTGCTGCTTGATGAAATGTATAAAAATCATTTATGGTGATTCTAATTGATGTTCCCCTTAATAAGGATTTTTAATATATTCCTATATGTGTGTCAATATTTGTTAATATCCAAACGGTTTGTTGCAAGGATGTCTCAATGTTAACTGCAAATACTGAGGTGTAATATTAATAATAATATAGAGTTCTGACCTTAATTATAAAAAGTTCTAAAAAGTATGATAAGCTTCCCTTTTCCATTAGCCTACAGCTAACTCATGAAGACATCATTGGTAAGCATGCAGATTTCAAAACATTAGAACCAGTTACGGGTCTCTTTAACAAGCCGTAAGTGGAAAAGAGAAGATTATACGTTGTTGCTTTCACTACAATATCTAAAAGCTAGGTAATCTAAGATTTATCTTTATTTGGCATGGTAGTCCTTTGAAATATTAAGGAGTGGGACAAGTTTCTTGGAAATATGGAGTCAGAAAACTTTCAGAATACATTTTCAGGTTAAAGCTATAACTAATTTGGCCAGGTGTGGTGGCTCACACCTGTAATCCCAGCACTTTAGGAGGCCTAGGAAGGAGGATCACTTGAACCCAGGAGTTTGAGACCAGCCTGGGCAACATGGTGAGACTCTTGTCTCTACAAAAATTTTAAAAATTAGCTGGGCATGGTGGTGTGTACCTGTGGTCCCAGCTACTCAGGAGGCTTAGGTGGGAGGATCACTTGAGCCCAGGAGGTTGACGCTGCAGTGATCCATGATTGCACCACTGCACTCTAGCCTGGGCAACACAGTGAGACCCTCTCTAACTCCTTCCTTAAATATGGCTATCTATGGTGAATGTTGGGAGCAAAAAACACATCAGACATTATTATAACCTTGGAGCTTATTAAAACTTGGTAAAAACAAAAACAAAACATTTCTCCCTGGATAGAACCTTACCCTACCTCAAATTACCATATTGGGTACCACTTACTAATAATGTCTCTAAAGGTTCCGCAATCCAGTGATGTCTGTCATGTTTTACCTATCTCTAGGATTCCCAGAAGACCACAGTTATTGAGGAGAGAAGTCTTCATAATTAAACAGGCACAGCATGTAGCAAAATGTACAGATCTATTATAAAATCTCACTACTTCCAGTTAATTGGGGGAAAGGTGATGTGAATTCATACAACTCAATTACTCTTACAGATGTAAAGGATTTCTGGCCTTTACTAAGAAAATAAGAGAAAAGTATTCCAGAATCAATTTTAATGAACACATTTGATTTATTTGTAATTGGTATTATTGTTTTAAATATTTTAAGCTTCTGAATTACCTGAAAGAAATATGCATTTTAGAACGCTTAATCAAGCCATCTGCAGTTTAGTTTGCATTCATAATGGTCCCATGTCATAGGACCATTATTCACCAAAGTAGAGGAGTAAATGTCCACTGATTTGTAGGAGTTCATAAATTTTGAGTTGGTGGGATCTGAATCACACTAACTGCACTTGAAAATCTAATTGGCTTGAGTTGCAAAGACTTATGCTCTGATATTATTCAGATAGTAAAATCTTAGTTGAGAAAGGGTCTCTTCCACAGTTTTGGGTAGATGACAGCCTCTTGGAAAATGGGTGGGACCATGGTCCTCAGTCAACTGACTACCTGATAGAATGTTTGCACTTTAGGATCTCCATTTTCTCTGTGCTCCTGAGGCAGCACACCTGATATGGTTTTATAGAGATGAATTCCAAGGAAAACACAACCTAGATTTTATTTAAAATTACCCTCAAGATCAATACATCTCACTGATGCCCAAAAATGCCATGTTCATAATCTGCTGTTGTGATATACAACTAGGAAAAGGTAAATGTCCTGTCAACCACAATCTCTCTTTATTGTTTTTAAAGAGGGCTCGTTTCCATTATCAGAAGCAGATAAGGAATGCCAGCACCTATTTGTCATTCAAAACCAAGCACTTACTTAGCTGGGAAAGAATTAAGGCCATTAGGTGATGAATTTTTTTTTTTTTAAATAATGGTAATAAAGTCACAATTCAAGGTCAACAAAAATTCAGATGTTGTTTCACTGGGTAGCTAATATTTTGGATAGAATGCGAAGACCATTTCCCAACATTACCTTTGGTTTTCTAATACTTATTTTTTGCAAAAATGGAGACAAGAAACAGAAACCTAACATTTTCTCTCACCTCAAAAAGTAATCAGTTTTTATATCACCAACCTAGAGATTTTTGTGTCAATTGGAGGGAGTCTTTTCCTACCCCAGTTTTTATGAGATTATGTATAAAGGTCTGTGACATGTGAAGAATAGATGACGTGGCCAGGCGCAGTGGCTCATGCCTGTAATCTCAGCACTTTGGGAGGCCGAGGCGGGCGGATCACCTGAGGTCAGGAGTTCAAGATCAGCCTGATCAACATGGTGAAACTCTGTCTCTACTAAAAATACAAAAATTAGTGGGGCATAGTGGTATGTGCTGAAATCCCAGCTACTTGGGGGATTGAGGCAGGAGAACTGCTTGAACCCAGGAGGCGGAGGTTGCAGTGAGCTGAGATTGTGCCACTGCACTCCAGCCTGGGCGACAGAGTGAGACTCTGTCTCAAAAAAAAAAAGAAAAAGAAAAATAGATGATGTAATGAGCAAGTGAGCTTGGGCAGCTGATTGCTGCCAACAATTCGTTCAGGGTTTGTTCTGCTCACAGGTCTCTGCGTAGGAAATGCTAAAAGGGCTACTCCCCAGTTAGTGTTTCCAGAGCCACAGATGTGAAGATTCCTTCTGCTTGAGTATCCTCAGGCACCTCAAAATCAAAGTATGACCCAAATTAAACTCATTTGACCCTTTTACCAAAACTGCTTTTCCCTGTCTTTTCTATCCCTAAATGATCCTGCCATTTATTTCTTAGGTTGAGCCATAAGAAATTGCCTTTTTTGTAGGTCATTAATGGTTGAATATTGGCAATTTCAAATGGATCAACCTTAACAGTTGTTCAGGTTAAAAAAAACCTGGTAAAATCCTTCTCATGTCACTCCCCCTTCAAGTCTTACAGTGAGACAATCATGAAGGTTGGTAAATTCTGTTTCAGGCAGGTCCATTATCCATCTCTAAGGCAACCATCAAAGCCCAAGCCAAGTTAGTGAGCTGGCTTCACCAATCCTGTCCGCGCTGCCATAAACCAGAGTGTCTTCTTTAAAACACAAGTTAGAACATGCCACTTGCTGCAAAAACTCATCCAGTGGCTTCCCACTGCCCTTAAGAAAAAGACTGGGCTGAGTGCTGTGGCTCTCATCTGTAATTCCAGCACTGTGGGAGGGCAAGGTGGGAGGACCGCTTGAGCCCAGAAGTATGTGAGGAGTATGTGACCAGGTTGGCAACATAGCAAGACATCATTTTACAAAAAATAAAAAAATTAGCTAGGCATGGTGGCTCATATCTGTAGTCCCAGCTACTTGTGAGGCTCAGGTGGGAGGATCACTTGAGCCCAGGAGTTGGAGGCTGCAGTGAGCCATGACTGTACCACTGCACTCCAGCAGGGGCAACAGAGAGTGACCTTATCTCTTTAAAAAAAAAAAAAAAAAAAAAAAAAAAAAAAGACCAGATACTTCTAGATGGCTTGCTGAGCCTGCAAGCTCCAGTCTCTGTTGATTGCTTCACTCTCATCTCACTTTCTATTTTTTGGTTACTATGACCTTCTTTTATTTTCTTAAACATGGCCCTTCCCATCTTAGGGCCTTTGTATATACTGTTCCATCTGCCTGGGCCCCTCTTTTCTCTCATGACCCCCAAGGCCCTTGTCACCTAGTAACCCTTACTTCTCCTTTATTCATGTCTGCATAAATGCCACTGCTGGGCAGGCATGGTGGCTCATGCCTGTAATCCTACTACTTTGGGAGGCCAAGGCGAGAGAATCACTTAAGCACAGGAGTTCAACATCAGCCTGAGCAATATAGCAAGACCCCATCTCCACAAAAAAAGATGCCACTGCCTCAGGAGAACCTTCTATGACCAGGATGGAACCCCATGTTACATACATCCATGAGACTATCTCCTCTTAGTACTGGTCATACTTCCAATTATTTGTTCAAGGCCCTACTAGACTCAAGCTTCAAGAAAACAGGACCATGGTTGTCTTATTACCGTGTCACCATCACTGAGCCAGGCCCCAGCACCCTAGTGGGCACTCAACAAATGTCTACTGAAGGCATGAATCCCTCACAAAAATTAAGGCAACTGACAATTCAAAGTTGCCATCCCTGCGCAATATTATTCTCACTTTTGATATATCTTTTTTCTATTGAATATTTTATTTTTATTATTATTTGATTTTTAAAATTTTATTTCTTTATTTACTTTTTTGAGACACGGTCTCACTCTGTCACGTAGGCTGGAGTGTGATGGTGCGATCATGGCTCACTGCAGCCTCAACCTCTTGAGCTCAGATGATCCTTTCACCTCAGCCTCCCAAGTAGCTGGGACTACAGGCATGCGCCACCATGCCCAGCTAATTTTTTTTTGAGATGGAGTTTTGCTCTTGTTGCCCAGGCTGGAGTGCAGTGGCGTGATCTTGGCTCCCTGCAACCTCTGTCTCCTGGGTTCAAGCGATTCTCTTGCCTCAGCCTCCTGAGTAGCTGCGATTACAGCCATACACCAGCAAGCCTTGCTAATTTTTGTATTTTTAGTAGAGACAGAGTTTCACCATGTTGGCCAGGCTGGTCTTGAAATCCTAACCTCAGGTGATTCACTTGCCTCAGCCTCCCAAAGTGCTGGGATTATAGGCGTAAGCCACCACACCCCGCCTAATTTTTGTATTTTTTGTAGAGATGGGATTTCGCCATGTTGCCCAGGCTGGTCTCAAACTCCTGTGCTCAAGTGATCCGCCTGCCTTGGCCTCCCAAAGTACTGGGATTATAGGTGTGAGCCACCGTGCCGGCCTCAAGATTTTAAAAAAGCAACCAAAAACATGCAGTTTAAAAATTCATTAAACTAAAAGACTAAACCAAAATTCTGGACCCTTTTGGAATGATAGCCTAGCATGGCCATAACTAGTAGTCGTTATTGTTATAAGAGAAATAACAATAATCAAGGCTAATATTTATTGAGGGCCAGCTATGTGCCAAGCCTATGGATGAAACTGAAGTTAGTAAAGTTGGGGGATTTAACGAGGTTCACAGGAGCCAGTAAACGATGGAACCATAGTCACAAAGACCAATGATCCAAGGCAGGATTCGAATGCTCACAGTCCCTCGGTCTTTCGGTATGACAACCTCCAGAACACAGGGATCCTCTCTACATGCTGCAGACTTAGAGCATCAGCTCCAGGATCCAAGAGACACAGGTTTTCAGCTGTTAAGTTAAATGTTTCTACACACATCTCGGCTAATTTTACCTTATTTCCAAGAGCAAGCTACAACTTATTAAAAACAGGTGTTCCTACCGGAAGAAAGAGTCTCTGGGCAGCACAGGGTTTGAACAATTTCTTCCACTCCTGAGGGTTTCCAACAGAAAATGTGATGGGGTAGATTCTGTGCTCAAACTTCTTTGTATATGAGTCAGGCCACTGGCGTAACTGAAAAACATGGAAAGCAAGGGAAGGGTGATTAGGCCCTAGGAAATATGGAAAATGCCTGCGAAGCTTCTGGATGGTCAAATGGAAATTATTCAGGCAACTTACACAGAAAGTTTAACTTCATCACCACTATGAATGTTCACTAAATGAAAGAGTATTTGCTCCTACGAAAATTGCTAAGATTTTTAAAAATAACATTCACAGTTGGCAACAGTGTTGAGAAACTGCAGAGGAGAGTATAGATTTGAACAAACTTCCAAAAGGGCAACTTGGAAACTGGTAACAACACCCCAAAAGACAGAGGTACAAGGACATTCACCACAACCTAGTTTGTAATAACAAAACTTCAGAACTTAGCAGCTTGGAAGGAGGAAAAAAACCCAACAAACTTGGGAACAATCAAAATGTCCAATAATAAGGAATTGGGACAATTAAGTATGCTAGAACTATATAATAAAATAATGTACAGTTAGAGGGACCAGGGATGGTGGCTCATGCCTGTAATCCCAGCACTTTGGGAGGCTGAAGTGGGTGGATCTCTTCAGGCCAGAAGTTTGAAACCAGCCTGGCCAACACAGCAAAACCCTGTCTCTACTAAAAAACACAAAAATTAGCTGGGCATGGTGGCACATGCCTGTAGTCCCAGCTACTCAGGAGGCTGAGACACGAGAATTGCTTTGAACCAGGGAGGTGGAGGTTGCAGTGAGATCGTGCCACAGTACTCCAGCCTGGGTGACAGAGCGAGACTGTGTCTCAAAAAAATAAAATTAAATTAAATTTAAAAAGAAAGTAGAATAATGTACAGTTAGAATAAAGTAGATGTCTTTTGTGTTATATGTGGCAGGCTGGATTTGGCTCTTATACTCCCATAGTTTGCTGACCTCAGTTCTATATCATTGTCACTAATGACTGCATTGTATTCTGTTATGTAGATATGTACTGACATGGAAAATGGTTATAACATATAGTTGGGTTTTGGAAAAAGCAAAGTGCAAAAAAATTATAATATGGTTCTTTTTTTTTTTTTTTTTTCTTCACTACTGTCTGAATGAATGGTTCTGTCTTATAGGAAAAAATATATGCATGAGGCCGGGCGTGGTGGCTCACACCTGTAATCTCAGCACTTTGGGAGGCCCAGGCGGGTGGATCACTTGAGGTCAGGAGTTTGAGACCAGCCTGGGCAACATGGCGAAACCTCGTCTCTACTAAAAATACAAAAATTAGCTGGCTTGGTGGTGGGCGCCTGTAATCCCAGCTAGTTCAGGAGGCTGAGGCAGGAGAATCACTTGAATCCGGGAGGCAGAGGTGGAGGTTGCAGTGAGCTGAGATCGTGCCACTGCACTCCAGTCTGAGGAACAGAGCGAGACTCTGACTAAAAAAAAAAAAATATATATATATATATATATATATATGCATGTACATTTTATATGTAAAGAAAAATCTAGATGGATATGTACCAAATTATTAAAAGTGGGCACTCTATAGCTGGTGACGGTGGTTTCATTTCCTCGGGCTACATTTCCATATTCTTTAGAATTTTTACAGTGAGTATATATTACTTTCTTTGCATATATTAATTTTATAACAAAATTTTTAAAATACACTTTTAGATTTTAGAGCAGTTTAATGTTTACAGAAAGTCAGCCAGGTGTTGGTGGCTCACTCCTGTAATCCTAACACTTTGGAAGGCCAAGGTGGGAAGATTGCTTAAGCGCAGGAATTTGAGACCAGCCAGGGCAGTATAATAAGACCTGCCTCTTAAAAAAATTAAAAACAAGGCCAGGAGAGGTGGCTGGCACCTGTAATCTCATGACTTTGGGAGGCCAAGGCGGGTGGATCACTTGAGGTCAGGAGTTTGAGACCAGCCTGGCCAACATGGTGAAACCCCGTCTCTACTAAAAATACAAAAATTAGCCAGGAGTGGTGAGGCACGCCTGTAGTCCTAGCTACTCAGGAGGCTGAGGCAGGAGAATCACATCAACTCGGAAAGCGGAGGCTGCAGTGAGCCAAGACTGGACCACTGCACTCCAGCCTGAGTGACAGAGTGAGACTCTGTCTCAAAAATAAAAAATAAAAAATAAAAAAAGTAAAAACAAGAACAACAATGAAAACAAATAACAAAAAAGAAAAATTGAGCAGAAATCAGGGTTTCCAGATGGCCTCTCTCTTCCCCCGCCCTACAGTTTCCCCTATTATTTATATCTTGCATTCATGTGGTATATTTGTTACAACTGATAAGTCAATATCAATATGCTATTACTAACTAAAGTCCACAGTTTACATTAGTGTTAATTCTTTCTGTTGTACACTCTTTCTATGGATTTTGGCAAATGCACATCATGTATCTATCATTACAGTACACAGAATAGTGTCACTACCGTAAAAATCCTCTCTGCTCCAACTTTTCAACATTCCTGCCTGCCCTCTCTCACCTGAACTTCTTTTTTTTTTTTTTTTGAGACAGAGTCACACGCTGTCATCCAGACCGGAGTGCCATAGCGCAATCTCAGCTCACTGCAACCACCGCCTCCCATATTCCAGCAATTCTACTGCTTCAGCCTCCTGAGTAGCTGGGATTATAGGTGACTGCCCCTACACCCAGCTACTTTTTGTATTTTTAGTAGAGACGGGGTTTCACCATGTTGGTCAGACTGGTCTCAAACTCCCGACCTCAGGTGATCCACATGCCTTGACCTCTCAAAGTGCAGGGATTACAGGTGTGAGCCACCGTGCCCAGCCCATTACTGATCTTTTTATAGTCTCTTCATGTTACCTTTTCCAGAATGTGATATAGTTAAAATCGTATAGCACCTTGCCTTTTCAGACTGGCTTCTTTCATTTAGCAATATGCATTTAGGTCTCCTACATGTCTTTTTGTGGCTTGATAGCTCATTTTTTTAAATCATTTAATAATACTGTATGCTATGGTATGAATGTATCACAGTTTGTTTATCCATTCATCTACTGAAGGATATCTTGGTTGCTTCCAGTTTTGGGAAATTGTGAATACAGCTGCTACAAACATCTGTGTACAGGTTTTTGTGTGGACATAAGTTTTCAACTCATTTGGGTAAATACTTAGGAGTTTAATTCCTGGATTGTATGGTAAGCCTATATTCAGCTTCCTAAGAAACTGCCAAACTATCTTCCAAAGTGGCTGTATGATTTTGCATTCTTATCAGCAATGAATGAGAGTTCCTGTTGCTCCACATCCTCACCAGCATTTGCTGTTGTCAGGGTTCTAGATTTTAGCCATTGAAATAGATCTGTAGTGGTGTTTCATTGTTATCTTAAGTTACAATGCTCTAATCACATATGACACTGAACATCCTTTCATATGCTTGTTTCCCATCTGTGTATCTTAATTTTTTTTTTCTTTTTGAGACAGAGCCTTGCTCTGTCACCCAAGCTGGAGTGCAGTGGCATGATCTCAGCTCACTGCACTCTCTGCCTCCCGGGTTCAAGCAATTCTAGTGCCTCAGCCTCCCGAGTAGCTGGGATTACAGGCGCGCACTACCATGCCCAGCTAATTTTTTTGTATTTTCAGTAGAGATGGGGTTTCGCCATGTTTCCCAGGCTGGTCTTGAACTCAGACAATCCGCCCACCTCGTCCTCCCAAAGTGCTAGGATTACACGCGTGAGCCACTGCGGCTGGCCCTTCTCAATTTTTTTGCGTTAATGCCTTCCTGTTGCTACAACAATTCTAAGAATTATTCCTAAGGAAAAATTTCAAAAATGGACACTTGTTTATTACAAGGTTGTTTGTTTTATTGTTTGTAACAATCAAAAATTAGAAACAATCTAAAGAAGAGTTTGGTTAAGTAAGCTCCAGAGTCTATCTATATAACAGAATGCAATGTAGTCATTAGTGATAATGTCATAGAACTGGGGTGAGCAAATTATGGTAGTACCAGAGCCAAATCTAGCCTGCCACAAAGAGTACACAAGCCAAGAATGGTTTGGCATTCTAAAATAGTTTTAAAAAATCAAAACAAGAATAATATTTTGTGACAATTATATGAAATTCAAATCTCAGTGCCCATAAGTAAAATGTTACCAGAACACAGCCACACCCATTTGTTTATATATTGTTTGCGGCTGCTTCTACTCTAAATAGCACATTGAGTAGTTGCGATAGAGACCATACAGCCTGCAAAGCCTAAAATAGTTACTGTCTGGTGTTTTCCAGGAAACACTGGTCAACTCACTTTAGAGGAAACTCAGTAATGTAAGCGTCAGTGATATAAAAGAGATCCCATTTCTGATGGTGATATGAAAAGAAAAGCAATGGAAATAAGTATTATATATATACACCAAAACTGTTCTCCCTGAGCATTAGTGTAATGGGTTTTTTTTCATTTATCATTTATGAATTTACTGGTTTTTACAATGTACATATATTGTTTATATAACCATATAAACTTTTTTTTTTTTTTTTTTTTGAGATGGGGCCTCACTCTGTCGCCCAGGCTGGAGTACAGTGGCACGATCATGGCTCACTGCAGCCTTGACCTCCCTGGGCTCAGGTGATCCTCCCCCCATCTCAGCCTCCCAAGTAGCTGGGACAACAGGTGCATGCCATCATGCCTGGCTAATTTTTCTATTTTTTTACTGAGACAAGGTTTTGCCATGTTGCCCAGGCTGGGATATAAACATTTTTTGAAATACATGATTGGAAACACTTTAAAATTCTGAATGAGGAAAGGAGTGACAGACAAAGTATTTGACATTTGATATATTAAGGGTACTGACCAATTAGAACCCACACCAGGCATTACCTAGTATTTACCCAGTATAATTGCACAGACCCATTAGAACTGACACTAGGCATAAACTCTCACTATGACAGTACTGATCAGTCAGAATGAACACTGGCACAAATACTGGGCACAAATACCAGTACAATTGTACCACTGCACAACAGCCCAAAATCAGCCCTGAAAAAGAATGGGAAATTCACATGGTCCACGGGCTCCCTTAGCTCCCGGCATCCTCTAATCGTCTGAGAGGTTGGGGCTGCAGTGAGCTGTGATGGCACCACTGCACTCCAACCTGGATGACAGTGTGAGACCCTGTCTCAAAAAAACAAACACAAAAACTAAAAAATCCTTGCCACTCTGATTGTTAGCATCCTATCTTCCGAAAGGTTTAACTACCTTTGTCAATCTAACCGCCCACCTCATCCTTTACCTCAGTAGGTACCTCAGTAGGTAACTCCTCCTTTCTTGCAGGTTCATTCATTCTTTTCAAGTTATAAAAAATATTTTTGAGCATCTACAAATGTTATAGAACAGAAGACTTTTAGGATCTCAAATCCATTGCATTGCTTTCACAAGGGTTTGGCTGGCTTACAATAACACACTAGATACTATGAAGCTGTTAAAACTCAACTGCGGCTGGGTGAGGTGGCTCACATCTGTAATCCTAAAATTTGGGAGGCCGAGGTCAGGAGTTCAGGACCAGCCTGGCCAACATGGTGAAACTCCCGTCTCTACTAAAAAATACAAAATTAGCTGGGTGTGGTAGTGCACGCCTGTAATCCCAGCTACTAGGGGGGCTGAGGCACAAGAAGCACTCGAACCCAGGAGGCGGAGGTTGCAGTGAGTGGAGATCGTGCCACTGCACTCCAGCCTGGGCAACACAGCAAGACTCTATCTCAAAAACAAAAACAAAAACAAACAAACTCAGTTGCATCAGTCAGGATAAACTAGGGTTATCAAGAATTTATGGCCAGGTGTGGTGGCTCATACCTATAAACTCAACACTTTGAGAGGTCAAGGTTGGAGGATCACTTGAGACCAGGAGTTCAGGACCAGCCTGGGCAACACAGCAAGACCCCATCTCTACCCGCACCCCGAAAAAAGTTTATTTTAAGGGGTTTTTCTTTTCTTTTTTTTTTTCCTAAAGTTTGTTTCTTGCTCCTGCTACATCTTCAGACTGGCAAGGGGCTGTGCTCAGTATTCTCACTCAGGGGCCAAACTCATGGAGGCTCCATCTCAACTCACATCAGTGAACGCAGATGCAAGAGAAGGAAGTGTGGCAAAACACACACTAGAGCTTAAGTTTCCACCAGGAAGTGACATATTTTATGTTAAAAGTGACTCTCATCACTGTCACCTACATTTCACTGGCCAAAGCAAATCACACAATCACACCCAACTTCAGAGGAGTCAGGGAGGTGCCAAATGACCATGCATCTAAAAGGAGGAAACCTCTAATAATGACCACGAAGGTAAGACAACAAGGACGACACAGTGACAGTGAAGTGCAGCCCTTACCTTTCCCAAGTCCTCCATGGACATCCCTGAAAGTGCTGGGCCAGCCTCAGCTTGCTCCTCTAGTAATGAGAAACCCAATACGTCTTTTTTTTTTTTTTTTTTTTTTTTGAGACAGGGTCTCCCTCTGTCACTCAGGATGGAGTGCAGTGGGGCGATCTTGGCTCACTGCAACCTCTGCCTCCTAGGTTCAAGCAATTCTCCTGCCTCAGCCTCCTGAATAGCTGGGACTACAGGCGCCCACCACCACATGGGCTAATTTTTGTATTTTTGTAGAGATGGGGTTTCACCATGTTGGCCAGGCTGGTCTCGAACTCCCGACCTCAGGTGATCTGCCCGCCTTGGCCTCCGAAAGTGTTGGGATTACAGGCGTGAGCCACCCGCGCCCAGCTCACCCAATACCTTTAAAAAGGGCTCCTTGCATGGAATTAGAACCAGCTGCCTGAGACCTCCCCCACATCACCCCCGTTTTGTCCTGCAGAGCAACACGGAAGAAATCTAATTCTGATTGTATATGTCTTTAAATTACTGAAGAATACCTTATCATCTCTTTCTCTGGGCTATTTTTCCTAAATCCTCAAAAAAAAAAAAAAAAAAAGGAAATGAGTAACGAAGAGGCATGGTTCCTGTCCTCTAGAAGCATGTGGTACTATTTAAAAGCAGCCCTTTGGTGCTTTTTTTTTTCTTTCTTTAAAGGAAAAAAAAAAAAAACAACTCCTCACCATATTTAGTTACTTTGTGTTACTCTCAGAATGCTAGGTTGCACACAATAAAACCAATTCAGGCTCTTTTTGAGATGGAGTCTCACTCTGTTGCCCAGGCTGGAGTGCAGTGGTGCCATCTTGGCTCATGCAACCTCCACTCCCAGGTTCAAGCAATTCTCATGCCTCAGCCTCCTAAGTAGCTGGGATTACAGGTGTGTGCCACCATGCCCAGCTAATTTTTGTATTTTTAGTAGAAACGGGCTCAAACTCCTGACCTTAGCCTGCCTGGGCCTCCCAAAGTGTTGGGATTACAGGTGTGAGCCACTGCGTCTGGCCCAATTCAGGCTCTTTAAGCCAAAAAGAATTTAATGAAAGGATGTTAGGTAGCTCAGAAGACCAGTGGGAGGGCTGGAGAACCAGACTCAGGGGTCATGCCCTGATCCAGCTTGAGCCAGACCCAGGCTCTATGGCGTCGGTGTCTTTTCAATCTGTTAGAGCCTACCACAAGCCAGTCTGGTAAGGAAACCCCAGCTACTGTCACCACAAGTGCCACAGTTTGCCCCACTGACTCCAGGCACTGAAAGCTCCTGATGACAATTCTTCCCATGGCAGCTCTCTTCTCGCCACTCCCTCACACACACGCACGTGTGCATGCGTATGTGCATATACATGCACGCACGCGCGCACGCGCACACACACACACACACACACACATATATATAAAAACATACATATATATACTGGCCGCCCTTCACCAGAATGGATTGGTAGCCTCCTTATTTGTGTGTCCCACTACTTTCTGATTCTGAGTTGGGCAGTAGCACAGTTTAGCCGAATCTCAAACACATGCCTGATCCCGAGCTGCCGGAAAAGGCTAGGAAACGAACTGGCTGGCATCTCCCACTTCTCTGTTGGGAGATGACGAAAATAAATGAAACTTTAAAATATGAAGTATCTACCATGTAGACGGCAAATACCACCAGACATCCTGTACATATGCAACTTTAAAAAGTCTAATTAAATACAGAAGAACTCGCCCATACTGCAGCCTTTGGAGGAATCATGACGGTACTGGCATTTTGTTTTGTTTTCACCCTGAGGTAAAAAATAAGTGGCCCTGAGCTTCCAAGAAGTTATCCCAAAAAAAACCCTGGGTTGCCCACAATGCCCTGGAGAAGAGTGACAGAGCCCATCCCTTCAGCATGTGCTGGTGGCCTGGCAGGAACCAAAACGGCTGTTCTATTTCTTTAGACCTAACAAAGTGCCCAAAATATAGGAGGTGTTCCAGAGAATCTTTGTGGGATTAAAAAAAA
The DNA here is from genome assembly GCF_028885625.2 of Pongo pygmaeus. NCBI lineage: Eukaryota > Metazoa > Chordata > Mammalia > Primates > Hominidae > Pongo > Pongo pygmaeus. The sequence goes on from NC_085930.1 coordinate 80,492,842, forward strand.
AAAATTCTTTATCTGATTTGGCCTCACCACCACAAGAGGGTATCATTTGCCCCACAACACAGATGACAAACTGAGGCTGAGAGAATTCTATGGCTTACATAAGGTCAAAGGCGGTATGCATCTAAACTGGCAACATAATTCCTGCACGGACAAGAAAGTGATGGTAGTATACACCCTGCCTAGTTTTTCTAAAAATTATTTTATTTATTTTTTGAGACAGAGTCTTGCTCTGTCACCCAGGCTGGAGTACAGTGGCGTAATCTTGGCTCACTGCAACCTCCACCTCCCAGGTTCAAGTGATTCTCATGCCTCAGACTCCCGAGTAGCTGGGACTACAGGCACACACCACCACGCCTGGCTAATTTTTGTATTTTTAGTAGAGACGGGGTTTTGCCACATTGCCAGGCTGGTCTTGAACTCCGGACTTCAGGTGATCCACTGGCCTTGGCCTCCCAAAGTGCTGGGATTACAGGTGTGAGCCATCGTGCCCATCCCCTGCCTAGTTTTTAACACCCTGTCATAATTTCCTTCATTAGATGAGCTTCACTGGTTTAATAAAAAACTGAGGAAATGAACCATCAAAGGGATAAAGTCATCAGGAAAATTCAACACCTAGCACAACCTCACAAGTATCTGCAATAATTTTCCCATATAATTTAGCTCTTAATTTATAATGTTCCAGTTCCTACAGCTCATAAAAAATTACCCCAAATCTTAGTGGTATAAAACATTTATTATGCTTACAGATTTCATGGATCAGGAATTCAGACAAGGCAGAGGAGGGGACAGGTTGACTCTGCTCCACAGTATCTGGGGCCTCAGCTGGAAGCCTTGAAGGCTGGCGGCTGGAATCTTCTGAAAGCTTATTCACTCACATGTCTAGACGTTGAGGCTGGCTGTTGGCTGGAGGCCTCAGTTCTTTTCAGGGGCAGGCATCCTCACAAAGAGCCAGGCAGAAGCTGTATCCTTTTTATGTCACATAGCATTACATTTGGCATAATGTATTTCATACATACATACATGTTTGTGTATGTATGTACATGTGTATGTACATATATATGTAATATATTAACTGTTGCCTTGTAACAAATTACCCCAAAACTTAGTAGCGTATGATCACAAACAGGCAAGTCATGGTGGCATGTGCCTATAATCCCAGTACTTTGGGAGGCCAAGGCAGGAGTATCACTTGAGCCTGGAGTTCAAAACCAGCCTGGGCAACATAGGGAGACCCCATCTCTACAAAAAATAAAATATTAGCCAGTGCTGGGCACAGTGACTCATGCCTGTAATCCCAGCACTTTGAGAGACTGAGGCAGGTAGATCACTTGAGGTCAGGTGTTTGAGACAAGCCTGGCCAACGTGACGAAACCCCGTCTCTACTAAAAATACAAAAATTAGCCGGGCATGGTGGCGCGGCTTGTAGTCCCAGCTACTTGGGAGGCTGAGGCATGAGAACTTCTTGAATCCAGGAGGCGGAGAATGCTGAGCTAAGATCATGCCACTGCACTCCAGCCTGGGCGACAGAGCAAGACGCTGTCTCAAAAATATATATATATATGTACACACACATACACACACACAACTTATATATTATATATATTTACGTATATATAAATATATTTTTATTAGCCAGGCATGGAGGGGATACTGAGGCAGGAGGATTGCTTGAGCCCAGGCATTCAAGGATGCAGTAAGCTATGACTGTGTCACTGCAATGGGCAACAGAGTGAGATCCTATCTCAAAAAAATAAAAATAAAAGTAAATAAAACCACAAACATGTATGATTTTACATAGTTTCTTAGGGTTGAGAATGTATAAGCTGAGTTGTTCTGTCTCAGGGCCTCTCATGAGATTACAGGACTATGGTCATCTGAAGGCTTGAAGGGGTTGGAGGATCTTCCTCCCAGCTCACACACAAGTGTTGGCAAGGGTCCTCCGTTCCTCACCATGCAGGCCTCTCCAGAGGGCTACTGTGACATGGTAGCTGGCTTCCCCCAGACCCACTGATCCGAGATGGAAGGTAAAGTGCCTTTTGTAACCTAATCTCAGAAGTGACATACCATCCCTTCTGCCCTGTCCTATGAGTCACACAGAGGACCCTGGGACAGTGTAGGAGGGAAGTATACCAGCATGTGAATAACAGAAGGTGGGACCACCGGGGGCCTCCGTGGAAAGTACAATCTGCTAAACAGATATGGTTACACGTATACATCTTCCTACCCTTCCCTTCCCTTTTGTTATTTTTTTTCAGACAGAGTCTTTCTCTGTCACCCAGGCTAGAGTGCAATGGCACAATCTCAGCTCACTGCAACTCCGCCTCCCAGGTTTGAGCAATTCTCCTGCCTCAACCTCCCGAGTAGCTGGGACTACGGTGCACTCCACCTGACCCAGCTAATTTTTGTATTTTTAGTAGAGACAGGGTTTTACTACGTTGACCAGGCTGGTCTCGAACTCCTGACCTCAGGTGATCCGCCCACCTCGGCTTCGCAAAGTGCTGGGATTACAGGTGTGAGCCACCACGCCTGGCCCTTCCCTTCCCCTTTTAAAGTCCAAGTCTGTATTTTGTTCTGCTCCATCCCCACATCCTTGCTTTTTACATGCAGCAGGTATTCACTAAGTACTGGGTAGATAGATATTGTACAAGACATGAGTTGTGTTTGCACACAGCCAGCTTCCCTTCTTTCCGCCACATAGAGCACTTCTCAGTCCCCCGCAGTTGGATGGGCTTGTGACTACCAGCCAGTTAAACATGCATGGAAAGACCTGTGTCACTGCCACACTGAGGGAATGAAAGGCGGGGTTATGACTCTCTAGTCTCTTTCCTGCCATGGCAACCCACGAACTACAGATGTCAAATGCTCTGGCAAGTGTAGCTAACACATGAATAGCCTCAGTCTACTTCCATCCCAAACCTAAGAGGCTGTACAGAATGGAGGCTCTGTCCCCTGGGAGACAAGCTGCAGGCACATGAAAAGTATCTGAGTTTTGGGGGAGTTGTTACTGAAGCCTGACCTGACCTACCCATATTACAGATCTACCATCTCTTTTAGCAAACCTGCTAGCCTCAAGTTGCAGATGGGGAAACTGAGGCTTGAAAAGGCCAAAAGACTAACCCAAGGTCATACAGCAAGTACATAGTGGAGGTGAGTTTTGAATTTGAGTCTTCTGTCTACTAGTTCAGGAGGTGGTATGGTATATCGATTAATTCCATGGAAGGGTGAGCCAATAAACTTGACCTGAACCCTGATGAGCAAATCGCTAAAATTCTCTAAGCTCAATGATCTCAGTCTGTAAAATTGGGACATAATAATTACCTTCTTCAAAGGTTACCTTTGAAGATTATGAGGATTAAATGAGATGAACTCATAAATCATAAGCCCTTAACAAATGCTATATATTCTCATTATCATTTCCCTTATACTTCAGCCTCTGAGCTAACTATATAGAGTTTCAGCCTTTTTCCTTCACCCTTCCCCTGATTCAGATCCTTTACAAGGCATTTTCCAATCAATTCCAAAGCCCCAGGACTATTTCCTCCATGGTTTCTCTTGGTAAAGATGTCAAGGTGATTTTTTTTTCCTACTCAAACATAACACATTTTCCATCTTTCTATTAATAGCCTTTCTCTGCCCAACATGCTTTTTTTGGGCATTTCTCATTAGTGCAGCTAGCCTGGTGACAGGATACAGCACTGTTGACTCAAATCGGTAGACACAAAGCAAACCAGCTTCTCGCTCTGCCACCATTTGAGAACTTACAGCAAGAGAAAACTCTCAAGGAAAACAAAGCTTGATCTGCAAAGGTCACATGTGTACCTACCCTGGGGGAAGAGACATTTCCCAAGCTCTTCTTGTGTACTGGAAAAAACTCATTACCTGTTCTTCAGTATGGGAATAGTCAAATAAATGAGGACCCAGCCCCATAATAAAATAGTATGTATGTAGTCACCAAAAAGAATGAGGTAAGAATGTAGGAGTACTGACTGAGAACAATGCTGATGATACAGTTTTCAGTGCAAAAAGCAAGTTCCACAACAATATACGGGTATAATCCTGATTTTTGTAAAAGAAATACAATTTAATCAGGATACATACATATGGATGTAATTATACATATGCATGTCTATATGTACAAACATACAGATACACAACTGTATATGGGAAAAAAAAAAACAACGGCCAGGCGCAGTGGCTCATGCCTGTAATCCCAGCACTTTGGGAGGGACAAGCAGGTGGATCATTTGAGGTCAGAAGTTCAAGACCAGCCTAGGCAACATGGTGAGACCCCATCTCTACTAAAAATACAAAAATTAGCCAGGCATGGGGGCGTATGCCTGTAATCCCAGCTACTTGGGAGGCTGAGGCAGAAGAATCACTTGAACCCAGGAAATAGACGGTGCAATGAGCTAAGATCGTACCACTGGACTCCAGCCTGGGCAACAGAGTGAGCCTCTGTCTAAAAAAAAAAAAAAAAAAAAAAAAAAAAAAAAAAAAAAAAGAAAAGGAAAAAACAGGGGCTGGGCACAGTGGCACATGCCTATAACCCCAGCACTTTGGGAGGCCAAGGTGGGTAGACTGCTTAAGCCAACCTGGGCAACACAGCAAAATTCCGTCTCTATTAAAAAATATACAAAAATTAGCCAGGCATGGTGGTGCATGCCTGTAGTCCCAGCTACTTGGGAGGCTAAGGTGGGAGGATCACTTGAGTCTGGAAGGTTGAGGCTGCAGTAAGCCGAGATTGCACCACTGTACTCTAGCCTGGGCAATAGAGTGAGACCCTGGTCTCATTCAATCCTCACCATGTCTCTATGAGGTAGGTATAATTATCCCTGTATTACCAAAAACTAAGGCTCAGAGTCAAGTGTTCAAGGTCACACAATTGAACATGCAGCAAAATACATTAGTCAACAGAATACGCAGTTCCTAAAATGTAGTCTGTTTGTACCCAGTAAACACTGTGCCACGATTTCTGCAAATTCACCTGCTTATCAAACTCGGGCTTCAGAGAGTCTTCAGTGAAGATGTGGAATTGGATCTTCCTGTGGCTAAAAAGCACAGCTGATTTGAGCATGACCAGCGTCTCCTCCAGCCGATTGCCACAGGCCACCACAGCCAGGTGGATCCAGAGCTCGGGTGGCAGCACAGCTTGGAAACTCCTGAGTTCTCCAGGCCTCCTAGAAAGAAGGAAAACAAGTGAAAGCTATTACTAAACTCAAAAAAGTAAAAACAACAAAAAACCGGCGAGTGAATGGTTAGAACATTTCAAAACATGATCAGGCACAATCTGTTATATTTTATAAAGTGATAAGCATTTTGACAATTCTTCCTGCTTAGAGAAAAATACCATTTATTCCCATATTTATCCTGGCAATAGCACGATGAGTCACTGTTTGGACTGCTATAGGTGTCTGAGGCTTTTTCTGCCAGCACTCAGCTGTCTAGTGCCTGCTGGCTGCCTACTGGCCCATGTTTGGAAATAGTATTGCTAAACTTCGACAGCTGACACAAGGGCTGTGGAGCTCCCACTCGCACAGGCCGTGGAAATTAGATTTGAATGCAACTTGAACAAGAGGAGTGTGGGTTGTGGCTTTCCCATGTGAAACAAGCAACATGATATTCCCATCATCTGGATGTTTTTAGGTTGGGGTGGAATGCATGACCACTGGACCAAAGCAAGTCATGCAAGTCTGGGAGGTGAGCAAAGAAAACAACATATGTGCCCTGACTACATCTCAGGAGAGTCTTGAAGAAACAGGTGTTAATCCTGACCATCTCGCCAATACTGGTGAGGTGGTGGGTATGAAATTCATCTTCCAGTATGAAATTCACATTAATGAGAAACAGGTAGGAGAGGGGGTAGGTTAAACTGAAAATCATCAAGGTATCAAATACTGAGTCAACAGCTGACAGAGGGATAGGGTCCAAGGGTCCAGAATCATCATCCAGCTATTTCCTAGTAATAAAAGATTTGTTCCAGACGAAGGGATGCAGCCAAGCCTTAAACATACCACTGAGAAACATTTGCAGTCAAGTTGGAAGAAGTTGGCCTGGAAAAGGTGCCCTGAGACAAATGAAACTAATTTACTTGCACAAAAGATTTGGAGACCAGGGGAACTTGGATGTCAAATGCTACCTTCCTTCCAAAAACTTCGAGTTCAATCAGCTTGCTGCTCCATTATTCACTGCATGGTTGAATAATGGCAGTTTTGCTCCAGATTTCTTTCACCAGGAGGAAAGCTGAAGATGTAGGTGGAGCATTTTGGAAAGGTTTCCAATTTGATTACTTATGAGCATGCTTAGTAGAAGCACAGCCTCATGGCTCAGCTAAGACCAGATGCGAAGAGTTACTTGGATTCCATTTACTTCGGGGATCACAGGAAAAGACCGTAGAGACATCCCAAATATCTCTGGAAATTGTCCACTTCTCTCCATTCTCCTTGCCATTATCTAGTGAGGCCACGATCTGCCTTCCCCTGGATCACTGCGACAGCCCTCTGGGTGGTCCACCTGTCTCCAACCTTATCTTTAACCCCCAGCCTATGCTTTCTCCTGGTTGGTGCCAGGGTGATGTTTCTCTAAAATGCAAATAGGATTGTGTTATTCTCTTGATTAAAATCATGCAAGGGCTCCCCGCTGCCCCCAAGATCAAGTCCAAGCTGCTGACTATGGCTCCTACTTATATCTCTCACAACTGCCCACAGCACTCCAACCTGCAGAGATGGCCATTCATAATCATAGTCATATTCTGTTTCACTTCCAGTGCAGGTGACCACGCTGTGTTGGCTCCAGGTCTTGGCACATATATTGTCTGTCTCTCTTTATTTCAGAAATGCTCTTCTCTGCCCTCTTTTCCTTGCTAACTTCAGACCATTTATTAATCAACAAATCTTTACTAAGTACTATTATGTGTAGGCATTATTCTAGGAAGACAGTGAACAAAACAAAGACGCCTGCACTGGAAGAAGTTACGTTCTGCAGGGAATAAGGGAAACACAAAAATAAGTAAGAGTCAAAGTGGATGGTAACTAAATAATTTATATAGAAAGCTAGACAGTAATAAGTACTATGAAGGTAATACATAGTGGAGAAGGATGGGGGTACCAGGAGTGACTGGGGGGCTGGGGCAGTATATTCCCAACAGTGCCAAGTTGGAAAAGGCTTAACTAAGGTGAGCTCTGCAAATGACCTGCAGGAGGGGAGGTAGTGAGCCATGTGCACGTCTGAGGGGAGGAGCATACCACAGCAGAGGGGACAGCAGAACAAAGGCACTAAATCAGGGATCTGCCTGAAGAATGTGAGGACCCCCGCCTGCAAGACTCACAGGCCTGGTCTCTTCCTTGGCTTCATGGTTGGGTTTTCATGTTTGCTATTTAAGTCAACTCCCAATTCACATGTAAAGGGATGTGGAGATGTTAAAGATAATGCTAAAATGACAGTCAATTTCTAAAAATCAGTCAAGACACTAGCTGAAATACACTACGAAAAATTATGCCCAATATTTAGGGATATGCATATGACTCAAATGGACTAACACCATAAAGGCAATCACTTAGATATCTTAAATATGAACACCCTCACCTGCCCCCAAACAGAACGACTCCATCTAGTTTAGCTTTACATATTGGGCTTCTGCCAAGGATAACAAGTTTTAATCTTAGTAATCAGGGAAGTACAAATCCAAATAATAAAGAGATTTATTTTTATTTTCAGATTGGCAAAAATTACAAAGTAAAATAGAAGCTGCACCATATTGAGCTTTCATGTGGATATGGGGCAGGGAACAGCTCAGGCGCTGGTGGGGGCAGTGTAAGTTGGACTGAACACTTTGGAGAGCCATTTGGCAACATATAGCACAGGTGAAGATGGATGTACGCCCTCCACCCCCGCAGTCCAACTCCTGCATATATAACCTGAAGAAACTCTTGCACATTTGCACAAGACCTACGCAAGAATGTTCACAGCAGCCCTGTTTATTGAAAACGAAAAACAGGAAATAAACTTCAGTGACTATGCAAAGGAGAAAAGTGAATATATTTGCTATGTTTTTAAAGTGAATACCATATAGCAGTGACAAAAAATAAACCAGACTGGCATGTACCAACATAAGGCCAAAGAGAATGAAAAACAACAGGCCAGTGCAGTGGCTCATGCCTATAATCCCAGCAGGAGGTCGAGGCAGGCAGATCATTTGAGGTCAGGAGTTTGAGACCAGCCTGGCCATGATGATGAAACCTTGTCTCTACTAAAAATACAAAAATTAGCTGGGTGTGGTAGCCTGTGCCTGTAATCCCAGCAACTTGGAGGGCTGAGGCAGGAGAACTGCTTGAACCTGGGAGACTTGAGGTTGCAATGAGCTGAGATCGTGCCACTGTACTCCAGCCTGGGTGAGAGTGAGACTCTGTCTCAAACAAAACAAATGCAGGATAGTGGTTATTTTCTTTTCTTCCCTTCTTCTTTTTTTTTTTTTTTTTTTTTTTTTTTTGAGACAGAATCTCACTCTGTCGCCCAGGCTGGAGTGTAGTGGTGCGATTTCAGCTCACTGCAACCTCAGCTCACTGCAACCTCTACCTCCCAGGCTCAAGCAATTCTCATGCCTCAGCCTCCCAAGTAGCTGGGACTACAAGCGGGAGGCCATCATGCCTGGTTAATTTTTTTTTTTTTTTTTGTATCTTTAGTAGAGATGGGGTTTTGCCAGGCTGGTCTCAAACTCCTCGCCTCAAGTGATCCGCCCACCTCGGCCTCTCAAAGTGCTGGGATTACAGGGGTGAGCCACCATGCCTGGCTGGATAGTGGTTATTTCTGATTAAAATCTTATTCCTTAAGCCAAGTGGTGGGCACTTCATTTTGTTATTATCTATATTTTCTGTGGTCCCAAACTATTTGACTTTTTTTTTTTTTTAATTAAAAAAAAAGCATACACTGTCCTGCAAGACAGCAGGCCACCTCTTCTCTTCTTTGCAGGCTTCAGTGATTTGGGTCTGCACAGTACAAAAAACAGGGGCTAGGGATGACAATCATTCACAGTGTCTGGTGACAGGTACTAAAGAAAAACAAAACCTCTCCTGGTGCCAGTTCAAGTATCAGTGGTTGGGATTTAATGAGACCTTTGCTGGCCTCACCCTACTACTTCTCACATTACATGAAAAATCTCAGGCTTTAGATAATCAGTGTTAGTGCTGTGCAGTCACAATGCATAATAAAGTTTAAGGGCACTGGCGTGGTGTGCCTTTCACCAGCTCCTACTGACGGCACTCTCAAACGTCACTCAAGATTGTGAGGATCCAGGGGAGGAGTGCAGTCTAGGGACCTAGGACTTCTTAACCCCTTGAATGACTAGGATTGGGCAGGGAATGGGTGATAGGGAATTCTAGCACTGCTGTGACTGATGGTTAATAATGTTCTTATTTTTACTTTATGAAAGGGGACTGGAGTGAACATTTGCTGTCCAGGAATTTTAAGGACCCATTGCTAAGCCAGGGGCTGATGGCAACGATCCTGGTAACCATGCTGGTACAGCCTGAACAGGAATCAACTTATCACAGTGGAAAAGCAGAGTCAGATGATGGCAGGGCAGATCTCTGGTGATACCACCTGGATCTAGGTGCACCTGACCCTAATCTTGGGTAGTTTAGTTATTAAGCCAATAAACTCCCTTTTGCTTAAACCAATTTGAAACAAACTTACAACTTAGCAATCAAAATAAGAGTCGTAACATAGGTCCTAAAAAGATGTTTCTAATCAACTTTGACTCTTCCTGCCTCGCTCATATTCACCTGATTTATCCTTTGAAATGCCCACTGAACCCATTCCCTCCTTGCTGCTCACTGCTATGACCCTTACCCAAATCCTGACCATTCTTCCAGTTTTGTGGCTGGAAGAGATGCCAAACACCATGTAGGGCAGGGGATTCCCTACCTGGCCATGCATCACAATCATCTGCAGTGTTTGTTATTCTGCAGACTCCCGACCCACAGAGATTCTGATTCCATGGGTCTTGGGTGAGGCCCTGGAGTCTGCATGTTAACACACTTGTACTACACACCATCCATAGTTCAGCTATGGTCAGGAACCAGGGATCTGAGCTCACATCTCACCTCTTCTCCTTTCCTTAAGACTTACATTCCCAGAAATGGAATTACTGGGTTAATATCTATGATCCTTTCAAGAAAGTAGCAATTTTGATAGTTTCTCAAATTTACCCAAGTTCTAAAGGAAAGCATCAGACTATGAGAAGAAAACAAAAAGCGTAACAAACACTACCCTAGCCATCTCTGGATTACTTGTACTATGTAAGCGGAAATGGTCTTGCGTAAGACCTACTGCCTCCTAATTCCATGTATTCCAATGGAGTGATGCATAGGTGCTAGTAAACATTTAGACTCCAATGCAGCAAATAACACTGAGTCACACAGTGAGAAAGCTATTCCATTTTCAGTGCTTTTTCAACAACACCAACAATAATAAAGTCTCAGCTTGATGCTTGTTAAGAATTTTAATATTTTCCTATTCTGTTTTGTTTTGTTTTTTGAGACGGAGTCTCGCCCTGTGGCAAAGGCTGGAGTGCAATGGCGTGATCCCAGCTCACTGCAACTCTACCTCCCAGGTTCAAACGATTCTCCTGCCTCAGCCTCCCGAGTAGCTGGGATTACAGGTGCCCACCACCACACCCAGCTAATTTTTGTATTTTTAGTAGAGATGGGGTTTCACCATCTTGGCCAGGCTGGTCTCAAACTCCTGACCTCGTGATCCTCCTGCCTTGGCCTCCCAAAGTGCTGGGATTACAGGCATGAGCCACCGCGCCTGGCCTTTCTTATTTATTTATTTATTTATTTATTTTGGTAGAGATGGGATCTCACTATATTGCCCAGACTGAACTCCTGGGCTCAAATGATCCTTCCACCTTGGTCTATCAAAGTACTGGGATTACAGGCGTGAGCCACTGCACTCGGCTTAGCTTGCTGCTTACATGTCTTGAACACTTTTCTGATATTATCTAATCCTCCCTTTCAATTGAAAAGACACTGGAACCTTCAGCAGGAAAGAATACCAAACTAAAAATGACAACATTTAGTGTTCTTAGTGTTTGATTTGACAATTATCTTCTATTTATGTTATCACTGACAATTTCTGGCTTTCTGATGTAAAGTTTCTTTTAAAAATAAATGTACTTAGGATGTGGAGAAACTAGGACCCTCAAGCATTGCTGGTGGGATTAGAAACTGGTACAGCCACTTTGGAAAACAGTTTGGTAGTTCCTGAGAATGTTAAATATAGAAGGTACCATATGACCCAGAAGTTCCTTTCCTAGTTATATACATACGGGAATTGAAAACGTGTCCACATAAAAGGCTGTACATAAATGTTCAAATAGCAGCATTATTCCCAGTAGCCAAAAAGTCCAACTTAAATGTCCATCAACTGGTAAACTGATACATCAAATATGGTATATCCATACAATGGAATAGTATTTGGCAATAAAAAGGAATCAAGTATGATAACGATGCATGCTACAACATAAATGAACCTTGAAAACAGTAAACCTGTGAACGTAATGACAATGTAAAAAGCCACATATCTTATGATTCCACATATGTGAAAAGTCCAAAATAGGCAAAGCCACAGAGACAGGAAGTAGATTAATGAGGCCAGGAGCGGTGGCTCACCCCTGTAATCCCAGCACTTTGGGAGGCTGAGGCGGGCGGATCACTTGAGGTCAGTAGTTTGAGACCAGCCTGACCAACATGGAGAAACCCCATCTCTACTAAAAACATACAAATTAGCTAGGTGTGGTGGTGCATGCCTGTAATCCCAGCTACTCGTGTGGCTGAGGCAGGAGAATCGCTTGAACCCAGGAGGCGGAGCTTGCAGTGAGCCGAGATCATGCCACTGCACTCCAGCCTGGGCGACAGAGTGAGACTCTGTCTCAAAAAAAAAAAAAAAAAAGAAAATGTGAAAATGTTCTGAAATTCTGTGGTGATGATGGAACAATTATTTGAATAAACTAAAAATGACCGAATAGTATACTTTTTTTTTTTTTTTTTTTTGATGCAGAGTCTTGCTCTGTAGCCCAGGCTGGAGTGCAGTGGTGCAATCTTGGCTTACTGCAACCTCTGCCTCTCCGGTCCCACCCAGTTCAAGCAATTCTCCTGCCTCAGCCTCCTGACTAACTGAGATTACAGGCATGTGCCACCATGCCCAGCTAATTTTTTTTTTTTGAGACGGAGTCTAGATCTGTTGCCCAGGCTGGAGTACAGTGGCATGATCTCACCTCACTGCAACCTCCGCCTTCCAGGTTCAAACAATGCTTCTGTCTCAGCCTCCTGAATAGCTGGGACTACAGGCACCTGCCACCATGCCTGGCTAATTTTTGCATTTTTAGTAGAGACGGGGTTTCATCATATTGATCAGGCTGGTCTTGAACTCCTGACCTCAGGTGATCTGCCCACCTCAGCCTCCCAAAGTGCTGGGATTACAGGGGTGAGCCACTGTACCTGGCCAATTTTTTGTATTTTTAGTAGAGACGGGGTTTCACCATGTTGGCCAGGCTGGTCTTGAACTCCTGACCTCGTGATCCACCCACCTTGGCCTCCCAAAGTGCTGGGATTACAGGCGTGAGCCACCGTGCCTGGCCCGAATTGTATACTTTTAAAAGGTACTTGAGTTAAACTGCAATAAAGTTGTTATTAAATAAATAAATACATCAATGCACTTAGCATTTATACCATGGATAGATGTTGTAAAAATTTTTAAAGCAGGTAATGGTAGTATAGCAATATTATAAGAATTGTGGGCTGGGTGTGGTGGCTCGTGCCTGTATTCCCAGCACTTTGGGAGGCCGAGGCGGGTGGATCACCTGAGGTCAGGAGTTTGAGACCAGACTGGCCAACATGGTGAAACCTGGTCTCTACTAAAAATACAAAAAAAAGTAGCTGGGTGTGGTTGCAGGTGCTTGTAATCCCAGCTACTTGGAAGGCTGAGGCAGGAGAATCGCTTGAACTGGGGAGGTGGAGGTTGCAGTGAGCCGAGATTGCGCCATTTGCATTCCAGCCTGGGCAACAAGAGTGAAACTCCGTCTCAAAAAAAAAAATAAAATTGTGATGCCATGTGGGAATGAGTGAAGTTTGTAAAATGTTGCCCTAGTTGTCCTGGCTCCAGTGTTCCCCACGCGCAAATGAAAAATGATATTCAGAATAACACAGAAGCCTCGGAGGGAGAAGCAACTTCCATGCTTCCTCTCCAGGGTGCCTGAGACAAGCGTCTCCCTAATCGCTTAAAAGTCTCAAGCATGTGACTTAATTAAACTTCAATTTCTGGAGTGTATAAATAATGAAATACGGCATTTATGTGTAGTGCTATTTACTTTGTAGCCTATTACTGCAAAACACACTGAATTATTAAAGCGAGTAATTGGTCCTACTCAGACCCTCTTTTCTGCCATCTCCTGTTATTTCTCTTATCAGTGCTTCTCCTGAACTGTCAAGCTAAATTAACTCAGGTGAACCTGAGGCTGCCATACAGACCAGCAGGGTAAGTTGGATGGAAAATCGCACTTCTTTCAAATATAGCCCTAACCCGTGCTGTTGGCAACTAGTTTTACTTACAGAAGGAAACAGAAATACGTGGGGGAAAAATGGTAGAAGATGAATTTTAAGAAGCTGAATATGCTCACCTTATGGGAAGAATAGATTAGTGATGTCCCCCTCCCTAGTAGAGTATTTTGCAAGATGAAACCGTTTTTGCTATTTTAACATGGAGAAAGTCTGCAAATGAGGAGAGAGTGGCAGTTCAAGAAGCAGAAACAACACCTTGATATGGCCCCTAGAAGAAGAGTCCGGCGATGGATAATTATAGCCATGTCAAGTGTTGGCAACTGAGAGTCACTACTAAACTTCCCTGCAAACCACAGGCTTTGGAAAGCATGAATCCCCTGTCAAAAATTTTCTCCCTTGACATCATGATCAGATTCTTCACTCAGAACCCACACATGACACTAAGGACTTTGCTAACAGTTAAATCACTTTTAATGACCCATGGTTTCGAGTTAAATCAAATATCATAAATCTTTCAAGATAGACAGAAGAGGTGGCATTTGCCTTGAAGTCATGGTGTTATATGAATAATGCCAAGAGAGTGCCAAAAAACTCCATGGGGGGCTTCATGACATTATTTGATAAATGCATTTAATTATTAATAGTACATATTTAGCTTGGCTCATGATATCTGAAATGAGGCTGTATTCTTAAACAAAGTCTAGGTCTAACGCATGGGAGGTGTTCAGAGCCTAAAGTTGGTAATTACAGCTATGTGTATACGTGTGTGTGTTTGCTTTTAGACATCATTGTGCACATACATAAGCTTTAAAACTAGTAAGCGTCACAGCAAGGATTCAAACCCAGAGAGGTGGACTTAAGAGGCCATGCTTTTAATCTTTATGTTGTATTTGGAACCACATACACGTAAGTTAGAAAAAGAGCCCTCTCTGGCCGGGCGCGGTGGCTCACGTCTGTAATCCCAGCACTTTGGGAGGCCGAGGCAGGGGGATCAGCTGAGGTCAGGACTTCAAGACCAGCCTGACCAACATGGTGAAACCCTGTCTCTACTAAAAATACAAAATTAGCTGGGCATGGTGGCACATGCCTGTAGTCCTAGCTACTCAGGAGGCTTAGGCAGGAGAATCACTTGAACCCGGAAGGCGGAGGTTGCAGTGAGCTCCAGCGTGGGCAACAAGAATGAAACTCCATCTGAAAAAAAAAAAAAAGAAAAGAAAAAGAGCCCTCTCTGAGCAGATGAAGCCCCTATGCAAGGCTCCTGGCATGGACTGGATTTCAGTCTCCCACACCTCCCCGGGTGCTCGTGTGCAGGGAATGATATCCACAACAGACCTTTGCCAACTCTACCTTCCTAACAAACCCATCTGCCATTCATAGAGGTTATTCACATTTGTGCTGATTTATTCCCCCTCCAGAATTCTATGAAGGCGCCTGGATTATTCTCATTTCATTTTTTCCCTTATGATTGTTCCTAACATATAGGAGACTCTATTTCTCCTATTAACAAATTAACATGTTATAGGAGACTCTATTTCTCTTTTCCAAATTAACATGTTATTGAGATTTTAAAATATGAATCAGCAGGGCTAGTTTGAAATAAATGGCTGCTGACATACAAGGGAGAAAAATTAGATGAGGATTACATATTCCGCAAAGGGGCATTTCTGTCTCATTTCCTGAAAAAGAACATGAAGGACTTCAAAGCTTAGAGGGGGAAATGAAGAAAAATGGTCTCCCCAACTAATTTCCAGCTTCCTAAGCCTCAGGCCATCAAGGGATTTTTAATTTTTATGGTAATTTATATACTTTAAGTTGCTTAATGCATATACAAGTAGTGCATATATCATAGAAAAATTTTTAAATACCACTAGCAAAAATGAGGGGCTCTCAATTCCAATTTCATAACTACCGTTAAAATTTTGGTATACTGTCTTCCAGAGTTATACCCAATATATGTGGGTGTGTGTATATAAATATGTAAACATATAAAAACTTTTAAACTTGAATTAGGATCATTTTCATACCTTGTTTTTTTCCTTACAAATCTGAACCATTACAAAAAACTAGAGAGGTTCTAGAAAGCTATCAAATGGTTCAAATTGTGAGATTTGTTCTCAGCTATAGCACGGTGGTTAGCAATTTTGCTCTAAAAGCACATGGACCTGGCTTCAAATTCTAGGCCTGCCACTTGACTGTCGTATCTTGGGCAAGTGCTTTAACCACCTTTAGCCCTCAGTTTCCTCACCTGTAAAATGGGCATACCGATGATAATGGACATCTGCTTTGGGTTTCGGGGTTTCTTACTGGCACCTGGTAAAATGCCAGTACTTTAGGACTTTCTGGTAAAAGCATCTTAATTTTATTTTGGGGACACCACTCTTTTTCTGTTCTCACTCCATGAGGCTTGGAGGGGATGAATGAGCTGCCCCTCACCCCACCAGCTGTAAGCACATTTCACTTGTAGCCATCGGTGATTGGAAACACATGTTATTCAAGTGAGGTCAACAGAGGCAGTCCTGGGACTTTTGCTGGATGGAATTTTTCCCTTAGGGGCTACTAGAAGAGGAGGTTGCACGCCCAGACCTATTGGGAATCGTTACATGGAGAAAACTTACCTGAGAGTGTCGCCCACGCAGAAGGAAGCAGAGCTAAAAGGAGGCAAGATGGTTAGAAATCCTGGCTTCACTTGTGACTGAAGCTTTATCTCTTTGCACTTTCCAGTTTTATAAGCCAGTTAAAACCCCTTTTATGACTAAGTGATACAAACGGATGAGCTGGTATTCTATCACGTACAGCTGAAAGAGTTCTGCCCTATCCAATATGAGTTCCTACCTCCTAGGTTATTATGAAGATTAAATGAAATAATGCAGTGAAGTGCTTAATAAGGTAGGTGGCATATTTTAAGTCATCATTCAATATTAGTTATCATCATCATTATTATTAAGTATTAACATGACATTCATCAGAAGCCTTCATTTTTCTCTAAATATGTTATATCCATGCCAAAACCAGGCTAGGCAGGGCAGCAAAAAGCACTTTATTTTATGTACCAACATTCTACTTTACTACAAATCGGATTTGAACTGCTAGTAAATATTTTTTTTTTTTAATGTGAGACAAGGTCTCACTCTGTCACTCAGGCTGGAGTGCGGTGGCGCTATCTCGGCTCACTGCAACCTCCGCCTCCTGGGTTCAAGCAATATCTCTTGCCTCAGCCTCCAGAGTAGCTGAGATTACAGGCATCTGCCACCATGCCCGGCTAATTTTTGTATTTTTGGTAGAGACCAGGTTTCACCATGTTGGCCAGGATGGTCTCGAACTCCTGACCTCAAGCGATCTGCCCACCTCAGCCTCCCAAAGTGCTGGGATTACAGTCTTGAGCCACCGTGCCTGGGCACACTCCTTCAGCTTTTAATGAGTACCAGGAGACTGAGATTGGTGTATCCTTTATTATATATAGAAGCTGAGTCTCAGTTTCCTCAAGTCATACCTACCCCCACAAGAAAAGGTTGCTTGAATCTGCATCTTTTTTAAAAAATATAAAACTGAAATAGAGATGGGTGTCTCACTATGTTGCCTAGGTTGGTCCCTAACTCCTGGGCTCAAGCGATCCTCCTGCCTCAGCCTCCCAAAGTGCTGGGATTACAGGCATGAGCCACCAGGCCCAGCCTTGAATCTGCAGCTTTGCCCTTGCTAACACTTGCTGAGAGTTTCTGGTGTGGCATGTTCAGTGTCAGCACTTTACCTGCATTGTCTCATTTTGTCACTGAGCTTATTTCTGAGAAAGCCACAATTTGCCGAGGACTGACTTGTTCAAAGTCACACGGGTACTTAGCTGGGTCTAGTTATGGCTCAATTCCTAACTAACAATGCAATGATGGATAATAGTACTCAGAACAGCAAATCATTTGGTGACGCCCATGAGCTAACCTACTGTGCTCGGTGTATGTACATTATTATTTCACCTCTCGGATCTCAGTTTTCTCACTCATAAAAGAGAGTCATATTTTGGATTATGTATTCTCTATTGTCTTATGTAAAGCTTGGATTATAAATTGTACCATATGAGATTACAGTCTCTCATGTTGCTAAAAGAGATAGGGGATCATCTAAAAGTCACTTGAAACATATCAAGGTTACTCTTTTCTGGCACAAAATCAGCAACTCCCAATAAAGGTATCATGTCAAAAAACTTCTTTTTCCAAGAGGAGTTTTAGGAACTTCATAATCTGAAATAAATGCTGGGGAATATTTAAGGGAAACATAAAATGAATAAATGAATTCTATCTTCAACAGAAGTCTCTTTTCTTTTTATTATTTGTAAAATTGTGCTAAATACGTGTAACATAAAATTTGTCTTTTTTTTTTTTTACAGTGAATTATAAATGAAGCATTCCTAAGGAAAACAAATCTGTTCTCAAATTCTCTTCCAAAGACTCTCACCTGTGAGTTTTAAAAGGAATCGTGTCAATATGGCCAGTATTTACTGAATTTAGGAAAGGTGTTAAAAGCAGGTGCTACATATTCAAATTAGTCAGGACTCTCTGGTGGCAAGTAACAAATGCAAGTCAAACTAGATTAAGAAAAAAAGGGGAACTCATTACATCACAGAATCTAGCAAAGGTTGAAACAGCACAACCAGTGAAAGGCAAGAAGCTGGCCTTGGGAACAGTGTTGGGAGCTGCCCTCCTACCCCGCCACCAGCCCACCTGACCCCACCCTGCCCCACCCCATCTGGGTTGCTCTGCATCACTTCTCATCTCTCCATATCATCTTGGTTTCCATGAGCTCCTACTGCAAAAAAGCCTTCTCCACTGGCAGAAATACAGTTGCAATCCCTGAGCTGCATAACGTACAGCTTCAGCCACTAGAAACAGTTTGCCCTTACGCTGTTCCCTTAGGTCTCTGTTGTAAACCCCTATTAACCTCAATGGGGAAGGCACCAGGTTCAAGAGGCTGCAAAAGAGACCCAGAGCCAGCAAATGAGACCTGGGGTTTTACTGGGGGCTTCCATACAGGGGAGAGAGTCCAGTGGCAATGGGGTGGGCAGGAGGACCGCCTTACATACAGTCCAGTGGCAGTGGGTTGGACAAGATGACTGCACAGCCCAGAGGGGAAGGGCTGGGCAGAAGAACCACAACTGTTTGCAAAAGGTGTGCAGTTTACATATTATAGCGTTTTCACTTGCCGCACTCCCCTCAACAACCTCCACCTGGCAATCTTCATGCAACCCAAAACTCAAGGCCTTAATCCCCTGTATAGCCCGTGTTCCATGGGGCCGGTCGAGGGCTCAGATGTTCCTCATAGAACGTAAGAATGACTCTCTGGGTTGGCCACTCCGGGATTCCCTAGGTTGGAACACACATTCAGGTGCGTCTGGCATGCAGGGTCATTCTAAGGGTATGCTCAAACTATTGCCATCAGGTACATTTACCATATAGTCTCTGATCCCAATTTTTAAAAATCCTTAAGGAAAGCTCTGATTTGGCTCAGGAACCTACCTCTAGTAAGTCACCCGCAGGCTTTGATAAGGTCAAGTGTACATAATAGCTGCTCTAGGGTGTGGTGGATGCTCACTTCCTGGGTGCCCCCACCCAACTATTCCCCTTTCTCTCCATCAACAGTCCCAAGATTGTGATTTAAAAGAATCATCTGGTTCAGCTAAGATGATTTTGGATGCAGTAACAGAACCCTCAACTCTAACACAGGGCCCAAGAAACGTTAGACCTCAGGATGCCTTGATTCTGGGACTCAGTGGTGTCCTCAAGGACCCGTATTTTCTTTTTCTACTGCCCAAACAGATGGCTTCATCCTAAAGGTGATTCCCTTACGATCACGGTGGCAGCTGGGGCTATTTCCTTGGTTGTATCTAGAAGATGGAGTCTTTTGTTTAATAATGTAAAATAAGTTCTTTCCTTCTGGCTGATTGGGCCAGTTTGGGTCATATGACACACCTGTGGACCAATAGCTGTTGGCAGAGAAATGAATGTATTGACAGGCTTAGTACTGGATACAAGAAGCTCACACTGTGAAAGGCATGGATCATCATGGTGGGCTTAGACACTCCCTTGGGGTGACAGTGAGACACTATCTCAAAAAAAAAACCCAAATAATAAAAGTAATAAAAAATAAAACCTATTTAAAGGGAAAAACATCCCTCTCTTTTAATGATGTTACTATTAAAGACCCTCACTACTCTTCGAAAGGGCATGGGACTATTTTGAATATTATTAGATAACAAGGAACTTAATACTATAAGTAAATCTTGGAACACGGCTGGCATAGGCAGGTCCTGCACCCATTCATTAGTTCATTCAACAAGTATTTATTGAATATCTGCTATGAGATCATCTCTGTTTTAGGAGTCAGTTAAACAGTGATTTAAGGAGATCACTGTTAAGTGTACATGAGGGGGCAGGAGCAAATAACATACAATATTCACACAATGAGTGCTGTGAAAAACAAAAGACTAAACAGGGTAAGGAAGAAGAGAGTGATGGAGAGGAGTTCTTGAGCGGCTAGCAGGACCCCTCTCAGGAGAAAACATTTGAGCATAGTCCTGAAAGAAATGGAGGAGCTAGCCATGCTAGGATGTGCACAAACATTCCAGCACAGAGAGATGCATGCTGCTGAAGCAGGAATGGGCTTGGTGTATTTGAAGCCCCGTGTGGCTGAAGCGGAGCAAGTGAATGGGGAGTGGTAGGAGAGGAGGCCAGAAAACGAAATGGAGTTGAAATCAAGCAAGGGCTCAAAGGCCACACTGGGAAACTTAAAGTTATTCTTAGTGTGACAGGAAGTCAGTCACTGGAGGGCTTTAACCAGCAAATAGGTGGACCCCATCTGGTCTACCTATTACGGATTATTTAAGCAGCCGTAAGGAAAATGGACTGTAGAGGGCGCTAGAGTGGAACCACACAAACCAGAGTAGGCACCTGCAGGTGTCCAGCTAGGGAATGATGGTGGTTAGGAGCTCAGTAAGTAACTATGGAGTGGAAATGGTGGAACTGGGGATATATTTTTGAGACAGAACCAATAGGGCTTACTGACTGAGTAGGTGTGGAGAGTGATCGAGGGGATTCATGGACCAATGAACAAAAATGAATTGTGGATAGACTCAAGACTCACACTACATAATATCATAGACGGTACTCAAGATCCAGACACCTTTAATGTGCTCTTGGGCTATTAGCTAATTATAGGATGGCCATAGATGAAGCATTTTGCTACAGAATACCATCCCTTTTTAGTGAGACCTTTATTCAGGTTTGAACACTCTGAGAAGACTTATCTCAGACACTAAAGGGAACTGCAGGAAATGGTGCCTCTTGATGAGACACATACTTCCTTTCATTGGAGCAGCTGGGGAGGCTGCCAAGTGTAATGTGTTTCTGTATTGTCTCCTTTCCCTCATCCCCAAATTCTGGGAGGGCAGCAACTCCATTCATCACTGTACCAGGAGTGCCTGGCAGAGTAAATGTGCAATCACATTTGCTGAATCACTATGGAATAAAATGGCAGAGGAAAACTACAGGGCTTAGAGGTATCTTAAGTCTCCCTTAGAAGCCATATTTTAAGAGAAACAGCAATATCCAGGCCAACACAGAAGAAAAAGAATAAAGTTCAGGACAGGGTTGCGGTTGAGTAATCAGTAAGAGCGGTAGGATGGAGCTCATAAATGAGAAACAGTGATTTTGCAAGAGTTAGCACAAAGAGCCATGCAATAGCCATTGTTGGGATTTTGCTGCTAAACTTGATGATCTCATCACAGGATCATCAAATGTCTGAGCTGGAAGATATCTTAGACAACTTTTGGATTAATTTGTTCATTTCACAGATGAAGAAAATAAGGTGAAATGGCTTTGGACTAGAACCCAATTTGCTGGACTCCACATGCCAAATTCTTTTCGATATTGCACTGATTAGCAGTTAACCTTCCTTTTCTGTATGTAGGCTCAAGGAGGAGTTTTCAGAAGCAACCTAGAGGGAGTCTTCTAATGTCTAAAATCTATTCCCAAGTACAATTCTCATTTTATCATTCAGTTCCATGAAAAAAAAAAAAGATCTCTCTTGATAAACCTTTCCTCTTATTCAGTGAGAATGAGGCAGCCCATCATGCTTCCCTTTTTGAAATGGCTGCCAGGCTTAAATTGAACACTTAATCCTACTAACAAAGGTACTGTTTATTTTTGACAAACAGTATTTATTTACCCCTCTTCTTTATGACTTTTCATTTTTTATACCATTTCAATGGACTTATTGTATATGTGTCTTTTGCTATACGTCGTCTCAGACTCTTTTTGGAAGTGAGCCAGCTATAAATCACCAATAAGCCAAAATAGAAGGAAGATTTCATTTCTTTTGTGCACTGGGACTGCTGCTTCCAGAATGGTGTCCGTTTTCAAACCCCCCCTTGACAGAAAAGCTCAGACCTTACTTACCTCTTGGCTTTATATTTATAGAGAAGGAGGCCACCACAGGACAGATTGCATACAAATGACTAGTTATAAAATTGAAGGGTATGCCTACTAACGAGGCAAGTCCTTGGAAACTTCTGTGAAATGAAAACAAGATGTGGAAGGAGAGTGCTATGTTTCCTGCGTTGACGTGGCAGAACTTCACTTACAGCAGCCCCCTGTGGGAGGCGAGGCAGCACAGGCTGTGGATGGTAAGCAGGTGGTGGGCTGTGTCACATCCAACTCCAGGCTCTCAGCTAACTACAACCACAAGCCTGACCCTCCCCAGGCCAGAGAAATGAGATCACGTAGCCTTCCTCTCTTCTGGATTCTAGCCATGTAAAGAGATTAAAGCACTCATTTTCTGAAAACACGAGGCTTTCTCTTCCCTCCCTAAGTGAAATTCCTCCTAAACCACAAAAATTTAACCCAAGCAGAATTAGGAAAGCAACAAAGGAGACCGAGCAGAGATCTTTCCTCCTGCTCCCTCACAACTTCAGAATCTTCTGTTGCCATTTCTGTGGAGGTAGCAAGAGAAACAATAAATAAGTCCCAGAAAATGTCAACTGTTTATGCATTTGAGCCTGAGACTTCCTGTGGCTTTTGTTTTTTACTCCTTCCCCAGTTTTAAAATTTTGTTCTTTATTCCTATGGTGTTGGCCATGATTTCCATGATAATCTAAGAGATATGTTCAAAAGAAAAATGGCTTCAAGGGTACTGTTGCTCCTGGAAATAGAAACAGTCCTTCCCTAAAACATCCATTTGGATTCTGTTCATGATCTCCTCCTAGTCAGAGACACTTTGTTCAGATAGACACAAAAAGATGCTGCGCCACTGTTCTCAACACCTTGAAGAATGAGACAGATCCAAAAATCTACAGTGTTTCTTTAAAAAACATCTCAGTAAAATTATGAATTGCAGGCAAGTCTTTGGCCTGACATCAGCATAGCAGGTAAGTACTCAACCTGAGCCCACACTGCCTGGATCTTTATCCTTCTCTACCAGGTTACCTGTGAACCTTGGACAAACTGTTAACCCTTGTGCAATACTTTCCCCATCTGAAAAGTGGGGATACCTTTGGTGCTTACTTTGCAGAGCAGGTTCTCAAACTTTGTTGTGCATGAGAAACAATGGGAGGGACTTGTTAAAACACGGTTGCTGACCTCCCAAAGCTTCTGATTCTGTAGGGCTGGGGTGGGGCCCAGGAATCTGCATTTCTAACAAGTTCCCAGATGATGCCTGTGCCACTGGTCTGAAGTCCACACTTTGAGAACCACTGTCAAAGGGTTATGGTGTGGGCCTGGCGCGGTGGCTCACGCCTTTAATCCTAGCACTTTGGGAAGGGCTGAGGCGGATGGATCACCGGGCTCAGGAGTTCCTGGCCGATATGGTGAAACCCCGTCTCTCTACTAAAAATACAAAAATTAGCTGGGCATGGTGGCACGCGCCTGTTTGCCAGCTACCTGGCAGGCTGAGGCACAAGAATCACTTGAATCTGGGAGGCTTGAACCCGGGAGGCAGCGGTTGCAGTGAGCAGAGATCGCAGCACTGCACTCCAGCCTGGGCGACAGAGGGAGACTTTGTCACAAAAAAAAAAAAGTGGTGGGGGTGGGGGGAGATTATGGTGTAGATTATGTAGTTGTATATGTAAGTGTTAACTGTGACTATTTGTATGTACTGCGGTTAGCACTGTCCCTGGCAATAGGTTAGCGATGTTAAGGGTGACAGTTATTATCTTACCAGTTGTCCCATCAAACTTAGCAATCATATTAAACTTGCAGTTAAACCCTAATTAATCTCTTATAAGAGACTCCAGTATAGAAGAGGAGAAATCCTATTAATTTCCTAACAGAGATATCCTTAAAGACTGTATACATCCAGAAAGGGCTGTAAAGTGTTATAAGTACTTTAAAGTGACAGATTGTTGGGGTTTTTTCCCCCTAAAACTTGTCAGTACCCATCTGTACTGAGACAGAAGGGAAACAAAGGCTGACACAGCTACTTCTTGAGGTTTCCTGTCTTTTAGTTACAGTAAAAGCACCAAAGAGATTTAGTCATTATGGTCAAAAATAATTTTTCAACTCCTTTCAGGTTGAAATTAAGGAGCCCAGCAAACGAGGACGTTGCAATGGCAGTTAGAAACAACAGTTTTGAAAGGGCAGACGAAACAGACTCGCTACAAGACAAGGGGATTGTTCAAAAGTCCTCCACAACAAAGGAAATGAACTCAAATCCCTAACCTGCGGGGCGTTCCAGCAACCCTGAGGCCAAATATAAAGTTCTCCGCTGAAAAGCCTCCGCGTGTTAGGCTTTGTGTAGGGAAAGAGAGTATCAAACAGAAGGTCTAAGGTTAAGATGTTTTTCTTGTAGGAGGACCCTTTGACCACACTTGAGCCTGAAACAGAATGAGGATCTGGAAACCCCCACTCTGTCTTTTCTGTGCCACGCATCAGTCCTTTCAAGGAGAAAAGTTCTTTTTAATAAACTTAGGTCAAGTGTCTCTTCTGTTCTAAGCATGGGGGTACTCGAGGTTGAATGAGAGGCTGCCAGTCCTTGGTAAACATCTAACTTTTCCAACTCAATCATATCTAAGGTTTCGGTAAAATTCTCCAGTGAAACATGAGAATTAGATAAAACATTCTTGCATCGTGATGGCTTTTGACAAATTAAACAAAGGGTGCTTGTTTGCAAGAGTGCAAAAATACGCCTTGCCTTGACAGTTAAAAAATGTAATGTACGAAACCACTTTCCTTGACACTTCAAAAATGTACGTGATTATCAACACCAAGCTGTTAGGGGGACTCCACCAAGGTGGGTCTTCTTTTCTATCGGGCTAAGAAACAGAAGTGGGCAGCCCGTGGGTGAAACTTGGAAGTCTGTCTCTCCAGCCCAAAGCCTCCCTTGGACTTGGCACGGGTGTAGGGAGCGAGACACGGGTCCGCAGATGGGATTCTGGGGTTGCCACGACTCACCTCGCCAACTTCTCCAGTCTCGCAGCGCCCCGGCGGCCCGCTCGGGGGCGCGGACGCGGGGGCCGGCGCCTCCGAACTCCCGGGCTGGCCCCGGGGAGGGCGCCCGGCCCCGGCCAGCGCGCGGGGACAGGCGCGGGGTGGCGCTGCGGGGCGGACGCGAGGCGCGCTGGCAGCGCTGGGGGCTCAGCGCGGCCAGCGCGCAGGGACAGCAACGCCAGCAGCAGCGCGGCCAGCGCGAGCAAGAGCAGCGCCGCCGCCTTGCTGCGGAGCTTCATGGTGCGGCGCGGCGGCGGCGGCGGCGGCCCCCAGGCGGCTCGGCCCCTCTGCGCATCGCGGCGGCGGCAGGACGAGTGCAGCAGCGCGCGGCGGTCGCCTCCTCCGCCCGCCCGCCCGCCGGGGACTGGGGTCGTGGCGGCCGGCGGGCGGCCGGCGGCGGCGGCGACGGCGGAGGAGGGGGAGAGGGAGGAGAGGAGGGGGAGGCGGTGAGAGCCGGGCTACAGGAGGAGCAGCCTGCGCCTACCGTACTGTGTGGAGTAGCCGCCCCTCCGCCACCCGCCCGCCCGCCCGCAGCCAGGCGCTCGGGCTTCTGGTAGCTCAGACTCAAAACCACTTCATTCATTCATTCATTCATTCATTCATTCGTTCGTTCGTTCGTTCGTTTACCTCCCCATTCACTCACCCACCCATGCCATCCACTGTTCCCGCTGATTCTCTCGTACCGTGATTCACTTGTTGATGTATTCCATGTGTTTCCTCCTTATTTATTTTATCCATCTATCCACACATTTGTGCACTTATCCACACATCCTTTCAGGCAGGAACATCTCTGTCCTGTTTGCCCAGTGCAGGGATCTGCGGGTGGTGGTGCCCAATAAGTATCTGTTGAATAAACCCCTATTGCCGCCTCTGTCTTGCCACCTCCCTTTTTCCTGGAGGAGGACATATTCAACAAGGACACATGCAATAAGGCAAAGCGAGTAAAAGTAACACGTGATTAGTGGTTGGGATTTCAGACTCAAAACACCAAAGTAGAACTTGGGACACCTAGACTGGACCGAACCGATTCATGTAGTCTGAAGAAATTAGAGAATGAATTTCAAAGTTTGGATTTGAAATCTGACACTGTCCTTAACTGGCTTGGTGATCCTGAGGAAGCTGCACAACTTTCTTAAGCCTTAACTTCCTTACATGCAAAATGGGAATGACAATACTGCTCACTACAGAGGCGTTTTGTGAGCATTAAATTAAATAATGCCTTCAAAGAAACTAGCACAGTGCCTGGCTCACAGTCGGTACCCAATAAAAGTTCTGTAATGATTAGTTCAATAAAACATAGCTTATAATATATACATAAACACATTTTATTTTCTTTCTGGCACAGATTTGAGATAGAGTAATAATTTCACAACACAATGTAAGAACGGCTTCTTTGGAGACTTTAACAGCAGAGGTCGCCAGATGAAGGTCGTAATTTCCAGACGATTCTTCCAGGGGATCCCCAGTTACAAATCTGAAACGTTAGGACACATCCTCTTATGACTCACGGTGAACTGATAGCCAGGACTCCATTAACTCTCTTTTCAGCACACCACAGAACAAAGAACACTAATTAAGTTATAACAATGTCCCTGAGTTTTTCAGGTTTTTTTTGTTGTTGTTTTTTTTGGGTTTTTTTGGATCGCTCTGTCGCCCAGTCAGGAGTGCAATGGTGCAATCTCAACTCACCGCAGCCTCTGCCTCTCGTGTTCAAGCCATTCTCCTGCCTCAGCCTCCCAAGTAGCTGGGATTACAGGCTGCGCCACCACACCCGGCTGATTTTTGTATATTTAATAGAGATGGGGTTTCACCACGTTGGCCAGGCTTGTCTTGAACACCTGACCTCAAGTGATCCACCCGTCTCGTCCTTCCAAAGTGCTGGGATTACAGGCATGAGCCACTGCGCCCAGCCTGTCCCTGAGTTTCTACAAGATTCCATGTTGCTTTATAAATAATCTAAAATTCAGTTATATTCTGAATTATTCTCATATTAGCATTTTATTTTAATTCCTTGAGAACTAATTGTATTTAAAGTTCTAGGGATGAGAATATTTAGTAATTTGGAAGCTCTTGCCAAGCAGACATCTAGGAAATGGCAGGGTGCAAGTTCAGTGTGGGGGACATGTTGTAGGTGAGTAAGCACAAAGAATCCATTAGTTCTCAAAGATGAGGGGGAAGGTGCCGTACTACTAGGAAGCATCTGGAATTGTGGGAAGGCTGACAGGTTCTACTAGCATATGCAAAACCTCCTGCAATGCTCAGGACATGCCAACAACGAAAACTATCCTGGACCAATGTGGGACCCTGTTGAGAAACACTAGGCCAGGCTAAGGCATGATGTTTAGATCGTTCAGGTTTAGAAATGGCCACCACTATGTTAACATGTGGCCCAGAGAAGCAGGCATTCCCAACTCTGTCTTGCCCCCTCCCTTCTACCTCTAGGAGGACAGATGCAACAAGGATAAACAAAGGCAAAGTGAGTCAAAGTAACACTTGACTAGTAGCCTGGGTTTTAGCCTCAAACACCAAAGAATAATGGACCAAAGAGAGAACTCAGTTTTCTTGAACCTCACTGAAGCAAAAAAAAAAAAAAAAAAAAAAAAAGCCTGATTTGCCTCCTTCCACTGAGTCCAAACTCAACTTTTGGATTTGTTTGGATTGCTCTGATTGGTGGAAAACTACATCCTCTAATTTTTTTTTCTTTGGATGTGGTCAAATCTCACTTTAATTGCAAAAGACTTCATTTACAGCACATTCAATAATGAACCAACAGGAGAGTTGCTGACTTTGGAACACATGAATATATAAAAATCCCTTGCAATTCAGGTAGTCAAGATAATAAGCACATACAAGGAAAGCAACTCTCATTTTTCTGAAAACTTTTACATTTTAAAAGATGACTAGGCATACTTGGAAGTTCAAAGCAGTAAGATGTCCCTTGCAGGGAAAGAAGGAGGAAAACCCTTTTCCGTGATGTTAGGCACATGTATATCAAATATATCCCAATTCCACTTGATAAAGTCAGTTGGATGACCTCCTTGAACCAGGCTAGGGCAGAACACTTAAGAGGGCCTTGGGTGGGGATGTGAATCCGGGAGAAGAGGAACACCAGATCCCATGCAGCGCCAAACGCATCCGTTCCACCCTCTAACACAGATGAGGCACGTCGCCCATGTCCCTGGACACTGGATGCACAAGAACAGTCATCAGATGGTTACTGCTCCCATGGCCTGATGTTTTCTAATGGTCTTAATTCAGGCCATGGAGAAAGTCCTTTACCACCAAGCGCAAACTGTCATCGAACTTAAGTCATAAAGGATGTTATGGGGGAAATTCTTGCAACACATACATAAGGACTTCTATTTAACTAATTAGAATAATGATTACATAATTGACATTCCTGTTTTCATAAGGTTTTGTTTTCTACACTGGAATGGCTTAAGAAAAAGTTGTCTATTTTTGGTTTTATTTTACACTTTCAAAAGAGAGGGAACAGAAAGAAAAAATGTGACTAACTGCCCAACATTGGAGCCCAGCAGGTACAAAAGTGGACTTCTTTGACTCTAGGTCCATCAGATTTGGGGGAAGTTTCAGTGCCTAGGGAAGGTTAGTGAAGCCTGTTACACCCCCAATCCTACAGAAAGAATTCTATAGCTAATCTATCACAGTGTTCTAGCAAAGCATATGTTGAAAACTACAGGCTTCAACCTAACATCTAAACTTTTAAAAGTAGCATTTCAGCAACAAACAAGCTCAGAGAGCTCATCACAGAAGTGAAATAACAGAACTACTGCTCAGATGTCCAAAAAGTCAAGCTGCTGCCCTCAGCTCCGCCCACTCGAAGGCTTAGGCAGACACGTAAGGTGGTGGTGGCTCCTTGGCAGCACCATTCACAGTGGTATCATCATACAGGGGTAGTGTCATTGCTGGTAACGTAAACCAGGACATCGGAGGAGTTCCTGGCATTGATAGCAGTTCCAAAACAGCTAATCAAGTAACCCTTAAAAGTCAAGATAATGCTAATAAACAGAAGAATAATAAGGACCAAACAGGTAGGATTCACTGACATGACATCATCTCTGTAGGGAAAATTAGGAGGCAGTTGTCGTATGTATTCCTGAATGCAGTTTGGATAAACAAGGACAGTGATTGCAACCAAGGTATTCAGGGCAAAATTAAAGATCTGGTAACAGAAGAATGGGAGGATCTAGGCTGTGTGTTGCTTGTATGCTCCGTAAGTAGCCAATAGCACATATCAGGATCATGAGAAGAGAAATCGCAATGGCAATGCACATGTAGTTCCACATGGCTGGGGAGGCCTTAGGATCACGGCAGAGGGTGAAAGGCACTTCTTACCTGGCGGTGACAAGAGAGAATGAGTTACATCCTCTAATGTTATAGAAAAGGCTTCTAGACTCCCTTACCCATGGTTTACCGAATGTCTTACTTAGATGTCTGATAGAAAAAAATGCTTAATTATAACGCTTTATAAATCATCTAAAATTCAATTATATTCCAAATCATCGTCATATTAGCATTTTATTTTAATTCGTTGAGAATCCACTGTATTTAAAGTTCTGGATGTGGGAATATTTAATAATTTGGAAGCTCTGAAATCTATTTTTTCTCCTAGAATCTTGACACCTCTAGTTATCTAGTTGCTCAAGCCAGAAATTAGGTGGAAACCATCCTCTTTCCCTCACCTCTTATATTACTGATCTATTGTTGCAAAAAAATGACCTCAACATTTAGCGGCTTAAGATAATATGCATAATTTCATAGTTTCTGTCAGTCAGGAATCTAGGGATAGCTTAGCTGAGCCCTCTGCTTCACAGTCTCTCACAAGGCTATAATCAATTGTTGGCCCAGGTCTGTGGTCTCATCTGAAGGCTCAGCTGGGGAAAGATCTGCTCCTGGTTTCACTCACATGATTGTTGGAAGGATCTAGTTTCTTTCTTTTTTTTTTTTTTGAAATTCAGCTTATCAGTCTTTTCTCTCAGGGTTAGTAGGTTTGGTGTTTTGTCTAAGAAATCTTTGCCTACCTCTTGGTCTCAAGAAATTCTTTTATCTTCTTTTACAATAGAGCTGTCTGGGCTGGGCATGGTGGTTCACACCTGTAGTCCTAGTACTTTGGGACAGGAGGTGGGAGAATCACTTGAGGCCAGAAGTTCAAGACTAGCCTGGGCAACAAAGTGAGACCCTATGTCTACAAAAATAAAAATAATAAATAAAAGATAGAAGTTTCTGTGATAATGGTAATGTTCAATATCTTTCCCATCCAATATGGTAGTCCACCAACCCCATGTGGCTGTGGAGCTCTTGAAATGTGGCTAGTACAACTAAGGAAACGATTTTTAATTTTATTGAATTTAAATAGTAACATGGGGCTAGTGGCTGCCACATTGGAAAGCATAGTTCTAGACTCTATATTATTTGATTTTTCACAAGTAGATCTACAACCGATCGTGGATTATTTTTATGTGTAAGGTATAAAGGTAGAGGACAGGATTTATGTTTTTCTATGGATATTTAATTAACCCATTTGTTGAAAAGATCATCTTTCTCTTAGTGAATATTATTAGTATTTGTTGTAAATCAGCTGAGCATTTATACCATTGTAGAATATTATACAGCTTTTAAAAAATAATAAATTAGAAGGCAGAAAAATATGAGCTCACGTTCTGTAGTAAAATTTCTTAGGGTCAAATATTAGCTCCATTCCTTACTAGCTGCACACTTCTGGGCAAGTTACTTTCTCTTCCTAAGCTTCATGTCCTCATATATCAAATGAGGATAATAATAGCATTTATATATTTCTTGTGAGAATTAAGTGCAGCAATTCTATGTGAAATTAATGGTTACCATAAAGCATTCATTGTCAACTACTAGTTGTTAGCTATTTATCCTAACTTGGCCCAATCTGGAGCCCTATCCAGCAAACATTGATCTAATGAAGCAGCGATTAAGGAGTAATATATATTTATTGATATTATAAAATATTTATTATATCTGCGTGTGTATATATATACATATATTCCTATTTTGAAGTTACATCATAAATGCACTAATAATAGTAGTCAATATTAACATTCATTATGTCTTACTAAATGCTAGTTCCATTCTAAGAACTTTACATGTGTTAACTCATATAATCTAAGGGGTAGATGCTATTATGTCATTTATTGATAAGGAGATTAAGACACAGAAGACTTAGCTAATTTGCTCAGCTAAAAAGAAAAAGCAGATAGGACTTCTGGTTTCCAGTCTGTCATGTAAGGAGTTTGTACCTCATTATTCTGTCCTAACAACAAGTGAAAAGTTGCACGAACTGAAATTTAACAATTATTTTTAGGTCCATCAGAGAAGTAAGGTCATGGGGCAAACCATTGTCCCAGAATTTGGAAAGCCAGGGAAATACAGAGAATTAAGTGCAACTTAACCCAAGCAGAAACCTCTGCAGGAACCGGTGCTGGGGTAGGAAAACCTAAACTATAATTCACAAATTGCTGAAGGCTTAGTGTGGAAAAGTTGGAAAGTTAAAAATCCTGGTGGTTGGTGGGGCTCAGTCTTACAGGACCCACTCTTTTTTGAGTTTACCTCCAGGAGCTCTGCCAGGTTCTCACAGTGAACACTAGAGGAAAATCCCCTACTGCTCTGGCAAGGGGAGGAAAAAGTAATCATTTTTAAATACATCACACCTTCTTCTTGCCCTCAAGAGAAACTATTTTTTATCAACCTATTGGGGTTTATCGGAGCTTAAGTGAACTGGGGAAGGGAAATACCCAACTTCAGCTCCCCTTAACCATCCTGTCCCACCTACAGAGAGGGGGACTGGAAGCACTTGTGAAGTTTCTAGCCAAGGGGCATAGGCTCATTAAAACACAGCGACCTAATCATAGGACTGTAGAATGCTTCCCCTCCCCTGACACCTTACCACCATTATCACTAAAAGCCTATTTACCATAGTTTATTTTCTCTATTACATTGTATACAGCATGTAACAAAAAATTACATGGCATACTAGAAGACTAAAAATACAGTTTGAAGAGACAATGCAAACACTAAAACTAGACTCAGATATGCCACAGATGTTGAAATTATCAGACTGGAAATTTATTTATTTAATTTTTTTGGTAGATAGATTTTACTTTTTTATTTCAATAGGTTTTTGAGGAACAGGTGGTGTTTGGTTACATGAATAAGTTCTTTAGTGGTAACTTCTGAGCTTTTGGTGCACCCATCACCTGAGCAGTGTACACTGTACTCAATGTGTAGTTTTTGTTTGTTTGTTTGTTTGTTTTGAGATGGAGTCTTGCTCTGTCGCCCAGGCTGGAGTGCAGTGGCGCAATCTTGGCTCACTACAAGCTCTGCCTCCTGGGTTCACGCCATTCTCCTGCCTCAGCCTCCCCAGTAGCTGAGACTACAGGCACCCGCCACCATGCCCGGCTAATTTTTTTGTATTTTTAGTAGAGACGGGGTTTCACCGTGTTAGCCAGGATGGCCTCGATCTCCTGACCTCGTGATCCACCCACCTCGGCTTCCCAAAGTGCTGGGATTACAGTCGTGAGCCACCACGCCCGGCCCCCAATGTGTAGTTTTTATTCCTTGCCACTCCCCACCCTTTCCCCCAAGTCGCCAAAGTCCAATGTATCATTCTTATGCCTTTGCAACCTCATAGCTTAGCTCCCACATATGAGTGAGAACATACAATATTTGGTTTTCCATTCCTGAGTTGCTTCACTTAGAATAGTCTCCAATTCCATCCATGTTGCAGAGAATGCCATTATTTCATTCCTTTTTATGGCTGAGTAGTGTTCCATGGTATACATGCTCATTGATTGATGGGCATTTGGGCTGGTTCCATATTTTTGTAATTGCAATTTTGCTACCTAAACATGCATGTGCAAGGATCTTTTTCGTATAATGACTTCTTTTCCTCTGGTAGATACCTAGCAGTGGGATTGCTAGATCAAACAGTAGAACTACTCTTATTTCTTTAAGAAATCTCCACACTGTTTTCCATAGTGGTTGTACTAGTTTATATTCCCACCAACAGCGTAAAAGTGTTCCCTTTACACCACATCTACGCCAACATCTATTATTTTTTTATTTTGTTTTATTATGGCCATTCTTGTAGGAGTGAAGTGGCATCGCACTGTGGTTTTGATTTGCAATTCCCTGATAATTAGTGATGTTGAGCATTTTTCCATATGCTTGTTGGCCATTTGTATATCTTCTTTTGAGAATTGATCAGACTGGAAATTTAAAACAACTATGATTTATAATCTAAGGGCTTTGTGTTAGTCCACTTAGTGTTGCTACAAAATGATACCTGAAACTGCATAATTTATTTTTTATTTTTATTTTTTCGAGATGGAGTCTCACTCTGTCACCCAGGCTGGAGTACAGTGGCACGATCTCGGCTCACTGCAACCTCCACCTCCTGGGTTCAAGCAATTCTTCTGCCTCAGCCTCCCAAGTAGCTGGGATTACAGGCACCTGCCACCATGCCCAGCTAAGTTTTGTATTTTTTAGTAGAGACAGGGTTTCACCATGTTGGCCAGGCTGGTCTCGAACTCCTGACCCCAAGTGATTCACCCATCTTGGCCTCCCAAAGTGCTGGGATTACAGGTGTGAGCCACCATGCCTTGCCTATTTTTTTAAAAAGAGGTTTATTTGGCTCACAGTTCTGCAGGCTATAGAAGAAGCATGGCATCAGCATCTGCTTCTGGTGAGGGCATCAAGCTCCTTCCACTCATGGTGAAAGGTTAAGGGGAGCCAGCCATGTGCAGAGATCACACGGCCAGAGAAGAAGCAAGAGAGCAAAAGGGAGGCACCAGGCTGAAAAAGAAATGGAACAGAATATCCAAGAAGTGTGGGGCAACTACAAAGGTATACGTAATTTATGTATAATGAGAATACCAGAAGGAGAAGAAAGAAACAGAAGAAATATTTGAAGCAATAATGACTGAGAATTTCTTCAAGGTAATATCAGACATTGTCTTAGTTTATTTTGTGTTGCTATACCAGACTGAGGCTGGATAATTTACTTAAAAAAGAGGTTTACTTAGCTCAATTTTTTTTTTTTTTTTTTTTTGAGACAGATTCTCACATTGTTGCCCAGGCTGGAGTGCAGGCACAATCTTGGCTCACTGCAACCTCTACTTGCTTGGTTCAAGTGATTCTTGTGCCTCAGTCTCCTGAGGTGCATACTTCCACACCTGGCTAATTTTTGTATTTTTAATAGAGACTGGGTTTCACCATCTTGCCTAGGCTGGTCTTGAACTCTGACTTCAAGTGAGCCATCCGCCTCAGCCTCCCAAAGTGCTGGGATTACAGGCATGAGCCACTGTGCTCAGCCTACTTAGCTTAATGTTCTGTAAGCTAGGAAGTTAAGGGTGTGTGGCTTCTGGCAAAGGCTTTTGCGCTGTGTCATAACATGGCAGACAAAGTAAAAGGGGAAGTAGACACATCCAGAGAGAAAACCCAAGGGGCATTCTGGCTTTATAATAACCCACTTTTGAGGGAACAAATCCATTTTCTCAAAAATGAATTTAGTCTCGCCAGAGTGAGCACTCACTTACTCCCACAAGAACAGCACCAAGCAGTTCATGAGGGATCTGCCGCCTTGACCCAAACACCTCCCAGTAGGTCCCATCTCCCCACACCACCACAATGAAGATTAAATTTCAACACAAGTTTTGGCAGGGACAAACAAACCATATTCAAACCACAGCAGACCCTAAGCCACAGATCCAAGAAGCTCAGAAAACTAAGCAATGTAAGTGTGAAAGAGAAAAAGAAAGAAAGAGACTATACCTAGGCATATCATATTTAAACTGCATAAAATCAAAGGTAAAGAAAAAAATCTTGAAAGAAGTCAGAAAATAAAATGTTAACTATAAAGGAGTAAAGATGAGAATTACATCTGACTTCTCTTCAGAAACCATGCAAGCGAGAAGAGAGTAAGGAAATATGTGAAGTGTTGAAGAAAAAAAAAACACCAGTCTAGAACTCTGTATCCTGATAAATTATCCTTCAAAACTGAAGGAGAAATAAAGAATTTCTTAGACAAACAAAAATTGAGGGAATTTGTTGCCAGTATAATTGCTTTGCAGGAATCGTGAAAAGAAATTCTTCAGAGAGAAGGAAAATGATGTAGGTCCAAACCTCGGATCTACATAAAGAAAGGAAGAGCTTAAGAGAATGAATAAGTGAAGATAAAATACAACACTTATTTAAAAAAATTCTTAATTGATATAACAAAAGGTTTGTTCAAAATAATAACAATGTATTTGATGCTTAAAGCTTATGTATAAGTGGAAGGAATGACAGTAATAACACAAGGGATGGGAGGGAAGTATTAGGAATATCTTGTTATTATAAGACATTTGCGGAGCAGGTGCACAGGCAGCTTCTAGTGTGGGTGACGAGTGGTGGCCAAAGCAGGGGGACAGCAAGGGACACTCAGGCGGAGACCATGGTGGATGGCCACTTGGAACGGGCTGTCAGGCGCATCGTCAAAATGGAAGTGGACTATAGCGCCACAGTGGATCAGTGCCTACCCGAGTGTGAGAAGCTGGCCAAGGAAGGAAGACTTCAAGAAGTCACTGAAACCCTTCTCTCTTTGGAAAAACAGACTCATTCCGCTTCTGATATGGCGTCTACATCCCAAGTCTTAGTTGCAGTAGTGAAGATGTGTTATGAGGCTAAAGAATGGGATTTACTTAATGAAAATATTACGCTTTTGTCCAAAAGGCAGAGTCAGTTAATATAAGCTGTTGCCAAAATGGTTCAATAGTACTGTATTTATGTTGAGGAAATCACAGACCTTCCTATCAAACTTCAATTAATTGATACTCTATGAATGGTTACCAAAGGCAAGATTTATGTTGAAACTGAGTATCCTCGACTGACTAAAACATTAGCAACTATAAAATAACAAAATGGTGATGTGAAAGAGGCAGCCTCCGTTTTATAGGAGTTACAGGTGGAAACCTATGGGTCAATGTAAAAGAAAGAGCAAGTGGAATTTATTTTGGAGCAAATGAGGCTCTGCCTAGCTGTAAAGGATTACATTCGAACATAAATCATCAGTAAGAAAATTAACACCAAGTTTTTCCAGGAAGAAAATACAGAGAAATTAAAGTTGAAGTATGATAATTTAATGATTCAGCTGGATCAACATCAGAGATCCTATTTGTTCATTTGTAAACACTACAGAGCAATATATAATACTCCCTGTATACAGGCAGACAGTGAAAAATGGCAGCAGGCTATGAAGCGTGTTGTACCCTATGTTACCCTAGCTCCTTTTGACAATGAACAGTCAGATTTGGTTCACTGAGTAAGTGGTGACAAGAAGTCAGAACAAACTCCCAAATACAAGGATCTTCTAAGGCTTTTTACCACAATGGAGTTGATGTGTTAGTCCACACTTGTGGAGGACTATGCAATGGAATTAAGAAAAGGTTCCCTTGAGAGTCCTGCAACTGATGTTTTTGGTTCTATAGAGGAAGGCAAAAAAAGGTGGAAAGACTTGAAGAACAGAGTTGTTGAACATAATATTAAAATAATGGCCAAGTATTATACTCGGATAACAATGAAAAGGATGGTACAGCTTCTGGATCTATCTGTTGATGAGTCCGAAGCCTTTCTCTCAAATCTAGTAGTTAACAAGACCATCTTTGCTAAAGTAGACAGATTAGCAGGAATTAACAACTTCCAGAGACCCAAGGATCCAAATAATTTATTAAATGACCCGTCTCAGAAACTGAACTCATTAATGTCTCTGGTTAACAAAACTACACATCTCGTAGCCAAAGAGGAGATGATACATAATCCACAATAAGGGTCTTAATGCTTTTAAAAAAGAGTTAAAATTGAAAGTCATTTTTTTTTAAAAAAAGACTGTTTAAAAAAAAAAGACATTTACATTACCAGCGAAACGATACGGTGCTATTTGAAAACGGGCTGGATGTAGTGGCTCACAAGTGTAATTCCTGAACATTAGGAGGCTGAGGTTGGGAGTCTGTAATCCCAGTACTTTGGGAGGCTGAGACAGGAGGATCGCTTGAGCCCAGGAGTTTGAGACCAGACTGAGCAACATAGGAAGGCTGTATCTCTAAAAAAAATAAAAATAAATTAGCTGAATGTGGTAGCTTGTGCCTGTGGTCCCAGCTACTTGGGAGGCTCAGGTGTGAGGATTGCTTGAGCCCGGGAGGTCAAGGCTGCAGTGGACTATGATTGCACCACTTTACTCCAGCCAGGGCAACAGAGCAAGACCCTGTCTCTAAATGAATAAATAAGTAAGTAAATAAATAAATAAATAAATAAATAAATAACTCGGTGGTATTCTGTTGTAGCAGCACAAAATGAACTAAACAGTGGAGAATACAGTATATGGAAAAATATATGTGCATGTGTAGGGGCAAAGAGCATATGGAAACTCCTTTCTACTCGATTTTGATGTGAACCTAAAACTGCTATTAAAAAATACATTTTTATTTTTGGTTTTTCACTCAGGTATTCTGGCTCCACTGTCTATGGTTTTGCTTTTTTGGTTTTTTGTTCTGTTTTTATGTTTTGTTTTGTTTTTATTTTTTTTGAGGCAGTCTCACCTCACTTTGTTGCCCAGTTTGGGGTAGTGCAGTGGTGTGATCTTGGCTCACTGCAGCCTCTATCTCCCAGGCTCAAGCAATCCTTGCACCTAGGTCTCCAGGGTAGCTGGGACCACAGGTGTGCGCTACCAAGCCCAGCTAATTTTGTATTTTTTGTAGAGACAGGTTTTTGCCATGTTGGCCAGGCTGGTCTCAAAGTCCTAAGCTCAAGTCATGTGCCTGTCTCGGCCTCCCAAAGTGCTGGAATTGCTGCCATGCATCACTGTGTCTGGCCTCTAGGTGTCTATGCCTGGCCGCTAGGTGTCTATGTTCTTTTTGCTTTTTTTTTTCTTTTGAGATAGTCTCGCTCTGTCGCCAGGCTAGAGTGCAGTGTTGCATACTGCAACCTCTGCCTCCCGGGTTCAAGCGATTCTTCTGCCTCAGCCTCCCAAGTAACTGGGACTACAGTAGGCACACACCACCACACCCAGCTAATTTTTGTATTTTTAGAAGAGACGGGGTTTCACCATGCTGGTCAGGATGGTCTCGATCTCTTGACCTCGAGATCCGCCCGCCTCGGACTCCCAGGTGTCTATGTTCTTAATCATGCTTCCCAGGGTGTGTGTGTATGTATGTGTGTGTGTGTGTGTGTGTGTGTATGTGTGTGTGTGTATGTATATGTTTGCTTGAGCAAAGAGAAGGCTGTAAACTGACATATATGAGGTAGTAGTCAATGAATAACTTGGGTGGGAGAAGATATTTTGGGCTATGTCTATATGAGTTAGAATGTTTTCAACTGCACGGAAGAGAATACTTGAGTAACAATGGCTTAAACTAGGGCTTTCTAACTTTACGGTGTGGATGAATTATCTGAGGATCTTATAAAATTGCAGGTATGAATGTGGTATATCTGGGCATAACCTGATATTCTGCACTTCTGACAAGCTGTAGTAAGCTGTTAGATCCTGCTGCTGCTGGTCCAACACTTTGATTAGCAGGATTTGAATAATGAAGACATTTTTATGTTATACAATAAGAAGCCCAGAGCAGATGGAGGACAGGTGAAAGGAAATCTCTTGAGTGTATACCTGCTGTGTACATCATTGTGTACATTTCTGTTGGGTATACACCTACGAGGGAAATCACTGTGTCTCCAAGTAGGCATATACTTAGCTTTTGTGGATGCTGTCCAACATTGTCCCCAAGTGATTGCATCAACTTACCTACGTAGCATCAGCAGGGTATGAGAGATGTGGTTAATGCACATCTTTTTCATTACTTAGTATCATTAGTCTTTTTTTTTTTTAACCATTCTGGTGGGTATGTAGTAGTATTTCATTATGGGTTTAATTTGCACTTCCCCGATGACTAATGAAGTTAAACATTTTTTCATTTATTTATTGGCCAATTAGACGTCTTATTTTATTATTTTATTATTATTATTTATTATTTTTTGAGACATAGTCTTGCTCTGTCGCCAAAGTTGGAGTGCAATGTCGTGATCTCGGCTCACTGCAACCTCCACCTCCCACGTTCAAGTGATTCTCCTGCCTCAGACTCCCTAGTAGCTGGGATTACAGGCGTGTGCCACCATGCCCAGCTAATTTTTTTGTAGTTTTAGTAGAGACGGGGTTTCACCATGTTGATCAGGCTGGTCACGAACTCCTGATCTCAGGTTATCCACCCGCCTTGGCCTCTCAAAGTGCTGGGATTGCAGACGTGAGCCACCGTGCCCAGCCTAGACATCTTATTTTATGATGTATTTGCTCAAGTCTTTCGCCCATTTTTCTTTTGAGTTACTTCTCTTTTATTGATTTGTAGGACTATCCAGAATATATATAAATAACTCTAATCAATCAATATAGTTTCATTTTAAAATTTAAATCTTTGATCCATTTCGAGTTCATCCTGATGGAGGTATGGGCCCAACTTAATTTTTTTTTCAGGTGGTTACTCAGTTGTCTCAAACAAATACCATATAGTCTGTCTTTGCCACATTAATTTGAGATGCCACCTTTGTCAGGTAATACACTCCCATGTGTATGTGGAATATTTTTGGGCTTTCAGTCTTATTCTGTTTGTTTCCCAGATACAAATGCAATTTTATGTACTTAACATTTTTAAGGTGTTTAAATATTTAGTAGAATAAGTCTCATAGTTTTAAAGCTTTCCAGGCTATTTTAATTTATTTTTCCATCTGAACTCAAAACTAGTTTGTCTTATTCTAAAATTAAAAAAAAATTTATTGGTACTGAGACAAATTTATAAATTAAATTAGGGAGAATTAAAATCTTCATGATGTTGAGTTTTTCTATTCAACATGATTACACATCTCTTATTTGTTCAAATTTTAGCTGGTGTCCTTCAATGGTGCATAAACTTCTTTTGATATGCATGACTGAGCTGGTGGGAAAATGAAGAAAATCTCTGAGGCAAAGACACTATAAGAAACTCAGAAACCAGAACGGTTATTCAGCATTAAAATCAAACTTTTCTTTGAACAGGAGACAGCTTAGATCCCAAGCAAGGTGTGAGGTTAGTGTTGGGATACTTAAAACAAAACAAGGTCCTTCATAGATTATCATTTTGATTAAGAATCTAGAAAACACCTAGGGGGCAGTGGCTCATGACTGTAATCCCAGCACTTTGGGAGGCCGAGGCTGGTGGATCACCTGAGGTCAGGAGTTTGAGACCAGCCTGACTAACATGGTGAAATCCCGTATCTACTAAAAATACAAAAATTACCCAGGCATAGTGGCGGGCGCCTGTAACCCCAGCTACTTGGGAGGCTGAGGCAGGAGAATTGCTTGAACCGGGGAGGCAGAAGTTGCAGTGAGCCGAGATTGTGCCATTGCACCCCAGCCTGGGTGACAGAGCAAGACTCCATCTCAACAACAACAACAAAAAACTAGACTCTAGAAAACACTTCACAGAAGATGGGAGAAATATTGTTTGTGTCAACTGTGTTTCTCAAAGGAGGGAAAAGGAAAAAAAATAATTTGAGAATTCTTAATAACTCACCTTCAAATGGGGTTGTCTTCTACGAGTTAAAAAAAAAAAAAATCCAGCCAGGTGTGGTGGCTCACACCTGTAATCCCAGCATTTTCGGAGGCCAAAGTGGGAGGATTGCTTGAGCCTAGGAGTTTAAGACCAGCCAGGGCAACACAGTGAGACCCTGTCTCTACCAAAAATCTAAAAGTTAGCCAGGCATGGGTGGCACGCACCTGTAGTCCCAGCTACTCAGGAGGCTAAAGTGGGGGGATCTCTTGAGCCCAGGAGGTCAAAGCTTCGGTGAGCTGTGATTGCACCACTGCACTCCAGCCTGGGTGACAGAGTGAGACATTGTCTCAAAACAAAAACAAAAACAAAAATGAAACCCCAAAAAACAAAAAATAACAGCAAAAAAACCCCAAGCCAAAATGTTAGGTTAAAACAGTTCCGGGTTGGTAGTTCCTCCAATTTCCAAAAGCAAAAACAAATTTTCATTGGCCACAGACATTCTAATCCTCATTGTAGTGGGTTGAAGAGTGTCTCCTTAAAATGTGTGTCTACCCAGCACCGTCAGAATGTGACCTAATTTGGAACTAGGTTCTTAGCAGATGTAATTAATTAAGGATCTCAAGATGAATCATCCTGGATTTAGAGTGGGCCCTTATGACTGATGTCCTTATCCTTACAAGAAGAGGGGAGGAGGACACAAAGAGTCCTCTCTGTGAAAGAAGGCCACGTGAAGATGGACAGAGAAATTAGCATCATGCTGCCACAAACCAAAGAATGCTACGAGCCACAGAAGCTGGAAGAGGCAAGGATGGATTCTCCAGAGAGCCGTCAGAGGAAGCATAGCCTTGCTGGCATTTTGATTTCTGTGAGAGAATAAATTTCTGTTGTTTAAGCCCTCCAGTTTAATTTGCTATGGCAGCCCTAGGAAGCTAGTACACTAGGTTTCAAGGGATTTACACATATAAAATTTCAAGGACCCTCATTTCATAATCCAAAACCATAGAACACACGAAGAAATAAGCCATGATAAGCAAGAATGAGCAGAGATAACAAACTGCAGAGAACAACCTCCAGTATAGGCCTTGGAATGGCCAGTGTGGAATATTAAATAAGTATGCTTAATAGTTCTAAAAAAATTAGAAGGTTATGGAAACTATGATGTAGGTATAAGAGATTATCAAAAGGGACAAGGAGGATTAGAAAAAAATGTATAACTTCTAAAATACAGAATATGTGATGATTAAAACTAGAAACAATTTATGGGCTAAATAGTATATAAAATGTAGCTAAGGGCCAAGCACGGTGGCTCACGCCTGTAATCCCAGCACTGTGGGAGGCCGAGGTGGGTGGATCACAAGGTGAGGAGTTTGAGACAAGTCTGACCAACATGAGGAAACCCCGTCTCTACTAAAAATACAAAAATTAGCCAGGCCTGGTGGTGCGCGCCTGTAATCCCAGCTACTCGGGAGGCTGAGGCAGGAGAATCGCTTGAACCTGGGAGGCGGAGGTTGCAGTGAGCTGAAAATTATGCCATTGCACTCCAGCCTGGGTGACAGAGTGAGACTCCGTCTCAAAAAAAAAAAAAAGTAGCTAAGGAGGAAACTAAAAAAACTGGAAGATAGATCTAAGAAAGTTACTGAAAATAGAGCACTAAGAGATTTAAAAAATTAAAAATAAAGACATTAAAGACAGGATAGAGTGAAAAGATTTAATATACTTCTAATCAGAGTTCTAGAAGGAAAGACTGGGGGTTGGAGGAAGGGGAGGTGATATTAAAAGTGAAAATGGTTGAGAGGTCTATAGAACTGAAAAAGATACAAATCTTTAGATTGAAAAAGCAAAGGCTGGCATGGTGGCTCACACTTGTAATCCCAGCACTTTGGGAGGCTGCAGTGGGCAGATCACTTGAACACAGGAGTTGGAGACCAGCCTGGGGTATATGGTAAAACTGTCTCTACAAAAAATACAAAAATTAGCTGGATGTGGTGGTGCATGCCTATAGTCCCAGCTACTTGGGAGGTTGAGACAGGAGGTTCACCTGAACCCAGGAGGTCGAGGCTGCAGTAAGCTGTGGTTGCGCCACTGCATTCCAGCCTAGGCAACAGAGCGTGACTCTGTCTCAAAAAAAGAAAGAAAGAAAGAAAATGGTAAAATATTTTGATAAATGTAAAAAACAGCCACAAAAAATATTTTGGAGGTAGTTTATAATCAACATGTGATGGACATCTATAAACAAAAACATGGAAGATAGGTGGGAATAATTCAGAGAGGATTTAAAAAGTTAAGACCTGGTGTAATGACTCATGCCTGTAATCCCAGTGTTTTGGGAGGCCAAGGCAGGAGGCTCGTTTGAGGCCAGGAGTTTGAGACCA
The DNA here is from genome assembly GCF_028885625.2 of Pongo pygmaeus. NCBI lineage: Eukaryota > Metazoa > Chordata > Mammalia > Primates > Hominidae > Pongo > Pongo pygmaeus. The sequence continues at coordinate 80,535,828 of NC_085930.1, forward strand.
GCCTGAGCAACATAGCAAGACCCTGTCTCTACAAAAAAATAAAAAAATGAGTTGGTTGTGCTGACACATGTCTGTGATTCCAGTTACTCAGGAACCTGAGGTGGGAGGATCACTTGAGCCCAGGAGTTGCAGGCTGCAGTGCGCTAAGATCACGCCACTGCACTCCAGCCTAGACAACAGAGTGAGACCCTGTTACTTAAAAAAAGAAGAAGAAGAAAAGCAAAAAATTAAGGTTCCTGTTTTGTTCAGAAGGAAAATAGTAACATTACCCATATTTTTCCTAACAAAATCTAAAGTTAGTCGTTTGTTTTTTTAACAGAATGTATAGCTAATGATAAATGGAAATATTAAAAATTTAAGATTATAGGTGAATATACAATATTCATTATAATGTTTCTTTAGACTTCTCTGTGTGTTTGAAACAGTTCTTTTTAATTATTTATTTGTTTTTTTGAGAAAGAGTTTCACTCTGCCGCCCAGGCTGGAGTGCAATGGCGTGATCTCAGCTCACTATAACCTCCGCCTTCTGGGTTCAACTGATTCTCCTGCCTCAGCCTCCTGAGTAGCTGGTATTACAGGCGTGCATCACCACGCCTAGCTAATTTTTGTATTTTTAGTAGAGATGGGGTTTTACCATGTTGGCCAGGCTGGTCTTGAACTCCCAACCTTGGGTGATCCGTCCACCTCGGCCTCCCAAAGTGCTGGGATTACAGGTGTGAGCCACTGTGGCTGGCCAAAAAATTTCATAACAAAATATTGGGAGGCATAACCAATGATGACATATCTTTCAGAATAGCTAAAATGAAGAAGACATAATATCTAGCATTGGTGAGATTGTGAAGCAACCAAAACTCATACACTCCCAGTGGGAGTGTAAACTGGTCCAACCACTTTGAAAAACTCTTTGACAGAATCTATTAAAACTAAATATATGCATAGTCTATGACTAGAAATTCCACTCCTAGATGTAATATATATTTAATAGGAATCAAGTGCATCAAAAGATACACAAAAGACAACTTTATCTATGATAGCTAAAAACTGGAAATTATTCAAATGCCCAATAAAAGTAGAGTGGATACATGAGCATATTCAAGTGATGAAATACTACATGTCAATGAGATTAAATAAAGCTGCTGCTATGTCCAACTGTGGGTGAATTGCATTAACCTAATATTGAGGGTAAAAATCCAAAGACAAAAGAGTGCACACTACCTTATTTTATTCATATAAAGCTCAAAAACAGGTCAAACGAATCTCTGGTATTAGAAGTCAGGTTATTGGTTTTCTCTGGGAAGGTGGAAGAGGAAGCACATTCACTTTGTGATATGTACATTTGATATGCTTTTCTAAATCTAAAAAAGACTATTGTTTTAAACATTTCAAGATAATTTCGGAGTCTATTAGCCTATGGTAATTTCAAAAGAAACACTAGAATAGTGGCTCATGCCTCTAATCCCAGCACTTTGGGAGGCTGAGGTGGGTGGATGACCTGAGGTCAAGAGTTCGAGACCAGCTGGCCAACAGGGTAAATACAAAATACAAAATTACTAAAAATACAAAAATTACCACTAAAAATACACAAAATTAGCTGGGTGTGGTGGCAGGCACCTGTAGTCCCAGCTACTCAGGAGGCTGAGGCAGGGGAATCTCTTGAACCTGGGAGGAGGAGATTGCAGTGAGCCGAGATCACGCCATTGCACTCCAGCCTGGGTGACAGAGTGAGACTCTGTCTCAAAAAAAAAAAAAAAAAAAAAGAAATGAAAGAAATGCTAGAGTGAATCCCTAAGGTGTGGTGAACAATTTTCCAGTTATTTTGAGGAAATTGAGGCTAAAGGACACTTGAATCTGCTTTGCTGCTGGAGCCCTGGGAGGTGTTGATCTCAAAGGTGTTCCCTGGGCTCCACAGAGCAAGAATAATAAGGTACAGTGGGATGGCTGAGATCTTCAGAGGAGAGAAACCTGAGGTAGCCTCCCATGGCTCTGGAGTAGGTCATGGCATGGCCAAAATTTCTATGTCCCAGGGAGAATATTAGGTTTCTGAGCCAGAGAGTCCTATCAGGCTCATCCCTAGTATTCACAGGGTCTGGGGCAGGAGTACAGATGAAGGCCTATTATATGTTTACATAGAAGTTATAAGTCAAACTAACCACTGTCAAATGAGTTATATGCTTCTGCTTGACAAATATGCTTTTATAATGACCTTGAAGGCCATAATGCACATTGAGTTCTAGACTTGTACATGGCCATGGTGGAAGGCCAGTCCCCAGTTCCCAGATTTTGCTCTATCCCTTTTCCCTCCACCCTGGGAATGCATGGACACCCCTGTCCACATGTCCAAGCTTCATCCGTGTCTTTGCAGACAACTGCTGTACACACCAGAGGCACAGTTTGCCTTCAGGAGGACCACTTGGCAAAGAGGTCAATACCAGCCCTGGAAATAGACTCAGGATCATTAATGTAGGGAATTATATCGGGAATTATGGGGTCTTGGCTATCCAGTGTGTGTTCTAGAAGGGCGGATGGGTTTGGTCTCTAGACAGGAGGGCACCGCCTGAGGAAGGCCAAACTGGGAGCTGGTAAAACACAGGGTCCACTAGGGACCCTGATATGGTTTGGCTGTGTCCCCACCCAAATCTCACCTTGAATTGTAGCATGGGAGGAACACAGTGGGAGGTAATTGAATCACGGGGGCTGGTCTTTCCCATGTTGTTCTTGTGATAGTGAGTAAGTCTCAGGAGATTTGATGGTTTTATAAAGAGGAGTTCCCCTGCACAAGTTCTCTCTCTTTGCCTGCCACCATCCATGTAAGACATGACTTGCTCTTCCTTGCCTTCTGCCATGATTGTGAGGCCTCCCCAGCCATATGGAACTGTGAGTCCATTAAACCTCTTTCCTTTATAAATTACCCAGTCGTGGGTATGTCTTTATTAGCAGCATGAGAACAGACTAATACAGATCCCCCCTCTAGCTAGGGTATAAGGAATAGTGTAGGTCCTTGTGCCAATGAGGGAATGTCTCAGACTGTACAGCTATGAAATAGGACTTTGGATGCCTCAGCAAACACTAGTCTTCATGCCTGGAGACCACATGGGACTGGACATTCCTGCACATGTCTGTGTAAGACAGGACTCCAAGGATCAGATGTCCTCTCAGGCTACCCCAACTCTGTGATTCTTTGAAAACTCCCTAGAAATGAAATGACACCTTGAAGGGAATTACAGAGGAAGAAAATAACCTTAACTTTTTGAATGTTCTCCAAAGAAAATGAGGAAAAATTCTGAAGTGATGGAGTTTCCCATGAATTTACTGGCAAACTGCAGCTAAAAGAGAGAAATTAAGTTCAGAGATGGAAAATCAAAGTTACTTTTTTGCATGCCTGAGTCTTGTGCATTGAAAGTTCATACTTAATACACATTTTATCCATGCTGCTTAGGTCTACTATGGTTTTAAGATTCATCCACTTTTTAGAGGCTGGGCATGGTGGCTTACACCTGTAATCCCAGCACTTTGGGAGGCTGAGGCGGGTGGATCACCTAAGGTCAGGAGTTCAAGACCAGCCTGCCCAATATGGTGAAACCCCATCTCCACTAAAAAATACACAAATTAGCCAGACACGGTGGTGTGCACTTGTAGTCCCAGCTACCTGGGAGGCTGAGATAGGAGAATTGCTTGAACCCAGGAGGCAGAGGTTGCAGTAAGCTGAGATTGCACCACTGTACTCCAGTGTGGGGCTACAGAGCGAGACTCCGTCTCGGGAAAAAAAAAAAAAAAAAGATTTACCCACTTTTTAGAACACCTTGACTCATAGTTCATGTCCCTCTCATCACAGGGAAAGGGGAAGAAGTTCACTAGTTTTGTCTGGTTAGAAGATGGAGAAAGAGGGAGGAGAAAAGACCATGTATGTTACACATAGATCACCCAAGAGGTATTTCAATCAGTGAACTGGTGAACTCAGTTGTTCATCAGTCACTGGTTCTTGTCACGGTGAACTCAGAATACGATTTTGACCCCAGTTGTTCACTAGTTCACCAGTTCTTGTCATGGTGAACTAAGAATACGATTTTGCATTTAAAATGTGTGATTTTTTGCGGTGGGGGGACAGGGTCTTGCTCTGTCGCCCAGGCTGGAGTGCAGTGGCACAATCTTAGCTCGCTGCAACCTCTGTCTCCCGGGTTCAAGTGATTGTCCTGCCTCAGCCTCCTGAGTAGCTGGGATTATAGACATGTGCCACCATGCCCAGCTAATTTCTGTTTTAGTAGAGACAGGGTTTCACCATGTTGGCCAGGCTGGTCTCAAACTCCTGACCTCAAGTGATCCACCTTCCTCGACCTCCCAAAGTGCTGGGATTACAGGCATGAACCACCATGCCTGGACTAAAATGTGTAAATTCTATCCCAAATTCCCAGGACATACATATAACTAAAATTAGACATCTTGGGATTATTTTTGGGGGGGAACTGGACAATATGAAACAGGATAATGGTGAAGGAAGACTGATGTTGCTATGGGCTAGTAATGGACTTGCTCGCTACAATAATTAAAACAAGATGCTATTGGCACAAGTAGCTTCATCAAACAGCATAAAACCCAAGAAAACAGGCCAGGTGCAGTGGCTCACAACCGTAGTCCCAGCACTTTGGGAGGCCAAGGTGGGAGGATCTCTTGGGTCCAGGAGTTCAAGACCAGCCTGGGCAACATAGTGAGACCTGTCTCTACAAAAAATAAAAATTAGCTGGGCACGGTGGTGTGTGCCTGTAGTTCCAAGTACTTGGGAAGCAGAGGCGGGAGGATCTTGAGCCCAGGAGTATGAGGATGCAGTGAGCCATGACTGCATGGAGCCACTGCACTCCAGCCTGGGTGACAGTGAGACTCTGTTTCTAAAAGCAGAAGCAGCAACAAGAACAACCCTCCAAGAAAACCCCAGGAAAACATTCTGGCCAATATTAATCTGTGCAGTACAATAAAGAATGCTGTTCAAATCAGTGTGGAAGGATAGCTTTGGGGTGAACTAATGCCAAAATGCACTCAGGATGAAATAAAAAGTTGCATATAAACAATAAACCATAACATAACTGAAAGAAAATAGAACTAAATAGTTTTATGATTTTAGTTAGTTTAGATAGATTTTGTGAGTATAGCAACAGTCAATGTTGTTTATAATGACAAATTGGATATAACTGAATTATCTAATAATTGCAATTAGATAATGGATTATGATACATCAATTCAATAAAATGTTACTGACATAGAAAGATTTTTTTATGATGTTAATTTAAAAATAAGCTATCAAAAAGTAAGTACAACTTAGTCTTATACAGAAAGAAAGGACAGAGGCTTAAAAAAAAGAATGTAGATGTGGGCTGGGCGTGGTGCCTCACGCCTATAATCCTAGCATTTTGGGAGGCTGAGGTGGGTGAATCACCTGAGGTCAGGAGTTTGAGACCAGCCTGGCCAATATGGCAAAACCCCGTCTCTACTAAATATATAAAAATTAGCCAGGTGTGGTCGTGGGCGCCTATGATCCCAGCTACTCGGGAGGCTGAAGCAGGAGAATCGCTTGAACCTGGGAGGCAGGGGTTGCAGTGAGCCGAGATTGCACCACTGCACTCCAGCCTGGGGGACAGAGAGAGACTCCGTCTCAAAAAAAGAAAAAAATGTAGACATTAGTTAACATGTGGTTATCTCTAAAAGCTGAATTTATTTACTTTGTGTTCTCCTGTTTCTTTTTTTTTCTTTAACAAGGAATTCCCTCAGAAAACCCTAAATTCTTTAAGAGATGGGGGGTCTCCCTATGTTTCCCTGGCTGGTCTTGAACTCCTGGGCTAAAGTGATCCTCTTGTCTCAGCCTCCCAAAGTGCTGGGATTACAACTGTGAGCCACCAAGCCCAGCCAAAATTTCTATACGTGGCTTCTCTTACTAAGCAATGCTTACTACTTTTAAAACTTAATAAATGGCTGGGCACGGTGGCTTAGGCCTGTAATCTCAGCAGTTTGGGAGGCCGAGGCAAGCGGATCACAAGATCAGGAGTTCGAGACCATCCTGGCTAATATGGTGAAACGCTGTCCCTACTAAAACTACAAAAAAAAATTAGCTGGGTGTGGTGGCAGGCGCCTGTAGTCCCAGCTACCTGGGAGGCTGAGGCAGGAGAATGGCATGAACCCGGGAGGTGGAGCTTGCAGTGAGCCGAGATCACGCCACTGTACTCCCAGCCTGGGGGACAGAGCGAGACTCTGTCACAAAAAAAAAAAACAAAAAAAAAACCCAAAAACAAAAAACACTTAACGGATGCAGCCTTATGAATAAGAGACGAAAAACTAGGAATGAGCCAAACATCCCTCAAGGGGTAAATGGACACACAAAATATGGTAGACCCATCCACAAATATGATTCCTCAATCGAAGAGAATGAACTACGGGCACACGTTACCACATGGATGGACCCTAAAAAACGTTGTTATGTGAAATAAGCCAGAGGCAAATTACCACATGTTGTATGATTGCATTTACATGAAATATCCAGAAAAGACAAATCTACAGAGACAGAAAGTAGATTAGTAGCCTGCAGCTGGAGGTTGGACCAAGGGTTAACTGTTAGGAGCAGAGAGATTTTATTGGGGAGATGGAAATGTTCTGAAATTGGATTATGTTGATGATTACACAACTTGATACTAGAAATCACTGAATAATAAGTACAATTAAAACAGAGTGAATGTTATGAAATGTAAATTATACGTCAGTAAAGTTGTTTTAAAATACTTAATGGAGAATTTGGTGAAAGTTTAGAGACCTAAAGGTTTAGAGGTTTGGTTCTGTTTAATTTTTAATATGAAGGAGAGGAGGAGGAAAAACTGATAGAGATTTTACAACTACAAAATTAGAGCATGTTGCTTTCAACATGATAGTGCCTGTACACAGATGTTTAGAGTGTGGCTATACCACAGTACTTTTAATGCCAGGGGAGAAAGCCTATCTAGATTTAGACACAGAACAGTGATGCTCTTTCCCTAACCAACTGTGGGTTCCTGGAGGAAAGAAACCACTCCTTGGCCTCAAGTATTAACATCTCTGGCCGGGCGCCGTGGTTCACGCCTGTAATCCCAGCACTTTGGGAGGCAGAAGTGGGTGGATCACTTGAGGTCAGGAGTTTGAGACCAGCCTGGCCAATGTGGTGAAACCCTATCTCTACTAAAAAATACAAAAATTAGCCGAGTGTAGTGGCATGCGCCTGTAATCCCAGCTACTGGGGAGGCTGAGGCACGAGATCGCTTGAACTTGGGAGGCGAAGGTTGCAGTGGGCTGGGATCGCACTACTGCACACTAGCCTGAGTAACAGGGCAAGACTCCATCTCAAAAAATAAAAAACAACAAAAAAAAAACCTCCCACCAACTAGCTGGGTAACCTTCCAGAGTTACTTTCTCTAGCTTTCAGTTTCATCTGTTAAAAAAAAAAAAAAAAAAAAAAGTGGGTTGGACTAAATGATTTTTAAGGTTGGACTAAATGATTTCTATAGTTCTGTTCAGCTATAGAATTATTTTCCTTGGCATTCACCACCCTCAGCAATTTGCCCTAGACTCCTTTCCAATCCTATTGCTTGTTGCTTCAGTTCCTGTATCCTTTACATCAGATAAGGTGACCTGGTTCTACCCCATTTATCTCCATTTTTTCTCCCCAGAGCCTTTACTGGGGCCCCAGACTTTCTTACTAGAAATGTGATTTTTCTAATTGTTTCAACCCTCAAGCATTTCTCTATCTCTGGATCTCTCGGACATGAATTTGTACACTGTTGTTGCTTGCTGCTGTGCCATTTATCAACTGCTACATTATAAACCTCCTCCAAACCCACTGACTTAAAACAACAGCTATTTTACTATGCTCACAAGTTTGTGAATTAGGAATTAGGTCAGGCACAGTGGGGATGGCTCTGTCTCATCTGACATAACTGGAGCCTCTGCTGGGGTAGGGTCTGATGGCTGGAGGTAGCTGGGATGGGGCCTTAAGCCTGGAGCCTTCTTTCCGGCTGTTAGCTAGATTTTCTCCATATGGCATCTGCTAGGGTTTGAATGTCCAAAATGGCTTCTTTATTCACGTGAACGGCACCTGGGCTGAAATGGCTGGGACGGCTGGGATGGCCACATAGCCCCTCCATGTGGCTAGGCTGGGTTTCCCCACAGCATTGCGGTTTTAGGACAGTTGGATTTCCGATACCATGGCTGGCTTCCATCAGAGCACAGGTTCTAAGAGTCGAGGATAGGAGCAGCAAGGCCTTCTATGACCTGGTCTTTGGAAGTCACACAGTGTTCTTTTCTGCTGCATTCTGTTTGCTTCACAGGGCCAACTCAGACTCATTCTGGGAGGGCACTACACAAGGTGAGGTAAGTGTTGGGTGTAGTGCTCATGGTGGGAGGGGACATCTTTAGAAACTGGCTGTCACAACTGTGAATGCTTCTGTGTCTTATTTTCGTAACTAAAGTCTAAATTATTTGAGATTAGGAAAGATTTCTTTCCTCTTTTATTATCTTCACTGTCTCCTCCTTCTCTCTTCCCATAGCATAAAGAACAGAAACACATGTTTTATAGACTATAGGCAGGATGGCTGGGTGCGATGGCTCATGCCTGTAGTCCCAGCACTTTGGGAGGCTGAGGTGGGCAAACCACATGAGGTCAGAAGTTTGAGATCAGCCTAGCCAACATGGTGAAACCCCATCTCTACCAAAAATACAAAAATTAGCCAGGCTTGGTGGTGTGCACCTGTAGTCCCAGCTACTTGGGAGGCTAAGGCACGAGAATCACTTGAACCTGGGAGGTGGAGGTTACAGTGAGCCAAGATTGCCCCACTGCACTCCAGCCTGGGTGACAGAGTGAAACTGTGTCTCAAAAAAAAAAAAAAAAAAAAAGAGAATATAGGCAGGAGTCTGGATAAGCTCAGGGGTCCCAATCCCGGCTGTGTCATTTACTAGCCATGTGACTTGGGACAATCACTCAACCTCTCCATATCCAAGTTTCCTCATTTACACAATGGTGGTGGTGGTGGTGGCGACATGATAGCACTTTTTCTCATAGAAATGATAGGAGGATGAAATAGTGATATTGTTAGCAAATCACTTAGAAAAAAAGGCTACTATACAACAAGCAACCAATATATACCAGCTATTATTGTTGTTGATTTAATTTAGACCATCAGTTTATCATGATTTGGGGGCAGCGTTGCCCAGAGGAAAAAGGAAGAAACTAACCGTTGTTTTCTGAAATGAAAAAAACAAATTATCCCACAAACTGTGATGATGAAGGCAACTGGCTCTACAGTGTCTGTTCAGACACTGTCCCAGAGGCCAGAGACTTCTGAAGCCAAGAAGACATGTTTACATTTTCTTGTTTCTTCATGTCTTATCTAAAGATATATTTAGATAAGAGAGTATATGTGGATACAAAGGCCTTACTCTTTGCCTCAATATGGGACAACTCTGAAAAGGCTGTTAAAAACTGAAGAGGAAAAAAGCCATCCCAGCTCCAGAGCTCCCGGCAGAAATGGTTTCTTTTTTTTTTTTCTTTTCCTTTTTTTTTTTTTTTTGAGATGGAGTCTCGTTGGAGTGCAGAGGCGTGATCTCGGCTCACTGCAAGCTCTGCCTCCTGGGTTCACACCATTCTCCTGTCTCAGCTTCCTGAGTAGCTGGGACTGCAGGCGCCCGCCACCACGCCTGGCTAATTTTTTTTGTATTTTTAGTAGAGATGGGGTTTCACCGTGTTAGCCAGGATGGTCTCGATCTTCTGACCTCGTCATCCTCCCGCCTCAGCCTCCCAAAGTGCTGGGATTACAGGTGTGAGCCACTGCACCCGGCCAGAAACGGTTTCTTCATGTCTTATCTAAAGAGAGTATATGCTTAATTGGCTATAAATTACAATTTAAAAATCACAACCAAAGGAAAAAAAATAAAGAGAAAAAAAATCACAACCAAAAGGTTGTTAAATACTGAAATGACCACGATAAACAAGTGTAAATAAACAAAACCTATAAGGCAAAAAAAAAAAAAAAAAAAACCATCAAAAAACGGATGTGAAACAAAGAAAATGTCAACGTAGAGAAAAGAAGTTCAAGTAAATGGAAGGATGAATGAGCACTTGCAGAGGATATGCAAAAAGCAGAGTGGAGAATGGAGCACAAATCAAAAGAAGAAGATTAGAAGAAGGATCTGAAGGCATGTTTTGATTATGTACAATTGACAATAACAAAATTGCGAACTGCATTTTAAACACTAAGGCATCTTGTTGAAAGGATTGGTCCTTATTTTGGAAAAAAAGCAACTAATGTGAACTCTTCTGGGAAAACAATATAAAACAAGCCAGTTATACTATTTTAACTTTACAGAGAAGTGCCTGTAATGAGTTTACAATACATATAATCTACAGAAATAGTTTCAAATTGCAGGAGGACCAATTTTCCTCCTACTTAGAGCTCGTTTTGTTTTTTTTTTTCCTTCAACAAGATTGGCTTTCTTTTGGGAGGCTGCAATAATCAAAAGACATTCAGGAAGAGAGAACGCCCTGGCAATGGATTTTTTTCCCCCTAGAGACAGGGTCTCGCTGTGCTGCCTAGGCTGGAGTGCAGCAGTGCAATCATAGCTCACTGAAGCCTCAACCTCCTGGGCTTAAGTGATCCTCCTGTCTCAGCCTCCCAAGTAGCTATGACTACAGGTGCATGCCACCACACCCAGCTAATTTTTTTTCTTTTTTTGAGATGGGGTCTCACTCTTTCACCCAGGCTGGAGTGCAGTGGCATGATCTCAGCTCACTGCAACCTCCATCTCCCAGGTTCAAGTGATTCTCCTGCCTCAGCCTCCCCAGTAGCTGGGATTACAGGCGTGTGCCAGCACGCCCAGCTAATTTTTTTGAATTTTTAGTAGAGACGGGGTTTCACCATGCTGGCCAGGCTGGTCTAGAACTCCTGATCTGAAATGATCTGCCCGCCTCAGCCTCCCAAAGTGCTGGGATTACAGGTGTGAGCCACTGCGCCCAGCCCCAGCTATTTTTTTAAAAATATTTTTTTGTAGAGACAGAGTCTCGATCTGTTGTCCAAGTTGGTCTTGAACTCCTGGCCTCAAGTGATCCTCCTGCTTTGTCCTCCCAAAGTGCTGGGATTACAGGCATAAGCCACCATGCCTGGATGGATTTTTAAAGTAAAGTCATGTATCATGTAATGACAGGGACACGTTCTGGAAAATGTGTCATTAAGTGATTCTGTCTTTAAGTGATTGTGTGAACATCAGAGCATACTTACAAACTTGGATGGCCTAGCCTCCTATACACCTGAGCTGTATGGTATAGGCTTTTGCTCCTAGGCAACAAACCTGCACAGCATGTTGCTGTACTAAATAATGTAGGAAATGGTAACAGAATGATAGGTATTTGTATATCTAAATATATCTAAACATAGAAAAGGTACAGTCAAAATACAGTATTATAATCTTATGGGGCCACTATCTTATATGTGGTCTATTGTTGACTGGAAAGTCATTATGGGGCACATGACTGTACAGGCAAACTCATGGCTTTAAGACCCCTCAGTGAAGAAATGCTGGGAAAGGACACTGCAGGAAAATCAAGAAGGAGGCTGCAGAGTTAATTTGGGGAATTTCAGTATTGAAGGGCAGGTCAGCATTCCAGTCTAAGACTCTAAGAAGGAAAGTTGAGTGCAGATGGTTTTGGGGGATGCTTTTGGAGATACACCTATACAAAGAGATGGAGTCTCGCTCTGTCACCCAGGCTGGAGTGCAGTGGCGCAATCTCGGCTCACTGCAAGCTCTGCCTCCGGGTTCATGCCACTCTCCTGCCTCAGCCTCCCTAGGAGCTGGGACTACAGGCACCCACCACCAAGCCCGGCTAATTTTTTGTATTTTTAGTAGAGACGGGGTTTCACCATGTTAGCCAGGATGGTCTCGATCTCCTGACATCGTGATCCACCCGCCTCGGCCTCCCAAAGTGCTGGGATTACAGGCGTGAGCCACTGCGCCCAGCCATACCATTTCTACCAGGAGCTCTGGAGTTGGGATGACTTTTTTCTTCTTCAGTATTTAACAGCCTTTTCGGAGTTGTCTCATATTGGGGCAAGGAGTTAAGGCCTTTGTATCCACATCAGCCCTCTGGAGGAGGGTAACTGGATAAGGTAGTTCTCTCTAGGTAAGGGCAGTGCCCTGTGAGGAACACAGCTGTGAGCCAACAGCAGCAGCGTCCCTTTTCAACATCCAGAGTCTTCCGACTGTTGTCCAGGCATCCACAGATTCTCTTTTTTATTGAGATATTACACAGAGTAATGTGCACAAATCTTAAATCCATGGCTCTATGAATTTTTATGTATGAATACACTCATATAATTCCCATTCAAATTAAGATAAAAACCAAATTTTCAGTACTCCAGTGGGCTGTCTCATGTCCCCTCAATAACCATTCACACAGATGTAATCACTATTCTCACATCTATGAGCATACACTGGTTTTGCCTGTTTTTGAATTTCATGTAAGTGGAAATATCTAATATATACTCTCTTGAGTCTTGCCTTTTTGACTTAATGTGCCTAATGTGATTCATGTATGTTGCCATGCATAGCAGTAATTTATTCTTACTGCTGTGTGGCCATATTGAGTGAATATACCACAATTTGCTCATTCTATTTTTTTTTTTTTTTGAGGCGGAGTTTCACTCTTGTTGCCCAGGCTGGATTCAAACGGCGTGATCTTGGCTCACTGCAACCTCCGCCTCCTGGGTTCAAGTGATTCTCCTGCCTCAGCCTTCTGTGTAGCTGGGATTACAGGCATGTGCCACCACACCTGGCTAATTTTGTATTTTTAGTAGAGATGGGGTTTCTCCATGTTGGTCAGGCTGGTCTCGAACTCCTGACCTCAGGTGATCTGCCCACCTTTGCCTCCTAAAGCACTGGGATTACAGGTGTGAGCCACCACACCTGGCCCTTACACCTGGCCCTTGCCCATTCAACTCTTTTTTATTTTGAGACAGTCTTGCTTTCTCGCCCAGGCTGGAGTGCAGTGGTGTGATCTCGGCTCACTGCAAGCTCCACCTCCTGGGTTCACGCCATTCTCCTGCCTCAGCCTCCCAAGTAGCTGGGACTACAGGCCCCGCCACCACACCCGGCTAATTTTTTGTATTTTTAGTAGAGACGGGGTTTCACTGTGTTAGCCAGGATGGTCTCGATCTCCTGGCCTCGTGATCCGCCCGCCTCGGCCTCCCAAAGTGCTGGGATTACAGGCGTGAGCCACCGCGCCCGGCTCCACCCATTCTACCCTGAATGAGCACTTGAATTGTATCCAATTTTGACTATTATGAATAACGTATCCATGAACCCTCTGATACGTGTCTCTTGACAAGGGAATATTACTTCAGTTCTGTTATGAATAAAACAGGAATTTCAAGGTATACATATGTTTAGCCTTAGTAGATACTGCCAAACAATTTTTTAAGGTAGTTATACTAGTTTACAATCCCACCACAATCTTTCTAGCCAAAAAAGGTACATTTAAATCATTTCTGCATGAGGGACTAAAAATATGTTCACACCTGTCTGTACTAAACAATACAAAAATTAGCCGGGCGTGGTGGCGTGTGCCTGTAATCCCAGCTACTTGGGAGGCTGAAGTGGGAGAATCCCTTGAACCCGGGAGGCAGATCTTGCAGTGAGCCAGGATCGCACCACTGCACTCCAGCCTGGGCGATAGAGTGAGACTCCGCCTCAAAAAAATTATAATAAAAATAAAAATATGTTCACGCCGAATCAAGGAAAACATTAGTTAGGCAAAGGATAACTAGACTGTAAGAACTTTTTAAAAAGTAAGATAAAGACTTGAATCAGCTGTTCTCCATGGGTATTGTAGAAACTTCTCCAGTAATTTTGCAGGAGTGTGAAGAACGTTTAAGGGGTTCCTTAAGTGTGGTCATAGGTCAGGTTCCTTAGAAGCAGATCCTGAGAGATTTTTTTTTTGTTGAGACAGAGTCTTGTTCTGTCGCTCAGGCTAGAGTGCAGTCATGCGATCTCCGTTCACTGCAACCTGTACCTCCCAGGTTCAAGCAATTCTCCTGCCTCAGCCTCCCAAGTAGCTGGGACTACAGACATGAGCCACCACACCCGGCTAATTTTTGTATTTTTATTTATTTATTTATTGTTATTTATTTATTTTTGAGATGGAGTTTCACTCTTGTTGCCCAGGCTGGAGTGCACTGGTGTGATGTCAGCTCACTGCAACCTCCGCCTCCCAGGTTCAAGCGATTTCTCCTGCCTCAGCCGCCCGCGTAGCTGGGATTACAGGTGCCCACCAACATGCCCAGTTAATTTTTGTATTTTTAGTAGAGATAGGGCTTTACCATGTTGGCCAGGCTGGTCTCGAACTCCTGACCTCAGGTGATCCACCCACCTCGGCCTCCCAAAGTGCTGGGATTACAGGCGTGAACCACCACACCCGGCCTATTTTTGTATTTTTAGTAGAGACGTGGTTTCTCCCTGTTGGCCAGGCTGGTCTTGAACTCCTGACCTCTGGTGATCTGCCCACCCCTGCCTCCCACAGTGCTGAGATTACAGGCGTGAGCCACTGTACCCAGCAGATCCTGAGAGATTTTGATGCATGTGATCTATGAGGAAGGGTTCTCTGGAGAAATTTATTAAGGAGGAGGTGAAAGGGAATGGGAAAAGGGAAGACAGCCAAAGAAAGATGTGGGTTTGGGGAAAATCTAGCCTTGGCCTGATCCCATTAAAACAAAACAAAACAAAACTCTGGAGCAATAAGCCATGCCACAGAGTCACCTTCCCTTTTGAGGTGGTCTTCTGAACCCCATATCACTCCTCATGATTGCAGGCCTGGGCAAGGGGGTAGTGGTGGTGGTGGTGGTAATTAAATCCTGGAGGTTTCTTCTATCAATCCAGAGCAGCTGTTCTCAGCCCTGGGCAATTTTGTCCCCTCGTGGGCATTTGGCAAAGTCTGGAGACATTTTGTGATGGTCACACCAGGAAAACTCGTGCTTGTATTGAGAGATTAGAAGATAAGGATGCTGCTAAACATCCTACAGTGCATAGGACAGCCTTCTGCAACAAAGAATGATCCTGCACAAAATACAGGGGTGAAGAAACCCTGCGCTAAGGCAATTCTTTGGCGGGATCAGTGGCAAGCCATTACATTCACTGCTAGTGACAGATGAGCTTCCTGGCTCCACAAAGGGAATCTGGGCAGGGCATCAGAATAGTACCTTTTGCAGATGTCTTTTCAAAATATGATGTTAAACAATGAAGGAGGCTTGAAATGCTGTTCAGTTAGCATTCTTTTGTAATCCTGCATTTCATTTAATGGGATAAGACTAGCATCTTGAAATATATATCACTAAGCCCTTAGGTACATTGCTCAGAAATCTTGTCAAAAAACACTCTCATGTCAGCTGTAGCCATTCTGGATTTTCTTCGGAGCTTTATTGAACTTGTGCAAAATTGGAATTGGGCTGAATCCTCCCTGAAATACTCATTACTATGCTACATTAGTGCTAACACTGTGCTCCTTAGCAAGTTTAACTCTAATAACTGTAATGTGAATGGGCTAAAGGATTGGGGAAAAGAAAAAACATAGCTGCACTTAAATCCAGAGGGGTTTGAAAACCACTGGAGATCACCAGTGTCAGACTCATGGTCTTAGTCTACATCCTGTTGGGACCATCCCTTAAACCTCTTTTACAGTCCTGTATTTATCTGTCAGTTACCCATGAATTTATTTGTGTCCTCTTAGAAGCAGTTTATAGCTTGGAATTGCAAAACTCAGGGTATCAATGGCAGGAAATATTTGCAAATTATGCCTCCAACAAAAGACTAATATCCAGAATTTACAAGGAACTCAAACAACTCAAAAAGGGGGAAAAAAACCCAGTAAAAAGTGGGTAAAGGACACGAACACACATTTCTCCAAAGAAGACATACAAGTAGCCAATAAACATGAAAAAATGCTCAACATCACTAATTAGAGAAATGTAAATTAAAACAACAATGAGACATTATCTTAACACCAGTCAGAATGGCCATTATTAGAAAGTCAAACAACAACAGATGTTGGCATGGATGTGGAGAGAAGGGAATGCTTATGCACTGTTGGTGGGGATGGAAATTAGTACAACCTCTACAGAAAACAGTATGGAGATTTCTCAAATAAATAAAAATAGAAATATAATTTGAACTTGCAATCCCACTACTGGGTATCTACCCAAAGGAAAAGAAATCATTGTATTACAAAAAGACACTTGGCTGAGTGCGGTGGCTCATGCCTGTAATCCTAGTACTTTGGGAGGCTGAGGTGGGCGGACTGCCTGAGCTCAGGAGTTCGAGACCAGCCTGGGCAACATGGTGAAATCCTCTCTCTACTAAAATACAAAAAAAATTAGCCAGGTGCGCACCTGTAGTCCCAGCTACTTGGGAGGCTGAGGCACGAGAATCACTTGAACCCAGGAGGCAGAGGTTTCAGTGAGCCAAGATCGCACCATTGCACTCCAGCCTGGGCAACAGAGCAAGATTCCATCTCATAAAAAAGAAACCTGTACTCATATGTGTATTGCAGCACTATTCACGATAGCAGTCATGAAATCAACCTAAGTGTCCATCAGTGGTTGACTGGATAAAGAAAATGTGGTGGCTGTGTGCAGCGGCTCACGCCTATAATCCCAGCATTTTGGGAGGCCGAGGTGGGTGGATCACTTGAGGTCAGGAGTTCAAGACCAGCCTGGCCAGCATGATGAAACCCGTCTCCACTAAAAATACAAAAAATTAGCTGGGTGTGGTGGCACACACCTGTAGTCCCAGCCACTCGGGAGGCTGAGGCAGGAGAATTGCTTGAACCCGGGAGGCAAAGGCTGCAGTGAGCCGAGATTGCGCCACTGCACTCCAGCCTGGGCGCTGATATAATTACACCGTGAAATACTATGCAGCCATAAACAAGAATGAAATCGAGTCCTTTGCAGCAATATGGATGGAGCTGGAGGCCATTATCTTAAGTGAAATAACTCAGAAATAGAAAATCAAATACTATAAGTTCTCATTTATAAGTAGGAGCCTAAACAATGGGTACACATGAACATGAAGATGGAAATAGTAGACACTGGGGACTCCAAAGGGGGGAGAGTGAGAGGGGTAAGGGCTGAAAAATTACCTAATGGGTACTGTGTTCACTATTTGGGTGATGGCTAACTAGAAGGACAACCCCACCATTATGCAATATATCCATGTAACAGAATTGCACATGAACCCCTGAACCGAAAATAAAATAAATTTAAATAAAAAACTCATGAGTCCCACTGTATTACCACTGTCATACAAAAGGATTTTTTTTCAAACTTCAAAATGTGTTATCTAGTTTGTATTCTAACTTTTGTATTTTTATTCTAGTTTCGTGATCCTAGTATTAGTTTTATTATTTTCCTTTCTTAAAATGAATCACCACTGTGTTCAAGTCTGTTTTTAAGAGTTATAACACTAGGCCAGGAGTGGTGGCTCACTCTTATAATTCCAGTGCTTTGGGAGGCTGAAGTGGGAAGATTGCTTGAGGCCAGGAGTTTGAGACCAGCCTTGGCAACATAGCAAGAGCCCGTCTCTGCTAAAAAAAAAAAAAAAAGTTAGCTGTGTGTGGTGAAACATACCTGTAGTCCTAGCTACTTGGGAGGCTGAGGTGGGAGGATTTCTTGAGCCTAGGAGGTTGAGGCTGCAGTGAGCTATGATCCTGCCACTGCACTCCAACCTGGGAAACAGCACAAGACCCTGTCTCTGAAAAAAACAAAACAAAACAAAGAGTACAATTGTGGATAAACTTATTCTTGACAAAAATGTAGCCAAATGGAAATATTGTAATGCCATATATGTATTTTATATTATATATATATATCTATATATCTATAGATATATATATATAGATAGATAGAGAGAGAGAGAGAGAGAGATGGAGTCTTGCTCTGTCACCCAGGCTGGAGTGCAATGGTGCAATCTCGGCTCACTGCAACCTCCACCTCCCAGGTTCAAAGGACTGTTTTGCCTCACAGCCTTCCGAGTAGCTGGGATTACAGGTGGTGCCACCACACCTGGCTAATTTTTTTGTATTTTTAGTAGAAACAAGGTTTTCCCATGTTGGCCACAGCGGTCTCAAACTCTTGACCTCAAGTGATCCACCCGCCTAGGCCTCCCAAAGTGCTGGGATTACAGGCATGAGTGACCGTGCCCAGCCTGTAATCCTATATTAAGTGAAGAAAGCAAATATAGATTGTGACATTATTTTGTTGAAAATACTTCCCATACTTTTATGGATGGGAGTCTGAAAAGATGTATGCCAAAATAATAACAGTGGTTAAGACGTAGTTTCCAAGTAATGTGTAAGAAGATTCCACCACCTCCCCAAAATGGCTCAGAGAATGAACTAGCGCCATAAACAACTTATTCAGGAAGCTATTTTTCAACATAGGTTACAACTCCATTCTTTGAGATAACATTGTTTTAATCACCTATATGTACGCCACCTTCTGGAAACAAGGAGTATTTCACCATTAAAAGACTTCTAACAATAGAACTTGGTAATAAAGCTGACATTGGAATTGTTTATAAAAACCATTTTTAATTTAACATTTAATTTGGAAGCTTATGGATCACAATCAGGGTTGTTAGACCAGAGGAGGGGCCAGTTTAATCTAATGAAAGATGATGGGTTACACACTTGTCCTACATAAGTTGGTCATGGAAAAAACTTTATCTTATTATTTTATTTCATGTCCTCTGTAGGCCAGAAGGAAAAACTATTTTTAGAATAGTGGAAGGCCATTCAAAAGTAAGCTTTCAGAAAATGAAAAGATAAAAAATACTGCAACATTTGAATGCTCAAAAATGATGAAAAATTGCATTCCTATTTTTCCCCCTAAACCAGAGCTAATTTAAAACATTAAAATAATGTCTTTATTCCCAAGCAATGTCTGTATTCAGAAATAGAAACTATATTTGATCTATGAATCAATATAGCTATGTCTCAAAAATGAACCAAAGTAGGAAAAAAAGCATGTTGCAGAATTACATTCATAGTGTAAGAATGTGCCCACATAAAGTGGGTCTAAACACAAAGCAACAGGGTCCATAGAAATGGATGTAGAAATAGAAAAGTGTCTGAAGTGATAGCTAGAAGGACTGCCTTGAGGAAGCAGGAGAAAGAACCAAAGTTGCATGGCAGCCAAAAGGAACTTTATGTTCTTAAGTGAGAATGAATCTATAACTTATATTTACCACTAATAGAAATGCAAAAATAAGAGAACTATTGCCTGCAAGAAAACAAAAACCAACAGAAACCCAAAACAACAAAACCTTGTTATATACTTGAAACTATCAGTATTTTGTGATTTAGCAGATGCAATATATACTTCTTATAATGACAGCAGCACTGAACCGTGTTGTCTGTTTTTCTGTGTTGCAGTCCTGCGTGTGTGTGTGTTGCCAGACACATAATAAAGTACCTAGGAAATGCACAGCTCTAGTTTGCAAAGTGCTTTCAATTAGAATTTCCTCATGGATAGCATAGCTTGTTTCAGTTGATTCTCTGGCATTAATAATTTAAAAATATTAATGCTTGTGACCTACAGGAATGAGGTCCCATGGCAGATGTAAAGATTATTTCTTTTTTTTTTTTTTTGAGATGGAGTTTCACTCTTGTCACCCAGGCTGGAGTGCAATGGCACAATCTCGGCTTACTGCAACTTCCGCCTCCTGGGTTCAAGGGATTCTCCTGCCTCAGCCTCCTGAGTAGCTGGGATTATAGGCACACACCATCATGCCCAGCTAATTTTTGTATTTTTAGTAGAGACGGAGTTTCACCATCTTGGCCAGGCTAGTCTCGAACTCCTGACCTCAGGTGATCCACCCCCTCAACCTCCCAAAGTGTTGGGATTACAGACGTGAGCCACGGCGCCCGGCCAAGATTCTTTGTAAAGAAGCTAACTTGGAATAGTTTAGTCACAGGCCTATCTCAAGGGACCTTTTGAGAGCTTTACTAAATCAAAGTTGGCATGAATTCATTGTCAATATTGAGTGCCTATTACTTGTAAGGCTCAGTATGGTCTAAAGCAGGCAGGCTTGGCCTTAGAATGTGAAACAAAGGAAGTAGGTGGTAATAACAGAGACAGTCAACTCTGTAATAGTGTAGAGCCTGGGCCTAGGAATCAGACTCACCTGGGTTTCAATTCCTATTGCACCACTTACTAGCTGTGAGATCCTGTGCAAGCCAAGGGAATATATAATGCCTACTTCATAGAGCGGCCAGGAGGGAGAATGAGATCATTGTAAAGGGTTTGCTGCAGTGCTGGCACATAGTAAGTATTCAGTTAATGTTATCCCCTGTTACTATTAATTTTTTTTTCTGAATCCTAATGAAGTGTCAAGAATGTTTCCTTAGAATCATAAAACAGCTGGAGATTGAAAAGACTTTTGAAGTTTTCCGGTTATCTCCACTGTCCTGGGAGAGTACTTTCATCCCTTTTCCGCTGACACTTAAAACCACGGAATAAATACTACAACTGGATTATTCTAATTAGTGGTGGAATAACAGGAAACAACATGTGTGGAAAGGCCAAGGGAATATGTGGGGGAAGACGGAGACTAGTGGGAGAGGCACTGAGAGAGTGTAAGGGGCACACTCCAAAGGGAGAAAATACAGGGAAGACAAATAGAAAAAAAGACAGAAAAGATGTCCTCAGACAAGTGTAAGGACAAGAGTGAGAAAAAGGAAAGAAGGAGAATACAGAGGGACCTTAATTTGTGAATGCAGTCACCGACACGGTTTAAGAGTCAAACGTTCTGAGTTCTAATCACTGTAAAATGCATGGTTATAAAACATACTGCTTAACTTCTCTGAGCCGTTTTCTTTAGAGTTTGCAGCGTAGATTAGATGAGATTAGTGGGACGGACGCTCTGTTAAAGAGAAAACTCTTCAAATAAGCCGTTAAGAATGAGAGAGAAAGCTGCAGAAAAAGAGAAGTGGAAAGAGAGGGAGGAAAGGGAAAGTGTAAGAGGAATTGTTCACAAGGCAGGTGAGAACTAAGGGAAACCACTGTAACGGTGCTGCTGTGGCTACTGCGGTGACTACTTCAGCACATCAAGCGTTGACAACTTGCCAAGTTCGTTATTAGAGTTCTACATGCACAATTTCATGCTCCCCTCACAGCATTTCTATGGGGCTAGGTTCTTGTATTTTCCGCGTTTTACAGAAGATATAGAGAGGTTTTGTAACTTTCCCAAGGTCTTACAACTGGGAAGTTGTGGCCAGGAAGGGATTCAAACGCACGTCTGTTTACCTGTCAAGCCAGTGCTGTTAAAATCATCTCTAAGAACCTTGAAAAAGGCTCGGTTGCTAGTCATCCCGTAGGTTCAACGCCGGCGCCCAGGCACCACTCGCCACGCCCTTTCTCCGCCCGGGGGTTTTGAAAGTTCCGCCTCTTCTCGAACGGCGTCCCGTCTCCATGGAGATCGGCGTGGGGCGAGACTTCCTGCCTCACGCGCGAGCACTTCCGCCTCGAGCCGGAAGCGCCGTCCTTCACAGCGAGAGTTCCTGCGCGTGGGGAGTTGGAGAGTTTGCGTGGCGGGAACGCGGCGGCAGTGAGAGCGAGCGGCGCCGGCTCTTGCGTCCGGTGCGGCGATGCTGACCCCGGCGTTCGACCTCAGCCAGGATCCGGACTTCCTGACTATCGCCATCCGCGTGCCCTACGCCCGGGTCTCCGAGTTCGACGTCTACTTCGAGGGGTCTGACTTCAAGTTCTACGCCAAGCCATACTTTCTCAGGCGAGTTCGGGGTGCCTGGCCGCAGGAAAGGCGCATTCGTTAGATAGCTGCTTTAGAGGGAGAATGCAAGGTCGAGGGAGCAGTGCTCGATTGCGCGAATACTTTTTCCGCAGCTTCTCTTGGTGCCAGGGAAGTGCCCTCTTCCAGGGGCGCGTTTTAGATGCTGCGGAAGCCCTTTTCCTTCTTGACCTTTCTTAAATCCCACATCAAAGGATTGCGGAATCACTTGAAAAAGTGACGTTAGAACCGTGTCACTTTCCCGTTTCTGCCCTGTCGCCCTACTTCTCGTCCCGTTCTGACTTGTTCTGTTCTTTCGTTTCACTCTGCGTTTGCTCTCCCTGTCTCTCCCTCCCTGGGAACGGCGCGCGCTGACATCTCCGTGACTTCCCAACCTGTCGGTCCTTTTAACTTTGTCCAGGCCGCCTTCTGTTGATCCATCTCTAGTCTGTCCGCTCCCTACTTCCTGAAATTCTTACCTTTTTTGTACCTCTTGACACCAAATTAGCCTAGTTCTCCTGCTTCCCCGCTGTCTGCTGCTCTTCTGTTTGGTTTTGCCCCTGAAGTGTGGTTGTTTCCCCAAGTCTCCATGAGGGTCCGTCAGCACTTGATCTGTTTAAATTATTCTTGCAGAATCGTAACCTTGGTAGCAGCTAACACTGATAACTCGTAGTGTGGTGGACAAGCAGTTCCGTTAAGTGCTTTATGATGGTGTATCTCATTTAACTTTGACAGTGATCCTTAGGGATAAGCACTGCTATTAACCCCGTTCTACAGAACCCGCTGCTACATATTCATCCTAAAGTATTGCCAATCTCTTGTCCTTCTCTTTATCCATCCTCCTAATCTTTCTCAAGTGTAGCTGCAGCCTACTTTTCCCACCCAAGTACTTTTGTGGTATAAATCTTCTCCACCAGTCAAGGTGGTTTTTTCACTGTTGCTAAACCAGTTGTGCTCAGATTTCCCTTAGACCATATAACGTACGTATTGAATATATTGCAGTTTCCAGTTTTTTAATTCACTTATTTCTTTAGTTTATTTATTGAGTTTCAGTGTTGGGATTATTGTGCTGAACAAGACAAAGTCCTGCCCTCGTGTACTTTACATTGGGGAGAGGAAAACAATAAACTAACAGTGTACTTAATTGTGGCGAGTGCTATGAGGAGAAAGAAATGCACTGATAGAGAATGAAAAGGGGCCCATGTTTTATAAAATGGTCGGGAAAAGCCTTTCTGGGGAGGCGATATTTAAGCCAAGATGTGAAGAATAGGAAGATTATGGTGGTAGCAAATATTTATTGAATTTTTACTCCAGGTTAGTGCTTTATACAGATTATCTCATTTGTTATTAGGACAGTGTTACAATGAAGTTTTATTATTTACCTGTTGCCGTGGATGGATTATTTGTGGGCACCCCCCCCCCAGCTCTTGCCCCCAAATTCATACGTTAAAGGTCTAATTCCGGTGTCGCTTCTGCTTTATTGTATCATCAAAACAGTCCCAGAGCCTGCTGAATTTTAAGGGGAGGGGACATAGACCTTCATAGTTGGGAAGAGTGCTGTGAGATGGGCATTCTTTGATAATACAGTTTGCACCCATTGTGGTGGCTCACGCCTGTAATCCCAGCACTTTGGGAGGCCGAAGTGGGCAGATCACTTGAGGTCAGGAGTTTGAGACCGGCCTGACCAATATGGTTAAACCCCATCTCTACTAAAAATACAAAAAAATTATCTGGGCTTGGTGGCACGCGCTTGTAGTCCTAGCTACTTGGGAAGCTTGAGGTGAGAGAATCGCTTGAACCTGGGAGACGAAGGTTGCCGTGAGCAAGATTGCACTATCGCACTCCAGCCTGAGTAACAGAGCGAGACTCTGTCTAAAAAAAAAAAGAACATGCGGTTTGCTATACCAAGGATGAATAAAACCTGGTCCCTCTCCTTGAAGAATGGAGAGTGTAGTTGGGGAGGCACCATGTAAGCAAATATGATTTCCTATGCAGTAAGAATTTAACTCTAGGCTTATAGTTTAGGGGAAGGGAGCTGGTAATAATAGCTCACATTTTCTGAATGCTCACCAATTGTGCCAGCCACTAAGCTCTTTGCATTATCATTTCATGCTCATAGTAACGCTTGGATAGTTACTGTTATTTCCCGCCTTTACAGAAGAGGGATTTATGATTCTTGAAGAATAATTAACTTGTACAAGAAGGTTGTTACACATCTGGTAAATGGCAGATCTAGGAGTTAATTCAGATTCTGACACTAAAGTTAGCGTTTGTAACCATTATAACAAACTCATCCATAAACTGACCCCTTATTCTGGCTTAGAGGGATTTTCATTCTGAAAATGTATTGAAGCTTGATGAAACCTTGGGATTAAAGGTCCTGGGCCTTTTGGGACTGTCAGGTGTTTTTGTTTTTAATCATATTTAGTAGGAAACAAGGGGGAGGGCCTTAGGAGGAAAGGAAGGTCAAATTTCAAGTTTGGAATGATATGGAGTGGGCCTGATAATGCCCTTCTGATAAGTTTAAATTATCTAGGCAACATCAGGCAGCCATAGATGCTTTTTAAAATAGAAAAGTGACAATTAGATTCCTGTTTTAGAAAAATTATTTTGGGGCCTCAGTGGAAGACTGATTGAACTAGGGTAAAACTGGAAGCAGGGAAATCACTTCATTTCTTTTTTCTTTTTCTTTCTTTTTTTTTTTTTTTTTGACACAGAATCTCACTCTGTCGCCCAGGCTGGAGTGCAGTGGTAAATGATCTCGGTTCACCACAACCTCCCCATCATGGGTTCAAGTGATTCTTCTGCCTCAGCCTCCTGAGTAGCTGGGGTTACAGGCGTGCACCACTATGCCTGGCTAATTTTGTATTTTTAGTAGAGATAGGGTTTCTCCATGTTGGCCATGGTGGTCTTGAACTCCTGACCTAAGGTGATCGACCCACCTCGGCCTCCCAAAGTGCTAGGATTACAGGCATAAGCCACCACGCCCAGCCAGTCACTTCATTTCTTTTAGTACAAAAGAGGGGTAAATCCCCACATAATAATGATGAATTTGACACTTTTGCTTTGTGCTTTTTTTTTAAAGTGGTAATTTGCCTGATAAAATCAATTGGTTTTGTGTTTCTTTATTGTTTCCCATTGAGTATCCCTTGTCTGTACAGATTGAGTGTCCCTTATCTGAAATTTCAGATTTTCTAGAGTTTTGGAATATTTGTGCATACATAATGAGATATCTTGGGGATGGAACTCAAGTTTAAACACAAAATTTATTTGTTTTATATTCACCTTATACATATAGCCAGAAGGTAGTTTTATATAATATTTTTAACACTTTTGTGTATGCAACCAAGTTTTGACTGCTTTTTGACTGTGACTCATCACATGAGGTCAAGTGTGGAGTTTTCCACTTTGTGGTGTCATGTTGGTGCTCAAAAAGTTTCAGATCTTGGAGCATTTCAGATTTTCAGATTAGGGATACTCAACTTGTATTATAACAATAGCGATAACTACTATTTATTATGGCTTTTCTTTTTCAGTATCTATTTTATTGGTGACTGGGGTATTCAAATAGAAAGATGAGTCATCTCTAATTTCTACTTTCTTAGTTGGGGAAAGAATCTAACTTATTTAGTTTATTAAAATGTGAAAGAAATACTGAGGAACTTTTTAAAAAAAGATTGATATATTTTGATGGTTAAATGTTTATAAGTATTGATGGCCACTTATGTTACGTTATAATTTAAGGACTTCATGAGACCTGTGTTAAATCTGCAGATTAACCCTTCCTGGAAGAATTGTAGAAAATGGAAGCGAGCAAGGGTCCTATGATGCAGATAAAGGTATTGTCTTTGGAATTTTTGTTAGTTTATTTCTTGGGATTTTTCACATTATTTACATAATAATCTTTCAAGATACCATGGGGACCTTTCGATGTCTTTCAAATACAATCTGTTCCTATCACTCTTTCTTGTTTCTTAGTGTCCAGTGCCTGTTATTGATGTTTTTTACCCCCTGCCAAATCTTTTAAAGTATTTCACGATGTTCTTCAAAGTAAAGTTAACTACTCTGGTTCTGTTTCCCAGAGTACTTCACCTACATTTAGTAGACATTTAAAAGTAAAAATTAGAACATGTGAAATGATTGATCATAGAAAATGTAGATGACTTACGAGCTTATGAATGGAATCTTTCTGGTATAATTTTCAAACTTGAATGTTAATAACAGGTAGGTGAGAGGGAAACTATGCATGGGTGGCATTTAAAGGCTAATTGAATTTTCTCCTCATGATTGATAAGCCCTTCATTTCAGCTAGCCATGAACCCATTTATTTTTCCTTTATAGAAGCCACTGGCTTCCTTTGTCATCGGATTTAGAACAGCTTGTGTAACTCTTGTGTATTTTATTCAATGAATATTGACCTCAGTGAACTAGGCTAAGTGTAGGGTATAGGGGGTGGGTTAAATGACAGAGATCTAACCCATAATGCAGTGTAATTAATGTGTAATGAAGTATAGTGAAACTGCCTTCCTAGGTAGTAAACCAGTTTTTAGTTATGGGTAAGTTGCATATTGAAACAAAATTATTAAATTTTAAAAGTACACAGGAGTTAAGGAAGATTGTTTATGCAGAGATATTTGGGCTGAGTTGTATTTGATATGTTGGAATTCAGTTCAGTACACTGAAAGGGGCAAAATGTTTTAAAATGTAAAAGTACTAAATAATGTAGTCAGTTCCCAGCGAAGCCTAAATAAGATTGATAAACTCAGTCAAGGAAAGAAAAGAAGTACATAGAATTTGAGTCTGCCATAGACTTTAGGGATAGATCTCCTGACATGCCAGAAAACCTTATTAAGCCATAATTGTTGTATCTAAGATTCTGTGTATTTTTAAAACTGTTGCCATTCTCCATTGGATTAGGTATTCTGATTTTTTCCTCCTTTTCCAGAAGTCTAATTAGTAACTCCTGGTTAAATTCTAAGCTATTACATTCTTAGGCCATTGATTTTTAGAAGTTTTAACTTGGATTTTTAATATTACCAGCAGGTGAAGGTCATACTATATAAGACTAAAGTATTCTGTAGCTTTAACAGATTAATAATTTTTTTTTTTTTGAGACAGAATCTTGCTCTGTTGCCCAGGCTGGAGTGCGGTGGCTCGATCTTGGCTCACAGCAACCTCTTCCTCCTGGGTTCAAGCGATTCTCCTGCCTCAGCCTCCCGAGTAGCTGGGACTACAGGTGCACGTGCCACCACTCCCAGCTAATTTTTGTATTTTTTAGTAGAGATGGGGTTTCACCATGTTGGCCAGGATGGTGTCGATCTCTTGACCTCGTGATCCGCCTGCCTCGGCCTCCTGAAGTGCTGGGATTACAGGTGTGAGCCACCGTACCCAGCCAGATTAATAATTTTTTATAGAAATGACAGCTTCTGAGAAATCCTTGTTAAGAACCTTTTTCTGTCTTGACTTGTATTCACCAAATCTATGAGGGCATAGTTTTAGAGCTCTGTAAAATAGAATTATGTTTTACCAAGACATGTATTTCTCAGATATATTTGTGAAGTCTTTGACTATTTTATTTATTTTTTTCTTTTAATTAAAAAGATTTTATTATTATTTTCTGTAGAGATGGGGTCTTGCTATGTTGCCCAAGCTGGTCTTGAACTCCTGGGCTAAAATGATCCTCCTGCCTCAGACTGCCAGAGTATTGGGATTACTGGTGTGAGCTATTGTGCCCAGCTTTTTAAATATTTTAATCTAAGCATAAAACGAATTTATCTTTAAGGAATTTTTACCATTCGCCTGCCCAAAGAAACCCCTGGCCAGCATTTTGAGGGGCTGAACATGTTAACTGCTCTTCTGGCACCAAGAAAATCCAGGACAGCAAAACCACTTGTGGAAGAAATAGGTATGTTTATTGCAGTTGGGAGGAAATTAAGATAAATAGAAATACTTGGAATGCTGTGTATTTGTAGGGGAAATGGGATATAGTGAATAGGAAATTGAAGAAAATACTTCAGGTATGAGGTGGTCATGTGAAAACATGAAAATAGCTTCTTTGGTGATATAATTAAGATGTTAAAAATCCTATTGAACCAGATCGCTCACATTTTTGGACCAATTGAAACAGCATTTTGTGGTTGGCAAAATATTAGCATCTTGAGCTAAGATCAGAAGTATACAGTTCAGTGAGTTATATAAAACAGGGGTCCCCAACCCTCAGGTTGCAGACCAGTACTGATCCATGGCCCGTTAGGAACCTGGCTGCACAACAGAAGGTGAGCGGAGGGCCAGGAGTATTACTGCCTGAGCTCTGGCTCTTGTCAGATCAGATTAGATTCTCATAGGAGCATGAACTTACTGTGAACTGTGCCTGCAAAGGGTCTAGGTTGTGTGCTCCCTATGAGAATCTAAAGCCTGATGATCTGAGGTGGAACAGTTTCATCCCCCAAAACTGTTTACCTCTGTGATCTGTGGAAAAGTTGTCTTCCACAAATCCAGTCTCTGGTGCCAAAAAGTTTGGGAGCCACCGATGTAAAGTAAACACCACCTCTGTCAAGAAATGGAGCATTTCGAACACCTGAAGAATACCATCCTGTATTCTTCCATTAATTTGCCCTCTCTCCAGGGTAACCACTATCCTCTGTTTTGGCTGTTTTTGCGTTGCATATATAGGTCATACAGTATGTGTTCTTTTTGTCTGGCTGCTTTCACTTAACATTATTTTTGTGAGATTTATTCATATTCTAGCTGAGATTCGTTTGCTTTCATTGCTATGTAATATTCCGTTGTATGAATATACCACATTTTTGGTTGTTTTTTTTTTTTTTTTGCTCTCACGAATAGCGGAGGTATGAATATTCTTTTGGTACATTTGGTACATGTCTTTTGGTGCATCTATGTGGGCATTTTTTCCTATACTTTTTCTTCCCCTAAATGTACTTAAATCCAATACTTAAAAAAAATTAAAATTTAACACATTC
Organism: Pongo pygmaeus; assembly: GCF_028885625.2. Classification (NCBI taxonomy): domain Eukaryota; kingdom Metazoa; phylum Chordata; class Mammalia; order Primates; family Hominidae; genus Pongo; species Pongo pygmaeus. The sequence continues at coordinate 80,564,633 of NC_085930.1, forward strand.
AGGTGCTTCTGAGATTCCTGAGGAGGTAGTTGACGATGAAGAGTTTGATTGGGAAATTGAGCAGACACCCTATGAAGAGGTATCAGAAAGTGATTTGAATCCGCAGTGCCACTATGGATTTGGAAACTTACGATCAGGAGTGTTGCAGCGGTTACAGGTATGTTGTCTTTCTGAAAGATCTTGATCTGTAGGGTTTTTCCATTTGGATATTTTAATTTCAGTTATACTTACACTTGGTAGTTTTTAAAAATAATATTACAGGAGGTGATTGTATTTAAAGCACTTAGCACAGCTAAAGTACATAGATGTTCATTCCCTTCCATTTCATTGGCTGTTCTGCCTAACGGTACTGCTCTTACAGACACCCCGTGGCTTTCTTTTTTCTCCCCTTTATTCAATATTCTAGACATGAAGTTTCCCAAGTACAAAACAGGACTCTTCTCTCATATTTCCTGCAAAGCTTTATGTTTTATACTTCTGAAATATGAGATCATGTACTTACGGCATGATGTCTCTTCTTTTCTGTATATAAATGAAATAGAATGTTGCTGGTGAGAATGAGATTGTGTGTTTTGATGAAATTGTCTAATTCTTGGTGTATAGGAGGCACCATTGTCTATTCTTTTTTTATGAGACGGAGTCTTACCCTGTCGCCAAAGATGGAGTGCAGTGCAGTGGCACGATCTCGGCTGATGGCAGCCTCTGCCTCTAGGGTTCAAGCAATTCTTCTGCCTTAGCCTCCTGAGTAGCTGGGATTACAGGTGCCCACCACCACACCTGGCTAGTTTTTTGTATTTTTAGCAGAGATGGGGTTTTACCATGTTGGCCAGGATGGTCTCAAACTCAAGTGATTTGCCTGTCTTGGCCTCCCAAAGTTCTGGGATTACAGGCATGAGCCATTGTGACCAGCCCATTGTTTATTTATTCTTTTTTTTTTTTTTTTTTAAGACAGAGTCTCACTTTGCTGGAGTGCAGTGGCATGATCTTGGCTCACTGCAACCTTTGCCTCCCGGGTCCAGGCGATTCTCCTGCCTCAGCCTCCCAGGTAGCTGGGATTACAGGTGCCCATCACCACGCCTGGCTAATTTTTCTATTTTTAGTAGAGACGGAGTTTTGCCATGTTGGCCAAATTAGCCGGATGTGGTGGTGCGTGTAATCCCAGCAGTTTGGGAGGCCGAGGCGGGCAGATCATGAGATCAGATCGCGACCATCCTGGCTAACATGGTGAAACCCCGTCTCTACTAAAAATACAAAAAATTAGCCAGGCATAGTGGCATCCACCTGTAGTCCCAGCTACTCGGGAGGCTGAGGCAGGAGAATCCCTTGAACCCGGGAAGCGGAGGTTGCAGTGAGCTGAGATCGTGCCACTGCACTCCAGCCTGGGCAACAGAGTGAGACTCTGTCTCAAAAAACGGACAAAACAAAACAAAACTTGTTTAGAATGTGGTTTATTATCTTAAGACATATCTGAATTTACCAAGGAGAGGGAAAAGACCTAGGTTCTGGTCCCGCTCCTACCTCTGTTTAGATTTGGGATACTAGGCCAGTTATTTGACCACAAGTAAGTTTTGTCTCCTCTTTGGAAAGTGGGGATAAATTTGCCCACCTGCTTTATAAGGCTGTCTTGAAAATTTAAAAAGATAATGCATATGAAAACTCTTTGGAAAGTGTAGAATGCTGTAAAGACTCCTGCCTTTGAAAAATATAAAATGCTTTCAAAATTCCTTAAAGGGAACAAAATTGAGATTTACTTAGGAGCAAATAATGCTGGTGAAATAGCCTTCCTTCTAAAAACTTAGTTGTGAGTTGCCCATATTCTCTGCTTGATCACAATCGCTGGGGATCTCAGAGGTAATTAGAATAGAGTCAGTTTTGTCTGTAGCAGGAACTACAGTGAATGGCCCTCAGTTGTTGGCCAAGAGATAGTTTGTGGTCAGGCTATTTTGGGCTTGCCAATCTAACGCCATACATGAATGATAATAAATGTCACACAGGCTAAGTACGGATTTTACATTTAGATTACAAGTGCTTCTTGAGGCCAGGGATTTGTTACTTAATTGTTGCTGCTGTTTACGGAAAATCCTTTTGAAAGATTTCTGACAGGTTGCTGAGATGTTGTAGGAATGCCATAATATGAGCCTAGAATGAGTCCCTTTTAGGTCAGAAATTCTTGGATCTTGAAAATGTTCACTTAATAATTTAGTGTTTTTTTTTTTTTTTAAGCCAGTATACTTTCTATCTTTTTGGATGTCTTAACTAATGTATCAAATACCTAGATATCCATTACTTAGGTTAAAAACATTAAACATTAACCAATATAGTTGACTCTTGTCTAATCCCTTTTTGTTTACATCCCTCCATTTCCCATCAGAAATAAACTACTGTGGCTGGGTGTGGTGGCTCACACCTGTAATTCCAGCACTTTGGGAGGCTGAGGCAGGCAGGTCAGGAGTTTGAGACCAGTCTAGCCAACATGGCAAAACCCTGTCTCTACTTAAAAATACAAAAATTAGCTGAGTGTGGTGGCACATGCCTGTAATCCCAGCCATTTCGGAGGCTGGCAGGAGAATCGCTTGAACCCAGGAGGCAGAGGTTGCAGGGAGCCGAGATTGCGCCACGGCGCTCCATCCAGTCTGGGTGACAGAGTGAGACTACATCTCAAAAAAATAAAAAAGGAAATGAACCACTGAATTTAATGTTTATTATTCTAAGCGTTTAAAATGGCTTAATTGTCTAAAATCATTAAACTCTTCTTCAAATTTTAATTGCATGAGCATTGCTTTTCTAAACAATTTGAATGCATATTCCCTAATGTAGGGGAAAAACAGCTGAGGATTTGGGAAAACTCTAAGGGTTTTATAACGTAAATAGTATACTACTTGTAGTACAGGTTTATAACCCCATATGTGCAATACTGGGATCACACAAAGTTCTGAAAGCTAAAAGTTAAAATATTTAATTTGGTGGCAAAACTTAACCTGAACCGATACAGGTTTATAAATCCCACTTAGTGTACATATTCAAAAATTTCCTGTAGAAGTAGTGTTTGGATATGGGCGCTGCCCCAGACATCTTAGAGGGTATTACATAAAGTATGGTGTGCGCACCATGTTACCTTTCTAAACTCTGAAAGAGTGAATCCTGAAGCTCACCTTGCTCCAGGGGATTTGGATAGCACTGTGCTGAGCACTTTGTGTGCAGCAACCAGACTTTTAGAAATCAAGTGTAAACCCAAGATTCCAAAAATTCAAATGTATCCTCTTGAAGATATTAAGGTAGATAGGTTTTATGAAATATTGCTGCAGAAATCTTGCATAATTGGTTAATTACTTGTAGAGTTCTTCTTTATTCACAGCTGCTGTTTATGGCAGCCATAACAAGTGATTCAAAACTGAGTGATCACGTAAGGTTAATAATATGACCCTATTTCTATGAGTAAAGCAGCTAGAAGAAACTGAAATGATGATCACAAATAAGAGATTTTAGAACATCTTTTCTAATTTAAAATGATTTTGAAAACTTACCATTTTCTCAAATAGTATTTTCTCACAAGTTTATTTTTTCTAGTTCTGCTTGTAGATGAAGAGATGTCCATACAGCTTCATTGACTACTCATACAAGTATTTTTACAGCTTTTTCCTCCCCCGTAGATGAAAAATGGCTTTTTTGTTTCTAAAAATAAAAGCAATACATATTTATTATAAAAATATAATACAAAGAAGAAAGTAAAAAGTTATTCATAATTTCAACACTCAGGGATCTTTTCTTCATTGAATAATTTAGCCCTTTACAGAGGTCTTTCATATTTTTTTGCCTCCAGCTTTTTAGACAGGATTTGCTTGTAAACATCTATATTTTATACTGATAATAAGAAAATAAAATATTTTTGCTGAAACAAATTCTCTTTGAACATTCCTCCCTCCAGTCCGCATACACAGAGATATATTCTTCCTACCCCCAGTCTTTTTTCCTTTCTGAAATTGCTGCCAGCCACCAGGGTGCCTTTGGAAAACTGCCCTAGCTGCTCAAAGTCAGGACTTCACAACAAGCTTCTGGCAGTGGTGGCTGCCAGCAGCAACAATCCTAGAGTCTCTGGGCGCCAACCCAGCAAGCTCCTGGGACTGCTGCTGCCAGCGCTGCAGGACGCCAGGCTTGCTGGCCCTGTCCTTCTTTTGGCTACACGGGGACCTGAGGCCATTGTTTCTGGGAGACCCACTAGCCAGATGTGTTCATTGTTCTTTATTTTCTTTCTGGATTGTCTCTGCCTAACCTATGCCTAAACTTCCATAAACTTAATTTAAATCCTACCTGACCTTTTCTTGGCAATGTCTATCTTTAAATAGCTCTGATAACTAGTGGCTATAGCAGTTGTTTGAAAGAAAAAGGAACCTTTTTTTTCCTGCTGTAGTTGAACACTTCTCATCCTCTTTCTTCCCTTTGATTGATTAATGCCTTCTACTTCTAAACCGCAAGCTACCTTTGCTTTTAGTTTGTTTCTGTTTCTTTTTTTAGAGTCCAGCTTGAACAGGGCTGCTGCATGTGACTGTGCATAGAACAATCCTGGGTGGGGCTTGCACTGCTCTGAACACTCATGTTCTGCTGTGCACATGTTGCATGACTATAGTGGAGGCCCTGAATCTGGAGGCCAGGGGGAGGAGGAGAGAGAAAAAAGAGCTGCTTTTTTTTTTTCTTGAGACGGAGTCTTGCTTTGTTGCCCAGGCTGGAGTGCAGTGGTGTGATCTTGGCTCACTGCAAGCTCTGCCTCCCGGGTTCACCCCATTCTCTTGCCTCAGCCTCCCAAGTAGCTGGGACTACAGGTGCCTGCCACCACAACCGGCTAATTTTTTGTATTTTTAGTAGAGACGGGGTTTCACCGTGTTAGCCAGGATGGTCTTGATCTCCTGACCTCATGATCTGCCTGCCTCGGCCTCCCAAAGTGCTGGGATTACAGGCATGAGCCACCATGCCCGGCCAAGAGCTGCTTTCTTATTGGTCAGTTCTCCTTCCCATGAGAGTAGAGACCTGGCCTGTGTGTTTATTACTGGATTTCCACTTTGACACCCAGAACAGTTTCTACTCCATAGCAGGCCCTCTAGCACTATTTGCAGAATAGATGATTTAATATTGGACACCAGGCACAGTGATGGGGATACAGTGAAGAAGATGATAGATGAGATCTCTACCCTCAGAGAACATTCTAGTGAGGAGATGGACAGTAATTATGTAAACACATAACAAGTAAACAGGATAATGACAGATAGTTACAGGTAAAGGGAAAGGATGGGGTGAGGTGAAAGACTGGGGGTATTACTTTGGCTAGGATGCCCAGAGAAGACTCCTTTGAGAAGGTGACATTTGCAGAGTTCTCAATGATGAGAAGGATACTGTAAGTGCAGAGGCTCAGGATTGGAATTGATTGACGTTATCTAGAAATGGAAAGAACAGTGAGTGGCTTGAGCGTATTTGAGCCAGAAGAGGATGGTGAACATGGGGTTGAAGAACAACGAGATGGGCTAGATTGTGCAGAGCTGTGCTCACAATCTGGGGCTACTCTCAGCGCAGTTAGAGTTTTTAAATTTCTGGGGTTATGTCAGTCCATTTACCCTCTGAAATGTAGAGTTATCTACAGAGACTCACAGGTTATACCCCATTTATGACTTTATTTCTGGTCAAGGTGAAATAATGAAGCAGAACATGTAAGTCTGTGTTTTAAAATTGCTATTAGCAAGTGAGGAAGTGGAGGGGAGGCTTTGTACTCAGTAGGGAGTTTGCCAGTGGGTAACAGGGAGCAGCAGTGGAAGAGGGAGACAGAGAGAAAGGAGACTGACATTATTGAATGTATTGAGGCCTCTGCTTGTTCCTTACTTGTATTATCTCATTTAATCCTCACAACAGCCTGTAGTACAGAAAACTGTCCCCTTCCCCAAAAAAATGTCCTTGTGCTTCTCCCCAGAATATGTTACATTATGTTGCAAAAGGTATTTTGCAGATTTGGTTATGTGGAAGATGTTGAGATGGGGAGAGTATCCTGGATACTCTGTCTCAAAAAAAAAAAAAAAAAGAAGCTGATGGAGGAATGGTATTATGATGTGGGGCTGCAAACCAAGGAATGAGGACAGCTTCTAAGATGGAATGGACAAACAGTCTCTCCTAGAACCTCTAGAAAGGAGTGCAGCCCTTGATTTTAGCTCAGGGAGACTGATTTTGGCCTTCTGACTTCCAGAAATGTAAGATAATAAATGTGCATTGTGTTAAGCCCAAGTTTGTGCAAGTTTGTTATAGCACAGGAAGCAAAGAGGAAACTAATACCTAGTGCTGTGATAGAGATGTTACTGGACTTGACAGTAAGAAAGCTGAGGTTCAGAGAGTCTGCATGATTACACTGGAACTGAGATGTAGATCCAGAACTTTTTTGAGCACCAGCATGACACTCAAAGGAAAATACTACATAATAGTATTTCAATAGGATATAGTATAATATATTCTAATTCTCCAAAAAGTAAATTGCAAAGGAACTTTTGGAATGTAAATTTTTCTAAGTTTGGAGACAGCCAGTAATCTGGTTTTTGCCCAGAATGTTTGTACTTGACAACATTAAGATGTTCTGGATGTTCCAGTGACGACTTCTTCTTTTATTTTTTTTGAGACGGAGTCTTGCTCTATTGCCCAAGCTGGAGTGCAGTGGCACGATCTCATCTCACTGCAACCTCCACCTTCTGGGTTCAAAGAATTCTCCTGCCTCAGCCTCCTGAGTAGCTGGGATTACAGGTGCACGCCACCACACCTGGCTAATTTTTGTGTTTTTTAGTAGAGATGGGGTTTCGCCATGTTGGCCAGACTGGTCTTGAACTCCTGACCTCAGGTAATCTGCCCGCCTTGGCCTCCCAAAGTGCTGGGATTACAGGCATGAGCCACTGGGCCCAGCCTGTTCCAGTGACTTCTAAAAAGGTCTCTGGACCCTCTTTATTATATTAGTATGTGCTTAGATGAAATATTATTGATACTGCTTAAGCTAAACGGATTGTGATAGGGATGAGTGAATTTTAAAATTATTATATGGAAATTTTGATTCTTTGGAGAGGCTCTATCCTATCTCTAACTGATTCAGCATTGCTTACGTTTGTTGCAGTGGTTTTTGCATTACACCATCAACTTTTATACCTGCCTGTTAGGCACCAGCCTATAAGTCTGTTTGTAAATGTCTTAACAGTTTGCTTTCTCAACTCTCTAAGTTATTTCCCTTGATTTCTTTTCAGCTAATATTCTTTAAGCATCTTCTAGTTTCTGTACTTCTCACTTGTGGTTGGTAGCATGAGTAGTGAGACAGAAGAAAGAAAAAAAGACATAGTTTTAGGAGTATTTCACATTGTATAAGGTTTCTTTGCTTCGCAATTCTGATGAAAAGAATAAAGACCATATGGCATCCTAGGCAGTTTTCCTAATGTCCGTTTATTCTGTAGGATTTGGCTTGGGAAACATGTTCCGTATCAGTATGTATGCATCTAGGCAAAGGCAATGACAGGAAAACTGATTCTTAGGATTCGACTTTTACATTTTTCAATGGAAAGTCATATACTGTGCATCAAAATTGCCCATAAAAATTCTATCGATCTATCTATCTATCTATCTATCTATCTGTCTATCTATCTATCTATCTAATCTATCTAATCTAATCTATCTATCTATCTATCTCTGATAGAGCCTGGCTCTGTCGCCCAGGCTGGAGTGCAGTGGCTTGATCTTGGCTCACTGCAGCCTCCATCTCCTGGGCTCAAGCCATCCCCCCACCTCAGCCTCCCGAGTAGCTGGGACTACAAGCGTGAGCCACCACGCCTGGCTAATTTTTGTATTTTTTGTAGAGATGGGGTTTCTCCATGTTGCCCAGGATGGTTCGAACTCCTGGGCTCAAACAGTCTGCCCATCTTGGCCTCCCAAAGTGCTGGGATTACAGGAGTGAGCCACCACACCCAGCTTGTATGTAGTCTTTTACAGGATCTGAAATCTGAAATGGTCCAAAATCCAAAACTTTTTGAGCACAAACATGGCACTCAAAGGAAATACTCTTTGGAGCATTTCGCATTTGGGATTATTGGAATAGGGCTGCTTAACTGGTATAATGCAAGTATTCCAAAATTTAGAAATATTCAAGATCCAAAACACTCTGTTCCCAAGCATTTCATATAAGGGATATTCAATCTGTATGGTAATGCTTCTTTAGACCAGCTGAGCTAGACTATAGGAAAAAAGAAGAGACTGTGTAGATGTCTGAAAATCAGCCACTCTACGTTTAATAACTTTCCAATCTCTAGGTGTAAATGGGGAAATGGATGTTGAGTTAAATGTTCCTGCCTACTTGTAGGGGTTTATTCCATTCTGTTTTTTATGTTAAACTTTTATAGCCTTAATATCTGTCAGTCAGCTTGTTTGTTGTAAGGATTAAATGTGATAATTTATGAGAAGGATCTCACAGGCCCTACCAAGTAGTAGGTGCTTAAATATTTATTGGATTTGAATCTAAATGTCACAGATGATGTCATGGTTTACTGATCAGTTAGGTTATTCCTGTTCTTTGGCATTTTGTACAAAATTTGAGTTTTAAATGCTAAAAATAGGAGATAGCAATTATTCTTTCTTTTCTGGGTGTCCTCAGGATGAATTGAGTGATGTTATTGATGTTAAGGATCCAGATTTCACCTCTGCAGCTGAACGAAGACAGAAGCGCCTAGCCGCTGAGCTGGCCAAGTTTGATCCTGATCATTATCTGTGAGTAATGGGATTTTTGAGGATTAAATAATTTACTTGACATTTATTTTAAAATTTTTGAGTGTCTTTTAAACTCTGCTAGGGATGTGCATTTTGGATTCCAGAAATTATTGATGACTGAAGACCTTAATGGACATTTGAATTAACCTACAACGGTTGTACCTCTGTAATCTTTGTAAGATGTTGCCTCTTATATCTCAAGTTGTTCATCTTAGCAACAGAGAACTCTTCTAACATACTTTTTAGTTTTTTTCTCGCCAGGCTTAAAAATGTAATAATTCATGAGACTATTACACTCCTTTTACGTAGACTTTTGGATGTGATTAATGGTATGCATAAATGAAAATATGTTTCAGTTTCTTTAAGAATTTAAATGTACCTGTACCACATTTCTTGGCTGATCCCAGGATCTTCCTAATACTTTCATCCACTAGTCCTTGTAATCAGTGATATGTTTCCAATGAACAAATAATTATTCTTTGTGGTAGAGAATAAATAGAATCTCATTTGAAGTTTTGCTGTATTTCCCACTGGCATTAATTGTGTTTTTGGCTATAATGTATCTCCATCAGGCTTAAATTTGCATAAAGAACTTATCTAATTAACAGATAGGTACATGATGACTTGAGAGATTGTGATACCTCCCACTGGCCAGGATAGCAGCATTTCTTCCAAGGATTGTCACTTGACCTCTCTTGGACATGTGGCTCTACTAGGATGCATGGAGAATGAGGGGGTTTTATGTTGATGTAGACCTTAATTATTAATTCTGGGTCAAGATTTTCTAAACTGTTAAATATATAGCTATAATCATCATATCTCCTTATATTGGTATAGTACCTGCAGGTTATAAAGTGCACTCATGTGATTATTCAGTTTTCACAACAGATGAGGAGAGGAGTTTAAGGGACTTGCTCAAGGTCACACTACTACTAAGTGGCTTGGCCAAGACTTGAAAAGAGTCTCTCCATTTGTCATTTTGTATATCCTTTTCATGTACACTATTTCAGTTTAACTGCTGTAGCTCTTGTGATTAACATTCTATCTCCTGTGACACAGTAGGATACTAATTGGAATGGCAGGGATATATCTTGTGATGTGCAAATGGAATGAGTGATGTGTAATGATAAATGGTTGAACTGTTCAACATTCTAAGGGAAACTGGGTAAGAGCAGGGTATGTTACATTTTGGAGGACATCTGAGAGATTCAACTCCATTTACATTGCTGTTTCTAATTACCTTTATCTCTCCAATTGTGGTTTTAAAGGTCCACTGAAGAGTAATTTGAAGAAACCCATTTAAAATCATGCTGAATATTTAAAGTGGAAATTTCATTGTCAGCAAATTTCTAAGGCTAGCATAAAAACAGAATAAGCTTTACAAGACTGAAATTTCAAGTGGGAGGGAGCTTAATTAGAAGAACTGCCTATCTCTTCTCTTCTAAAACTAGAAGAATAAGTATGGCCTGAGAGAATTAGGAAATTGGAATTTATAGTTAGCAATGTGATATTATAAGCAGCCCTTATTTTTCTCCATCTTCTGTGTGTCTTTATCCAGAAGCTCATTTTCTTTAATACTATGCATGAAATATTCTTTCCACTTCTCAAAGAACAGTTCTTACAGGAATGGTTTAAATTTAGTTATGGGCTAAGTGAGGAGAGTGGGAGTCATGAGGTAAAGATTCTTTGTGACTTTTCTGATAGCAGTAAGACTTTGGCTCAGTGTAATTTTTGTGTTACTTACTACTCACTATTTATATTAGCTGACTGACTCACCCGAATGTATTAATATTAAATGAAATGCAACTAAAATTCTTTTAAATTTTTATTTAAAAATTCTTTTTTTTTAGCTCAGTGCTTTTTTTTCTTGTTGTTAGTGGTTAAAACAGCAGAGAAAAAAAGGCTCACTTTAAATTACTATCTACCATGCAGATAATACATTGTAATATACACATGTAATACATAATGTATATAATATTAGCATAATATTACCTGACTCACCCAAATGTATTAATATTAAATGAAATGCACCTAAAATTCTTTTAAATTTTTAATTAAAATTTTTTTTAGCTCAGTGCTTTTTTTGTTGTTGTTGTTAGTGGTTAAAAGAGTGGAGAAAAAAAAGGCTCACTTTAAATTACTATCACCATGCAGATAATACATTGTAATATACACATGTAATACATAATGTATATAATATTAGCATAATCAATAATGTATATAATATTAGCATAATATTACCTATTTGTAAGTTGTTTGACTTGTCTTTACAAGTCATAGTGTTTCCTCATGTTGTCAGGATTTGGGGGGCTTTAGGAAAACGAATTTTAATTTCAGCCTAAGCAGAACACAGTGAAGTCAGTTGATTGTAAAGAAAAATTTATACATTTCAAAGGCACATATATGATTTTAGATTGTTATTTAAAAGTCTTTTATTGTAAAATCTGGATGTTATTTTGGTATAATCTGTTTTTTTTTTTTTTTTTGGCATGTTTTGCAGCCCACTATAGTGCTAGGCATATAATAGATGATCCATAAATGTTTATTGTTTTTTATTCATTTCTTATTTGTAATTCCTTTGGGGTATTATTTTTACACTAAAATATGTTGACAGCATCTTGAAGCATTTCTTATATTATAGCCAAGTATTATTATTGCTTATTATTATAGCCAAGTATTCATATTTCTCTTGCTGAGAGTGTTTGGTTTTCTTCTTCCCAAATGGTTTTTTAATTGTTGGCATACATTTTACATTAACCAGTTCATAAAATCTTGCCTGTTTCTTTGGGAGAAAACACAAGAATTTAGTCAGTATTCTGAACATCTGTGAGATAAGAAAAGGGACAAAAATGATCTTATACCATTTGTTGTACCATTTTAAATTGTGATAATTTTTCATTACTCTAAACTTGTGAAAAAAGATGGTATATTAATTAAGTTCTTGGGTTTATTGAGTAGATATTAGGACAACAAATAGTAATTGGAAGGCTGGGAGCAAGATCACCTGCTTCTGAGGTGGCTCTCAATTCAAAACACAGAACTTGAGAAAAAGCATTAGAATACAATTTTATGTATCCCTTCTTTCATTTATGTATTTATTTGTTTAACAAATATTTGTCTGAATGAACTACATGCTAAGCAGTGTCAGATACCAAGGACACCGTGGTGCATATGGCAAGATCTCAAGCTCTGTGTTGTCCATGGGGCTTCCATTGTAGTGGAGGAAGTAGACACTATTTTTATTGTAATTAAGTGCTATGAAGAAGAAGCATATTAAAGGGGTTTTATTGTAATTAAGTGCTATGAAGAAGAAGCATATTGAAGAGAGGTGACTGGGCATCCCACTGACTTGGCTCCTCTGTTCAACATGTCCAAAATTGAACTCATCCTTTTACCTCTAAAGTCTTTGTGAATTTTCTAACTTGGTTGATGCCCCATTTTTCACTCTAGTCACCCAGGTTGGAAAGCGGGGATTCATCTTTGCCTTCTTTCTTATCCCACACATTCAATCAATCCTGAAGTTGTACCATTTATCTCTGTAGTATTTTTTTTTTTTTTCACTGCATCAATTTCTGGCCCTCATCTGTGTCTGGTTTAGTGCAGCACTCACTAACTGCCTAACTGGCATCCCTGCTTCTAGTCTGGACTTCTTCAGATCCATCAACCATGAACCATTAGTATGATGTCTTACGCGCTGAAAATGAAAATCTGCTTAACTCTGTCCTTGGTGCTTTCCTGCTTAAAGTACCTAACTGCTTTGTGTGTCATTGCAATTTCTTTGTAATCTGGACCCTGCCTACCTCTGTAGCTTCACTTTTGTCACTCCCTGCTCACGTTTTACACCGCAGCAATAATGAATGTTTGCATTTCCCCACCTGTACCACATGGCTTTTCTCTCTTTTTTTTTGAGACAGAGTCTTGCTCTGTTGGCCAGGCTGGAGTGCAGTGGTGTGATCTTGGCTCACCACAGCCTCTGCCTCCCGGGTTCAAGAGATTCTCCTGCCTCAGCCTCCTGAGTAGCTTAGATTACAGGTGTGCACCACCATGCCCAGCTAACTTGTGTGTTTTTAATAGAGACGGGGTTTCACTATGTAGGCCAGGCTGTCTCGAACTCCTGACCTCAAGTGATCCACCTGCCTCGGCCTCCCAAAGTGTTGGGATTACAGACGTGAGCCACCACGCCCAGCCCACACTGCTTCTCATGTATTTCCTTTTATCATGGTATCCCTTTGCCATTTATTTCCCCTGACCCCACATTGCCTGAATAGTGGTTGCTTATCTCTTCAGACTAGGCTCATTGTTTCTTCCATGCACTCGCCCTGTTAGACTGGCTTAGGAAGCCCACCTCAGTGCTCCCCTGTTACAGTTTGTCTTGTTTTTACCACATTGTTTTATAATGTTCTGTATTTGTATACATGGTTCTCATTAAATGGAGTCCTTAAGGGCAGAAGTGAGTTTTGCAGATCTTCATCTTCATCTTTCTGATGATGCACGTAGAGGGCATTCAGTGAATGCTTGTTCAATTAGTGACCTTAAAAGTCTTGAAAAAGGCCGGGCGTGGTGGCTCACGCCTGTAATCCCAGCACTTTGGGAGGCCGAGGCGGGTGGATCACGAGGTCAGGAGATCGAGACCATCCTGGCTAGCACGGTGAAACCCCATCTCTACTAAAAATACAAAAAAATTGGCCGGGCATGGTGGCGGGTGCCTGTAGTCCCTGCTACTCAGGAGGCTGAGGCAGGAGAATGACGTGAACCCAGGAGGTGGAGCTTGCAGTGAGCCGAGATTGCGCCACTGCACTCCAGCCTGGGCGACAGAGTGAGACTCTGTCTCGAAAAAAAAAAAAAAAAAAAAAAAAGGCTTGAAAAAAAATTGAGATCTCAAATGAAAAAACAGACAAACAAAACTTGAAAGTAATTTATTATGAAAAGTAAAACATTAGTCACCGTCAGCGCTTGTTCATGAAACTCTTAATTCATGGACAATGTCAAGCATAGACCACAGTTCAGATTACTAGGACTGTATTAGTGAAATTTTACTCAAAACGATCAAACGTTTTGGAGGTGTTTTTGGTGGGGAGGGGAATGGAGGTAGTAGAAATACCATGTTACCAAGCCAGTTTTCTTTTTCTCTTCATCATGGTCCCTTGGGGAGGAAAACAGCATCTTTTCAGATAGGCTCCTCTACTCTTGCCTTTGGTGTCCTCCATGCTGTGGTGTCCAAGGCCCTTTTCTCTCACTGTGCCAGTTCTTCCTGGGCAATTTTATCCTCTTCTTGGTTTAAATGCTTGTGACTCTCATATCACTGTCTTGAGCATCAGTCTTGTATGTCCACCTACCTATTGGATGGGTCTGTTTGCAAATCCTAAAAAAAGGCATGTCAAACTCAACCTATCCCAAGCAGGAGTTGTTATTTCTCACTCATGTCTGTTAGCTTCCCTCCTATGTCCCTGTCTCAGCGAAGGACACTGTTGTCCACTGAGTTGTGGAGACCAGAATTCTCAGTGTCATTTTTCACTCCTCGAGCTCTTCATTCCCTGCATCCTGAGGGTTCTGTCATCTACATATAGGTCAGATTCATCCACTTTGCTCCGTGTCCACTGCCACTCTCTTATTCTAGGCCACCATTATGTCTGCTTCTCTAGGTTTCTCCCTTTAAATCATTTTCCAGGCTGTAATAAGAGTGATGTTTCTAAACCATGCTAATGTCATTCCCCTATGTAAAAAGCTTTTAAGTGTTTAGTTGGTAGGGATAATCTTTGAGATTTTTTAAACATGGCCTACAAGGTGGTTGCCACTATATTATGTTCAGCTTCTTTCAACTTTTTTTCCCTTAAATGTGCGTTCTTGTTTTCTAGCCTTCGCCAACCAGTTTTTCATTACGGAATACTCTGTCCCACCCCTCTTCATCTGGTTAACTGTTCATTATCATTCAACTGTTGGTTTAGATATTATATCCTCCAGGGTCCTTGCCTGTCATTCTAATTTATTTTGCCCTAGAATCTTGTACTGCTGATATGTCATAGCATTTTGCTATATTGTAATTGCTTGACTCCCCCATGGGATTTTAAGTTGTGTGAGGGCCAGGACTGTCTGTGTCTTGTCAGCAATGCAACTCCAGTGCCTAACATGGATCATGGAACATGGCACAATGTCAGTACTTTCTGTTGAATGAATGACTTATTTAGCGTTTTAGCCATTTATTGTTATTGTTTATCCCTTTGAAATTCATTTCCTAGAAAAAAGCTCACGTTCTGATTTGTGGATGAGTTTATAGTAGAACTTCAGTTCAAAAGAGTTCCTTCACGTTAAGGAGAAAGAGATAGCTAATAAGAAAATAGGCTTAGCAGGATTAGTTTATGAAACAGCTATTTTGTCCTAGTCTCATATGTCTGTGCACCTGTTGGAAATTGTTATTGAGAATTCCTATTTCAAGATATTAGCTGTTCAGTTTTGTCTAATATGTACTTTATTTCCTCATATATAAAAATGGAATATTTGTGTTGGTTAAGAGCTTGGAGTCTGAAGTAAGAGTTCAGTATGTCTACATCCTAGCTACGGTTTTTACTTGTTCTCTGAACTTGGCCAAGATACAAAACTTTTCTGAGCCTCAGTTTCTACCTTTGTAAAATGAGGGTATTGATAGTACCTCATGCCTATAGTGATGGTGTGAGGATTCAAGGAAATAATGGATGCAAAGCTTTTAGTGCAGTGCCTGGAACATACAAAGAACTCCGTAAGTTGTCTGTGATCTTTCTAATTTTTAAATGATTTCAGTATCTCAGTTGAAAGGGAAGGCTGTGTAAAACTATCAGTTAGAAACTGATATAAGGTTATAGTTTACAACTATAAGGTTGTAAAACTACCAGTTAGAAAATTCAGTGTATCAAAGCAACCAATTCCTTGAGTTTCTAGTTAAGTAAAATATAAATAAAATTTTCCCCATGAGTTATACTTTGTTAATGTTTTTACCAAGAATACCAATTTCCAACTTTGAATGCAAGATAGAATCATTTCTGAATAAGTGTCCTCCAAGAGTGAGAGGTGTATTTTGAATGTGGCTGTTATTTTTCTAGTTAAAACAGGAATATAGAGTGCAGGAAAATTAGCTTTCTGTTCTCTACAAATGTTGCTTTTATCTTCTTCAGTAGTTTAAGGAACTTTAAAATTAGTATCTTAATAAAATAGATTGTATCTTGGTAGAAAATATGAGTGCACATACCAAAAATGGTGTGTGTGTGTGTGTGTGTGTGTGTGTGTGTGTGTGTGTGTGTGTGTGTGTGTGTGTGTGTGTGTGTGTGTGTGTGTGTGTGTGTATAGCCCCTTTTAGCCTCTTTGTGGAAATGTAGTATCCTGAATTTCCTACTCATCTGCTTGTTTTTCTTTGCTGGTTGAGTTCAAAAATGTTTTCCTTTATTGAAATTTTACTAAAGTCTGTGGTACTTGCATACCTAGCACAAGTGCCAGATTTCAGTCCAGTGTGTCTTCAGATTTGCTTCATTTCACATCATCGAATATGGGATGGGACTTCAGGGTAGGACCAGTCTTCTACGTACCTTCTATTTAAAGAGATCAGAGGTTGGACACAGTGGGTCAAGCCTGTAATCCCATCACACTTTGGGAGGCTGCGGTGGGAGGATCACTTGAGGCCGAGAGTTTAAGACCTGTCTGGGCAAGGAAGCAAGACCCCGTTTCTATAAAAAAATAGAAATTAGCCAGGCACAGTAGCATGTGCCTGTAGTCATAGCTACTTGAGAGGCTGAGACAGGATTGCTTGACCCCAGGAGTTTGAGGCTGCAGTGAGCTGTGATCATGTTACTACTGTACTCTAGCCTGAATGACAGAGTGAGACCCATCTCTTTTAAAAAAAGTTAAAAAAAAAAAAAGAGATCAGAAATGTTATATATCCCTTAGTCAGATACTTACTTTTGTTTTATGGTAAATAACTTATGTTTGTGGTTAGTGACTACAAAGAAAGTAAATGTAATGTTCAGTCTTTCCTTGAAATGTACTTTGAATTAAAAATCTGTATTTCTAGTACAAATATGAGTTAAGATAGAATGTTAAAAAGTAAAAGCCAGTGAAATCCTGTATAGTAAGTTCTTTCAATGTTTTTTCCTAGAGCTGACTTTTTTGAAGACGAGGCGATTGAACAGATTTTGAAGTATAATCCTTGGTGGACTGACAAATATTCAAAAATGACGGCCTTTTTGGAAAAGAGTCAGGAGCAAGAAAATCATGCTACATTAGGTAAGAAACTCAAATTCGGCTAATTTGTTTCATTTTAAAATCTCATGGTGTACCACGTTTACTGCCTTCCATATTATTAAGCATATAGTTGTAATTGCCTTATAATGTTAAAATATGAGTTTGAATTGCTAATTTTGGAAATGACTTCTTTGCCCCTGACTGGAAAATGCCGCTAAATAATTAGGCTTATTTGTGTTGGAAAATTCTTTTGAAGTATATTTTCCTTTAGACTCATTGGAGTTCTTTTACAATTAATTATTTTTTAAAACCTAAATTTAGGGATATTATCACACAGGACATTTGTAGTTTCTCAATAACCTGCTTAAGACGTATGAACATTCTTCTTTGGTAAGGACATCTGAGTATTAGTAAGGGGGGCGGGGGGAAGACCCAGGTGGGAAAAGACCTAGATGGACATGTTATTACCAGCTTCTCTAAGTGCAGTGTAGCATTGATATATTAAGACTATACATTAGAAATATAACATTTGCAGACAGATCAAGAAGAGAGCACCCATGTTTTCTGTCACACTGATTTGGCTTTTATTTACATATTAAAAATAAAATTTCAATGTTTAAATGGAAAGAATACACATATATGTACATTCTGAAGAGTATTAAATGGAATATAGACTCTTCCCACCCCAAGTTCTTCTTCCCAGAAGTAATCACTATTAGCAATTTTGGGGATATTTTAAAAATATATATTCCCACATCTAAACAGTTGCTTTAAGAAATGTCTACACATAGACTCACGTATACCCGGTTCGTACCTTGTTTTCAATTTGTAGTGTGTGTTGCACATCTTCCATATTAGTATGTAGAGATCTACCTGAAGCTTTTCATGATTACATAGTATCCTGTTGGATATTTTTTTCATGATTGATGGATATTTGGGCTGTTTACTACTGGTGGACATTTGGGTGACTTCCTGTTTTCTGCAGTTGCGAATAATATATATAGTGGCCTTCTTTGACCATTCATTCTGAAGTAGCTACAGGGTCTCTAATGCATCATAGTTTTTTATTTTCTGCATATCAATGCAATAGCCTGTTATCTGCTATTTTTTCAGTGTCTAGTATAGTGCCTGTTATATAAAGGTACTCAGTAAATATCTATAAATATTGTAATAAATGTTTTTATGGTTAAGTTTTATTAAAGTTTAGGTGAGTTCTACCAGATCAAAAAATTGCTGCTATAATATTTTAGAAAATAGAGGATTAACTTTATTGCATAACAGAAGCTCATTATAGTGACTCTTGTTATAGATTTATTGTCATTTTCAACAAATCCTGACTTTTATATTTGAGTTTAAGCAGCTTTCAGAAACTTCTCACATTATGTATATATAGACAAATTTTCAGGTATAGGATTGCTAACACAATATAGATAGTTAATTGTACGTGCTAGGTAGATCTGGTCATGAAGTTTGAACAAACTTAAATCATCAAGTGTATCAACTGGTTTGAGTCAGTTTCCCTAATTTTAGCACAATATTTTAATGAGGTGGTGTGGGAGAAAACTGATGGTTACATAGTTGAGTTTTCTGTCCACCAGGGTGAGCTAGTTGCCCTAAAAATCAAGAGAAGGCGTTCCCTTTGATTTAAATTCTAACTTGCTCTACTTTGATAAACTGTAGCTTGTTCTCAGTCCAGTTTTCTGTGTCAGCAATGCTCTTAGTCTTCTCTGTGTAATTTTAGCAGGAGATCAAGCCACTCAGTCCTTTTAACCACCTGCCCTCCTGACCCTGCATCTGACCTATGGCTGATAGCCAGGCTGGTGCATCAGGAACAGTCATAGTCTGCAAAGCCATTATGGTGATTCATTCTAAAAACCACCTTTAAAAATAGCAAGGACATGTGATATAAGGTAGAAGAACTTGAGCTTTGTGTCGAACAGAGTGTCTTTTCTAATAATACCAAGTATAAGATATAAACTAAATGTAGGCTTGGGATTGGACTTCTTGTTCCACCACATGCTCGCGATATGATCTTGCACCTTTGGGTTGCTGTGGAAATGCTGTACCTACCTCAGAGTTGTCCTGAGATTGAATGAAACGATGTATTTAAAATCCTGTAAATGTTAGAAATTATTATCGTAGAGTAAAATCAGTCACAGGAGAGCCAGGAGTTGGATGGTTTCTCTGTGAAATTACAATTTTTATACATTTAGAAAGCTTTAAGGGAAAGTTGCTTGTTAACAAGATTTCTCTCTCATTTAAAAAATTCTGGTTCAAATATTTGGGGCACTCAGAATTGGAGGAATAAATTGAAGTGTGTTGAGCCAGGATAAAATATGGGGGAAAAGAAATAAACCAAGAAATAAACATCACAGTTTTCTGCTTACCTATGGTGCATGCTGCTGTACCTTTTCTCCTCTTCCTCTTTGTTCTTTGCCTCTCTGGCCTTCTTCCTCTTTGTGTCATAGCGTGGGCTGTTGTCTGTTTAACACCTCCTCATCAGGTGTCGCCAGGCAGATACAACAGTGCAGGTGAGGGGTGTACCTTTGATTCATTCTGTATCATAAAATATTAACCTAGATTGCTTTGAATTCCAGATAAGCCTTAGGTGGTGAACTTTGCTCCCTCTTTTTCTCCCTTGGTTGTAATTCTTGTCATTTTCATCACAGCCCTGAGTTACAACAGGGAGACTTTTCTCCAGCTTTGTAGTGATCCAGATTTTCCTCCCCAAAGGCTTGTAAATGGAAGTGTTAAACGCTGTGCTTCCCCTGAGCTCTGATTTCATGAGGATGAACTCACCGCATTTCCCATGTTGTCTTTCAGTGGTTAATCTGAAGCTCCAGAGTCTTGGCACGTTATTGCTTGTTATGACACCACATAACATTTATAGTCAATGAACTTCCTAGCAGGGACATCCTGTTTGGCACCAGTGAGCCCTTCAGTGTTTGTAGAGATAACTGTCAGTGTCAACTTTGAAAGTTGTAGCACTGCAGAGCTACCCATTTAGGCTGAAGGTTTGAATGCAGCACAATTTTTTCTGGTTCCCTTGATCTGGTTCCAGTGAATGTACGATGTAATAGACAGATGTGCGTTACTCTGAGAGCATTGAGATCCTTTGTGATTTAATTGTTGACCCAGATAAGAGGGATGTTTGGGAGGGGGATTTAGAGAGGAAGGGAGGATTTAAAAGTAACAAAATTAGAAAATATTTGGAAGAGAAAAGTGACTACCTTGCAGACATCTTTCATTTTGATAGTCCCTTTGCAGCCTTCAGACATATTGGTGGGATTTTTGATGTTGGGAGGTGGTCCTCAGCCATTTGCTTCAATGCTAGGGCACCAGTTTCCTCCTCAAATGTATTGAGAGTTCAGCTGACTTTTGTTTCACTGGAGATTATTTTTAAAAGTATAATTAGCCAAAACATTGTGAACTATATAGCAAAGCTGCTTTGTAGTTTAGCTAAGTCATACAAATGCTTGACAAATGTTACTCATGGTGGCAATCATCCAAGCATTGTTGGCACTGCATCTGTAGTTATTTCCAGTACTGCTGCTAGGTTAGACTTGATTGTGTGCAAACTTCCCCCAAGTTCCCCTTTGGGTGATACGATTTACAGCTCTAGTAAAAAAGGCCTTAGGGAGCTCAGACTTTTGGTTTCTCTAGTGATTTCCTGGTTTGTTGTTATTGTTATTTATCATCTCTGATCTCTTTGCTTGAATTTCAGAATGTAAATGCATTTGTGTATTATTAATGAAATAGGCCACAGTGGAACTTATAAATGCTCAGTAAAAGGTGGAAGTGTTTTAGGGAAAGTCTAGCAGCTCCTAGTATCCAAGAATTCAGAAGAATAATTCAAGTAGGTTTTTCTTCTGTGCACAGTTATTGAAAATGACTAATGTAGAAACACTTACATGTGGATAATGTAACGTCAGAACCTACATTGCCTAGGTCAACTTTTATAAATGGTTAAACATCGATAGGTATGATTACTTAAAAATGAAGGCAGAAATATGTAGAGAGTTGACATGTTGCTAAATAGTTTCTGGGCATGCTTACTTTGTGATTGAGAATTATGTGGGAACAGGGGTCTTTATTAGTCAACTAGGATATAAAGACTTTTCTCTAGTCAGATATCACGAACACCTGGCATTTTCCCATTAGCTAAATTAATGAACATCTCAAAAACCATACCTAAGGGAATACTGTCTCTAACCTTCTTGCTAAATACAAGGAGTCATAAAATATTTTGTCAGGTATGCTTTCTTCCTGCAGTGAGTATATTCCTTCATGCCGTTTCCTTAAATCAAATTGCTTAAAATGAACTGAGAGCTTTTATTTAAATTAAGGAATCTTCAGATGTGTCCTCCAATGAGGCAATCAACACTCAGTTTATCTGTCTTATTAATTAAATCCAGTAAATTTTAAATTAAATACAGTTGACCCTTGAACAAAACATGTTTGAAATGCGTAGGTCTGCTTATATGGGGATTTTCTTTTGCCTCTGCCACCCCTGAGATAGCAAAACCAACCCTTCCTCTTCCTCTTTTTCCTCAGCCTACTCAATATGAAGACCAGGATGAGGACCTTTATTTATGGTGCTGTACCTCCACTTAATGGATAATAAATTTAATCTTAAAGAGACTTCATGTACAATTCAAGGATTGGGGAAACCTTAACTAAAGCTATAAATCCAGAATCTTGTCTTAAAAAAAAAATGGACATATTTGACTACATGAAAAATAAATGTTTCAGTGGCAAAAGGTACCATAAACAAAGTCAGTAGAGATATGGTAGCTTTGGAAAGATGATTAGGGTTTGTATCTATAATATACAGGATTCTTAATTTGACAAGACAAGCCATCCAATAGAAAAAAACTGGACAAAACACATTCGAATGGGTCACTCATAAGAGTGCAAATCCAGATTGCCTACAAACCGAGGAACTAGTGCTTAAAGTTGAGCAGTTGGAGAAATACTAAGTGAAATAACAATGATAAGTCACTGTTTCAGTTTTCTCTTGCTGCGTAACAAATTATCACAAGCTTCACACAGTGTACGTTCATGATCTCAGTTTCCGTGAGTCAGAAGTTGGGCCAGGCTTAGCTGGGTCCACTGTGTAAGGTCTTGCAAGGCTGTACCCAAAGATATCCATCTTATTTTTTTTTAAAAACAGATGTTGGAGGCTGTGTTCTTTCCTGGAGCTCAAGGTCTTCTTCCAATCTCACATGATTGTTGGCAGAATTTAGTTCCTTGCAGATACAGAACTGAGGCCCCTACTTTGTTGCTGGCTGTTAGTTGGGGGCCACTCTTAGATCTTAGAGGCCTCTACAGGTCCCTGCCACATAGCCTCTCACAGACTCTCTCACTTCACCATGTGACATCTTATTTCTTCAAAACTAGCAGGCGAGTCCCTGGCTTTGGTCTGCTAATAATGGAATGTAATCATGGAAATGACTGTCCCATTGCTTTGGCCGTATTCTGTTGTACAGAAGCAAGTCACAAGCTCCATCCCCACATAGTGATATGACTCATTGGAGGTCATCTTAGAATTCTGCCTACTATACTCAATTTATTAACCTGGAAATGATTGTAAAAAAGCTATTACATTTCTTGCCAGGGGGAGGTGGGAGGTATGTGTAGGAAGAGGAACTTCTATTCATGACTGTGGGAAAGGAGAGTTATTGTAGCCTTTAAGTAAAGTATCTTTCTAAAACAGATACTTTTTAACCCAGTCAATCCAGTCTCGAGAGTCTACTTTATGGAGATAAAACCTCTAATATCCAAGGACATAGGATAAGGATATTTATTGCAGCATTATTAGCAGTGGCAGAAAACTAGAAGCAAAGTGAGTGCCCATCAGTAGGGGGAGTGGTTGGATAGAGCATGGTACGTTTTGGAATATTATACTCCTTTACAAAAATTAGTTACACACTAATTTTTTGACTTTTGGGGACTTGCCAGAGGTATTATTGAGTGAGAAGGGCTAGATGGAGAAAAATGACCTCGTTATTTGGGTGGAGGGAGGGCGTAGGAAGTATAAACTCCCTAGTAGGTATGCTTGTGTGTCTGTATATGATTACACGTCTGTAGAGAAAACTATGGAATGATATATACTAGATTTTCAGTGTGTGAGAGGCCGTTGACGAATATTCAGGTGGAGTGAGGGTGCCAAGCAAAAGAAGAAAAGGAAAAAGGAACTGTGTTGTAAAGAAACAGTCTCTTCCCACAATTCTAATGTATGTGATGTGGTCATATGTAAAACTTGATTTATATGGTAAACAATATGAGATTTTAATGGATTAATTTGAATTGAAATTTAATCTAATTTAATTTAATTTAAATTTAACAATTTTAATTGATTAATATCTGGGAATATTCCTATTTCTTGGTATAGAACTTTCAAAATGGATAATTAATATTTTCAGTGTGTTTTATTTAGCACTTTCTGTTGTCAAAATGTATTATCTTAATTTTAAAGTCAGTAACTGGCATTCAGATGCTTTAAGTACAGAACAGTGTAGCAAAAAAGGGAGGGTCAGGAATTAAGGAATAGGTATTATTTAGAAAAATCTACTTTATTCAGCCCTATTAGGATTTGAGCAGACTCATAGCTCTTACTAAAACTATGAAGTCTACTTAAGTTATTTATATATCCATAGTTAAGTAGAAAGAACTTTTATTTCTGTTTCTATAATCAAAGTTCTAATTTTGACAAATCTTCCACATTGGGGGTTTTACAAAACTGAATGAAACATCTAATTTTTAAATGCGTTTTCTTCTAGTGTCTTTTTCTGAAGAAGAGAAATATCAGCTACGAAAATTTGTCAATAAATCTTATCTGCTGGACAAGAGAGCCTGTCGTCAAGTGTACTACAGTTTGATTGATATCCTTCTGGCATATTGCTATGAAACCCGTGTCACTGAAGGAGAGAAGAATGTAAGTGCGTGTATGTGTGCATGTTGCCATAGATGACTGTGCTGAGTAAACTGCATTAAAGCATCAGTCTTTCTTGTCTAGAGTAGAACTGGTGGTGATTAGTTATTCAGGGGATGCCCCCAGCAGAGTTGCATGTGTGTGGTGGTGGTGGTGGGTACCCACACGCAATCATACATTGCTTAGTTGGTCTTTTTCACTTTTCCCTTGGCATTAGTCTCTGCAAAAATAGCAGAGTAGGGAAGTTTAAGGGAGTGAAACTGAGAGTAGAGAGGAAGGCTACTCTGAGCTCTCATCTCTTTTAGGCCAGAGAAGTGCTCTGTCACATGACACTTCACATTGGCAAGGGGGTAAACTGCCATACCCATTTATATTCTTTCTCTCAGCCAGAAGTCAGCAGATGCAAAATATGGCATTTTACAAAATAAAGAAATCTTAGTATTTACCTGCAAGTGTCCCTCAATTCATAGAGTACATGTACTCTGAAAAATTATATGTAAATCAGATTTTTAAAAACCTGAATTGTATCTTTTTTTGCTGTTTAAAGGGATCATATTATAAAAGTAAATCCTTTTGTAAATTATTTCTTAATCTATTAAAAAATAATATAGACTTTGCTGTATCTCTTCTTAAACCATATTTGATTTTGTAAATGAAGAGCTAAACTTCCTTTTCACCTGTACCATTGATTGTATATTTAAAAAGGCTGGAAACCAAAAAAAACAGCCTTTCTAGTTGGTGTGGCCCTGCAGCTGTTTATAATTGTCCTTGCTCAAAAGGTTATTTTTGATCTGAACATAGCTTTCCTTTTTTGAATTACACAAATAATTCACATATAAAGGAAAATATACACATGAAGAAAATAATTAAGATTTCCTGTAATTTTAGTCATCAGAAATATAACCGCTGTTACATGGCGATGCATCTATTTCCAATCTTCTTTCAGTGTGCACGTGTGTCTATATTGTGTGTATTTACCTTAGGTCCTAACGTATATACTATTTAACTTGCTTTTTTCACTTGACATTATAGCACTAGGATGGTATTAGAGTTAGAATTTTCTATGTACCAATTTTTTTTGTTGTCATGATTCTGAAAATTTCTAGGGTGACTCTTGACGTTTGTGTCTGACTCCAAGATGACTATTAATTGAGTGTGTTAAGGGCATAATATATCTGAAAATACTTTTGGTTTTCACTCATCTTTTAAAGATACTGTAATTGGAGAAAATGTTTTCTTTGACCAAAAAATGCTTCATAATAAATCTTGAAAAGATGAGTGTTTAGGTATATTTGAAAAAATTTACCATTTTTTGTTCTTGTATTTGTGTATTTGAAATCATGAAGTCTTACAACTTGAGACCTTCTCTAGAATGTACTTATTCTCACCAGCATTCTCTGAAAGATCAAATTTTCTAGCAGCTTCTTAAGTGCCACAGGTAATACTTCAACATTATCTTTGATTCCTTTGATAGATTATTTATGGATTGTTTGGGAGGCATGTAACTTAGTGGAAAAAGGACAGAAATTGAGCAGGGATTACTTTGCTTTAACTTTTAGTTTCAAAACCCCTGGTTATTTGCTCTTGTGTTCTTGTACTCTTATCAGTAGAAAAGTTTTATTTTCAAAAATCCCAAGGAAAGTAAACAGAAACTTCCCACTGATAGTCTCTGCATCAGCAAAATAATTATTTTTCTATAGTTGTGAACACTTCTTAGTTCTCGTATGTCACTGATCCTCAGACACTGGTTGAATAAATGAATTTGTTTGGTCTATTTAAATGACTTTACCTCTAATGTGATGGTACTCTTTTCTCCAAAACAAATAAAGGTTGAATCTGCATGGAATATCAGGAAACTAAGTCCAACACTATGCTGGTTTGAGGTATGATTTCCAGTTGCAATTGTTTAGAGTTTGTTGTTCAGGAAGTTATTTTTGTTGTTTTTACATCATTTGGGGTAATTCAAGCAATTCCTTGAATTTTTAAAAGTAGAAGCTCTGTTGTACAAGTTTGTTTTCCATCTTTTTAATAAAATTCTGATAATGAACCAGGTAGAGTATTTTGGAAGCTGGAGGAGGGAAACACACTTTGGAGAGAGGATGGAGACATGGTTTGTTGGGAAAGAATGTGGGGGCAGAGTGAGAGGTGTGTTTGTAAGTTGGCATGTATTGGCGCTTGAAACTCAAAGATGGAAGCAAACCTAGGTGATAAGTGACCGTCAGGGTCTATGCTAAGAAACACACACACACACACACACACACGAAAAATAATGTTTTTTATATGATTTTTGATATATATGTGTATATGTAAAAAAAACTTCACCTATTCTCAACATGTCTGTGAGGTAAGTATTGCAGGTTTTACAGGTGAGGAAACTTAGATCATATAGCTTAAATCTCTTAGGTCGTACAATTCAAATAATAGTCTGGTTACATTTGATAACTCTTTTAGTATAGTAATAATTGTTTCTGTTTTCTGAAAAATAGTTGTGCAGGTCTCACCAAAAATACCGAAGATAATATCTTTAAATTTGTGAGTTTTTAACAAACTTGTGCATCGAAACAGTAATTAAGAGCAGAAACTTTAAAAAAATATCAAGATTATATCATCAGTTAAAACAACCAGTATTTTTTAAGTTGTAAAATCAAGGTTGTTTCATTGACGTCACTTTGTTGAAATAATAGGTAAGATGTAAACAGGAACTGAAACACTTACTTCATATACAATCTTACTACTCCAAAAATGATTCAAGGACCAACAACCTGACCAGCAGCTTCAGCTGGGAGCTCATTAGAAAGACAGAATTTCAGTCCCACCTCACACTCACTGAATCAGAACCAGAATTTGTAGCAAGATCTCTAGGGAGTTTGTATGCATATTGAAGACGAAAAGTGCTGCTCTCTAGGCTTCATTGGAGTTCCTCATGTTGCCATGATCAGCATATAATAGAGGAACTGGTTTCTGTGTTAGCATTTATTAATATGTTGAAAGTAGTTGGTGACTGGATCATTTTGTAGTATAGTTATTAAAAATCTACATGAAAATTCACCTATTTATGATTTTTAAGTTCCTAATTCTCTTTAAATTATGTCAAATACTAAGTGTTCTTAATCAGATTTCTCATAGTTTTAAGGATTAATGTACATGTAAATTATCTTTCTCCCTTGGTTTTAATTTTAAGTTTTACGTATGGTTTACATTTTTTATACTTTGTTTATCAAAAAAGAATTTTGTGGAAATTTTCTGTTGTCTAGTGTTTTTAGTAAGTTTTGAATTGCTAATGTTATCAGTTTGATACCATTCAAGATGAAACACCTTTTTTCCTAGAAATCAGTTTGATAAGCAAAAGCAAATTATTCAAGTAAATGTCTTGTATTACCCATGTCCAGTGCAAAAAAAAAAAAAGAAAAAGAGGAGAGGAAACTGAACATACTTTACTAAAGAGTTCTATGTATTTTTTTTTTTTTTTTTTGAGGCGGTGTCTTGCTCTGTCACCCAGGCTAGAGTGCAGTGGCGCGATCTTGGCTCACTGCAAGCTCCGCCTCCTGGGTTCACGCCATTCTCCTGCCTCAGCCTCCTGAGTAGCTGGGACTACAGGCACCCGCCACCACGCCCAGCTAATTTTGTATTTTTAGTAGAGACGGGGTTTCACCGTGTTAGCCAGGATGATCTTAATCTCCTGGCCTTGTGATCTGCCCGTCGGCCTCCCGAAGTGCTGCGATTACAGGCGTGAGCCACTGCGCCCGGCCTTTTTTTTTTTTTTTTTGAGATGGAGTCTCACTCTATTGTCCAGGCTGGAGTGCAGTAGCGCAATCTTGACTCACTGCAGCCTCTGCCTCCCAGGTTCGAGCTATTCTCTGCTTCACCCTCCTGAGTAGCTGGGATTATAGGTGCCTGTCACCACACCTGGCTAATTTTTGTATTTTTAGTAGAGCCGGGGTTTCGCCATGTTGGCCAGGCAGGTCTTGAACTCCTGACCTCAGCTGATCCACCCACCTGGAGTCCCAAAGTGCTTTACAGGCATGAGCCACTGCTCCCGGTGAGTTCTACATTTTTGATCTGTGCCATCTTGAATAGCCTTAGCTGACAAAAACATGAAATGTAAATTATATTAAAATGTCCTTTATGTGCATCTGTATTTTGTTAATGCCATGTGTTTTAGATTCTTATTTGTAATCTTTAGGACTTTATTTAAAAGCTTTCTTGTGATATTTGTGATGTATTGATAGTGTGAGAAATTACAAAAACTAAGATTCTGTTATATTGTAAAGTATACAAAAAGAATCTTATTTCATGGTTTTATGTTTCTCTTCTACTTGGCTTCACAATGATCTGAACTTACAGCTTTTAAATGAGGAAAGCTTCCTATTTCATTGTGTACTTTTGTTTGTGTAACATTTTGTGGAAATGACTGCTTATTAAAATGACACTTCACAGACTTGGACTAACGTTCATGATATCATGGTGTCTTTTGGAAGAAGGGTGTTGTGTTACCCACTCTATCGCCATTTCAAGCTGGTGATGAAGGCCTACAGGGACACTATAAAGATATTGCAACTGGGTAAGATATTATTGTACTTACAAATTTGGGAGGGAAAAAGTTGTAAGTTTTTAGTCTGTGAAAATATAATAATGATTTTTGCTTTTTTTCTGTATATAAATAAGTTATGAAAAATGAATCCAACCACTTTTAAAGTATAAAATTCCTGTGTATAAGATATATGTAGATAAGTAATTGCATAGAGGCATAATAAAAACTCTTTCCCGAGAGGAGTAAGGAAGGTAAACAGAGAAGGCACACATAGTATTGCAAACCATTTTACATTATAATAGCTTGCATCATTCAGTATTTCTTGGCTGCCTATAATCTTCTAGGCTCTATGGTGGGACTGTGGGTCTAATAATAAAGAAGGCAGAAAAGTTCCCTGCTCTGTTGAAGTTTACAGTTTTGTCAGACAGATGATGAGTAAGTAAGCAATTCCAAAGAGAGAGTGAAAAGTACTCTGCTGGGAGAAGTCCAGGGATCGTTTAGAAGGGGACATGTAACCTAGATTTGGCATGTCAAGAAAGATTTTCCAACAAAAAGCTCAGCTACTCTGAGCACTTTTGACTTGCTAAATTCAACCTGAAAAGACAAACACTTGTTAGCTTTAAGGATGTGGAAAATTCTGGGCTCTGAAACAAATTCCAAGGTGCCCATAATATCATCATTAGAATAAGTATATAATTTCAAAGATAATGACTTTGAAGGGGGCAACATCCATTTGTATGTATTAGTTCTGGCACATTTATTTAAAAGTCACTTTTAGTACTTTATGGTCATTTATTATATTCTCCCCCTGGGGATACTCATCATTCCTTTGCCCTTAGATAAAAGTGTTTCTGGGAGCTTGGTTTTCAGACTTCAGAATAAGAAGGGGAAAGAAAGGAAGTTCTTCCTTCTACCTCCAGGTGACTTCACTGGCCTAAAGAAGAGAATCACATCTCAAATGTTTTGTCTCACCTCGAGGTGTACTTTGCTTTCTGTGTAACCTGTAGTCTTCTTGCCCTGGTGGTGGGGATGGGGGAAGAAAATCATGTTTGAAGTAGATTATTTTTCAAGTAGACAATAATTGTAAAAATGAATCATGGTTAGATGAAAGATGCCTTTTTATTCATCCAGTTGGTTTAGACTAGCTGTATTTTATTTTGAAGGATTGTTGATTATAGGATAAAAGAGCTATCATTGCGAAATCTATCTTCTTTAACTTAACAGTGG
The DNA here is from genome assembly GCF_028885625.2 of Pongo pygmaeus. Lineage (NCBI taxonomy): Eukaryota > Metazoa > Chordata > Mammalia > Primates > Hominidae > Pongo > Pongo pygmaeus. The sequence goes on from NC_085930.1 coordinate 80,594,293, forward strand.
GAAACAAAACTGCTTTGTTTTTTCATGTGTTATTTCTTCTTGCCTTCCATCCAAGATATTTTTTGAATTGCTAAAAGTACCTTGGAAAATCAATCTACTATAAATGACTGTGTGAGCCTCAGTTACGCGTCACAATTCATTTCTTTTTTAAGTCATGCTAGATTATCTGGGCATTATTCATGGACTTAAACCAGTGAGAATGCGGTTTGCGATTATCCTGTTATATCATGGCTTCCAGATGGAGAATTGGCAAAACCTCCACATGCCTGTTTGCACACACACTCACTCTCACTCTCACATATACAGACTACTGCTTGTTACTTTTTATTCTGGGAAGTAATCTAGTTCTTTTGACTTTTATTGGAAAAGTAATCAGTTCTATGATTGCATAACCAAAAATAAATTCGATTGCCTTGACTTACACAGGAATCAATTACCCAAACTGTTTTAGTAGGTGAGAATTGAAATTGAGACTTAATTTTTATTCATTATCACTCTGACAAGAAATAGTTTTATCAGCTGTGTTATGATAGTAACATAAAACTTGAAGTAACACACTGGAGGCCTCTGCTAAAAATGAACCTGAACCCTCTATGTACCATGTACGGTGTGTTCTGTGACTAATTTGGGTTGTGGCTAGTTAGTGCTAAAACTGAGGGCTGGGTTGTCTAGAATTTGTGCCAGAAGCTATGGAGATGACATGTTCTGGATGAGAATCGTCACCTGTCTTTGTACAGGTGGATGGCACGGGGATGCCATTATTGCCGCTGAAGAGGCTCATTTGTTTGAACACCCCATAATTTAAATAAAGGTAGCTCTCATTTGGCATTTAGTGTTTTCCAAGAATGAATTCATGCCTACTTATAATTCAAAATGCAGTCACAGTGTTCACACTTTTTATTATAAAGGTCAGTATAGTGTTCCATAGTTGAAAGTAATGAATAACCCTGGCTCCAAAGAAGGATTGATCTTAAATGGAATGAGCTTTCAAAACCAATGTAGGAATGCTTCAGAAACTACAGAATATTTCATTATAACTGATTGACTAAGATCTGAGTTTTCAAAGAGCCAGGAATTTGCCTCATGTGACTTCACAGTAGCCTTTACAAGGATTCTTTACTAGGCCTTTGGCTCTTTTCAGTTTTGCATTTCTTCTCATTCCCTCCCCTCCTCCAGAAGACTGTATGTTTATCTCTAGAGGTTGCTGTTCTGTTTAATCTAAACTCTTTAAGGGCAGGAAATCCTGCTTTGCCCCTTAAGTACTGTTTTAGTGCTTAACAAAGGACCTTGCTCTCCTTGGATCAGTCATCTTGGGGCACATGACTCCTTTTTTTCCCCCTGTCTCTGTCTCTTCAACTTTTATTGCCTCTGTTCCATTCTTTTTGGAAGAATGGGTAAAGTTTTTCATGGAAGCATCACTTAGCTGCTGTTAGTCAATTAAAAATAAAAGTAAAAGAGAAAAAGCAGATTTTCTAATGTATCTTCAGAAGAGTTATTCTTTTTTTTTTTTGCCTTGAGACAGAATTTTGCTCTGTTGCCCAAGTCTGGAGTACAGTGGCGCAATCTTGACTCACTGCAACCTCCGCTTCCTGGGTTCAAGAAATTCTCATGCCCCAGCCTCCCAAGTAGCTGGGATTACAGACATGCGCTACCACGCCTGGCTAATATTTGTATGTTTAGGAGAGGCAGGGTTTTGCCGTGTTGACCAGGCTGGTCTGGAACTCCTGGCCTCAAGTGATCTGCCTGCCTTGGCTTCCCAAAGTGCTGGGATTACAGGTGTGAGCCACTGCACCTGGCCCACTCAGAAGAGTTATTCATTTTAGAAGTGACAAGTCGTAGTTTAATACTTGATCATACATTATTTATGTAATTTAGTGAGTGTATTGTCTACATCTTATTAATGTATAGAAGGTATTCCTTACTTTACTTCCATTAGAAGGGTAGGATGGGATGGGATGGAAGAGAAACATCAACTTAATTTTTGCTTTCAGTTCCCCCTTTGAGCTCATTCTGTGGGTTCTTTTTTTTCCTTCTTCTTGGATGGAATATATATCCTATATATATCATATCATATATTTGTCTCCTATAATATATATCCTATAACTTTTTCTATCACTTTAGATTTTAAAAGAGTTCTTTTACCACTTCTACTCACAAGAGGAGTCTAATTTCAGTACTTAAAATGTCCACTTTGAACTTCATTACAAAAGAAATTCTTCCCTTCCCCAGCTGGGACCTGCCTGAGGGTGGGTGACCAGCGGCAGGGAGGAGGACCCCTTTCAGTTTGGCAGGACATACCGCTTACCTCCACTCGGCCACCCCATATTGCTTTGTCCTGCTTCTTAATGGAAGCCAGACACCAATCTTTGTACTCTCCAGTTGGTATCTACAGTTAAAATTTCCAGGGTAAGCAGGTTGTACTGTCTTAGGGCCTCTTAAAACCCCCTTTCTCTTGGTTTAAGGTAACAGAAAAGCATCTCCTTCCTGCACCCATGGAGGGTGGTAAGAAACTGCACAGCACTCCACCACCTTTATCCATGGAGATTTTTTCTGGACCTCTTTACTCTTAAGCTCCTGAAGGTGAATATTTGGTGAATGAATTACAAATCATTTTTAGTTTCTCTCTCTACAAGTTCAGCATAGAGAGGTTAGCATCTCTTTAAAATAAAGGGATACTTGATACCAGTTATTTTCTTTGTGAGCCTCATTAGAAAAGAGTCAGAGTTCTGTCCTGATGTGTTAATAATACGTACAGGTGGATGGCACAGGGATGCCATTATTGCCACTGAAGAGGCTCGTTTGTTTGGACACCCCATAATTTAAATAGAGGTAGCTCTGGTTTGGCTAGTTTGTTAATAATAACCACAGCTGCGTGTCTTAGCTACCTTCTGTGTGCCAGCACTAGGTTCAGTTCTTTAGATACCATATCTCATTTTGCTCATATTGCAGTCCTGTGAAGCAGGCATTACTATCCCCATTTTGCAAATAGAAGGCAGGCTCAAAGAAGTGAAGTCAGTGGCCCAGGGTCTTACAGTTAGTAGGTGGGAGAGCCTAGATTTGACTCCAGATCTGTGTAACTTAGAGTCTGTGCACTTATATATATTGAAATAGTTATAAATAAAATTATATGAAGCCTGGAATTTGCTTCAAAATAGTCCAGAGTGGGTTGTGGGAAAGTGGGTGGGGTGTAGCTGAAACAAGGTTGGCTACAAGTTGATTGCTGCCTGGGTGATGAGTATGTGGGATTCATGATACTGTCTTCCCTATTTTTGTACATGTTGTGATTTTCCTTTAGACAAAGTCTTTTTTTTCCTTAAGTCTGGACTCTTAACCACCATACTACCGTGTTTCAAATTTGAATTTATCCACCATTTTGTGGAAAACATGATTTCTATTAATATTTGGGCAGTTGTCTAAATATTTTTTGGCTAATAAAAACGCATACAATTGTTCTTTGTATTTGCTGTTTTGTTTTTAAGGTTAATAGAAACCTACTTTTTAATAACATGTGAAGTCTGATGAGTAGCTACCTAGCAGGTAGTAACCCAAGAAACAGCCTTCAGGAGTCTAGTTGTTGTCACCAATTAAAACCAGGTATTACTTCAGGTAATTAATAGCCCTTACTTATCAGTTATTAATTGGGCTCAATAAACAAATTTTCAGAAATTACTGCTTTACTAACCTCTTCCATAGATAAAATAACACAATCAATGAGAAAGGAAAGGAGCTGTGGCACCAAGTACAGGGCTTGTGACTGATCAATTTTTTAAAAGAAAAATGGATGTTTAAAACATTGAGGTTTGGCAAGTGTATTGTATGAGCTCCAAGTTTGGAGGAGACCTTAAAGGTGAATTTCTTTTTAATGTTTACATTTTATTTATTCCAGAGTCGGTTTAGCAAATGACTTTTTAAAAAATTGAATTGTAGAGGAGATATTGCAAACTCGAAAACTAACAGATGAAATCACTGCCATTTTCCAGTGTTGACATTTATCTATATTTAACTTCTGTAAGTTCCCAGTTCTGGACATTTTAAAGAATTGTTAGGCCTTTTAATTTTTACTTTTTAAATACATTGTATGAAACTATTTTGAGATTTATTCAACAAGTATTTGTTGAGAACCTGCCGCGTGAGGCTGCTGAGCTGGATCCTGAAGATATAATAGTTCTAATGGGGGCACAGGGCACAGAATTACACAACTACCAGGGTTTTTGAAAAATTGCATTTGTAATAAGTAGCTCAAAAGAGAAATATGGAGAGTGAAAATATAAGCCAGGGAAACTGACCTACATTTAAGTCATTGAAGACATGTAACTTCCTACTGTGGGAGCCTCTGCCTTATTTGACCTCTAATTCTCAGCTCCTACTAGTTTCCTAGCACCCTCAAGTACTTGTTAATTGCTTGATGAGTTCATCTATTCATTGATTTGTTCAACACATATTTTGAATGTATGCCTACTCAGGAGCCAGTCCATACAAAGCACCCTGTAAATATAAAGAGCAATAGAAAAATAATTTAGATGTGTGGGCTGTATTTGGGGAGCATGTTCACTAGCCAGGGAGCTAAGATGTCCATCAGTAACATAAAATATATAGTCAACCGTGGTAATTGCCTTACAAGAAATGTGGATTAAGTAGTTCAAAAAAGAGAGAGATGACACATTTCACTAGGGGTCAGGGAAATTTTCATAGAGGCTGTGAGATTTGAATTGGGACTTGAAGGATGGAGGGAATGTTGTAAACATTGTGAGTAAACCATGTGAGGAGGTTCATGGGATAGTGTAGTTTCTGCTATGAAAATGTGTTTGTTGGAATTAGATGATGGAAAATCGATATGCTATCTGATGCTGAGATTTGCTCTACAGCCTCTAAAACTAGTTGATAGTTTCTTTCCTATCTGAGAGTTAATTGGTCACTGGAATTTATGTCTCTACTTTTTAAATATTATTGCTTAATTCCCTGCTCCTCACCCGGGAGATTGTAATTCCTTGTGTTTTCTTCCTCCTATTCTAAATTGTTCTTGAACTTTTTTTTTCTGGCTTAATTCCCCATACCAATTAATGTTTCTAAGAATAGAACAATCATAGTGCTCTCAGAAACTTTAGCGTGGAATTAAAGTCAGATACTGAAGTAGCATTTGTACCTGTTTTTGCTGACCGTTTTACATACCAACTTATCGAAGAAAGGAGAGAACTTCAGAGGACAGCGGGAGTTAACTCCTGGAAATCATGAACTGCTGCTGAATGTTTGAAAGGGAGAACTCCGAATTCTCCTTCCATGAGGCAAAGTGAATTCCTTTTACTCTTGTCTCTTCCTTGGAGTACAAGTCTATGTTCCCAGTCTCCTAAATGAGTACGTTCTTCCCATTCGTATGTATTATTTAACCTCAGAGCATTTGCAGGTTTATACTTGTAACCCTGTATAGAAGGATATTGTGTGTAAACGTAAACATTAAAGGAAAGAATATCAATTTCTAGTCATCTCCATAGAATCTCTTTCCCCCTAATACTTCTAAATATTGTTAATCACTAAAAATGTTTAGATTGCTCTCATGGTAATTTCTGGGTTACATTTGTATAAAACATTCTTGGTTCTCTTAAAATACACCGTAGAGGGAAGCATTTCCCATATGGCTTACAAATAATAAATTGCCTTTTAATTTCTATAAATGATGAATAGCTTGTGGTTATTTGGCTTCAAAAATATCACTTAAAATATTTTAAAATGTTAGTATTCTTTGAAAACTGGATATATAGAAATGCTTACTGATGGGTGATGGCTTCAAGTCAGCTGACCTCTTAAATATTACATACAATTTAAATATACACTATATTTTCTGTACTATTTATTTTTGTTAATTTCAGCAATTTCTGAGCTGAGCAGTGTAGAAATCCCTAGAACTTAGTTACATGGTTTGAATGTATGGCTTAAAAAAAACTTCTATAATTAGTGCCTCTTTAAATAAATTTAAAGTCAGTTTTGAGATTATTTTTATGGATCTGAATTTTTATGGAAGTAACTTTCTATAAGAAAATAGCAGCAGAAAATTGTACGTATTTAAGACAACTTTGGGGGAACAAAGAGAAAACCTTCTATTTGACCCTAGTGAATCAAAGTCCTATTGTATGTTAATACTGAGGCCTTGATGAAGTGAATTGAGTAATACTTTATGTTTTACCAGGAATACATGTAAGAATTACAGTTATGTACCACATAACGACTTTCAGTCAGTGATGGACCACATGTACAACAGTGGTCCCATAACATTGTAATACTGTGATATTACTGTGTCTTTATTTTCTTATTAAATTTTTTTTTGTTTTTCTTTTAATCAGAAAAGAGCTGGAGTATACTGTATCTTTTCTATGCTTAGATATGTTTAGATACAAAAATACTTAGCATTGTGTTACAGTTGCTTACAGCATTCAGGACAGTCATATGCTATACTGGCTATACCATAGCCTAGGTGTGTAGTGGACTCTATCATCTAGGTTTGTGTAAGTACATTGTGTGACGTTCAGATGACAGAATCACCTAATGACGCATTTCTCAGAACATATCCAAATCATTAAGCAACACCCGATTATGTATATGTTTAGGTAATTTAGAGTTTCATTTCATTTATTTTTTAGAGACAAGGTCTCACTCTGTCACTCAGCCTGGGGTACAGTATGGCATAATCATGGCTCACTGCAACTTCAAACTCCCAGGCTCAAGCTATCCTCCTGCCTCAGCCTCCAAAGTGCTGGTTTACAGGTGTGAGCCACCATATCCCAACTTAAAGTTTCTTTAAGTAAGAAGTTAATGTTGGAAAATAACAAGTGGCAGATATTTATTTATTCAGCAGACATGAATCAAATCTATTCTCCGTGCAAGGGAGTATAACAGAATCGGCGAAGAGTTACAAGGATATTTATGACTTGGTCTTAGCTCTTAGGGAGTTTATTGTGTAATAGGAATGATAGGTCAAAAGATAAGGTACAAAATATAAGTATTTATGATGAGAACACATGGACACAGGGGCAACAACACCCATTGGGGCCTTTCGGAGGGCGGCGGGGGGGTGGTGCGGGAGGAAGGAGAGGATCAGGAAGAACAGCTAGTGGATACTGGGCTTAATACCTGGGTGATGGGATGATCTGTGCAGTAAACCACCATGACACACATACCTCTGAACTTAAAAGTTCAAAACAAAAACAAAATATAAGTATTTATAAGATACAAAGGGGAGACTCCCTTAAAAAAATACCTTAATGGACAGGTATGGTGGCTCATGCCTGTAAACTCAGCACTTTGGGAGGTAAAAGTGGGAAGATCTCTTGAAGCCAGGAGTTTGAGACCAGCCTGGGCAACATAGTGAGACCTTGTTTCTAGAAAAAAAAAATGTTTTTTAAATTAGCAGGGCGTAGTTGTGTGTGCCTGTAGTCCTAACTACTTGGGATCCCGAGGCAGGAGGATTGCTTGAGCCCAGGAGTTCGAGGTTACAGTGAGCTATGATCATGCCACTGCGCTGCAGCCTGGGTGACAGGGTAAGACCTTGTCTCTAACAAAAAAAGAAAAATGAAATTACCTTAATGGCCATCCACAGGCCAAATTCATCTTGTATTGCCCTTGAGCTAACAATGCTTTTTACATTTTTAAATCGTTGAAAAAAATAATATTTTGTTACTTGGGAAAATTATTTGAAATTCTCATTTTAGAGCCCATAAATAAAGTTTTATTGAAACACAGGCTCATTCACTTACATATTGTCTATGGCTGCTTTTGTGGTAAGATGACAGAATTGAGTAAGTGCATCAGAGATTGGCCTGCAAAGCCAAAATATTTACTTTCTATCTCTTTACAGAGAAAATTTACCACCTCTGCCTTAGGCATGTACATGGAGGTTGGAAGGGAGCCCTTTTGTAGGGAGCCGAGGTCTTTGGCTGCTTGCCATTCGAAATAGTGGCCAGCATTGAAGTAAATCATTTCAGCTGTTTTCTCTCGCCTTCCCACAAGGTGAGACTTAGCTGATCTAGTTGGCTCACATTAGAGTAGGCTTCTGTTCATTAGGAGAAGCAAACTGAGATGCCTACTTCGCCAAGCAGGTAAATGAATAAGGATGCTAGGGTTTAAGGAAATAGAGACTAATGAGGCCTGTGTGAACTGGAGAGATGCATGGCTCAACTGTAGCCTACTGTTGCTGTGTGAATATGTAGTATTGCCAGTTTTAAAAAGAAGTAGAAAGTAAAATGGTCTTAAAAATTTTTTAAAGCTTAAGTATGAACAAAGAAGTAAAATAATGTAAAATCACACTGTAAGAGCCATAGCGTGTCTGAGAGCCCAGGTCAGCCTGGGAGGTCCCCAGTTTTCAGTCTCTGCTCTAAAGCAAGCTAAGTGCCAGCCTGTCTTTCTCATACCCTCTTGGACCTGCCAGTTTCTAGCTGCAGTGAAGGCTTGCACCAGGTCTTTGCTCCTTCAGTCCTAGCTTGAGACTGAGTCTCAACCCGATACAGGTTCTAAGATTGGGGCAGGCAAAGGAGGTAAGAGATGTCCCTCATTGTCTAATATAGTTAACACCAGAAAGCTTTTTTAAGAATTGGATCCCCTGCCTCTCTTTTGACTGCTTTGTATTGTTACTCTTGTCAGCCAGAGCCTGGTCAGGGTGGAGGAGATGAGTGATAGGATTTCAGTACCTCCAGTACCACACCTCACTCTGACCCTGAGAGAGTGGTTGTTAGTGGTGGGAGGAGGGATTAACAGGGAAGGAGCAAGCAGCATAGACCTAATGAGTGATATATAATGGTAGTTACTAAAGAATGTGTAGGACTTAGAAAAGAAGATGTGGAGGAAGGGTATTCCCTGAGAAAGTAGAAGGCAAAAAAATCAGAAAAAGGAAGATAAAAGAGTTCCATGTCCAAGAAAGGGCAAATTCCCATCTGTCTGGAGGCCAGAGGTGTGAAGGGGAATGGTAGGATAAAGGTAGAAACAGTGTGCTGGGACCGGGCTGAAAGGAGCCTGCAATGGCTTGCTGATGAGTTTGGGTCTTATTGAGGTAGGAACCACTGAAGAGTCTGGCATTGGAGCCGGTGAGAGGTTTATTAGATTAGATTCATCTGGCAGCAGCACTTAGGATAGAGTCATTGAGAAGGGTGAGGTTAGTGGGCATGGAGAAGAGAGGAGACTTATTCTTGCTTAGACCCAAGGTAGTCTGGGGACAAGCAGTATGGTCTGAACTAGAGTGCTAGCCACGGGACCGAGGAGGAAGGAATATGTGGGCAGGTGCTTCACAGGTAGTGGGGCAGGGGCCAGTAATGGGAGTGCCAGGGCTGATCCATACGACCTGTTGTCCTCCTTCCCTTTTCATATGTAAAGTACTTACATGTTTGTTGTCTCATTTAATTTCCATAGCAATTCTTAAGAATTTTTCTTCCAATTTATCCCTGTGGAAACGGATTCAGATTAAGTACCGAGTGGCTAAGAAGTGGTACCAGAAGCTAGCAAACTCTGGGCTGCACAGCTGGTCCACAGTGGAACTGTTGGGATTGTTACCATTTTTACTTCGTGAGAAATTAGCTAAGAACTGCATAAGATTATTTATGTGTAGCTTTTTAATGATCTTTCCTTGGCTTTTTAGAATTGGGGAACACAGTTCTAAGATCTTAATTTCATAGTCAAAATTTTCATGCATCCTTTTCATATAAATTAAACTTATATGTAGAGATAAATATCCAATCAGCTTTACTAAATTATATTTATTATCCATTGATTAAAATATAAAGAAGCATAGCTCAGTTCTACCAGTGTGCAGACCATTTAGCAGAAAGCAAACATATTCACTGAAACACAGTGAGGGTTTCAAAACGGTTTGGTTTTTCTCCTTTTTTACCTTGACATACTTATCAGTACTTGAGATCACCAAAATAAATTCATCAGTGGTAGGGTTAGGTTTAGGTTTGTTTTTTCCTTTTATGAGCCATTTGAGATATCCAGTTGTCTTTCTTCCTATATACTCTTATTTCTTCTTTCCAACCTCATGCAATTTTAGTTTTTTTCATTTTGAAATAAAACTAATTTCAAAGAATTAGAACTCTATTATGTGGTGTCTGTTGGAAAAAAATGAAGTGTAATTGTTTTAATTAAAACCACAAAGGGCATTGAAATACATACTGTAATTCTTAAGATGGAAAAATTGAATAAAAATTTTACCTACAAAATTTTGAAGTTTTCTATGCCTATGGGTTTTTTAAAAGTTCAGGTTTAGGTTGCAGCTGTTTCAAAGAGCTTTTTTCCATGCATCTTCAGCTTCTTAATCTACTTTTCTCCTTACTGTGTAGACGGAGATTTTTTTTTTAATGTTCTATCTTGAACGTGGATGCCTCATTCTTAGTTGTCTGAAGAAATTGAAATTAGTCATGTTACCATTATGTAGTTCTGATGACATCTGGTCATGTATTTCTAAACTGAAACAATCACTGTTTTGACAAGTTACTTAAGAAAGAGGACAGAGTTAATGTCAAGGCTTTCCTTCCAAACTGGCACATCTTGCAGGGATTGTTAGAGCAGAAAGGGCAAAAAGCAGCCTTGGGTTAAATTTATTATTTGAACTTACAGTGGTACAGTGATGTAATAAAGTTTGCACAGCTACATTCTTTTCTTGTCAGGGAAATATATAATTAGGGAAGGAGTAAACAAATTGTATATGCCACATTTGTCATGATGCAAATAACTTAAAGTAAATCTGTAGACCACAGAGGTGTTATAACTAGTACATGCTAACTGAGCAATTTGACTGGGTGTGTTTAAAGTTAGATTCTTTGTACTCCAGACTGTGGATTAACAACCAGCGTTTATTGAACAGGATCATACAATTTGCTGGACATTGTTCTAGGCCAAGGAAGAAAGATGAAAAGTCATGTCCTTTGCTGTCAAGGACTTCATCACACATGGTGATAAATACTGACAATGGATTTATTGCATGGTGGCTGAGGGTCAGACAACTTATTTTCCAGTTCTGATTCTTGCTTCCTAGCTGTGATCTTGGCCAACTGCTTCATATCCTTGAGCCTCAGTTTTCTCATTTATGAAACAAGGAAGAAAGTACCTAACTCGTAGGGTTAAATCATGTAATTATATGAAGTATCTGGTGCAGAGCAAGTGGGTAGCTCCTAATTACGTCTGTTTCGTGCTGCTGTAACAGAATACCACAGACTGGGTAATTTATAAAGAACAGGAATTATTGGCTCATCGTTCTGGAGGCTGGGAAATCCAAGATCAAGGGGCCGGTGAGGGCCTTCTTGCTGTATCAGAACGTGGCAGAGGGTATCACATGGTGAGAAGGCAGGCAAGAGGTTGAACTGGCAGCCTGAAGTCCTTTTATAATTGGCATTAGCATTCATGAGGGTAGAGCCCTCATGACCTAAATAATTCTCATTAGGCCCCATCTTCCAACACTGTTGCATTGGGGATTAACTTTCCAACAGATGCTTTTTGTGGGGTGCATTCAAATGGTAGCACTACTGTAATAGAGGGATATGTCAGGTATATGAGGGAACCCTAAACCAGCTGGGGGAAGAGTTAGAACCCTGTTTCCAGAAAAAGTAATGCCTGATTTGAGACTTGGATAGATGGTAAATTAGGGGTTGAATTGAGGGTTGTACATTCCAGGCAAAGGGGACATCTAAAAAGTACATGTTTGCTTCACGTTAATTTTGTTTGCAAGTATACAGATAATATATGTAATTTTAATAACAGAATACTTTTTAAATGGATAGGACTAAAAGTTTGTGCTCAAAATAGTAATTCGTTGCTTCAAGTATGTGTTTCTTAATACAAGTCAAAAATCGAAGCTTAAATGGCATCTGAGAAATTTGAGGATAAAAAAATTAGATAGACCTAGAAGCCTTCTTAATGCTAAATTTAATGTGCGTGTTTGTGTTAATTGCTAGGGATTTGACTTTATTCTACTTCCCTATAGGGCCTGGTATTAAAGCACATTACCCCACTTTGGTTCTCTTAATTTAGATTAATTTGACACAGTTTTTCTGCCTTCTTTTTTATGGTCAAATGACATATGAAAATTAGTGTTAAAATACTTCATATCTGTTTTGATAATATGGTCTCATCGGAATCCCAGAATTCTAGCCATTTTCTAGCCAGGTATCTATCATACTAAGTTGTGTATTTTAAATGATAGTAATGTTGGCTGTTAATTTGAGATGATTTTACAAATAAAGACCAAGCAGTGCTTTCCCTCAGGTGTTTTGAATAACCACTCTTTTTTTCTTTACTTATTGTTTTAAAATTATTATTATTTTTTTTTTTTGTAGAGATGGAGTCCCACTATGTTGCCCAGGCTGGTCTCAGACTCCCAGGTTCAAGTGATCCTCCTGTCTTGGCGCCTCCTAAAGTGTTGGGATTATAGGTGTGAGCCACCAAGCCTGGTCCCTTTACTTATTTTGGCCTCTTGTCTTGATAAGGACAGATATGACATTTGATCTTAGCCAGAAAGCCAAGAAGCGATTGGCTTCTTGTCTTGGGTAACTCAAAACTTTAAAGGGCAGAATAGATACCCAGAAAACCACAGCCACATAGCTGTAATATACCAGCAGTTGAAAAGAAATTTAGCTCTTATTGTATAGAATTAGCAACTTACATTGTTTTTCCGATGCTGGCTTTTAGCCAGCAAAAACATCCACTACCCTGATCATCTCCGAGAGATGGAAACCATTTCTTATGTGCCTCTAGCCATGAGCTGGTCTGTCAGTGAAAGATTATTTCCAACCCTGCTCTCCTAATGGGGATTTCAGGAAGCCAAGGGATTCTATTTAGAACAGCTCAGTCTTGTCTTTGTATTAAGATGTATTAACCTGAGATGCTACTTCTGTCCAGACAGGAAATCACATTGTTCTTAGTTTACCTTCCCTTTAAAGGAAAGCTGGGGAATATGTTAAATCCTATTTACTACCCACCTACTTATTACTGTCATCCATATTTTCTTTATCTTGTCATTACGTTTCTCTGTGTTGTCATTAGTCTTTCCCCGAAGTAAAACATTCATGGCACTTGTCATTTATAATACCAGGATACTAGTGTTAAACTGCTTTCATGAGTGAACAAGAGTTCTTGGTCTTCGAGTCATTCTTCCACGGATAGGGTTGGCTTACTCAACCAAGTCCATCCTAGAGAATCCCTAACTCTTGGGATTTAACGTCCTGGAGAGAGCTGTTAGTGCCATTTTGCGGTGAAAATAGTTACCGTGGTTACTGTGCAAGGCACTGTTTTTTTTTTTCTGCTTTGAACCAAGCAGTGAACTGCCTAAAAATGATCACTTTCCTGCAGTGCCTTTGAGCAGAAATTATTCTCTTGGACTTAGGCCTTAGCATTTTTTTATGCCCATATCGTGTATGATGAGCCCACGACTGGATAGAGCCCCACAGGAACCGTCTACTTTGAGTCCCCATAGGCTTCTGGCCACTGGCCATATGACAGCCTGGAAGAGGGCCAGATTTTTCCTTTGCTCATAGCTGCTAGATAAGTGGCTGAGGGTCTGATAGAAAGAGCAGTCAGTACAAAAGAGACTGAAAAAAAAAAGCCCAGCCTCATGCTTGGTGAGTCTCCTGGCTGTGATGCTGTAGTCATCTATGGTGACATAGTCGGAGCAAAAGAGATCAAGTGCGACCTCAGAGTAACAATGCATATTGTTGGGGGGAGAATGGTTTTCATGTACTTTTTATTCTAGATTGTCAACTACCAGTAGCCTGGTTATCTTTACCATATTTGTCACATCACATACTATGAAAGTAATTTAAGGCTTACAGTTAAAACACAGCTTGTGAAGAGAGCATATAACTTTCCCTTTCAAAACTGCCTTGCAATATAATTTTTAAATATTAATCTAAATATTGCTTCTCAGTTGTTTAAAATATAATTTAAAATGTGAATTCAAATTTGTAACCTTCATTTGTCAATTTTTCAGGGGTTGGCTGTGTAGTTGAACATGTCTTAATTTTTGTTAAACAAATAATGAATGTTTCTTGTGGACAATTTTGAAAATAGAGGAAAGTATAGAAAAGAATAAACAACTGTACTCCCACATGTAGAACAATGCCAGGTGCATGATGGGCTCTCACGTATTTGCTCAGTGAATGTAGAGACAGATACTGTTAATATCATTTGGGTATATATGTCTAGGATTTTTTATTTTTTATTTTATTTATTTATTTTTTGAGGTGGAGTCTCGCTTTCAAGTCGCCCAGGCTTGAGTGCAATGGCGTGATCTTAGCTCACTGCAGCCTCCGCCTCCTGGGTTTAAGCGATTCTCTCGCCTCAGCCTCCCAAGTAGCTAGGGCTACAGGCACCTGCTATCACGCCCGGCTAGTTTTTGTATTTTTAGTAGAGATGGGGTTTCACCATGTTGGCCAGGCTGGTCTTGAACTCCTGACTTCAGGTGATCTGCCTGCCTTGGCCTCCCAGAGTGCTGGGATTACAAGTGTGAGCCACTGTACCCGGCCCAGCATTTTTTAAATGAGTAGTTGTCTTTTTTTTTTTTTTTTTTTAGAAAATAGGGATCAGAACACACAAATACAATGTAATTTCTTCTCTTTAAATTAAAAAAATATTTTGACATTTCTTATTTTTTGTTATTTGACATTTCTTTTGTTTTTGAGACAGAGTCTCGCTCTGTTGCTCAGGCCGGAGTGCGGTGGTGTGATCTCTGCTCACTGCAACCTCCTCCTCCTGGGTTCAAGCGATTCTCCTGCCTCAGCCTCCTGAGTAGCTGGGATTACAGATGTATGCCACCATGCCCGACTAATTTTTTTATTTTTGTAGAGATGGGGTTTCGCCATCTTGACCAGGCTGGTCTCGAACTCCTGACCTCAGGTGATCTGCCCACCTCGGCTTTCCAAAGTGCTGGGATTAGAGGCATGAGCCACCATGGCCTGCCTGTTATTTGACATTTCTTTTCATTATTATTCTTATTTTTTTTATGATAGCTGGAAGATTTAAATTTGCCTGTGGACTTTAGGAAGAGGGCAACCTCACTTTAGGCATGTCTGGTAAATGAAGCTGTATATAATTTTATTAGGTAATGGCTGCTGTGGATCCTCATTAAATATGTGACCTTAACTCCATACCTTTTTACATTATGGTCTCTGGAGTAGGGTCCTTTATTCCTACTGCCCACACCTAAGTTTAGAGACATTCTCACTCAGTCTGTCCAAGTGCATTCTTCTCTTCCTCCTTGTTAGTGTCTGATTTCTACCAAACTCATCTGCTTATTCTCTTTTTTTTCCCTACATGAACTCTTTGCTCTAGCCAAATGGTTTTCTCCAAATCCTGCATTTTCTTTTTCTTTCTTTCTTTCTTTTTTTTTTTTTTTTGAGATGGAGTCTCACTCTGTCACCTAGACTGGAGTGTAGTGGCGCAATCTTGGCTCACTGCAACTTCTGCCTCCCCGGGTCCAGTGATTCTCCTGCCTCAGCCTCCCGAGTAGCTGGGACTACAGGCGCGCACTACCACGCCTGGCTCATTTTTATATTTTTAGTAGAGATGGGGTTTCACCATGCTGGCCAGGTTGGTCTCGAACTTCTGACCTCATGATCCGCCTGCCTCGGCCTCCCAAAGTGCTGGGATTACAGGCGTGAGCCACCACGCCTAGCCCCAATCCTGCATTTTCTGTTAACCTGTTTATATTAGTAAAGTGTGGGATCTTGAGAGATAGTATTCTGGAGGTGTCACATAGCAGAGAAGCTTATTCAAGTTACAAGAGAATAGTTCGTTTTTCCAGTAAAGACTTATGATTGACATTTAAAACTTTTAGTACTTCTAAAACTAACTGCTTCCCTCTGCACCCTCCTTCCCCTAAAAAGAGAGAGAAGGAAAGCAAGAAAGAAATTAGTTGGCATATGCTTACTGTGACATTTGTCTTCTCTGTGGCAATTAAAACTGCAAAACATTCTTACAGGTCAGTTGTTCCTTGATTCTTTGGGTAACATGGCTAGTGTGGCAAACATGGTTTCATCATGCCTGCAAATTTTGATTATATTTCCTCCTCCTTTCATCAAACCCTGCTCTCAACATTACCTAGTTTGTAATTAAAATAGGCTTGTGCTGGGGTGATCCACACTAATCATTTGACATAGTTAACCACCACTTTGATAAGCCATAGCACTGACCTTGCCTTAACCAAATGAACTTGACATCTTGTAGCTTTAGGCCTTCTAAGTATTAGTTTCTCTTCACAATCAGTCTAGCAGTGGAGCTTTCATTGACATTGTTCATTCATTCTTTATTGTATCTGCATATGAGGAAGCCACAAAGTTAATGTTTTTTAAAAAGGTATGGACTCCGTTTTCAGACTTATTACCTACTTAGGGGTTAAAGTCACTAATAAGTCTTTGAGTAATTAAAACGTTGTGGTATAGACTGGATGAGGCAAGAACATACAGGTAGCATGGCACAGTGGGTAGCCTCTGGAGCCATTAAGATTGGAATTTAGATCTTGGTCCCTCAACTCAGTGGCCCTGTATCTTACCCATCCTGAAGCCTCCAGTTTTCCTTCTGGGAATTGAACAGGAGAGGTTATGGGGAGGATTTTCCCCATTTTGAGTTTCCTTTCCACTTTTTTGCAGCATTTAGTAAAGGACCGTGAAGACTAGGGAAGTCAGCCCAGAACTTCCCGAAGGAATGAAGACTGGAGCTAGACCTTGATAGCGGGTTAGGTCACATGGAGAAGGGAAAAAGACATGGAAACAAGTCTGTAGAAAGAGCATTGAGAACATATGCAGGGAAGAGACTCCATGAAAGCAGTGCATTAAAACGTGTGTTAGAAGGGGTAGAGTCTGGAATCTGAAAGATGGGAAAGAAGATTCTTAAAATCGAGGCATGAGATGAGAATATGAGTGAACATAGGAGCTCAGGCAGTGGCAGAGAAAGGGCAGATACAAGGAGCATCTCCAAGGAAAAATCATCAGGATTTGACGGGTGAGACCGTAGAATGAAAGAAATTTTCAAGGTTTAAGCTGGGTGATTACTGTGTCTGTCATGTATTCATTCATTCTTAGAATACTTAAATGGAAAACCTGCTATTGCAGTGTTCTGTTCTAGGTATTGGGGATTAACCACTAAATAAAACAGAAGCCCCTGCTCTTTTGAAACTTACTTTCTAGTGTTAATTATGTTAAAAAATTTAGTGTCAGCAATTTTAGGATCTTGAGATGTCATCATCAAGCTCATGATTCTTTTATGATCTAAAAGTTAAATGGGAAATGTCGATGAAAGTGCATCCAGTATCTTCATGAACTCAGTATACAGTATTTCCGTGTTTCAGAACTGTAAAGATAAGAATGAAACTGTTAAACTGAAAATACTGAATTTCACAGATCAAAGAAAGTGGTACTACTCTAGATGTAGTATTAATAGTTCACCTTATAATTAATAAATTTCAGGAAATATCATGAAGTTTGGAACACCTAGGGAATTGTTGAGTTGTAAAAGGCTCCTTTTGTAGACTTTGGTTGGGTTAAAACTAGGTTCATTTAAAAACCAGGAGGAAGTGGTTAGGTTGAACAAGGCTTTAATACTTGATGGCTTTTGTTCATGTGAGTTTTGTCAGCTTATTTCTGAAGTGCTATGATGTTTTAGTGTTCAAACAGTTTTCTTCAATTCTTTAAGGTAAAATAATTTGTTATTAGTAGATAACTCCTTGACAGAAAATGTTGACATAAGAAATAAAGAAGTTTGAAATTTAGAATACAGTTTTCCATGTTATGTTGAAAGCTTGCATTGGAAGAACATTATCTAATTAAAATTATGATGCATTTAGATATTCATTTGGTTTAGAAAACTTTCCTGCCTTTCATTTAAATGACCTAGTTGTATTTCATAGCATTTTAATGATAACCACAACTAGTCAGCTGTAACAACAGAATGTAAAGATTATATGTAATTCTTTTTTTTTTGTTTTTGAGATGGAGTCTTGCTCTGTCACCCAGGCTGGAGTGCAGTGGCGCGATCTTGGCTCACTCCAAGCTCTGCCTCCTGGGTTCACGCCATTCTCCTGCCTCAGCCTCCCGAGTAGCTGGGACTATAGGCACCTGCCACCACGCCTGGCTAATTTTTTGTATTTTTAGTAGAGACGGGGTTTCACCGTGTTAGCCAGGATGGTCCCGATCTCCTGACCTCGTGATCTGCCCGCCTTGGCCTCCCAAAGTGCTGGAATTACAGGTGTGAGCCACTGTGTCTGGCCAAAGATTGTATATAATTCTTAAGGAAATCAGTAAAGGGGTTTGGACCTAATAGGACTCATAAATTTTTTTGCATTTAAAAATATTCTTAAGAAATGATCAGGATTCTGAGCTGCTTTAGATATATTACCTCTCAGGGTCTGAATTTCTTTTTCTTAAGGATAATTTTATGTTTTTTCAATTTTCTTCAGGTAAAAGTGCAGTTTTAAAGTGTCTCCTGGATATTCACAAAATTTTTCAGGAAAATGACCCAGCGTACATACTGAATGATCTCTACATCTCAGACTACTGTGTGTGGATTCAGAAAGTCAAGTAAGTAAGTTTTCATAGAGTTACTTATGAATTTTTAGATGCTCACATTGCTGAAATGCCTATTTACCCAGGAGGAAGAAAACGAAATAACCTGAGGAGTATGTTTTTTGTTTTTTGTTTTTTTTTGAGATGGAGGTTTGCCCTTGTTGCCCAGGCTGGAGTGCATTGGTGTGATCTCGGCTCACTGCAACCTCCGTCTCCCAAGTTCAAGTGATTCTTGTGTGTCTGCCTCCCAAGTAGCTGGGATTACAGGCATGTACCACCACGCCTAGCTAATTTTTTATTTTTAGTAGAGACGGGGTTTCACCACATTGGCCAGGCTGGTCTTGAACTCCTAACCTCAGGTGATCCACCCACCTCAGCCTCCCGAAGTGCTGGGATTACAGGTGTGAGCCACTGTGCCTGGCCAGGAATAAGTTTTAATGGGAAGGAAACCCATAGACCTACCAAACACTAAAAAGCAACTGGATTAACATGGGGAGCTTGGTGAATTCGCTTAGGGAAGGAGGTACACAGATGGTGAAAAGTTAATTTTATTTGAAAAAATTGGTATTGGTATGTCCTGGAAAACAGGTATTTAAACAGTTGTGATATTGATTGCCTTGCTATTGACTGTCCAGTATGAAATCTCAAGACTGGGTGTCTGAACTTGTATCTGTAGTTTACTTACAGTAGAGTGTGAGTGTGTGTCGATGTATGTGCATTCATGTTTGTGTGTGCAAACATCTTAGTATGCAAACTGCATCAATTGAATCCAGATGAGAGCTCTGCATTTATTGGCTAGCCACTGGCTTACCACCTGCAGAGCCTAATAGCATGATTCTTGATAACGCATGTATGGAAGAGTCCGAACACTCACAAATGAGCTCCAGCACTTGGTATATAAAAATTTTTAAAAGTGTTTACCATTGCGTCAATCAAAGAAACATAGTAGATTAACGATTACATTTTAAAATGCAGTGAATTTTTATTTTGTGAAGTTCTGTAGATATGATTCTTATTAGACATGACAGAATTCCATTTCAGTAGCAAGAGGCTATTAATTAAGAACTTATAAATTGGCCAGGCATGTTGGCTCATGCCTGTAATCCCAGCACTTTGGGAGGCTGAGGCAGGAGGATCGCTTGAGTTCAGGAGTTCAAGACCAGCCTGGGCAACATAGTGAGACCCTGTCTGTATTAAAAAAAGCAAAACAAAAAACCTATAAAGGGAACTCTTAATTGGAATGACTCCTAGGTGCTATAGAAAATGATAGCTACAAGGTCAATTGTGACTTAGAAGAAAAATAATCTTGATATTTTTGCTACTGCCATGATTGATAAATAAATGCTTTAGTGTGGATTTTAATGTCTGTTTTGAATGAGCCATTATATGGGATTTATTTTTTATTTCTCTTCATGGGGGAGCAATTATATTGCAGAATGAAATACGAAAAAACTTGAGGCTATACCTGTTATACAGAAAATGCTTAGGGATTGCTCAAGATAATGCCTAATAACATACAGCAGGTGGTGTCAGCATTTGTGTTGGAAATCTAGCTTTCGCCGGATGGAAAATTGAATGTTTAACCCCTGAGGTCATAATGGCATGTCATCACTTCATTTGATCCTCCTGCTAATTGAGCTTATCAAATACACTGCTGCCATTTCCTGTTGTTACTTTCATTTTCATAATAAAATTAAATGGGGATAGTCTATTTGTGTGGGTTTTGGTTTTTCTTTCTTTCTTTTTTTTTTTTTTAGGAATGATGATTTTGTAAACATGTAATGAATATTGAGGTCATGTGCCAGGATCCCATTTCTATGAGTGCCTGTTTCTCTCTTTGTGATATTCTTTATTAGCTAGAGAGAAGTTTGTTTTTCATTAAAGGAGAAAGATATAGGCTGTCAAGTAGGTGTAGGGATTATCAGACCTTCCCTGAAAAAACTTTGTCTCTTGGTTTTATGTTGTGGGAAATGAAGCGAAATTCTTAGGTTCTTTGTAATTGTTGTGCTAATAGTACTTTTTAAAAATGGGATAATGTATTGGGGAGTGAGGTAGGAGAGAGAAACCGGCAGGAACTCTTCAAATTACTTTGCAAAAGTTGTTTTTTCAACTTTACCAATTTGAACATAACTTTCTTTTCCCTAAACAGGCGTGTTGCTTTCAGTTTGTATGTTAAATTTTAACTGTAGCCCAGCTGTTTTTTTCTCTCTTTTGAAATAAAACATTTGTTTATCTAATTTTTATAAAAATTTCTAGTTTCATTCTTAATTTTACAAGCACAACATGATTGAGCTTTCTAGTATTTTCTTTACTGTGAACTTCTTAGGTCTAAATAATTCTACTGCAGTGTAGATCCATGATTTTCGTAAATAATTTTTTCCTCACTTTTACCTTCTGGTTTATTTCTTCTACATATAGTTTATCAGCGAAATCTAGCACCTTATTTTTATGTTTGAAAAGAGCCGTGTATTTTTCTTAGTTTAGTTTGATGTTTTTGATTATAATAATAAAAACTATGTAAGGTTTTGTTTGAAATACCAGGTAATTGCTAAATTCTGACTAGCACAAAAACAGCATTCCATTTTTACAGTCAGATATATGCTTTGGCAAAAACCTGTTGAAACGTAGGTAGCAAAGTCATTCTTACATTGAATTGATGAAGTTATAGCAACATTTATTGTTACTTCTGCTTTTGTACTAGGTTTCCCTATGTTATTTTTCCCTATGATATCTGTGTCTTCTAATGCATATTTGCAAAGCTGAAAAACTGAAGCTCTTGGCCTCTCATTCTGAGTTACAGATTTTACAAATTGTTTTTCTGAAAAGAACGCTCCCTACCACCCTTCACTATAAGCTTCACTGAAAGTTTTGAGTGTGGTGCTCACTACAGCAAATGTTCTCTGGTTGGCAGCCTTAGAAAGTGATTTGTTTGAGGTTATATGTCTTAAAAGAGATAGGTCAGGTCTTCTGGTTCCAGATTTCATATTTTTCAAGATATGCCAGTTATGCAACCAATTGTCTCCACCCATAGCATGTGGAAGAAAGATAAAAGCCCTTTCTTCAGAGAGATTTTCCTGTAGGAAAAGGAATGAATGAAACGTCTGTCTTTCTCATGGATGTTCCCATAGCACTTGGTTGAGAGATCACTGGGCACCTCTCATGCCTGCCTTATATTGTAGGAATCTAGATGTGTATCTCTTTCCCCTCTAAAATGCTAAGGTCTATGTGAATAAGCACCTGTCTGGGCCCATCACAGTTTGTGAGCGCAATCAGTTTTACTCAAATTGAATGATACCTATTAGACCGGATTAAAGGAACATTTTTCATTTTTTTTTAAATGTAGCACTTTAAAAATATAAATCAATTCTAACTTATTTTTATTGGTATTTCAGCTACATATACAAGTTGCCCGATTCTTTGCTGGTGGGCTGCCATCAGTAGCAGTGATAGTTCTGACCTTCTGAAATTTAACAGTTCCGTGGTATCCAACCCTTTGGCTTCCATGGGCCATACTGGAAGAATTGTCTTGGGCCACACATAAAATACACTAACGATAGCATGGACCAAAAAAAAGATCCATGCATAATTTTTATGATATCCATCACTACAGATAAGCAAAAAAGTCCTTGCATTCAAATAGTTGGCACCTTTTTATATAAGGTGGGATAGAAAATAATGAACTGTAATACATTCCAGCTCTACTTCTCATTGACCGTATGACCTTAGCAAGTCACTTTGTCACTTAATCTAATTCAACCAGTATTAGTATTTTGATATTTCCTCTATTTGTTTCCCAATGCATTTTTAAACCAGTGGAAGCAATACTGCACATACCATTCTGTAGCCTGTTTTATACTCATGATAATACCCTATAAACCATTTCCCTTTATAACATAATATCCATTACAGAGTTTTTTTTAAGTAACTATTCCTCATTATAAAAAGAGTACATATATGCTCACTGAGAAAATTTTACATTAAAACTGTATGGTTTTAATACATAGCACATTTTGAAATGACAAGGGATCAAGAACGGTATTCTTTTGTTTTTGCTACATGGAAAAATTTTATTGTTTTTAAATGAAACTAAAATCTAAAATCCTGACTCTTACCAGTACAAATGTGAACCTGTAATTAAGATGTTAAATCACACTTTTCCTCTCTAGTATAGTTTTTTTCAGTAGGTAGTTCTGGGGAAAAAGAAAAAAAGTGTTTTTGAAATGCTAAACCCTCTGCATTAAACTGATTAATGGTTAATTAACTCTAATACTTAGTGCAATTAACTTTTTTTGCTGAAATCTTCTGACCTTTTGGACACTAATGTGGGAAGTTTGTAGAGGGAAACAGCTATATCACAAAATACTTATCTGTCATTTGATAAATCATGAACCTCAGTTTCCTCAGTTGTAAGTAAACCTAAGTCATTTCAGCACTGAAGTTCTAAAATTTTAGAAAACATAAGACCTTATGATTGCTTTAGATTCTTGAGTTGCTTTCTATGTGCATGTGCTTTTGAAGGGGGTAGGATTATGCTAAGAACAGGGTAGATAACATACATCTCTTCCTTCTGGCTCTCTGTTGTTCCTGGTTCCTCTGCCAAAATGAGGGAGTGAGAGAGACTCATATGCAGAGGTGCAACATCAGAATTGCATGTAAAAGTGGAGTCATGTATTTTTTTTCAACCAGTAGTTATTGAGTTCTATTATGTGCCAGGTGGTGAGATAGGTGCTGGGAATACTGTGGTGAACAAGAGAGATATGTCGTCGTAAAGTTAGTCTTCTAGTGGGAAATGCAGATGTAATATATTATACCCAATAGCGGCTACAGTGGGCAAGTATGGGTGCTGTGGAAGCATCTAAGAGGACACAGGGCTGTAGGAAAAGGCTTCCAGAGGAAGAGTTTAAGCTGAGAGCTGAAAGGTTTGTAAGAATTGGTCAGATGCAGGTGGGGAAGTGGGGATGAAGAGTATTTCAGACAGTAGACAAAAGAATATGGCCCATTTGAAGGGCTTGAAAACCCAGGATGCATAGATTATAGTACAGAAAGGATAGGAAAGAAGTGAGGCTAGAGGTTCATGTAGAGGCTTGGCCACCTAAAGATGCTTGGCCTTTGTCCTGGGAGAATATGGAGCATCTGAAGAGTTTTAAGTGATAAACTGCCTGTGTGAGTGAGGGGATGAGACTGACATTCTGGGAAGATCCATCAGGTGACATTGTGGGGAATGAATTGTGGTGGGGGCAGAGCTCAGAGCTCGAGACTGAAAGGCCAGTTAAGAAGCAGGGTAATCCAGGAAAAATAGCCTGAGCCAGGTGAGTGAGAATGGGGAAGGAGACTAGTCATCAGATTTGAGAGGCAGATGAGACAGACTTAGTAATTGATTGGATGCTGCTGGGAGAGAGAGAAGGGGAGGAGCCAAGATGAGATGTGGGTTTTGACTTGGGCATCTAACTGGGCTGTTGAAGGTGCATATGCCAAGATTAAATAATAATGAAGAGGGTATAGTTTGGGAGAGAAGGTGAGGAGTTCAGTTTTGGAAATGTTGATTTAATGCCTCTAAGGAATATCAGTAAAGAGGGAGCCGGGAACGTTTGGAGCACAGCTGGGACAGATGTATAAAGAAGAGTTTAGACAAGAAGGGAAATGAATTAAGTCACAAAACATAAAAAATGTTCTCTGGTTACATGGTACTGTGTTACCTATAAGTATAATAATAATTGGAGTGGATGCATTTCAAGCTGGGAAAATAACATCATGCAGATGAGTAGACAAGGAGCACATGTATGCAACATGGTGAACAAATTTTCTTGTTCTAGCTACAGTGTATAGGTAGGACAAGAGTGGATGTGAGGCTTTTTGCATTTGGATCATAGTTTATCCTTGCTGTCTCCCTTTATTGTTGAACAAGAGGGTCTACTGTTAACATTTCGAGGGTCACGGTGTTATAGTAATAGGGTCAGATAAGAAATCCTATCTCTCTAGTCTGTGTGCCGGAGCCTGCCAGTATTCTTAACTAATTCTTTTTGTTTTTTAAGAGATGGAATTTCGCTATGTGACCTCCAGCTCCAGAGCTCAAGTGAACCTCTTGCCTCTGCCTCTGGAGTAGCTGGGAATACAGGAGCACGGCTCATGACTACTTCTTGTCAATTGGTCCCATAAGAGAAACTCACTCAGACTTTTACAGCAAAATTGGGGAGCTTTATTGGTGACTATAGGTTATCCCCTGGAACTATATGTTCAAGAGTACAGCTGGATACCAGGAGGTCAGATGATGAGAAAGTGAGGCATTTGGCTTGCTCTTGCATGTGGTCTTGCGTGGTGCTGCTTTCTGCAAGGCACTGCCACTCTTCTCTCTCACTGCACATGGAGGATGGCCACTCCACAGCTCTGAGTTTACATGTCTTTACTTTCAGTGGGGATAGATTCCCTTGTTTGTAATTCCAGGGGAGGAAGAATGTGATTGGCTCAGCAAGGGTAAGTGTGTTTTCCTGGTCCAGTTGCCTTGGTCACACTGGGATGAGAAGTAGTGAGTGGCATTTCTAAGAAAGTGAAGGTGGAGGACATGCAGCCACCTGAAGAAGACACTGCTGTAGTTTCACAGTACCATTTTGAGCCATAGCTGGAGGAAAGCCATGACACCTACCACCCCCCAAGTCACTGATGTTCATAACAAATCTACAGAGTGGAAGGTGATTTTGGGGATCTGTTAAATTCAGGCACGCAGAGTGATAATCAGACACTCTAGGTGGTTTTACATTGGTATGGGAAATTACTTCTCTGACACATGGTGAAATGCTAAGTGTTACATTAGCTGCTAATGATTAGCATGTAGAAATTTCAAGAAACAGTTGTGCGTAATTTCAAGCAAGTTAAACCTCCTTGGATTAAAATCATTCTTGGTAAGGTGCTTATTCCGGCATGTCAAGTTGCTCTTTAGTTTTACTGTTTATTTTTAATTAAATCCACAAATTCATCCTGGATGGGAGTGGGTTTTTATCTCCATAAGAAAAGATTAGTACAAGGCAGTATCCATTCACTTGGATCCATTCAGCATGGTTTCATACAGAAAGGATTTACTTAATGGTTCTGTACCTTATCACCAGTAGTTCAGCAGTGCCCACTGGGGACTGTTGCTCTTCATTAGACTTCTCTTACAAGAAGTGTTTCAATAAATCACAGGATTACAAATGTTCCTACAGATCTAAGACTAAAATAACCTTTTATAAAGATATGAATGCTTCCTGTAACTAAGTGTATTGAAAAAACTAACAAAAGAATCATATATTTGAATGTTAAAGGTTTGTGGGATATTTTTGTTGTTCTTTTTTTTTTTAATTTGTAATTTGTATCTTTTTTCTTTTAGGTAAACTTTTTATTTTAGAATAGTTTTAGATTTACAGGAAAACTGCAGAGATAGTACAGAGTTCCCATGTACCCTACCCAGTTTTCTCTGTTAACCTCTTATAGTGGAATGATATATTTGTCACAATTAATGAACGAATATAGATGTTATTATTAACCAAAGTTTATTTAGATTTTAAGTTTTTACCTAATGTCCTTTTTCTCTTCCATGAGACCACATTTTGTTTTGCTTTTACTGAAGAACTGGAAATTGAGTAGTGCTCAATTTCTTGGACATTTTGGTTATTCAAGAGCTTAAATGCTGTGAAAGGTAAGTGAAATATTGTTGAGATACTCAGATACCTGAGGAGCTTAATACATACAAACATTCTAATCATCATGAATCCAGACTTGGAAAAAATGGGTTTGACGTATTTGAGAATTTTTAGAAATAGAAACATAATTCATTTATCATTTTTACTTACACATGTACCATGGACATCATGATTATGATACATTGATAAAAATAGAGAAAGCTTAGGGCTGGGCGTGCTGGCTCATGCCTATAATCCCAACACTTTGGGAGGCTGAAGTGGAAGGATCAGTTGAGGACAGGAGTTTGAGACCAGCTTGGGCAATATGATGAGACCGTGTCTCAACAAAACAAAACTTAACTGGGCGTGATGGCATGTGCTTGAACCCAGGAGTTCAAGGCTGTAGTGAGCCAAGATCATGCCACAGCACTCCAGGCTGAGTGACAGAGGGAGACCCCATCTCAAAAAAAAAAAAAAAGAAGTTTATAAAAATAAATTGGGCAAGGCCTTTATAGTTTCATCTTAATTTTCTTAAGGTCGAGGAGGTTAGAGGAGAAAATGTGGAGATACATATGAACCATTTTCAGAGGTGAATAAGCATGGAAAATACTCTATCTAGGGAGTAGTATGTATATCAAGCCCATTTTATAGCTGTGGCTGGGTGGCTGTGTTAGATGTCTCTGTTCTTTCTTGTTTTAGTCCCTGATACTTGGCTCTAGACTGCCCAAGTCCTTGGTTTTGGCTTGGTGGAGCCATGGCTTTTTACAGAGTAAGCAAATTGCTATTTTCCTTCATCTCCTTGTTCTTGTATATTTTTGTACCTCAAAGCTCTTTGGAGGGAGACCCACAGGATCAAGTGAATTAGGGTGGTGATTGATTTAGTCAGGTTTTGTAAACCAGTATTCTCTACTTCACGTAGAATTTTCACTGTGCTTGAATTGTCTTAACATCTTATTCAGAGAAAAGGCTTACATTGATTAATGTGGCATATGTGTGGTTATCATACTTAGAAAGTGCTCTGTTTAAGGAGAGCTTTGTCAAGAGCATTCTTTCAATGGAGTCACAAGAAAGCTTTTTTAAAAAGCTGACAACTTCAAGTACAATTTCCTTTTTCTTCTGTCTATTATGATTGAAACCCAATCTTTGTTATAACATAATTATCTCAGCTGAAGCCAACAGGGAGTTGCTGCCTTAATGTAAGGGGTGTGAAGTCCCCTAAATAAATAGAGGATTAATTACATTCCCAGCATGTTGCAAAGGTGATGAGATTGATTGTGATCATTTGACTTGTCCCATTTCCTGCTCTGACTACTTTCTTGCATAAATAGAAGCTGGGAAAATAATAAACAGAGCTATGGAACATATCTTTGGGCATGGAGTGTTGGAAAAGGACCTTCTTGAGGTATATTTCTGGATTTTAAGTGATTTATATGACGTTTTACAGTTTTTTCATTGATTATTCTTGTACTGTTTCAATTTAAACAGCTTTCAAGGAAATTGTTTTTGCTTCAGAAAACATAGATATTAGCAGAATGGTGAGAGAAATTGACAAATTCTATTTTAATGGTTGGATATAAGCAAATTCTGATCCAATTTTAGATGTTTTCATTTAGTGTGGCATTATGGAAGGTTTAAACTAAAGGAAATATTAGCCATTACATGTTTCTATTGTCCTTTTCACATGAGAGCTTCATACTTCTGTTAAACTTAAAGTGATAAATTACGACTTTCATGAAGTGGATCATGTTTTCTGTTTTGTGCTTGTCTTACTGTCTTTTCCTGGAGAGTTTTATAATATCCTGAAACTGTGATTTAGAGTATTTATTTATTCTCTAAATTTTCTATTGCTGTGGCTTCCTATGGAGGTCCACTTTTTCCAGGGAGTACGTAAAACAATCTTTTTGGGGTATAGGAGAACCGTAATAGACCTTGTACCTATAATTATTTTTTGAGAATGAAATTAAGCTTCATAAATATTTCATACATGGATTGATGGCAAAAATGATTTTTAGTGGCTACTTACCATACCTTTTTTTTTTAGTGATGTGGTATTTGATTAGAAGCTTAAAAGGCCACTGCTTCATGGAACAGCCATTCCTATTTTCAAAATGAGTCATACACCTTTTTTCTCAAAGCCTAAGTTATGGCAGGGCCGGGATTGCCTCTGCCAGGAAGTTAGTGTTGGGGTTCGGGGACTCTCGTCAGTCTCTGCCAATTAAAGACTCCTAATGGTATGGTCTCTTCTTTCTGCTCTGTAATTTTATATAAATAATAAAATGGTGCACCAAAACAATGAGAAAAACTGCATTTGTAGTGTCAAATTAACTACCTGACTTAAATGCTAAGTTCATATTTGAGAAGACTCAAGCACTGAAGAATTATCTAATTATTATGTTTATTTCATTTCATATAGGGTATAAGGGCTTTCTTTTTTCTGAAATAAGAGCCCTTCTTGAAAATCTCACCTGAGGCTGTGCATGGTGTCTCACGCCTATAATCCCAGCACTTTGGGAGACCAAGGTGAGCGGATCACCTGGGGTTGGGAGTTCAAGACCAGCCTGGCCAACATGGCGAAACCCCATCAGAATACAAAACCCCTTCAGAATACAAAAATTAGCCGGGCATGGTGGCACGTGTCTGTAATCCCAGCTACTTGGGAGGCTGAGGCATGAGAATCGCTTGAACCTGGGAGGTAGAGGTTGCAGTGAGCCGAGATTGCATCACTGCACTCTAGCCTGGGTCACAGAGTGAGACTGTCTGAAAAAAAAAAAAAAAGAAAAGAAAAGAAAAGAAAATTGCCTTGAGTGCAGACCACCGTACTTTTTACTTTATTTACTTCTATATTCTGCCTCTACTAAAAATATAAAATTAGCCGGGTGTGGTGGTGGGCACCTGTAATCCTAGTTTCCCGGAAGGCTGAGGCAGGAGAATCGCTTGTTCTCTGAGTTGTATAGCACATCAAGTGATGGAATACACCTCTAATATCATGGCATGTTTGTCTTTTGTTTAGTTTGCCTGATTTTAGTCTTGTGATGGATAAGATGTCACTTTACATCCCAGATTTGTAATTATGTGGTATACTTTAAATGACAGAGTGAAAGGTGAAAAGCGATGTCTCTTCTGATGATCATCTCTTCTCCTGACTCTTGCCACTTTCGGTGTGTATGTATCCTATAAACCCAGAGCGCATACACTCCCAAAGTTGTTCTTTGTGGATGTCACTTTTGACACCTTAAGAACCCAAAGACACATTCTTTTGGCAAAGAATAAAACACCTTCTTGCATATGGTAATAAGTACCTTTGTGCCATTCCAAATAAGCTTGCCAGCCAATTTAGATTTTATTTCTATCCTTAGATTATCCTAATGCTTCAGAAAAATAAGGGTTTAGTTCTTACTAGAAGAAATTGACTTCACTCTCAACTTGATATTTAAAATTACAGTTGTCAGCATTTGTCCTATCTGCTTGTTTTAAGGGACATAACAGTTAAAAGGACTTCACTTAATGCTGTATAAGTTAGTGATCTGAATAAAACTATTGGCAAAGGATCTCCACTCTATATTAAATACTGGAGATCATACAGGTCAAGCTTTCACAGTTCTAGTTGTGAAGCTTGTCTTCTGAATGTGGCAGCACTACATATCCTTATGTTTCAGAAGCTTTATTGTGATCCATGGTTTCAGATGCATATTTCAAATCCAGACATTTCACCTGGTAAGTAAGGCTTATCATACCTTTTTAAAAATATTAAATATTTTTTAAATAGTAGAGGCAGGGTCTTGCTGTGTTGCTCAGGCTGGTCTCAAACTTCTGGCCTCGAGCAGTCCTCCTTCCTTGGCCTCCCAAAAGTGCTAGGATTATAGGCATGAGCCACCTCACCTGGCCTTGTACCTTTTTATCAGAAAGATCCAACCTTGCTCTAAGTTTGTGTGAAAACAGTTTTGCTTTTGTTTTTAAACCAGAGGCACATAGATCTTTCCATCTTCTGTATAGGTCAGCATTACTTGTTTCTGTTAATCATACTATTTCAAAGTCCCCTGCCATTTTAAGGTGGGCTCTCCTGTAGAGGCTTGGGCATGAGAGTTAAGCCAGATACTGACTTTGTTTTCTATCTTTTGGGGTCTTGTTATTCTATGTGGTGGAAATGGTGGTTGTTTAATTGTGACTGCTTTAGACTTGAGTATCTGTTCATCAGTCCATTCATTCAACAAATAGTTTATGAGCTCCTACTGTGTGCAGGGTTCTTTGCCAGGGGCCTGCCAATGGTAAACAAAAACTTGACTTGGCTTCTGCCTTTCTAGAATATGTGGTCTGATGAGGAGAGAAGTATTAATCAAATACTTGCATACACAAAAAGTAAAATTAAAACCTTGGAAAGTGGTGCAAAAGAAAAGATTCATACTGCCACGAGAGATGGCTGACCTTGCCTGGTGAGGGGATTAGGAGGAGGAGGATCCCCTGGGGAAATGTTTGGTTTGAGTACTGAAGTACAAGTAGGAGTTAACCTAAGAAAGGTGGTGGACTTCAGGAATATATAGTAGATCCATCATGTGCAAAGGCTCTGTGGCAGGAGGAGGGAATTTTACATGTTTTCAAGAAATTGCAAGAAGGTCAAGGTGGCTGGAACCTAGAGAAAGGGTATATGTGTAGGGGGAGGGGTCAAGAAAAGGCTGATGATTTAGTCAGAGCCCAGACAGTACAGTGCCTTTTAAGTAATGTTAAGAATTTTTATCCTTATTCTAAGAGTAGCGAGAAGCCAGCGAAGGATTTTCAGCATATGATGGGAGATCACTGGTGTAGTGTAAAGAGCTTTTTAGGCCAGTTTCAAGACTATTAATAGTGTCCTTATGAGGCGTGAGTGTAGCCTGACTAGGGAATTAGGATTTTTAGGAACTCAAATGGATTTAGAGAATGAGGAAGAAGGCAACATGGAGGATGATGCCTGGGTTTGTAGCCTGCACAGCTGAATGAATGATAAAACCTAATTTTGGAAAAGGAATCTCAGGGTTTTGGCTTTTGTTAGAGGAATTCTTCTCTATACAGAACTTAAACTCTTTTGTGGTGATCTGTACTTTAATCATAATTCTGGATAATGGCCAGCTTTCTTTATTTGCCTCTGTTATTGTTGCCTTTATTATTTAATGAACTACTGGGCTCAGTTATCTGTGGAGGTTTGCCTTTTGTATGTGTTTTTTGAATGTTTGTAGAGTTTGGTTATTTTCTTAAAATGTTTTCTTATGAAATATAAAATACAATAATATTTGAAGTGTATACAAATTATGCAAATTAAGTGTATACAATTACGCAAATTAAAGAATAGTAATGAACTGAATATTCATGTAACTACCACTGATTTCTTTTCTTTTCTTTTCTTTTTTTTTTTAAAGAGACAGGGTCTCTGTCACCCAGGCTGGAGTGCAGTGATGTGATCATAGGTCACTGCAGCCTCAAACTCCTGAGCTCAAGTGATCCTGCCATCTCATCCTCCCGAGTAGTTAGGACTACAGGCACACCCAGCTAATTTTTTATTTTTTGTGGAGATAAGGTCTTGCTTTGTTACCCCACGCTGGTTGAACAACTGGGCTCAAGTGATCTTCCCATTTCAACCTCTCAAAGTGCTCAAAGTGGATCGATTATAGGCGTGAGCCACCATGCCTGGCCTCCAATCTTAAGAAATAGAATATCGCCAGTTTCCTAGAGATTCCCTATGGGACCAATCCCAATTGTATTAACTTCTGGTAACCACAACTCTAAATTTTATGTCAATCATTACTTTACTTTTCCATATAGTTTTACCATTCGTGCGTATATCTCAAGTTTAGTTTTTAGCTTTGTTTGCTTTTGGACTTTATGTAATGGAATCATGCTGTATGTATGGTTCTTCTATTGTTTCTTTTGATTTTAAAAAGATTTATCCATGATGATGCATAGAGTTGTAGATGGTTCTTTTCTGTCCTGCAGTGTACTATCCCATTGTCTGAATATAGTGCTGTTTGTTTGTCTGTTATTCTGTGGAACCACTAATAAATGGTTTCCAGTTTGGGCTATTAAGAAAATGCTGCTGCAGATATCACTGTACGTGTTTCATGGTGTACTTGTGCAACTTTTTGGTTAAGCCCTATACCTAGGAATGGAATTTCTGGGATTAGGGACAGTGTTATGTTAGCCTTTAATGGGCAGTGTCAAACTGTTTTTCCAAAGTGGTCATACCAATTTATTTCAACTTATACTTTAACCAGCAATGTATAAGAATTTTCCTGATTCCACCTTCATGCCAACTCTTATATGGTTTAAATTTTAAGATTTGACAATCTGAAGGGGTATGAAATAGTTTCTGTTGTAATTTTAATTTGCATTTTCCTAATTACTAGTGAAGCTGAGCATCTTTTCATGTATTTATGAGCCATTGGTGTTTCCTCTACTATGAAATGTCTGTCTATTGTATCCTCTGTTTTTCAATAGGACTTCCTTTCTTTTTGATTTGTAGGATTCTTCCAGTATTCTGGATACTAGTCCTTTATGGGTTAAATATGTTGCAAATATTTTCTTCCAGTTTATAGTTTATGTTTCAGTCTCCTTGTAGTGTTTTCATAAACAGAAGTTTTTAATCTCAATGCTGTAGAATTTCTCAATGTGTTCCTTTATGGGTGTGCTTTTGGTTCTCGTTTAAGAAAGTTTTTATGATTTGGATGTTATAGAGATATTCTCCTATAGTATCTGCTAAAATTTTTATTCTTTTGCATTTTGCATTTAAGTCCTTGGTCCACCTGGAATAGATTTTTTGTATGTTATGCAATAGGGGATCCAATTTCTTTTTTCCCATATGGATAACCATATCCTGGCTTCATTTATTAAATAGTCTATCCTTTCTTCATACATCCTGCAGTGCTCACTCTCATAAATCAAGTTAACATGTATGTGTGGATCTGTTTCTAGGTTGTCTGTTCAGCCCCACTGATTTACTTGTCTATCATGCGAGAGTGCCATACTTTCTTAATTACTGTAGCTTTATATCTTAGAATCAGCTTGTCAAGTTCCATGAAAAACATTTTGATTGGAATTGCTTTGAATCTGTTAATCAGTTTGGAGAGACTAAAACATTTTGTGTCTCTTTCCAATAATATGATATGACTCTCTAAGTTTTCTTTAGTGTCTTTCAATAAAATTTTATAATTTTTTTCCATTAAAGGCTTACTCATTTTTTTGTTCGATTTATTGCTTGATATAAATACTTTTTTAGAAAAATTACTTACAAACTGCCTGTTTAAAGTACAGTCATGCATTGCTTAATGATAGGGATACGTTCCGAGAAGTGTATCATTAGGCAGTTTTATTGTGTGAACATCATAGATTGCACTTACACAAACCTAGATGGCATAGGCTACTACACACCTAGGCTCTGTGGTGTAGCCTATTGCTTCTAGGCTACAAACCTGTACAGCATGTGACCATCCTGAATACTGTAGACAGTTGTAACACAGTGGTATTTGTATATCTCAACGTATCTAAATATGGAAAAGGTACAGTAAAATCAGAGTATTATACTCTTATGGGACCACCATATGTAGTTCATCATTGACCACAGCGTTGTTATGTGGCACATTAATGTATATAGAAATGTAATTCACTTTTTAAAATTGATTTCATATCCAGCTACCTTGTCAGACTCTACTATTAACTCTTATGTATCATTTCTGTCCAGTTTTCTATATAGGCAGTAGTAATGCAAGTAATGACAGTTTGGTTTCTTCCTTTTCAGTCTTTATATTCTTCATTTCTTTTTCTTTTTCATTTTGTTGCACTGGCCTAGGCCCTTCAGTACAATCCTGAATAGATATGGTGGTAATATATTTATCTTGTTCTTTATCTTTAAGAAAATGCTTTCAACATTTTACCATTAAATATGATATTTGCTTTTGTAGATAGGCTTTATCAAGAAAGATTCACGTTATTCTTATTTTGCATAGAGTTTTTTATTCTAAATAGTTTTGAATTTTATTGCATTTTTTCCTCATCTTTGGGATGATGTTAAAAATTTTCTTCTTTAATTTTTAATGTAATGAATGGCATGTGTAAAATTTCGAACAAATTCAGCCTTGCATTCCTGGGATAAACCTATCTTGATTATGATATATTATTTAAATATGATGCTGGATTTGGCTTGCAAACTCTGGGTGCCTACAATCAGGAAGAGGGTATGTATGGGAGGAGAGATTGGCCTATAATTTCCCATTGTTGTACTGTCCTTTCCTGAGAAAATGACTTAGCATTGCCTTTTCTGTTCTCTGAAACAGTGCATGTAATATTGAAATGATACATTCCTTGAACCTTCAGTAGCATTCACCAAAAAAAAAAAAAAAAAAAAAAAAAAAAAAAAAAAAAAAAGCCATTGTGGCTTGCTTTCTTTATGGGAAAATTCTTAACTATTTATTCAGATTTTCTGATTGTTATAGGACTATTCTGGTTCTTTATTTCTCTGAGTCAGTTTTGATAGGTTTTATTTTTCTAAAACTTTGTCCATTTCTTCTAAATTTTCAAACTTTCTGACATAGAGTTGTTTTTATTTGCTCTTATCTGTTTTCTCCATAGCATCTGTAATTGTTGTCTTTTACCTTTCTGATAATCGTGCTGTCTCTCTCTTTGTTTTTTTGTTTTTAAATTATTTTTGTAAGAAGGTATATTTGATTAGCTAATTTTTAAAAAATTATTTTATTTTATTTTTTATTTTTGGAGACAGTGTCTCATTCTGGTGCCCAGGCTGCAGTGCAGTGGCATGATCTCTGCTCACTGCAACCTCTGCTTCCCGGGTTCAAGCGATTCTCCTGTCTCAGCCTCCCGAATAGCTGGGATTACAGGTGCCCGCCACCATGCCCAGCTAATTTTTCTATTTTTAGTAGAGATGGGGTTTCACCATTTTGGTCAGGCTGGTCTCGAACTCCTTACTTCAGGTGATCCACCTGCCTCAGCCTCCCAAAGTGCTGGGATTACAGGCATGAGCCACTGTGCCCAGCCCATTTCACGCTCTTGATCCTCTCTATGTTTGTCTTCTATTTCATTACTTTTGCTTTTATCTGTATCATTTTATTTCTTCTACATTTTAGAAGTTTGTTAGATTCTGCATGTAGATGTTAGTAACTTGCTAACATTGACTCTTTCTTTATGTAAAACTAAATTTTCAAGTATCTGCTTTATATTCTTCTCACAGGTTTGGAAATATACTGAATTTTCATTACTGTTTCGTTCCACATATTTTCTGATTTTACTCATGAAATTTTGGAAATATTTTTCTCCTTTCCAAGCATATGGACTTTTATAGAAAAGTTTTTATTGTTGATTTCTAACTTAGTTGCATTTCTGCCAGAGAATTATATCATTGTTTAGAAATTTGTTGAGATTAATTTTATGTCTAGAATGGTGTCAGTTTTCATACACTTTTGGTTTTATTCTTAAAAGTAATGTTGATCTTTGAATTGTTAGCTGCTGTGTTGCATGTCTGTCCATTGGATGAAACTTGTTGGTTGGGCTGTTTGTTTTTTGTATCTTTACTGATATATTTTGTCTGTTTAATCTGTTCGTTTTGAATTGAAAGAGGTGTGTGAAAATCTCCTATGTTGTCAGTCTTGTCAGTTTCTTCCTGTAGACCTGTCAGTTTTTACTTTATATTTTGAGGCATGTTATTTGGTATTATTAGTTTATAATTGTCATATCTTCTTGGTAGGTTAAAATGTATCACTAATAATGCTTTTTGCCTTACCATCTATTTTGTCTGATAATAACATGGCTATCCCAGCTTTCTTTTGATTAGTATTGGCCTGGAATATCTTCTTGTCCTTGGAGGATTTAATTTTTGTGAACATCTCTTCAATAAACCTTTGATGACTGGCTTCCAGTAAATTCAAACCTAACTACAAAAATCTTACATTTTGTATATGTGAGAAATATGCTCTGAACATATGATGTAAAGCTGTGATGAATCAGTAATTTGGGAACCAGTTGTGACTTTAGATGTTTTTGGGTTTTTGGTCTTGTCGTTATGCAGGTTGACATGTTTGGGTTCTGTAAGTCATGTATTTCTGTCTTTGATTCCCTACTCCACATTGACTCAGTCAGCAGATCCTTTTAATTCTTCCTACACAATCCCTTTCATATAAATCACTCTTTTTGGTCTCACCACCTTTCTTTGAATTCAGGCCTTTATTTCCTCTTCTCTTGCCACAGTGTCCTCCCTGTTGTCCTTGCCACCACAGTCTCACTCCCCATCTTGTTTCTTTCCTGTAGTAATGCCAGTCTGACAGTTCTGAAATGCCATTTTGGATATGGCTGTCTTCCTGGAAGTTCTTTTTTTTCTTTTTTTTTTTTTTTTAAGCTGTCTTTATGAGGTCTTTCTGAACGCTCTGATCACTCCGATTTTGGTGATGGGGATTTCACTCGTCTACCACTGCTACTGTGAGATAGGCTGAGGGATGTACTGTGTCGTCTTTTCCTTTCCTTCCTTGTTGGAGTATACTCATTTTTTTCCTTCTTTGGAGCTAGATTCCAATTTTTCTTTATCTTTCTTGTCCCTTTCTCTTTCTTGTTTCTTTCTCATTCTCCTTCTAACTCTTTCTCTCGTTGAAGATGTTTATCTCTGTAGTGTTCTACTTGCTCCTGAAAACTGTGGACTGGTTTTTTAGGTCTTTTTCCAAAATTCCAGCTCATCCTGAAAATTCATAACTTTGAGCTCAATTTCACGAAGTTTGGCTTGTTTTTCCTCACTCATTTCCAAGCACTTAGAGAACTCGGACTCAGTTATTTCTTCTTTGATTGGATTAGAGTACAGATCATGTTCTTCAGATTTGGAACTTTGAGTATCTTCTTCATCTTCACTTTCTTCTTCTTGATTTTGATTTTGTTTTTCTTCCAATTCTTCCTGCTGGTCAAATAACTCCCATTTAGAAGTTGTAACAGCCTGTGCTTCCAATTCACATTTGTCCACAGCTTCCCATTTTGATGGGGCAACTTTAAATATAGGCTCATTCTTCTTTGAGTTTTCAGTTGCATCCAAAGGCACTCCATCAAGATCATCATCAGGACTTTTTATAGGGATTCCATCAAGATCATCCACGGGAGTAGCATCAATAGGAATTCCATCTACATCTTCCAGAGGTGCACCATCAAGCTCTTCCTCAATGGAAGCACCATCAAGATTGTCTAGTACATCTTCTGTTTCCTTTTCTACAATAATATATACAAGTCCTAAGAAAATATTTTTTAGTTTAATCAAAAATGGTTCTGGATAAATTGCCCAATCTTCCCATGCTCTAAAGCTTAGGTTGTGTATGACTTGTCATATCACTGTCTGAGGGTCCAGATGCATCTGTATGTGCATTTGAAGATCCAGATGAATGAACATCTGACAATTTCGTCTTTGAACTGGTCTCCTCAGAAGTTCTTGATGGTTTGCCTGCAGGACAAAAGCCTAAATGCCTGGGCTGAGTTGGATTCCACACCGTCTGCATCTTTCTCCTCATCTTCTAGGCTTAATCTCTCATTCTTGCTGATCAGGCACCCTCCTTCTCCTGCCAAGTAGATGAACTCACTATTTCCCAAATTTGCCATAAACTGCAGCTTTTTTTTTTTTTGCTTTGGCACATTCCATTTTCTCTACCATATTTGTTACATTTTGCTTTAAGCTTTCTCTAACGAACCCAACTAAATCATCTCTGCATTGTAAGACTTCAGGTTAACACTGACATCACTCCTCTTGATGATGACTGTCTGTGATGCAGCCAGTCATAGAACTGAAAATTCTTGCAAACTCTTCTCTTTTATAAGCCTTTATTTTGTGGATTAATTCCCCCCTGCACTGTCGCTGCTGTGTGATTGCTTAGTCTTGGCATGGCTGACTCTGATACCCGCAAATTCACTCATAAATGAGAACCCTCCTACTCTGAAGCAGGCTAGAGGGCTTAAAAGTTGTCCTTTAAATCTAATTGAAATCTGCTTTCTTCACATTAATTTCAATTCTGGACCCATATAGAGTAAGTTCTCTTTTCAAATGTCTGCCTTCAGCTATCTGGAGGATTAC
Organism: Pongo pygmaeus; assembly: GCF_028885625.2. Taxonomy (NCBI): domain Eukaryota; kingdom Metazoa; phylum Chordata; class Mammalia; order Primates; family Hominidae; genus Pongo; species Pongo pygmaeus. The sequence continues at coordinate 80,632,536 of NC_085930.1, forward strand.
TGTTGTATCCCTTCTCAGTCTTCCAGATCAACCTCTTCTGCCTTAAATTATTCTTATAGGTCCAAATTTCCAACTCTTTGTCCATCTTGGTCTCTTTTTGGGCAGACTACTTTGTCAGTGTCCCTCAACCCCTCCCTTTATTTATTTTTTTGGTCCAGACCCTTTTAAAGTATCCTCCAGTTTAAATATAATACTTCAGGTTTGACCAGAGAGAAGCAATTGCTTTTGGTTTTTGTGAATATTACTTCGTCAGTCATCTACTTATCACTGGAAACCTTAACTCACTATATTCTTAGTTTATGACTAGCTGAAACTCTTCATATTCTTCTTTAAGTATAATTCCTCTTCTTTGCTAGCTAGTTCACAATCTTTGCATTTGTCCCTGTTTAGTTTCACCTTGTTAGATTTGGCATATCCCATCCACCCGTTACGAACTTTTTGGAACTGGAATCTGTCACCTAGGTTATTTCCTGATCTTTGTCACCTTTGTAACACTGTTTATAAACTTGACTCCTGAAATCTAATGAGCAGTCATTTTTTGGAGCAACCACAAGGTTAGGCGCTGTGGAACTAAAGAAGAATTAGATACGGCTTCTGGCCTTAAGGAATCAGAATGAGCATTCTCTGTTTTCACCTAAGACAGTGAGTAGAATGTTGAATGCAGAAGGCTGAGGTCAGAACTTTGTACTCTTCCACTAGATACCTTCTTTCAGGTTGAAATCAGTCTGACCTCTAAGGTCAAATATCAGTCTAGACAACTGTATAATCATACACCCATACTCTGTATTTTGCCCATAAAGAGACCGCAGGAGATTGTCATATGTTTTGTTAGAGTCCAGACACAATCTTTGCACAGGGTTCCCAGGTGCGGGCTAGTCCAAGGGATGGCATCAGTTTGTGAATCCATAGTAACTTCTGGGGATCACCTACTTCATCTCTTATCTGCCTATATGCAGTTCACATATTTTGAGTTCATGGTCTATGGTTTCATCACTTTCCTCCTTCTTTTTAAAAGTTAAGGAAGACACATTTGCCTCTTTCCTGTCTTCTGTGTGGATATTCGAGGCTAGATATATTGTTCTGATTCCCTCTTCAGTTATTCTGTGATCAGCAGAACACCTTTGTCATTAGTATTAATCTATATCACAGTTTTTGCCTTCTATAATACTAGATATCATCTTGTACTTTCTGGGCATTTTTCTTCTTTCCTTATCATTCTTAGTTTATTGAACAAACTGACAGCCCTTGGTGAAACTGGCAAAAGCAAACTCCTTCCTGGAACTTCTGAGATGTAGTCTGGCTCAAACCAGGCCCTGATCGTTCTGTCATCTTAAGCCATGGTCCACAAAGCCAAATCCTGTTTCTGATTTGGGAAGGCTGAGGTCAGAAAGCTGTCCCCTGCCATTAGAAATGTAGCGAGGCCATAGAGTATTATGGTTAAGAGTATGGGCTCTGGAGCCAGCTGGCAGCTTCAGATCTCTGCTCTGTCTGTATGGCCTTGGACAAGCCATTTAAACTCCCTGTGCTTCTGCTATCCATAAAATGGGGGAGAATTAGGAAAATTAGATGAGCTAACACATGCAATTTGTTTAGAACATGCTAACACAGAGTAAGTGGTCAATAATATTTGCTAAGAACAAAGCTCCATTGATGCAATGCTTGTTTAACAATAGCATTGGCTGAATCAGGCAATCAGTCCATAACAATAATAGCTAGCATTTATCAAGGGCTTACTGCATACCAGGCATTGTGCTAAGTGCTTTATAGAGATTATCTCTCTTGATGATCTCACAAGCCCCATATGAATTTGGGTTATGTCCTCATTTTGTTATCACCCCAGGTTACAATTAGGGAAACTGAGGCTCAGAGAGATTAAGTTAACCCAGAGCTGCGTGACTTCAGAGCCTGAGCTCTTCACCTCCTTGCTGTGGTCAGTCAGTTGTTTGCTGACTTCAGAACACATGACCCCTGATAAACACAGGACATTTTCTTGGTGAAGTAGCCCATGTGGTCTCTGTTATGGAGCATTTAGTCTGGTTGTAGAGACAAGACAAGATTTGCAGAGGGCAGAATTAGAAGGCTGCTGAGCAAACCCTGGCCCCGTTGCAAGAGACATAGTGTTTCAAAGAAGGGGAGGCCAGGCTGGTCTGCAAGGCTTAGTGGAGTAGAAGTCTTGAACAGGGAACTAAAGATGGGTGAGATCTGACCAGGCACAGAAAGAAAGGGGGAAGATGTGCTAGGCAGGGATGCAACTTGAGGCAAATCGCAAAGTAAAAATAATTGTTCTGGGTCTGGAAGCAGTGATAAACCAGTCACATTAGTGTAGCAGGTATGTATTGAGATATACAGACTATGTTAGGGAATTGGGGAGATGGAACTAAGTCTGCGGATGTAGAAGTTGCAAGCTAGTGACCCTTGGGTCACTTTTGGCTCTCAGTGAGTTTTTAAAGACTTTAAATTGGTTGTCAACACTTAAAAATTGGAAGATTTTGTGTAAAAGTCTGGATTTACAGCTGCTCTTGAAATAACGGAAGTTCTGGCAGTTGCTGGGCCCACATCCCCACATGGTAACAATTGGCTAGAGCTGGGGCCAGCTGTCTCCATTATGTGGGACAAGTGCTCTCCATTCTGCCACAGACCCCCACCTGCCTGCTAGACTCCATCTGTTTGGCTTCTAGGGGCAGCAGTTTGTGGCCTTGGCCTAACGTATAAGGGCTCTGTTACTGGATCAAAGGACCTGCACTTTTTTCCTGCCAAACTGCAGGTCCCATGCAAGCAGGAGCCATGTTTTTCTTGTGCACTGCTGTATAGCTGGGTCCTAGCAAAATGCCCAGCAAATACTGGCCACTCAATAAATGTGGCACCTGGATGGCAGCAGTGACCGTATTATAGTGGAATCAATTTTGGAAGCTGCAGCGGAGTTCTAGAATGCTTAGGGGAAAACATACCGGGGGCACACACCATTCGACCTGGTGGCTCATGTTGAACCCTGTTGTAAAGGCACACTGTGGATGACCGTTAAGCAGCAAATAGGCTGCTTATAAAGCAGAGAACAATCTGTGTTTGTGTCGAGGAAAAAACTGCTGGCCATGCAGTGCTCTGTTTCCAACTCCTCTCACTGACATGGATAGCAGCCCTGTTGTTGTTTTCTTCTTTGGACACGTACTAAACAATAGGAATAGAAAATGCATAAGTAAGGCTTATGGCACATACTTATTTGCCTCACTCAGCAGGGCAACAGCATGACAAAGATCACAGCCACAGCTCTGGGCTCTGTGTGTTTTAGCAAAAACCTGTGAAACCGAGTTGCTTTTGACTAGGGATGTGATCTTTCTTCCTAGATGCTGATGGCAGCTCTTCTCCACAGTTTAGCCTGTGTTCTTATTTTGTTTATTTATTTATTTCCCTTTCTTCTGCACTTGGTATTCCTCCAGGCTCCATCTGAATGTGCCTTGCCATCGGGAGCACTAGGAAAGAAGAAAGTCAAACTGCTTCTCCCTCAGGCTCAAGCTTTGGAAAATCAAAGCCGAGCAGAGGCAGCTCTTCTCTGCCTGCAGCAGGGTCAGCGATTTGTGTAGTGTTTTCCCTGTCGGCTTATCTCTGCTGATTTCTTCTGTTTTTGAGCAAGGGAATGAAGAGTTGTATCATTGCTGCTGCCTTTTTAAGCAGGTGGGATCTGCAGCTGTGATCACAGCCAAGCTCTGTGCTCCCTGCTGACAGCATTCCCTGCTTTTTTGTAAACTGCTCCTTCTAGGGCTGGATTTGTCTCAGTGGAATGAAGTGGCTCCAAGAAAAAAAACCACCCAGACTCCCTGACAAGGAATGAAAGGAGCAAAGCACTTATATCTCCCGCCCCACGCAGGAAGCATTTTGATAGCATCGTTTGAATCAAACCATAATTAGGCTTTTGCATCCAGTTCTTGTAGGAACATGAAATGCTAGGCAGCCAACAGGTTTGGTTCTGGCAACCACCTAACCATGGAGGATTAAGTTGTATTGTGTATTCCTATATTTAGTAAAATAGTATCTCAGAGACCCTTTTTCATTCTTATTTTTAGTAATCAGTAATTTTTGTAGCTAGTAATTTGGGTCTGATTGGGACATGTTGGCAACTCTTCAGTTCTAATTATAGAAGAGTTTTTGCCAGTAAGTCTTGAGGACAGAGTGAATGTAGGATTTTAAAAAGGTATCCAGCAAATTAGTTGAGTCCTAATTGTTGAGGGTCGTGATCACTATAATAGAATATATGAGATTAATTGTAGCTCCCTACCTGGTAAAACTATTCTAGGAGACTTAATTTGCATAAACATTTTGTCAAGGACTGGGCCCAGTGACATAGGACAGATTCTTCACTGGTTCTGCTGGCAAATGTCGTCCTCCAGCATCTTGTTCAACTTGTATGTCGGTAATCAACTCTTTAGTTACCCAGATGGTGTCCCTGCTTCAGAGCACAGCATAGTGCATAGTGGGTCTGCACATGAGGAGCTCTGGCTAATCAGGGATGAACCCTCTGTCATGGGGCAAGTTTTTGCTTCTGAACATTGGTGGAATATGGAGAATTGAACCTGCTTATGTTTCTGATGAAAGGATCGATGGGGTCGTACATATGAAAGCAATTGGAACATATGAAAGCATATGGAAACCTTCAAGTCTGATGCCATGTGGAGGATTAGTGCTTGGGTTTGTGGCTAGCCCTGTGGTATACCTATGCCGCTGAAGTCTCTAGGCTTCATCTTTGTCAAACAAATTAGGGCTTTAGATTAGATCTGTGTGGTCTGATTTGGTATTCATTGACACATGTGGCTATTTTCATTTAAATTAGTTCAAATTAAATACAATTTAAGGTATAGTTCTTCAGTCACGCTGACATTCTGAATGCCCGACAGCCACATGGGGTTAGCGGCCACCGTATTGGACAGCACGTTTCCATCATCATGTGAAGCCCGCTGGACAACCTGGACTCAGTTATCTAGCAGGTTTCCTCCAGCTGGGGATTGATTAGACTTCAATAAAATGGCTCATGAAGTCCTTAAAAGAGGCCTGTGCTTTCAGTTCCCCCCTCCCTTCACCGGCAGACCTGCACCAGGGGCTTGGATGTGCTGAAATCTTTCCTCCTTGTTTGCCTGGTGTCTGAGGCATGAGCCCTTCCTGTGATACCTTCTGCAGTGAGTTTCTTAGAAGAGGTAAGTTGTAGAATGACACATTCCTGAGCCCTCAAATAGTTTTATCTTGTTTACATAAAATTCTGACTTGGACAGAATTTTCCTTCTCTTTTATTAAACCTCTAGGTCTTCCTTTTCAAGAACAAGATGACCTGTGGTCATTTTCTGTGTACATGGGACAGCTTAGGCTCAGGGTCGGGCTAAGGCAGCAGTGGTGTAGTATGAACTTGGGCAGCAGATGAGGCTTTGGAGGTGCAGGTTGGCCCACAGAGGTGGATGGATGGTACAAGAACTATGGTTTAGAGATGGATACATGATCTGGAGACTAGCAATTAGCTATGTCAGAATCGACATCCAGATGGCTTTTAGAACTGGGAGCAGGGGATCGTTGTGAGTGTCTTACACTAAGCTTAATAGACTGGAGGTTCAAGCTGAGAAGAGGTGGAATAGCTGAAAACAGGAATAAGCTAGGTCCCACAGTTTAGGCTGTTCAGTGATGTATAGGGTCCCCAAGGTCACCTTTCAGTGAGGCCTTCCCTAAATACTCATAAAAAATTGAACACCCCCTGGCCCAAGTGCTCCCTGGCTACCTTTTGAGTTCTGTTTTGTTTTTTCATGGCACTTATATCATCTAGCACACTATATTTTACTTACTTTTTATTATCTATTATTATTTTAGTATTTATTATCTTTTCTTACACAAGAATATAAGCTCCATGAGCACAGGAATTGGTCTGTTTTGTTCAGGGCTTGAACACATAGTACTTTCAGGTATTTATTTGGCCAGGCACGGTGGCTCATGCCTGTAATCCTAGAACTTTGGGAGGCCAAGGCAGGCAGATCACCTGAGGTCAGGAGCTCAAGACCAACCTGGCCAACATGGCGAAACCCCGTCTCTACTAAAATACAAAAATTAGCTGGATGTAGTGGCACGTGCCTGTAATCCCAGCCACTCAGGAGGCTGGGGCACAAGAACTGCCTGAATCTGGGAGGCGGAGGTTGCAGTGAGCCGAGATTGCACCACTGCACTCCAGCCTGGGTGACAGAGTGAGACTGTCTCAAAAAAAAAAAAAAAATAAATAAATATATATATATATATATATATATATATATATATATATATAAAAATATAAATCATGTGAATCTGGGAGGCGGAGGTTGCAGTGTGCTGAGATCGTGCCACTGCATTCCAGCCTGGAAACAGAAGGAAACTCTGTCTTTAAAAAAAAAAAAAAAACAATGAATGAGGGAAAAATGCAGCCCTGATGCACTTTCAGTGCAGTTTGGAGGCAGAGCTACTCTTGGGAGGCTAGTGCCATAGAAGGAAGTAACGGGTAGAGGTCTGAGGAGACAGGCAAGTGGTGGCATCTGAATGGACAGAAATGGTTCGGGGCAGGCATGTGGATCCTGGCTTCAGGCAAGGTCCCTATGAAAGTTGAAGATCTTGTACAAGAAGATAGCTAATGGGCAGAAAGCCCAGCTTTGTAGAGTCAGGGTTTTGAGATAAAATGTTTCTGAGTCTGGGCCTCAGAATCAGTCTGACCTAGAAGGGGAGCTAAGGAAAGAACTCTTGAGCCATGGAACCATTAGAGTAGGGCCCCATGCATCTTTTTACTTAAAGCCAAGATTGGTGAGTAAATGCAAGGTGGAGATTCATCCTCATGCTCTGGGTGCAAGAGGGATGGGACAGAGTCGGGCTGCCCTGTACACAATGTGTGAAGTCAGCAATGCCTCACCACAACAGTTGACCCAGGAACAGGGGGAACCTCCTACCATTCCCATCCCACGGTTTGATCAGATCCAAGAGTCCACAATATTGAGAGTGAATGAAAAGTGTCAGCTGGTAATAATGACTTCAACATAGTCACAACTCTCTGGGGCGTTCCAAACAACATGGTGCATATGTATTACCTGGGAGTCTTGTTAAAAAGACTCCTATTCAGAGACCTGGGTTAGGGGCTGAGATTCTGCATTTCTAAGAAGTTCCAAGATGATGCTGCTGCTCCTGGTCCAGGGTTATGCTTTCAGAAGCAAGGCTTTATCAAGGAAAGGAACTAAATATTAGCCATTGAAGTCAATTGCCTTTATTAAAAGTATTTTAAAATTCTCCTTAGATAGTCTAGGGGCTGTCATTTAAGGGTATTCTGGTAGACAGATGCTTTTCACTTCGGTTTAGTTTTTGAGAGAGTATAAGCAAGCATAAAATACACTTTCCCAAGTTTGATTTTCTATAGAGGACCACTTGTCAGAACTGCTGTCAAGTCTGGCTTTCAGATCCCATGTTTCCTGAGGCAGTTGTTGAATACTTCAGACCTTAGTAGTCTGGGCACCGTGGCTCATGCAAATAATCTAGCACTCTGGGAGGCCGAGGCAGGAGGATCACTTCAGCCTAGGAGTTCTAGGCTGCCATCAGCTGTGATTGCGCCACTGCACTCCACCTCTTCTACTTGTAAGTAAGTGGTTCTGCATAGTGTGGTATGTGGGCACTGGGCAGGGTGTGGTATATATGCGCCAAGCCACAGATCACGCCGGATGAAGTTTGGAAGTTTGTTCTTGTGATGTGGTTGAGGTGGAGGCACGTAACTCACTCTGAAGGCTTCCTGTGCTTTTGTAAAAATTACTCCCCTAGGAGTTTTCATGGGAATAAAAAGAAGACCCCAAACCATGGACATTTTGAAATTTGTATTCTGATAGTCAGGGTCCGGTGTAAATAGATGATCTTACATGCATCTCTCCTGCCTACCACATTCCCAGATAGAATATATAGTCCTGTGGATTGCGGTCGGTAAGTCCTTGCAGTCCTAGGATGTGGCCCTGTACCAGGGCCTGTGCTGTGATTCCACAGCTCTTATGTCATTAAACCTTTCCTACTTTTCTCCTCATAGTCCTTACAAAAGTTTCATTTTAGATAACTCTTTTTCTAGAACCTCTCTGCTTCTATTCTCTCTTCCCCTTCCCTCCTTCCAAGCCTGAAATGGCTGCCCCTTCTCTCTGCTCATGGCCAGTACTCAATTCTTGCTGTTTGAGGTGGTTGTGGTCTATAAAGTCACTGTGAACACTGAATTAGTGAATTCTGAACCATTGTTCCCAGGGGAAATACAGGTTAGGTTCCTGTGAGTCTCTGGTCACAATACTTAACCTTGTTTTATGTGTTTCTGTTTAAAGTCACCTTATTTAATATATATTGTCAATTCATTAATATTGAACCCACAGCCAATAGTACTAGAACTCATGCCTGAACAAAGCGATCTCGGTCAGGCACATCTCAGCCTCCTTCCACTTAGGAACACTGGACAGCCTTTCAGCATTACGCTTAGGGGCCGCTTTAAAAATGAAATCACCGACAAAAAGCGCAAAAATGAGAAAAACACGGCATTAAGTAGGCCACGTAAAGGAGCCTTGTGTAGAGTGTTAGAGCTGAGACAAGAAGTCAGAATCATCACCTCGTAGGACCTCAGCTGGAAATGTGCGTTGGGAAACTCGAAAATTTCTCCTTCCTGTGTATGTCCTCAAAGGACCACAAAAGCACTGTAAATATTGACTTGGAGGGGGGGGGGGTTACAATTAAATTTTACTGAGTAGCTAAATTCACAGATACGGAGTTTGTGAGTAATGAGGTTTCTTATAGGCAATTTCACAAGGTAAAGTTGGTAGAGGGACCAACACAGTAGGGCAAAAAGGAAGAAAAAGGTACTCCTTTTTTTGTCAAAGAATTTGATATTTGAAAAAATTTAAAAAGCATTGAAATAGTCAGCCTGGGAAGAATTAGGACTTTGGCAGACTTTCCCCCTTTATTTTAAAATACAGAATAGTTTTCATTTAGAATTATATGTGCAAAGAAACTGTCTTCTGAGTGCCTGCCCAGGGCATCATATCCCCATCCTTCTCATAGACTTACTGCACTGTGGAATTGTGGCTTGCCCCTTGCCCACCACACAATGATATTATATGATGTTTTAGGTCAAATACTGTGTTTTGTATTCCCCATTGGATCCACTAACCCTAGCACATAGTTGGTGGTCAGTAAGTATTTGTGGAAAGACTGACTTGGACTTTGGGTGTTTGAGCTGAAAAGCTGCAGTTCAGTCTGATTGCTTCTGGTCCTGGTCCACAACACCTTATCCACAATTCTGAAATCCAGAAAGTTCTGAAAACAAAAGTATTTCCAGGGCATTGGCATGGAACCTGACTGACATGAACTTGTTTGGTCGCTTGAGCTATTTACAATCTTGGAGTGACTAGTCATACATTTCCATTCAGAAATATCAGGGTATTTGCTTAAAAGATGTTGCCGAGAGTGCTGGGCAATATATGACATATGTCATTAATTTCTACCTTTCTAAAATGCAAAAAAAAAAAAAAAAAAAATCAGAATTTTGAAACCTGGCTAGGTCCAAGGGCTTCAGATAAGGCACTGTTGACCTGTGGTAAAATTTAGGGATTTTCTGTAGAAATTTTATTTGAGGAAATTGAAAGTTTATGAGAGAATTAGCTAGAGGCATAAATGATTGTAGTCTCTGGCTGGTGAGAGTAAAATTAAGTGACAAAATTTGATGGCATAACTCCTGAAAGTTACATGTAGAGTCAAAAGCCCCTGGGTGCTGAGAACACTTCTCTTATTATGAATAGGAGGCTTGAACAATGAAAGCAGAGGATTGGATTAATCTTAAATTTCCTTATAAATACAAAGAAATACATACTTTGAGTGTACCCTATTGGCCGACGTGGTGGCTCACGCCCAGCACTTAGGGAGGCTGAGGCGGGTGTGTTGCTTGAGGCCAGGAGTTTAAGACTAGCTTGGGCAACATAGCAAGACCTCATCTACAAAGAAAAAAGAGTCTATCATATATATCTACATTTGCATGTGTCAACAGGTACATGAGTAGAGTTTAATAGAAAAAGTGATCCAACAAGGTCAGGAGTTCGAGGCCAGCCTGGCCAATATGGTGAAACCCCCGTCTCTACTAAAAATACAAAAATTAGCCAGGCGTGGTGGCACATGCCTGTGGTCCCAGCTGCTCGGGAGGCTGAGGCAGAGGAGTTGCTTGAACCTGGGAGGCAGAGGTTGCGGTGAGCCGAGATTGCGCCATTGCACTCCAGCCTGGTCAACAGAGCGAGACTCCGTCTCAAAAAAAAAAAAGAAAGAAAGAAAAAAGAAAAAGCAATCCAAAGTGCCAAAAATTGAAGCAAAACAAGCCTGAGCAGTGCTGAGGTCTACCAGAGAAACTCCCCCACCCCCCTTTCCTTAACAGTCACAACGAATGAAGCACCTGAGGACTTGACAGAGTTGTCTTTTCATACCCCCCCCCAGGGGGAAGGGTTTCTTTTTTTATTGTGTACCTTTTACTTGTAATTATAGACATAGAATGGGGGCCTATTATGCCCATTTTTTAAAGCTATTTTGATTTTTTTTGTTTTTGTTCTTTTTTTTTTTTTTTGAGACAGGGTCTCTGTCGCCTAGGCTGGAGTGCAGCGGCTCAACCACGGCTTACTGCAGCCTCAACCTCCTAGGCGCAAATGATTCTCCCAACTCAGCCTCTTGAGTAGCTGGGACTACAGGTGCACACCACCATGTTCAACTAATTTTTAAATTTTTTGTAGAGATGGGATCTCACTATGTTGCTGGTCTCAAAATCCTGGGCTCAGGTGGTCCTCCTACCTCAGCCTCCCAAAGTGCTGGGATTACAGGCCTGAGCCACCACATGCAGCCTGTTTTGAGAAAGTAAGCTTTACTCCACAGTATACAACTTAGAAAAAATTGTTCACCTTAAGTTAAATGTTTATACTGGTGGCATAAAGTTTCTTGGTAGCTCATGTTCAGATTTTTTATTGGATAAGATGAAGTATTAGATAGGCTTGGAAGTAAAGTAAAAATAATGGAAATTCTTGTTTTATACTTAGCCCAGAAAGTACTAAAGTTGGTCTGTAGGCCAGAAGTCTTGGGGGAAAAATGCCTATAAAATGATATTGGAAATGACCCATAGACAGTGCTTTACTCATACCTCAGGAACAACCTCAGTAGCAATGAACCGTGCATGTACTTGTGCCAAGAAGAACCCTCTCTGTGTGTAGTGTGCACATTGAAAGAGATAGCTAATGGATCTTTCACTAGGCATAGTTTTGAAATTCTTTTTGTGTTTGGTAGAGTGCTCCATGCCTTATAAAAGGAAGTTTGAGATGAGGGTGCAGTACTGGTGGTCCTGACAGTTTTCAAGGGGAAATGGGAGCCATCCTGAGATCCTGTCCACCCTCAGGACTGTCCTCCCCTCTCTCTGGCTTGAGACTTCTTTCCAGGACTCAAGGAATTTTTAAGTTAATTTTTATTGTATATGTAGATTATAAGTATACAAATAATGAATTCTCATAAAGGAAAACACCATGTAACAACCACCCCAGTCAAGAAATGTGCCTTAAAGACACTCCAGGGGCCCCTTCGTGCACACCCTACCTGTGACCACTGTCCTGAATTCTGTCATTAGCCACTGGCTTTGCCTGATTTTGAACTTTGTATAATTGAGGTAATAAATACAGTACATACTCTTTTGTGTGTGGCTTCATTCATTCAGCATTATTTTTGGAGCAATCTGACTCTCAACATCAATTCCTAAAAGTGTCTTTAGGGTACCTTAAAAAAAATCTCCCAATAAATTGGCCTGAGAGCATTATACCCTAAAAAGGAATGCAGCAAGTAATATAACTCTGTGTGTGAGTGGGGTTGCTGGGGAAGGTTGGATATTGAGTGAATTACAGATGGGCACGTTTCCTGAGCACTTTCCTGTTGGTCTTTGCTGATCAGACCTAAGACCCAGCCATCAGGACTCCCTGCCACCCCCAGTGCAGCCCTCTCTGTTCCAACAAGGACCTGCATTCAGAAGGATCTCTTGAATGCTGAATGCTACAGCTCCTAGGCCTGGCTCTCCTACAGAAGAGACACAAGTTAAATAGCTGTTCTTATTAAGTCAGTGAGCTATCCTGATTGGCACAGCGTGGGGTTGTTTGTTTAGGACTGTGGGACAGTACAGCAGCTCTTCCCGAGAGATGGACACTCCATGTTGTGACTGGCGCTGTCCTGTGCCTCTGTGCCATAACGGTGCCCTCTTGTGTTCATCCCTGCTTTCTCTGTAGGAAAACAAGGGTTACAGACACTCTTTTAGAGAGCATATTAACCATGGTTCAGAGTGACTGAGAAGAGGCAGAGCTTTTGTGATATGTCAGTCATTTAATAATTCCAGAAAACTCAAACTGAGCCAGCGGGCAATGCATTACTTTCATTCATTTTGTAGAATAGGATTGGCATTAAGAAACCATAGAATGGTTCTGGGTTAACTAGTTCATGCCATTGTGGCATGCATTTAAGAAGACATTTTGGCCAGGCGCAGTGGTTCACGTCTATAATCCCAGCACTTTAGGAGGCCAAGGTGGGCAGATCACGAGGTCAGGAGTTCGAGTCCAGTCTGGCCAACATGGTGAAACCCTATCTCTACGAAAAATACAAAAAAAATTAGCCGGGCATGGTGGTGTGCCTCTGTAATCCCAGCTACTTGGGAGGCTGAGGTAGGAGAATCGCGTGAACCCGGGAGGCGGAGCTTGCAGTGAGCGGAGATCGCGCCACTGCACTCCAGCCTGGGTGACAGTAAGATACCCCGTCTCAAAAACAAAAAAGAAGACATTTCATTGCATATTGTAACAGTGACTGCATAAATATTTTGAATTTTCGAAGTTTTTGCCTCCCATTATATTGTGAAGACCTGCATGCTTCTGCTTCTGCATAACGCAGTCAACACACCAACACTTGAGTAGTTTCTTGTCTCAGTACTGTGAAAGCAGTATAGCACACATACTTTACATTTTGTAGCCAAAGAAAAATTAGCATTTAGAACAAACATCCAAAGAAAACATATGAAGTCACTTGACCTTGTCTTTTTTCTGAGTATGCCAGGAAATTTTGAAAGCAGTTATTTTTTATTCTGCTCTCAAAATGGGACAGTGAAGTTAAAGGAGATACCATTTGAAAATTTAGCCAGGACTTCCACTTCCTTACACCTCAGAACTCTCCTCAAATGTCAAGCTCATAATAGTGAATGTCAGTATAAGAGGTTGGAGGGCGAAGGGCAGAGCCACCCAGCTGGTGGTCCAGGACACCCCAAGTAGGCTTCAAGTGAGTGTACATATTGCCCCTCAGCCCTCGGGATGGCAGATAGGAAGTGGGCCAGCCTGGTGAGTTTACCCAGTGCGCCATGCTGGATAGGGACAGTTTTCTGTGTGTTCCGTGATATGAAACACCTTGGGTAGCATTGCTTTAACTAGACTGCTTTTGCAAGGCTCTCTGAGAGCATTTTAGTTGAATTGTGAAAGACGAGGAACCAGCATGGGAAGACTTGTGGAAGAGCATTCCAGAAAGAAGGGAACAAGTACAAAGGCTGTTCAAGAATTTGTTGGTGTGTCCTTGGGACAGAGAGAGGGCAGTTAGGGGAGTTATCGCTCAGTGACCTGGATGGGAATCGTGGGAGAGCCAGAGTGGTGGGGGCCAGGTCTTACACAGCCTTTTCTTAAGTGGGGAGTTTGAATTTTATTCTGAGTGTTTGGGAAGTCATTGCAGGTTTGTAACAGGGGTACATTGTGATCATAGTGTAAAAGCATAGCATTTTGGGCTTGGAGGGGAATTAGAAACAAACTAATCTATTCCCCTCATGTTATTACGCAAAGAAAACTTTTCTGTGCTTTGCTGTTGTTATTTTTAGTGGAGTCTTTTTTTTTTCCATTTGTAAACTCAGGAACATACTATGCAATGCTTTCTAATTTCTGTTCTGCTGTAAAGATCTTCATCACTGATGTTCTTCTATATTCATTTCCTAAGGCTGCTGTAACAAATTACCACAGACTGGGTGGCTTAAAACCACAGACCTTTATTCCTTGCATTCCTAGAGGCTAGAATTCCAAAATCAAGGTGTCATTTGGGTTGGTTCCTTCTGCGAACTCTGCAGGAGAATCTGTTCCATGCCTCTCTGCTGGCTTCAGCAGTTGCTGGCAACCCTAGACGTCCCCTGGCATATGAACACATCACACCAGTCTCTGCCTCTATCTTCACATGGCATTCTCTGTGTCCCTGTGTCTTTACATTGTGTTTTTTATGAGGACACCAGTTGGTGGACTGAGGGCCTTCCCTAATCCGGTATGACTTAATCTTGATTACATCTGCAAAGACCCTGTTTCCAAAACAGGTGACATTCACAGCTTCCAGGGCTTAGGACATCAACACATCTTTGTCAGGGACACAGTTCAACCCACAGTATCTTCCTTCTACCACCAACTTTATAGTGATACCTTCTCCATTTAGTTGGCTGACCTCCACTTAGTTGAATTGAATCCAAACAGCCATTTCATTTGGAGAGTTAACAGGTCAAAATCCTACATCATTAAACAACACTGTTTGCCCTTTTTTCACACAGATGAAATGTAGGAATGTTGTCAGAATTGTTCAAGTCTGATGTGCCCAGATACCATGCTTCATGGAATAGTCATAGAGAAGAAAATGGATTGGAGAACTCTGCTTCAGCCTGTGACTTGTAGTCCCCATTTCTCCTGTCCTTTCCTATCCTACAAAGGTGTTTTTTACTTAACCAGATAATTGGTTTCATTAATAATTTATTCTCTGCCTTGTACGAGAAATTATTTAAAGCATTTCTCTCTGTCTCTCTCTCTCTCAGTGTGTGTGTGTGTGTGTGTGTGTGTGTGTGTAAAACAAGATGGCATAATAAAGGTGAAGGTAAAAGAAAATTAAAAGTAGAAACAGGCCGGGCGTGGTGGCTTATGCCTATAATCCCAGCACTTTGGGAGGCTGAGGCGGACGGATCACCGGAAGTCAGGGGTTCGAGACCAGCCTGGCCAACATGGTGAAACCCTGTCTCTACTAAAAATACAAAAATTAGCCAGGCGTGGTGGTGCGTGCCTGTAATCCCCATTATTCGGGAGGCTGAGGCAGGAGAATTGCTCGAACCCAGGAGACAGAGGTTGCAGTGAGCCGAGATTACGCCACTGCACTCCAGCCTGGGTGACAGAGTGAGACTGTCTCAAGAAAAAAAAAAGTAGAAACAAAATGAAACTGGAGGCAAGAAGGAGCTGCAGGTACATTCTGTCATGTTGAGTAAGTCACAGATTTGAATTCCCCAGCAGCCCGTATGGAACGGGAGACCTTGTGAGGTACACAATTCAAGTGAGGTATACAATTCCAAGAGGTTCATGGGGCTGTTATTTAAATCAGCTTTTGGGATCACAGTGAAGCACATTTCAGCAATAGCATTTCTGCTAGGGAGTAGAGAGAAATGTGGCAAATTTATGAGACCCACATTTCCATCTCTGCGAATTTGATCGGGCCTGGCAAAAATGTAAAACAGTTGCAAAGCTGGGGTGAACTGCATTTCTTTCACACAGTTCTTTATGGACATTGTACCTTTCTTAACCTATTTGTCACCCTCACCCTTGAATTTCTTAAGTGGAGGTTGGGGTTGAGCCAAATGGTGGCTTCTCTGCATTTGGATAAACCTTATGAGAGCCATTCTTTCCAGTATTTAGCATTGCCATAGCGAGTGTTTTTTTCTAAGTCATTTATTTTTCTCAAAAAATGGATGTGTGTGTATGTGTGTACTAATGTGTGTGGGCAGATGTATGTATAGGCACGTGTGTGCACATGTATGTATGTACATGTTTGTGGGCACATGTATGTATGTGTGTGGGCACATGTATGTATGTACATGTTTATGTGCAGACTGTCCTCAAAAAAACTGCTGGAGCTAGAGCCTGTCTCCTTGCCTTTAGCTCCCCTGCTTTCACCCCTTCTGTGCAGGAGAGTCATTCTGATGG
The DNA here is from genome assembly GCF_028885625.2 of Pongo pygmaeus. Classification (NCBI taxonomy): domain Eukaryota; kingdom Metazoa; phylum Chordata; class Mammalia; order Primates; family Hominidae; genus Pongo; species Pongo pygmaeus. The sequence continues at coordinate 80,648,558 of NC_085930.1, forward strand.
AGGACTTTTTAAACATGTAGCCCACCTGTTTATCGTCTGACGATTAAAGTAAATGATTCTCTATATAATTGTGAACCAGGGGAAACTGTATGTGAGTTCACACATAATTAACATAAAAAGTAAGAAGTGTTCTGCTTGAGGTCTTTAGAGTTGTCTTTCTGTGATAATATGACATCGTTTGGTCCTCCATGGCTCAAAGAAGGTGCCACATTATTTTCTTATTTTACCAGTAGGGATAATAATAGTACCTATCTCACAAGGTTGCTGTAAGTACTTCATGAGTTTACCATGTGAAATACTTAGAAAGCCTTCACAGAGTTACTGCACAGGAAGTGCAAGCCTTTTGTATTAACAGATACTGTCAAGGAACCTTTGTCCTTTTGTGTAGCATCCAAGAGGTGGTTGAGTCTTTATTATTGCTGTTCGCCATAGTGATTTGACTATATTATTCAAATACATCTAAAAATTTTATTCCTTGGCCCAGCGCAGTAGCTTATGCCTATAATCTCAGCACTTTGGGAGGCTGGGGCAGGAGGGTCGCTTGAGCCCAGGAGTTTGAGACAAGCCTGGACAATGTAGCAAGACCCTGTCACTACAAAAAATTTATAAATTAGCCAGGTGTGGTGGTGTGTGCTTCTAATCCTGGCTACTCGGTAGGCTGAAGTGGGAGGATTGCTTGAACATAGTAGGTTGAGGCTGCAGTGAGCTGTGATTGAGCCACTGCACTCCAGCCTGGGCGATGGAACAAGACTCCATCTCTAAAAGAATAAAAAAAATTTAAAAATAAGTAAAAATAAAAATTTTATTTCCCCCACCTTCTTGGGATCTGTAGTCTAATGTGTCAGATATATATTCATGCGTTCATGAATATTTGTATTCTCTACTAAAGCACTAAGGACTAGAGCTCATAAACTATTTTGAAAAGTGGCATAGTTGTTGAATCGTTGGAATCATCTTGAGAGCTTTTATCAATCTAATTATAAGAAACCTACAATTGGCTTTTCATAAAAGGATATGAAGGTCTATTTTGTGATTTTTAAAACCTTGATATATTTTGTAATATTTCAGGAAGACAGAGTTATTTTCTGCCAGGGGCTTTTGGAAAGTGGTCACTGTCATTTCCTTAAGGAATGATTTGATACTGATTATTTTCTAGCTCCACATTGTATTTTTCCTAAGCTTAGTACCTCACAGTCAAGCTGACTTCTCCGTAGGAATTAAGTAGCATTGAAGTTTTCAACAGTCCTTTTCAAAGATTAAATAATTTATATTACTCTCGTAACAACTACCCTGTAAGCAGTTGAAAGAGAGCAGGTGAGAGAGAAGAGCCCTTTAAGCTTGGAACTTTGGGATTAATATCTTGTAGCAACTCTTCCAATTTAAGTCGCACAAACTTTCAAGCTGCATCAAAGTAGCCAGTCATGTCAACTGCATTTATAAAGTGGAAGAATTGGAGTAGATGACTTCTGTGCTCCCTTAAAGAATGAAATTTCAGTGGATCTCTCTAGCACAGCCACCTATATGTGTCATGCAGGAAGTCCTTTCTGAATATTCATTGAGTTTCTGCACTTAGAAAGTTACAAAGAAACGCGATGGTAGTCAGAACTCAAAAATATTCACTAATGAGCAAGCCTCTTAATAAAGTTCATCCGCATTCTAGTATATAATTTCCTTCCCAGCATATTTCCCATCCATCTTGCCAGTATTTTTGTTGTTTGACTTCTTGTTGATCATTGATATTGTACAGTGCAAATAAATTGCAAGTCAACCAAAAGATCAAGGATTTCACAAAAACATTGGAAGTGATATGGGGGATGTGCTTGAACCACATGGAACCACTCACCATAGTAAACAATTGAAGAAGAAAACTCTACAATAATAGTGAAATTAGTGGAAAGTCCTTATTTTGAATATTAAAGGATTGATTAAAGGATTGATTTGAGCATCACATGATTGAGAGGCCCTTGAGGAAACTGATGATACCCTTGATTTTTTTCTGTAAGAATTACCTTCTCTGATTCTGCTACAAAAAGACCAACCTGAAGTAATGAATGTTAGATGGTGCTATAATATAATTTTGTTAGAACAATTACAAATACAATTAATATTTGGTTCATTCTTTGCTGTTTTTGAGAATTAGTACATGGTTGCAGTTTTAACCTACATATTGTTAACATTGTTAAATATTTCATCAATTTATTTTTGTAGTTTGTAGTTTTGTTTCAAGGTGAAGTGTTTGGTTTTTCTTGTTGTTTTTTTGACACAGAGTCTCCCTCTGTTGCTGAGGCTGGAGTGTAGTGCTGCAGTCTCTGCTCACTACAACCTCCACATCCCAGGTACAAGTGATTCTCCTGCCTCAGCCTCCTGAGTAGCTGGGATTCCAGGCACCTGCCACCACACCTGGCTAATTTTTATATTTTTAGTAGAGACAGGATTTCACCATGTTGGCCAGGCTGGTCTCGAACTCCTGACCTCAAATGATCCGCCCACCTTGGCCTCCCAAAGCGCTGGGATTACAGGTGTGAGCTGCTGCCTCCAGCCTCAAGGTGAAGTTTTAACCTTATCATCATTATGTACTATTAAATTTTGGTCTCCATTTTAAGTTGATTTACTTTTTTCTGGTCTATTATCCCCTATTAATGAGCAACTCCACTATTTACTTCAGCTCTACAGGGTGTACTGTGTTATAGTGATGCCCTGTGATGTCCCTCCAAAATTCATGTCCTTGCAGAACCTCACAATGTGACCTTATTTGGAAATAGAGTCATTGCAGATGTAATTAGTTAAGATGAGGTCATGCTAAAGTAGGGTGGGCCTTTAATACACTATGACTGGTGACCTCATAAGAAAAGAAGAGACACTAAGACACACACAGAGTGAAGATGGCCATGTGAAGTCACAAACACATAGGGAGAACACCCTGAACAACAGAGGCAGAGCTTGGAGTGATGCATTTACAAGCCAAGGAACTCCAAGGATTGCCAGCAACACCAGAAGCTAAGAGAAGGGCATGGAAGGGATTCTGCCCTGAGAAGGAATCAAACCTGCTGACTCCTTAATTCTGGACTATTAATAGTAGCCTTGGCCAGGTGCGGTGGCTCACGCCTGTAATCCCAGCTCTTTGGAAGGCCGAGGCAGGCAGATCATGAGGTCGGAAGTTCGAGACCAGCCTGGCCAACGTGGTGAAACCCCGTCTCTACCAAAATACAAAAATTAGCCGGGCGTGGTGGTGTGCGCCTGTAATCCCAGCTACTCAGGAGGCTGAGGCAGGAGAATTGCTTGAACCCAGGAGGTGAAGGTTGCAGTGAGCCGAGATCGTGCCATTGCATTCCAGCTTGGGCAATAGAATGAGACTCTGTCTCGGAAAAAAAAAAAAAAAATAGTAGCCTCAGGAGCTGTGAAAAATAAATTTATTTATTTTGTTTTCTGCTACCAGTTTTTGGTGGTTTGTTATGGCAGCCTTAGGAAACTAATACAGGGAGTTTTCAGAAAATGATTCTGCTGATCCATGGACTAGATGATGTTTCTCAGAGCCTACGCCCACGAAATGGCATAAAAGCCAGTTGAAATTTGTATGAGAAGTTGTTTTATTGGCCCAAACTAGATATGGTTTAAATAACTCTTTATCTTGCAGCCTTCCTTGTGTTAAGTTAGTCGTTTCTTGTTCGTAGAGATTGAATGTTTTTGTTAATGGCTGCGCTGGAAGTGCTTCTCACTGTTACAGAATAAGAAGAGATAGCTCCGGGTTCTTCTGTGCATCCATTGGTATTTGTTTTCCTTGGCAGCTCTCAGATTCAAGATAGGAATTTCACCAGCAACTTCTACTTAAAGCCAGTGCATTACCTTTAGATCAGGCTACATACGTGTGTTTTGGGCCAAGGAACCTGAAGTATGGAACTGGTTCTTTTTAATAGAGAGGAATTATGATATGTTATTATCATAAATGCCCTTTTTAAAAATTTAACTTTTAAGTTCAGAGACACATGTGCAGGTTTGTTATATAGGTAAACTTGTGTCATGGGAGTTTGATGTACAGATTATTTTCACCACCCAGGTATTAAGCCTGGTACTTGTTAGTTGTTTTTCCTGATCATCTCCCTCTACCTACCCTCCACCCTGTGATAGGCCCTGGTGTGTGTTGTTCCCCTCTATGTGTCCATGTGTTCTTATCATTTAGCTCCCACTTACAAGTGACAACATGAGATAATTGGTTTTCTGTTCCTGCGTTAGTTTGCTGAGGAAAATGGCCTCCAGCTCCATCCATGTTGCTACAAAGGACATGATCCTGTTCCTTTTATGGCTGCATGGTATTCCATGGTGTATATGTACCACATTTTCTTTATCCAGTCTACCATTGATGTGCAGTAAATGCCCTTCAGAAAGAAAGTTGAAGCCGGGCTCAGTGGCACGTACCCGTAGTTCCACCTACTTGGGAAGCTGAGGCAGGAGGGCTGCTAAGGCCAGTAGTTCAACACTGTATTGTGGTATTACTGCTCCTTTGACTACTGGTCTCCAGCCTGGGCAATGCAGTGAGACCCCATCTCTTAAAAAAAGAAAAGAAAAGGAAAGAGAAGAAATTTGATCTACTGTTTGGTCCCAGATAGAACCTGAGATGGTGTGTGTGGTATGCTATGAAATTAAAAGGCCAAGTTAGCCAGCAAGCATCCAGTTTGAACTGTCTGGAATTGCCTCACTGGAGTCTTGTCCTCCGTGATCAATTGTGGGCTCTAGTCTCAGTATGTCATGCCTGGCAGGCTTCTAGGTTTGGGCAGAGGAAATGAAACCTAGTCGGTTACTCTGAGATTTATAGTAGACCTGCTATTGCAGGAAGTGGTGAAAAGTTGATTGATAGTTTGAGACAAAACTCTACAGCAAAAAAACAGGATGTATGCTTTCCATTTATACCCAGTTCCCCCTGCCCCTACATTTCAGGCTCCTTTTGCATTTTGTTTTGATTGCTTCATAAGGCTGCGGAGGCTTTCCCCCTCCTACAGTCACCACATGTAAAATAATTGAGGAAATTTTGTATCAGCTTAGCCATAGTAAAGGCATGTACTTTCTGCTGTTGCAATTACTCTTTCGTGGTAGTTACATGTAGCATAACTTGTCTGCAGTCTTTAAAGAGAAATTCTCCAAATAGGATATTATTTCACATATGCAAAAAGAATGAAAGGTCTTTTTTAAGTTACATTGTAGGATTACATTTCCAGTAACTTTCTAAGAAAAATCTATTTTGAGTGTGGTTTTATTAAAATATGACAGTAGTGGTATCCAGTTGTCTCTTTTAAATGCAGCGTCTCTTCGTTCTGTAATAAATACATTCTTAACAGGTAGGTGATCCTTACTTAGATATAAAACATATACTATAACTAGCCAGGCATGGTGGCTTACTCCTGTAATCCCCAGCACTTTGAGAGACCAAGGTGGGTGGATCACTGTGAGGTCAGGAGTTTGAGACCAGCCTGGCCAACATGGCAAAACCCCGTCTCTGCTAAAAATAACAAAAATTAGCCGGGTGTGGTGGCGCATGCCTGTAATCCCAGCTACTCGGGAGGCTGATGCAGGAGAATTACTTGAACCAGGGAGGTGGAGGTTGCAGTGAGCTGAGATCGCTCCACTGCACTCCACACTCCAGACTGGAAGGCAGAGTGAGACTCTGTCTCAAGAAAAACCTAACCAGACAAACAAAAAACATATACCATAACTAGTAACTCAGCCTATGTGTTTGTTAAGAGTATCAAAATGTACCATGCCCAGGGCTGCCACTCACGCCTGTAATCACAGCACTCTGGGAAGCCAAGGTGGGAGGATCACTTGAGCCCAGGAGTTGGAGACCAGCCTGGGCAACATAGGGAGAACCTGTCTTTACAAAAAATTTAAAAATTAACAGGGTGTGGTGGCATGTGCCTGTAGTCCCAGCTACTCAGGAGGCTGAGGTGGGAGAATCACTTTTGCCCAGGAGGTCAAAGCTACAGGGAGCACTGATTGCACCACTGCACTCCAGATCCCAGGCAATAGAGCGAGAACCTGTCTCTAAATAAATAAATAAATGGTACCTGATGTTTGTAAGACTGGTTATCTAATAATGCCATTTGACCAAGCTTTTGGACATGAACTAGCCTAGTCAGTTTTGAGTATGACAGAGAAAAACCACTACCTACCTTAAGTGAGCTGCTTTCTGAAAAGGTAAGTCTGTTACAAAAGTAGATTGTAGAATTGACAAGGAGTGGCAGATGAGAACCAACTCTAATTGTACTAGTGGTTGAAAAAACAAAACAGCTACTCTTTCATGGCTTAATTTTTTTTCCCTACAGGAATAATTTCCCTTTTTGTGAACAGTGATTGCTAGGTTATCTGTGCTAAGTAATTGAATAGAAACAAACCCAACTTTCATTCCTCAGACTATTGGGGCATATTCTACACCAATGCTATTTTGAAATTTTAATCAGTTTTTATCCTAGCATTCTTTAAGAATGGGAGAGAGTTCAGAATGTTTCTTCTATTAAAGTTTCTTTCAGAACTTTAATATTAATTTAGGAAGCTAGCCAGCTTGAGGTGGTAAAGGTGGGATAATAAAATAGAAATAAAGCTTGGTGAAGGATCAAAAATGAATTTATCTATCTGTCTGTCTGTCTATCATCCATCCATCCATCCATCTATCCATCTGTCCATCCATCCATCTATCCATCTATCCATCCATCCATCAACTTATTGTATAACCTGGTAATTTTAAACACAATATAATGCTGAAAGTGAAAAACTTTTTCCTGAAGGATAAAAGTTCGCATCAGCTGGTTACAGGCAGGAGTTCCTGTTTGGGCCCCTGGACTCAGCTTCACCACTTTTCTGCCTGTTACACTTGTTACTTTTAGTCCTCCTGTGTGTGGGGTATGCTTTCTGAGAAGAGCCAGGATTCTAGGGGAGGAGCTTTGGAATTCCACATTTCTACTGTTATAAAAGACAGGACACAATATCTGTATAGTAGACAATAACAAAGATCCAAATAATATCAACTTGAGAATCGGCATGTTTAATATATTCAGCAATATTCACAAAAATGATTCGAATTTTACCCTTGTTTTCTAAACCTCCATAGATGATGCTTTTATGTATATTTCATTTAACATTGTTAAGCTAAATATATTAGTCACAGTTCCTTTGGAGGATTCTGGGCTTTGTGCAAGTCAGAACTTGCTCAGTTGGAAGATGCTGAGTGGAGCTCAGGTTAGGAAGAAGTAAAGAATGTGGCCTTAAGAAAGGACACTTTGGCCAGGTGTGGTGGCTCATGCCTGTAATCCCAGCACTTTGGGAGGCCTAGGCAGGCAGATCACCTGAGGTCGGGAGTTCAAGACCAGCCTGACCAACATGGAAAAACCCTATCTCTACTAAAAATATAAAATTAGTCGGGCATGGTGGCGCATGTCTGTAATCCCAGCTACTCGGGAGGCGGAGGCAGGAGAATCTCTTGAACCCAGGAAGTGGAGGTTGTGGTGAGCCGAGATCGTGCCATTGCACTCCAGCCTGGGCAACAAGAGTGAAACTCCGTCTCAAAAAAAAAGAAGAAAAAGAAAAAAAGAACACTTTGCAGAGCCTGTATATTCATGGGAGGCCCTTTGGTGGAAGAGGGCTGGAGTTCTGAGGCTTGGGTTTCCAGTCGTGACCGCCCCTTGTTGGCTGAGTGAACCTCAGCGGCTCTCCTACCCCTGCAAGCTCTAGTTTCCTCATCTGTAATGTAGGGATAACAATGGCACTGATTCACAAGATGGTTAATGGAGCAAGTGCAGTGATGTTAGTGGAGCATCATCCTTTGTATATTGTTGAGAAGTATTTGTCATGACAATTAAAATGAGATGTATAGTCAGTAAAGTAAAAGCTTTTATTTTATATTTTTTATTTCTAGTATTAGAGTTAGAGGCAGTATCCACTTTCCCAAATTTATTACTCTTTATTTCTTAAGCTGTGTGTCACCACCCAGAGAGAACTCCCCTTCATGGAGAAACAGAGTGGTGTACTAGTTCTTAGACGGACTGAACTTTGCAGCAGCTCAGACTGAATCCTTTACCACTGGTAGTTAAGGTTTCAAAATATATGGTGGACATTATCTACAACTATCTTGGGTATAAATGCAAATTATGTTGCAGCCGTCATATTCCATAACTAGGCTTTTAAAAATGCATTGATAAAAGATAAAAAGATAAAAGATAAAAATGATTGATAAAAGATTAGCCAGGGGTTATAATGCTTTGGTGAATCATTAACTGGCTCTAGTGGATCTCACCTTGGTTTTCCTCTTTACCCTAAACCCCTCCCTTTTTCTAAGCACTCTGGAAGTTCTGGCACTGAAACCCAGGGCTAAGAGAAAGCTACCCATCAACGATGGTGACTGCCCTTGTCCCACTCACGGCACTGTGCCTCCCGCTCACCCTTGGACACTGCAGTGGTGCTTCTGTGGCCTGATTACACATGTGAAGAGGCAGCAGGGGTTGTGGGGGGTGGGGGGCAATCCCTGCACAATCTCATTATTGTGCTGAGTATTTTGAGAAATAGCATTTCAGGTACATGCGGGCACCCAGATTAAAATACCATCTTTGTTCGGTATTTCCCATTGTACCATCAGCTCCACTGAAATGAAGCCTCATTTTCCTGATATTATGGGATGGACTACACTTTTACAGATGAATTTATCTTGTAAACTCACCGTCATCCAGTTTGTCTCAAAGCCACTCAATGTTTTGTGTGTTCATTTAATCTTTGGAGTCAAGGAAACATAGAAACCATGTCAGCATGTTTACCACTTTCACTCACTGCCACCTTTCTTCAGTTGACACATCAGATTTCCCCTTAAGAATAGTAGTCATCTTTGGAGAATGCCAGTTTGTGTCATGTTGGTTCTTTTAGAAACAAAAAACAACTAAATGCATCCAAGTTAATAATGGAAAAGTTTATTTACTCGATACAATGTAATATTATAAATCTAGCAGGTAATTTAGAGGAAAAGAATCTTCAGCTGGGCGTGGTGGCTCACGCCTGTAATCCCAGCACTTTGGGAGGCCGAGGTGGGTGGATCACGAGGTCAGGAGATCAAGACCATCTTGGCCAACATGGTGAAACCTCGTCTCTACTAAAAATACAAAAAAAATTAGCTGGGCATGGTGACTCATGCCTGTAATCCCAGCACTTTGGGAGGCCGAGGTGGGCAGATTGCGAGGTCAGGAGATCAAGACCATCCTGGCCAACATGGTGAAACCCTTTCTCTACTAAAAATATAAAAAAATTAGCTGGGCATGGTGGTAAGCGCCTGTGGTCCCAGCTACTCGGGAGGCTGAGGCAGGAGAATCGCTTGAACCTGGGAGGCGGAGGTTGCAGTGAGCCAAGATCACACCACTGCACTCCAGCCTGGTGACACAGTGAGACTCTGTCTAAAAAAAAAAAAAAAATCTTCTGAAATAATATGAAATGGTTTTCTCATAAAAAGAAAAAGCACTCCATGCTGCTGATATTGCTTTTCCTCCTTGTACATTTTAAGATTGTGAACATTTATATAGGTTTAAAAAATAAAACAACAGGCAGTGAAAAGGCTCCGTCCACCATCATCCTTTGTCATCCCCCATATTTCCATTTCCCACCTTATCTCTTTTACAGAAGTTACTGTTTTCTGTGACTTTGGAGAGTTTATTAAGAAGTATACAAGCAAATAGAAACATCTGTTTTGATATCTTTCCTGTTATTTTCCATTTTTATATATATGTAGCATATACATATGGTGAGCCTTTTGTGTTGTTAAGCAGTAAGTCCGGATTGGCCCATGGAGAGCTTCATTCATTGTACAGCTGTAGGCTATTCCTTTGTATGGATATGCCATAACTTATTTCATCAGTAAACCAGTCTTATAGCAAGGACATTTGGTTGTTTCCCATTTTTAGGTATTAAAAAACAATGTCATAGTAAATAACCTCAGACCTACGTCATGTAGCGTGTGTACTACATGTGTTTAATTTTCAGACATGGGGCTTGCTGGGTCCAGGGTATATACATTTTCCATTTTGAAAGTTATTGCCAAGTTCTCGTTCATGGGGGTTGTAGCTATTTAATCTCCCTCCATCAGTATATGAAAGTGCCTTTTCTCCTGCAGTCTTGCTAACAGAATAATATCAAATGTTTGGGTATTTGCCAATAAAAAATATATCTCACATATGACTTTAATTTGTATTTCTCTCATTTGACTGGAGTTGAACATCTAATATATTTAAGAGTTACTTATATTTCCTTTTGTGAAAATTGTCTGCTTGTATCTTCTGTCCATTTTTCTGTTGGATTGTTATATATCCATCATTAGGAACTCTGTTAGGAGAATTAGGCTTTATTAGCGTGTGTGTGTGTGTGTATATATACACACACACACATACACATGTGCTTATTATAGATATATTACCCAGAAGAAATGGATATTTTCCTTTTTCTTTTTGAGATGGAGTCTCGCTATGTTGCCTAGCTGGAGTGCAGTGGTGTGATCTTGGCTCACTGCAACCTCCACCTCCTGAATTCAAGTGATTCTCCTGCCTCAGCCCCCCAGGTAGCTGGGATTACAGGTGCCTGCCACTGTGCCTGGCTAATTTTTTGTATTTTTAGTAGAGACAGGGTTTCACCATGTTGGCCAGGCTGGTCTTGAACTCCTGACCTCAGGTGATCCACCCGCCTCAGCCTCCCAAAGTGCTGGGGTTACAGGCATGAGCCACTGCCCCTGGCCAAGAAATTGATTTTATTTAGTTGAATTTATCAGTCTTTTCTTTTGTGGCTTCTGAATTTTGAGTCATAGTTAGAAAAGCCTTCCTCCTTCTTAGGGTCGTAAAAGAAATCTGTGTTTCCCTGTAATACTTTTAATAGCTTCATTTTTTACATAAATATCTTGGATCTGTTATGGTATATATCCTGGTGTGCCATTTAAAATATGGATTCAACTTTATTTTTCTGGAAGCTGTATACCCTGTTATCCCCAGGCCAATTAATAAATAATTCTAATCTTTCTTCTTAAATGTTTTCAAGATCCAAAAAGTTGGCAGCTCTTGCAGAAGCCTTAAAGGAAGTCTCCCTTACAAAGGCCCAGCTGGGGTTAGAACTGGAAGAACTAGAAGCAGCAGCACTGCTTGTCCAGGAGGAAGAAACTGCATTAAAAGCAGCCCATTCAGTTTCTGGGCAGCAGACACTTTGCTCCAGCTCTGAGGCAAGTGATTCGGAGGACTTGGACAGCACCGTGTCATCTGGAAACGAAGACTCAGACTCAGATTCAGAACAAGATGAACTCAAAGATAGTCCATCTGAGGCAGTCAATTCTTTGCAAGGTCCCTTTCTTGAAGAAAGCAGTGCCCTTCTTATTGTTGATGGTGGAGTACGCAGAAACACAGCCATCCAGGAGTCTGATGCCAGTCAGGGAAAGTCACTTGCCTCTTCCCAGCCTCTTGGAGTGTCTGGGCCTCTGATAGAGGAGCTTGGGGAACAACTGAAGACTACAGTTCAGGTTTCTGAACCCAAGGGCACCACTGCTGTAAACCGCAGCAATATGCAGGAGAGAGACGGCTGTCAGACACCAAATAATTGACTCTTAGGTGGTTTTATTCATTGTTGAGAAATACGGTAGATTTGGTTTCATTTACCAAATGAGAATTCCTCATTTTCACTTTGTAATTTTTCTTAGTATATAGTCAGCCCACTGTATTTGTGTGTTCCACATCTGTGGATTCAACCAACTGCAGATCAAAAATATTTAAGAAAAAATCGCATCTGTACCAAACATGTACAGACTTTTTTCTTGTTATTATTCTCTAAATAATACAGTATGACAACTATTTCCACAGTATTTACATTGTATTGGGTAATATAAGTAATCTAGTGATGATTTAAAGTGTACAGGAGGATGTGGGTAGGTTATATGCAAATGCTGCACCATTTTTTATCAGGGACTTGAGCATCTGAGGATTTTGGTATCCTCAGGAGTCCTGGAACCAACCCCCCACAGATACGGGGACAACTTTATGACATTGTCTTTCAATCAGTGAATGTTTATACCTTTTGTTTTCCTTGCTGCGACTGTGAAGATAAAGTTCAAAAGTATTTTTACCAAAGTGTAGCTAATATTTCAAGCTGAAAATAATAGTTCTACTGCCAGTGTCTCGAGAATGTAGAGCCCATCAATATTTTTATTTTAGGAGGTGTACTTGACATCCGATAAACTGCACATATTGGAAGTGTACAATGTGTTGGCATATGTATACCCTGCATAAAACTATCACCGCAATTGAAGTGAGGAACGGACCCATCATTCCCAAGTGTCCTTGTGCCCTGTTATTAGTTTGCATGTCCTAGAATTCTATGTAAATTGAATCATACAGTATATATCCCTTTTTTGGTCAGGCTTATTTTAGTCAGTATAGTTATTTTGAGATTCATCCATGTGGTAGCATGTGTCAAGAGTTTTTGTTTTTATGTTTTTCATTGCTGAGTACTACTTCATTGAATAGATTTGTTCATTGACCTATCAGTGGACACCTGGGTTGTTTCCAGTTTGGGGCTGTTATAAATAAAGCTGTTATGAACATTTGTATACAAGTCTTCATGTGGACATATGCTTTCATTTCTCTTAGGCAAATACCTAAGAGTGGAATGACCGAGCCATATGGTAGGTATGTGTTTAATGTTTTAAGAAAACACTGAACTGTTCTCCAGCATGGCTGTACCATTTTACATTCCCACCAAAAGTGATAGTTTATGAGAGTTCCAGTCTTCCACGTGCTTGTTATTGATATGGTCAGTCTCTTAAACTTTTACCGTTTTTATAGATGTATAGTGGTGTTTCATTGTGGAAGTGTCTGTTCAAATCTTCTGCCTCTGTGTGTGTGTGTGTGTGTGTGTGTGTGTGTGTGTGTGTGAGAGAGAGAGAGACAGGGTCTTATGCTGTCTCCCATAGTGGAGTGCAGTGGTGCAATCTCCGCTTACTGCAGCCTCACCCTCCCAGGTTCAAGCAATCCTCGCACCTCCTCCTGACCACAGGCTTGCTCCACCAAACCCAGCTAATTTTTGTCGTTTTTATAGAGATGGGGTTTCACCGTGTTGCCCAGGCTGGGATGTGATTTTTCAGAGTTCTTTTTGTTTGGTTGGTTTTGTTTTGTGTTTTTTCTTTTTTTTTTTTTTTTTGAGACGGAATCTCACTTTGTCACCCAGGCTGGCATGCAGTGGCATGATCTCAGCTCACTGCAACAACTGCCTTCCAGGCTGAAGCGATTCTCATGCCTCAGCCCCCCAGGTACCTGGGACTACAGATGTGCGCCACCATGCCGGGCTAATTTTTGTATTTTTGGTGGAGACGGGGTTTTGCCTTGTTGCCTAGACTGGTCTTGAACTCCTGAGCTCAAGCAATCTGTCCACCTCGGTCTCCCAAAGTGCTGGGATTACAGGCATGAGCGACCACGCCCGGCAGTTTGAGAGTTGTTTATAAATTCTAGATACGAGTCCTCATAATGAGTCTTTTTTTTTTTTTTTTTTGCATGCCTCATAGTCTTTGATTGGATGCCACGCTTTGTGAATTTTACCTTCTTAGGTGCTAGATATGCATTCTTATATATACTCTTGATCTTTGTTTAGGGATGCAGTCCAGTGACATGGAAGTAGTTTGATCCTTATGGGTCTTGCTTTGTAATTTGTTAGGCAGGTCTGGAGAGGTGCTCAGTCTGGGGCAAATTATTCCCCAGTGCTGATATTCCTGAGTGCTCCACCATGCCTTATGAATTATGAGTTTTTCAGCCTGGCTGATTGAACTCACACTGTTCCCTGTGTGTGTACTGAGGACTGTTCTCTCTAATGTGAGTGTGTGTGTGTGTGTGTGTTTTTTCCCTTGAGACAGTCTTATTCTGTCGCTCAGGCTGGAGTGCAGTGATGCGATCTCAGCTCACTGCAACCTCTGCCTCCTGGGTTCAAGTGATTCTCCTGCCTCAGCCTCCTGAATACCTGGGATTACAGGCATGCACCACCACACCTGGCTAATTTTTTGTATTTTTAGTAGAGATGGGTTTTCACTGTGTTGGCCAGGCTGGTCTCGAACTCCTGACCTCAAGTGATCCACCCGCCTTAGACTCCCAAAGTGCTGGGATTACAGGCATGAGCCACCGCACCCAGCCCCCTCTAATCTTTTCAGCTGGTTCTAGAAGAGGGCTCTCCTCTCTCTCTCCAGATATCCAGGGTTCTCTGTGCAGCTCTCTCCTCTCTGGAGCTCTGTCTTGCAAATGTTAGCTGCCTTGGTCACCCCAAGTCCTCAGCCCTGTCTTTGAACTCCAGAACCCCCTGGGTTCTGCCTGGATTGTCCTTCCCTGCATAGCATGGAAAGTCTTTCAAGGCAGTAGATCTCACCTTGTTTTCTGTCTCTCAGGATCACTGTCTTTCATTGCCTGAAGTTCAGAGTTTGGAAAGCCATGGTTTTGTGTATTGCTTCCGTTTCTCTGCTTTGGTTATGTCTGACGGGAGAGTAAATCTGATCCCTGTTAATCCATCGGGATTGGAAGTGTAATTCTCCATTAATAGTTTAAATATGGGTTTTCCCACTTGAGTTTAAGCTGCTGGGGAGGTAGGGTCTTGTTAACACTGAATCATCAGTGTCCGTATTCTCAAGCACTCCATAAATATTTGTTGAATGAATGAACAAATAAGATAAACCAATTTGCTTTGAGGAGGAAATGAAATCTCATCTATTAATCTCAGTAGCATCATTAATTTCAAGAAAGAGTATGATGCTTTTTACTTAGGGTTTGTGAAGGTTGTGAATATTTGTACTTTTCTAGTTTGTATTAACATGATCCTGGGGTGACTACGGCACTTAAAATGCATGTGAACTCCTGAACACTATAACTGCTTTGTTGGAATGTGTTCAAGACTTCTCTCAGCTTCCCTGGAGAGCTTCCAAATCCTTATGACCATTGAAAATGCATTTCTTCTCACTAGTACATTACCTGAAGCCAGTTTGAAAAAGTATTATCCGTAACTCCCCTCATTTACTTCTACTGAAGTCAAGCCAGTTAAGCAAATCCTCTCGTCTAAAAATTTAACGCCATGGAAGTTTTCTTCCTTCCATCAACTTTTGTTTTTAGGCATCTTGACAGGATCTACTTCAGTGAGACTTGTCTTGGGTAGAAAAACCTGTTATTCCCTTCCTCAAAGAATGAGCAAACATGATCCTTCCTGGACATCCTCAAAGCCAGGGAGCTCATTAAACAACCCTCATGAGTATTAAAGACAACGTGAGTGAGCTCCTTAATTTCAGAGTCCGTGTCGGCAGTGTTTCTCCTACCCTTTCTTTGTTCATGGAGGTTGAAGCTTTGTTACATCACATTACTCTGTCTTTTGTTAAGATGGGCTGAGAACACTATACTACACTAGCTCAGTAACCCAAAACACCTCCAGAGGTGCTGCCTTTCATTTATTTTTTTAAACTAGACAACCTGCCAGGCAACTTTAGGGATCTCCTATAACCATATGGGTTTCCCAAAACCCCTAGATGATGGGAGAAAAAAATAAGTTGGGGCAAGAATAGGGAAGAGTCCCAGTGACTGCCTAGTCGCAGCTCAGTGGGAAAAACCAAGACTTTGTGGTTGACAAGAGGCAGCCTCCAATTCAACCCAGCTCCACTGTGGCTGGCTCACAGTGGGGGGACTCCAAACTACACCTTTCCCTTCGTCTTAGAAATGGGGCTGGGCGCAGTGGCTAACATCTGTAATCCCAGCACTTTGGGAGGCCGAGGCAGACAGATCACTTGAGGTCAGGAGTTCGAGACCAGCCTGGCCAACATGGTGAAACCCTGTCTCTACTAAAAATACAAACAACTTATCTGGGCGTGGTGGCGGGCCCCTGTAATCCCAGCTACTCGAGGCTGAGGCAGGAGAATCACTTGAACCCGGGAGGCTGAGATTGCAGTGAGCCGAGATTGTGCCACTGCACTCCAGCCTGGGTGACAGAGTGAGACTCTGTCTCAAAGGAAAAAAAAAAGGGAATAGATGAGATCAGGCGCGTTCAGGGTGGTATGGCCATAGACAGAAATGGAAATAGAACTGCTTTTATTGCTGGCCTTCCAGTGCTAGGAGACTGTATGTTCAAAGCACTTTTATAAACTGGAAAGTGTTAAACCAACGTAAGGGTTTATTATTATTGTCTGACTTCCCAGAGCTGAACAGGGCTCTATTTAGCTACCTAACAACAGGTCGCTGGGGGAGCCGGCACTGTGAAAATGAGTCAGCCCTGTTAATCGCTACAGAAGCAGGCTAGTGGTAAAAGTCTACACAGTTCAGCAGATTAGATAGAAATATTAATTATGCCAATGAATCACAGCACTGCCTCGTCTTCTAAGCTTGCATTATCATTGACCTATTTTTCTATGTTCTGTCTCTCTTGTCCCATTATCCTTGAAGAATAATCAGAGGCCTTGCTGTGGGCATGGCCAGGTTTTAGGTGCCAGTAACTAAGCTGGTATCACCTTTCACTGGCACAAGATTAATCTGCAAATGAGACAAGAGTGCTCCCTACCACATTCTAAATTGGTTGACAGCTGGGGAGCGGTTTTCACACCTGCTAATGAAAAATCCACTTTGGTTATGTGGATCAAATTCTATTATTAATACCAAGAATTGGGAGGAGTAGAGAGAGGGCCATATTTAAGACTTTATAAAATTATTAAAAAAAAAACCCAGACTCCTGGATATCTACTTTGTTGCAAAGGGATTTTTATTACTTTATATGTTATAACTGGAAATTGACTTATATAGTCAATGATGACGAAACAGATACCTCTAAAATAAGTGGAAATGAGTTTAAAACTTAGTATAGGAATAAAATTATAAATATACATCAGATCCTAAGAGTGTATTAATTATAAAATCCTTAAAGATGCAGAACCCCCCCATGTATCAGATGACCTGTCATGGAATGTCATTGCATGTCAGGTAAATTCAAATTAAGTTTCATAAACGCAAATCTCTGATTGTTTGGTCAGGGGTCTCCATTAGAGCAAATGAAAGATTGCAAATGTTTCTTTAACATCATTCCATCTAAATCCCTGATGGAATTTTTGTGATCTGCTGCTTTTCTCTCCTGTTTTCTGAGTGTGTTATATATACTTTCAATCCATACCAAATGAAGGAAGCATTGATTAGACTTGATTTAAGGCAGCAAGTGATAAATGCAGCTGGGAAATTGATTCATGTCTCTTAAGTGACTGGGGCACAGCCATCCACAGTTGACACAACTCTTGTCTCAAGGCTGGAGAAAACAAACAGGCAAACACATGTCAAACAGATAAATGACTTTGCTGTTTTGAGCTCTCCGTGGAGGCCATTTGTTTCCTAGATAAGGAAGACTGCTTTCCAAAGTCATGAAAAGATAAGTTAGAGGAAAAGGATGAATGTGGGATTGGATGCCCAAGCACTGGGAAGAAAACAACAGAAAGGATTTACCTCTGGGAAGGATCTTGCTTCTTTTCCCTCCAACATGGCTGGGAGCAGCACTCCAAATGCTCTGTCTCCATATTTTAAGTGTTCATAGTGGTATGTTGGTGTCTTTGAAGCTATTTCCAAAGAAACATTTCCTGACTGCTCTTATTGGAGTGAATCGGCAAGAACAGGAGAAGAATCGGCAAGAACAGCTAAGACTTGCCAGCCTGGCTTGGTCTGAAATAGTGATAGTTTCAGTAGTTTGACCACCAGCCCGGAGGCCGCCTGGAAACAGTAGTCCCATTGCAATCCAGTGCCTCTTGTAGAGCCTCGCCCATAATACAAAGTATTGCATTTGTGTTTCCCCTACATGCTTTGTGTTTTCCCATCTTGATGTTTGCTCCTGCGTTGCTCTCCCGTTTCCGCTTGCTGTTAGTTTGCATGTTTAAATCTCACCCATCCTTCAAGGCCCCTATTCAACTGCCACTTCCTCCAGGAGGTCACCCTTCATTGCTCCGGACTAGAAATAAATTCCCTCCTCTGAACTCCCAAAACAATTTGTAATGGTCTTAGAGTATTTATTGCTCCCTGCAGGGTAAATATGGGTGTCCTATCTTATTTACTAGAGCACAGACTTCAGTATCTGTTTCAGCTTTGGATCCCACACAACGTTCTGTCCACACAACACCTTCAGATGACACTTGTTGAATGAAAAACTAGGCAACTGGAGAGCTCAAATGCATAAATGGCATCAAACACTTGACAGCTCTTTACTAGCTAGTAATCCCCACCTAGCATCAGCCATGTTGCCTTTCTTTGGTTTTCTTTTGTTTCATAAGTCTTGATTCTCTTATCTTTTGAATATGACTTCTGCCAACATTCTAAGCAGGAAGATCAAGTGTGTCTTTCCTTCTCCTCCTTCTCCCGGGTCTGGGGTCCTCATCTCCTGGCCTAATCGGCACATATGTTCTATCTTTTCCTGTTGATGTCCCTCCTCCCCAACCCTGAATTCCCAGCGTTCTCCACTCACTGCGCCCTAGGCTGGCAGGTGGAAGGTTAGTTGGTAGAGAATCTGAAAAGTACCCCCTCTGGGCAGTGCCCCTGGACATGGTGGACATTATCCCAGTGAATCAGGGCCAGGTCCTTCTGGAAGAGCCTTAAATCCAAGGCAAGCTGGAATGATTGGAGCAGGAAAGAGATTCTTATCTTCTAAAGCAGTGGGTTCCAGAGTTCTGTATTGATTTCTACAAAATTAAAATTAGAAACAAAACTAAACAGGGTAGAGTGCAGAGGCTGCTGACATAAGGCTGCCGACTTTTCATTCTGGATGTGCATCTCTAACCCAACCCAGGCAGTATTCTACTGAAACCATCCTTTCATAAAAGCCTGTTAACGCCAAAAAGTAGAAGGATAGTATTTAGAATAAAGATTAGCCCTCTGAATTGGACATAATTAGCTTTAAGAAAAACTCTTGGCTGGGTGCAGTGGCTAACGCCTGTGATCCCGGCACTTTGGGAGGCCGAGGCAGGTGGATCGTGGCCGAGGACTGAGCTCAGCAGTTTGAGACCAGCCTGGCCAACATGGCAAAACCCCATCTCTACTAAAAATACAAAAAAATTAGCTGGACATGGTGGTGCATGCCTGTAGTCCCAGCTATTTGGGAGGCTGAGGCAGGAGAATCACTTGAACCCTTGAACCTGGGAGGCAGAGGTTGCAGTGAGCCGAGATTACGCCACTGCACTCCAGCCTGGACGACAGAGTGAGACTCCGTCTCAAAAAAAAGAAAAACTGTCTCCTGAGAAACCACAGATACCTTTTCAGTTTCTCTATTTTTCTTTGTAGACAAGTAAACACATGTAGTTTTTAAACAAAATTTGAATCATGTACTACATAAATTTATATCCTTTTTTCTCTTAACATGAGGTCCTGTTTCCCATGTCACAAAATAACCTCCCAAAATATGACTTCATAACTGCATTTATTCCTATTGCATTGGCAGCAATTGCTGTCAAATGTAAATCTGATTAGTGAGGATTTTCCTGTTTTTGTAGTAAATTTGCTAAGCATGGATGGCTAGATCCTCTAGGTACTTCCTCAGCAGCTCTTCCTCTGTTGTGTTATAGCAGCATGGTTTATTTCATTTTACATTATTATTTTTTACCCTTTTTTTTTGGAGATGGGGTCTCACTCTGTTGCCCAGGCTGGAGTGCAGTAATGTGATTAGAACTCAAGGGCTCTTCCCACCTAAGTCTCCCGAGTAGTTGGGACTACAGGTGCATGCCACCACACCCAGATGCATAGTTTATTTTAAAGACAATACAGTCGTCCCTCGATATCCGTGGGAGATTGGTTCCAGGACTTCCTCAGATACCAAAATTCAGCGATGTGCAAGTCCCTTATATAAAATGGCATAGTAGTTGCGTACAACCTACCTCCATTCTCTTGTATGCTTTAAATCATCTCTAGATTACTTATAATACCTAATACAATGTAAATGCTATGGAAATTGTTAGTATACTATATTATTTTTAAAATATGCATTTTTTATTGTATTTTATTATTTATCTGACTATTTTCAGTCTGTGGTTGTTTGAAGTCATGGATGTGAAACCCCAGGATACGGAGGGCCGACTGCATCCCCTTGAATTACAGAAGAGACAGGAATGTAATAACATCTGTCATTTGTTGAGCGACTGCATGATGCCAAGCACTGTGCTAGGCTTGTTTGTCCTCAGCATGTCAAGCGCGGCCTGTCTCCTCTCACTCCTTTTTTTTTTTTTTTTGAGACAGAGTCTCACTCTGTTGCCAGGCTAGAATGCAGTGGCACGATCTCAGCTCACTGCAACCTCTGCCTCCTGGGTTCAAGCAATTCTACTGCCTCAGCCTCCCAAGTAGCTGGGATTACAGGCGTGTGCCACCACGTCTGGCTAATTTTTGTATTTTTAGTAGAGACGGGGTTTTGCCATGTTGGCCAGGCTGGTCTCAAACTCCTGACCTCAGGTGATCCACCTGCCTTGGCCTCCCAAGGTGCTAGGATTACAGGCATGAGCCACTGTGCCTGGCCTCCTCTCACTCCTTCTTTAGCCACATATTCCGCCAATGGAAGGGACTTTGGGCATAGTGAGACCCTGTGGCTCTGCTCTTAGCTGACTGGATTGAGCTTGAACTTGACCCAAGGGCCGACTGTGGGGTCAGCTGGCCTGGAAAGCTTTACTAATCCAGAGGTTCTTGACTCTGGCTGCACACTTGAACCATCCAAGAAACTTTTCAAAAGTACCAATACTCAGTCCCCTCCACAGACAGTGGAAATAGAATCTCTGAGGTTGTCTAAATAGGCAAGAGCTGGGATAATCCAAGTCCTGCTCCCAGAAATTTGAATTGGGAAATGAAGAGAGGATCAGGCCCTTGGAAGTTATTGAAGGTAAGAGATGCGTTAGGAAAATCACAAGGTGAATCTGGAATCAGTCTTGCAAACTCAACTCAGGAAGGAGGAAGAAGTGTGAGTTAGGAGGATCTATGTAATGGAGAAAAGATACAGGCGAGAGGGTAAAGACAGCAGCTGGTCATGGGAAAGGGAGTGGCTGGGCGTAAAAGGATGCAGACACGTGGAGTTGCTGTCATTACTCTGAAATGAACATTCACACACTGCTCCCCTGAGGTCCCAAAAGCAGCCATGGATGCCCATACCACCCTTTCATCAGTCCGAGGCTCCATAAGGCCTGAGCATTAGGCCTGTGCTGACTTATGGAGCTCAGAGGACATTCAGTTCCCTATTGCTGATCAAATCGGAGGCCTTTCTTATACGTAACAGGACACCTGACACAACTGCTTCAAACAGTAAAGAGGATTTATTAGTTTATGAACTGTAAAGTCCAGCAGTAGAATGGATTTCAGGAGAGGCTTAACCAGCCATCCAACAATGTGATCAAAGGCCCTGTCTCCTGTTTCTCTGCACTCCCATCCTCAATGCTGAATTCATCCCAATTTGGATACCTTTCATGTCTCAAGATGGCTGCCAGCAGCCCCTGCAGCTACCTACTTTCTTGTTACCATCTGTCAGAAAAGAGATTATCTGTGTCCCAGCCTCCCCAGCAAATGTCCTCAGATTCACCCTGATTGGATGCGTTTGGGTAAACACTGAATCATTCATCGCTGGCCACTGAAATGGGATGGCTGGTTGGCTTTGTCTGAGTCATGTGGCCATTCCTGGAGCTGAAGGCAAGGTCAGGGAGACTTTGGGAGATGGAGGATGGAGCACAAAACCAGTAAGGTTACTGATAAACGTCTACCACTCTTTTCCCCAATGCTCCCATGTGCAGGGCTCAGCTCTCTCTTCAGAAGAGGAGTGGTGAAGTGACAGCTTCCAGCGGCCACACCTTCATCTTGGGATCCACCCCAGTGTTTACGCCAAGGCCACACTCTTCCTGGCCTGTTCCCAGCAGATGGCTGGCCATAGCAAGGTGCTGGAGCTGGGCCATTCCTGCCCAGTGAGTGACTCCCATCCCCTCCACACCTTCTCGAGCTTACACTGCACTGTGGGGCTCCTTCTCACACTTGTCAGTCTTCCTTTTGGTCTGCCCCCTGCCCCACTCCTGTTTCCTTTTCCCTTTATTCTTCCTTCACAGACATTGCACTTCTAATTCTATCTTGGCTTCTGCTTCCTGGCGAATGAAACTGACACATCCTGGTTTTCTGAGCTACTCTCTGAGTGTGCCTCTGATTTTCAGAGGAGCTCAGCTCAAACCCACTTGCTCCACAAGTGACTGTGGGGTCGAGACTGTCTCCAGTATGCAGAAGGGGAAGCCAGGGTTAGAGGTTGAGTAGCTTGCCTGATGTCACCCATGCAACAAG
The DNA here is from genome assembly GCF_028885625.2 of Pongo pygmaeus. Classification (NCBI taxonomy): domain Eukaryota; kingdom Metazoa; phylum Chordata; class Mammalia; order Primates; family Hominidae; genus Pongo; species Pongo pygmaeus. The sequence continues at coordinate 80,670,871 of NC_085930.1, forward strand.
GGGAGCCTTGGCTTCCGAACCCCATCTTTACCTCTCTGCAGCCCGCGCTCTCTACCAGCTCTAGATGCTGTTCCTGGTAGAGCCTGGTGAGGTGGCCTGAGTCTCTCAAGGTCACCCCTGGCTCAATGGAAGAGGAGAGGGTGCATCGCAGCGTGTGTTCCCTCCAGTGGGATTTCCTTGAATCACTCGCACCTGGGGGAAGATGAGGAGGGGATTGTTGGTGGATGGGCGGGATCTCTGTACTGGGGGCGGGAGGGGCGTTGCCACGTTGAGCACCGACACTTGAGAAGTGACACGGCTTCGTTTGTACACAAACCATCCTGCATGGTGTTTAAAAACAAAGGGCAAAGTCAGACGTTGCTCGAGGGCCCGGAAAGCCAACTGCGAAGCAGGCGGGCAGCCCCCGGATGGCCCCGCGTTGCCCCTGCTCCCACGCTCCCAGATCAGTGAGAAAGCCTGCGCCCCGCCTTGAGAGCCAACCCGCTAATCCGCGGCATCGTCCACCAATGTGTCTAATGAGGTAGCATAACCACCCAGCTCTCCCTGGAGCCGCGCAGGGCCTCTTGGCTGAACGAGCGGGTGTAGCTCCGTTGGGTCCTCGGGCGCCGCGGGGCGGAGCGAGGTGGGGCCACTGCGCGTGCGCGCGGACCGGGCGGGGCGGGGCCCAGGGCAGGTGCCTGGAGGAGGGTCTGCCAGCGGCAGGTGCAGACGCCAAGCTCGCTGAGGCTGGAGTGTATGCTTAATCACAGTCGACTGAGGGGCTGTTTAAGAATTATAAGAAGCTGTTCCAGGTGAAGTTCTGAGCAGAGCTACAGAAGGTCGCGGTCTGGAAGCTGCTGGGAAGAGAGGGGCGACATCAGTGGCTTTCGTTGAGGGGGGGCACGCGCAGGATTTCCTGGGATGGGGAAACAATAACCTGGAATACGAGGAGGCTGTCCTAGAAGAGTCAGATTGCCGACTGCCATCCCACCCCCATCCCCAAGCTGATGAAATTGGCGCGAAGCAGATCCCTAATTCACAAGCTTACCTAATTCCTGCCAGGAACACAGTATTTCTGTTTCTGCGGATACCTGGCTCTCGGGGCACATTGAAGCTTCACCTGGAGAGGATGGAACAGAGAAGACGATCAAAAACAGGGCCTTCCTGGAACCAAATGCCAATAACAGCCCTCACGGGCCTAGCTAGCCCTTTACAGATTGCAAAGGGCTTTCTTCTACCTTGCCTGGTTTTCAGCAGGGGCAGGCAAGTGATCCCATTTTAAAGCGAGGAACCCGAGAGAGCTCAGGCTTTTCCCAGGTTGGGCACAGGGTGCAGTGGGAACTAAGGACTCAGTGAGTAGGGGTCACCCAGGGAGCCATGGAAGATCTCCCAAAGAAAGGATGAACAGGAGTTGGTTGAGCAGAGGGACCTTAGGGTGGGGTGTTCATGTCTCAGGTGGAGAGATGTGGTGGGTGAGGGAACAAGATTGCTCAGGGTGGCTGGACACGGGAGGGTTAGCAGGGCTGGGGAATTGGGGGGCAACCCACAGAAAGACACATCCACTTGTGGGCCCAGATCAGCATTCTGTCACATTAAGAAAAAGGGAGAACTCAATTCACTATCCATAGTAATTGAAAAGCAGTTGAATATTTATTGTAGCCTCTGGTGCACTTCATTTGTAAGGCAGAGCCAATACAGCTGGCCCTCCATATCCATGGGTTCCGTGTTCCTGGATTCAGCCAGCTGTGGGTGGAAAACCATTCAGAAAAAATAAAAAGGATAATTCTGTAGTGAACATGCACAGACTTTTTTTTTCCTGTCATTATTCCCTAAACAATACCGTGTAACAACTATTTCCATAGCACTTACATTGTATTAGGTATTATAAGTAATCTAGTGATGACTGGAAGTATATAGGAGGATGCACATAGGTTATATGCAACTTCTATGCCAATTTTTATCAGGGACTTGAGCATTGGCAAATTTTGGTATCCTGGGGGTCCTGGAACAAATCGCTTGCAGATACTGAGGGACAGCTGCATTGTAAAAATCTTCTTTTTCTTTCTTTCATTCTCTTACTCTCTTATCCTAGCCACTGCCCCCAAAGATGCATCTTTCCCCTTCCAAATTTCCCCAGTTCTCCTTCAGACTCTGCCTTCAGAGGTTTCCTGTCTCTCCTCTCCTTCTCCCCTTCCGTGGCTGTGGTTTTAAACCTACAGTACCTTTTTAATTAATTAATTATTATTTTTTCTTTTTTGGGAGACAGAATCTTGCTTTGTCGCCCAGGCTGGAGTACAGTGGCACGATCTCAGCTCACTGCAACCTCTGCCTCCTGGGTTCAAGCAATTCTCGTGCCTCAGTCTCCTGAGTAGCTAGGACTACAGATGCACCCCAGCACACCCGGCTATATTTTTATTTTTTTATTTTTAGTAGAGATGGGGTTTCACTATGTTAGGCCAGCTGGTCTTGAGCTCCTGAGCTTAGGCAATCCACCCACCTCAGCCTCCCAAAGTGCTAGGATTACAGGCATGAGCCACCACCCCTGGCCTAACCCTACAGTACCCTTAGATTTCCTTCCCAGTATAAACTCTGCTTGCCCTGTGGCTTTTTCCACTTTGGAAAGTGGAAAGAGATTAGTGCAGGAGTCAGCAAACCAGGGCACTCAGGCTGTATCCATCCCACTGCCTGTTTTTGTATAGCCTGCAAACTGACGATCTTTTAATTTCTTTTTTTTTTTTTTTGAAACGGAGTCTCACTCTGTCACCCAGGCTGGAGTGCAGTGGTGCAATCTCGGCTCACTACAACCTCTGCCTCCTGGGTTCAAGCAATTCTCTTGCCTCAGCCTCCCAAGTAGCTGGGATTACAGGTGCCTGCCACCATTCCTGCCTAGTTTTCTTGTAATTTTAGTATAGATGGGGTTTCACCATGTTGGCCAGGCTGGTTTCAATCTCCTGACCTCAAGTGATCCATCTGCCTCAGCCTCCCAAAGTGCTAGGATTACAGGCATGTGCCACTGCGCCCAGCCCAAACTGAGGATTTTTTAAAAAAAACTTTTTAATATCGAAAAGAATTTATGGAAATGTCTTTTCTCTTTTGTTATGTAGGTACTTACCTAATAGCCTTGATTCTGCCCCTTGGTCGTAAAACTTAGAATATTTTACCATCTGGACCTTTACAGAAAAAGGTTGCCAATCCCTGGTTTAAGAGAAGGGGTTTGTGAATACCTATCCAGTAGCATTTTGGATGCCTGGCCCGTGGCTTCTGGGGTTTCCATGCCCTCCTGGGGGAGGCTGTGCAGAAAGCTGGGACAAGAGGAATGAGGCTGATACTACCCCGAATCCCACCACAGGGGTGGACCCATGGCTCAGGTCTGGCCAATCAGAGTATCCTGTTCTCGCCACAGTGATTGGTTCAGCAATAAGCAGGTGTCTCAAGCCTAGTCAATCAAAGTCCTCTTGGGGCTTTGGCCAGAGCTACTAGAAATGATACTTTTTCTGAGTTGGTAAGCTGGAAGGAAGCCATTTTTCAGAGGACGATTATCTTTATATCTATGTGAGGAAAACCTTTCTGGAAAAGAAATTGCATATACCAGAAAGCAGACATGGAAGGAAGAAGGGAGGAAGAGAGAGAGAGAGAGAGAGAGATTGACACATTTGACATTGTTTGAGACTCAGCACCCAGCCACCCCTAAAGCTCCTTCCACCCTGGACCTTCAGTCATGCAAGCCAGTAAAGTGCGTGCCTGTCTGCCTGCCTGCCTGCCTGCCTGCCTGCCTGCCTTCCTTCCTTCCTTCCTTCCTTCCTTCCTTCCTTCCTTCCTTCCTTCCTTCCTTTCTCTCTCTCTCTCTTTAGCTGAATTGGGCAGAGTTCAGTTACTTGTATCCAAACACATTCTGCGCAATATATGGGCTTTACTAGGTACTTTGGAACCTTGGATTTCTCCCCTTGGTACCCACAGTCCCTGCCAAGTAACTTTCAGTGCCCTCTCACTCTGACTCTGGACTCCAAGTGACTTGCTTTGGCCAATGTCATGTTTGCAAACATTATGTAGACACAGTGGGACTTGTATTGTCTTTAGTAGCTCTTGGAGCTCCTCCAAGCCCATATAACAGTCCCAGTCTGGGCCACTACATGATGATAGACATATAGAGCCAAGATGAGCCTTCCCATCCTCTTGACCAACAAGCCTCGAGCTAGGTTGTCTGGAAGCCAACTGTAGGCACATGAATGATCGCAGCAGAGGCCAGCGGAAGAACTGCCCCCACCGAGCCCAGCCCACAGAATTATGAGATAAACAAATGGTAGGTGTTTTAAAGCACTAAGTTTTGGGGTGATGTGTTAGGCAGCAAAAGCTGATCCATAGGCAAAAGGTGAAAAAAGGATTATGAAAGCCTGTAAAGGAGAGCAGCTTATCACTTGCTGGCACTTTTAGTGTATAAGAAAAACAAAGCACCATAGTATTGAAATATTGCCCAAGCTTAAAACAACCACAGTTCTAGAACACCAACACTTAAACAAGCAGTCTGGAACACATACTGAATTCTTAGCGTAGCCACCTTGGCAGGAACCCCACTGAGAAATCCATGCCTGGCATTCCCATTCCACAGCCATACTGGGCAGCTCCTACTGCAGGGATCATGGCCGGCACAAATGTTGTCTCTAGGACGAGGGGATCAGGTACATCTGTGAAAATGTAGAATTCCTCTTACTTGTGTCCTAAAGGCATGACAGTAAGAGTCAAAATGCAATAGTGCGACGATCCCTGGTGGTCTAGTGGTTAGGATTCAGTGCTCTCAAAATGCAATAGCATATTGAGCACCTACTGTATTCATAATGTTCATAGCAACCATGTTTTTCTTCTATAGGTCTGACTTAGTACACTTTCATTCTCATTTATTAGGGGTGAATTGCTAGATGCAATGTACCATTTTCTCTTTATGTGAGGTTGTTCATGTCAAATACTAAAGGTATGACTACTACTACTACTAATGGTGGCTTACAGTAGGCCGGGCTCAGTGGCTCATGCCTGCAATCCCAGCACTTTGGGAGGCTGAGGTGGGAGGATCACTTCAGGTCAGGAAATAGAGACCAGCCTGGCCAACATGATGAAACCCTGTCTCTACTAAAAATACAAAAATTAGCTGGGCATGGTGGCGTGCTCCTGTAATCCCAGCTGCTTGGGAGGCTGAAGCAGGAGAATCACCGAACCTGGGAGACAGAGGTTGTAGTGAGTTGAGATCGCATCACTGCACTCCAGCCTAGGCAACAGAGCAAGACTCCATCTCAATATAAATAAATAAATAAAATAAAATAAAAATGATGGCTTGCATTTGTGAACACACACTTAGCACCAGGCTCTGGACAAGGGGCTTTACAGGCCTAATATCTTTTTTTGTTTTTTGAGACAGAGTCTTGCTGTGTCACCCAGGCTGGAGTGCAGTGGCAAGATCTCGGCTCACTGCAACCTCTGTTCCTGGGCTCAAATCATACTCCCACCTCAGCCTTCTGAGTAGCTAGGACTACAGGCACACACTGTGCCTGGCTAATTTTTGTATTTTTGGTAGAGATTGGGTTTTGCCATGTTGCCTAGGCTGGTTGAACTCCTGGGCTCAAGTGATCAGCCTGTTCAGACCTGATATCTAATCCTGACTACAACCCAGGAAGATGGGTACTATCAATCCCATTTTACAGATGAGAAAGCTGAGTCCCTTGCCTAAGTGCACCACGTTGTTAAGTGTTGGCATTGGCAACTAAACTTACGTTTTATTTTAAAGGGAGACTATTACTGTGGCCTACAGAAATGGGGAGGCTTCATGAAGGACACACTTTGCCTGCTTTGAAGGCAGGTTGGGATGTACCACCTACCAGCTCTGTGACCTTGGGTGTCTTATTAAATGTTCCCAGGCCTCAATTTATATGTCTGTGAAATGTGGGTGATAATCCTTTCTTTCAAGGATTATCAAGGGGGAGGGATTAAGTGAGACACCTAAAGCTCTCAGCACAGTGCTAGGCTCCGGGCTGGAGCTCGAGCCCTTATACTTTTTCTTCCACCAGGGGAGACTAGACCATACTGGTTTCTAGTGACTCTATCTGATAGAATGTAAACCTCATGAGAATTTGGTTTTTTCATTATTTTGTTTAGGTTGTATCCCCTGCACCAGAGTGGTGCCTAGCATATCACAGAGACTCAATCCATGCTTTTTGAATTGAGTTCTGTATTTCTGTGACTGTGATTCTGTGAGATGTGACTGGCAGTGGTTTCCTAGGTGCTGGTTGGAATGGGAGGTGGAAGGGATCCAGGAGCAAAACTTTGTGAGAAGGAAGGAGAGATGTCCCAGTCCACAGCGCCCTGGGAGCTGGGCTGCATGGCTTGCCATGTTGATAATGTCTCATGCATTGCTGCCCAGCCTCGGAGGGCAGCTCAGGGGTTGCTAGAGATGCCCGTTGAGTGTACCGGGAGCACAGTCTGTGCACTGGGCTCCACCCTACCTCTCTCCTCTCCTCCTTTCAAGCTCTCCTGGCCTCTGCTCAGCACCCCCACCCATCTGCACCATGGCCAGGCTTAGAAAAAATCCTTCCTTGGTGCCAAGTATCAGCAGGGCTTTCTGAGGGTGTGAATTATTCCCCAACAAACCCAGCACCCGTCTGTCCTCAGCCGGCACTGCTGACATCTCCCTAGGCCTGGAAGCTGCCCAGGGCACCTCTAAGCCAGGCCTGCATGGGGCTTCCTCCCAGTGAAGACATGGCTGCCCTGAGCCTTAATTGGAGAGATGATGCAGTGAGCCCAGGAGATTTTAAAGTGTGTATTTGCAATCAGCTTGCTCCTTGAAGTGGCATGAAAACAAAAATCCAAGGAAAGCGCTCAGTGAGAGGATTTCCTGGTGACCTGTGGCTAATGGCCTTTGCCTACCTCTTGCTCTGGAGAGGCCTTCCGAAGCCTGAATGGGGGTGGGAAGTGGCTTCCAGGGAAGAAGGGCCTTTCTGAGGTGGCTGTGCTCACACGACGCAGCCTTTGAGAATCAGGATCAGAAGATGTGAGTAGCCCCCATAACTGGCACACTGGTAGTGGCTGCTCTGGGAGGACTCCTGCACTCCACGTGTTCCCCAGAGACAAGGTAGTAAGATTTCAGAGATTTTAAAAAGAGGTTAGGTTGCTTGTGAGTTCGACCAGCTTCCTGAACTTTCTGGAGAAAATAGTTGTGGCAGCGAATCTGTAGGACAAGAGGCTGGAGGAAGGTGTGTGGACTGCTGGTCATGACGTGTCTTAATTCTAAGAGATGAAAGGGCCATTTTCTTCCACTGAAATAATAGGCATTATTTGTATGTATCTGTAGTGGCCAGTGACTGACTTCCCAGGAGAAATCGGCATCTCCAGGAGAGAAAAGTAGGGACTTCCTAGTAAAGATTTCCCCAAGAACCAATAACAGTCACATGGCCCTACAGCAGGGGCATTTTAAGATGTCCGTTGGCTCTGGTTCCTTTTAGAAGTCTCTCCCACATTATATATCAAGTATCGAATGCACCTATATCATATGTTTGTTAATGTAAATACACTTTTTTATTTATTTTATTTATTTTATTTTATTATTATACTTTAAGTTTTAGGGTACATGTGCACAATGTGCAGGTCAGTTACATATGTATACATCTGCCATGCTGGTGTGCTGCACCCATTAACTCGTCATTTAGCATTAGGTATATCTCCTAATGCTATCCCTTCCCCCTCCCCCCACCCCACAACAGTCCCCAGAGTGTGATGTTCCCCTTCCTGTATCCATGTGTTCTCATTGTTCAATTCCCACCTATAAGTGAGAACACGCAGTGTTTGGTTTTTTGTCCTTGCGATAGTTTACTGAGAATGATGATTTCCAGTTTCATCCATGTCCCTACAAAGGACATGAACTCATCATTTTTTATGGCTGCATAGTATTCCATGGTGTATATGTGCCACATTTTCTTAATCCAGTCTATCATTGTTGGACATTTGGGTCGGTTCCAAGTCTTTGCTATTGTGAATAGTGCCACAATAAACATACGTGTGCATGTGTCTTTATAGCAGCGTGATTTATAGTCCTTTGGGTATATACCCAGTAATGGGATGGCTGGGTCAAATGGTATTTGTAGTTCTAGATCCCTGAGGAATCGCCACACTGTCTTCCACAATGGTTGAACTAGTTTACAGTCCCACCAACAGTGTAAAAGTGTTCCTATTTCTCCACATCCTCTCCAGCACCTGTTATTTCCTGACTTTTTAATGATCGCCATTCTAACTGGTGTGAGATGGTATCTCATTGTGGTTTTGATTTGCATTTCTCTGATGGCCAGTGATGATGAGCATTTTTTCATGTGTTTTTTGGCTGCATAAATGTCTTCTTTTGAGAAGTGTCTGTTCATATCCTTTGCCCACTTTTTGATGGGTTGTTTGTTTTTTTCTTGTAAATTTGTTTGAGTTCATTGTAGATTCTGGTTATTAGCCCTTTGTCAGATGAGTAGGTTGTGAAAATTTTCTCCCATTTTGTAGGCTGCCTGTTCACTCTGATGGTAGTTTCTTTTGATGTGCAGAAGCTCTTTAGTTTAATTAGATCCCATTTGTCAATTTTGGCTTTTGTTGCCATTGCTTTTTGTGTTTTAGACATGAAGTCCTTGCCCATGCCTATGTCCTAAATGGTATTGCCTAGGTTTTCTTCTAGGGTTTTTATGGTTTTAGGTCTAACATTTAAGTCTTTAATCCATCTTGAATTAATTTTTGTATCAGGTGTAAGGAAGGGATCCAGTTTCAGCTTTCTACATATGGCTAGCCAGTTTTCCCAGTACCATTTATTAAATAGGGAATCCTTTCCCCATTTCTTCTTTTTCTCAGGTTTGTCAAAGATCAGATAGTTGTAGATATGCGGTGTTATTTCTGAGGGCTCTGTTCTGTTCCATTGATCTATATCTCTGTTTTGGTACCAGTACCATGCTGTTTTGGTTACTGTAGCCTTGTAGTATAGTTTGAAGTCAGGTAGCGTGATGCCTCCAGCTTTGTTCTTTTGGCTTAGGACTGACTGGGCGATGCGGGCTCTTTTTTGCTTCCATATGAACTTTAAAGTAGTTTTTTCCAGTTCTGTGAAGAAAGTCATTGGTAGCTTGATGGGGATGGCATTGATTCTGTAAATTACCTTGGGCAGTATGGCCATTTTCACGATATTGATTCTTCCTACCCATGAGCATGGAATGTTCTTCCATTTGTTTGTATCCTCTTTTATTTCATTGAGCAGTGGTTTGTAGTTCTCCTTGAAGAGGTCCTTCACATCCCTTGTAAGTTGGATTCCTAGGTATTTTATTCTCTTTGAAGCAATTGTGAATGGGAGTTCACTCATGATTTGGCTCTCTGTTTGTCTGTTATTGGTGTATAAAAATGCTTGTGATTTTTTGTACATTGATTTTGTATCCTGAGACTTTGCTGAAGTTGCTTATCAGCTTGAGGAGATTTTGGGCTGAGACAATGGGGTTTTCTAGATATACAATCATGTCATCTGCAAACAGGGACAATTTGACTTCCTCTTTTCCTAATTGAATACCCTTTATTTCCTTCTCCTGCCTAATTGCCCTGGCCAGAACTTCCAACACTATGTTGAATAGGAGTGGTGAGAGAGGGCATCCCTGTCTTGTGCCAGTTTTCAAAGGGAATGCTTCCAGTTTTTGTCCATTCAGTATGATATTGGCTATGGGTTTGTCATAAATAGCTCTTATTATTTTGAGATGTGTCCCATCAATACCTAGTTTATTGAGAGTTTTTAGCATGAAGGGCTGTTGAATTTTGTCAAAGGTCTTTTCTGCATCTATTGAGGTAATCATATGGTTTTTGTCTTTGGTTCTGTTTATATGCTGGATTACATTTATTGATTTGCGTATATTGAACCAGCCTTGCATCCCAGGGATGAAGCCCACTTCATCATGGTGGATAAGCTTTTTGATGTGCTTCTGGATTCAGTTTGCCAGTATTTTATTGAGGATTTTTGCATCAATGTTCATCAAGGATATTGGTCTAAAATTCTCTTTTTTGATTGTGTCTCTGTCCGGCTTTGGTATCAGGATGATGCTGGCCTCATAAAATGAGTTAGGGAGGATTCCCTCTTTTTCTGTTGATTGGAATAGTTTCAGAAGGAATGGTACCAGTTCCTCCTTGTACCTCTGGTAGAATTCGGCTGTTAATCCATCTGGTCCTGTACTCTTTTTGGTTGGTAAGCTATTGATTATTGCCACAATTTCAGATCCTGTTATTGGTCTATTCAGAGATTCAACTTCTTCCTGGTTTAGTCTTGGGAGGGTGTATGTGTCGAGGAATTTATCCATTTCTTCTAAATTTTCTAGTTTATTTGCATAGAGGTGTTTGTAGTATTCTCTGATGGTAGTTTGTATTTCTGTGGGATCGGTGGTGATATCCCCTTTGTCATTTTTTATTGTGTCTATTTGATTCTTCTCTCTTTTCTTCATTATTAGTCTTGCTAGCGGTCTATCAGTTTTGTTGATCCTTTCAAAAAGCCAGCTCCTGGATTCATTAATTTTTTGAAGGGTTTTTTGTGTCTCTATTTCCTTCAGTTCTTCTCTGATTTTAGTTATTTCTTGCCTTCTGCTAGCTTTTGAATGTGTTTGCTCTTGCTTTTCTAGTTCTTTTAATTGTGATGTTAGGGTGTCAATTTTGGATCTTTCCTGCTTTCTCTTGTGGGCATTTAGTGCTATAAATTTCCCTCTACACACTGCTTTGAATGTGTCCCAGAGATTCTGGTATGTTGTGTCTTTGTTCTCGTTGGTTTGAAAGAACATCTTTATTTCTGCCTTCATTTTGTTATGTACCCAGTAGTCATTCAGGAGCAGGTGTAGTTGAGCGGTTTTGAGTGTTTCTTAATCCTGAGTTCTAGTTTGATTGCACTGTGGTCTGAGAGACAGTTTGTTATAATTTCTGTTCTTTTACATTTGCTGAGGAGAGCTTTACTTCCAACTATGTGGTCAATTTTGGAATAGATGTGGCGTGGTGCTGAAAAAAATGTATATTCTGTTGATTTGGGGTGGAGAGTTCTGTAGATGTCTATTAGGTCCACTTGGTGCAGAGCTGAGTTCAATTCCTGGGTATCCTTGTTAACTTTCTGTCTCGTTGATCTGTCTAATGTTGACAGTGGGGTGTTAAAGTTTCCCATTATTATTGTGTGGGAGTCTAAGTCTCTTTGTAGGTCACTCAGGACTTACAGGCATAAGCCACTGTGCCAGGTTTAAAAATTCTTTAAAATGTATTTACATTTTAAAGAATTTTTAAACCTGGCACAGTGGCTTATGCCTGTAATCTCAGCACTTTGGGAGGCTGAGGCAGGGGATCACTTGAGGCCAGAAATTCAAGATCAGCCTGAACAACATAGTGATACCCCATCTCTACACAAAATAAAAAATTATCCAGATGTGGTGGCACATGTCTGTAGTCCCAGCTACTCGGGAGGCTGAGGTGGGAGGATCACTTGAACCCAGGAGTTCAGGGCTACATTGAGTTATGATTGCATCACTGTGCCCCAACCTGGGCAACAGTGAGACCCTGTCTCTAAAAAAATAAAATTTAGGGCCAGGCACGGTGGCTCACGCCTGTAATCCCAGCACTTTGGGAAGCCGAGGCAGGTGGATCACGAGGTCAGGAGATCGAGACCATCCTGGCTAACAGGGTGAAACCCCATCTCTACTAAAAATACAAAAAATTAGCCGGGTGAGATGGCGGGCGCCTGTAGTCCCAGCTACTCAAGAGGCCGAGGCAGGAGAATGGCGTGAACCCCGGGGGGGGCGGAGCCTGCAGTGAGACGAGATCGCGCCACTGCACTCCAGCCTGGGCGACAGCGAGATCCCGTCTCAAAAAAATAAATTAATTAATTAAATAAAATAAAATTTAATTTGAAAATTAAAAATTAAAAAAATAATTTGTGGAATTTTGCTTTTGAACTTACTTGGCTATGAGTAGTAATTCCTTCACTGTATAATGCTATTGGCTGTGCTTTCTCATGCAAACTCAGGAGTTATTACAAAGTGAGGGAACCAACCCATAAATTGTATTTAGATGTAATAAGATTTTAATGAAAACAAACTTAATGAACAAAGTGGACCCAGTGTTTTTTACACATTTAATTAAGCATTTATTCATTTCAATTTTGCATCTTTTTCTTTATTTCGAGCCAGTGCATTTTATTTTTTTCCTGGTCCCCAGTGTGTTTGCAAGACCTGGAATATGTGGCTATAGGTGTGTGTTTCCTGGTGGGTAATGCAGCCTTATCTGGACTGGTCGATCAGGAGGATGGAGGCAGCTCGAGCAGCGGCCCCAGGCTCCAAGAGCCTTCATTCTCACAGGTCACATTGGCGATTTCTCTAGGGTGGAATAATCAGCTCAGCAGGGTCTGCGCTTAGTGCGGAGGCCTGTGACTCAAGTTGAAATCAGCACCTCCAGGTGAGGAAAGCCTGGGGTGGCTCAAAACCCAATAGGAGCCACTAACGAATCCAGGGGCAACCGCGACTATTTATGCTCCTGGCACACAAGTCACAAGATAAAAGCTCGGGGCCTCCCCTGGCCTTGGAATCTCTCAGAGGTTTATTTGTTCATTCACGCATCAGTTTACTCAGCAAAGAGGAATCACGGAGTTGTTTTTCATGCCCAACCTGGGGTGGAGGGAGGGGAAGAACAGATGGGACGTGAGCTTTGTCACCGTCACCTGGTCGGCTGGCTTCCTTGCACATTAACATTTTATATCTGGGCTCTCAGTAGCAGCGAGAATCCAACAACAGCATGGCACTAACCTGGTTCTGAGCGTCAAGGAGCCTCAGAGGCTTCTGCTCCTGGCTCCCACTTGGACGTGGCCCTGTAGTGAACCCCGCAGGCCATTTGGGGGAGGAATGAGGAGGGACTTACACTGAAAGGGCACCTTCTGATCTCCAGGCACTGCATCTATGCTGTTGATTTGCTTCCTAACTTGTGCCTCAAGCAATTGCATCCCTTTTCCAGCTGAGGCAATGGAAGCTCCAGAGAGGTGAAATACTTTACCCCAAGTCACACAGCAAGGAAGTGGTAGAGGCAGATTTGACCTCAGAGCAGCCGCACCCCAAACTCTGCACTGTTGGCTTCCATGTTCTTCTCCCTCACTGAATTTTCAGGAGGGTTCAGAGTCTGTTGGTGGAATTTCTCGTATGCTTCAGATGTAGATTTGTTGCTCCTTTCAGATTAACTGTTTTTGCCCAAAGCCAAGAAGACAGAAATGGTGGATGTGTCTATAGCTGCCTTGGGCCTCTAGTGCAGGGCAAAGATGCCCCGCAGAGGAGTCAGGTGAGGCTGAAATCCAGCCCACATGTCACCTACCTCTTGGTACCTTGTGTGGGAATTCGTCAGACTGACAGGAAAGGGTTGCTTGCCAGGCCCTGCACCCCTGAAGCCCCATCCACCCAGAGGGGTTCCTCTTAATAAATTGCACAAAAGCACCGCCTTGCTTTGGGTTTTCCTGGAAGCAGACTCCGAGGCAGATATTGCAGTGCAAATCCTTTTGTGTGGGAGGTGACTCCAGGAAGTACTGGTAAGAGAGTAGGGAAGTAAGACAGGGAGGGGAAGCAAAGCATTCACCGTGTGTTGCCATTGTGGACAACTAGTCCACAGTCCCACTGGAAAGCCCTGGGGAACAGTAGGGAACATGCCCCTAAATTATCCCAGTGCCCCATCTTTGGTGATGGCTGCTTCCAGGGACTCCACGGCTTGCTCTTCACGCAGGCTGAGTGCACTCTCATGGCCAGAGGAATGCTCTCCTGAAGGATCAGGGTTGTGCCTGATGAACTGCTTGGGTCGCATGTGTGTGCTGATGAGCCGTGTTGGTTCCATGTGCGAGCGGAGGTGATCTGGTCAGAATGGCAACAGCACCCATCCCACCACCCACAATGTGAGCCTGACACGGTTACCAAGACTTCTATCCTGCTGGATTCAATAGGCTCAAGAGATTGTCTGTGCCTCTTCTCCACTTTTTCATTGGCTGAGGTATGAATTTAGTCATCCACCTGTAACGTTGCCCTCCCAAAGTCTGACTTGCGATTGAAAACAAAACAAAATGCTTCTGAAAACAAAACAAAAACGCATTCTGCTCAAACACCACCCCGGGAAACCTCAGGACTTTATAATCAAGTCTTGGATCTGTTCCTAGCTCTGATGTGTGGCCATTTCCTTTGGCTTCTCTTCACTTTCTGCCTGTTTCTCTTCCTCCCCTTTGTCTTTGGAAGCCAATAAGGAAATCCACGTGTCCTGGCTTCTTGCCTTCCTGTTTTTATCCTGTAGACCTCCGGAGGGTTGTTTGGCAACAGCAGGAGTGGCTGCCTTGGAACTGCACGAGGTTGGGTGGTGAGGCTTGGGAGGGGGCAGCCACACGGGATGGGGCTGCTTTGAAGCCGTGTTTGTGTATGGTTTACTGATTGGGGGTGACCGACGGAAACTATGGGGAGCCTCAAACCGCCCTTGGCATTGTCCCCAACAAAGCTGAATTCTTGCTATTGCTGAATCCCCAAGCCCCAGAACTCACAGCCCCTCCTCCATGGCCCTTCCTGGACCCCCTGGTTCCACGGTTTTGCTTGTTCTGGGGCTACATCGCCGACTTCAGTAAGAACTGGAGCAGGAGTTTGGCAGAGGTGTCAAGAGTTGACTGAAATCAGAAACCTCCAGCACTAAATTGTGACTGTTTTAGTCTCTGTTCCTCTGGCTAGACTGCTGCTGCTCCCTGGAGGTTTTCTGATGTGTCTTTCCAGTTACCCTTTACGATTTTTGCCTATAACACAAATAGCTCCGACGGAGGCGCAGAACTCTGTTGCTTCATTTGGCACCAATGATCTAAAGGGGTGGAAATCCCAGGGATGCGCTCAGGGGGCCGACGCAGTAATTGATATCAATTGGTGTGATTAGAGAAAGCCCTCAATCATCCCGAGGTGTCTCACTGCAATCTGTCATGGTCCTCATCAGACGAGCTTCACCCTGAGCTTGTGCTGGAATGAGCACCGCTTTCCTGTATTCAGCCCAAAAGCCCAAATGTGGCCCGGCGCGGTGGCTCACACCTGTAATCCCAGCACTTTGGGATGCAGAGGTGGGCAGATCGCCAGAGGTCAGGAGTTCGAGACCAGCCTGGCCAACATGGCGAAACCCCGTTGCTACTAAAAATACAAAAATTAGCTGGACGTGGTGGCATGCACCTGTAATCTCAGCTACTCGAGAGGCTGAGGCAGAATTGCTTGAACCTGGGAGGCAGAGGTTGCAGTGAGCCGAGATCATGCCATTGCTGATCTCAACTTGGGCAACAGAGCTGGTCTCTGTCTCCAAAAAAAAAAAAAAAGGGCCAAATGTAGGCATGAGAGATACATATCTTACTGCCCTGCCCAAGAAGTGAGGATGTGCTCTTCCCACTTGCCTGGGAGGCGGCCTGGCCGAGAGGTCACAGGCCCAGGCTTAAAGTCTGACTCCCTGGGCGGGAGTCTTTGCTATGCCTTTACAGGCTGGTGGCCTTGAAACAGTGACTTCACTCCTGGTGCCTCAGTTTCTTTATCTGTAACATATGGTGATAATAATACTACATTTCTTTTTGGTAGAGACTGGATCTTAATGTGTTTCTCAGGCTGGTCTTGAACTCTGGGGCTCAAGCAATCCTCCTGCCTTGGCCTCCTGAGTAGCTGGGACTACAGCTGCATCACCACACCCAGCTATCATATTATGTTATTAGCCCTCACACGATTGTTGGGAGGGTTAAATAATATGCGTAAAGTGCTTAGAAACATACCTAGTACATAGTATTTGTTAAGTAAATTCTCTTATTTTTTCTTCTGCCCGTTCCAGGAAGGCTCTGGGGAGTCTAACAGCCAGGACAGACAAAGAGCAGTAAAACAAATACTGAGGAACTCAAGAACCACGTGAGGTTGACACCTGAGGTATTACTTGGACTCTGTACTGCAAAGAACATTTATTCATTCAACAAGCATCTACTGAGCACCTCCGGTGTCCCAGGCACTGTGCTCGTGGCTGGGCTTACAGCTGTGACTTCATAGAGGTTAGATTTGAGTGTGTGCGTGTACACCTGGCATAGGTAAACAAGCAAGTCATTAAGATAATTTCAGAGTGATAAAGATGATGAAGAAAATGAACAGGACGAAGTGAAATGGAAGAGTGGGGTGGGGGCAACTCCAGGATGTGCAGTTGGGAAAGGCCTCTCTGAGGAGATGATGGGACAAGAAAGAAGCAACCCTGTGAGGCCCCAGGATGAGAACTTTCCACAAAGGGAGCAGCAAGTGCAAAGGCCCTGGGCTGTGTGGGAGCTCGGAGAGTCAGGAGGATAGCAAGGAGGCTGCTGTGCCGGAGGAGAATGAGGGAAGAGAGTGCAGAGGCCAGTTTGGAGAGGCTGAATAAAGCCTGAGTGTGCATGGTGAAGTGTTCAATTTTTATTTTTGAGGATTTATTTATGTATTTACTTGAGACAGAGGTCTTGCTCTGCCACCCAGGCTAGAGGGCAGTGGTACCATCACAGCTCACTACAGCATCGACCTCCCTGGGTGCAACTGATCCTTCCACCTTAGCCTCCTGAGTAACTGAGAACACAGGTGCATGCCATCTCGCTCTGCCAATTTTTGTATTTTTTGTGGAGACGGCATTTTGCTATGTTGCCCAGGCTGGTCTTGAACTCCTGAAATCAAGCAATCCACCCACCTTGGCCTCCCACTGTGCTGGGATTACAGGCGTGAGCCACCGCACCCGGTTTTTTGAGGACTTCAAACAGCAAACAGCATAGTTTCCGTTACCAGTTAAAAAGTTTAGAAACCCAGCTGGGCGCGGTGGCTCGCGCCTGTAATCCCAGCACTTTGGGAGGCCCGAGGCGGGCGGATCACGAGGTCAGGAGACCGAGACCATCCTGGCTAACATGGTGAAACCCTGTCTCTACTAAAAATACAAAAAAATTTAGCCGGGCATGGTGGCGGGCTCCTGTAGTCCCAGCTACTCGGGAGGCTGAGGCAGGAGAATGGCATGAACCCGAGAGGCGGAGCTTGCAGTGAGCCGAAATCGCGCCACTGCACTCCAGCCTGGGCAACAGAGTGAGACGCCGTCTCAAAAAAAAAAAAAAAAAGTTTAGAAACCCAACTCAAGGTAGCTTAAACAAAAGGAGGAATTTATTAAAGAACAGCAACAGTGTCTCAGGGAAGCCAGGGGGAGGAACAGAGCTGAGCTTGAAACTGGGAGGGCGATTTCTCCATCCCCATTGCCGGTTTTCTTTATACTGTTTATGACCCAGTCCATGTTATGGAACACAGCTGCTGACTACTCCTAAAATTTGTGAAATTGACTTCTGTAGTCTGGCATCTCAAGGGTGACTCATCTCTCAGTGCCAACACGCCTCATGTAAGGACTCAGGAACTGGCTTGAGCCAGGAGTCCACTCCTGGACCAATCAGCTATGGCCAGGGTGGAATAGAGTCACACTCCACGTCCTAGTTGTTCTTAAGTAAGGATGGGGGTTGGGCACGGTGGCTCAGGCCTTTAATCCCAGCACTTTGGGAGTCCCAGGTGGGTGGATCATGTGAGGTCAGGAGTTCGAGACCAGCCTGGCCAACATAGTGAAACCCCTTCTCTACTAAAAATATAAAAATTAGCCGAGTGTGGTGGCAGGCGCCTGTAGTCCCAGCTACTCGGGAGACTGAAGCAGGAGAATCACTTGAACCCAGGAGGCGAAGCTTGCAGAGAGCCGAGATCATGCCGCTGCACTCCAGCCTGTGTGACGGAGTGAGATGTTGTCTCAAAAAAAAAAAAAAAAAAAAAAAAAGAAATAAGGATGGGGCTCTGGGCAGGGAGAAATAATTCTCAAAGAGGGGACTGAGGGAAGAATAAACAAAGGATCTAAGTTGCCAGAAAACCAGAAACTAAAGAATGAAGGTACCTAGAAGCAAGCTCAGAATTTAGCTCTGAGCTTTGTGGTAGCCAAAGCTTAAAAAAAAAAAAAAGGAAAGAAAGAAAGCAATGAATAAGCACCTGAGTTCTGATTGGCTAATAAAATAAGGCACAGCAGATCACGAGGAGAGAGAAGCATTTTCTTCCATGAAAGCTGAGAGGACATTCTTTAGGGTTCTATGTGGAAGGGGGGACTAAGAAATACAATAAATGACTCATTCAGCAACAGTTGAATTTAGATTTCTGAGATGATTAAGTTTTTCACAATGTGTGGGGAGTCCCTCCTGGTGAATTCTGAAAGTAGAGGGGACATTATTAAATTTCAATGCAAGGGTAGGCAGGTTGTGTTTGAGGGGGAACCAAAGTCATGCTCATTATGTTTTCTTTCAGTGACCTCATTGGCTCTTGGAGACCTCAGTGCCCAGGTAAAAAACTCAGGGTCCACCTACAGGACTGGGGAGAGGGGTGTGGAGTGGGTTGGGTGTGAGGAAAACATCAGGATAAAGGGCAGCTGGCAATCCATCTCTGTCAGCAGGGGGAACTTGAGAAATAGCTGCTCCTTGGTGGTAGCCAAATGGTGCCTCTTGGGCCTAATGATATTCTACCAGGAACTGGAAATTCTGGACTATTAAAACATGACTGTTGACAATGAATTTAAATTCCAAGAGCCAAGCAAAACGTGGTGAGGGTGAATGTAGCCCACGGCCATGGGCGTGCAGGCCCCACCCCTCTGGCGCTGCAAGGACTGGGTAGCCTGTGTTCATATGAGCTTCCTGGAACACAGATGGCTCTGCCAGGCTCTTGGCCAGAACTGGGCACAGTGAGAGCCCCAAGTGCAGAAATTCTGTGTCCTGCAGAGCCAAGAATGCCACACCTCTTCCTCCTTTCCTTCTTTTTCTTTTTCTATTTTTTTTTTCCAGACAGGGTCTCACTCTGGGGTGCAGTGCATGATCACAGCCCACTGCAGCCTCAACCTCCCAGGCTTAAGCGATCCTCCCACCTTAACCTCCTGAGTAGCTGGGGCAACAGGCATGTGCCACCATGCCTGGCTAATATATATATATATATATATATATATATATATATTTATTTATTTATTTATTTTTTTGAGACAGAGTCTCTGTCTGTCGCCAGGCTAGAGTGCAGTGGTGCGATCCCAGCTCACTGCAACCTCTCCCTCCCGGGTTCAAGAGATTCCCCTGCCTCAGCCTCCTGAGTAGCTGGGAATACAGGCACATGCCACCATGCTTGGCTAATTTTTTGTATTTTTTAGTAGAGACAGGGTTTCACCATGTTGGCCAGGATGGTCTCTATCTCTTGACCTCGTGATCCTCCCGCCTCAGCCTCCCAAAGTACTGAGATTACAGGCATGAGCCACCACGCCCGGCCAAATTTTTAAAAATATCTTTAGTAGAGATGAGGCCTCTCCCTATGTTGACCAAGCCAGTCTTGAACTCCAGAGCTCAAGCAATTCTCCCGTTTTGGCCTCCCAAAGTGCTGGGATTACAGGTGGCATGGATGACAGCACCCTTCCTCCTTTCCTCCCTTCCTCCCTTCCTCCCTTCCTCCCTTCCTCTCTTTCTTTCTTCCTCCCTCCCTCCGTCCCTCCCTTCTCCTTTCTCTCTTCTCTCCTTCCTTCCTTCCTTCCTGTTGGGCCCCAGGTATCCAATGATGAGTAAAACAGGCCCTCCATTCTCTCAGGGAGTTTACATTCCAGTTAGGGAGCCAGACTTTCAACAACTAATTACACAGTGAAGTGGTTCATCCAAGTTGTAAGATGTGCCAGGAGGGGAACCTGCCGAAAGCCACCTTAGAGTGCTTACGAGGGAATCTGATCAAGTCTAGGAGGTTTAGGAAAATTCCCCCGAGGAAATGACTTAAGCCAAGATCTTAAGGAGAATAAGGGAGGGTTGTGATTCCAGACAAAGCAGGCTGCTGTGACTGCTGTGAATTGGGAAGGAACTTGTCACTTGTCACTTGTCACCGGAGGGCAGAGTTACCAGATCGGGCTGGGGACCGAGGAAGGAGCCAGGCAGATTTTGTTGGCCATGTTGAAGATTTAGAACTCATAAGCAAACTTATCCAAAACTTAGAAATATGGCAGAAAGGAAGACTGCAGTTTCTTTCCATGTCGGCTTAGAGCATTATTTGCCAGGCCTGCTCAAGGATTAGTTAATTCTATATGGGAATTGTACCTTGGTTTTATTTTGCTATTTACTGATTGAATCTGATCTCTATTGAGTTACATGTAAATTTGTGAATAGCTGTCCTGTTGAGATGCAAATGGTTTATGTGTGATAGAGGAGGCAACCCTAAAGGTTTTGGCTTTATCACCCTGAAGGACATTAGTCATTTTTGTTCCTAACTTAAAAAAATGAACAAATAAACTTTACATCAGTACCCCCTCTCTGGGGGACTGTAGAAACCCCTGTCATCAAATGCTTTTTGAAGCAGCTCTGCCATACTGCTGGCTCTCTTATTAATGAGTTAAATATTTGACACATGCTTGTTCTATATTAGTTTCAGAGCCAGGTTTTTATCTTCTCAACATTATTCTTTGACGGAACTCTCTCCAAAGTGTGATGAAAGCTGGAGGGTTTTAAGCAGGCAGCTGCCATGATTAAATTTGCCAGTGGATGCCAATGTTAAGGTTCTTCTGTGAAAATTAAGAAATGCAGGCTTCTATTTTTACCTTCAAATGGAGGCTTTACCTCTAGGGAAAAATAACTGGTTTGGTTGAGGACCAATCTGCTGTTGTTATCACCAAGTGTGGGTTTATTATAGGGTCTTTCTGCAAACATAGGGGCCTCTAATCATTGCAGTGTCCATTTTGTTAAGACTTAAAGCATCGGATGATAATTTATTGTAATGGGATCTAAGCTAATGAACTCCACTTACAATTAAAATGTTTTAGAAAGCTTTCTTTTCTCCTGGGTCTCCCCAGGAGGCCCAGCTCTGACAAAAGTGGAACCACTCTGCTGTGGGATAGATTGCTCATCAGCTCTGTCAAGTGTCAGGAGATGGGCCATCTCTTTAAAGTGCTTAAAAAGGGGGAGGGGGGTAGCATCCATTTCTATAAATTATTGAATATGGATTTAAAATCACCTATTTGGAGAAGTGTTGAAATTGCACATGCTAATTGAAGAGCCAGAGAAACAGCAATGGGACTGCAGCGAGGAGGCCAGTAATTGTTCCCGAGCTTTTGGTGGTCAGAGTGAAGGTGACAGCACCCTGGGCAGCTACAGAATCTAAATGGAGTCCCAAGTAGAAAGGCAGCACTTCGTGCACTGGGAATTACGCCAGAGCCCTACCTCTCTGCTATGTCCTCTAATCCCTAAGGTATTGGCAAGGGGACCGTTGTTGCCTTGCTGCAGGTAGGAAACTGAGCCCCTCAGAGGTCGAGTGACTTGCCAGAGGTCACTCAGCTAGTAGGTGGCTGAGGTGACTTCTGAATCCAGATGTTTCAGATTCAGTGTGTCAATATGCCTTTCTGTAATTTACAGACATTCTTCACTTTGGTTGTCATTTTCTCAGTGTTTATGCTCCAATGATATCATTCAAATTGATATAGTAG
This sequence comes from Pongo pygmaeus, assembly GCF_028885625.2. Taxonomy (NCBI): domain Eukaryota; kingdom Metazoa; phylum Chordata; class Mammalia; order Primates; family Hominidae; genus Pongo; species Pongo pygmaeus. The sequence goes on from NC_085930.1 coordinate 80,692,375, forward strand.
AAAGAGCATGACCGCCCCCCAACATGCCCCCAGAGAATTAATGCTCAGCTTTAGGCAATTGACAGAGAATTGGGAAATTATGATCCTCATTTCTTTCCTCCCTGCCTGCCTCTCTTCGTTCTTTCATAATTCTGTTGAATACCTCCTTCAAGTTTTTGCTCAAGGCTGGGCGTGGTGGCTTACGCCTATAATCCCAGCACTTTGGGAGTTGGAGGAGGGTGAATCGCTTCAGGTTGGGAGTTCGAGACCATCCTGGTCGACATGGTGAAACCCCGTCTCTACTAAAAATACAAAAATTAGCTGGGCGTGGTGGTGGGCGCCTGTAATCCCAGCTACTTGGGAGGCTGAGGCAGGAGAATCGCTTGAACCCAGGAGGGAGGTTGCAGTGAGCTGAGATAGTACCAAGGCATTTCAGCCTGGGTGACAGAGTGAGACTCCATCTCAAAAAAAAAAAAAGGTTTTGCTCAAATATCATCTATTCAGTAAACCCTCCCATGGCCATCTTCCTTAACATCGCAGCCTACATGAGCCTCAACCCTCTTTTCTTTTAGCCTGTTCTATGCTTTCCCCCATAGCATGTATCTTCTAATATACCACATAATCTACTTATTTATTTTCTTCTTATTTATTGTTTGTCTTCCTTTAACAGCATGGAGACACTAAGCAAGAATCTTCGTCTATCTTGTTCACTAGTGTCTTTCCTTCTTTCCTTCCTTCCTTCCATCCTTCCTCCCTCCCTCCCTCCTTCCTTCCTTCCTCCCTCCCCTCCCCTTCCTTCCTTCTTTCCTTCCTTCCTTCCATCCTCCCTCCCTCTCTCCCTCCCTCCTTCCTTCCTTCCTCCCTCCCCTCCCCTTCCTTCCTTCTTTCCTTCCTTCCTTCCTTCTTTCCTTCCTTCCTTCCATCCTCCCTCCCTCCCTCCCTCCCTCCTTCCTTCCTCCCTCCCCTCCCCTTCCTTCCTTCTTTCCTTCCTTCCTTCCTTCCATCCTCCCTCCCTCCCTCCCTCCCTCCCTCCCTCCTTCCTTCCTCCCTCCCCTCCCCTTCCTTCCTTCTTTCCTTCCTTCCTTCCTGCCTGCCTTCCTTCCTTCCTTCCTTGCTTCCTTCCTCTCTTTCTCTTTGCTTCTTCCTTTCCTTCTCTCTCTTTTCCTTCTTTCCTTTCCTTTCCTTTCCTTTCCCTTCCCTACCCTTACCTTTCCTACCTTCCTTCCTTCCTTCCTTCCTATTTTTGAGACTGGGTCTCAGTCTGTCACCCAGGTTGGAGTGCAGAGGTACAATCACAGCTCACTGCAGCCTCACCTTCCCAGGCAGGCCCAGGTAATCCTCCCATCTCAGCCTCCCAAGAAGCTGAGACAACAGGCACGTGTCACCATGCCTGACTTTTTTGTATTTTTTGTAGAGACAGGGTTTTGCTATGTTGCCCAGGCTGGTCTTGAATTCCTAGACCCAAACTGTGTTGCCCAGGCTGATCTTGAACTCCTGATCCAAGGCCTCACAAAGTGCTGGGATTATAGGCATGAGCCACTGTGCTCAGCCCACTTTTGCATTTCAAGTGTTTAGAACAATGCCTAGAATGTAGTAGGTGCTTAATAAATATTTGTTGATTTATTGCATGAATGAATACCTATTATTGGATTAGTTATAGTTTAACAAAAACCAACAAGCAACGTAAACTAGTACAATAGTTTCCTTCTATCCATGGTTTTGCTTTCTGAGATTTTAGTTACTTTCAATCAACTGCAGTCTGAAAATAGGTGACTACAGTACAATAAGATATTTGAGATAGACCACATTCACATAACTTTTATTATAGCATATTGCTATAATCGTTTGATTTTATTATTATTTATTTTATTATTTATTTATTATTATTGTTGCTAATCTCTTACTGTGCCTAATTTATAAACTTAATCATAGGTATATACATAAGGGAAAGAACATAGTGTATATGTAGGGTTTAGAACTATCTGAAGTTAGGCCGGGCGCAGTGGCTCACGTCTGTAATCCCAGCACTTTGGGAGGCCTAGGTGGATGGATCACGAGGTCAGGAGATCGAGATCATCCTTGCTAACATGGTGAAACCCTGTCTCTACTAAAAATATTAAAAAAAAAAAAAAAAAGAAAAAAAAAAAGAACTAACTGAAGTTGGATGGGTGCAGTGACTCACACCTGTAATCCCAGGACTTTGGGAGGCTGAGGCAGGTGGATACCTGAGGTCAGGAGTTCGAGACCAGCCTGGGCAACATGGTAAAATGCCATCTCTACTAAAAATACAAAAATTAGCTGGGTTTGGTGGCACACAGCTGTAATCCTATCTACGAGGCTGAGGCAGGAGAATGACTTGAACCTGGGAGGCGGAGGTTGCAGTAAGCCAAGATCGCGCCACTGCACTCCAGCCTGAGTGACAGAGTGAGACTCCGTCTCAAAAAAAAAAAAAAAAGAAAAGAAAAAAGAACTATCTGAAGTTTCAGGCATGCACTGAGGGTCTTGGAACATATTCTCCTGGATTAGGTGGCACTGCTGTATTAATTGTACACACCTGTGTGCGAGGCATTGCTCTAAGGGTTTACCCATAGTATCTTCTTTAATCTTCACAGTATAGCAACTATTATTACATTTTACAGATGACGAAACTGAGGCCCAGAAAAGCAGAATAACTTGCCCAAGGTTACATACCTAGTACTTTTAAAATCAGCTTTGGTGATGTATAACTTTCATATAATAAAACGCACTCATGTTCAAGCACAGTTTTGGCAAGTGGGTACACCTGTGGAATCCTCACCAAACTCAAGATATGTAGCCTTTCCATCCTCCAACAATTCCCTCCCCTCTGCCACTTAGCAGTCTGTCCCTTCCAGTACCCAGCAAGTACTAACCTGGTTTCTGTCCTTCAATGTTTGCCTTTTCTAGAATGTTATATAAAGTGGAATCACACAGCATGCACTCATTTATGTTTGGCTCTTTTACTCAGCATAATTATTTGAAATTCATCCATGTTTTTCTGTGGATCAATGATCCATTCATTTTTATTGCTGAGTAGTATTCTGTTATGTGGATATATCACAGTTTGTTTATCCAGTGCCTTTTGATGGACATTTGGGTTGTTTCCAGTTTGGGGCTATTGGGAATAAATTTGCTATGAGCATTCATATGTAAGTTTTGTGGGCACATATGTTTTTATTTCTCTTGGGTAAATACCTAGAAATGAAATTGCTGGATTTTGTTTAGCTCTGTGTTTAACTTCATATGATTTTATGCACCTCTTAGGATTTATGGCTTAGCTATTTATATGGCACCCAGACAGTTTCAGGAATAATGATAAATGGTTGAACCCCAGAGACTTTTCCTGTCTCACTGGGCCATCCTTTTACAATCCCCCCTGGAAGGGCTGGGATTAGATGGGAGAAGTAGCCCTGATGGGGTGGGAGGAGCAGGGTGGGGGTCAGGATCCCTTAGAGTGTGTCTTGGGCGGGCATGTCTACCCTCTGGGGCCCAATCTCCTCAAATGGGGAGAGTTTAATGCAATGGTGTGCCAGTAAATATTTAATAAATGCTGCTTCGAAAAGCTACATATGCTCTTGCATATATTTTTAAGAAATTTTACTGAGTAAACAATTTGAGAATAATAAAATATGCAAAAGTCTTTATTATAAATTCCACATAGCCAGTTGATTTTCACAAAATACTTTTATAGACTTTGCTCAACTCTCATATCAGTAGCCAACCAATAGTTGCAAATGATGAGTGAGTGCAGTTTGGACACGAATGTTGGTTGATATTTTTGCTTATGTTAAAGAGTAAGAGGCCAGGCGCAGTGGCTCATACCTGTAATCCCAGTACTTTGGGAAGCCGAGGCAGGCGGATCACCTGAGGTCAGGAGTTTGAGACCAGCCTGGCCAACATGGTGAAACCCCATCTCGGCAGTTCCAAGATGGCCGAATAGGAACAGCTCCAGTCTATAGCTCCCAGCGTGAACGACACAGAAGACGGGTGATTTCTGCATTTCCAACTGAGGTACTGGGTTCATCTCACTGGGTCTCGTTGGACCGTGGGGGCAGGACAGTGGGTGCAGCCCACTGAGTGTGAGCCGAAGCAGAGCAAGGCATCGCCTCACCCGGGAAGCGCAAGGGTTCAGGGAATTCCCTTTCCTAGCCAAGGGAAGGGGTGACAGATGGCACCTGGAAAATCAGGTCACTCCCACCCTAATACTGCGCTTTTCCAGCGGGCTTAGCAAACGGCACACCAGGAGATTATATCCCGCACCTGGCTTGGAGGGTCCCACGGCCATGGAGCCTCGCTCATTGCTAGCACAGCAGTCTGAGATCGAACTGCAAGGCAGCAGCGAGGCTGGGGGAGGGGCACCCGCCATTGCTGAGGCTTGAGTTGGTAAACAAAGTGGCCGGGAAGCCCGAACTGGGTGGAGCCCACTGCAACTCAAGGAGGCCTGCCTGCCTCTGTAGACTCCACCTCTGGGGGGCAGGGCATAGCCGAACAAAAGACAGCAGAAACCTCTGCAGACTTAAATGTCCCTGTCTGACAGCTTTGAAGAGAGTAGTGGTTCTCCCAGCATGGAGTTTGAGATCTGAGAACAGACAGACTGCCTTCTCAAGTGGGTCCCTGACCTCTGAGTAGCCTCCGAGTAGCCTAACTGGGAGGCACCCCCCAGTAGGGGCAGACTGACAGCTCACATGGCTGGCTACCCCTCTGAGATGAAGCTTCCAGAGGAACGATCAGGCAGCAACATTTGCTGTACAGCAATATTCGCTGTTCTGCAGACTCCGCTGCTGATACCCAGGCAAACAGGGTCTGGAGTGGACTTCTAGCAAACTCCAACAGACCTGCAGCTGAAGGTCCTGACTGTTAGAAGGAAAACTAACAAACAGAAAGGACATCCACACCAAAACCCCATCTGTTGGTCACCATCATCAAAGTCCAAAGGTAGATAAAATCACAAAGATGGGGAAAAAACAGAGCAGAAAAGCTGAAAATTCTAAAAATCAGAGCACCTCTCCCCCTCCAAAGGAACACAGCACCTCACGAGCAGCGCAACAAAGCTGGATGGAGAATGACTTTAGACAATTGAACTTCTCCGAGCTAAAGGAGGAAGCTCGAACCCAACGCAAAGAAGTTAAAAACCTTGAAAAAAGATTAGATGAATGGCTAACTAGAATAACCAGTGTGGAGAAGTCCTTAAATGACCTGATTGAGCTGAAAACCATGGCACAAGAACTATGTGACGAATGCACAAGCTTCAGTGCCAGTTTGATCAACTGGAAGAAAGGGTATCAGTGATTGAAGATCAAATGAATGAAATGAAGTGAGAACAGAAGTTTAGAGAAAAAAGAGTAAAAAGAAACGAACAAAGCCTCCAAGAAATATGAGACTATGTGAAAAGACAACTCTACGTCTGATTGGTGTACCTGAAAGTGAGGGGGAGAATGGAACCAAGGTGGAAAACACTCTTCAGGATATTATCCAGGAGAACTTCCCCAACCTAGCAAGGCAAGCCAACATTCAAATTAAGGAAATACAGAGAATGCCCCAAAGATACTCCTTGAGAAGAGCAACTCCAAGACACATAATTGTCAGATTCACCCAAGTTGAAATGAGGGAAAAAATGTTAAGGGCAGCCAGAGAGAAAGGTCAGGTTACCCACAAAGAGAAACCCATCAGACTAACAGCGGATCTCTTGCCAGAAACTCTACAAGCCAGAAGAGAGTTGGGCCAATATTCAGTATTCATAAAGAAAAGAATTTTCGACCTAGAATTTCATATCCAGCCAAACTAAGCTTCATAAGTGAAGGAGAAATAAAATCCTTTACAGGCAAGCAAATGCTGAGAGATTTTGTCACCACCAGGCCTGCCCTACAAGAGCTCCTGAAGGAAGCACTAAACATGGAAAGGAACAACTGGTACCAGCCACTGCAAAAACATGCCAAATTGTAAAGACCATCGATGGTAGGAAGAAACTGCATCAACTAACGAGCAAAATAACCAGCTAACATCATAATGAGAGGATCAAATTCACACATAACATATTAACCTTAAATGTAAATGGGCTGAATGCTCCAATTAAAAGACACAGACTGGCAAATTGGATAAAGAGTCAAGACCCATCAGTGTGCTGTATTCAGGAGACCCATCTCACATGCAGAGACACACATAGGATCAAAATAAAGGGATGGAGGAAGATCTACCAAGCAAATGGAAAACAAAAAAAGGCAGGGGTTGCAATCCTAGTCTCTGATAAAACAGACTTTAAACCAACAAAGATCAAAAGAGACAAAGAAGGCCATTACATAATGGTAAAGGGATAAATTCAACAAGAAGAGCTAACTATCTTAAATATATATGCACCCAATACAGGACCACCCACATTCATAAAGCAAGTCGTTAGAGACCTACAAAGAGACTTAGACTCCCACACAATAATAATGGGAGACTTTAACACCCCACTATCAACATCAGACAGATCAACGAGACAGAAAGTTAACAAGGATATCTAGGAATTGAACTCAGCTCTGCACCAAGAAGACCTAATAGACATCTACAGAACACTCCACCCCAAATCAACAGAATATACATTCTTCTCAGCACCACATCGCACTTATTCCAAAATTGACCACATAGTTGGAAGTAAAGCTCTCCTCAGCAAATGTAAAAGAACAGAAATTATAACAAACTGTCTCTCAGACCACAGTGCAATCAAACTAGAACTCAGGTTAAGAAACTCACTCAAAACCACTCAACTACATGGAAACTGAACAACTTGCTCCTGAACGACTACTGGGTACATAACGAAATGAAGGCAGAAATAAAGATGTTCTTTGAAACCAATGAGAACAAAGACAACATACCAGAATCTCTGGGACACATTTAAAGCAGTGTGTAGAGGGAAATTTATAGCACTAAATGCCCACAAGAGAAAGCAGGAAAGATCTAAAATTGACACCCTAACGTCACAATTAAAAGAACTAGAGAAGCAAGAGCAAATATATTCAAAAGCTAGCAGAAGGCAAGAAATAACTAAGATCAGAGAAGAACTGAAGTAGATAGACACAAAAAACCCTTCAGAAAGTCAATGAATCCAGGAGCTGCTTTTTTGAAAAGATCAACAAAATTGATAGACCACTAGCAAGACTAATAAAGAAGAAAAGAGAGAAGAATCAAATAGACACAATAAAAAATGACAAAGGGGATATCACCACTGATCCCACAGAAATACAAACTACCATCAGAGAATACTACAAACACCTCTATGCAAATAAACTAGAATCTAGAAGAAATGGATAAATTCCTCGACACATATACCCTCCCAAGACTAAACCAGGAAGAAGTTGAATCTCTGAATAGACCAATAACAGAATCTGAAATTGTGGCAATAATCAATAGCTTACCAACCAAAAAGAGTACAGAACCAGATGGATTCACAGCCGAATTCTACCAGAGGTACAAGGAGGAACTGGTACCATTCCTTCTGAAACTATTCCAATCAATAGAAAAAGAGGGAATCCTCCCTAACTCATTTTATGAGGCCAGCATCATCCTGATACCAAAGCCGGGCAGAGACACAACCAAAAAAGAGAATTTTAGACCAATATCCTTGATGAACATTGATGCAAAAATCCTCAATAAAATACTGGCAAACCAAATCCAGAAGCACATCAAAAAGCTTATCCACCATGATGAAGTGGGCTTCATCCCTGGGATGCAAGGCTGGTTCAATATACACAAATCAATAAATGTAATCCAGCATATAAACAGAACCAAAGACAAAAACTGCATGATTATCTCAATAGATGCCGAAAAGACCTTTGACAAAATTCAACAGCCCTTCATGCTAAAAACTCTCAATAAATTAGGTATTGTTGGGAAGTATCTCAAAATAATAAGAGCTATTTATGACAAACCCACAGCCAATATCATACAGAAAGGGCAAAAACTGGGAGCATTCCCTTTGAAAACTGGCACAAGACAGGGATGCCCTCTCTCCCCACTCCTACTCAACATAGTGTTGGAAGTTCTGGCCAGGGCAATCAGGCAGGAGAAAGAAATAAAGGGTATTCAGTTAGGAAAAGAGGAAGTCAAATTGTCCCTATTTGCAGATGACATGATTGTATATTTAGAAAACCCCATCATCTCAGCCCAAAATCTCCTTAAGCTGATAAGCAACTTCAGCAAAGTCTCAGGATACAAAATCAATGTGCAAAAATCACAAGCATTCTTTTTTTTATTATTATTATTATACTTGAAGTTTTAGGGTACATGTGCACAATGTACAGGTTAGTTACATATGTATACATGTACCATACTGGTGTGCTGCACCCATTAACTCGTCATTTAGCATTAGATATATCTCCTAATGCTATCCCTCCCCCCTCCCCCTTCCCCCCACCCCACAACAGTCCCCAGAGTGTAATGTTCTCCTTCCTGTGTCCATGTGTTCTCATTGTTCAATTCCCACCTATGAGTGAGAACGTGCGGTGTTTGGTTTTTTGTCCTTGCGATAGTTTACTGAGAATGGTGATTTCCGATTTCATCCATGTCCCTACAAAGGACATGAACTCATCATTTTTTATGGCTGCATAGTATTCCATGGTGTATATGTGCCACACTTTCTTAATCCAGTCTATCATTATTGGTTCCAAGCACACTTATGTTTATGGTGGCACTATTCACAATAGCAAAAATCACAAGCATTCTTATACACCAATAACAGACAGAGAGCCAAATCATGAGTGAACTCCCATTCACAATTGCTTCAAAGAGAATAAAATACCTAGGAATCCAACTTACTAAGGATGTGAAGGACCTCTTCAAGGAGGTCCTTTACCTCCTTGAACGAAGCACTGCTCAACGAAATAAAAGAGGATACAAACAAATGGAAGAACATTCCATGCTCATGGGTAGGAAGAATCAATATCATGAAAATGGCCATACTGCCCAAGGTAATTTAGAGATTCAATGCCATCCCCATCAAGCTACCAATGACTTTCTTCACAGAATTGGAAAAAACTACTTTAAAGTTCATATGGAACCAAAAAAGAGTCCACATTTCCAAGACAATCCTAAGCCAAAAGAACAGAGCTAGAGGCATCACGCTACCTGACTTCAAACTATACTACAAGGCTACAGTACCCAAAACAGCATGGTACTGGTACCAAAACAGAGATATAGACCAATAGAACAGAACAGAGCCCTCAGAAATAATACCACACGTCTACAACCATCTGATCTTTGACAAACCTGACAAAAACAAGAAATGGGGAAAGGATTCCCTATTTAATAAATGGTACTGGGAAAACTGGCTAGCCATATGTAGAAAGCTGAAACTGGATCCCTTCCTTACACCTGATACAAAAATTAATTCAAGATGGATTAAAGACTTAAATGTTAGACCTAAAACCATAAAAACCCTAGAAGAAAACCTAGGCAATACCATTCAGGACATAGGCATGGGCAAGGACTTCATGTCTAAAACACAAAAAGCAATGGCAACAAAAGCCAAAATTGACAAATGGAATCTAATTAAACTAAAGAGCTTCTGCACAGCAAAGAAACTACCATCGGAGTGAACAGGCAACCTACAGAATGGGAGAAAATTTTTGCAATCTACTCATCTGACAAAGGGCTAATAACCAGAATCTACAAAGAACTCAAACAAATTTACAAGAAAAACACAAACAACCCATCAACAAGTGGGTAAAGGATATGAACAGACACTTCTCAAAAGAAAACATTTATGCAGCCAACAGACACATGAAAAAATGCTCATCATCACTGGCCATCAGAGAAATGCAAATCAAAACCACAATGAGATAGCATCTCACACCAGTTAGAATGGCAATCATTAAAAAGTCAGGAAACAACAGGTGCTGGAGAGGATGTGGAGAAATAGGAACACTTTTACACTGTTGGTGGGACTGTAAACTAGTTCAACCATTGTGGAAGACAGTGTGGCGATTCCTCAGGGATCTAGAACTACAAATACCATTTGACCCAGCCATCCCATTACTGGGTATATAACCAAAGGGTTAGAAATCATGCTGCTATAAAGACACATGCATATGTATGTTTATTGCGGCACTATTCACAATAGCAAAGACTTGGAAGCAACCCAAATGTCCATCAATGATAGACTGGATTAAGAAAATGTGGCACATATACACCATGGAATACTATGCAGCCATAAAAAAGGATGAGTTCATGTCCTTTGTAGGGACATGGATGAAACTGGAAACCATCATTCTGAGCAAACTATTGCAAGAACAAAAAACCAAACACTGCATGTTCTCACTCATAGGTGGGAATTGAACAAGGAGAACACTTGAACACAGGAAGGGGAACATCACACACCAGGGTCTGTTGTGGGGTGGGGGAAGGGGGGAGGGAAAACATTAGGAGATATACCTAATGTAAATGACGAGTTAATGGGTGCAGCACACCAACATGGCACATGTATACATATGTAACAAACCTGCACATTGTGTACATGTACCCTAGAACTTAAAGTATAATAATAATAATAGCAAAAGAAACCCCATCTCTACTAAAAATACAAAAATTTAGCTGGGTGTGGTGGTGGGAGCCTGTAATCCCAGCTACTCAGGAGGCTGAGGCAGGAGACTCACTTGAACCTGGGAAGTGCAGGTTGCAGTGAGCCGAGATCACATGCCATTGCACTCCAGCCTGGGGAATAAGAACGAAATTTCGTCTCAAAAAAAAAAAAAAAAGAGTAAAATGACAGTGAAACATCAAAGAAATATGCATTTATCAATGGCATAGAGACTTCTTTGCTTAATTGGTTAATAGTTCTTCAATACTGGAAGAGTATTTTCTAATCCTTTGTGCTATTCATAATGTAACAGCTGCATACACAAGACACTTGATTATTAACATTTTCTTTATCACTTTCCCAAGTCTAGACAATTGACAATGGTAGCTCAACCTCTGATTCACAGTGTTTGCCACTGTCTGTGGTGTAAATGCTCCTACCTTGATGTGTCGTGTCACTGAATCTGGATGTGGGAAGAGATGCATAATAGCACACCATTATATGGTGTATCCACTACAGATAACAGTAGATATAATCTCAGTCACACATAATAGTAAAATATAGCAAAATACTTAGGAAGGGATGGTTTGTAGTATTATTACCTTTATTTTTTTTTCTTTTTTCACTTCAATAAACTGGTCTATATTACCTTTATTTTTAACATACTTTATTTAGTGAAGGTTTCTGTTATTTTTAATAATGGCTGTGTTTAATAAGCAGCTTGCAAAATTCCCGGAAATTTTGAAATCAGCTCTTGGGAGCATGTGAGCCAGCTGATGCACACCCCTGGTTTGATGAGATTCTTCCAGAGACCCAACCCAGTGCCCACCTCCAGGCAAGATTTTCAAGAAGGGCCCGCATTTCAGACCTTTCCTCTCTGAGTCACTGTCTCTCCCAGCCAGGGCCAGGTCAGCTTCCTCCCTAAAAGGAGCAGATGTCTAGCAGCGTGTTAGCTTCCTAGGTTGCCATAATAAAATATCACACACTGGGTGGCTTAAACAACAGAATTTATGTCTCACAGTTCTGGAGACTGGAAGGCCAAGATCAAGTGTCAGCAGGTTTGTTTTTCTATTCTCCTTTTGGCTTACCCATGGCCACTTTCTTGCTGTGTCCTCTTGTGGCCTTTTCCCAGTACAGGTGCTTCCCTGGTGTCTGTCCTTACTCTCATAAGGGCACAGTGTTATTAGATTAAGGTCCCACTCTCATGACCTCATTTATCTTTAATTATCTCTTTAAAGGCCCTAGCTACAAATGCAGTCACATTGGGGGTTAGGGTTTTAACAGATGAGTTGGGGAGGGACACACTTTAATCCACAACAAACTGTGGTGTTTCTACTTTGCTGCAGGAGAGAAAGAGAAGCAGAGAGGTCACGAGGCAGAACTTGATTCTGGAGCCAGAGCTGGGGCATCTTTTCCTGGGGTCTCCAGGGTGTGGTCATAGACAGAGGCTGGAAAGGGGAAGGTATGATGACAGAACTCAAGTTGTGCAAGGGGAGACATGAGAGTACCCTCAGTTCTTATGCTCCTGCCATTGCAGAACTCCATGACATTGGAGCAGTGTTGCCCTGAATGGGCAGTTGAGCATAGCAGTCAAAGCTGTGGACCCCAGAGCCAGGCTTCCTGGGCTTCAAGTCTCAGCATGCCATTTACTAGCTGTGTGACCACAGGCAAGTTACTGACCCACTCTGTGCATCGGTGTTCCCACCTAAAGAATGAAAATATGCCAGTACCTCCCTCAAGGGTTGCTGTGAAGATTAAATGAACAAAATGTATATACAAATATATAGACATGCATATTTATAATTAGACTGGAGATCATTCTTAGTGCCTGGCACATTGTAAGTGATGTATAAGTGTTAGCTATTGTAGCTGCAATTATTATCTGTTTCCTTCTCTCAAGTGTGTGTCTTTGAGAAGATCGACCACTTGTCTCCTATGTCTTTGAAAACCTCCAGTCCCAATTACTATATCTGAAACTTAATAGATGTCTAATAAATGTGTTGGATTAAATTGAATTAAAAATATGCACCAAAGGGTAGCAGAGTGATTAAACAGCCAAGAAATAAGAATATTCTTTCATACATGGAATCATCTAATGATTTAATCATTAATTGATTTAATGAATAATTGTTACAGCTTTATTGAAATATAATTCACACAGCAATACAGTTCACCCATTGAAAATGTACAATTTAGTGTTTTGTTTTTTTTTTTTTGAGACCGAGTCTCTCTCTGTCCCCAGGCTGAAGTGCAGTGGCGGGATCTCGGCTCACTGCAACCTCCGCCTCCCGGGTTCAAGTGATTCTCCTGCCTCAGCCTCCCAAGTAGCTGGACTACAGACATGCACCACCACGCCCAGTTAATTGTTTTTGTATTTTTAGTAGAAACGGGGTTTTACCATTTTGGCCAGGATGGTCTTGATCTCTTGACTTCGTGATCCGCCCACCTCGGCCTCCCAAAGTGCTGGGATTACAGGCGTGAGCCACCGTGCCCGACCCAATTCCATGGTTTTTCGTGTATTCACGGAGTTATGAAAACATGATCACACAATGAAATTTAGAACATTGTCTCACCCTGAAAAGAAACTCCACATTCATTAGCAGTCATTCTTCATTTCCCCCCAAATCCACCAGGCCTGGGCAAACACTGATCTACTTTCTGTCTGTATAGATTTGCCTCTTCTGGACATTTTTTGTAAGCGGGATTGTACTATATGTGTGTTTTAATGGATGGCTTCTTTCATTTAGCACAGTGTTTTCAAAGATCATCCATATTGTAGCATGTATTAGTAGAACAAATAACTTTTAAATGTCTGCTGCACACCATGAGATAAACCAGAGAGAACCTGTGTAAAATGCTTATAGTCTAGAACACGCGTGCACACAAAGAACTGTCCGTGATTGTTCAGAGCAGCTTAGCCAAAAAATTAGAAGCAGCCCTAATGTCCATGAACTGTGAATGGAAAAGCAAACTGTGGTACATTCATACAATAGGATACTACTGGGCAATATCAACGAAGAAAATACTAAAAGCCCCCAACATGAATGAATCTCAGAATCAGTATGTTAACTTCAAGAAGTCAAACACAAAAGACAAAAGATGCTGTGTGGTTCCACTTATATGAAATTCTAAAACAGGCGAAGCGATGTTGACAGAAAGGCTAGTGGTTGCCCCTGGGGCTGGGGCACCAGAGGAGGGGCTCAACTGCAGAGGGGACTGGAGGAACTTCTAAGGTGATGGAGCTGCTCTCTATACAGGTGATTATACCAATGTATACAATTACCAAAATCCATCAAACTGTATAGTTAAAATGGATAGATTTTACTGTATATCAGTCAAAAAAATAAAAACATAGGTTTTTGCACTAGCACTACAGGCATGCGCCACCACACTGGGCTAATTTTTAATTTTTTTTGTAGAGATGCGGTCTCACTGTGTTGCCCAGGCTGGTCTTGAATTCCCGGGCTCAAATAGTCCTCCCACCTGAGCCTCTCAAATTGCTGGGATTACAGGTGTGAGCTGCCATGCCCCACAAAAACATAGTTTTTATGCTACTGTTTATTAACTGGTACTTACTAAAGGCCAAATACTACTAGAACTTTGTAGTATTATCCCTTTTAATTCCCACATCAACTAAGGTAGATGCTGTCTGTTATTAGCTAAATTGTGTCCTCCCACAAAATTCAAATGTTGAAGCCCTAACTCCCAATGTGATGGTATTTAGAGACGGGGCTTTTGGGAGGTCATTAGGATTACATGAGGTCATGGGGTAAGGCCTTCGTGATGGGATTAGTGCCTGTAGAAGAAGATGAAGATCTCTCTCTCCGTCTCTCTGTACATGCACTAAGGAAAGGCCATGTGAGGACACAGTGAGAAGGCCTCTTGTCTGCAGTCAGGAGGAAAACCATCACCAGAACCTGACCACGCTGGAACCCTGGTCTTGGACTTTCAGCCTCTAGGACTGTGAGAAAATACAGTTAACACTTGAACAAATCAGAGGTTGGGACACTGACCCCCCCATATAGTAAAAAATCCACGTATAGCTTGAGACTCCCCAGAAACTTAACTCCTAATAGCCTACTATTTACAGGAAGCCTTACCAATAACATAAATGGTCGATTGACACATATTTTATATGTTACATGTATTATATTCTGTATTCTTACAATAAAGTAAGCTAGAGAAAAGAAAATGTTATTAAGAAAATCATGGCCAGGTGTGGTGGCTCACCTAAGGTCAGGAGTTCAAGACCAGCCTGACCAACATGGAGGAACCCCGTCTCTACTAAAAATACAAAATTAGCCAGGTGTGGTGGCGCATGCGTGTAATCCCAGCTACTCGGGAGGCTGAGGCAGGAGAATCGCTTGAACCTGGAGGCGGAGGTTGTGGTGAGCTGAGATTGCGCCATTGCACTCCAGCCTGGGCAACTAGAGCGAAACTCCGTCTCAAAAAAAAAAGAAAAGAAAATATATTTATTATTCATTAAGTGGAAGTGGATCATCATGAAGGTCTTCATCCTCATCATCTTCACGTTGAGTAGGCTGAGGAGGAGGAGGAAGAGGAAGGCTTGGTCTTGCTGTCTCAGGGGTGGTAAGACAAAAGAAAATCCATGTGTAAGTGGACTCGTGCACTTCAAACCCATGTTGTTCAAGGGTCAACTGTAGATTTAACTGCGATTTAAGCAAGACAATAAGTAAAAAATATTCAGCGCAGCATCTAGGAAATGTTCAAAAACAGTAACTATTTTCTTGCCCAAAAATATTTACACAGTGACCTGTGAACTCCCTGGGCCACCCAGTAGTGGATTAGGTTATCTAATCATGCTGTAAATACTTTGTCTTGTCTTGTTTTGTTTTTGAATGTTTTGAATTGTTGTAATGATTTTAATACCACTGGGCTCCTCTGTGGATGCTTAGACTTGAACGGCAGCAGGGATGAAAGAGCGAGCGGTATCATCCTTGCCCCTATCTTTCCTCGAAAGTCAGTTCCTCCTAAACACTGCTGTTGGATTTGTCTTGCTCTTTTTTTTTTTTTTTTTTTTTTTTTGAGACGGAGTCTTGCTCTGTCACCCAGGCTGGAGTGCAGTGGCGCAATCTCGGCTCACTGCAACCTCCGCCTCCCGCGTTCATGTCATTCTTCTGCCTCAGCCTCCCGAGTGGCTGGGACTACAGGCGCCCGCCACCGCACCTGGCTAATTTTTTGTATTTTTAGTAGAGATGGGGTTTCACCGTGGTCTCGATCTCCTGACCTTGTGATCCGCCCGCCTCGGCCTCCCAAAGTGCTGGGATTACAGGCGTGAGCCACCGCGCCCGGCCCTGTCTTGCTCTTTATTCCTCTTACCTGTGGAATGATGCATAGGATGTTGGGAGGAGTAATTTAGTTAATTCATGTAAAGTGCTTAGCTTGGGGGTGGCAGGTTTTAGCAACTAAGTGCGGCCCTGTGCTAAGAATTTGACATTCTTTCCTTTATTCCTCTTATCTTCTCAACGAGGCAGGCTTTACTGTTTGCCCATTTTGCAGATAAGAAAACCGAGGCTTGGAGAGTTAAGGAGGTTGATCAAGGTCCTCACACAGTAAGGAAATAACCAAGCTAGGACTGAGCCTTTTGCTTCCAAAACCTGGCTGTGCTCTCTTTGACCAGACAGAGTGCTTGCAGGAAGTCTAATGGCCACATGTCCCCCAGATGCATATGCAAAAATGTGGTCATCACAGCTACACTGTTACCTGCATTCTCAGATTGATCCCCAGGCTAAAAGTCAGTTTTACTTAATGAAAGGTACCAAAAAGGAGGATGCAACCTCCCCCTCATCCTTTTTGGGTAGAATTAGCTTGATTTTCCCAGATCTCCTGGTTTCCCAGGACAAGCCAGAAATCTGCATTCTTTATGAACACTCCATATTTCCCGGGACAGATATTTAGCAGAATGTCTTCCCATCCTTATGCACTGGATGGGAACTACAAATGAATGTGTGTGGAACAGTGAGTCTAATGGCAGAACCTGGGGTGCCTTTAGAGCAGGCCTCCTTTTGGAGCTCACTGGCGTTGTGAACCGATGCTGGGGAAGTGAATGTCAGGGCATGTTTCTAAGGGTGACCCTGATGGATAGAAACAAGCACCTCCCCTTCCCAGGGAAGGAATTTTAACCCGCAGCATGTAGAACCCCTTCAGCCATCCAACAGTGATTTATTTCAGCCTGCAGACTTCAGAGAGGAGTGCGCCAAGGTCGGGCCATCCCCAGGAGAGGCCTGCAGCTGAACAAGGTCATGGCCAGGAGATACTTGCTTGTGATTAGTTATCATAGGGTGAGGCCCGCACAGTCCCAACTGTCACAGTGTTCTTGAGAGCCCGACGCCAGCCAACAGAGAACAGAGGACAGATGAGGGTGGCATGAAGAGCTGTTGCTCTGGGACGCCCACTGCATGCCTGGCCTTTGCAGGCCATGCCTCTGCCCCTCAACTTATCTGACAATGGCTTCCCAGATGAGGAAACTGAGTCACTAGAGGCAAAGTGACCTCCTCTAGTTCACACAGCTAGTAGGTGGCAGAAGTGGGATTTTTAACCTAGGTTGATCTGGCTCCCCAGTTAATGCTAAGGGATTCATTGACCACAAGAAATAGAAATGTCCCTTGGGCAGGACTGTTGTAGCTCCTCATAAGGAAGAAATACAGTTGCAGGTTACAAACTGCAGATTTATAGTCCAATCCCACCTGCAGAAATGTTTTGTTTGGCCTAAAGAAAGTTTAAAAAAATGTTTAAATTCATTATCAACTTTTAAAAATATGGAGTGTTCATAAAGAATGCAGATTTCTGGCTTGTCTTGGGAAGTCAGGAGATCTGGGAAAAGCCAGCTGGAGCTAAGGGTGACAGCCTCCTTTAGAAGAGACACAGCCGGGCGCAGTGGCTCACACCCATAATTCCAGCACTTTGGGAGGCCAAGGCAGGCGGATCACGAGGTCAGGAGTTCGAGACCAGCCTGGCCAACATGGTGAAACCCCGTCTCTACTAAAAATACAAAAAATTAGCCAGATGTGATGGTGTGTGCCTGTAATCCCAGCTACTCAGGGAGCTAAGGCAGGAGAATCGCTTGAACCTGGGAGGTGGGGGTTGCAGTGAGCCAAGATCACGCCATTGCACTCTAGCCTGGGCAATAGAGTTAGATTCCATCTCAATAAATAAATAAATAAATAAATAAATAAATAAAAGGTACATGAGCCCTCTAGAGTGACAAAGCCCCCATCAACCTGGGGCCCTGTTCAGTTGGGAAGTAAGATGACCCCAAGGCTGCAGAAGGAGGCTGGATTACAGCCAAGGGGAGTCCTTGGACACCAATAGGTAAGGGTACCAGCCTCTCAGATCTTCATCGGTGTGTTTGCTAGGGCTTCTGTAGCAAAGTACCATAGACTGGGTGGCTTACACAACACAAATGCACTTCCTTGCAGTTCTGCCAGCAAGAAGTCCAAGATCGAGGTGTGAGCAGGATTGGTTTCTTCGCCTCTCTCTTTGGCTTGCCTTCTTCCTGTGTCTTCACGGGAAGGTCTTTCATAGGAGGTCTTTCCTCCGTGTCTGTGTCCAAATCTCCTCATAAGGACACCAGTCAGACTAGATTAGGGCCCACCCTAATTACCTCATTTTACCTTAAGTACTTCTTTAAAGACCCTTTCTCCAAATACAGTCACATTCTGAGGTACTGGCCATTAAGGACTTCAAGATATAAATCTTAGGGGTACATAATTCAACCCTTAACAATCAGTTACTGATTGTCTTCCCATAGGGGTAGACCCAGTTTTGTAGGATCAGAAGCAGTTTTGGAGGAATTCTTTATAGGAATTCTTTATAACAATTCTTTATTATAAAAAAGTACAATTATGCATGTAAAATTAGGTATAGGGAGCAGAGCTGTTGGTGCCCCACCCATGTTCCAGAGGTTCTAGCACTTCAGTGTGTCCCAAACACTTCAGCTGCCAGGATCACCAGCCTTTTGTCCATAAAAGTACTGGCAAGGCCGGGCGCGGTGGCTCACGCCTGTAATCCCAGAACTTTGGGAGGCCGAGGCAGGCGGATCACGAGGTCAGGAGATCAAGACAAGCCTGGCTCACATGGTGAAACCCCGTCTCTACTAAAACTACAAAAAATTAGCTGGCCTTGGTGGTGGGTGCCTGTAGTCTCAGCTACTAGGGAGGCTGAGACAGGAGAATGGCATGAACCCGGGAGGCAGAGCTTGCAGTGAGCTGAGATCATGCCACTGCACTCCAGCCTGGGTGACAAAGTGAGACTCCGTCTCAAAAAAAAAAAAAAAAATTACTTGGTAATGACTCCTACTCCCTGTTCCTGCCCTGCAGAAGCCCTCAGCCAGTGACTCCTTGGGATCATTCTGAGGTGTGTGTTCTCTCCTGTGTCTTAACCATGTCTTTTATTTTCTGTATTTCTGATGCTTTGACATCTGAGGTCTTGCTGACACTGGAGGGACTGCCCTTTCCAGGGCCAGCCAATTCCTAGAGAGGGTAAACAACTCAACCCAACCAGCCCGTCCAGAGCCCATACTCCCAATCACCCTTACTGAGCTCTGCCCAGCCACTATCTACCTGGCCCAATCAATCTCCCCAGGGCCAGGGACCAGACAACTAGGGACAGCCCCTATATCCCAGAGCCTGATGAATTATTCAAACTAGCCAACCCTGCCTTGGCCGATCATTCTCATGGAGACCCAATAAAGGCTATGGCTCATGCTTTCCTCCTGCTCTTTCTGCCTCCTAACCCACCCCAGTTCTTCCCTATGGGGCCCCCGTGGCATGACAGGTCCTCTCCCCTTGGGAGCTATAACAAGATAACTTTCAATGACAGTCGTCCCCTGATCTGTTGGCTTTGCCATAGCTAAATAATAATAAAACCTACATTTTAAAACACGCTATCTCCCAAAGGCCCTCATGGGATAAGCTCCTGTTGCCCACAGTGGGAGCTGCCTGGATAACGCAGCCTTTGTTGGCTGTCTGCCCTTCCTGTTCTCATTTCCCCACTTCCCTGCCAGTGTTTCCTGTGCCTCCCAAATAAGCCAACCATATTCCTATCCTTGCCTCAGGGGCTGCTTCCAGAGGAACAAAATTAAGGCAGCACAAAAGTGAATATTTATTTTAAATACAGAGAGGAAATGAAGATGGAGACAGTGGACTTAATGGATGGCCGTTGAAGTATCTTATACGGGCAAATTCTATAAAACCATGTGACCACACATGCACATACTGTGAGGGCTCTTGGAAGGGGTCCAGGTCGTGATGTAGGATAAATCTGCCTCTGCCTCCCTGCCTGGGATGTAGGCTCCATGGATACCAGGATAGTGCCCAGCACAGGGGCTGACACATAGTAGTTGCTCCATAAATAATAGTTTAATAGGATGGGTGCAGTGGCTCATGCCTGTAATCCCTGGACTTTGGGAGGCCGAGGTGGAAGGGTCACTCAAGTCCAGGAGTTTGAGACCAGCCTAGGCAACATAGCAAGTTGCTCTCTCTACAAAAATTCTTTAAAAATTAGCCAGATGTGGTAACATGTGTCTGTAGTTCCATCTACTTGGGAGGCTGAGGTAGGAGGATTGTGTGTGTCCAGGAGTTCAAGCTGCAGTGAGCTATGATTGCACCACTGTGCTGGCCAACAGAGTAAGACTGTGTCTCTAAAACAATAATAATAATAGTTTCATAAATGAACAGTGTAACAAGGATATGCCAGTTAGGCAGAGAAGACTCTGGTGTACTCTCCTCTCTCCTGGGTGGTGCTTGGGTAGACATCCTTTGAATTCCCTTTTTGATGATCAAGTTTCCATTAGATGGGCACAATTTTCTTCTGTAAATGCACTAATATCTTTATTCTCACAGACCTGGGAGCCAGGATATGTCTTTAGAACCACTTTGCGATTTGCTGATCTGATCCATTGTGTACTGACTATGGTTTATCTCCCAGATGGCAACTCTATCTCCATTATTTCCAAGTTCTTTGTTGGGTAGGTGGGACATCATGACCCCTACATAAGGAGCCAGGCATGGTATTGACTAATATATGATGTGTAACTGCGCAGCCTGCATGGTTGGAAGCTTCTCCACTCCCTAGCAGAATCTGATTTTGGGCAAGTTACTTAGACTTCCTGCACCTCAGTTTTCTTAGCTATAAAATGGGGATAATGACAGAACCACCTTTCAGATTAGTGAGAAAATTCAATGAGGTAAGGCATTCAAGCCCTTAGCGCAATGTCTGATGATAGCTAGTGCTTAGTACATGAAGACTGTTTATGGGAAGTGTAGTGCTATGCCCAAAGACTGTTAATTCTATAAGGCTAAGTTTTTCAGTTGCAATCCACAGGCCTAGGGCAGCATGGAGTTAATTCTAAAACAGACTTTTTATTAGTCTCTGGGAGCTTGTGAAGTACAGATAGGGAATGCTCTAACGTGAACAAGGCACCATACATGATGTGCTTTGTTTCCTGTAGGGGTGGTTTCCTAGTGACTCTCAGGAAGCCAGGTCCCTCTTGCCTAAACAGTGGGGCTTCCTGAGGGAAACAGCCCCTCCTGTGGTGGGTCAGTCAAGAAGGAATTGCTGGCCCAGGGAATGTTGTTTACCACCAACGGCTTTTGGCAACACAGAGGGGGATAAACTTAATGGATGAACTGCAGAAGCAGAGAGGCAGAGAGCACGAGTGAGCACTCCCGGCAAGCTTCATACAAGGAGGGTGCAATCTATAGAAAACAGGATTTACTGAGATGACAAACGTGTGTGAGGTAAAGAAACAAAAAGAGAAAGTGCGTGGAGTGAATATGAAGAAGGAAGGAGCAAAAGAAAGAAGTACAGGAGAATGGCACATGAATCTAGGAGGGTCTGTCCTAAGGACAGCAGAAGCTGGAAGAGGAGTAAATAACAGAATTGACAGGTATATTTATCATTAGTCTCCATGCCCATGTCTGTGACAGACATCACCAGTCAATCACAGCAGTCTTCCAGCTGGCCTCAGACACAGCCTCAGAATCCTCCTCAATCCAGTGATCCAGGTTATCACTACTAAACCACCATGTTGGTGTTTGAGTTGAAACCTTCTTCTTGTTTGGGTTATAAGCTCTTGCCAAACATTTAGGAAGAAAACTTGGACCAGAAAAGCAGATCAAGGCACTGAGAACACAAGAGCAGTAAGGAAGGGGGCATTCGGACTGCCACATTCCTGGCTGAAGCGCAGAAGGAGTGGGCCCTTTGCAGTCTCAGAGACTGGAGCTCTGTCTCCAACCCTGTTCCACTTATCAGACAGTCCCATTTCTCTGACAGTAAAATAGGGAGATGAAGGGGCCGGATTGAAGCCATAGCCTCAGAGTTGAGTATAGGAGATCCTTGGAGGTGGAACATAGAGAGGAAAAAGGCTTATTCTAGTCATCTCTAGCAGTGGTTTGAAATAGTAGATGCTCAATAAAAAATTATTGAAAGAATTGAGCAAGGAATGTGCAGGGGTGGAAAAGAATATTGATTCACCACTGGTGGGAGCAATGTACCCTTTTGGAAGGATGCCATGGACCTATATATAAGCTTAAAAATGTGGAGAACTTTTGACCTTTATTTCTAGGAATTTATCCTAGGGAGAATTGCTTGACCCTGAGAGATGGAGGTTGCAGTGAGCCGAGATTGCCCCACTGCACTCCAGCCTGGGCAAAAGAGCGACACTCCGTCTCAAAAAAAGAAATCTCCACCTGAAGTGTGTTTTTTATGCTTATATTGAGCAAAGGGTCAGACTTTTGCTGAGGACAGGTAAAATTAAAATGCGCATGCTCCCTGCAGGGGAAATTCCCAACTGGAGAGGCTTTGCTTGAATGAGCTTGACTACAGTGAGGATGCTGGGGCTTATTGTGTTGACCATAGGTCCCCACTGTTGCTGCGTCCTGAGGACATGGTTACTTCTTGACTACGTATCCTGCTTCAGGTGAAGCCCACACAGCTGTTAAAAATGATGCTGCCTAGAAATGCTTAATGACAGGGGGCTATATTTATATCATTAGTGAATAGAAAAAAGTTATTAAAAAAGCAAGTACTTAATGAAAAAAATTAAAGATATTTATGCACACTAAAAACAATTGGAAGTATATAGGCCAAAATGTTAAAAATATTTATCTGAAAGTAGTTGTATGATAGGTCGTGTTTAGTTTTTCCTCCTACTTTTCTATGTTTAAAACATTTTTTCACAATAAGCAAATTAGTTTTGTAATAATTAGAAAGTTTAAGAATAATTGACAAGCTGGGCATCGTGGTGTGTGCCTGTAGTCCCAGCTACTCGGAAGGCTGAAGCGGAAAGATCATTTCAGCCCAGGAGTTCGAGGCTGCAGTAAGCTGTGATTGCACCACTGCACTCCAGCCTGGGCAACAGAGCAAGACCATGTCTCTAAATAAATACATACATTTTTTATTTTTTATTTTTATTTTTAAATTTACAGCAACATCAGCCTGAAAATTAATTTTTTAATTAAGAAAAAGATTGACAGGCATTTATACTTGGTCATTTTTACACAGATACATGCCCTTATACACATGGTGTATGTGACTTTAGATATCTGAACTCTTTTGGCTACTTTAATCATGATGTGCAATTAGCTAATGTTTAATAAGCATGAACACTTAGTATGTAAATGCCAGGCAGTGTGTGAAGCTCGCTTCATGTTTGCCTCATTTAACTCTCACAGCAGCACTGGGAGGGAGGTTCTGCCGCCCTCTCCGTTTTAGGTATGAGGAAACCGAGGCACAGGGCATAAATTACCCACTCCTCCTAACCTTCCCTCCCCTGGCTGCTGAGGGCTGAGGGCATTCTAAGGCAGACAGGCTGTCTCTAGAACTCACACTGTCAACTTTCTGTTGCTGCCTCCAGAATCTTAGCAGGAAATTGTCAACATTCTAAGATTGAACCAAGGGGGATTAAGTAATCACGTTTGCAGTAATTTTGAGAGCCCAAAATTAAATTCACATTTTTGTGTACATGTGTGAGTTCTTGTCAGGAAAGAAAATGAGAGAATTAAAGTGTCATGAAAAGATTCCTTTTTATAATGAAGCCTTCTTCACCTGCTTTCTGTTACCCAGGCTGACACATTACAGCAATAAACAGTGCCTGAAAAGGCCATGCCTCATGGTATGTCAGCTTGGGAAGGATGAGAGATGGTGCGCCGAAAGCCCCTTGCTTTAGTCAGCTGTTTTCCTTGTCCCGCATACACGTCTTCGAAGTTGCCCGCTGCATTGGGGAACCACTGGGAGTCATATATATTTATTGTTTCTGAATGGCATCTGTAGTTTCAATGTCCCAGCAGAGCGTTTTAAGGAAATTGGGCCTTCAGGGTGGACAGATGGAGGGGAACCTTCTCCGGCCATCCAAGCTGACCCCTGTAATCACTCATTTCCCTTTGAACAAACCAGAGCTGTCCCTGAGAGAAGAAAACTGTTTAGCACCCTTTTTGGGGCAGCCCTTTCTGGCAGCTGGGGTTTCTTTTGTTTGTTTGTTTCATGTTTTTGGAGACAGAGTCCCACTCTGTCACCCAGGCGGGAGTGCAGTGGCATGATCTTGGCTCACTGCAAACTCCGCCTCCTGGGTTCAAGCGATTTTTGTGCCTCAGCCTCCTGAGTAGCTGGGACTACAGGCGTGTGCCACCACACCTGGCTAATTCTTGTATTTTTAGTAGAGACAGGGTTTGGCCATGTTGCCCAGGCTGGTCTCGAACTTGTGAGCTCAAGCAATCTGCCCACCTCCGCCTCCCAAAGTGCTGAGATTACAGGCGTGAGCCACCACACCTGGCCTGGGGTTTCTTTAAGCAAGGGTGAAGGCCCCAGGGACACCCTTCACACACCAGGGCTGTGTTTGGGAACTGGGAAAAGTATAGCCATAGACTTGCCAGGGGGAGGGTTTCGAACCCAGAAGGAAGGATGCAGGAAGGAGGGAAGAACAGGGGCTTGGAGTCCTGACTTTGACCCTCACTTAGCCATGCAGTCTTGGACAAGGGACTTCACTTCTCCCAGCTGCAGTTTCTTCATCTATGAAGGGGCAGAAATCTGTGCCTCCTAGGTTTCCTCCCCTCTCCCTTCCTTCCTTTCCTGTCCTTCCTTCTCTATCTCCCTCTCTTTCTAGCTTTTAGGAATGAGTAAAACAGGATATATAAATGTGTCAGATGCTTGGCACAGAGGGGATGCTCAGCAAAGACCAGTGAAGCAGTATCTGTTTGTAGTTACCACTGACAGCTCTGGAATCCAACAAAAACAAAACGTGGTAAAAATGACTGCAAATGCTTTGATCCTCCTCCCATTGAGAGGCCAGTGTCCTGTCTCCTTCAATCTGGCCAGGCTCTGACAGCCTCGAGGTGTTGCTTTGCTAGTCTGTGGATGCGGGCCTGAGGCGGTCCCCACTTGCTCTCCCCTGGGCCCCTCTCTGCAGCCCTGAGCTGCCCTGTGGAAAGGTTAACTACCCTGAGACTGCTGTGAGAGATCACCCCTGGACACTGCAGGCAACAGTCCCAGGTGGGCTGCCCACCCTGCCACCCCCTGCCATGGCACCAGCCCTGTGAGAGAGGAGCTGTCTTGGATCCTTCAACTGAGCCCCTCTGCCCGCTGAAGACCACAAAATGACCTGGGTGACCCTCCATAGAGCTGATCCCTTCCCAAGTGGTCATTGTTTCAAGCCATGAAGTTTTGGGGTAATTTGTGACACAGCAATAGATACTTGGAACACCAGGGTTTGAGTTATTCCTTTACCAATAGCTAACCAGTTGTTTGATCTTTAAAGATTACCACTTGATGCTCCACTCTCCTCACCTTTAAATGGGGACAAGAATAGTCCCCACCCTCTAGGATCTTAGCAAAGTTTAAATGAGGTAACTTGGCCAGGCACGGTGGCTCACGCCTGTACCCCAGAGCTCTGGGGAGGCCAACGTGAGAGGATCACTTGAGACTAGGAGTTTGAGACCAGCCTGAGCAACATAGCGAGACCCCCATCTCTACAAAAAATTTAAAAATTAGCCAGACGTGGTGGTGCATGCCTGTAGTCCCAGCTACTCAGGAGGCTGAGGCAGGAGGATCACTTAAACCTGGGAGGTTGAGGCTGCAGAGAGCTATGATTACACCACTGCACTCTGGCCTGGGTGACAGAGTAAGACCCTGTCTCAAAAAAATAATAATAATAAATAAAAAAAAGAAATTCCAGCAAAGTGCTTGAGGCAGGGCCTCGTACACATGAGCACTGGAAAATGCTAACTATGACTGCTATCATTCCTCTCCTAGACTTTGCCAGCAGGATAACGAAAGAGCAAAGGGAAGGAAGCACTCAGACCATGTACACTGGGGGGCAGTGGGCCCTGGGCAATGCTCTGTTTTTCTCAATGAGTAGAATTATCTTAATCATACTTAATCCTGTTCTCATGAGGGTGTTTAAAATTGGAAGGGTAATCTATTAGATTTCCTCTGAAAAAAGTTGCCCTAGTGAACCCGTGGGGCTCGCGAGGGAATTAAGAGGCCTCTTCTCCGATTGCACGTCATGCCCCGCCCTTCTCTCCTGGAAGATGTTAGTGCACATGGATCAGGCTGTTTGCACAGCCTCCTTCTTGTTTTCCCTTTCTCCTTTTGCTTCACAGGCTTTTCTTCGCCCAGTGGTGGGGCAGCCAGGCCTGTGCCGAGGGATACACTTGGGCTGCTGATCTCCTGGCCGCTGGTGGAGCCCGAGGGAAATTTGCTCAGTCAGCAGGCTGGTACCTTACCATTCCCAGCTGTGTCTGTGTTCCACAGCCATTGGACCCCGAAACGACTCCAGGCTCCCCTTGGCTTCCTTTTATACTGATTGCAAGTCTTAGAGACTGGAGGTGTTACATCAGGCTGCTGAGCTGTTTGTTGTCGACGAGAGGCTGGAGCCTGTGATATGGAGAGTCCAGGACTGAGGTGGAGGCAACAGCAGAATAATGTAAAGAACAACTGTGAGATTTGGGGTCATTCATTCATTAATTCAGGGTGGGTGCAAATACCCCTGAGCACCCACCAAGTACCAGGCACTAGGCCAGGCACCAAGCTAGAAAATTTGGGTTTGATGCCTGATTCCTCAACTTAAAAGCTATATCCAATGTCCATCCAGCAGAATGGCTAAAACAAAAAGGTAGACAATCCCAAGTTCCTTTTTTTTTCTTTTTATTTTTTTTGAGATAGGGGTCTTGCTCTGTTGCTGAGGCTGGAGTGCAGTGGGGTGCTCTCGACTCACTGCAACCTCTGCTTCCCAGGTTCAAGTGATTCTCCTGCCTCAGCCTCCCAAGTAGCTGGGATTACAGGCACATGCTACCATGCCTGGCCGATTTTTGTGTTGTTAGTAGAGACATGGTTTCACCATGTTGGCCAGACTGGTCTTGAACTCCTGACCTCGTGATCCTCCCATCTTGGCCTCCCAACGTGCTGGGATTACAGGCCTGAGCCACCGCGCCCAGCCTCAATCCCAAATTCTAATGAGGCAAATAAGCAATTGGGATTCTCAGATGCTGCTGATGGGAGTGTAAATTGCACTACCACGTTTGGAAAGCAGAATCTCCTAAAGCTGAACATATGTTTCCCTTCCAAATGCACGAGAAGAAATGCCTGAGAAGGTTCATAGCTGTGTCTTTTGTAGGAGCCACCAAGTGGGAACACCCCACAGGCCTGGCAGCTCCAGAACGGGCATCCACACCACAGAATTCATGCTGCAACAAGAATGAATAAGACAAGTGCTACGCGCAACAACACGGGTGACTCTCGCAAACACCATGTTGCAGGAAGGACATTACGGATAAGAGAGTAAACACGGTATGATTCCATGGATGTGGATTTTAAAACAGGCAAAGTGAGTGGACAGTGTAAGTCAGGGCGGTAGTCACCCTTGGGAATTAAGGGATGGGAGGGCGCAGGACAGGGGCTGGAAGGGACGTCCTGTTTCTTGGTTGGGGGCTGGAAGGGACGTCTTGTTTCTTGGTTGAGATACTGGTTACACGATGTGTTCACTTGGTGAAATCCATCCAGCTGTTTCCTGACAATGTGTATATTTTTCTGAGGTGCACCTTAATAAAACATTGGAAAAATGTTATCCGTCTGTGGCCATACCACCCAGAACGCACTCAATCTCATCTTATCTCCAAAGCTAAGCATGGTTGGCCTGGTTAGTACTTGGGTGGGAGAAAACTGTTATCCTACCTTGACCAAATGGAAAGCTTGGTTTCCTCTTCTACAAAATATGGATAATGTTGCCTTGGTCATAGGGCTAAGGTTATATAGAGGTTTAATTAACATGAACACTGTCATGAACTACCTAAAACAGGTTAGGTGCTTCATAAATAATGACTATTGGCCAAGAACGGTGGCTCGTGCCTGTAATCCCAGCACTTTGGCAGGCCGAGGCAGACAAATCACTTGAGGCCAAGAGTTCAAGACCTGCCTGGGCAACATGGTAAGACTCTGTCTTTACAAAAATAAAAATAAATGACTCTTATTATGATTTTTATTACTAATAATATCTTTTTCATAGATTTACATGTCTCTGAATGCCTAAGGTGTTTTTTTAAAAAAACTGGGGAAAATGCCATTATTATTCAAGTGAGAAAGAAAACAACACCCCTAAAAAAGGCTACTCTGTGGGTTGAAATTATTTTGCTGGAAATAGCTCCCTCTTTTGAAAATGCTCATTTTTTCTGCTCCCCAAATCCCTTTTCCTAAATGAGCTCTGTGGCAGAAATTTTGGGGAGAGAATGTCACACCGCTTGGAAGAAATGTCCCCCGTCCTTTCTCCACACATTTAGAGAACGTGACTGAGGATGGATTTTTCAATTCCTCGGGAGCTGAAAACATGTTGCAATAGAGTTTATACCTCTCAGCCCAGATTTTCCTCCACTTTTCACGGAGCTGTGTGTCATGAAAAGGTTTAGTGGTTCACCCATGCCCTTCCACAGCCTGAATGCGATTTCCAGCCCCTGGAGAAATTCCCCATGCTTCACGGCTGGAAGCAAAGCTTTTGCACTCTGGATATTACATTACATCAACTTAGAAAGTGTAATCCTGGAATTAGCCATTGGCCGTTGAAAAACAGACACAGCTGGTCACAGCTGGGGGAGGAGAAAGGCCTCAGAAGGAAGCCTGGGCTCCAGATCAAGGGGAGGCCCAAAGGATCAGCAGAGAGGGACCTCAGTCCTCCCTGTAAAGGGCTGGCTGATGCTGGCTGGTCCCAGGCATTTCCCTCGCCCTCTGAGGGACAGGCCTGTCTGCCCACGGGCACAGGGTCTGCGGGTCCAGGATAGAGATGCCTAAGTGTCCTGCTGATGCACTTGGGCAGACTTGACTTCAATGTCCAGGCAAGTCTGATGTGATGTATCACAGAAATGGTGGCTGCCTCTCTGCCACGTCACCGGCTCACTCTTCCTTAAAAGGATGTGATTCAGACCGGGCACAGTGGCTCACACCTGGAATCCCAACACTTTGGGAGGCCAAGGCGGGTGGATCACCTGAGGTCAGGAGTTGGAGACCAGCCTGACCAACACGGTGAAACCATGTCTCTACTAAAAATACAAAAGTTAGCCGGGCATGGTGGCACACGCCTGTAATCCCAGCTACTCAGGAGGCTGAGGCAGGAGAATCGCTTGAACCTGGGAGGCGGAGGTTGCAGTGAGCTGACATCGCACCAGTGCACTCCAGCCTGGGCGACAGAGCGAGAAGCTGTCTCAAAAAAAAAAAAAAGATGCGATTCAAGTCAGCCTTACCTAAATGACCTCAAGCAATTGCTGTACTGAACTCCCTCCATCCCCCAGCCTCCTGTGTTTTCCCTCATCAAAGAGAGGGAACAATTAGCACAGATTCCCCCTCCCTGGGCTTATGGGGCAGTGAGAAACCAGAATTTTGTGGAGGTCATAGCATTCCTGGAGGAGAATTTGATAGCGTGAATTAAAAGTCTTTAAGAAGTATAACCCTTCTTATCTTAGGAATTGATCCTAAGGAATTTTGACTAACGTGCAAATGTATTTATTTATATTTTAGTTCATTAAATATTTGGTAAGTGCTTGGTAAGTAACTGAGACTTAACAGGTGCTGGGCACCATGTAAGATGTCACATGCATTATCTCACAGGCTGCTCAGGGTGACCCCATGAGATGCCGTGTCACCATCTCCATTTTACAGACAGAGAAACTGAAGGCTTCCAAGGTTAATTCACTGCTCACAGCCCAGAGCTAATTGCAGGCAGAGCTGGGTTTGCACCTGGTGCCTCCGAATCAACAGCATAAACTTCAGATTATTTCTAACCTGTTTCGTTGCATAGGCTCTGTGCAAAGGGTGGGCTTAGGCAGGCACAGCCCTGATCCCTCAGAGCTTTCTGCATTCCAAAGGAGACCAACACTGAACAAAATCTACATGTGTTGTTACTGAAGGAAACATGCAGGGCGCCACAGGAACATGCGACTCGGATGTTCCTGAAATGGTCAATTACCAGTCTGTAAGAAAGGAAATAACTGGCCAGGTGCAGTGGCTCACGTCTGTAATCCCAGCGCTTTGGGAGGCCGAGGCGGGCGGATAACGAGGTCAGGAGATCAAGACCAGCCTGGCTAACAGGTGAAAACCGGTATCTACTAAAAATAAAAAAAATTAGCCAGGCATGGTGGCGGGAGCTTGTAGTCCCAGCTACTCAGGAGGCTGAGGCAGGACAATGGCGTGAACCGGGGAGGCGGAGCTTGCAGTGAGCTGAGACTGTGCCACTACATTCCAGCCCGGGTGACAGAGCAAGACTCTGTCTCAAAAAAAAAAAAAAAAAGGAAATAACCAAAATGTCTGACAATTAGGGTTCGGCTAAATAAATTACATAAGTCCACACTTTGGAATAGTGAGCAGCATTAAAATAAACATCACAGAGCTGTGTTTATTGACATGGAAAGATGTTCCTGTCACATTAAAGGGAAAAGGGTGATTACAATAAAAAAATTCTGTGTGTGTGTGTTTGTGTGTGTGTGTAGGCATAGAAACGACACATTACAAGTTTTCTCTGGGTTTGGGGATTATTTATAGATAGTTTTTTCTTTCCATCTCTCTGACCTTACTGATTTAGGGGGGTAATTAGCATGTATTCCATGTCTAATTGGAATAACCAGCTATTTCCATTTGAGGGGAAAATAGCTGCTGCCTTTTGAGGCACACAGATGGCTGGGACAGAAGAGCCTAGCTCCTTGTTCTTATGAAAGGTAAAGGAGTCACATAGATGATGAAGGCTGGTCCGTGTTCTGTAGAACCGAGGTCCTCTAGTGCAGCCCATAGATCTGCATTCGAATCACCCAGGGCTGCTGGTTAAAATGTAGCTTCCTGGGTTCCACCCTGATGTCACTAACAACTCACATTTACTGAGCATTTATTATTATTACTGAGCATTTATTATTATTTTTTAGATGGAGTCTCTTTCTGTTGCCCAGGCTGGAGTGCAGTGGCGTGATCTCGGCTCACTGCAAGCTCCGCCTCCTGGGTTCACTACAGGTGCCCACTACCACGCCTGGCTAATTTTTTGTATTTTTAGTAGAGATGGGGTTTCACCATGTTAGTCAGGATGGTCTCGATCTCTGACCTCATGATCCACCCGCCTCGGCCTCCCAAAGTGCTGGGATTACAGGTGTGAACCACCGCACCTGGCCTACTGAGCACTTTTTATGGGTTGGCCATTGTTCTAAGTGCTTGACACTTACTAACTCATGTAATCCTCGTGAATCCTAAGGTATGTACATAATTATACCCATTTCACTGATGAGAAAGCTGAGGCACAGACTGTTTAACCAGCATGCCCCAGTGAGAGAGCTGGTGGGTGGTAGAGGGGACTCCAGTCCTGGTTCTCAGCTGCAAGTCTGAATTCAAATCACTACCCAGAGAGGGCGGGGTCTCAGGAATCTGGAGTTCTAACCAGCTCCTCAGGTGGTCCACGTGCACACTGAAGTGAAGTAGCACCACTTTAAAGAATCTTTTCCTCTCAGAACCACTTTCAATGCTTTGGTAAGAAGCAGTAGCTGGGCGTGGTGGCTGACGCTTGTAATCCCAGCACTTTGGGAGGCCGAGGCGGGCAGATCACTTGAGGCCATGAGTTCGAGACCAGTCTGGCAAACATGGCAAAACCCCATATCTACAAAAAAATACAAAAATTAGCTGGAAGTGGTGTCGCATGCCTGTAGTCCAAGCTACTTGGGAGGCTGAGGCAAGAGAATCGCTTGAACTCGGGAGGCAGAGGTTGCAGTGAGCAGAGATTGTGCCACTGCACTCCAGCCTAGGTGACACAGTGAGACTCCGTATCAAAAAAAAAAAAAAAAAAAAAAAGTAGTGGATCTATTTACTCAACATCTGCTATGAAAAAGCTGTCTTCTTGAAGTCATTAGAACAAAAATATATCTGAGATTCTTAGCTGTGGGTAAGTCATCATGGGTAAAAAGTGGACGGGGACCAGGCACAGTGGCGCATGCCTGTAATCCCAGCACTTTGGGAGGCCAAGGTGAAAGGATTGCTTGAGTTCAGGAGTTCGAGATCAGCCTAGGCAACATAGTGAAACCTCATCTCTACAACAGAGAAAAAATAATAGCTGGGCATGGTGGCATGCACTTGTAATCCCAGCTACTCCAGAGGCTGAGGTGTAAGGATTGCTTGAGCCCAGGAGGTCAAGGCTTCGGTGAGCTGTGATTGCAGCACTGCACTCCAGCCTTGGCAACAGAGTGAGACTCTGTCTCAAGAAAAAAAAAAAAAAGTTGAATGGGCTGTGGCAACTCACTAGCCTAATTATTCCTCCTCTTCTTCCCTTCTTTGGAAAATTTCTTTCAGACAAACTTATTCAGAATCCAACTTCTAAAATGTTAAAAAGTGATGCTGCTCTATCTGAAATTGGGAGGTGGGGGTAGATGTGCGTGCAGGGTTCCATAGGCCCCTGAAGGTCTCCTTTCTGTCTGCAAAGGCTGAAGGGCTTTGGAAACAGTTTGAAAGCTGGGGACAGTTGACGAGAGGAGGCCATGACTGCCCAAGGCCACCCAGCTAGCTGGTTTCAGTCTCAGGACCAGATCCCGCTGCCCATCTCCAACTGAAGACTAACACAGGTTGCTTTACAAGGTTGACCTGCTGTGTAAAGATACCCACTGGAGGCCAGGCGCAGTGGCTCATGCCTGTAATCCCAGCACTTTGGGAGGCCAAGGTGGGCAGATCACTTGGTTAAGAGAGCGAGACCATCCTGGCCAACACAGTGAAACCCCGTCTCTACTAAAAAATACAAAAATTAGCTGGGCGTGGCGATGCGTGCCTGTAGTCCCAGCTACTTGGGAGGCTG
The DNA here is from genome assembly GCF_028885625.2 of Pongo pygmaeus. Classification (NCBI taxonomy): domain Eukaryota; kingdom Metazoa; phylum Chordata; class Mammalia; order Primates; family Hominidae; genus Pongo; species Pongo pygmaeus. Next base: position 80,725,236 of record NC_085930.1, read on the forward strand.
AGGCAAGAGAATCACTTGAACCTGGGAGGTGGAGGTTGCAGTGAGCCGAGATCACACCACTGCACTCCAGTCTGGCGAAAGAGTGTGACTCCTTCTCCAAAAAAAAAAAAAAAAAAAAGATACCCACTGGCCCAAAGGGTAGCTTGGCAGAGTTACTATGTTGAAATATTGCCTTGCAGGTGCCCCACCCTGGGTGGCACAATTCCATGGGCCCTGTTTCCATCATGTGCCATGGAGTTGGCTTTAGGGGGTTTCTACTCATATTCATTACAGGTAGATAGATGGTGGCTTCTAAAGTGACGAAGGTCCAAGAACCCACTGAAGTTCCTTGATTTTGGAATTAAGGTGAAGTCGGGCCCTTGAAGGAGCAGATTAGTCAGCCTCCAGAATGAAAGTGACAGCCTGTGAGCACAAGTCTTCCAACCTGAGGTGGCAAACCACAACAGTGACCCTTCCAATTAGCACATGTGTCCTGGGCCTAGCTCTGGAAGCTGTCCTGGTGAACATGAGATGGGAGTATGGGTGGCATGGACCCCAAAGAAAGAGAACTGGGAGATTTGGTCTCTGTGCTCAGGGCTGGAGAATGGGGCCTGAGGACCCTAGTCGAATGGAAGTGTGAGACTGCGGATCATGACTGGATGCTAGAGTGTGCTTCCTGGCCTATTCACAACATCACCTTTGATGTACCCAAGCCCTCTGAGGCAGGTACGACTCAGTGTGTATTTTTTCCATTTTGCAGATTAGGAGGTTGAAGCTCAGAGACTTGTTGGAGATCACAGAGGCACTGGGACATTTGGACCTAGAGCTTTTCTCCCTTCCAAGTCAGTGCATGATGCCAGAGAACATCCCTGGGTGAGGTTCGAAGAGACTTTTCTATATGGGGAGTGTGAGGTCCATATTTCCTGCAGGGCTTCCCCACTTACAGTGTCTCTCAGCCTCACTGATGACCTGCACCTGGCTGGGAGTTCTTTTGGTCCCTTCCCTACCTCAAGACCTGATCTGACTGCTCCAATTTACACAGGGAGGGAAGGAATTAAGAAGAAAAGAAAACACTCCTAAACATGAAAGAAATCACAGTCTTTCTCCTGAACTAAAGGCTTTTACAGGAGTGCAGGGGGAAAAAAATCTGATCATTCTTGGCAGCTTTTGAACAAATTAGAGTGTTGGAAGAATGGATGAAAGACTGAGGGGTATGTTGGAGTGTGGAACAGTTGCACAGTCCTAATGAAACAGAGCAGGCTTCCCCAGTGAGTGCCTGTCCCCTGCCACGTCTGTGAAGTCAGGGGTAACATTGGAGTCTAATGCTGGGAAACAGCCATTGCCCTTTCAAGCTCAGCTTGAACCACATTTCCCCAGGGACTCTTCTCGATTCCTACACTAGGCTGTCCCATTTATTTATGTGGTCTTCGTGTCCCCTGCACTTGACCTTTGTAACCCAGATTGTTCTTGTAATTCTTTGTCCAGTACCCGTCTCCCTGTTTTGACTGTGAACTCCATAAGGGCACAGGCTTTGTCTACCTTGTTTGCCACTTGTACTCCTTAGGAATCTTTTAGGTACAATAAACAGAAGATCCAAACCAAGGTGAACTAGCAAAAAGGAACTTTTTTCTGCCCAAGGGTAGAGTTAGCTTCAGCCTAGGTTGGATTTAGGGGTTCTAAATTAGCCAGCCAGATTTGATCTCTTTCCCTCTCTTGGATCCACTTCATTTTTCTCTTTGTGTTGGCTTTATTCTCAGGGTTCCCATGGTGCTGTTATGGCTGTCTTGTTTCTTTCCCCAGATGCTTTCAGGAAAGAGTAAGCTCCTCTTCCTGGTGAGTACAGCAAAATTCCCAAGACTAACTCTGATTGGCTTGGCTTGAGTAATATGTCCATCCTGAACCAATCACCGTAGCCCAGACAGCATGGTGCCCTGATTGACCAGTGTAGCACACATGGATCATTGTTCACCCAAAAGCTATCCACTCTTCTTCCTTGATAACAAGAACCCATCAGGTACTTTTTGTTTGTTTTTTTGCCCACCTCTTGATACCCATTAGGTATCAAGAGTTGGGCAAGATCCTCACAGAAGGTGACCTCTTCCCAATCCAGGAAACTATTCATGGTAATCTCATTCCCTTTTGGTGGGAATTGGTTTAAAAGGGTGCATTGTAGGCTGTACACAGTGGCTCATGCCTGCAATCCCAGCACTGTGGGAGTGCTAGGTGGGCTGATCACTTGAGGTCAGGAGTTCAAGACCAGCCTGGCCAACATGGTGAAACCCTGTCTCTACTAAAAATACAAAAACTAGCCAGGCATGGTGGCACACGCCTGTAATCCCAGCTACTCAGGAAGCTGAAGCAGTAGAATCATTTGCACCCGGAAGGCGAAGGTTGCAGTGAACCGAGATTGTGCCATTGCACTCCAGCCTGGGCAACAGAGTGAGACTCCATCTGAAAAAAAAAGGGTGCATTACCCCACTTCTGACAAAGAGGACACAATGCAAAGTGTACTGGAGAAATGTTCCTCTTTGGCAAGTCAGATCTGTAGGGGTGGGGCTAGCTGCCTGCCCAACCCTTCTTGCCTTTGGATATTGTTGTAAGAGGATGGAAGTTTGGAGCGGCTGCAGCCATCTTGCAACCATGAAGCAAGATAATGCTAATATATAGAGGTTGGCAGAGTGGGAAAAGATCTGCCCCTGGCTATTTTGTTGTTTTACTTGTACTTTTATGTACCTGTGGCTTAAAAAAAAGAAGAAAAATACTGTACACAGGCTCCTGGGACCCCTTTGCCTGCATGTGCAGCGTCAGAAATGCCTGGGATTTACATTTCTACCAGGGCAGGCTTTACCCATAACTGTCTGATGCAGAAGTCTGAAAGCCTAGCACCTTTGCTTTGAATTGGGACAACCTCTGAGGCATATTTTACACTCCAGAGCTTGCTGAAGGATCAGGCTGAGGCCTGGACTTTGCTTGAAATCAACCTTTGAATGGAGTCTTCCCTTCCCTGTCCTGCTCCCCCCACCCCCACCCCCTGCCAGACACCCCTGGGAGCATTTCCTTAATCAATCGCTTGCACACAAATCGTTAGCTTCTTCTGGGGGACCTGTCGTATCACCAGGGCTTACACATCACAGCTGCTCTGTAAATATTTGTTGCCTGAGTGAATGAATACATGAATGGATGAACAAGCTGGGGAAATCACAGGCAGGTGGAATCTGAACAGGTTATTATACTAATTACAGGCTGTCTACTTTTCTTCCCTTTGCCTCTGTGAAACAGGTTGGCCCTTTGGGGAATTTCCCCAAAGCTTTTGAAGCAGACAAGGTGTCTTCTCGCTAGACTCATATGCTCCCTAATTGGGCAGGCCATTAGAAAATGAGGTCATCTCCCCAGGGAAGGAGGAGGGGCCTTATCACTCAGGACAAGGGCCCTAGGGTGGGGACAAAACTGCCTGAACATCTGCAATGTCTATTGTTACTTGAGCAGCTGGAGGGAATGACCATTCTGGAATAAATCAACTAAACCTTTGACCTGAACTCCAGTTTAATTCACTCTTCCCCTCCATTAGCTAGTGTAAGGGATGGTGGGGGGGCAGAAGGGGAGGGATAACATATTTTATTTTTATGGCATTTTTATTCCAAATGACCTGTTGGGTCAAACCCACTCTCCTTTCATGAATTATGCATTAGAGGAGCCCTTTTGCTTTCCTAATGGCTTTAGTTGAGTTCACCTCCCAGAAAGATAAAACAAAAAATCAAGAATTTCAATTAAAAAGTTCACCTCTTGCCATATCAATTGACATGGTTTTAATTGGGTCATTCCATAAAGAGTCTCTGTTGATACAATTTTCAAGCTTCCTAGGGTCTTAGAAATCATCCAACTCCATCCCTGTATTTCAGGAGGGAGGATAAAGAACCTGGAGATGAGAAATGACATGCCCAAGTTCACACAGCTACTGAGTGTCAACAGCTATTAAGAGAAAGGAATGGGAATGTATTCCACTCACTTTATTTCCAGTCCAGTATTCTTTTGTGCAAGGAAACCTAGAGAGGTAATATAGTTGTCATGGCTGCAGAACAAATTGTTCCAAAACCTAGTGGCATAAAACAATTACTCGTGGATTTGGTGGATTGGGAATTCGATAGGGCAAATGCTTCTCCATGCTTCTTGGTGTCTGCGGACTGAGCTGAAAGGGACAAAGGCTTGGGGCTGGGTTCAGCTGAAGACCTGTTCATTCACATGAATGCTGTCTGTTAACTGAGGCTTTAGCTGGAGTCGTTGGCTAGAACCTCTATACTATATGTGGCCTCTCCATGTGGTCTGGGCTTCCTCACAACATGGTGACTGGATTCCAAACGGGAGAGTCCTGAGAAAAAGAGAGAAAGAGAGAGAGAGAAATAAAGATTGGTGGAAACTTTTATTGACTTAAAGTCACTCAGTGTCACTTCCACAACATTCTGTTGGTCATAGCAGTCCAACCGGTTTCAAGGACAGGGAACGCAGACGCTGTATCTCAATGGAATAGTGTTAGTCACATTGAAAGAGAGCATATTGAAGCCATCTTTGGAAAATACAATCTGCCAGAAGAGAGTTAGGGCTAGTACCCATTAAGTTTGGCTGAACTGTTAATTTAGTATCTGTCTTTCCTATTGGATTATAATTTCCTAAAAGGCAAGGCGTGTGTCTGTCTTGTTTGCTGGCAAACCTGTGTCCAGCACAGGTGCCGCTGACTCAGAGTAAGAAATTAATACATTTTTGTTTGGAAAGTAAGTATCAAAAAGAAAGTCTTCATTGGCTAAAAATATACTCAAAGATTTCCCTTTCCTCTTCTCAGTAAACCTTCCTATTCATCAAGAACTTGACGGCCGGGTGCAGTGGCTCATGCATCTAATCCCAGCACTTTGGGAGGCTGAGGAGGATGGATCATTTGAGGTCAGGAGTTTGAGACCCACCTGGCCAACATGGTGAAACCCTGTCTCTACTAAAAATACAAAAATTACCCAGGTGTGGTGGTGGGCGCCTGTAGTACCAGTTACTAAGGAGGCTGAGGCAGGAGAATTGCTTGAACCCAGGAGGCAGAGGTTACAGTGAGCCAAGATCATGCCACTGCACTCCAGCCTGGGTGACAGAACGAGGCTCCATCTCAAAAAAAAAAAAGAAAAGAAAAGAAAAGAAAAGAAAACTTGAACACCACTACCATCTTCCTTAGAGAGCTGATTGATTGGGAGAGATACTTAGCTTAGTCTTAGTCAGAGACGTTGTCCTGGGGGGTGTTATACATAAGAGGAGCCCTGGAGGACGAGGAGGGGAAGCCAAATGAAGAGGCAGGAGGAAGAACAGCCCAAACAGAGGGAATAGCCTGTGCAAAGGTGAGAGTCAAGCCGTTCAGCATGGTGGGCACAGAGTTTGGGAGATTTGAGAGATGAGTAGCAAAAAGTCAGTAGGCTGGAGGGGCAGGCAGGACCTGGGTTATAAGGAGGACTTAAATGTCACCTGGAGGAGTTTGACTCATCCCTCAGAGTGGTGGGAAGCCACTAAGGAAGTGGCACGATCACATCTGTGTTGGAAGGGTCTGACTGCAGGGTGGGTGGTAGGATGTGGGGTGAGGAGGTGGACATCGTGGGAATTGGGAGGCCGGTTGGGACATTGCTGGCAGAGATCCTGATGCCAGAGCTGCATTAGAGGGCCGTGGGGCTGGCAGGAAGTGGGGGGATATTTCCAAGGAGGATTTAGTGACTAAATGGATGTAGGGCTGAGGCGGGGGCTGGGCCTGTCTGTCCTCAGTCTCTGGTTCAGGTAAGCAGGTGGATGGTGGTCCTAGGCATCCAGCAGGGAACTCTGGAGGAGACGCAAGCTTTGAAACGGGGCTGAGGAGGAGTTCAGTGCTTTGGACACATTTAGTTCCAGATGCCAGGGAGACATCCAAGAGTGAAGGTTCTAGTAGGCATTTGGATTCAGGAGACCAAAACTCACAGAGTAGTCCTGGCTATAAATTTGGACTGGGACCCAATACAGAGATGGAAACTGAAGGCACAGGAGTAAATGTACTCACAGTGGGAGGATGGGAAGAATGGGAGCAGAGCCATGGGCAAGGCATGTTTCCAGAAGGTTCTCCTGAGAGACCCAGGAAGGAAAGGCGCACAGGAAGGAATAAGACCCAGGAAGGAATAGGATCCACAAGAGAGGAGTCATTGGCAATTTTCATAAGGACAGTTCCGCTTGCGAGATATGGGAAGAAGGCAGATGGCAGAGTTGAAGAATAAGAAGGAGGTGAGAGAGTGATGAATGAATGAACAGCATTCCAGCAAAGTCTTCACATGCCTCCTTCTAGGCCTGCTAATTCTGGAGAATCAGAATGGATTTGCCAAGAAAACTCCCAAAGACCAGCCAGGAGAGGAATCTTTTCCACCAAGCTCTCTCTGTTTCAGAAAATAACCAATGTGTGTGTTGACCTCAGCATCCCTCCCTAGCAACCAGCATCTGTGTTTAAATTCGTGGGGGAGGGGTGCTATTATCTTGTGGCTATCCACACAGCTTCTGTGGTTACATCTGTTGTTTTTGTCTGTACAATAGCCATTTGTCATCATTTGGCTATTAACACCTCGATCTGGTTGGGACTCACTCCTTATCCCTGGCTCTGGGGATGGCACGTGTCCCAACTGTGGCCAATAAGACTCAGGCCCGAGATTTTTTTTGGAAACTATTGGGAAAGAGAAGCACCCCTTAGGCAGGGATGGCTGCCACCACCCCTGTCAGGACTGGAGACATCCTGCCAGCACAGACGGAAACAGATCCAAGAAACAAAGGGAGAAAAACAGTCTTGATAGCACTTCATGAGCTCCTGGATCCAGCCATGCCTGATGCCATTTAATCCTTGGGCTTTTCAATTACATGAGTCAGTAAATTATCCATGTATGCCTGTCAGAAAGGGTTGTGTGAGTTCTAGCACTGAATGAATGGTCCCAGCAGGAACAAACTGCCTAGGCATGGGGGCATAGGAGTGGAGTTGGTGGAGGAGGTTTACTTGATTTCCCCTCAGACATTTCACCAGGCATCTCACCCCTCAAGTTGCTACCTTAGCAATTCTCCCTCCTTTTTGCAGTCATCCTTTCTATTGTTTTTGCTTGTATTCCTATCTTTTTATAAACTCCTCCTTGCTTAAAAAGCAGCATCTGAGATGCTGGCTTGAGGCCGTCTGCCATTCCCAAGAGAATACACATGCTTGCTATTCTTTACAGTAAAACCAAGGTCCACATTGCATTTCCCCTGGGCTCCCAGAACCTGAGTTGAGAGGTGGGGATTTTGCAGGGACTCCATCAGTGTGCAGCATCTGTACCTGCCTCCAGCGACTGCTGACACGAGCAGCCACATCCCCACACTTCCGCCCCACCACCTTATGTGTGCCACAACCCCTCCAACAATGCAAACTCTTGTTCATTTGCTCAGAACATGAATGAATCATGCCAGGGAAACTCCTGGCCACTGGACAACATTTTGCTGTGTTAGCAATAAACATCCCTTCATATTGTCATCATAGCCACAGGGGAAGACAGAGGTCTCCTGGCAGAGGAAGGGTGTGACACATTCCCCACTCTTTCTACTCCCTCCCCATGTCAGCCCTAATCTTTGTTTCCCTCTTTTTGCTTCAGAGCAAGCCTCCTTCTAAGGCCTTTAATTCCATGGATCATATTTTCTGTCTAGCTTCCATTTAATGGCCTGTCATGGGCCCATACCATGCCAGCTCCTGGGCATAGTGGGGTTTGTGTGTTTCAGTGTGGGCTTACAGAATGATCCTGCATTATTTACTTTCCGTCCTCATTGAGAATTATCAGGCTTAGGTGGGTTCCTCTCACCCTTCTTGAACTCTTCTTCCTATCCTCCATCCACCCTCTTCCCTCTCTCTATTTTATTCTTCCTGTCTGTCTTTCCTTCTCTCTTTCCTTCCTTTATTTTTTCCTTTTCTGTTGCTTCCTGTCTGCCCCCATGCCCCGGACTTTGGTCCTGTGGTTCCAGTAAAAGGAAAACATAGGGAATAATACGAAAAGCAGCCAGGCTAAGCCAATAACTCCTCTAATGCTTGTAATGGTTTTATTTTCTTCATGTTCATCCTAGTTTAAGAGTTCAATCAACATCTTTGAAATGCTTGTGGTTTACTACATGGAGACTTTAATTGAGGCACAGAAAACTCCTCTCTCCCTCCCTCCATCTTCCTTCCCTCTCTCTCTTCCTTTCATTTGTTTAATAAATGTTTTTTGAGGGTTTATTCTGGGGCAGACCCTGGGCTAACTGCTAGGAATGGTGACTAGAAACATGGGTATGATCCTTGCTCTGATGATCTTACATCTATTGGGAGACACATGTTTTCACCAGATAATTCCACGTAAATGTATTCTCATAACCTCAACAAATGCTTTGAGTTTCCACGATGGTCTACAGAGACACTGACCCCGACTATGGAGGTGTGGAGGGTTCCTCGAGGAGCTGATTTGAAGGATGAGTTTGCTTTTCTTTTTTTGAGGGGTGAGGGGAGATGAAGTCTCGCTCTGTCGCCCAGGTTGGAGTGCAGTGGCGTGTTCTCGTCTCACTGCAACCTTCGCCTCTTGGGTTCAAGCGATTCTCCCACCTCAGTCTCCCAAGTAGCCGAGACTACAGGCACCTTCCACCGTGCCTGGCTGATTTGTGTATTTTTAGAAGAAATGGGGTTTGACCATATTGGCCAGGCTGGTCTCGAACTCTTGACCTCAAGTGATCTGCCTGCCTCAGCCTCCCAATGTGTTAGGATTACAGGCGTGAGCCACTGCCCCTGGCTTGAAGGGTGAGTTTTCTAGGTGAAGATCAGAAGAAAGAGCATTCCAAGCAGAAGGAACAGAATATGCAAAGGTCCTGGGGTGAGAGGAAGCAAAGCACCTTCATGGAATGTAAGAACAGTGTTACTGGGACACAGAATGGAGAAGAAGAGGCCAGGGGGCGAATGGGGGCCGGATGTTCAGGACTTTTTCCCTAGGTAAGAGTTTGGGTCTTCACTCCAAAAGCAAAGGAATGCCATGGCAGAGTTTCACCTGCCGGTGGAGGTGAGTGGGGATAATCGGTGCTGCATTCCTAAGCTCCAGCCTGGCTCTTGCTGCATTCTGGGTTGGGACGGGAGGCTCCTTGGGTGACCTGGGTGTGCTGGGTCAGATGTGGCATTGGTGCCAGGGTCTGGATTGAGGGTGCCGGTTTATTGTTCTGGCTTTTGGAAAGGGAGATAATCCTGCCTAAAAACTTCCTGCGTGGGTTAGAGCATCCTATGAGATTAGCAGGTGGAAGAAGCATCACTGAATACTGATGAGACCTTTGAACTGGAGACAGACATATTCGACTTTGTTAGGAGATCTTGGGCAGGTTTGCAGTTTCTCTCATCTCAGTTACCTTTTCTATAAAATGGGGATATTAACACTAATGAATCTGTGTTATTTCTCTCTGCTGGTCATCCCTTTTTCAATTAGGATATGACCATCCCATGTGTGTCTGGTGGGACTGGCAACCCCTGTTCCCCCAATCCCTATTGGGTGAAGGGAGTGAGCACGTGATCTAGGCCCAGAAAATCATTGTGCCCCATGTCCCTGTCCACAGTAACTGATTTAAGGGAGTGGCCCAATCAGAGTCCCTCCATGAGATATGATATGGGGCTGTTGGAAGACAGCATATCTTGCTCTTATATTATGAGTTGTAAGAGCACAGACTTGAGCTACTGGTATCCAATTTTCCTGGGAAAAAAAAAAAAGAAAGAAATGGGGAGATTGATGGGGATGGGGGAGGTGAAGGAGAGAAAGAGAGAGAGAGAATCCTGTTTGAGAAACTTTGTTTGAGACCCTGGATTTAGTAGTTCCTGAAGCCAAGAATACTCCCTTGAATCTCTCAGTTAAGGAACCCATAAATGCCCATTTTGGCATAAGCCAGTTTGAGTTGGGGTTTGTCACCCACAACAGATGTGCTCTGCCTGATGCATCAAGTCATTGGGTTAATGGCAGTAAAGCACTGAAAGTCAGTATGAAATCTAGGCATGCAGAGTGCTCAGTAGTCACTATTGTTACTGTACTGGTGATAATTCATAGCTATAGAATGCATTGCTAAAGTATGGGCTGCTTCTCATCCCTGGGGTGTGGCCTCATGTTGCCCCACAAAAGGCTGTTAGCCACCACCATGACACTTTCCTGTTTGAAAGCCTTAGACAATGACTTGAGTTCTCCTTCTCTGCCTCCTTATCTCCCTCCAAAATTTGTGACTCCAGGCCAGGCTCAGTGGCTTACACCTATAATCCTAACACTTTGGGAGGCCATGGCAGGCAGATCACTTGAGGTCAGGAATTCGAGACTACCCTGGCCAACATGGCAAAACCCTGTCTCTACTAAAAATACAATAATTATCTGGGTGTGGTTGGGGGAGCCTGTAATCTCAGCTATTTGGGAGGCTGAGGCAGGAGAATTGCTTGAACTGGGGAGGCAGAGGTTGCAGTGAGCTGAGATAGTGCCACTGTATTCCAGCCTGGGTGACAGAGCGAGACTCTGTCTCCAAAAAAAAAAAAAAATTGTGACTCCAGTGTCCCCTGAGACTCTCTTGAAGTGACAGTGTTAGCCACTAGAGAGTGACCTGAAAGACATGACTATGTTTAGATCTAATTCCAGAAGACCAGTCCCCTCCCAATCCAGTGGATTTCCCACTAACTTTTTTTTTTTTTTAACAAAATGTAACAGCTATCTATTGCTGTATAATAAATTAGCCCAAAACTTGGTGAATTAGAACAGCAGAGATCTATTATTTCAAACCTTCTATCGGTCAGGAATTCAGAAAAGCTTAGTTGAGTAGTTCGGGCTCAAGGTCTCTCATGAGGCTTAAGTCGTGACATTGGCCAGGGCTGAGGTCATCTGAAGGCTCAATAGGGGCTGGAAGATTCACTTCCAAAATAGAGCACTCATGGCTGTTGGAAGAAGACTTCAAGTACTTGACATGGGAACTTCTCCATAGGACTGCTGAGTGTCCTTACAATATGTTAGCTAGCTTCCCACTCACCCCCCTACCTGCCCAGTGAGTGACCTAAGAGAGAGGAAGATAGAAACTGCCATGTTTTTTATGACCTAATCTGAGGAGTCACACTCTGTTATTTTTGCAATATCCTACTGATTGCACAGATGGGCCCCATTCAGTGTGGGAGGAGGTTGCACAAGGGCATGATCCCAGGAGGCCCAGGAATCACTGGGGGCCATCTTGGAGGACGGCCACCACACTTATGAGAGGCAGTGGTTATCATTAAGTATCATTAAAGTTAGCAGTTTCTTCTTAGTCTGGTGGGACTTCTCTTCCCTGAGGAGTCCTTTGGATGCTCAGGATAACATAGCATCACTGAGGCACCAAAAAAAAAAAAACACCCTTCCTACAACTTGTGCTTGAAAGAGATTTTAGCAGAGCTTGCAAATAACTCCTTAAATAAACTAGTGAAATGATGAAACTAATTTGCTGGTCTGTAATTTCCTGGCACATCTGGAGATTTACTAATAAATAGTAGCTGCAGCTTGGAAACCTGCCAGAATTACAGCCCTCTCCTGAGGGTTCCTTTTTTGTCAATAAGGGATGTGTAAAAGCATCTTGGAGGGTTGGAAAGGCTGGTATATTGAGGAGAAAGAGCACTGGATTCCTGGGTTTGAGAGATGTCTTTGTCTCTTAACCACTGTCGTATTTCAAGTGAAACACATTCTTCTCTGTGCCTAAGTTTCTCCCTCTGGGAAAAGTGATGATAACCATGGACTTTCCTGACTTGCAGGGCTATGATGAGGTTCGAATGAGATGATGTAGCATTTCTAAAAGAGTGGTCCATGGGATGATAGCACCGTGGACTGTTAACCCCAAAAGGGGTCCTGTGCTGAAGCGAACGTGGAGAATTGTGTTAAATGAAGTCCAACCTTTACTTGCCTTCCCTGGCCACAAGTGGGTCCAGCTTCTTAGATGAGGGCACAGTGCATCTGCACAGGGCCCAGTGCTCAGAAGGGCCTGCATTTGGAGTTTAATGCTTTGCAGTTGCTGTCTTGAAAATATTTTATTGATTTATTTACTTATTTATTTTTGGAGGAAGGGTCTTGCTCTGTTGCCCAGGCTGGAGTGCAGTGGCTTGATCTTGGCACACTGCAGCTTCCATCTCCTGGGCTCAGGCAATCCCCCTGCCTCAGCCTCCCAAGCATCTGGGACCACAGACATGCACTACCATGCCTGGCTAATATTTTGTATTTTTGGTAGAAATAGGGTTTCGCCATGTTGCTTGGGCTGGCCTCAAACTCCTGGGTTCAAGCCATCCACCCGCCTCAGCTGGGATTACACGCATAAGCCACCATGCCCAGCTGAAATTTTAAATTTTTTTTTTCTTTTTCTTTCGGGCAGTTGCAATGTTAGACAAGATATTCTTATTTATTTATTTAGAGATGGCGTCTTTGCTCTGTCGCCCAGGCTAGAGTGCAGTGGTGCAATCTCGGCTCACTGCAACCTCTGCCTCCCGGGCTCAAGCAATTCTCCCACCCCAGCCACCCAAGTAGCTGGGACTACAGGTGCCTGGCACCACGCCCAGCTAATTTTTGTATTTTTAGTAGAGACGGGGTTTCACATGTTGGCCAGGCTGGTCTCAAACTCCTGACCTCAAGTGATCTGCCTGCTTTGCCCTCCCAAAGTGTTGGGATTACAGGTGTGAGCCACAGAGCCCAGCCTAGACAAGATATTCTTAGTAATTTTATCCTTGAAGTTGTGTTTTGTAAGTGAAGTCTGGTGGGACAATGAAGTGTGTGTCAGTGGCTTGGGGTCTCGACTCACATGTAACCCCCAGCCCCACTGCTCCCTAGGGTGGGTTCTCAGCGGCCTGCTCCCCTTCACCGGCCTCCACTGGTTGCCTGTGCCCTGAGACCGTACCACCCAGGGCCCCAAACCATAGTGCTCAAGGCCCATTGGCCTGAGAGGAGGCCCCATTTGTTGTCATCCTCTGCCCCCCTCAGGGGCCTGTGTGTAGGTAAGGAGAGGGCTGGGATCCAGTGCATGATGCACAGTGTCTCAGTTCAGGGCAAGGTGGCAGCTATCCCAGTGTGGAGCTGACAGCACCCCTGCACATTTAGCAGGCAACTCAGTGGGGACCTCTCACCTACCTCTGACCCAGGTACTGAGGAAGTTGCAACCCCTTGGGGATTGTCTGTATGCTGTGATTTGAGGTGCCCGTGAGAAGAGGAAAACGACTTCCCCACTGCCAGCCAGGGTTGTACATTTTCACTTTGCATTGGGTGCTGCAAATTATGCAGCAGGTCCTGCCTGCAGGACTTGTCAGATCCTTTAATAAAAATGTGTAGCAGGTCAGAATGCAGACATGGGAGCCGGACTGCCTGGGTATGGGTCATGGCTCCACCACATACTGCAGTTTTGTCCTTGGCTAAGTCACCTGACTTTTCGGAGCCTCTGTGTTTCCTCCCTCTTTCTTTCCTTTCTTTTCCTTGCTTCCTTCCTTCCTTCTTTCTTTCTCTTTCTCTTTCCTTCTTTCCCCCTTTCCTCCCATCCCCTCTCCTCCTGTCACCTCCCCTCCCCTCCCGTTTCTTTTCCACGGAATCTCACTCTGTCACCCAGGCTAGAGTGCAGTGGCGAGATCTTGGCTCACTGCAACCTCTGCCTCCCGGGTTCAAGCGATTGTCCTGCTTCAGTATCCTGAGTATCTGAGATTACAGGCACCCACCACCACGCCCAGCTAATTTTTTTTTTTTTTGTATTTTTAGTAGAGATGGGGTTTCGCCATGTTGGGACTCCTGATCTCCAGTGATCTGTCCACCTTGGCCTCCTGAAGTGTTGGGATTACAGGTGTGAGCCACCGTGCCGGCCTCTCTGTTCTCATCTCTAAAATAATGATGGTGAAGTTCCTAACTTGAGGTTTGTTCTGAGGATTCAATCAGGAGTACATGTAAACTCTTGCCCTCCATGCAGTGAGTTTTAGCTAATACCATGTTTACTTGTTTAATCCTTGTTTCCCCCAAAGTCTGCAATGTTCCTGGGGCAGAACTGTCTGTTTGGTCCCCTGCTATGATCCTGGTGCCCAGCACCATGCCTAGAATAGATTAGGTACTCCATGAGCACTTGTTGAATGAATGACTCTCCAAGAGGGGGCTTCCCCCCACCCATACTCACCCCATCCCCTTTTTATCCAGAGAACCTTACAGAATCAGTGTCCTGCAGACTGCACATTTAGGGAACGCTGAGCTTGCCTGTGGCGCAAAACACCTCGCAGGTGCAGGCAGCAGTACCAGTAGCCTTTGGAAGGTCCTTTCCCTCCTCTTTGTCCTCTGGGACTCAGTGTCTTGTCCCTGCTGGGAACGGCTTTTCTAGACCCCCCACAAACCAAAGCCAGGGCTTCATAACTCACTCTGCCTCCCCAGCCTCCCCCGTCCTTAATTGGACCAATCTGTCTGCTTGACATCGCGCTCTGGTTCATTTTCTTCACAAAGCCCTCTCCTGTCAGTTGACAGATTCTCAACTGTCGTAGGCACATTTTTCAATGTGTGCTCTTCCAGTGATTCCTCGGCCAGGTTTCTGTTCTTTTTCAACCTACTGAATTTTATAATTTCACAATGGTTTACCTCACCTTTCATGATTCTTCTCCGTCTCCACTATCCAACGTTTTTCCCAGGGGCTTCCAGCTTCTTGCCAATGAAGCCATGGGTTCTGGGGACCCTTTAAGGAAGCCTGATGTATTCAGCTATGTGGTGAACCACAGCCTTAACTGGGATTCCTCCAAAAGCTGGCCCTGAGACAAGGGTTGGGTGCAATTGTTTATCTGGAAAGCTACCCAGAAAGCAAGAGTGAGGGAGAAGGAGAGAGGGAAGAGAGAAAAGCTACTAAACATGCCTTATTTTACTGCTTAGCTGCTGGGTAACTTGCAAGGCACCATAGATGTAGAATGTACCTTTGCATTGTCCTGTTGGAGGGAGAAGAGGCTGGGACATTTATCCACTGACTCTCGCTCCCTTAATGTTGAGGTGTTGTCCCTGGGAAAATGAACATCCTTGCGCTTCTACCTGTGCCCATCAACTAAGTGGCTTTTCCCTGCTTTGGGGAAAACCTCTGCGAGTGTGCTTGAGGTGGGATTCTGGAAACATCTGCCAAACTCTCCATCAGAGCTTCAGTGAAATCAGGTGGCCATGAGGATGTGATCTGGTGCACGCAGATGTCTGCTGTGGCTGGTCACACGCATAGGACTCCCTGAGTTTGGGATTGTCACTTGGGGTGCAGACTCCCTGAGCATACATTTCTTTGTCTTCTGTTTAAGCATCCAATTATGAAGGCTTTCTGCTGTCTTTAGGGGAGACTCCAGTCAGTTGGCACCCCTACCAGAAGGACTGTCAAGTCCCCAGAAAGAAAGCAAGGTCTAACCAGGCAGTTCTGTAAGTTCTGTCTCTGGTCATCAGGCTGCTGAGAGGGAAGGTGCTGGTGCTCTCAGATCATAGGAGGGAATGGGTCTCCCCATGACTTCCTTGGCCCATAACTGCATTTGGGTGGTGTCCTGGATGCAACTGTAATGCAAGGCACACTTTATGTGTTGATGATTCTGAAGATGATGAGATGAATTAGATTATTTTCCTTTAATTGATCTATCTCCCTTATCTTGTCCCTTAACATCCTGGGTGGATCTCATAGGTTGACTGAAACCTTCACAGACTCCAATTCTCTCCTGCTGTTTCTAGAATGGGTTTGAAAATCCTGTTTCTCATGGGAGTCCAACCAGGAATGAGATGCCTGGCTTCCCTTGCAAGCACCCCCAATCTCTACAAGCTACTGTCCTCTCTTAACTGGAGGAAAGAGAATCAGTCCCCTCCACCAGAAGTTCCAACCCTGTTCCATCCCTAAATCTGTTTATAAAAGTTGGAGGGGGGGAAGTAAGTGATCGTGGCTGGGCCAATTTGGGCATCTCTTAATATGCCTGGGTGGGCCAGGTGCAGTGGCTCATGCCTGTAATCCCTGCGCTTTACAAGGCTGAGGTGGGAGGATGGCTTGAGCCCAGGAGTTTGAGACCAGCCTGGTCAAGATGGAGAGACCCCATCTCTGCACATGCACACAACACACAAAAGCCTAGATGATGAACTCATGGCCTCTTAGTGGCTCCCTTTAGGAATGGGGTTTTTGTTTTTGCCTGGGGTCTGTAAGCTTGGATGGGAAGATTTATTTTTTATATTTGTTAATCTCTAGGTAAAAGCTGACATTTCTTTCTGCTCAAAATGTAGACACCAACCCCCCCATAGTATTAGTAGTGCCTATGACTTTGTTACCCTTCACAGTCAGAAATCACACTACGGTTGTCACAGATGTTTAAAAGTAACATTTTACACTCATCTCTATGTAAAAATTACAGTAGTAATTAGACTCATTGCTAGATCTTGTTATTTAATGTATTAATGAAGAAGAAACAAGAGTATTACTGTATCATAAATTTGTTTAATATTTTGACAGCTGTATCGTGAGTTCTCTGTAATCCTATGTATTTTGTTTTGTGCATTTAAAACCATTAGTCTGAAAAGGGGTCGATTGCTTCACTGATACCAACAGGATGCATGGCACAGGAAAAGATCAGAAACTGTGCTTTGGAACATGTGGGCTCTTTGTGCCTAATGTCTAGCTTAGGGCTTTGGCCACAATGCTAGGACTAAAGGAAAAGTCATCTTCAACTTCCTGTTACCCATAGGCAGAGGGACTCCATGTCATGGTTTGCCTGGGATAGTCCCTTTTACTCCAGCTGTCTGGACTTCATTATTCACATTGCTCCCTTTCATTCTTAAAGTCACCATGGTTTGGAGTAGGTGGAGTGGTCATTCACACGTTTGTGGTGAGATTGGAAGAATCTCTTTCTTACCTAGTGCCTGAAATCCCACTATTTTTTTGGGTTAGGCATTGCAATAGGATCTTGCTTAAAATGCAGAATCGTGCAATTGATTGTGTGTATGTGCACTCACTTGTGTGGGTGTGGGGGGAATGGGTGAATACCATGAGTCCTAGTTTGAATTCGTTTTTCAGATTGCATTCCTGAATAGTGGGGAGGACCTGGACAAAGTTAAACCCAAGAAGTGGGGAGGGGGATCTATGGGAGGAAGACATTTGGCTTCTCTCAGCCCCATGAGGTCCCCGAGGAAGAGTTCCCGGACTAGGCTGGCCTCGGACTCAAAGCAGACAGATGAACCCTGTGACTTTTGGCCCTGGGCAGGCGCCTAAGCTTGTCTTTGAACTTGGTTTTACTCTGATGGTGAGAAAAGCCCAGGTAATATGTGAGCCCCTGATAAGAGCCAGTATTGCTCCCTGATACTCTCCTGGCAAACCCTCATCCTTCCTACAGTCCCTTCCAAGCAAGAGGAGGAGCACCAGGACAGGAAAGGCACCTGAAGAGGGATCAAGTCCCAGATCCCAAAGAGACCCCTCCAGGCCTTGAACAATTTGCTTATCACACTAATTGAGCCCTCCTGGGTTCCAGTGCCGCCTCCTCTCCTCCTGAGTGTCCTTGGGTGAGGTACCTCTTTGAGCCTCAGTTTCCTCATCTGTAGAATGGGGGTAAATAGTAACCATCGGGGAGTGTCACAACTGAGACCAATGCCCCCTCACATAAGGATACTTCCAGGAGGGCTGATTTACAAAGGAACCTGGTGTGGGGGAAAAGTAGGGAAGGTGCAGTCTCCCACAGTAGCCGTGTTTCTAGGCCAGGAGGGGACAGCAGGAGGGAGCAGATACTAGAAATGGGAGGATGGGTCCCATAGGGAAGGCTGCTATGAGACGATCAGTGACTTCTGGTGAAGGGACAGGTCCAGCAGAAGGCAGGAAATGCACCAGGGGGATAAGTACCCCAGCCTCAACCTTCCTCCCTCCACTTTCCTGCCAGGGCTATTCAACTGGTCCAACCAACAGGAAGCCAGAGGCAAGAGGGCACATTAACATAGCGCTCGCAGGTCAGACTTCTGGGCACAAAGCAGGGTGGAGAAGGGCAGAGCATGGACCTGAAGGGCAGCAGAAGCTCACCCGCATGTGATCCTGTAGCTGATGGCTGAGCATTAGCCCACTAGAACCTCACAATAGCCCCATTCCTCATTCAGGGGCTGGCACATAAAAGGCTCATTAAATAGTCACCAAATGCATGAATGAATGCATACCTCCTACGTGCTAACAGAAGTGCCTGTGCCAGCTCCTTACTATACTGTGAGCCCCCAGAGAGAGGTGTTGGGGCCAAAAGCAGCCTGAATCTACCCCGTGGCTGGCCATGAGGAAGGTATTGGATGGAACTGATGAACTTGCTTTGTGTGGAGTGTGGATGCCAAATGGCCTGCAATGTGAATCCTTGGGACCCCACAGGCCACCAAGAACACAGAAAACTTCTGTTCAAGTTCTCGTTCTCTTTTGATGTGAAGGCTGTATTAGTCCATTTTCATGCTGCCATGAAGAAATACCCGAGACTGGGTAATTTATAAAGAAAAAGAGGTTTAATGGACTCACAGTTCCACATGGCTGGGGGGTCCTCACAATCATGGTGGAAAGTGAAGGAGGAGCAAAGGCACATCTTACATGGCGACAGGCAAGAGAGTGTGTGCAGGGGAGCTGCCCTTTATAAAACCATCACATCTCATGAGACTTATTCACTATCTTGAGAACAGCGCAGGAAAAAGCCACCCCCGTGATTCAGTTACCTCCCACCAGGTCCCTCCCGTGACATGTGGGGATTATGGGAGCTAAGATTCAAGATGAATTTGGGTGGGGACACAGCTAAACCATATCAGAGACTGAATGGAAGCTTGTTGGTGTAGGAATTCCAGAAGGCACAGGCAAAGCTGGTTTGTGTGACGTTTTCAGGGTAGCCTAGATTCTACAATTTCCTTGCAGTGCTAGTGGGAAATGGCACACAAAGCCCACTGCAGTCCAGCTTTCCTTCTCCTCTTCTTTATTACTCTTAGAGTAAGCTTATAGAAGTCATATAACTTTATTGTAAAGAAAACCAAATCAGCAATCACAAATAAGCAGAAAAGGAACAATAAAAAATGATCACTGTCATATAATCGATTAATATTTTGGTGCATATCTTTCTAGATTCTTTTTTACTCTGGCTTTCTTTTTATCAGGATCCTGTTGTTTCCAACCAAAGCCAAAATAGCTAACATGCTGGCTGGGCACAGTGGCTCACATCTGTAATCTCAGCACTTTGGGAGGCCTAGGAGGTGGGTGGATCATTTGAGATTAGGGGTTCAAGACCAGCCTGGCCAACATGGTGAAACCCTGTCTCTACTAAAAATACAAAAATTAGCCGGGTGGTAGTGGTGTGTGCCTGTAATCCCAGCTACTCGGGAGGCTGAGGCAGGAGAATAGCTTGATTGGAGGTGGAGGTTGCAGTGAGCAGAGATTGCGCCACTGCACTCCAGTCTGGGTGACAGAGTGAGACCCTGTCTCAGAAAAAAAAAAAAAAAAAAAAAGCTAACATGCTTTAAGCACTTTCTCTGTGCAGGCATGGTGCAAAATACTTTACATGCACTAGCTCATTAGATTCTCATTTTTTAATGGAGGCACAGAGAGGTTAAATGACTTGTCCAAGGGCACACGGCTAGTAAGTAAGGAAATTGGGATTTGAACCTAGGCAGGCTGACTCCAGAGCCCCTATTCTTATATGGGCTGATTGCAAACCAGGTAAGAGATAGCTAGTTTTTCAAAGATCCCATGCCACTGTCTCCTAAGTGACATGGTGCCAGCTAGTGCAGTCTTAATCACTGCAGCATACAGCCAAAAAAAACTTCAGCGCCCCAGTTGAGAAATGAACACTGAACCACAGCGCCCCCTGGCTTACATAGTAATTCTGATTGGCTCACTCTAGGGTCACACTGGCCAGCAGAAATTCAAGACAAACCTTTATTGGGCATCTACTATGTGGCGAGCTGTCTGCCAGCCATTGGGCACAAAAAGTAGAATAAGGTATAGCTTCTGCTCTCCAGGTATTCTTGCATGGCCAGGAGAGACGCACCTAGAAGGTGTGTCAATTGAAGGAGAGCCATGCTGTAATGGAGGGTGTGTACCTGCCAAAGCCCTGCAGACACTACGGGGGAAGGGACTTTCACAAGATCAGGTTTCTGCTCTCACCTCCCTTGAGGCCCCCTCCTCTGATGCCACCTTGAGCTCCCTGGCCTGGCCCCAGTGATAAGATTTCCTTTGGTCCTTCCTTCCTCCAACTGAAATGTATGTGTCTTCCCACTTTTTCTCTCAGCGTGCTGCCAGATGGCCATCTTGCTAATCCCAGAACCTCATTCAAAATCAGGGGGTAATGACTTCTGAGTTTTAACAAGAGCTTTCAGAGCTGAACACCAGGAATCACAAACACAGATGCCCACGGGTTAGGCCGATAACATCAGTGCACTCAGCAGACCGGTATTTGGATGTTAAATATGCAGGAATATTCTTTACTTGCACAAAGAGATATACTCTCACCTATTTTTTTTCCTGAAGCACATTGTCCTTTGAGTCTATCTTCTCATTTTCTATTCATTTTTAATAAATATTAAATACAGCTAACATGCTGTATTTAAATGAGAAATATAAATATTTCTCTACCAGAAGAAAAAAAAATAACAGCACAGCATGATGATAAATGCTAACATTTGGTGGAAAACCAAAGGGACTGGTGACTTAGGGTTCCCTAGGGCAGGATCTGAGACTTAGGTTCCCGGAGGGCAGGATTTGAATATAAGCAGTTGATTTGGAAGGTGATCCAGGAAATGGCAGCCAGTCAATAAAGGGTATGAGTTATGGTGAGTTAAACCACTGTGGGCAACTGTGACACAGACTCCAGAGGCCAGCGTCAAAGGTGCCCTTCAGCTGCCCATCTGTGAAATGGGTATTTCTCCATCAGCTCCCACCAGTCATTCATTGGGGTTGCTGAGGAAGCTTTAATTTTTCCAGTGTCTCTGGTCTACAGTGCGTGTGTGCCAAGCATGCAAGTCTTCAGGCGAAGGACTATAGGCCTTGGGGATTGGAAGTCAGGCCATCAGACCTCCAAATGGCAAGATCCCAGGGCCCAATAGCATTTGCCACAGGCACTGATGATGGTGAGCTGAAGCACGCTCACTCCATCTAAAGGGACAATGTAGCATCTGCTGAATTTCACCAAGCAAGATGTGGACCTAGGGTGGTCAGACCTTCAGATTTCTCAAGAAAAGCTAGTCCTTTAGATTTTTATGTGAAATTTCTCAACTTGTAAATGTTGACAATGAATTCAAATTTTTAAAAATGCACTATAGGAGCCAACCAAAGCATGTCTGTGGGCTGAATCTGGTTTACAGGCAGCTAGATTATGAAATCCAATCTACTCTGAAGGCTGATCTTGGCTCCAGACCGTTCTTGCTCCAGGCAAGATCTGAAGATGAATTTTGATAAAGGAAAGTGAATGTTTTAGTCAGGAGTAGACTGCATTGATATAATAAAGGGACCCCCAAGTACAATGGTGGTAACCAGACAGAAGTGTGTTTCTTTCTCGTGTAACAATCTGGAGGTTGGTGGGTGGTTCAGGACATTTCTGCTGTATGAGGCTGTCCAAGGACTAGGTTTCGTCTATCTTGTTGCTCAGAGTGTTGTCTTCCTCCACGGGGGTCAAAACTGGCTCCTCAGCTTCTTGTCCACATTCCAGCCAATAGGAAAGGAGAAAGAGAAGCTTAATCATTTTAAGGGTCAGATCTGGTCATTGCACAGTTCATGTCTGCTCACATCCCATTGGTGGGAACTTAGTCACATGGTCATGTCTGGCTGCAAGGGATGGTGGGAAATGTAGAATGTGGTCTCTCTCTCTCTCATTAGCCATAAGGTTCTGTTTAAACTCAGGAATTCTGTTTCTATAGAATTAGGGGAAGACCAATATTAGCAACAAGAAGCCTCTGCCACCGTGGAAGAAGGATCTGGAAAGAAGGGTGGGGTCTCAGCCTGATGGCGTGTCTTACCCAAGAGGGAATTTTTTTCTCAGGAGAATGAAGAAAGCCTGGCTTTCCTCATCAGCTCTCTTTGTGTTGAATTCATCAGTCATGACAATCATTTGAGAAACCTTAGAAGATCAGCCCAAACCTGGAAAAAGTCAGTTACATTAGGAAAGGAGTGAGCATAAAGAGCACCTACTAGAGACAGGGTCCTTTCACACACGTGACCTCATGTAACCTTCACAATCATGCCGTGAGGTGGGTAGTATTATCACCACCCCATCCCGTTTTTTGGAAGAAAGGTTGAGTACCAGAGAAGCAGGGGTGATATTCAGACTCTTTAATTAGGGTTAGGGTATGGAGGCTGACCAATCACAGCTGCCATACAGATTTGTTTGATCAGAGAAGTAAAGGCCTTGGTCAGGATTTGAAATGAGGCTCATATGACTGCAAAGCTCACATTCTTTTCACCGCAATTTGATTTCCTTATGCCAGCTGCTTCCCCAGAGACAGTGACACCAACTCTTCTGGGTTGTTGAGAGGGTAAACAAACCGTGATGAATGAATCTCCTCTCCTAATATGAATGCCTTATTGTTGTTATTCTTCATGCCCTGACAGAGTATTTACAGCCTCTGCTGTTGCTCTGCTTGTATCTGGTGTATTAAGGAAAGTCAGAACTCACAGCCCTAGTGGAAAGTTACAACTGGGATTTGAGCTAATGAAGAGTTGAAGACTCAGCAACAGGCACTTGGCTTCACTATTAACCTGGACAAGGCCATTAACTTGCCTGTAATTAATTGGCTTGTTCTGTGACACGCTGTTGCCCCAGAAACACCCATATGGGTGTACCCCACATGAAACAAGCCTGCTCTATGAAAACTGAGACTTGTTGAAAAGATAAATGGGAGTTAATTATTTAATTAACCACAAAAGACTTTGCTCTGAAAAATGGGATTTCTGGATAGCTAGTTTCAAAATAATACTGAAAATTTTGATTCTGGGAGAAAGGGAGGATACAAAGATGTGTCAGTTCTTTTTTGGTCCATCTGGGAATGTTCTGGAATAAATTAGATTTCAAGAACTCTGTAATGATGCTTCAGAGGGAACTTGTGAAATCTGAATTGGGTTGGGGGTTGTTTATGGTGCATATATTTGGGGTGCCTGCCAAGCCCCTGTCCAAACTCTGAGAGTCTAGTCCCTCACCACCTAATGGAAGGAGGAGGTGTGTCTAAGCTGTCATGTCTATGCCACGTAACTGCATTCCCCCATCTCCCACCACTGACTGTATCAAAGGTAAACTCCTCACCAGGAACCAATCCATAGGCCCAGTCTGTGAGCCAACCAACTTGTCTTTAAAATGTGTGAACTAAGAGACACATAACTACACTTAGATAGTGCTTGGCATTTGGCCTGAAAGATCATGTACAGCCGGGTTGGGGCAGTGACTTTAATGCTGTGTACTGTCTTTTAGGAAGGCAGAGAGAGGGCATGCTAGTCTGTAAAGGGAAAAGGGGACTGAGTTGACATGCAGTGGCGGGCCTGGCTATCTTGATCTCCCATTGCTGGGTGCCCACAGGATTGCCTACTGTATACTTTGAATAAGCATGTCTGGAGCCCCACTCGGTAAGGATTTCAAACTGATTTCCACTTATCCACCTTGATCAGGAATAAGACCTTATTTTTATTCCACTCACTACTCTCAGTGGGTCCAGTGGTCTCAGTTGGTTCACCTGTCCAAGAAGGCTTTTGTCCTGCCCATTGTGGTGGGGTGGGGATGATGGGGGGTGGGTGTTAGCCATGGGACATGCCACTGCAAACTGGATGATTTTTGAGGTCTGGTGGTCCTTGCCAGACAAGAGAGATGCTTTGGTTGTGACTCAAGAAATCCCAAGCTCCTTGGAGCAAACCTAGTGGAGCCTGTGATTTTCATTCTCCCACTATGCTTCCCGGGAGTAAATGCAGTCTTTGCTTTATTTCCCTATGGAGTAACTGACTTGTTTCTTGCTGAGTAGGCTGGGGATAGCAGTTGGGGGAGAGAGGTTTTTAGGATGCAGCAAAGAAATTTGATGAGTACAGAAGTATGGTGTGAATCCACCATTAAATGCCCCAAATGTTACTCTACCCCATTATCTTAGGCGGTTCTATTCCTTGCAACCAAACGTGGCCTACAACACATCCACACAATAGTCTTCTATTGCTTTCCCTCCCTTCCCTCTTGAATTTCTATAGGTAGTAGAAATCTGATCTCACTACCCAGGAGTCCTGGGAATATCATATCCAGATTTACACTGTGGCCCAATCAAAATCCATCATGCCTAGGGGTTTAGCAATGGGGCTTTGTATATTCATAAGTCATTAGAGAAACAACCAACTTACATTCCACTATTATGAGAGTTTCTTATAAAAGGGGTTGGCTATCCCTTTGGCCCCTTCACCTAATCCCTTTCTCCTTTTTAATCCCACCTGGTTGAACCACCTCTGTTTGCCAGGCATTTCCCCTTCAGTTAATAGTATCCATTGTGCAGGCTTTACTCATGCTTTCGATATGCCAGCCATTGTGCAAAATGATTTGCAGGTAGCATGCTGTTCAATTGTCACAGGTCCCTGCGTTGCAGCTACTAATGACGATTCCCATTTTACAGATGGGGAAATTGAGAGGCTAAGTCATCCATCTGACTCCATAGCCTGAAATTTTTTGGCCACTCTGCTTTACTACTGCTCTGGCTTCCCTGGGTTTCCTTCTGCCGTTTTCAGTGACTAGGGGAGAGAAGGTCCAGGTGTCCTGCCTGGCAGCAGGGCCCCCGGAACTTGGCTCTTTTCTGGCCTCCTTTCCAGCTAGCACAGCTGCCAATCTGGAACACAGCCCTTTCCAAGAAAGCCCAAGAGAGAAGCCAAATGTTGACTCACCTGCCAGACTCGGGGATGCTGCTGCCAAGATGCCTCAGGGCCTGTGCAGGAGGGCTGGCAGGGCTGGCCCATTGTGGGGCCTGGCAGGGGCAGCTTCAAAGGGCCAGGCCTTCTTTCCTGAGTGCTTCAGGTTCCAGAGGCTAAAGAGATCCAGATGGGTTCCTCCCCTCCTCCTTCTGCCCCATCCTTCAGCCCTGGAAGTTTCTGAAAGAGAGTGTCTCCTCTACATCTCCCCTTGGGTGACAGACAAAATTCTAAGAAAGCACGCAAGACTTTCCACCCTCTCACCCCACCCCAGCGTGTGCACCCTGCTTAATCCCCAGGCCTGTGAATATGCTGGATTTTGCTCCCATGATTAGGTGATGTTCTATGGCACACTTGATCCTAGGAAGGGGAGATTATTCAAGGAGGCCTGATCTAATCCTAGAGTTTTCTCTGACTGGTGGCAGAAGAGGAAGTGAGAAGTTGGAAGCAGGAGAAGAATTTGACCCAGGCTTTCTGGCTTGAAGTTGAAAGGAGCCCTGCAGCAAGGACTATGAGAAGCTTCTGGAAGCTAAGAGTGGCCCATAGCTGACAGCCAGCAAGGGAACAGGGAGCTTGGGCCCACCCATGCAAGGAACAGAGTCTTCCAACACAGAGAATACATTTGCAATGAGATGCTTCCTCAGAGCATTCACACAGGACCCTAGGCCAGCTACCACCTGATTTCAGCCTTCTGATAACCTGCCCAGAGAACTCAGTTGAGTCTACCTGGACTACTGACTTCCAGAACTATGAGCTAATACATGGGCATTGTTTTAGCTGCAAAGTGTGGGGTAATCTGTTATCCAGCCACAGAAAATGACTATACTTCAGATATCTAACAGGCATTTCAAACCCTACATGTCCAGCTATTCCCCACTCGAGTCTTCCCCAGGTGGTCAGTGGTAGCTTTATTCTTCTGGGCATAGGCCCCAAATCTTCAAGTCGGTCTTGCCTCCTCTGCTTGTAACCCTTTGTTGAATTCATCAGCAAGTTCTTTTCACTCTCCCTTCATAATGTCTCCAGACTCTGACTACTCACCAACCCTGATGACCTGTTCCTTCTCTTTTCTGCCCTGACAGCACAGTAGTTCATTACTGAAATGGCCAAGTTCTTGCCCCTCCCTGGCAGGAGGCAAGGACACTCCTGGGTGATGGTTGGCTGGCCTCCTCTTCAGCTTCTGTACCCAACCCATTGGGGTGGCTGCTAAATTCAAACACAGACACAAAGCAGAGGGTGGCAGAAGAAGGGGGCTCCCGTGTGGAGGCCTCATGGGGAGCAGCGGACATTCAAGTTCTGGCTACCCTTGGGCTTGGTAGGCTCACAGAGCCGGCTGCCTGGCATGTTTCCAGATATAACACAGTTGTCACCCAGGAGGAGTTCCCAAGCCTCCTTCAGAATCAATTATGTTCCGGAGTCATGCTGTGGAATACTTTCCGGGGATCAGGATTTTATTTATTGTTCAAGGTTTTGAGCCAAGAGTGAAAAATTGTTGTTGATGATGATGGGGGAATTCCCAGGAGGCGCAGAAGAACTCACAGGCAGCCAGCCTCCTGGAGTCAGTAAGATGAATGGCTGTCAAGTCAGCCAGAGTGCGAGGCCATCTCGTCCTTCCTCGATGGATTTTCTGGGCTCTCAGTCTCTTCAGTGAGGATCAAAGAAGATACATTTTCTTGTTTGGTCAAACCTTTAGCACAGTACTGGGTGTACGGTAAGTTCTCATCAGATGGTGGTTGTTATGACTGATATATTGACTGTAATTTACTTCTAAACGTAAAGCACATTTAATACACCATGTCTCTGTGCACGTGTATGCATGGGGTGTGTGTGTATGTGTTAGTTTCATCTACATTGTAGGGGCTGTTAAAATTCGAAAGATCACAACCCCACACTCCAGAGGAAGGTACCATAAGTGCTTCAATTATCTGTCCTAGCTCAGCATCCATGGGTGTGTTAATTAGCATAATGGATTTCTAAAATGGTTTTTCATTGATGAAAAGAATGGCGTTCAAGAATGGTAGATGGCTGGAAATGTTTCATAGTGCATTTGCCTTGCCTGAAGACATTGTAAGTAAGTCTAGCCAGATCAGTTGCTTATTCTTTTAGAAAGGCTCCAGCCTTGGCAGTCCAAACAGTCCTATGTCTATATATTAAAGGGTTGATTTGATCACCTGCCTGTCTAGGCTAGATACTGCACTGACAATAGTGTCACATGTGCCTTGACTACACTTTTTGTGAAAAAGGCTGTCGAAGTGTCTAAAGTGAGAGGGCTGACATGTCCCCGGGTTAACAGAATGGGTGGTGTGGCTGTTTATGTGCCTGCTCGCTGGCCTTGAAACCACTTAGCAAAATGTGGAATTTGGTCTGAGACAGACTGTCTTTGTAACATACTATCTGATTAGGTGATCAGGGGAGGAAGCTTGTAGCCTTCATGGACTTCTTAACTATTGCAGGAAGCCATCATCATCAAACACCTAGTAGTTTGAATAGCCAAATTGCTTAGGCTAGTTTGCAACAACTACTTTAAAATAAGTAAGATCATTACAACTGTATCAAGGAATAACTGGTTTCCTTTAGCTTAGAAAAGACATGTTACGACAAGAAGTCCGGAAAGTATGAGTATAAACCTCTGGTGCCATTTTAGATGATGGTCAATCTTGAAATGTGTGTGTGTGTGTGTGTGTGTGTGTGTGTGTGTGTAGACAAACAGATGAGCAGGTAGATGATAGGAGAAGAGGAAGGTGAATGGAGAATTACAATTCTATTTTTCTCTCAAGAAAAGAAAAGCCATGGAACCTTCTAGAAGTGGTGTGGCTGAATGTGATAAGCTGAAGTTTGGACCTCAGACTAGGGTTTGAATGCTGCCTCTCTTTCTTTCTAAGTGGCCTCAGGCCAGCTTCTTAACCTCTCTGAGTCCACTTTGTCATCTACAAAATGGGTATTGGAATACTTCCCTTGAGTTGTGATTAAAGTAACTGGCCTTGAAACCACTTAGCAAAACGTCAGGCACAAAGTGAGCCTTCAATAAATAATTGCCTCCCTGAATATTTGCAGAGCATTAGGGCTCTGCACACAGTATCTGGGTTATAGTAGCAAATAAAGCATATAGATTCCTAGAGCTCACAAACTCACAGTGATGACAAACTTCATTAAGGAGACACATGAGGACCCCCGGGCGTGTTTGTTAAAAAGGCAGATTCTAAGTATCAAGACCTCCTGAATCTGAGGATAAGTGGGTGGGGCCAGGAACCCATTTATAATAAGCTCCACAGGTGATCGAATGGGCGGCCAGGTTGGGGAACCACTGACTTAACCACTGTAATTCTCTACTGAAGCCTTGGTTTGGCAATGCTCCAGTCTCCCTTCAAAGGCTCTTCGGTCGTGAGTTTGAACTGACTGCACCCACAGTGATGGGAGATGCTGCCCTCTTCCTACCCTGAACCACTCCACTGCAGGGGGTGGGGCAGAGAGAGTTACCCCTTGTCTTGCTTATTTTATAGGCAGTGCTCATACATCATTATCAGAAACTTCAAAGACTTCACTGAGCATCTAATTGACAGGCTACAACTTGAATTATGAAGTCTTCAGTAGCTAAATCTCGAAACTTGAGAAAGCCTCTGCTCCTCAGATCATCACCTAAAAACAATGAACATCTAGTCTGGAGGCTGCTATTGTCTGCATGTGACTTAGGAACCATTTTTTTTTGTTCTTCCCCTCCTTAAAATCATATATCCTATATACATATCAGTAGAAAATGGAGGTAATATAGTACTGGCACAGAAAGTAAAAAATAGTAATCCAGCCCTTCTGAGATAATCACCGTTAATATATTTGGTATACTTCCTTCCAGTCTTTTTTTTTTTTTTGAGACAGGGTCTAGCTCTGTCACCGAGGCTGGAGTGCAGTGGCTCAATCTTGGCTCACTGCAACCTCCATCTCCCAAGTTCAAGCAATTCTGCCTGAGCCTCCTGAGTAGCTGGGACTACAGGGGTACGCCACCACACACAGCTAATTTTTGTATTTTTTAGTAGAGACGGGGTTTCACCATGTTGGCCAGGCTGGTCTCAAATTCCTGACCTCAAGTGATCTGCCTGCCTTGGCCTCCCAAAGTGCTGGGATTACAGGTGTAAGCCACCATGCCTGGCCTTCCTTTCAGTCTTTTTTCTTTGTATGTGAGTACATGTATTTTGTTGTTGTTGTTGTTCATAAAATCAAGATCGTACCATAAGTGCTATTTTTTGAATTGCTCTTTTCATTTCATAACATGTTTTAAAGTAAAAAGTTAATATTTTTTAATGCAATTAAATATTCCTCTTTAACAGCGGTTTTTCACACTGGGATGGACGAAACTCTCAGGGTTCCTTAGATGTACCTACTGCTTACCTGGGGTGGGGAAAGGAGTTGGGTGGGGGGAGTTCCAGGCCCTAGAGCCTAGTTTTCATCACAGCAGTTCCACTCATACCTGGTTGTAACTGGAATACTATGTAGGATTCCATCAGAAACTTAAAAAATTTGTAAACTATTGCCCTAAATTATTATTAAAATGTTTTTAAACCATTTCTTTCCTTCTTTTTAAAAAACTTAAATGGAATGACTCTTTAAAAATTATAAAACAAATGTTTGCTGATAGTTTTAAAAAGCCCAGGTTTTTATTGTATGTTTTAAAAAATGATATATGTTCTTTGTAAAATAAAAATGTCAGATACAGATTTGATGACAAACCCACCTTTACTTCCGCCTCCAAATACCCAAGGAGTCCAGCACTGCCCCACTGCCCACCTTTAGAGGGCTCAGCTCACAGAGAATACCCAGTTAAGCCAGGTGTGGTGGCTCACACTTGTAATCCCAGCACCTTCATATCCACTTCGGAAGGATCGCTTGAGGCCAGGAGTTGGAGACCAGCCTGGGCGACATAGTGAGACCCCATCTCTATAAAAAGAAAAAAAACCCAGTTAAGATTTATGTCTCATTCCAGACTCTTCCCAGCATATGGATTATTCCGTAGGTTGAGGTACCCCAGAAGCCAACCTGAGACTAGGATTTCAGTGCAAGTGTTTTATGTGGGAGGCAAGCTGACCACTGTCCTGGTTTGCCTGGGGCTGGGGGTTCCCAGGATGAGGTGTTTGCCCTCTGTTGGGAGATAATCCCAGGAAGCACTGATGGAGAACTGGGGAAGTGAGATGGACAGGGCTGGGAAGCCTGTGATTAACAGGTTAGCCCCATGCACAGCTGAGCTCAGTCCTGTTTGGGACCTGTGGGGGGCGCTCTAGAACACCCTCCCCAAGGTGCTTTTTCTCCCGTAGGGCGTCCCTGCCTGGTTGCAGGCTCCCCCTGACTTCAGGCCTGCCCACCTCCTGCAGTCCTAGAGAGGCCTGGGCAGAGACCCCCAGGAGCACCAATGCCAAGAGGGTAGCGGCAGAGCGCCAGTAGCATCTGCTATGAGAATATTTCTGTACACATATTTAAAAAAAATAAAAATAGGATCACTCCATTTTTGATTTACTGGCACCTTGATTTATGTAGGTGTCTAAAAGAAAGACATTCTAGACCACAAATCTAATACTGCAGTCATTTCAAGGGTCCAGGCTTGGAATTGCCCTTGGGTTAATCGTATCAGAGGCTGATCATGTAAATGACTAGCATTGAAATCGGATGAAATACTATCACTACTACTTAAAACGAAAAACAAAAAACCTCCGATTAGTTCTCTGCTGGATTCAGTTCAAAACTGTCCGCTGAACCACTGGAAGAAACTAGCAATGGAAGTCTAGTGATTCCAATTCTTCTAGCGTTTGCGGTCAGCCCAAGTCCCCGCAGGAGCCCACGTGCTAATCCCGGGTCCTGACAGCCATGGACGAGGCCCGGCGGCGCTCACGGGGGGCCAGGGGCTGCCCCCTGGTGCAGGAATTCAGGTGTGTGCGACCGCAGGCGGCGCCGGCCTCCCCGCTGCAAGCACAGCAGCTCCTTGATTGCTCTGTCTAAACAAGGGAGCGAAGGCATAAGTTCCTTTTGTCACCCCGTCTCCATGGTTATTTGACACGTGATCGTCTTTTTTGGCGTCCTCCCGGCAAAATCGCGGTAGGTTTGGCTATTACATTCCTGTCTGTGAAGGAATGGGAGGGGTCCAATTACCCTTCCGGAGAACCTCGGGTTGTTCCACAGAACAATTTTGGAGGTGCATTTCTTCCCTAATGAATTTAGGAACCCCAACCCTGATTTGTCAAAATGGATGCTGTTGAAAATTTGAACACTGGATTGAAGGCAATTTGATGATATAAGGGAATCATTTTTTTTTAAGTTGTGTTCATGGTACTGTGTTTTAAAAGACCATTCTTAGCCTTTAGAAACACATAGTGATATTTACAGATGAAATGATATGATCTCTGAGATATGCTTCAAAATATGCGGTAGGGATGGGCCAAGCCGAATTTGCCATGGGTCCGAGAGTGTTTACAGTCCTGTTCTGTCTACTTATATATATATATATATGTTTGACGTTTTCTATAAATGCAAACATTTTTGTTAGTGAAAAAAGATGGAGGCTGAAAAGCAAATCTGCTTTTGTTTTCAAAGGTCATGATAAGGATTGAGTGAATGAATGTGGCTGCAGGATAAACTCTGAAATGTAGGAGAGTAATATGCCGGAAAATTCTAACCTGTGCATAATGATGATGGAGGTGGTGGGAGTGTGTGTGTCGGGGGTGGGGGGGTGTGGGTCAGAGTTATTGCAGGGCAGCTCTTAGGGTCTCAAAGAGAACTGTCCACCTACGACTAGGCAGCGTAGAATTTTGAGATATTAACCATACTCCAACCCCAATTTCTGAAGCCAGACAATTTGCCTGTATTGTATAGGGGAAGAAAGGGTGCTACAGAATTCAGAGAATAGAAAGATTAAAGTTTTGGCTTTTTGTTTAATAAATTTTTCGTAGAGACAGGGTTTTCTTGTGCTGCCCAGGGTGGTCTTGAACTCCTGGGCTCAAGTGATCCTCCCACCTCAGCCTCCCAAACTGCTGGGATTACAGGCATGAGTCAGCATGCCTGGCCAGTTTTGGCATTTTGAATTTTAAAAGCTACTGTCCAGGCATAAGAGAAAGACTTAATTAGTGAGAGTCATTTTTTTCCCTCCCTCCTGTTCCCCCAAAATGGTAGTTAGCTTTAGTTAAGCACTTATGATGGGCCAGGCACTGTTCTAAGCATTCCGCAAATATTGTCTTTTTAAATCCTCTAAGAAGCCTGTGAGATAATCAGTTTTACAGATGGAGAAATTGAGGCACAAACTGCTTAAGTAACTTGCCCAGAGTCCCATAACTCACCTGACTCCAGAGCTTAGCTAATCCCCGGATAGATGAGGGAAGACCAGCTTGTCATGGGAGCTGTTGGCTGAGATGGTGGATCAGGGAGTCTAGGCGGAAAGGACCTGAGGAGTCCCAGTGTGGAAGGGAGAGCATGAACCGGGTATGGAAGCCTCAAGGAAGCTGCAACCACCCTCGCCTCCCATGCCTGGGTGCTCCTGAGGACCTCCAGAACTTGGACTCAACCTAAGGGAGACTGAAGGAAATTCTTAAATGACAGTGATTTTGTTTCTCCCGCCTCCAGGATCAGGGACCTGATAAAGAAATTCACTTTAGTTGTCAAAAAACTCACTCACTCATGGTTGAGTTTGCAGCCTGTGATTCTCCATGCATAACAGTGTGATATGGTTTCTGCTGTTGTGATAAGGCATCCTAAGGAATCAGGGTCCTGGTTAGAGTATTAGATTTTCAAGTCAAAGTAACCTAGGTTTGAACTCTAACTCTGTCAGTTAGTTGCTATGTGGCCTTGGTGGGAGCCTTAATTTCTTGTCAGCAAAATAGGGATGAGAGTACTAACTGTGCCCACCAAACAGGGTGGTATAAGCATGAGATGAATGCACAGCTCAGTGTCTGGCACAAGGAGGGCGGTTGCAGCTTCCTTGAGGCTTCCATACCCGGTTCATGCTCTCCCTTCCACACTGGGACTCCTCGGATCCTTTCCACCTAGACTGCCTGATCCACCATCTCAGCCAACAGCTCCCATGATAAGCTGGTCTTCTCTCATCTATCCAGGGATTAGCTAAGCACCCAGGCTCTGGAGTCAGGTGAGTTATGGGACTCTGGGCAAGTTACAAGTACATTGTAACCTGTGTGTCTCAATTCATTGGTGGTATAACAAGAACTGGTTTTATTGTTTCCAACCATTGCTCCCAACCCAGCTTCCGTAACATTTTCCATGGCTAAACATCCTTAGTAGTAATTCCGCTGGATTCTGTAACTTACCAGTTCCTTTACTAAAACCATCACTTTAGTTTTTAAAGGCTCTGTCCTGGTCGTTTTTAAACTTCAGTCTATATTGCTGAAATGGGGGTGTAGTTAAAAAAAAAACCCATGAAAGAAAGAAAGAAAAAAATAAAGAGAAAGAGAAAGAAAAGAAAAGAAAAAGAAAAAGAAAAACAATGCTTCAGTCTTATATTGGATAGAAAGCCTTTTCCTGCACTTGCCCTGGGGCACACATGAACTATGATTCCTGGGGTGAGGAGGGGAAGTGAGGATGATTCTCTCATACCCTTTGCCCTCTCTCCTCCTTTTGTTGGCTCCTCGAGGGTGGGGGCTGGCAGGAAGGAGAGGAAATGCCTCCCACATCTCTTGCCTGGACCTGTTGGTGAGGCTGTGGGCCTCTCTTTGGTGGCTTAGAGCTTTCGTTGCTCCAGGGTTCTGTGGGCTTCATGTCGTTGGCCTTGCAAGGGGCTCACTTCCCAGCATCTCCCAGGGTGTTGTTGGTTCCTTCCTAGACCTGCCCACACCTCCTAGCTGACCCCACCGTAATCCTCTCTGTGAGGATGTAGGGTCTTTGCTCTTCTATCTTCCATGGCCAACTTTGGGACCTCTGGGTTTGTATGAACTCCAACTGTACACTTCTGAAAAACTAGGGAGCTAGATTGAGCTAGGGACTCTCTTTCTCATGGACTCCATTATGCCGTCCCGCCCCAATTTTATCATCTTCTTTCTGGTCACACAGAGGAAAGTCAGCAGGTCCTCCCATTAGGAAATGAAATTCCAATCTCCTTTACCTGCGGATACTGCCAGTCATTAGCAGGATACTCTCTGGGTCTCCTCTCCTTTCTTTGGAGGTCAGAACACACTTTGTTATCAAGAGGGAAGGAGGAAGGAAAAGGCCTCTCTTCACAAATACTGCACTACCCCAAAATATGAGGTCCTCTCTCCACAGTGGTGATGGTGGTGGTGGTGACAGTGATGGAGACAGTGCTGGAGGTGATGGTTGAAATAGTGATGATGGTGATGGTGATGAAGGCATTGACTGTGGTGGCTGTGGTGGAGACGGTGATGAGGGTAGTGGAGGTAGTGGTGGTAGAGGTGGTAATGATGGTGATGGTGGATGTGATGACACAGGTGGCAGGGATGGTGGAGATGCTGCTGATGGTGATGGTGATGAAGGCATTGATGGTGGTGGCTGTGGTGGAGATGGTGATGAGGGTAGTAGAGGTGGTGGTGGTAGAGGTGGTAATGATGGTGATGGTGGTGGATGTGATGGTATAGATGGTGGTGATGGTAGAGATGTTGATGATGGTGATGGTGATGAAGGCATTGACGGTGGTGGCTGTGGTGGAGATGGTGATGAGGGTAGTAGAGGTAGTGGTGGTAGAGGTGGTAATGATGGTGATGGTGGATGTGATGACACAGGTGGCAGGGATGGTGGAGATGCTGCTGATGGTGATGGTGATGAAGGCATTGATGGTGGTGAGGGTAGTGGAGATGATGGTAGTAGGGGTGGATGTGATAATACAGATGGTGGTGATGGTAGAGATGTTGATGATGGTGATGGTGATGGTGGTGAAGGCATTGACGGTGGTGTCCATGGTGGAGATGGTGGTGAAGATAGCGGAGGTGATGGTAGTAGAGGTGGTAATTGTGGTAAGAGTGGTAGAAGTGATGGTGGAGGTGATGATTCTCCTACAGTTACCCCAAATAAAGCCCTGAGGGAAGGTAGCTGGTCCTTTTGATTCTCAAGGGTCAGAGCTCCGAATTTGGAAGATGGGTATCCTTTGTCCTCAGGTCTGGCTGGGCCTTAGCAGAATTTTCAGAACAACAGGAAAAATCCCACTCAGCCATTAACACTCTCCAGTTACATTAGGTGTAGTGCTACCAATAAAAGTAATTCTTCCACAATTCTTTTAAAGTGGTACTGAAAATATGGTAGCTTCTTGTTATTTCCTCAGCCAACAGAAGCTGAAGTACAACTACTACAGTGTAAAGGTCTATAACAGTTCTTGGCATTGGAAAAGAGTTCTTTATATCTGAAAACTTTCGAACCAGTGCTCTGACTGCGTTGCTCACAGTCTCTTCTTGGGCTGGGTGAGAGGTCTTTTGAACTTGGGGTATAAGCTGTTGTCCCAGAAAGAGTGCAAGTGAATAAATGATCAATAAGAGGCTGAAACAAGAACCCTGGCCTTGCTAACTCTACCGTCTGGTCAATGGGATGAAGCAAGATGGAGGTGGTTACCTAGATGAGGCGGAAAGTTAGGCTCCTGGTTTTCTTTACTAGTGCCTTATGATGAGTTAATTTCTCTCTGTACAGCTAGGACTTCCTATAGGCCAAGGTTTCTTGACCTTGGCACTATTGACATTTGGGGCCAGATAATTCTATGTTGGGGATTGGCTGGGGCGGGGCTGTGCTGTGCATTGTAGGATGTTTAGCAGCATCCCTGGCCTCTACCCATTAGATGCAAGTAGCACCCTCCCTACATTGCGACAACTTTATATGTTCCCAGACATTGCCGAATTTCCTTTGAGGGGATCCTTTGAGCACTGCCACTGTAGATCCTACCCAGGCCAAGGCTGCCCCTTCTCTGGGAAGGGTCTGGGTACTGATGCAGCAGATACGATTTTTATTTTATTTTTTTGTAGAGATAGGATCTTGGTTTTTGCCCAGGCTAGTCTTGAACTCTTGGCCTTAAGCAGTCCTCCTATCTCGGCCTCCCAAAGTGCTGAGATTACAGGAATGAGCCAGCCTAGGTTTGATGTTTTTGAGCCATGTATTCAAGTCATGTAGCAAATTTAACTCTCTCTCTCTCTCTCTATATATATATATATATATGAGGTTTTTTTGTTTTGTTTTGTCTCTTTGGTTTTGAGATGGAGTCTTGCTCTGTGGCCCAGGCTGGAGTGCATGGCGCGATCTTGGCTCACAGTAGCCTCCACATCCCGGGATCAAGCGATTCTCATGCCTCGGCCTTCCAAGTAGCTGGGATTAACAGGTGCCCGCCATCATGCCTAGCTAATTTTTGTATTTTTAGTAGAGATGGGATTTCGCCATATTGGCCAGACTGGTCTCGAACTCCTGAACTCAAGTGGTCTGCCTGCCTCGGCCTCCCAGAGTGCTGGGATTACAGGCGTGAGCCAGCATGCCTGGCCAACATTCTTTATATTTCTGTTCCCCATTTCTATAACTCATTTATATATATCACCCTTTGAGCCCTCATTCTTCCTGTTGGCATCTGTGGGGAAATGCTCTCTTTTTTAAGTTTAAACTCAGTCAATTCAGGATCCTTTTATTCTCTTTCCCTCCTGTACTGATCAAAGATTTACAGGGTTTCTGGCATTGGTGAGGGAGTGGTGGGAACTAATTTCTGATCTATGCCACTATCTTCTGAAATGTGTGATCCTTCTGGATGGTTCCTTGTGTGGGGGACTCTCGTATTGATTTCTGTGTTGTCTGAACCAATGGACATGTCTGTTCTCATCTTATTTGATTCCATTTGATTCCTTCCTTCCTCCTCTACTGACTTTATTCTCCTGGTTTCTGTGACCGCATAGATCCCAGGTTTTCTTCCCACTTTACTAGCTATTCTTTCTTTGCCTCTGTGGCTAAATCTTCCTTCCCCTTATCTCCAAATATCAGAGCACCCTGGAGTTCAGTCCAGAGCCCCATTTTCTTCCCTATCTAAACATTTCTCTTTAAATCCATGGCTTCAAATGTCATGCTTTTCCCATAACTCCCACATCTCTCCAGCACTGACCCTGCCTTATGTCCCTCATCCTTATAGTCGACTTTCCACTTGATATTTCTGCTTGGATATCTTACTGATGCCTCAAGCTTGACATGGTTAGAACCACTCTTGTTTTCTTTTCTCTAAACCCGCTCCTGCTCCCCAGTCTTCTCTATCTTAGAGAATAGCATGCCATCAGCTCAGTTCCTCAAGCCAAAGATCATGCAATTATTTTCAGTCTTCATTTCCCTTCCCCAACACATTCCATCTAGCAAGATCTGACTTCGACTTTATCTCCAAAACAACATGAATCAGTTCACCGAATTTTCACTGCTATCACCTTGGTCCAATTAACCGTCATCTCTTGCTGACATTACCACAACAGCTACCTGACTGAGGTTTCCTTGCTTTTATTTTTGCTCTGATCATCCTACAAATCATTCCCCATGCAGCAGCCAGAATAAGCTTTAGAAAATGTAGAAATCATAAGATCATGTCACACTCCTACTTAAACTTTCTTTTTTTTTTTCCACTCTGTCGCCCAGGCTGGAGTGCAGTGGTGCGATCTTGGCTCACTGCAACTTTCGCCTCCCAGGTTCAAGCAATTCTCCTGCCTCAGCCTCCTGAGTAGCTGTGATTACAGGTGCCCACCCCCACACCCAGCTCACTTTTGTATTATTAGTAGAGATGGGGTTTCACCATGTTGGCCAGCTGGTCTCAAATTCCTGACCTCAGGTGATCCACTCACCTCAGCCTCCCAAAGTGCTGGGATTACAGGCGTGAGCCACGGTGCCCGGCCACCTGCTTAAACCTGATTGCTCCTAATCACACTTCAAATAAAATCCTGACTGCTGGCTGGGTGCAGTGGCTCATTGGCACTTTGGGAGGTCAAGGCAGGAGGATCATTTGAGCCCAGGAGTTTGAGACCAGCCTGGGCAACATAGCGAGACCCTGTCTCTACAAAAATTTAAAAAATTAGCCAGATGTGGAGGCATGCACCTGTAGTCCCAGCTACTTGGGAGGCCAAGGTGAGAGGACCACTTGAGCCCAAGAGGTCAAAGCTACAGTGTGCCAGCCTAGGTAACGAAGTGAGACCCTGTCTCAAAAAAAAAAAAAAAAGGAAGAAAGTGAGGAAAAAAGGAAGGAAGGGAGGGAGGAAGGAAAAGAAATCCATCCTCACTGCATACGCTGGCTTACAGGCCCAGCCTGATCAGCCCGTGCCAACCACTCCAGCATCATGGTCTGCCACACCACCCTTTGCTCCATTGAACTTCAGCCACACTGGCTGTTTTAATGATCTACTGTGGCAAAACAAACCATCCTGAAACCTAGTGGCTTGAAACAGCAACTGTGGATTATTCCTCATGATTCTGTGAATTGGTGGAGCTCAGCTGGGAGGTTCATCTCTGTTCTACTCTGATGTTGGTGGAGGTGACTCGTGGCCTCATTTGGCTTGGACTTATGCAGGAACTGGAGCAACCTCTCTCACATGGAGGACACCCGGACATCTCTTTCTCTCCACCTTGTCTCTGGATCCCTTTACATGCTGGCTCAGGAATCCAGGTGAGTGAAATTGGGAATTGCCAGACTTCTTAAGGCCTTAGCGTGGAGCTGAAATGTTACTACATCTGCAATCTACTGGTCAAAGCAAGTCACATGGTATAACCAGATTCAAAGAGGTGGGGGGAGTGGCAAATAGACTAAGATGTGGCCATCCTGAATCTGCAGTCCTGACCCTCTTTCTGTTCCTTGCTCGTGAGCAGTTCATTGCTTCCTTGGGACACCTGCACCTGCTGCCCCTTGGCAGGGATTGTCTCCTCCTCGATCTCAGCATTGCCGGCATCGTCTCGTCATTCACATCTCAGTTCACATGCCATCTCTTAAGAGGTGACCATCCAATGAATAAAGTCATCAGTTACTATCATGTTACCCTTTAAATATTCTCTGCAGAGCATTACCACTCTGTATGTTGGTTTGTTTATTTGCTTATCAGTTGTCTCTTTTCACTGGAATGAAAGCCCCATGATGGCAGGAACCTGGCTATTTTGTTTACACTGTATTATCTTTAGCCCCTAGAACACCTGGTACAGAGCAGGCAGAGGCCCCCAGTTAATATGTGTTGAAATACCCTTCACTACCCTTTGGAAGTGAAGAACCTGGGAATTACTCAGGTCTGGGTTCTTATTATTTGCTGTGTAACCCTGAGGGTGTTATCTAACTTCTCTGTGCTTCAATCTCTAAAACAGAGTGAGAATTAAGAGTGCCTACCTCATCCTCATGGGGGAGTTGTAAAG
The DNA here is from genome assembly GCF_028885625.2 of Pongo pygmaeus. NCBI lineage: Eukaryota > Metazoa > Chordata > Mammalia > Primates > Hominidae > Pongo > Pongo pygmaeus. The sequence goes on from NC_085930.1 coordinate 80,764,422, forward strand.
ATCAATGAAAATGATCTATATCTAACTTATCAAATGATCTGGAACTTGGTAAGCCCTTATTATCATTTATTTTTAGATTTTATTTTTAATTGACACATAATCATATATATGTATAGGGTATAGTGTGAGGTTTCATGGATATGTTCTGTAGTGGTCAAATCATATGTAGCATTTTTATCACCACAAACATCAGTTCTTTGTTGTGAAAACATTCAAATTCCTCCCTTCTAGCTTTTTTAAAATATACAATACATTATTGTTAACTATAGTCACCTTACTGTGCATTAGAACACCAGAACTTATTCCTCTTACCTACCTATAACACTGTACCCATTGTCCAATATCGTCCCTTCCCTCCATCTCCCCTACCCTCCCCAGCCTCTGATAACCTCTATTCTACTTTCTACTTCTATGAGCTCCACATATGAAGGAGAGCGTGTGGTATTGTCTTTCTATGCCTGGCTTATTTCACTTAATGTTAATCCAAGTTGTTGCACATGGCAGGATTTCATTCTTTTTTATGGCTGAATAGTATTCCATTGTGTATATGTACCACATTTTCTTTATCAGTTCATCTGTTGATGGGCACTTAGGTCACTGATTGTGAACAGTGCTGCAATAAACACGGGAGTGCAGATACCCCCTTGTAATTTTGTAATTTTAATTAATTACATTATTTTAATGCAAACACTAACTTACTCTCTCCTTCTTACCTCCCTTCCCTGAGCTCCAAAGGCAGGAGAGAAACCAGTAGAGAAAAATTCCATGTAATTCCAGAAAGCAAGAATCACATTTCATTGCTATCTTTAAAATAGTTTCAAGTGACTGCCTGCTGGCTGCAGCCACAGAACAGGAGATGGGATAAGGAGATGGGTCCTTATCTTGTTCTTGGTGGTGGAAGGCGGGTCAGTCAAGGTCTGGGCCCCACTCTCCGCTTCTTACAGAAATGTGGAGCTCCTGAGCTGCAAGGGTCTGGCAGGCTTCTAAGAAGTTCCCTTTTGATTTGAATCCTGCTAAAGGCTGTGCTGGACTTCTCTAGTTTGTCCCAATTAGAGTCTTTTGAAACCACTGTACTTAATTTACCACCTAATTACTCTTACCTTGTTTGTTTAATGAAGCTTACATAATGATTCTGGTGATCTGTACAAAACCTTAGGTGGAGATTTTACTTTTCACTTGATAATTTGTGATTTTTATATTAATGTTTTATAACCTTGGGTTCTTAATCATAAAGTCATAAGGAGCTTAATTGACTTGAAACTAACCATGCCCTGAAGTGTGTACATGTCAAATTGATTCAAATTGATCCAGTGAGTTTAAATAAAGCTTAGGCCGGGAAGCATGATGACACCTGATAGAAATTTTCCTAAAGCACTTGACTTGGGGGACTCAATTATGCTGCCATCTCCACAGAGTAAATTATTAGATAAATACTGTTTTTTTTTTTTTTTGCATTTATCACAGACTGAAAAGATAGGACAGTTCAAAGAAAAAAAAAACACTAGGAAAAGTTAGATCTAAGTGTAAAATGTTCTATTTATAATTCTTCCTTCTGAAAAGCCACAGAGAACTCACATTTTAGAGCATGCTGGTTTGAAATATATATATGTTTACAGGCTTTGTTTCAGAGCCTGACAGTCAACATCACAGTCTCAAGTTGAAAATGGTTGGAAATGAAGCACTGATAAGAGAAGCACTGGAAAAACACAAGCCTTGTTCGGGATGAGTGATCCTTCTTCAGGGATGATCAATTCAAGCACTTTCCCAAAGAGAACTTTCTCTGAGCAGATGAACTCACAGGAGAAATCCTCAGTTTTCCAGGACAGGGTGCTGTTCCACATTTCTGCCAAATGACAGGTCAATTTAGTTCTAATTGGCCCTAATTGGCACTTCTTCCCCTGAGAGGCTACATTCTTGTACCTGCCTTCCAGCAGTCCTCACAAAGGTGTGAAATCCCTTTCTGGCTTTGAAAAATATCAGACATAATTTCCCAGTGGATACCTTTATACCCAATGAAACTGATTGCTGGGCCCAGGGAGATGAGCCTGACTCCAGAAAGATGTAATTCCCAGGGCTCAGGGCTCCCTGAGGTCCCAGCAGTGAACAGCCGCACGAAATTCTGCTGTAATTGATCTCTCCAGAAACATTTTCCTTTGTAAGCAGTTCTGATGGTTCCTGACTTGCTTTCATAACTCTAGTTGCCATTTCTTGCAAGTCAGTCATTTTGTTTTACTCTTTTTAAGAATTTTTAAAGAAATATGTCTTGGACTTGAATGTCTGCAGTCTTGTGTCCCGCCTCACTGGCGCTGCCCTGCTCAGTGGGAACGCCGTGCCAGCTTCCTAATGAGCCTCCTTGTCTTAGTCTCATGTTCTAGAGCATCCTCTTTGCTGCATGTCCCTTGGAGATGGTGTCCCTGATTGCATCTTTCACCCCAGTGCGTCCAGGGCTGAGCACAGCATTTGACATACAGCACATACTCAGTAAATACTTTAAAAAAATTTTTTCATGTGGAGGTAAATAAGGTGTCCAAACCTTAGGTGATATCACAAAAGACTTTTTTACTCATGTAATCACCACCTGCCTCAAATATAGAATGTTCTTAGCCACCCCGGGGAGCCTTTTCATGTCCTTTCTCAGTTAAACCCCCAACCCTAATGCATTCTGGAAATAACCACCATTCTGGTTTTATCACATTGCATTACATTGATTTTGCCTGTTCTTGACCTTTCTGTATGGAACTGTTCACTGCTGTGGTGGCCATAAAAATGCATCTCCCAGACTTCTGGTTGCTGGGATTGACCCACAGTCGGTTTTGCTGCGCTCTAAAATCCATCAGAACATTTGGGCAGGGAAATCTTCCCACAGGCTGCTCCTCCCTTGGACTGGGTATAGCAGGGATGCTAGTGCAGGCCCATTCCCAGGAGGTAGGGAACTCCTCTGACTAAACTATAGTCACCTTACTGTGCATTAGAACACCAGAACTTATTCCTCTTACCTACCTATAACACTGTACCCATTGTCCAATATCATCCCTTCCCTCCATCTCCCCTACCCTGCCTAGCCTCTGATAACCTCTATTCTACTTTCTACTTCTATGAGCTCCACATATGAAGGAGAGCGTGTGGTATTGTCTTTCTATGCCTGGCTTATTTCACTTAATGTTAATCCAAGTTGTTGCACATGGCAGGATTTCATTCTTTTTTATGGCTGAATAGGATAAAAAATTTTGGCTCAAGGACTCCCAACTGGCCTTGCCAACCTTCCTTAGAACTGCACTGTAGGCCGGGCGCAGTGGCTCATGCCTGTAATCCCAGCACTTTGGGAGGTCGAGGCGGGAGGATCACTTGAGATCAGGAGCTCGAGACTAGCCTGGCCAACATGGTGAAACCTCATCTCTACTAAAAATACAAAAATTAGCCTGGTGTGGTGGTGGGTGCATGTAATCCCAGCTGCTCTGGAGGCTGAGGCAGGAGAATTGCTTGAACCTGGGAGGCAGAGGTTGCAGTGAGCCGAGATCGTGCCACTGCACTCCAGCCTGGGTGACAGAGTGGGAAAAAAAAAAAAAGAACTGCCCTGCACTATAGTCTAAGATGTTCCCATCCAATGTTCCTTCTTTCCCTCTCTCCTTCCTGAGGGGCAGACCTGCATCTCAGTTTGATGATTCCCTGCTTCTCCTGGCTCCCTCCTCATCTCCCTCTCAGGTGTTTCTCTTAATACAGCTCTTGGACATTTAATCCTGGCATCTGCTTCTTGGATTGACACAAATGTGAACTCTTCTCTGAAGCCTTCACTAGGCCCTTGATTTTCACTCATGTTGCATGTAGCAATCATGTATCCTTTTCATTTATTGCCATGTGGGATTCCAGTGCAAGAGTATGTGCAGAGTTTAGCTCTCCTAGACCTGATGGGCATTCTGGCTGTGACCGGTTTTTGGCTCTCGTGAATAAAGCTGCTAGGAGCATTCTTGGACTCCTCTCTTGGTGGACATGTGCATTCATTTCTCTTGGGTGTGTACTTGGTAGTGAGAGTGTTGGCTTGTAGGGTAATGGATGTTTAGTATTAGATAGTATTAGATACTTCAGTACAGCTTTCCAAAGTAGTCGGACCAGTTTACTTTCCCATGCTCATAAAGTATTTACTGAGTAAGTGAACTCTAGCCAGAAGAGTCTTTTAAGGACTTAACTTTGTCCCAGTCACTACCCTGATTAGACAAACACACACACACACACACACACACACACACACACACACACACAGCTTTCCATGGTGCCCCATTGTTATAATGTCCAAGTTCTAAACTCACAAGTTGTACAAGGCCGTGCCTGACATAGCCCCTGTATAACTGTCCAGTCATATTGCTTGCCACAGCCAGCACCCACTAGCCACCAGTCACATCAGCAACATGAACTTTGGTTACATTGCTTCTGTTTTCTTTGAAAATGCCACAGTCTTCTACCATCTAGATTTCTGCACACATTAGACCCTCTGCCTGGAACATGTTAGCTTGTGTGTCTCCCTATCTATATTTTCCACTTTGCCTAGTGTATAAGTTAGAAATGTTTTCAATCGCAAGGAATGGGGGAGAAACAGCCTTAAAGTGACTCAAATAGCAGTTCTTTCCCTGCAGCCCTTTGGCAGATAAGACCCTCCCATGACATTAGAAATGTAGAAGTGGGCAGTAACTAGCATTGCTTCGGCAGTATGATGATGCCAGGGCTGATTCTGTGCCATTCTCTTATCTTTCATCCCAACCTTGATTACCTCATGGTCATAAGATGGTTGCTGCAGCTCCAGGCATTACATCCATCTTCAAGGCAGGAAGAACAAGAAAGGGCCAAGCCAGCCATTTCTGTCTCTTTCATGAGAAAAGTGAAATTTTTTTTCAGACACACCTCTGCAGGCTTCTGTTGGAGTTACCTTGGCTGAACTTGGACACCTCTAGCTTCAAGGAAGATTGGGAAGCTATTTATTTACATATATATTTATTTATTAATAGACAGAGTCTCACTCTGTAGCCCATGCTGGAGTGCAGTGGTGTGATCTTGGCTCACTGCAACCTCCACCTCCTGGGTTCAAACGATGCTGTCTCCTCAGCCTCCCAGGCTCCTGGGTAGCTGGGATTACAGGTGTGAGCCACTGCGCCCAGCTAATTTTTGTATTTTTTGGTAGAGATGGGGTTTCACCATGTTGGCCAGGCTGGTCTCGAACTCCTGGCCTCAGGTTATCCACCTGCCTTGGCCTCCCAAAGTGCTGGGATTACAGGCGTGAGCCACTATGCCAGGCCCTGGGAGCTATTTAGCTCTTCAAGGCTCCACAGGGGAGGACAGGAGAGAAAAGGTTTGGAAATGACTGTTGAGTGAACCTCCCCAAAGTGTCTTCCCTAGTAAGCAGACTCTGACTCAGCCTCTGGTTTCAGTTTGGCTGTCCCTTCCTCTTGGAAGCCTTCCTTGATCCCTCACCTTTTTAGGACTAATTTAGATGTTTCACCATCATAGTGGTCTCTGAAGTTTTCCCTAGTCATGAAGTTATTTACTGACTCTCACCTTGAGGTGTGTGTTAAATCAAGCCCTTCAAGAAAAAATGGGAAAATATGTATGGCCATGGTAAAATACATGCACAGATCCCTCCTCCACCCTACGAAGCCTCCCTACCCCATCAGCATTTTACCTGGTTTTTTTTTTTTTTTTTTTTTATCAAGTCTATGTGCAACCTCAAAGTGGCCATGGCTTCTTGGGGGAGTCCCTACCACTTCCCTGAATTGAATAAACTCCCAGGAAAGCACTGGCAAACTTATCCCAACATTTGTGCCTGTCAAAATCCTGTCAATCCAGACTGGCCACTCCCAGCCTCTTTGTTTTATTACTACTTAAAAGCTTTAAAAATCCCCTCTTTGGGGGGGGCAATCTGTAAGATCTGTAAGCAGGTAAGATCTTGGACTTTGGAATGCCTGGGTTCGATTCCTGACTCTGCACTTATCTGATACATGGCTTTGGGTGAATCACTCCGCCTCCCTGGGCCTCAGTTTTTTCATCTGTAAAATGGGGATAATAACAGCACTTACTTCTCAGTGTGGTCGTGAGGTTAATTCATCTTGGAAACCCTGTCACATGACAGGCACTCACTCCACATTGGCTGCATTTATTCCCTCTGAGCCCTACTTCCATCTACTGCTCCCGCCAGTCCCCTTTCTCCTCTCTTCCTCTCCAAACTCAGTCAGTGAAATGCCTAATCCAATCACTGCCTGAATCAGTGACGATTACATTTCCTGGGAATATTTACAGTCAGGTGAAGGAGCTCAAGCAAGAGTCCAAATAACTAGAAAGCAGCAGCTGACATGGATTGCACTCTTGCTCTGTGCCTTGCATGCGTTAGTTGGCGTGTTGCTTGCTCACACCGGGTTGTTTCATTCTTCCCACATTTATAGACGAGGAATCTGAGTCTTGGAGTGATTTGTAAATTTATAGTGTTCCAGCAGAGGTTGAAATGCAACTTTGGCAGCCAGGCATAGTGGCTCATGCCTATAATCCCAGCAATTTGGGAGGCTGAGGTGGAAGGACCGCTTGAGCCCAGCAGTTCAAGACCAGCCAGGGCAACATAGTGAGAGCCCCCTGCCACAACCATATCTACTAAAAATAAGAAAAAAATATTAGCCTGGTGTGGTGGTGTGAGCCTGTAGTCCCAGATACTTGGGAGGCTGAGGTGGGAGGATTGCTTGAACCCAGGGGTTCAAGGCTGCAGGGACTCGTGATTGCACCACTGCACTCCAGCCTGGGTGACAGAGCGAGACCCTGTCTCAAAATAAAAACAAACAAACAAAAAAAACCAACAACAACAAGTTTGTCTCATTTAAAGCTTGGGCTCCTAACCATCATACTAAACTGTCTTTATTATGGTTGGTCAGCCCCAGACGGGCACAAGACATTTTGGAGTTCAGAGGTGGCAGAAATCTCAACTGATTTGGGGGTTTCCAAAAAGCCTTCATGGACACATAAAACCCAGCTTGGAAGGTGGAGAATATTTCATCAGGTGGCTGGAGGAAATATAGGGATTGTGGGAAAGGCTTTTTGGATGCATGGAACAGCAAAAGCAAAGACACAAATTCTCAAAGCGCAGGACAAATTTTGAGGGGAATAATGGTTAGGAATATAGGTTCTGGCATTGACAAAACCCTTGGTTTAAATCCGAGCTCTGTCACTACTAACTGTGTTACTTGGGTTAAGTTGCTTAATTTCTTTTTTTTTTTTTTTTTTTTTTTTTTTTTTTTTATGTCTAATTTGTGGGTTCATGGAACGTTTTTTTTTTTTTTTTTTTTTTTTTTTTTTTTTTTTTTTTTTTTTTCTTTTTTTTTTTTTTTATTGTAATTATTATTATTATTATTATTATACTTTAGGTTTTATGGTACATGTGCCCAATGTGCAGTTAGTTACATATGTATACATGTGCCATGCTGGTGCACTGCACCCACCAACTCGTCATCTAGCATTAGGTATATCTCCCAATGTTATCCCTCCCCCCTCCCCCCAACCCACAACAGTCCCTGAAGTGTGATGTTCCCCTTCCTGTGTCCATGTGTTCTCATTGTTCAATTCCCACCTATGAGTGAGAATATGCGGTGTTTGGTTTTTTGTTCTTGCGATAGTTTACTGAGAATGATGATTTCCAATTTCATCCATGTCCCTACAAAGGACATGAACTCATCATTTCTTATGGCTGCATAGTATTCCATGGTGTAGATGTGCCACATTTTCTTAATCCAGTCTATCATTGTTGGACATTTGGGTTGGTTCCAAGTCTTTGCTATTGTGAATAATGCGGCAATAAACATACGTGTGCATGTGTCTTTATAGCAGCATGATTTATAGTCCTTTGGGTATATACCCAGTAATGGGATGGCTGGGTCGAATGGAATTTCTAGTTCTAGATCCCTGAGGAATCGCCACACTGACTTCCACAAGGGTTGAACTAGTTTACAGTCCCACCAACAGTGTAAAAGTGTTCCTATTTCTCCACACCCTCTCCAGCACCTGTTGTTTCCTGACTTTTTAATGATTGCCATTCTAACTGGTGTGAGATGGTATCTCATTGTGGTTTTGATTTGCATTTCTCTGATGGCCAGTGATGGTGAGCATTTTTTCATGTGTCTTTTGGCTGCATAAATGTCTTCTTTTGAGAAGTGTCTGTTCATGTCCTTTGCCCACTTTTTGATGGGGTTGTTTGTTTTTTTCTTGTAAATTTGTTGGAGTTCATTGTAGATTCTGGATATTAGCCCTTTGTCAGATGAGTAGGTTGCGAAAATTTTCTCCCATTTTGTAGGTTGCCTGTTCACTCTGATGGTAGTTTCCTTTGCTGTGCAGAAGCTCTTTAGTTTAATTAGATCCCATTTGTCAATTTTGGCTTTTGTTGCCATTGCTTTTGGTGTTTTAGACATGAAGTCCTTGCCCATGCCTATGTCCTGAATGGTATTGCCTAGGTTTTCTTCTAGGGTTTTTATGGTTTTAGGTCTAACATTTAAGTCTTTAATCCATCTTGAATTGATTTTTGTATAAGGTGTAAGGAAGGGATCCAGTTTCAGCTTTCTACATATGGCTAGCCAGTTTTCCCAGCACCATTTATTAAATAGGGAATCCTTTCCCCATTTCTTGTTTTTCTCAGGTTTGTCAAAGATCAGATGGTTGTAGATATGTGGCATTATTTCTGAGGGCTCTGTTCTGTTCCATTGATCTATATCTCTGTTTTGGTACCAGTACCATGCTGTTTTGGTTACTGTAGCCTTGTAGTATAGTTTGAAGTCAGGTAGCGTGATGCCTCCAGCTTTGTTCTTTTGGCTTAGGATTGACTTGGCGATGCGGGCTCTTTTTTGGTTCCATATGAACTTTAAAGTAGTTTTTTCCAATTCTGTGAAGAAAGTCATTGGTAGCTTGATGGGGATGGCATTGAATCTGTAAATTACCTTGGGAAGGATGGCCATTTTCATGATATTGATTCTTCCTACCCATGAGCATGGAATGTTCTTCCATTTGTTTGTATCCTCTTTTATTTCCTTGAGCAGTGGTTTGTAGTTCTCCTTGAAGAGGTCTTTCACATCCCTTGTAAGTTGGATTCCTAGGTATTTTATTCTCTTTGAAGCAATTGTGAATGGGAGTTCACTCATGATTTGGCTCTCTGTTTGTCTGTTATTGATGTATAAGAATGCTTGTGATTTTTGCACATTGATTTTGTATCCTGAGACTTTGCTGAAGTTGCTTATCAGCTTAAGGAGATTTTGGGCTGAGACAATGGGGTTTTCTAGATATACTATCATGTCATCTGCAAACAGGGACAATTTGACTTCCTCTTTTCCTAATTGAATACCCTTGATTTCCTTCTCCTGCCTAATTGCCCTGGCCAGAACTTCCAACACTATGTTGAATAGAAGTGGCGAGAGAGGGCATCCCTGTCTTGTGCCAGTTTTCAAAGGGAATGCTTCCAGTTTTTGCCCATTCAGTATGATATTGGCTGTGGGTTTGTCATAAATAGCTCTTATTATTTTGAGATACGTCCCATCAATTCCTAATTTATTGAGAGTTTTTAGCATGAAGGGTTGTTGAATTTTGTCAAAGGCCTTTTCTGCATCTATTGAGATAATCATGTGGTTTTTGTCTTTGGTTCTGTTTATATGCTGGATTACATTTATTGATTTGCGTATATTGAACCAGCCTTGCATCCCAGGGATGAAGCCCACTTGATCATGGTGGATAAGCTTTTTGATGTGCTGCTGGATTCTGTTTGCCAGTATTTTATTGAGGATTTTTGCATCAATGTTCATCAAGGATATTGGTCTAAAATTCTCTTTTTTTGTTGTGTCTCTGCCAGGCTTTGGTATCAGGATGATGCTGGCCTCATAAAATGAGTTAGGGAGGATTCCCTCTTTTTCTATTGATTGGAATAGTTTCAGAAGGAATGGTACCAGCTCCTCCTTGTACCTCTGGTAGAATTCGGCTGTGAACCCATCTGGTCCTGGACTTTTTTTGGTTGGTAAGCTATTGATTATTGCCATAATTTCAGCTCCTGTTATTGGTCTATTCAGAGATTCAACTTCTTCTTGGTTTAGTCTTGGGAGGGTGTATGTGTTGAGGAATTTATCCATTTCTTCTAGATTTTCTAGTTTATTTGCATAGAGGTGTTTGTAATATTCTCTGATGGTAGTTTGTATTTCTGTGGGATCGGTGGTGATATCCCCTTTATCATTTTTTATTGCATCTATTTGATTCTTCTCTCTTTTTTTCTTTATTAATCTTGCTAGCGGTCTATCAATTTTGTTGATCCTTTCAAAAAACCAGCTCCTGGATTCATTAATTTTTTGAAGGGTTTTTTGTGTCTCTATTTCCTTCAGTTCTGCTCTGATTTTAGTTATTTCTTGCCTTCTGCTAGCTTTTGAATGTGTTTGCTCTTGCTTTTCTAGTTCTTTTAATTGTGATGTTAGGGTGTCAATTTTGGATCTTTCCTGCTTTCTCTTGTGGGCATTTAGTGCTATAAATTTCCCTCTACACACTGCTTTGAATGCATCCCAGAGATTCTGGTATGTTGTGTCTTGGTTCTCGTTGGTTTCAAAGAACATCTTTATTTCTGCCTTCATTTCGTTATGTACCCAGTAGTCATTCAGGAGCAGGTTGTTCAGTTTCCACGTAGTTGAGCGGTTTTGAGTGAGATTCTTAATCCTGAGTTCTAGCTTGATTGCACTGTGATCTGAGAGACAGTTTGTTACAATTTCTGTTCTTTTACATTTATTGAGGAGAGCTTTACTTCCAAGGATATGGTCAATTTTGGAATAGGTGTGGTGTGGTGCTGAAAAAAATGTATATTCTGTTGATTTGGGGTGGAGAGTTCTGTAGATGTCTATTAGGTCTGCTTGGTGCAGAGCTGAGTTCAATTCCTGGGTATCCTTGTTGACTTTCTGTCTCGTTGATCTGTCTAATGTTGACAGTGGGGTGTTAAAGTCTCCCATTATTAATGTGTGGGAGTCTAAGTCTCTTTGTAGGTCACTCAGGACTTGCTTTATGAATCTGGGTGCTCCTGTATTGGGTGCATATATATTTAGGATAGTTAGCTCTTCTTGTTGAATTAATCCCTTTACCATTATGTAATGGCCTTCTTTGTCTCTTTTGATCTTTGTTGGTTTAAAGTCTGTTTTATCAGAGACTAGGATTGCAACCCCTGCCTTTTTTTGTTTTCCATTTGCTTGGTAGATCTTCCTCCATCCTTTTATTTTGAGCCTATGTGTGTCTCTGCACGTGAGATGGGTTTCCTGAATACAGCACACTGATGGGTCTTGAGTCTTTATCCAATTTGCCAGTCTGTGTCGTTTAATTGGACCATTTAGTCCATTTACATTTAAAGTTAATATTGTTATGTGTGAATTTGATCCTGTCATTATGATGTTAGCTCGATGTTTTGCTCGTTAGTTGATGCAGTCTCTTCCTAGTCTCAATGGTCTTTACATTTCGGTATGATTTTGCAGTGGCTGGTACCGGTTGTGCCTTTCCATGTTTAGCACTTCCTTCAAGAGCTCTTTTAGGGCAGGCCTGGTGGTGACAAAATCTCTCAGCATTTGCTTGTCTGTAAAGTATTTTATTTCTCCTTCACTTATGAAGCTTAGTTTGGCAGGATATGAAATTCTGGGTTGAAAATTCTTTTCTTTAAGAATGTTGAATATTGGCCCCCACTCTCTTCTGGCTTGTAGGGTTTCTGCCGAGAGATCCGCTGTTAGTCTGATGGGCTTCCCTTTGATGGTAACCCGTCCTTTCTCTCTGGCTGCCCTTAACATTTTTTCCTTCATTTCAACTTTGGTGAATCTGACAATTATGTGTCTTGGAGTTGCTCTTCTCGAAGAGTATCTTTGTGGCGTTCTCTGTATTTCCTGAATCTGAATGTTGGCCTGCCTTGCTAGATTGGGGAAGTTCTCCTGGATAATATCCTGCAGAGTGTTTTCCAACTTGTTTCCATTCTCCCCATCACTTTCAGGTACACCAATCAGACGTAGATTTGGTCTTTTCACATAGTCCCACATTTCTTGGAGGCTTTGCTCGTTTCTTTTTATTCTTTTTTCTCTAAACTTCCCTTCTCGCTTCATTTCATTCATTTCATCTTCCAGGGCTGATACCCTTTCTTCCATTTGATCGCATCGGCTCCTGAGGCTTCTGCATTCTTCACGTAGTTCTCGAGCCTTGGTTTTCAGCTCCATCAGCTCCTTTAAGCACTTCTCTGTATTGGTTATTCTAGTTATACATTCTTCTAAATTTTTTTCAAAGTTTTCAACTTCTTTGCCTTTGGATTGAATATCCTCCCGTAGCTCAGAGTAATTTGATCGTCTGAAGCCTTCTTCTCTCAGCTCGTCAAAGTCATTCTCCGTCCAGCTTTGTTCCGTTGCTGGTGAGGAACTGCGTTCCTTTGGAGGAGGAGAGGTACTCTGGTTTTTAGAGTTTCCAGTTTTTCTGCTCTGTTTTTTCCCCATCTTTGTGGTTTTATCTACTTTTGGTCTTTGATGATGGTGATGTACAGATGGGTTTTTGGTGTGGATGTCCTTTCTGTTAGTTTTCCTTCTAACAGACAGAACCCTCAGCTGCAGGTCTGTTGGAGTACCTGGCCGGCCGTGTGAGGTGTCAGTCTGCCCCTGCTGGGGGGTGCCTCCCAGTTAGGCTGCTCGGGGGTCAGGGGTCAGGGACCCACTTGAGGAGGCAGTCAGCCCGTTCTCAGATCTCCAGCTGCGTGCTGGGAGAACCACTGCTCTCCTCACAGCTGTCAGACAGGGACATTTAAGTCTGCAGAGGTTACTGCTGTCTTTTTGTTTGTCTGTGCCCTGCCCCCAGAGGTGGAGCCTACAGAGGCAGGCAGGCCTCCTTGAGCTGTGGTGGGCTCCACCCAGTTCAAGCTTCCAGGCTGCTTTGTTTACCTAAGCGAGCCTGGGCAATGGCGGGCGCCCCTCCCCCAGCCTCGCTGCCGACTTGCTGCTTGATCTCAGACTGCTGTGCTAGCAATCAGCGAGACTCCGTGGGCGTAGGACCCTCTGAGCCAGGTGCGGGCTATACTCTCCTGGGGCACCGTTTCCTAAGCCCGTCGGAAAAGCACAGTATTCGGGTGGGAGTGGCCCGATTTTCCAGGTGCCGTCTGTCACCTCTGGAAGGGGAACTCCCTGACCCCTTGCGCTTCCCGAGTGAGGCAATGCCTCGCCCCTGCTTCGGCTGGCGCACGGTGCGCTCACCCACTGACCTGCGCCCACTGTCTGGCACTCCCTAGTGAGATGAACACGGTACCTCAGATGGAAATGCAGAAATCACCCGTCTTCTGCGTCGCTCGCGCTGGGAGCTGTAGACCGGAGCTGTTCCTATTCGGCCATCTTGGCTCCTCCCGCTTAATTTCTTTGTGCCTTAGTTTTCTTGCCTGTACAATGAGAATAACAGCAGCCCCTTTGAAATGGTTTAGCAGGATGAAATGAGATGATGCCCAAAACCTCATACAGTGTAAGCACTCAGGAAGTGCCATCTATATTCACTACGTCACACAGGCTGGTGACCTGCATGTCACCTGCTCCCAGGAGATCAGGACGAGAAGAACAGAGGAAACAGCTTTTGAGTTTTCTCTGCCTTTAGGTAAAAAAAATGGAAGCACTTGTTCCTCTTGCAGCAAATGACAGCATGAATCATGCTTTATTTATCCAGTCTCTTCCAGTCTGCCTTCTGCAACGTGCCAGCATTAGCAGAATGTGCATAGGAACATGACCATTAAAAAATGAACACTCCAAGGCCAGGCGTGGTGGCTCACACCTGTAATCCCAGCACTTTGGGAGGCTGAGGAGAGAGGATCACTTGAGGTCAAGAGTTCAAGACCAGCCTGGCCAACATGGTGAAACTCCATCTCTACTAAAAATACAAAAATTAGCTGGGCATGGTGGCATGCGCCAGTAATCCCAGCTACTCGGGAGGCTGAGGTGGGAGAATGTCTTGAACCTGGGCGGCAGAGGTTGCAGTGAGTTGAGATTGTGCCACGGCACTCCAGCCTGGGTGACAGAGTGTGTGAGACTTCGTCTCCACAATAAATAAATAAATAAATAAATAAATAAATAAATAAATAAATAAAAATAAAAATGAACAAACACTCCAGTATGGGCAACATAGTGAGACTTCATCTCTACAAAAAAAATTGTAAAAAATTAGCCGGGCACGGTGGCACAGGCCTGTAATCCCAGCTTCTTGAGGGACCGAAGTGGGAGGATTGCTTGAGCCCAGGACGTGGAGGCTGCAGTGAACCGTGATCATGACACCACACTCCAGCCTGGGTGACAGAGTGATACCCTGTCTCAAAAAACAAAACAAAACAAAAACACTCACCTTGAGTACTAGTTTACAAATATTTGGCTTCAGCAGATATTTCAGACCCTTGTCTCAGGGAGAAACTTAAAGGTTGATTTCTGAAATAAATTATACAAGCTTAATGTCCATCCACTACCCTTTTACTGGTCACTAACAAGACCCCAGTGCTTGGGCCAATGGGGGAGGGGAAACCAGGAGAAAAGAAACAGGGTGTTTTGTGTTTTTTTAAGTTCACATTTTCCTCCTTGTTGAGCCAGTTGGAGCGTGGTCAACAAATTGCTTTGAAGGACCTGAGACACCTCAGTGGGTCCTTCCCGCACCGTCTTTGTGTTGGTAAAAATCAATGCTGACTTCCACCACCATCCCTTCTGCCCTAACCCCGCTCCCCGCTCCCATTTCCCCCTAGGAGATCTAAGGAGAATTTAATCCATATGGTTTTGATTCCCTCACTCATCAAAATGCAGTTTTCCAACAGCCATTTGATCTCCAAGATGTGATGTGAGTGTCTTTTTGTATTTTATTTTTTCCCTTAGAAAAGAAAAGCTGATGGTTTGCCAAAAGAAAATGAACTCCAAACTCTTGGGGTCTGAACTGGGTTCAAGCATCAGATCCAGGGGAGCCCAGGGGGATGCTGCTTAGTCAGGGGCCTCAAATGTTCTCTGCACAAGCCAGGTGAGTCTAAGCAAAGTGGGGGCACTTCCTCTGCTTTCCTTTCTCGCGTGTGTTCGTGTGTGTGTGCGTGTGTGTGCGTGTGTGTGCGCGTGTGTGCGTGCGTGTGCGTGCGTGTGCGTGCGTGTGCGTGCGTGTGTGTGCATGTGTGTGTGCGTGTGTGTGTGTGCGCGTGTGTGCGTGCGTGTGCGTGCGTGTGCGTGCATGTGTGTGCGTGTGTGTGTGTGCGCGTGTATGTGTGCGTGTGTGCATCCATGTGGATGTGTGCATCCTACCCACTCTTCTATCCTAGAAACTGAATAATAATGACCATGTATTAAGTACTTCCTGGGGTCCAGGCTCTGTGCCTAGACTGATTGACTGATTGATTGATTGATTTTTTGAGATGGTGTCTTGCTCTGTCGCCCAGGCTGGAGTACAGTGGCATGATCTTAGCTCACTGCAACCTCCGCCTCCGAGGTTCAAGCAATTCTCCTACCTCAGCCTCCCAAGTAGCTGGGATTACAGGCATGTGCCACCATGCCCGGCTAATTTTTGTATTTTTACTAGAGACAGGGTTTCACCATGTTGGCCAGGCTGGTCTCGAACTCCTGACCTCAAGTGATCCGCCCACCTCAGCCTCCCAAAGTGCTGGGATTACAGGCTTGAGTCACAGTTCCCGACCTGTGCCTGGATTTATGATCTATGTGCTTTATGTAAATGCTGGAGTCTTTATAATCACCCTTTGAGGGAGGTGCTCCTTCCCTCCCTGCCTCCCTCATTTCTTTCCTTCCTTCTTTCATTCATCAAATATTTATTGAGCATTTATTATGTGTCAGGCGCTATTCTAGGGTCTGGAGACAAAGTGGTGAACAAGACAAATTTCATCCCTGCCTTTGTGAAGCTTACATTCTAGTTCACGTGCAATTAAGCAAATGAGTAAGACGGCTTGAAGTAGTAATCAGTGTTATGAAGAATATAAAAGAGGAAGGTGGCAGAGATATTGTGATCTGCTCAATTTAGAATGAGTGGTCAGGGAAGGCCCCGCTGAACGGATTGCTGAATGACACCAAGGATTCAGCTGCAAAGATACAGGAGGAGCGAGCTCTCCTGCAGAGGGAATAAGAGGGGGCAGAGTCCCAAGATAGGAGCACCCTGAGCACGTGCAGGGGGCGAATAAAGGCCAGCAAGCTGGAACAGAGGAAGCAGGTGGGTAGGGAGTGGAGTCCACATGGTGAAGAAGGAAGCTGGGTTAAGCATGGAGGGCATTGCGGCCATGGGGAAAGCCCCTGGAGTTTTAGGCAGGAGAGGCTGGGATCTGACTATGTGTTTACACCATTGCTCTGGGGGCTGGCTAGGGGAGAGGTTGAAAGGGCCGCGACAGGATAAAGAAGGAAGGAAACTGGCCAGGAAGCTGCTGCTGACCTCAGGGTATGGTTCTCCCTCTCCATCACGGCTCAGACCCAGGCAGACTCAGATGAGTGTTAGAAGTGAAGCTCACTGCCCCACCCAACTCCACTGCTTGGTAATAGAACTTAAGGAACTGAGTATTTTTTAAGGGGTTCTTGTCACAGTGGTGGTCCAGATGGAAGTTCGGAAGTAGGAGTCTAGATGTAGCAGGTGGGCTTGCTGACAGATTGAAGGTGTTGGGGAAAAAGAAGAGAGACATGAAGGATAGCGGGTCAGTAGAGGCCTGAGCAGCTCGTGGGGTTATGGTCCCCATTTTCCAAACAAGAAAATGGAGGCCCAGAGAGGTTGAATACCCTGACTGAGATCCCATAGGAAGGGGCAAAGTCAAGACTCCAGCACAGGACTCTGTCTTTTAAATCTGGTCTCTGAATTGTGCTTTCCCAACTCATCGATACGCCCCTAGACCATGCTGAGCATTGCACCCAGAGGACAAACCCAGCACATTTCCTCCCCCAGACATCATGGTGGCTTCTCGGGATCTTTTAGGCCCTCCTTCCCCTTCCTGGGGGTACAGCTCCCTCACAAGAATGCACGTACAGCCGGGCACAGTGGCTCACGCCTGTAATCCCAGCACTTTGGGAGGCTGAGCTGGGCGGATCACTTGAGGTCGGGAGTTCGAGACCAGCCTAGCCAACATGGTGAAACCCCATCTCTACTAAGAATGTAAAAATTAGTCTGGGCATGGTGGCTCATGCCTGTAATCCTAGCACTTTGGGAGGCCGAGGTGGGCAAATTGCTTGAGCTCAGGAGGTTGAGACCAGCCTGGGCAACATGGTGAAACCCCTTCTCTACTAAAAATACAAAAAAAAATTCACCAGCCATGGTGATGCGCACCTGTAATCCCAGCTACTCAGGAGGCTGAGGCATAAGAATCACTTGAACCCGTGAAGTAGAGGTTGCAGTGAGCTGAGATCGTGGCGCTGCACTCCAGCCTGGGTGACAGAGCGAGACTCTTCTCCAAAAAAAAAAAATGAATAAATAAAAATACAAATACAAAAATAACAATACGAAAATTAGCTGAGCATGGTGACGTGTACCTGTAATCCCAGCTACTAAGGCTGAGGCAGGAGAATTGCTTGAACCTGGGAGGTGGAGGTTGCAGTGAGCTGAGATTGTGCCACTGCACTCTAGCCTGGGCAACAGAGTGAGACTCTATCTCAAAAAGAAAAAAAAAAAAAAAAAAAAAGCACATTCTTTTTATTTCAGGGCTTTGCTATTTTGAAATGCGCAGAATACACATACCATTGCTTTTCCTTTTACTGATTTTATTTTCAATTATTTGTTTGTGTCTGTTGTCTACACAATAGGAGTTTACTAAATATTGTTGATTGACTAAATGTCCTAATGCATGCTGTGATGTTTGTTTAATGGTATAGAGCTGTAGAAAGTTTTCATTCATTCATTCATTCATTCCCTCAATCATTCATTCCTGAATACTATCCCTGATGTTATGCTGCACATTAGGGGCTCAGAGAAGAACGAAAGCAAACCTCTGTCCTCAAACAGCTTCTAATCTGGTTAGGTGTGAGTGGAGTGAGCATGTGTGAGTGCAGAATATGGACAGGTGTATAAATAAATACTTTCAATACGATGTGTGTACAAATTTTGTGAGTACATAAAAGAGGGACTTTTGACTCTTGGGGAAGTTGGGAAGGTATGGATTTTATTAGAGATGGCTTCAGGGAAAGCGTCACATTCAAGCTCAGATGCAAGGGACAAGGGGAGGAATCCTCTAAGAACAGAGTGGAAAACTGAAGGGGATTGTGTTGGGAGGCACATTTTCTACCTTTGCAGCCCCTTCTCCAAGTTAAAAAGGTCAGGATAGATGGGAACAGCTGGGGGAGGCGAGTGGGAGGAGATTACTGACATGTCCCCAAATTCTGTGGCTTGGCGAACTTTGGGATTCCTGTAGCCAGTTTCTGGGCTGTGGAGGTTCCCTGGTCCATATTTCTGCTATTGATGACTGTTGATAAGGTATTGATGACTATGGCAGACATGGGCTGTTTTTTCCCCAGCATCCTGTGGCAGCAGCCCTCGTGCTTCTATAGGATCATCCCTTTTCCAGTCTCAGTCCTTGTGGTGTAGGGGAGGGTCAAACCCTGCTCCCATTGGGATATTCCATTCCCTTGGCCATAGTAGCCCTGTGATCCACACCATGCCAATCAGGGCCCAAGAGACTCAATGCTAGGATTTTCATTTGAATTACTGAAGCAGTACAATCCTGCTTTTCTGCTGGATATGATGCTGGATGGAGTGTGGTCCAAGGAGCTGTTGGCAACCACTGGGCAACTACATGAGGCTTAGAATGAGGCCAACATCAAGCGAGTACTGTCAAGACACAGAGAGGGAAGCTGGTTCCTGGTGACACCCTTTGAGCCCTGAATCAATGGATACCTGAAGCCAGCCTTATCCTAGGACATGAGCTAACAGATTGCCTTTTTAGCTTTAGCCAGTCTGAGTTGGATTTCCTTTAGTTTGTACTGGGCAGAATCTCAACTAATACCATGGCCCATAACCCTGTGAGATATCATTGCTTCAGGAAAACCTTTTCTTTTTCTCCTGGAAACTTCGGTCTTAGAATGCAGAGGAGGGATGAAAGTGGGAGTTTTAGGCATGATGGCGAGGAATACAGTTAAGAGGGGCAGAACATATTTGCCCCTGATTTTCGATCGCTGGTGCTATTCTCACTGATGTCGATCACCTTAGTGTCACTCAGTGGAAGGATTTACTGCAGTGGTAAATTTCAATGGAAAGAGTTTTGTTATTTCAGCACAAATTTTTGTTGTTAGTGGTGGGGACTTTTTATAGTTCTGTTTTTACAAATCAAAAGTAATGGTTAAAGTAGTCACTGCATTAGAATCTATTCTGATTTCAAAGGATCCTAGAAGTCACCTAGTTCAACCTCATTAAGCCTCTGGTTCTTCAACAGTAAAACTGAAATCATCAGAATATGCACCTCATGGGGGCATGAGCTGTCATGTATGTTAAACTCTCATATAGACTTGTATTTACAACTCAATAGAAATAGCTTACTTCCAATAATTTGGGTAACAGGAAATCATCTCATTTTAGAGGATCTAAGCAGTACTTCTTGACAAATTTATATATTTTAAATATGTAAATGGTTTCATGGTTCTCTCTGGGCCTCAGTTTCCCCATTTGTAAAAGGGGGGTAATAATGGTACCTAATTCATAAGGTAGTTGTTGAGGATTAAGTGAATAAAGCCCAATGCTCCCCCTACCCAGTCACTCTCCACTTTTTTTGATCCTGCTCAGTATCTGGGAGGCTGATCTGACTCAGGTGGGTTGCAGTCGCGGGGCTCCACTGCCCTCTGGTTCTGGTAGGTTTCAGCCTATGAAAAACATGAGGCTGGAGCAGGAGAGCAGTGACTCTGCTGGGGTCAGCGTGAACTGGCCATGTCTTGTCACCAAAGGCCCTAGCTCCTGGTGGGGAGCCTTCTCCAAAGGCCCTGGTAAAGGCTTTGTCTCCTTGTTGCTTCAGTCTCAGAGGTTGTCAGCTCCACTGTCACCTGTGTTTTCTCTACATCTCACCCACACCTTTGCAAATGGTCTCTCTATTGAGCTGTTCTCAAAGCTCTCAATTCGAGTGCACCCCTCTGCTTCTGCTGGCCGCTGACTGATTCGCTCCCTTGATAAGACCCAGGACAGTGCCTGGAACACACTCAATGCAGTCCCTACTGTAGTTATTTTGTTATTTACAAAGCAAAAAATCACATGCATGATGGATATGTGGTTCGACCATCAATTTCATAGTTCGAGGTCTTCTTTTCTTAATCAGATGTTGTGGTTTTACTTTCATGAATTAGGAATGGCTTTGATGAATGACTGACCCTCCCATTGAAGTGCCGCCAGAAAGAATGGGTTATGGGCACAATCTCCAATGCCCAGTCATCACATTACACTCTTAGTCCTCCAGTATTCTCATCTCCCCTTATCATAACCCTCAGGACTAAACTATAACCCAGGAGGTTTCCCACTTGTACTAATGTAAATTAAGCAAACTCAGATACACCCTTTTGGTAGGGTCCATGGATGTTGTAGATTGAAAGTCTGTATTTCCCCTAAGTTCATACATTGCAGTCCTAACCTCCAAAATGATGATATTTTGATGTGGGGCCTTTGGGAGGTGTTTAGGTTTATTTTATTTATTTGTTTGATTTTTGAGACAGTCTCTCATTTTGTGGCTGGAGTGCAGTGGTGCAATCATAGCTCACTGCAGCCTTGACCTCCCTGGGCTCAGGTGATCCTCCCATCTCAGCCTCCCGAGTAGCTGGGACCACAAGCATGGTGCCACCATAGAGATGGGGTTTGCCATGTTGCCCAGGCTGGTCTCAAACTCCTGGGCTCAAGCAATCTTCCTGCCTTGGCTTCCCAGAGTTCTGGGATTACAGGCATGAGCCACTGTGCCCGACCATGATTAGATTTAGATGAGGTCATGATGCAATCAGCGAGGTCCCCCGATGCAATGAGTGTCCTTTTACGAATAGGAAAAGGGAGCAGAGTTCTTTCCCTTTCTCTCCACCATGTGAACACACAGTGAGAAGGTGGCTATCTGCAGGTTAGGAAGAGACCTCTCACCAGGGAACCAAATGGACCAGTGCCCTGGTCTTGGACTTCACAGCCTTAAGAACTGTGAGAAATAAATATCTATTGCCTGCGCCACCCAGTCTATGGTATTTTGTTATAGCAGCCCGAGCTGACTAAGACGATGTAAATATTTCGTGTGCATAAGAATAACGTGAACTCTTCTGCCCTAAGAGCTCACTGTGGGCCAGGTGCTGGGCTAAGCACGCTACATGAATGACCTCATTCAATGACCACAGTAGCATGTATGACTACTTGTATTAGGAATTGCCTTTAGTTTTTAGAAAGAAACCAGGAATAACAATGATTTAAAAGATAATTTTTCTCACACACACAAAAAGCCAGGAGCTTGGTAGCCATGGGCTTAATAGTAGCTCTGTGGTCATCACAGTCTTGTGCTCTTTTTGTTTTTTAGTGCAGGTGTTCCATCTTCAAGGTTACCTCATGCTCCAATGTGGCTGCTGTAGCTCCAGCCATTATGTCTACGTTTCTGACTATGAAGGAAGGGAGGAAGGCCAAAAAAATTGTTTTAAGTGCCAGCTCAACAAATCCCCCTTTATGACACTTTCCCAGAAACCCCACCCAACAACTCTGCTTACATCTCATGGGCCAGAGATTGCTCTCATGGCCATACCTAGCCATGAGGTGGGCTGGTCAAGGTAGTCTCTTGGCCAGGCTCACTGCAGTGCTTAGTAATGCCAAGGTTCTGTTCCTTAAAAAAAAAGGGAAATTAAGATGAGGCAGGTGGTTTCTGCCATAGGACTGCTGTTGTCCTCGTTTTACCAATGAGCAACATGAGGCTCTGAGAGTCAGGCGTCTTGCCCGAGACTACATCAATAGTAAGATGGAGGCTGCATTTGGATGGATGTCTGCCCGACTCCAGTCTTTATTTACTAATGATAAAGTTTGCCTAAGAAGAAAGGCAGGAAGCGAAGTAGGCAGCCACGTGCAAGCTCACATGTTTCCAATGCTGCTTGACGGGCACCCACTGAATGGGCCAGAGTTTTAATCCATCTGGCTTATGTGCAAAACTGACTCACAGAAGGCTTTCCAGAGGGCACTGTCACATAGATGGAGGACTCTCTTAACTCTGGCTTGTCTCTCGTTCCCGGTAGACTGTAGGCGTTGAGTGCACTGTCATGGGCACTGTTGTATGCCCAGTAGCCAGCGCGGGGCCTCGCACGTCACAGGGACTCAATAAGTGTTTGCTGAATCCATGAAGGGAGTGAATGAGTGAGTGAACTAATGAACTTGGATATGGCTGACAGTCATGAAAGCCAGCCAACTTATTTTTCTTGGATGGCATTTACCACCAGCTGACCAATTGTGTTGAAACCATCCCTGAAGAGGTAAAATTTCACTGAGAAAACCACCCATTGTCAACCACGAGTCCCAGAAGTCTCTCTCTGTGAAAAATAGCATGTGTGGCCCCCATGAGACCTTTTTTTTTTCCTAGTAGATTCTCTGAATATCCTTTTTTTCTGACTGGGCTATAAAATGCATTGAGAAATTATGCTAATGCTAGTATCTCTCCAACCAAGTCCTACTGAGGATTGAATCTATTTTTCAAAGACAAAACTGAGTTTTAATTTAGTGCCCCCTTGACATTTTCCCTTTCAAGCACATGAAGGATGCTTCTGCGGAGGGAGAGGTCTTGGGAAATCTTTCACGGATGGCTACGCTTCACGCCTGGGTGGAGTAACCCTCAGCACGCCAGCTTTCAATTAGAAGTAAATAAATGGAGACAGCTTTGCAGTGTGCCTGATACTCTGAAAGATCAACCCCGGGCCTCGGGGCTGCCTTTCTCCCGCTGCAGCTAAAAATGTTCATTTACATTTTTTTGGTGTTTTCTGAGCAGCTTTAATGTGCCAGGTTTAACCTTTAAGGCCCTCTCCCCTTCTTTCTGCTGCTTCTCCCCCAACCCCTGGCTTTGAGGATGCCACAAGCCTTGAAGCACTTGAAGGAAACAGCTGCACCCCCTCTCCACACAAGTGGATTTCCAACTGAATTATTTAGATGGAGGTTTGGCTTTTGTAGGATCATGTAAAGGAGTCTTTCATTTCCCCATCTGTGATTGTCATTCTGTTTGGAATAAGGGCAGCTGGGGATGTCTCTCCTTTGCCCATTACATCCTAAGGCAGAAGTGGATTTGGGGGCCTTGGGTTAGGATTGGGGATAGGGGATGTCTGGGGAGGGACTCTTTGCTGTGCCATTCCTCCACATTTGGAGACCAAAGGGGAAGACCTTGGCGTCATTTTGAGATTCTTCTATTAGGGAACTATATCCATTAGTTATTGCTGCAAAGCAAATGACTCCAAAACTTGATAGCTTAAAACATCATTTACTCACCTTTAGCTCACAATTTTGTAGGTCAGCAATTTGGCCAGCCTCAGCCAGGCAGTCCTTTGGGTCTGTACAGGGCTGGTCTGGTCTCAGATGGGCATGATCAGCTGCCAGGTTGGCTTGTGATGGTCTCAGCTGAGATGACTAGGGCTGTCGCCATCCAGCAGGCCATCCTGCTCTCGCACGATGAGAGCTGGGCTGAGATGACTGAGGTTGTCACCGTCCAGCAGGCCAACCTGGGCTTGCTCACTTGGTGGTGGAAGGGTTCCAAGAGCAAGCACAGAAGAGCACGAAGTCTCTTGAGGCGTCAACTGAGAACTGGCACCACGTCACTTTTGCTGCATTCTGTCAAAGCAAGTCACAAGGCCCACCCCAATTCTGGGAGTAGAGAAAATGGCTCTACCTCTTGATGGGAGAAGCTGCAAAGCATTTTGGCAATTTTTGCAATCAACAACAAGGAGTGATTTTCCAAATCTGCTTCTCAAGGCCTAGGGCTTCCATGGAAAAGCCACAGGGGCCACTGTAGGTTCAAGATTAAAGTTTGGGCTATCCTCTCGCACCTTTAACCCGAGGAACTCACTTTTATCTGCAGAATATATTGGACTTCCAAGTAAGATCTCACTTGAACAAAGGTTGCCATGGTTAAAAGACATTGAATACCAATTAGTTAGAAGTAATTGTCAGGCTCTCCCTACCTGCTTCTGACCTCTGTGACTCATAGAATTGCACTTCCTGTTTTCTGATAGAAGAGAACTAGTGCCAAGAAGTAGGAAGATTCTGGCCTTGCTCATTCACTCATCAGTCACTGCATCCCCAATCCTCATACAATCTCAGTGTTCTAGGCTGCAGAAAGAAGTGGAAGACAGTAATGCATAGAAGAGTTCAAACTAAAGCCAGGCTTTCAGGGTTCAGCTTCCTCAGTTGCAGTGTGGCTATAGGAAGGTTACCTAACCTCTCTAAGCCACAGCTTCTGCATCTATAAAATGCGGTGAGATTATCTATTGCATGGATTAAAAAAAGATAATTTGTACAGCATAAAAATTACTCAAATCATGTTTACTATTTTTATGATGTAGTCTTCAAGTTCCCTTAACATTCTAACAGATTATGTTACCTATGAAATTATGGTGGGCAGTGCCAATTTCCAGTTGCTAGGTGTTCTGGTTTGGGATTTTTTTAGGAAGGCATTCAACAAAACAAGCCTCTGCTCACTGACCTGCCACCAAATGGTAAAATTCAGCTGTTTGAGATTTATTCCTTTGGCTGAGTACATTAAGATGTTCTTGTTCGTTAATACTTAGTTTGAATTGGTTGATTAGATCATTTTCTCCCATGAATATTAAGCGGAACCCTAGGCAATGAGCAATGTGAACTTTGATGGAATGTTTTTCAGAGGAAGGGAAGATAATGTATGGGTGAACAGGAGAGAAGATAAGTTTGGGCTGGCCATGGCAGAGTTAGGGGGTGGGGAGCAAGGAGGTTGGTGCGCCTGAATGAAGGAGGGGACCCCTTATGCTTCCGCGAGAAGTGCCAAAAGGCACTTGGCATGCTTTCCTGCTGTGCCTGGAGCTGAGAGTCTTTGTATCTGGTGCACGAGAAAGGAAAATGTATCCTCCAGCTTTGCCCATCATGATTCTGAAATGCTTTCAGGCACCCCAGGCTGTGCGGGAATATTTAAAGCCACCATGATTGCCATTTGCCATCTGACAGAAAGAAACTCTATGCCCCTGTATGAGAGAGGAGCAGTTATTTTCCTAAGACCCCCTGGGGCACCTTTTGGTGTCTCAGGGAGGAGAATCTGCACCCTCACCCCGCCTTCCTTTGGCAATGAGCAGGTCATCCATCAAGTTGGTCCTGCCCAACAGGATCTTCCAGATCTCTCAGCAGAGGCCTCCACTCCACCAGGCCTAGGCAAACAGGCTCCGGCTTGCTAAGGCCGCGGGCCTGATGGGAAGGGCAGGGCAAAATGGCCCCAGCCTGACTTTTCAGATGCTGCACGCAGACTGGGGTGCACTGAGGAGCAGTGCCTCATCTTGGGATGACAAGAGGTGGCCAGGGGGTGTGTGCCTGGATTCCACAGGCATCAGCAAACACCTGGCTTCCTTTGGTATCAGGCAGAGGTGCATCTGGCTCTCAGCCAGCTGTCTATGTGGAAATATTCCACCCCTCTTTTAAAATTGCATTTTCATATCAAAGATAAGCTAGGCAACCAAGAGGCCCTTATTGGAGGGGAGCTTTGTTTTTCAGGATTTGCCTTAGCATTTTTTTTTTACCTAGCAAATTCTCCTAAAATATTTTAGAGTTGTACTTTTTTGGTTTTGTTTCTTGGAATGTCTATCATTTTTATTAAACAAGTCATCTGTGGGTGCTCACTATGGAGAAATCTGAGGAAGAACAGATAAGTAAAAGTTTTGTTTACAGTGAAAAATTGCTTATAAATAATTTTTATTAAATTATCTATTTTTGTTTTTTCATCATTTTCTGTTGAGAGCATATCCTATCATTTGTTTACAGAATTCCCTGTGTTTATACAGGGCCCTGTGTTTACAGCCTCCCTGCCCCTGCAAAAATCCCCGTGAGATGAAGCTCCAGTTGCTGGCAGTGGTAGTGGGATGGTAACTCACTCATTATTAACTGTCTGCTCTTGCCTGTCTCATTTCTCCACTTCCTTACTCATTTCTGTTTCACCTCCCAAATAAACCACCTGCACTGAGATCCTGGTCTCAAGGGCTGCTTCTCAGGAAACCCAAACCAATGCACCTATCTACTATTTTTGAGTATACAGCCATGTGCCACACAACGACTTTTCAGTCAATGATAGACTGCATATACGATGGTGGTCTCCTAAGATTGTAATAGAGCTGAAAAATTTCTATTACCTAGTGACGTCTTGATGGTCCTGACCCTGCACAGGCCTAGGCTAACATGTATGTTTGTGTCTTTGTTTTTTTGTTTGTTTGGTTGGTTTTGGTTTTTTGTTTGTTTGTCTTTTTGAGACAAGGTCTTGCTCTGTCACCCAGGGTGGAGGGCAGGCAAGCAATCATGGCCCACTGCAGCCTCAGACTTCTGACCCCAAGTGATCCTCCCACCTCAGTCTTCCCAGTATCTGGAATGACATACTGGAGCCACCATGCCCAGCTAATTTTTATTTTTTTTTTGTAGAGACCAAGGTCTCACTGTATTGTACAGGTTGGTTTCAAACTCCTGGCCTCAAGCGATCCTCTCACCTTGGCTTCTCAAAGTGCTGGGATTACAGGCGTGAGCCACCATGCCTGGCTCTTTTTTCTTTTGTAGGGAGTGGGGTCTCGCTATGTTGCCCAGGTTCATCTTGAACTCCTGGCCTCAAGTGATCCTCCTACCTCACCCTCTCAAAAACTGTTTAAAGAGTTAAAAAAAAATAATTTTTAAATAGAAAAATTATTCTTATAGAATAAGAATACAAAGAAAGAAAATATTTTTGTACAGTTGAAAAATGTGTTTGTGTTTGTGTTTTGTTTTTTGAGACAGAGTCTCACTCTGTCACCCAGGCTGGAGTGTAATGGCACAATCTCTGCTCACTGTAGCCTCTGCCTCCGCCTCCGCCTCCCGGGTTCAAGCAATTCTCGTGCCTCAGCCTCCCAAGTAGCTGGGACTACAGGCGTGCGCCAACACACCCAGCTAATTTTTGTATTTTTTAATAGAGACGAGGTTTCGCCATGTTGGCCAGGCTGGTCTCGAACTCCTGGGCTCAAGTGATCGCCCACCTCAGCCTCCCAAAGTGCTGGGATTACAGGCGTGAGCCACCACGCCCAGCCTGTGTTTGTGTTTGAAGTCTTATTATAAAAGAGTCGAAAAGCTTTAAAAAAATTAAAACGTTTATGACATTAAAAAGTTACAGTAAGCTAAGGTTAATTATTGAAGAAAGAAGTATATTTTAAAATAAATTTGGTATAGCCTAAGTGTACAGTGTCTATAAAGTCTACTGTAGGGTACAGTAATGTCGTAGGCCCTCGCATTCACTCACCACTCACTCAATGACTCACCCAGAGCAACCTCCAGTCCTGTAAGCTCCGTTCATGGTAAGTCCCCTATACAGGTGTACCGTTTATTATCTTTTACAGTGTCTTTACCGTACCTTGTCTGTGTTTAGATGCACAAATACTTGCCACAGTGTTACAATTGCCTACAGTGTTCAGGACAGTTACGTGCTATACAGGTTGGTAGCCTAGGAGCAACAGGCTACACCATCTAGCCTAGGTGTGTAGGAGGCTCTCCCACCTAGGTTTGTGTAAGTGTACTCTGAGATGCTTGCACAATGATGAAATTGCCCAATGATGCATTTCTCAGAGCGTAGCCTTTTCGTGAAGCGATGCATGACTGTACACCATGTCTCCCTTGACCAGCATTGGACTCGCATACAGCTTTTCAGGAGTGCTCTTGCCTAATGTGGATTACTCAAAGGTCGAGGCTTTCCTGATTCACTTAGGCTACGTTTCGGTGCACCACCTGGGTTTGGCAACTTAACCTTCGGCCTCCAAGTTTCTCATCCTATGCTAGACTTTTGCCAAGGCCTCCTTGTTACTAATGGCCAGTGCTTGGCCATTAGTAATGACCAACCTCCTGTAACCTACTGCCAGTACTAATGGCCAACCCTAACCCTAACCCTCCTTTTCCTCCTTGTCACTTTGCCCCTGAGTTAATCCTCTCCTACAATTCTGCTATCTCTTCTCTGTTTTTTTCTTATCAAAAAATCTTTAGCAGCCTTAGCCTGAATGCAGGAGGCCCCAGGCCATACTGTGATCTAGGTGAAGGGTTTATTTGGGGATTCTCTTTACCCAGCTCTGAAAACCCTGCTTTTTCTTGTAATCCTCCCTGGAAAGAATTTTTTTTTTTATTAGGTTGTCCTCTGAGGTGATGTCTCCTCCTGGTAGAAAGAAAAATAATATTCTTTGCAAAGCATTGAATATATTCTTTAACTTTACTTTCCCTCCACCTCCCAAAACTTGCCAGTTTCAGGGTCCAAAGTTCCGGACCCCTGACAAACCATGCACCCACTTACAGATGGAATACATGAGCATTGGCCTGGGACCTGATGCTGTCCTCATTGAAGGACATTTGTAATCTGGTGACCTTAGTCCAAAGACATGAACTTAAAGGTGGGAATATGGGGCACTGTGGTGGAAAAAGTTTATAGTGACCTTTCAAGAAACAACATTCACATTTTGACAGAGGATGCCTTGGCTAGTGATAAAGAATTATAATGCTTTTTTTCCTTCCTTCCTTCCTTCCTTCCCTCCCTCCCTCCTTCCTGTTTTCCCCCTTCCCTTCTCTTCCTTTCTCCCTCTACCCCCCTCCCTTCCTCCCTTCCTCCCTTCCTTCTTTCCATCTTTCCTATCTTTTCAAGAGGGGTAGTATGGTTGACTCTACCAGTTACTAGCTCTGTGATCTTGGACAAATTACTTAATCTTTCCATTTCTCTGCCTGTAAAATGAGTTTACTAATAAGATTGACCTCATAGAGTCTTTGTGAGGATTAAATTAGTATCTATACAGTGTATAAGATAGTACCTGGCAAAGAGTAATCTTTCAAAACATATTTGCTCTTTTTGTTAACTCATTCATAAAATATATAAAACACCTACTGCTTGACAGGTCGTGTGGCAACAGGGTGTACTAAGCCCTGAAGAGCTTAGGGAGGGAGATAGTATAGAATATGGCTACTCAAGCTGTCTTGAGATGGAAACCATAATTTTAAGTTCCCTTTCTTCATTACATTAAAAAAATTCAGCCCATTTTCGCTGGGAAACTGAGCACTCCTCCAGGAAGCTGTCCCTGATAAGTGCAGCAAACATCATCTCAACTCAAGAGTGCCAGAAGGAAGGAAAGCAGAACTATGCTTCTGGTGGCTGATGATTGGGTGCTGGTTTCAATGGCTCCCAAGGCCTATTGGGAAAGAAGATAAAAGAGAGGTTCTAGAAGGGGCTGGAGTGGGGCCTGAGGCTCTGGGATGGATGTCCATGAAAGGGGTTCAAACAGTGATGGGTGGACAAGAGAAGGGGCCCTGCAAGGGCGCTAGTCCCAGGCTCAGTGTTCTCAGCTGCTGGCCTCACCTGCTCTGGAGCAAGTGCAGCAGGCTGGTTAAGAGTATGGACTCTGGGGCCTGGCCGTGCAGGTTCAAATCCCTGCTTCCTCACTAACAAGTGGCAGCCAACTGCATCTTCCAAAGATGCCACAGCTTATCCCACGGACTCTTCTCACAATGTGGCTGCCACTTCTCCCACCAGAGGAGGGTGTCCGTGTCCCCTCTCCTTGAATATGAGTGGGGGCTTGTGACTCCTCTGACCAAAGGACTGTGGCAGAGGGGATTCTATGTGACTTCCAAAGCTAAGTCATAAATGATCTAGGGTCTTTCTGGCTCTCTGTCTCTACCTGGGGACACTCACTCTTGGAACCCAGCCACCACATTTTAAGGAAGCTGAGGCCACCTGGGGAGGTACATCTGGGCATTCCGGCTGATAGCCATTACTAGGCCCTCAGGCAACAGCCAGCATCAATCACCAGGCTTGTGTGTGAAGGAGCCTTCAGATTATTCCAGGTGCACACTATTGAAATGTCTGCCTCATAGCAATAGTGACTTAATATATGTAAATAATTTAGACATGGCACCAAGTAAGTGCTATGCGTTCGCTATTAAAATTGCTGTTATTGCTGTAGTTGTTATGATCACATGTATTCCATGTGGTCTGCAGGCATCTGCAGGGTGGCCCCATCTACAGGGGGCTTCCCCAGTACTGGCTGGTGACACAGGCCATGCCACCCCTCACAGACCAGGTGCATTCTATTCTACAATGCCCCAGGTTACCCATGACTCAAAGAGGGACCCTGGACATGTAGCAGATGATGTCAGGCTTTCAGAGCTGAACTTGTTAGGGGGAGCCAGAATTGGGCAGAAGTGAGAGCCTTGGGTGGGACAGTGGTCAACGACAGCAGAGTACAGTTATGTTTTATTTTTTAGAGACAAGGTCTTGCTATGTTGCCCAGGCTGGTCTCAAACTCCTGGGCTCAAGGAGTCCTCCTGCCTCAGCTTCCCAAGTTGCTGTGATTCCAGGTGTGAGCCACTGCGCACAATAGAGTTTGACAGATGCTCAGATGGGCCAAGCTTGGGTGGTAAAAGCCTACAGGAAGGGCTTTCATCTTAGTCCTAGGGGGCCATAAAAAAGGGTATCAAAGAAAGTTGAGTAGGAATTGCCCAGTGAAAGAGAAAGGAAAGGGGATTCCAGGTGGAGGGTTTTGTGCAAACAAAAGTATGGTGGGGAGAAAACATTTCATTTCTGAGGATTTGCAAATCTGATGGTGGTAAGAGTATATACAGTGACAAGTTCAAGGGCATTCTATAGAACCAGTGGTCTGCACTCTTCAAAATGCCAATATTATGAAAGGGAAAGAAAGGCTAAAAAATGGTATTAGATTAAAAGAGATAATACATGCATGTATACTAAATGTAATGCCTGGTCCTAGACTGGCCCTGGGTAAGGAGAAGCGGGAGTAGTACAAATGACATTATTGAGACAGTTGGAGACATTTACATATGAACTATGTTTTAGATAACAGGTCAGTATAGTGTATTTTGGGGGGTGTTGATTTTGAGGGGGAGAGAGTAGGAGAGAGCCATCTTGGGTGCTGGGAATTGATATCTTCATCTGGGTGGTGATTACACAAGTAGGACTTGAATATTTAGCTGAATGTAAATTATACATAGTAGAAAAATAAACATTGATATTAAATACAGTTCTATTTTCTCTTATATAAAAGGATGTCCTTTTCTAAGGAAATGCATGCTGAAATACTAGGGGTAAGTGGGTGTGATGTCTACAATGAACTCTCAAATGTTTTAGGGGAAGATGATATTTATTTAGACGGGGGAGTGATACAACAAATATGGCACAATGTTAATTGGTGAAGCTGGGCAAAGGGTAGAAAGGAGTTCCTTCTATTCTTCAATTCTGTAAGTTACTTCAAAATAAAAAGTCTTAAAAAATGAGTGGAGAAACAGAACGTGCAGGCTAAGAGGAGGGAGGGGAAAGAGGAAAGTCTGGAAGTCAGGCCGCCCGTTTATTGGAAGGGACATTGAGTTGTAGAAGGGCTAAATGGCTGGTCAAGGGTCAGTGAGCGATTAGTGTGGGCTTTGTGCCCCTGACCATATCTCTGAGACCCAAGTCTCACCTCTTTCCAGTCAACCAAAGGGTCCCAGGAGGGAGATGTGAGTGTTAATATATGGCCTCCGACGTGGAGAAGACCTCAGGGGTGTAATTTCACAGAGCTTCTATTATTTCAGGTTACCATTAATGTGAGTTGTGCCATGAATTCCCCATGCACGGCCCAGAAATTTGCCCCATATGTTTGTAAAGGTTGATTACATCTTTGGGAGCTTTTTTCTAATGTGAACAGAAGCTATTAATATATAGTTGCAATTGTTGCAGCTCATTGGGACCAAGTGTCTTTTCTGGTGTGTCATAAAACGGCTCTGTACCTGATATCTGAAGGCAAACAACCAGGTATTGACAATCTATTGATTTCAGATGATGTGTAATGCCATCATTTCTTAGATAAGAAATTAGGAGAAAATCTCTCTTTCCCTTTCCAAAGGAGAGCAACTCAGTAAAGAGTAATGAAATCCTGGCTAACTATGGGGCTAGGCTTTAAAAGGAGTCCCCACTCTCATACGTTTTAGCAGCAGTATAAATTGGTACAACCACTTGGAAAAACTGTTTGACAGTAGCTAATATAGCTTAATATATCTTGGGCCAGGTGCAGTGGCTCACACCTGTAATCCCAACATTTTCGGAGGCTGAGGTAGGTGGATCACTTGAGATAGGGAGTTTGAGATCAGCCTAACATGGCGAAATCCCATCTCTACTAAAAATACACACACACAAAAAAATTAGCTGGGTAAGGTGGTGTGCATCTGTAATCCCAGCTACTTGGGAGGCTGAGGCACGAGAATCTCTTGAACCCGGGAGGCAGAGGTTTCCGTGAGGTGAGATCACGCCTGGGCACTCCAACCTGGGTGACAGACAGAAACTCTGTCTCAAAAAGAAAAACCCAAACAAACAACAATAAAACAACTTAATGTATGCTGAATAAAAACAATTCCATGCTTGTGCACTTAATCTAAGAGAAATGAGTGTGGATGTCCACCCAAAAACACGTACAGAAATATCCATAGCAGCTTTATTAATAATATCCCCCCAAACAGAAACAACACAGAAACTGTGGTGTGTTTACATATGGAGTACTACTGAGTAATAAAAGAGAATGAAATACTGAAATATACAGTAACATGGCCGAATGTCATAGATACATGAATACAAAAGAAAACATTCAGGGTGATTCTATTTAGTTGAAGTTTAGAAACAGGTGAACTGAATCTATGATAATAGAGGTCATTTTGGAGGGTGTTGATTTTGAGGGGGATAGAGTAGGAGAGAGCCATTTGGAGTGCAGGGAATGTTGATACCTTCACTGGGGTAGTGATTACATGAGTAAAACTTGAGTATTTAGCCGAATGTAAATTATACATAGTAGAAAAACATTTTACAAAGAATTTCTTTCCACTGGTAACGTTGTCTTGAGGGGCTGCAGAATGGGACATCCCAATGACTGTGCTTGATAGCAGCAATCTGGGGTTGGTTGTGTCCTCAACCCCATTCTACAATGGTCGATTGCATATGCTCTTGCCCATCTGTGCTGGGCAACAATCACCAATCAGCCAACGCTCTGTCAATGCCTGTGCATTAAGCCAGTGCCTTCAGGACTGCTTCCACCTGGAGGACAAAGGCCGAGGCCACACAAGCTCTAGGACAGCGGCCAGCTTTTCTCAAACTTCAGTGTGTAAAATAATCACCTGGTGATGTTATAAAAATACTGATTCTGATCTAATAGGTCCTGGGGTGGGGGGTCCTCACATGTATTTCCAATAAGCTCCTAGGTGATACTGATGCTGCTTGACCAACTTTGAGTATCAAGGCTCTAGAAGCCGAGAGGCCAGAGTAAGAATCTTGGCTCTGCCGTGTATGAGCTCTGTAATCTTTGGGTTTTTTTGTTTATTTGTTTGTTTTTTCTTTTTTTTTTTTTTTTTGAGATGGAGTCTCACTCCATCACCCAGGCTGAAGTGCAGTGGCACTATCTCAGCTCACTGCAACCTCTGCCTCCCGGGTTAAAGCGATCCTTGTGCCTCAGCCTCCCTTGTAGCTGGGATTACAGGCCCGCACCACCACGCCTGGCTAATTTTTATACTTTTAGTAAAGATGGAGTTTCACTATGTTAGCCAGGCTGGTCTTGAACTCCTGATCTCAGGTGATCTGCCCACCTCAGCCTCCCAAAGTGGTGGGATTACAGGCATGAGCCATCTTGTCTGGCCTGAGCTCTGTAATCTTTGCCAAACTACTTGACCTCTCAGTTTATTTTTCCATAAAATGGCAGGGGTGGGATGGCTTAGCCGGGGTGGAGTGGGGAGGGACAGGTAAGACAACCATCTCCCAGAATGGTGCAGATTAGGCAGGATAATATACATAAAGTGTTTAGCACAGTGCCTGCCCTATAGCAAGCACTCACTAACTGATAACTCTTGTTATATTATTTTTAATAAAGAAGAAGGTTTGGGTCATGATTTGGAGAAAGGTGAGTGAATAGTTAATGAGGGCAGGAACGAATGAGCAGTTCCCTTGTATCTTATCTAGGAAGGATATTTTCTCTTACTTATTTTTCTTCCACTTCATCCCATCATCCTTCCCTTGAATTCATTCCCCGGGTCTTCACTATCAAGATAAGATGTGTTTCTTCTTCATTCTTCCTCCCACCCCAAGCCACCTAAAATCTAACAAAGCTGGAAGAACTCAGGCAGAACTGAAGCTTGAAGCCAGGCAGATTGTCAGATTGTGCCTGGAGGTGATATCTTTGTTAAGGAAACATCCTCCCCACCTTGGCTGTTTCTAGCGGGGCGGGCTTGGCCCTTGAGAGTAGAGGTCCACGGCTGGGTCTCCACACATGCCCACGCCCAGCTGCCCTCCTCAGAAACCACCCATGCTTCTCCACATGCAAGGCCCCTCTGGAGGAAGACATATGTTTCTCAATCTGTGGGGCTGTCAGTTGGCATCTTTTTCAAGAACTGAATTAACTTGTCCTAGAGGGAAAAAAGAGAAGTGCTTTGTTTTGTGTTGTCTGTAGGGTAACAGGCCTGGACTGGGTCCAAGTTTGGGGGTGCTCCTCTTTCAATTGGAGGTGGGGGAGCCATCTGATTGGAGCCTTGAGGCTGGGGGAGCTCTAAGTCACAGTTTGGCTCAATTCTATAAAGTGACATGTGTTTAGTGAGTGCCAGGCACAAGATCAGGCACCAAAGGCTCAAAAATAGTTAAACAACAGCACTCATGGTGGAGTAGGAAGACAGAAGAGAAGCAACTGTAAAGTCCTAAGATAAATGCCTAGGTAGGGATGTACATGATGTGCAGAGAACGGGGAAAGACCAGAAGGTGTGGTAGCCAGTCTTCAAGATGGCTCTCAATGAGACACACTGCTTGACATTCATGCCTTTTTTTAGGCCCTTCCCGTGTTGAGTCTGGGCTGGCCTATATAACCAACAGAATGTGGTAGAAGTGGCTCTGTGTGACTTCCAAGGCTAGGTCATAAAAGGCCTTGCAGCTTCCACCTTGGTCTCTTGGAACGCATGTTCTGGGAGAAATCAGCTGTCATGTCAAAAGTCTGACTATGCTGAGACCACCATGCTGTGAGGAAGCCCAACCTAGCCATGGGAAGGCATCACAAGAGGACACAGAATTACCATCTCCATAGCCAGCTTTTCCACCCATCTCACCCAGGCAAGGGACCGGTGTGTGAAGGAGCTATGTTGGATGTCCAGTCCAGTTGAACCTTCAGATAACTCCATCCCTGGCTGCCATCTGACTGCAACTGGCTGAGAGACCCCACGTGAGAAACTTTCAGTGGAGCTCAGTCAACTCACAGCACCTCAAATAACCATGAGCAATAAGAATAGTTGAGTTAAGCTGCTAAATCTGGGTGGTTTGTTACACAATGACTGATGGAAGGAGAAGGGTTTCTGGTAGAAAGGATGATGAGGGAGGGAGTAAAACAGTAGATTTCTGGATGGGGAGCAGCACCCCATGGAGAAGTGCATCTTGGAAAACCACATAGAAAGGAGAATCAGAATAGGCTCTTGAGGAATTAGGAGCAGTTAAATATTAATAGAGAGCAAAGGTCAGGCAGAGAGAAGTGGGGAGAGCACTGGGAGAAGTGGGCAGGGGCCAGACCTACGGATTCTGCACAGGGATTTAAACAACGTACCATGTGGTTTGTGGGAGCTTTGTATTTACTTACAATTTTGAGAGGTGAAGATGTGAACTTCCCCTATAAATCTCCCTATGGCTGCTGCTATTATTGACTTCAGCAGCTGCGACAAAAACCACTCGGGAGGCTTGGTGAACACAAATGCTGAATGGCCTCATTGGCTCAAAGAAAGAGGGGAAAGGGCTAAACACTGTTCAGAGTTCTTCCACTGCTTTCCCCGAGTCTGGGAAATGTCGCATGCCTGAGAAGTCCTAGATTCCATTTTAGCAGCAGCCAGAAACCCCCTTCCCTGGATTGATGATTTATCCACAGAGTACCTTCCCACCAGCACTGGGAAATATGTGATTTAACTGATGCTAGCACCAAGCCAGGTCCTCCCTGCAGTCTCACTGGGGGCTACTTCCACCTGCAACCCTGGCTAAAAGAGAAGAGCCCAAGGGAGGACAGTCCCCATGGCTGCAGTTTCCCCTCTGCCATGCCATCTACTTACCTTCCTGGGCCTCTGTGTTCTCTACTATAAAACGGGGACAGTAATGCCTATCTTACCCTTGACTGGAGAGTATTAAATGAAATACTGTGATTCAAGTAAGCAGCAAAAACCCCATGTACAGGGCGCACTCAGCAAATGGAGGCTATTGTGCTCTGGTCTTATACCCCGAGTCTTCTCTTGAGGTAGCAGATACAGAACAAAGGCGCTGTCCTTGGCCAATATGGCTAATGGATTAGACCACTTTTTGTCCCAGCATGCAGACAGCCTCATGGTCTCGGGCAGCCACTAATATTAATTAATAGCACACATTTCTTGAGATCTCACCATGCTACAAATGAGTTTTCTCCTGTAATCCTCATAAAAGTCCTGCAGAAAGATTTTAGATTTGAGAAAACTAAGGTGGAACAAGGATAACCTACTCAAAGCTATGAAGCCAGGAAGAGCTGGGGCTGGAGTTGGAACACTCCAGAGCCTGCTGCTTAACCACTGCCCTGCACTGCCTCCCAAAGGAGTCTTCCCTAGAAAGGAGGAGCACAGGATGAAAGCGCACACCAGCTCCCATTGTTCTCAGAACTTAGATGAACTGTACATTGTCTTTGTTTAGGCATAGCCTGTTCAATTAGCATGCTGGTGATTTTATCTTTTCCTACTAAGTCCAAGTGTTAAAGCAACAGAAGAAGGGCTCTTTTAATCCCAGTTCCCCATAATTACTAGTGAGAAATAGCCTCAGAAAACTCCATACCGTGTTTTGAGGTTTTGAGGAATGATCTGGAGCTTACACTAGAAAATTAAACCAATGAGGACAGGATCTCTATTTTCCTCACCTCTGTACTGTCTATACTTAGCGCAGTGCCTGGCCCATAGGAGATGTTCAATACGTATTTATTGAATGGGTGAATGCAGGATCTACTTCTCCATTAGGCCTAGTAGACACAGTGCCTGAGGCCCAGATATTGTTAGGGATACATGATAGTGTTGTTATTTTCCTTTACAAACAGGAGAAAAAATAAGTATAAAAAAATCAATATGTAACAATGAATCCAGCCTAGATGATATTCTTTATGCCAATGCAGTCATAAAATATAATTTTAATTTTTTTTAATGAAGTGACGGCCAACCTAGCCATGAGAATTCTAATGCAGTCCTGAATGAGTGAGGCTTCTGTGTAAATGCCCAGTCGGGTACAGGGTAGATCGTAGACAAGATCCATTTCTTCCCATCTGTGCTTTAGGAAGTAGAAGTGCAGAGCAGGCCATATGTGACACCACATGCACCCAGTGGCTCATTCCTTTCACGTCCACGGCCTCCCCACAAGGACTTCCTCTCCTTTGCACCAGGGATGATTGGACCAGCGTGCAACCCTGACCAGGACAGCCAATAGGAGCTGCTCAGGGGCACAGAGCCGTGCAGGAAATGCTGTGCCCAAGAGGTGCCACAATCAGCAGTGCCAATCCAGAAGGAATGAAGCTGAAATATGAAGAAAGAATCAGTAAACAGTAAAGAAGCTACAGAAGACACAGAGAAATGGAGACAGAGTAACTGGGTTGTGAGAAGTGTGGAATGGAGTGAGGATCCCTCAACTCTCTCTGCAGCTTGGGCTAGCTGATCTAGTTCCTGTGTGGACTCCAAACACAAGACCCACCTGCATTTACCGAGTGCCTTCTATTTTCTAGGCCCTGGGCTAAGTGGCTTATATATATCATCTCATTTAACCTCCCAACAACCCTATAGAGGTGGTTTTATCTTTATCCTACTTATCAAATGTGGAAAGGAAGCTTAATTCATTTGCTCAAGATCGCATAGCTAGTAACTGGAAGAACCGAGCCTCAAAAACCCAGCCTGTTGGACTCCAAAGTCCACAATTTAACCAACAAACCAACTTGCCTTGTCAAATTCTAAAGTCTATTCCAGACTCCAGGAAGCTCAGCAGTTCACCTTTCTTGGTTTCTCTTGAGATCCCTGTTATCAATATGTTATATGTGTCCTTGCAATTCACTGGAGTAATGGCTTGAGGTAGTCTGAAAATCTGTTCTTTATCTGCAAAAGACCAATGGTCCAGGAGAAGGTCAAGAAAGAGAGAGGACCTGGGGTAAACAACAGACAATAAACATGAAAAACAAAAACAAAAACAAAAAACTGGTGAGGAGCTGTATATTGGTGAAGAGAAGCAGCCCCAGTTTGCCAGGTCATAGTGAGAATGAGCTTCAAGTAGTCAGGAAGAGGCCAGATTAGGGAGAGTCCAGAGAAAAAGACCAAAGAGGTTGTTCTTTCCCCCCATAGACAAGCGGCTTCAATGGTAAGAAGCAAGAGGAAGTGTGTACAAAGCAGCATTTAAGAAGCCTCATGTGGTTGGCTTAGCCAGGATGAATTTGCCACAGAGAGGGAAGAAGCAAGAGGTTATTTTTACAACAGTAGGAGAAAGATAACCAAGTGTG
The DNA here is from genome assembly GCF_028885625.2 of Pongo pygmaeus. NCBI lineage: Eukaryota > Metazoa > Chordata > Mammalia > Primates > Hominidae > Pongo > Pongo pygmaeus. Next base: position 80,803,097 of record NC_085930.1, read on the forward strand.
AACTTTGATGGTGGTGTGGGGGATGGGAGGTAAGCACATTGCATTGTAAAGAAAGACTGCACGGGAGTAATTAGAAGGCAGAAAGGGAACCAGAGGGAGGAACCATCTGTAATTATGTCCAGAAAATTAAAATCTTAGTGGCAGAGATTTCTGGTTGTCCACAATATCCTTTTGCACCTTCTTATAAAAGCTCATAGTTTTTAGCTGGGCGCATGACTGCCTAAGATAAAGGCTATATTCTCCAGCCTCCCTTGCAGTTTGGTGTGGCTATGGGCCTGTCTCCTGCGGAAACGGATCTGCCCTGGAGTCCCTGCTGGGCTCTTTCACTGTCTGGGAGCAGCCATGGGAAAAATGGTCTTGGTCACAGTGTGGTGATGGATTCGGATTTGGAGAGCAGCAGCTGGGGCCATTAGTCAACTACCCTCCCCATGACAGGAGATTTGAGAGGGGCATTTTTGTAGCTGCCACATGCTTTCCATCCATTTTGTTGTTGTTGTTGTTTTGTTTTGTTTTGTTTTTCATTTTGTTTGTGTGCTGGCTCAGGTAGGCTCTCACCTAGTGACCACGAGATGGCTGCCACAGATCCAGTATCACATCTCACTGGGTAAACCAATGGGAAAAATATTTGCCTTTTTCCCAGCACCCATTGTGAAAACCTCATTGTGTCTCATTGGTTCTGAATGAGTCACATACTCACTTCTGAACCAATCACTGTGACTAGGGAAATATGACCTGCTGATTGGCTGAGGCCCAGACCACATGCTCCACTCCTAGAGGGAGGGATGACACTCTAGCCAGATTCTAGAGTCAGAGTGTAGGGGAGGGTGAGTCCCCAAAGAAAAATGGAAGGTGGGGGAACTATGCTGGGGAGACAGCAACAAAATGTCCTTGATAATGGTGTTAAATGTCCCCACACTTGTTTCCTCCTAGAACCCTATTTGCTGAGTTACTTGTGCAGAGCACATATTGAGAGATGCTGGACCTTAGAAATACAAGACGTGCATAATATCTCTGTAATTACACCTTCTGCTTATTCTTTACAAATAGGCCATTCGAGTTAGGAATGTTAGCAAAGAGAAAATCTCCTATTTATTTATTTATTTATTTATTTATTTATTTATTTGAGACTGAGTCTTGCTTTGTCACCCAGCCTGGAGTACAGTGGTGTGATCTTGGCTCACTGCAGCCTCAACCTCCTAGGCTCAAGCAATCCTCCCATCTCAGTTTCCTGAGTAGGTGGTACTACAGGCATGCACCATCACGCCTAGCCAATTTTTTTTTTTATTTTTGGCGGGGTGGGGGGTGGTCTCACTTTGTTGTCCACCCTGGTCTCGAACTCCTGGCCTCAAGTGATCCTCCTGCCTCAGCCTCTCAAAGTGCTGGGATTACAGACGTGAACCACCACACCTGGCCAAAATCTCCAGGGGAGATGGGGCCACATGGTTGATGGAAACATCCACTTGGCCCTTCTTGATATATTCTATTCTCTTAGATATTTTTATTCCAAAACAGATGAAGAGTTTGCCAGATTTTATGTATTTTTAGGAGAAAAGATAATGAGACCCCATAAATTACCCCAAAGTGTCCTTAATGACCTTTCCATTGCCTCTCCTCAAGTACCCCTGTAGCCTCCTCAATAGGAATCGATTAGGAGTCTTCATTCTCCTCTTATCATTGACAGCACCTCTGGGAAAAAAAAAAAAGGCCATGCCCTTCCCTCCCACCTGCTGTGGGGATTAATGTCCAGATAAGATCCTAACAAAAAGAAACAATTTGGGTTCAGCAGTTGTGAGCCAGTGGGGCTAGGTGACCGCCAGCATTTAAGATATTATGTCCTGGGCATGTGTGAATTGATAATATCTTTATTGATTCTGAGGAGTTACATGACAATAAAAGCATGTTCAAAAATATTTATCACAGAGTATTGCAGCTAACAGACTCCATTTTAAAGTTTACAAAAGATAAATCATAAATGCCGTTCTTGCTTAATATTCTATAGTTTCTCTTTAAAATAAATGAAAAGATTATAAAAAATAATAAGAAAAACAGTAACACTGAGTTCTTTCTGTAGGTCAGGCACTCTGCTAAGTACTTCATATGCATTATCTTGTTTAATCTTTACAACCATATAATGGGGTAGGTAATATTATTGTTCACATTTTACAGATGAGAAAACTGAGGCTCGGCTGGGCACAGTGGATCACGCCTATAATCCTAGCACTTTGGGAGGCCGAGGCAGGAAGATCACTTGAGGCCAGGAGTTCGAGACCAGCCTAACCAACATGGTGAAACCCTGTCTCTAGTAAAAACACAAAAAATTAGCCGGGAGTGGTGGTAGGCTCCTGTAATCCCAGCTACTTGCGAGGCTGAGGCAGGAGAATCGCTTGAACCTGGGAAGTGGAGGTTGCAGTGAACCGAGATGGCACCACTGCACTCCAGCCTGGGGGACAGAGACAGACTCCATCTCAAAACAAAAAAAAAAAAAAAAAAAAGAAAATTGAGGCTCAGTGAAATTAAGGAACAAATTCAAGACTATATAACTAATAAATAAAAGAATCAGGGCCAGGCATGGTGGCTCACACCTGTAATCCCAGCACTTTGGGAGACTGAGGCGGGCGGATCACTTGAGGTCAGGAGTTTGAGACCAGCCTGGCCAACATGATGAAACCTTGTTTCTACTAAAAATACAAACATTAGTTGGGCATAGTGGTGCATGACTGTAGTCCTAGCTACTCAGGAGGCTGAGGCAGGAGAATTGCTTGAACCCAGGGGGCGGAGGTTGCAGGGAGCCGGGATCATGCCATTGCACTCCAGCCTGGGCAACACAGTGAGACTCCATCTCAAAAAAAAAAAAAAAAAGAATGATAATTTTTTTTTTTTTCTACAGATGGGGTCTCACTCTGCCACCCAGGTTGGAGTGCAGTGGTGCAGTCATAGCTTACTGCAGCCTCAAACTCTTGGGCTCGAGCAAACCTCTCACCTCAGCCTCTCCAGTAGCTGGGACTATAAGCACGCACCACCATGCCTGGCTAGTTTTTTTTTCTTTTCTCTTTTCCTTTTAGATAGGGTCTCACTCTGTCGCCCAGGCTGGAGTATAGTGGTGCAGTGGCACAATCTCAGCTCACTGCAAACTCCACCTCCTGTACTCAAGTGATCCTCCCACCACAGCCACCCGAGTAGCTGGGACTACAGGCACACACTACCATGCCCGGCTAATTTTTGCATGTTTTGTAGAGACGAGGTTTCACAGTGTTGCCCAGGCTAGTGTGGAACTCCTGGGCTCGAGTGATCCACCAACCATGGCCTCTTAAAGTGGTGGGATTACAGGCATGAGCCACTGCATCCAGCCTATCAGAGTCAGAATTTGAAATCAGGTCTAATTTCAGTATGTGTGTTCTTAAAATTAATGTGCTATACCCTACCACTTAATGACACAAGCTTTTCTCCCCCTAGCATACCTATCTCATTGGGATACTGGGTGAATCAAACACACTAAAATATGTAAAGATATCAGACACTTCGCAACCTGCAGTGAATGAGCCATTGGAAGGGGTAGGTTTTGTTTTGACCAAACTCTTTGTTTATTGCTGCCTTTAACTTTTGTGGAGTGGCATTGCCAAAGATCCCTGATGCTTCTATTTCCCTTGAGTTGCCAGACCAGACCCAGTGACATGTACCAGGCTTTTGTCGGCTCTTGCTCCCACTTATAAGGCAGGATCCAGGCTTTTTACGGAATCTTCCCCTAGTAAGTATTTATAGAAGTCATTAGGGTGCCACATATGTGCTCATAAATATGAACAGTCAGTACGTCCTGGCGTAAATCACTCTATTTCCTTTCTCCTGCTCTGGCCTCCTTATTCTGGGCACCCTTGGTATATGAGGTACCACTGCTGCTTTCCCTGTACAATTGGGTACAATTGTGCCTGATGCAGGGCACCGTGACTTCTCATTTCTGCTTTGCTGGTTCCCCCGAGGACCTGAAGCTGCCGTGTTTTCAGGAGTCCTCAATGGGCAGGAGTCCTCAAGTGTCATCCCCCACTATAGTATAATAATCTGTCGGAGAGCATGAGGAATCTGAATAAGAGATTTTGGGTAAGCTTTATTAAAGTGTAGTATGTATATAGAAAGAGACATAAATCATAAGTATTCAGCTCCATGGATTTTTCATAAAATGAACTCACGCATGTAACCAGCACTAAGATCAAGAAACAGCAGATTCCCAGCACTAGAGAATCTCCTTTGTGCCCCCTTCCATTAGCAAGGGTATCCCCCGCTTCCCCAGGGTAACCGCTATCCTAATTCTGTTTTTTTGAAATGGAGTCTTACTCTGTTGCCCAGGCTGGACTGCAGTGGTGAGATCTCCAATCACTGCAACGTCCGCCTCCCAGGTTCAAGTGATTCTTCTGCCTCAGCCTCCCAAGTAGCTGGGACTACAGGTGTGCACCACCACACCTGGCTAATTTTTTTGTATTTTTGGACTTTTTTGTATTTTGTACTTTTTTTTGTGTAACTTACAATTTATGTCTTTTTCTGTATACAGATGGGGTTTCGCCATGTTGGCCAGGGCTGGTCTCGAACTCCTGACCTCAGATGATCTGCCAGCCTTGGCCTCCCAAAGTGCTGGGATTACAGGCGTGAGCCACCACTCCTGGCCCTGCTATCCTAACTTCTAACACTATAAATTCTGGTTGCCTCTTTTAAAACTTCATATAAATAGGAATCATATAGACTTTTTAAAATCTAGTTTATTTTGCTCAATGTTATGTTCGTAAGATATAGTTACATTAGTGAATACAGCTGTAGCTTATAAGTTTCATTTCTGTGTAGTATGCCATTGCATGGATATAGCACATACAATGTTTAGTTATCCATTGTAGTGTAGATGGGCATTTGGGTAGTTTCCAGTTTGGGACTCTTACGAATAGTGCTGTTGTGAACATCTTTGTTCATGTCTTTTGGTGAACATATGCAAGCATTTCTGTTGGGGATATATACATATGTGTGTGCATGTACGTGTGTGTGTATGCATGTGTGTGTGCATATGTGTGTGTGCATGTGTGTATGTATAAATTGTTGCTAGGTCATAGGCTATGCATATATTTAGCTTTAGTCAATACTGCCAAACAGACTTTCTTTTTTTAATTTTATTTGTTTTTTTTATTATTATTATACTTTAAGTTCTAGGGTACATGTGCACAATGTGCAGGTTTGTTACATATGTATACATGTGCCATATTGGTGTGCTGCACCCATTAACTCGTCATTTACATTAGGTATATCTCCTAATGCTATCCCTCCCCCCTCCCCCGACCCCATGACAGGCTCCAGTGTGTGATGTTCCCCACCCTGTGTCCAAGTGTTCTCATTGTTCAATTCCCACCTATGAGTGAGAACATGTGGTGTTTGGTTTTCTGTCCTTGCGATAGTTTGCTGAGAATGATGGTTTCCAGCTTCATCCATGTCCCTACAAAGGACATGAACTCATCCTTTTTTATGGCTGCATAGTATTCCATGGTGTATATGTGCCACATTTTCTTAATCCAGTCTGTCATTGATGGACATTTGGGTTGGTTCCAAGTCTTTGCTATTGTGAATAGTGCCGCAATACACATACATGTGCATGTGTCTTTATAGCAGCATGATTTATAATCCTTTGGGTATATACCCAGTAATGGGATGGCTGGGTCAAATGGTATTTCTAGTTTTAGATCCCTGAGGAATCGCCACACTGTCTCCCACAATGGTTGAACTAGTTTACAGTCCCACAATAGTGTCAAAGTGTTCCTATTTCTCCACACCCTCTCCAGCACCTGTTGTTTCCTGACTTTTTAATGATCGCCATTCTAACTGGTGTGAGATGGTATCTCATTGCAGTTTTAATTTGCATTTCTCTGATGGTCAGTGATGATGAGCAGTTTTTCATGTGTCTGCTCTGCCAAACAGACTTTCAAAGTGATTAGACCAATTTACACTCCCATCAGTGATACAGGTATTTGGATAAAGTTGTTATAGTATTATGGTTCATTTTTTTCTCTGTCCAGAAGCCCTTCAAAACTTAAGTCCTGCTCAGGCCAAACTGCCCCCTCTCCATCAGTCTCTTCAGTGTATCAATTAGAGTTTGTGGTTGCAAGCAACAGAAATCAACTCTAGCTAACATATAGGAGATGCTCATACAATGACAGAAGGTAATTTTCCGAAAGGAAATCTGGATGTTGTTAGAATGGGAAATGGATTCTGGACTAATGGATAAGACTTGGATAGGAACAGAAACCAAGGCAATGTTGGAGGCTATGGCATGAATCACAGCAGCAATCTCCAAGCAGGAACCTTGGCAATGTTGGAGGCTATGGCACGAATCACAGCAGCAGTCTCCAAGCAGGAACCTTTCTGCGAGCATGTCACCCTGCATGGAATGGCCTCACTCTTGATCTTTCATTATACAGTAGCCCAGGAAAGAAAATCCAGTTGCCTGAGCTTACATGGTGGGCCTGTTCTCCAACATATTAAGCTAGAGAGAGGCAGGGACTGTGCCTTTGAGTTCTGTAGTGGGAGATGATCCCATACCATGATGCAGTACTTTCCCTGCAGATCTCATTAACCAAAAATGAGATAATTCCCCCAAAAGTAATCTAGAATGAAAGATGAAGATTTCTGGAAAAATAAGAATGTAAAATGAGTACTGGGCAGCCAAAGAAAAAAGATGACTGTCTACCAATCTAAGAGAGATACGCATACAAGGAGTAATGACCAATAGGAAGCCAAGTCACATTTTTTTGGTAGCTGGGGCTTGGACCCCAAGCTGCAACACAGACGACTCTGGTAGCTCAATTGGACCACATGGAACATCCTTGCTTTTCTAAACTTTTGTATTAATTTTCTAGGACTGCTGTAACCAATTACCATGAAGTGCGTGGCTTAAAACAACAGCAATGTGTTCTCTCACAGTTCTAGAGGCAGAAGCATGAAGCCAGGTATTGACAGGAGCGTGCTCCCACTGAAGGCTGGAGGAAGGATACTTCCTTGACTCCTCCTAGCATTTGGGGTTGTCGGAAGTCCTTGGGGCTCCCTGGCTTGTAGCTGCCTTGCTTTGATCCCTGCCTCTGTCTTCACATGGCCTTATCTTCTGTGTGTTCGTCTCCTCTTCTTACAAGGACGCCAGTCATTGTATTTAGGTCTCACCTTAAACCAGTATAACCTTTTGTTAACTAATTACTTCTGTGAAGAGGCTATTTTCAAATAAGGTCACATTCTGAGGTTCCTGGTGAACACAAATTCTGGGGGGATGCTATTCAAACTACTACAGTTGATTCAGTTTCAAACCAGAGACTCTGGTGAGCTCTGATCCCTTTAATTCCTCCCACCACTTGCTGATACAAGTCTAATGTTTTCTTGCATGCTGGCTACATGGAAGAAATGGAAGCTATGAATTGCAATCATGGCCTGATCTTTTAATGCATTATATAACTCCACTCTCCTTCAAACCTGATCCACTCAGTTACCAGAATTGACCAGATTGGTATGGTTCAGTGGTAAAGAGAAGAGGCTGTAGTGGAACGGCCAAGATTCAAACCCTGGTTTGGGCCAGGCACAGTGGCTCACACCTGTAATCCCAGCACTTTGGGAGGCCGAGGCAAGCGGATCACCTGAGGTCAGGAGTTCAAGACCAGCCTGGCCAACATGGTGAAACCCCATCTCTACTAAAAATACAAAAACTAGCCAGGTATGGTGGCAGGTGCCTGTAATCCCAGCTAGTTGGGAGGCTGAGGCAGGAGAATCTCTGGAACCCAGGAGGCAGAGGTTGCCATGAGCCAAGATCATACCATTGCACTCCAGCCTGGGCAACAAGAGCGAAACTCCGTCTCAAAAAACAAAACAAAAGACCACAAAAAAACCCTGGTTTGACCTTTTTACTATCTGGGTGACACTCCTTGTGTCTTGGCTTTTTTATCCATAAAATGTACTTGATGAAAAATGTACTATTTCATCAGGCTATAGTAGTAAAAGTTAAATGAGAAAATGGATCTAAGTTCTTAGCTCGGTGCCTGGCAAACATAAGCACTAACTCAATGTTGTCGTTATTAATTTGTGTCTTCCTGAGGGAAGTGGGTATGGGAAAGGAGGCTTAAACATGATTCCCCCTCAGACAGGCCTGATGGAGTTTTAATAAAAAACTTGTAGCTTTTTTCTCCCCACAGTCTTTATGGCCCTCCTCCCTCCTACCCCAGTCTACAGGAAGCCAGGCTGGAATAGAAAACCTAAGAGCAGACCTCATGGTATATGTGCCCTCCTTAACAATCAAGGCTTTGTTACTAGGCCAAGCTTAAGGCTCCTGGCTCTGTTTTCCCATAGGGCGAGTCCTCTCTCAGAGTCACTCTGAGCCCATGTGCAAAGACATTTCAGAGGCCCATCCCATCCATTTACCAGGCACACCTGGATGGGCCTGGGGCTCTAGCTGAGGTCACTGCTATGCCTAGGAACAGCGGAACAGGAAGCTCAGTTATCCCTCAGGCTGGAGACTGCCTGGCTGGGGCACCTGAGGCCGGAGCAGATCCCTGAGGTTGTAAATCAGGGCATGCCAAGATCATCCTAGGAAGAGGATTTGGGCTTCTTTCTGTCTGAAGGCTCCAGTGCCCTGGCTTCATCTAGGGGATGGCAAATAAGACTGACTTCTCCAGAGTGACACAGGACTGGCCAGGGGCCAAATTGCTATTGATTTTTCTTGCTAGGGTCTGAAGCTGAGATAGGAGATGGCTTTTTGCTTCAGCTCAGAGGAAGGCAGGGGGTTAGGGGGCAGGTGAGGGGTGAGGGGCTCCTTTGCAGGAGCCTGGGCCCCTGGCTGAAGTCACTGGAAGAGAGGGCACATGTCAGGAGCAGAATAATGACTCTGCAGCCATCATGTGTCATGTGCAATGGAGGATGACCGTGATGGCCCTGTTGCACTCCAGCCAAGGTTCCAGTGGGCTTTTTGTTTTTTTTATAGTTTGCCAAATTATCTTTTAGTGTCTGACTTCACAGTAGGAAAGGGTTTGACACCTCCAGCTGCCTTTCCTCCTTCTGCCAGGATGATGGGAGCTAAGCAGAGCAGAACCACAAGCTCTGTGTTCAGGCTGGCCCCTGTGGCAAGAGTGCAAGTGGGGGCTTGTGAAAGCGATATCTAAGTATTCAAACATTATCCATCCCACTACAAAATGCTATGTAAAATAAGTTCTATCCTCCAACTTGGACAAATGTATCTTCCTAATGCCCTGCAACACCAGGATGGACTTTAGATTTCTTGGGCTCCTTGGTCTTCCACACCCAAAAGTGATCTTGCAGGGAGAGCAGCCCTGACTCCACCCACTCCCCTTCTGTTCCACCCCGGTTCCATTTTGCACTGTGAAGAATGTCCCTCATTCATGCATGCTCGCTCTCTCTCTCTCCCTCTCTGTCTCTCTCTCTCTCTCTCTCTCGTTTGTGGACACTCCAGCCTGCATATCCATGTCCTTCAAACTCCATGTCCATCCCCACTGTCCTTCAAACAGCTGCCCCTAAGTCAACTCTCAGACTTGGGTGCACATGCTGGTGGGCAGGTTTGGACTTCCAACAAAGAAAAAGGGAAGAGGCCGATGCACATTCTGGAAACAGGATTAGAGCTCCTTGGGCAGAGAAGTAAGGATTCCAGGAACCCAGACTAGGGCCTAGAAGCGGGAGGGCATGGGGCTCAGATGGGCACATCTCTTTGGTCCCATGGACTCCTTAAACATCTGCCCCTTTGAGGAGGCACAAGGCCAGAGGGGACCCTTTGAAGTGGGAGGCCAAGGCAAGACCCTTGTTGCCTGGTTCAAAAGGCTGTTCTGTCCACGATCACAACACCACGAGACTCCAATCTTGTTCTACGATCACAACACCATGGGCACCATGAGAT